>NC_091662.1:31580833-33047500 GCF_042453785.1 Malus domestica | reverse complement strand
TGGATATTTTAGACCATGATTACGACACAGGGAAAGCAGCTTGTAGTTCTAACAGTATGTACTTTCTTATTTTTGGAACAATCAGTCTCCTTGTCCGGTTTGCTAAAGTTTTTTTTTTTTTCATGTCAATATTCTTCATACATGATCCATACTTAAGTTTTCTTGGATGATGCAGGCATCATGAAGATGATCATTTACGACTGCGTACTATGTGAGAAATTTTATAATTTTCTGTTGTTGAGTGTCATTGTAATACCTTTCCCTTGATTTAAGGGAGTAGACTTGCATAAGTTAAGTTTAGATAGGTTGGCAGATAGGTTGGCAGCTTTATTCCTTATTTTTTTTATTTTCTTGTTAGCTGCTTGCAGCAGCTTTATTTTCCACTTTCTTCCTACTACTTTCTCCCCATTTCCTGATTTCTTGTCGGCTGCATATAGCAGCTTTCCCTCCCTCTTCTCATATATATCCGGACTTCCTCTTGTACCAATACACATGAAATACATATGAAAACTTTAAACCAGAAATTCTACATGGTATCAGAGCAGGTTTTGTAACCTGTCTCTGGCCATTCTTCCCGCTGCATCTTTCTTTCAATCGTAAGCCATGGCTGAAGAAGATTCAATAAACATTGAGGGTGACATCTCGCATGCCTCTCCTTCAAATTTCTCAGACGTCGAGGTTAACACCAATCAACATTTGTGTTCAGTTCTCTTGAATGAGTTTAATTATCTCCCTTGGTCTCGAGCTGTGTCACTAGCTCTCGGAGGCAAAAGGAAATTAGGATTTGTAAATGGAAGTGTGGAAGCTCCAGACATCTCCTCCCCTTCATACGGTGCATGGCTTTGCAAGGATCAACTTGTCATGTCTTTGCTGCTCAACACCATGGAGAAACATGTTGCTGAGATTTTTAGATACTACAATTCTTCATGTGAGCTTTGGAAAGCATTGCAAGATATGTATGGAAATCAAAACAACTATGCACGTGTCTTTCAACTTAAGAAGGACATAGCCAGTGCCCAACAAGAAGGGAAAGCATTTGTTCAACATCTTGGAAGCCTCAAAGCCATGTGGAATGAGTTGGATGTATACCTTCCACATACCACAGATCCTATCATTCTCCTTAAACGAGCCGAGGAAGACAAAATCTACCAACTGTTGGGGAGTTTGAACTCTGAGTACGAGGATCTAAGGAGTCACATCTTGATGAGTCAGGAGCTTCCCACGTTCAACAATGTCTGTGCAACTATCCAACGAGAAGAAGCAAGAAAGAAAGTGATGAATGCTGAGCACAACTCGAGATTGACTGAGACTCGTGCATATGCCTCAAACTACAAGACCTCAGAGGCAAAAGTGTACAAGGGTAAAAATACACACCTGAAATGCAAATATTGCAATGGCGTTGGTCATGTGGAAGACAAGTGTTGGGAACTTCATCCTGAACTCAAGCCTAAGTTCAGCAAAGATGGAAAAATGATACCAAGGTCCTCACAGCAATTTCAACCTCACTACAAGGCTCAACTTGCCAATGCTCATCCCTCTACTATCTCACAAGGATCCATGGAGTTCACTACCAACCCATTGTCACTTATCAATGAGTTTGCAGCTTACCTTCAAAGTAAGGAACACGAAGGAGGTTCACAAGCTCGAGGCAATGAAAAGAGCAGTTATACAGCCATGTTAGGACAGTTTGCTGGCTTTCTTGCTGGAAATGAGAAAGTCCCAAAGGATGAAGCACCAGGTATACTCAAAGCTTTCACTACTGCCCTATTAACTAGTACTGAAAATGATTGTTGGGTAATTGATTCAGGAGCCACAGATCATATGACAAACAAAGTCACAAATTTGAATCATTTTAAACGTTTTTTAAGTCCCTCACATGTGTCTATTGCAAATGGAAAAAATGTCTTAGTTTTGGGAAAATGAGAAATAAACTTACTTTCACACAAAACACCTTCCACTACCTTATATGTACCAACCTTTCCTTTCCAACTTCTGTCAATTGGAAAGATCACAAACACCCTAAATTGCCGTGCCATTTTCTCACCAGATAATGTGATGTTTCAGGATGTTCTCACCATGAAGATGATTGGTGAAGGGGTCTTTATAAATGGACTTTACTACCTGTGCAAGAATACTTGTTTTACTCAGGCCCTTCAAGCTCAATCAAAGTCCGTAGATGAAAACCAACTTTGGCATAAGAGATTAGCTCATCCCTCTGAAGTTATCTTGTCTAAATTATTTCCAAATTTTTGTAAAAATCATGTTACTTGTGATACTTGTCAACTTTCTAAGTTTACTAGATTACCTTTTGGTAATTCAATGTCTAGGACAAGTAAACTCTTTGAAATGGTGCACACCGATGTATGGGGACCAACAACTGAATCAATAGAAGGGTTCAAGTACTTTGTTCTATTTATCGATGACTTCTCTCGAATGAGTTTTGTGTACCTTATGAAATCAAAGAGTGAAGTTCAAACTATTTTCAAAGATTTTCATATGCATGTTAAGACACAATTTCAATCAGACATTAAGGTGTTAAGATCTGATAATGGCACTGAATTTCTATCCAACAAAATGCTTCAATACATAAGTTCTCAGGGCATAATACATCAAACCAGCTGTGTAGGGACTCCCCAACAAAATGGAGTAGCCGAGAGAAAAAATAGAGATATCTTGGAGAAGACTCGTGCCCTCATGCTTCATATGCATGTTCCAAAGAAATTTTGGTCATTTGATATCCTCACTGCCACCTACCTCATCAACCGACTCCCAAGTCATGTGTTAGGGTTTAAATCTCCCTATGAAGTACTCAAGGGTAGGAAAATTAATTTGACACACCTCAAGGTATTTGGATGTGTTTGCTTTGTTCACATTCAAGCCTTGAACCGTGACAAATTAGATGCCAGGGCAACCAAGTGTGTGTTTGTGGGGTATTCTTCCACCCAAAAGGGATACAAGTGCTACAATCCAACCACTAAGAAATGTGTTGTGTCAAGGGATGTGAAGTTTGAAGAAGATTGTCCTTATTTTACTCACAAGGGAAATACTGCAAGTCAAGGGGATGAGCTGTTTGAAATCTTTCCACTTCCTCAGAACATTAATAATCCAGTATTGGAAGAGAGTTCAGTTACTGTGATACCAGATATTGAAGAAATACAAACTGACTCAATCACCGATAGCAGTATCCCGGCCAATGAGAGAGACGAGGAGTCTCATTCTGATAATTCACAATCTCCTACAGAGCCTCAAGGGCTTAGAAGAAATCCTCCTCGAACCAGAAAACCTCCAACTAGGCTGCAAGACTATGTTACTTATGCCTCACGGTATCCTATCAGTGAAAACATCAGTCTTGGTAAGTTCTCAACATCTCATGCTACATTTCTCTGTGAAATTGATAAACACAATTAACCTAGAAGCTTTCAAGAGGCTTTTCTCCTCCCACAATGGAAACAAGCCATGGCAGATGAGCTTAGTGCTCTAGAAGAAAATAAAACTTGGAGCTTGGTTCAACTACCACCAGGAAAAAAAGCTGTTGGAAGTCGTTGGATTTACAAGATTAAATTCAAGGCTGATGGTTCTATCGAGAGACACAAGGCCAGGCTTGTTGCTCGAGGTTTCACCCAAACCTTTGGGGTAGATTACAAGGAAACATTTGCTCCTGTGGCCAAGATGAATTCAGTGAGGGTTCTACTCTCAGTTGCAATCAATTGTGGGTGGACTCTTTATCAAATGGATGTGAAGAATGCTTTCCTTCAAGGAGAGTTACAAGAAGAAGTGTATATGCAGCCTCCTCCAGGTTTTGATGGTATTAAAGGTAACATGGTTTGTAAGCTACACAAGGCAATCTATGGATTGAAACAATCCCCAAGAGCTTGGTATGCCAAGCTCAGTTCAGTTCTAGAGAAGGCTGGATTCCTACGAAGTAATGCTGATTCTTCATTGTTTGTAAAAACTGGCACCAGTGGGAAATTGGTGGTGCTCATCTATGTAGACGATCTCATCATCACAGGAGATAATGTTGCTGAAATTGAGGCACTAAAAGTCTCGCTATGCCAAACAGTTGCTATCAAAGATCTGGGGAAACTAAAGTATTTTTTGGGCATAGAAATGGCAACCTCTTCAAAGGGGCTATTTCTACATCAACGGAAATATGTATTGGATCTTCTTCAGGAAGCAAAAATGCTTGATTGCAAACCTGCCATCACTCCCGTGGATTCTAAACTAAGGCTCAACACAGATGGAGAAGCCATGCATAATGTGAGTTACTATCAACAATTGGTGGGCAAACTTATATATCTCACCATCACACGTCCGGATATCACATATGCAGTGAGCCTGGTAAGCCAATTTATGCATTCTCCTACAGTTGATCATCTTAACATGGTTAAGAGAGTTCTGCGTTATCTCAGGGGTTCGATAGGGCAGGGAATCATCATGCGTAACAACAATTCCACTGCCATCAGTGGCTACACTGATGCAGATTGGGCAGGGAATGCTCTTGATAGGAAATCTACCACGGGTTATTGCACGTTTGTTGGTGGAAATCTTGTCACTTGGAAGAGCAAGAAACAACATGTCATTGCTCGCTCTAGTGCAGAGGATGAATATCGAGCCATGGCAGCCACTGCATGTGAACTTATATGGCTTAAAGGGCTTCTTTCAGACTTAGGGTTTACTAGCACTACTCCTATGTCTCTTATGTGCGATAATCAAGCAGCCATTCACATCGCTGCTAACCCTGTGTTCCATGAAAGAACGAAACACATTGAAGTGGACTGTCATTTTGTTAGAGCTCAAGTGCAAACTCAAGTCATTCAGACCATCTTCACTCGAAGCCATGATCAACTGGCAGATCTCTTTACCAAGGCTCTGACATCTACTCCATTTCATCGTTTTTTGGGCAAGCTTGGCTCGATTAATCTACTCGATCCAGCTTGAGGGGGAGTGTTGTTGAGTGTCATTGTAATACCTTTCCGTGTCATTGTAATACCTTCCCCTTGATTTAAGGGAGTAGACTTGCATAAGTTAAGTTTAGATAGGTTGGCAGATAGGTTGGCAACTTTATTCCTTATTTTTTTTTATTTTCTTGTTGGCTGCTTGCAGCAGCTTTATTTTCCACTTTCTTCCTACTACTTTCTCCCCATTTCCTGATTTCTTGTCGGCTGAATATAGCAGCTTTCCCTCCCTCTTCTCATATATATCCGGACTCCCTCTTGTACCAATACACATGAAATACATATGAAAACTTTAAACCAGAAATTCTACATTTTCACTTTTTACTATCGGCGAACCCTTCCCAACTCTCTCTCTACTAATTTAAAGTTGTTTCTTGCAGCTATCTATTTCGGGCTTCTAGCCATTGGTGAGTACTTCTTATTTGTGTTTTTAAATACAAAATGAATTTTCAATTTGAGACAGTTGAATGCAATTTCGAAATATTTCCTCTTGATTCTTATTTATTTCCATTACAGTAACATTTGTCCTTCCAGCAAGAACTGTACTCGGCATTCCATGTGTGATTGTGCTTTTAATCTATAAATGGAAAAAGTGGCACCTATCAATGTATGTCCTAATTGAAGAATTCTTACAAAGTCACAACAACCTCATGCCAATAAGGTACTACTCCGACATCAAGAAAATGACCAGAGGATTCAAGGACAAATTGGGCGAAGGAGGTTACGGCTCTGTCTACAAAGGGACGCTTCGGAGCGGCCGGTTTGTGGCGATTAAGATGCTCGGTAAGTCCAAAGCTAATGGACAAGATTTTATCAATAAAGCTGGTACCATTGGAAGGATTCATCATGTCAATGTGGTGCAACTAATTGGCTACTGTGCTGAGGGATCAAAGCGTGCTCTTGTATACGAGTTCATGTCAAATGGATCTCTTGATAAACACATATTTCCGAAAGAATGACTCATCTCCTTGCGTTGCAAGAGAGCTTTTGAAATTTCACTTGGTGTGGCTCATGGTATCGATTATCTACATCAAGGATGTGACATGCAGATTTTGCACTTTGATATCAAGCCTCACAACATTCTTCTCGACGACAATTATGTTCCAAAGGTTTCTGATTTTGGGCTAGCTAGACTCTGTCCAGTAGATGATAGTAGCTTAACGTTGACTGCAGCAAGAGGAACTATTGGATACATAGCCCCTGAGTTATTCTACAAAAATATTGGAGGTGTGTCTAACAAAGCAGACATCTATAGTTTCGGAATGCTACTGATGGAAATTGCAGGCAAAAGAAAGAACTTGAACGTTGCAGCACATTCGAGCCAAAATTACTTTCCTTCATGGGTTTATGACCAATTCAGCGAAGGAAATGACATAGAAAGTGAAGGTGCCACGGAAGAAGAAAATGAAATAACAAAGAAGATGCTTATTGTTGCTCTATGGTGCATCCAAATGAAGCCTAATGACCGTCCTACTTCAATGAACAAAGTAGTAGAGATGCTTGAAGGAGAAATTGAGAGTCTTGATATGCCTCCAAAGCCTTTCCTATACCCACAAGAGAAACCGGTACTGGATGATGAAGATGATTCAGAAACAACATGGTCATCAAGACCATCGAAGATGACGTCGAAGAGTCACAAAGTTTAATCCAAGATGCTGAAGAAAAAATGTAGCACCTGTTAGTCTGCATTACGTCTGGGCATAGTCATGTTGGGTAGAAGTTTGTGCCTTCCCTTATACAGCCAAGTTTGAACCTCCCATCGTAGTTTACAGTAGATTGATTCACTCAAATAAAAAGAAAGTTTGTAGTAGTAACAGGGTTATTCCTATAGCAAAGTAATAAATTTTCATTTATGATTTCTGTACTTGTCTTTTCAACACATTATGCTTCTCCCTGTTCTTCATTAGGGCCATCTTTTTCTTCCTATGCTATTTTATTATTTCCAATAGCCTATATGCTTTGCTATTCCTCATTAGGCACTTCTTGTGGGTTATGATTTAAAAACAATCAAATAAGTGGCTTAGAAAGATGGACGAGAGATTTTAAGCAATGGGGAATAATTTCGTAAAAACAAAACAATATTCAGGAACAGAGCATGCTTCAAGGGGGGTAAACTGTTTTTTTTCCAGACTTTATTCGCAAAGGAGATATGCAAATAAGCCTTGTTCATCAAATGAAGTACTGCCCAACACCGATGTTTGTCAATATCATGTACAATCTTCCTCGTATATACAGGATCAACTGATCAAGTGACTTTCTGAATTGGTTAAACAACCTTAGGTCTTTATTGGGTACGCTAACAATCAGAAATGCTATAAGTGTTATCATCCTCCGACTCAAAAAACATATATTACCATGGATGTCACCTTCCATGAGGAAGTTTCGTATTTTGTGAAGCCCTCTTCCGACTCTCCACTTTAGGGGGAGAGGGGGAGTGAAGTGCAGATTCGAAGAGATGGTATGGATGATGTGTTACAGGCAGAGTTGGAAACAGAACCTACTATGTTGCGTGATACTGATCAGTCGACTACAGATAGTGATCGGTCACCTGTTATTCCCGGAACTATTTCTACTGACGATAGATCAGATGTGCCCAGCGAGTTGCCTGTTAGTATGTCTGAGGAATTGCCTTCTAATGATCGGTTGCTTGCTGCTGATATGTCTAACGAGTTGCCTGATGATGGTTCGTCCAGTGATGATTTTCTAACAGTTTGGTACAATATGGTGTCATACATGAGGTAAATTTTGATTGTTAGCATACCCAATAAAGACACACCGGAGAGCACATGCATCAAGTTTACTCCGCTGATGAGAGTAGACATGCACATACGCAATACACCCAAACACTTTTGGATGAAGCTTTGATACAGAAACAAGAGAAACATGTTGTTGTAGCACATCGAACGGTGTCTGAAAATCAAGAACCCTACTTGGAACACGATTGATCAAATACACAGCAGCCAAAACAGCATGACCCCACAAATGATTAGGAACACATTTATCCAACATCAAGGAGCGAGCAACTTCCATTATTTGACGATTCTTCCGTTCGGACACACCATTTTGTTGGGGTGTAAACGGAGTAGTCGTCTGGTGAATAATACCATGATCACGAAAAAAAACATGTTAAAGTGTGATTCACATATTCTCCCCCGTTATCAGACCTGAAGACCTTAACTTTGGTCTGAAACTGAGTAGACACCATTGTACAAAATTCTTGAAGAAGTAACGGAACATCACTCTTTTTCTTCATCAAGAACACCCAAGTTAATCGAGTACAATCATCAATAAAAGTAACAAACCAACAGAATCCATTAGAAGTAACTTTCGCTGGACCCCACACATCAGAATGTATCAAATCAAATGGCAAAGTAGCTTTAGAATCACTTACAGGAAATGAAGCACGATGACTCTTAGCCATGACACATGTTTCACACTTGAACTCTGAATCACTACAAGTGCGAAACAAAGAAGGAAATATATGTTTCATATAACTGAATGATGGATGTCCCAATCGTCGATGCCACAACCAAATTTGATGTCTGTCATCCACTTTAGCACTTAAAACTTGATGATTATTTGAACCAAAAACAACAGTATCCTCCATAGTCAAGATGTACAAACCCCCTATTCTTTTACCATGACCAATTATCTTCTGAGTTTAAATATCTTGAAAATAACAATACGTAGGGTAGAAGTAAGCAGAACAATATAAGGTATCAAGAAGTTTTCCTACCGACAAAAGATTGCACTTAGATCAGGAACAAGTAAAGCACGGACCAATGATAAGGTTGGAGTCAGAGAGATAGTGCCTTCACCCTTCACAGGAGAATGTGCTCCATTTGCACTAGTAATATACGGATCACGAACATAGTCACATAACTCATCAAACACTCTAGGGTCACTAGTCACATGATCAGTGGCCCCAATATCTATTATCCATTTATTTGTTCCGCCAAGATGCATAACAACACTATGATTATATTAAGCCATTGAACAAAAATCACGAACAATAAAGGCACAAAAGATACGCAGCGGAATGAAAACAATTTACCAGACACTGTAGCATACGGCAATGTAGCAAAGCACTGTTCACGACATTGTAGCAATCACTGTTTACGACACTGTAGAGGACCACTTGTACTGTAGCACGCCACTATTCACTTTTTTTTTTTTTTTGAAGGAAATCACGAAAAATGTGGGCACAAAATTAAAGCACACAGGTCACCAAGAGCGAACTGCTCTGATGTCATATTGAACTAAACATGGTAAATACCAATATTAAATTAAACATGATAAATACCAAAAATATATATGACAATATTTGGGAATTTCTTATATATTCATTAATCTCCAAAGTGGAGTATATATAAGAGTTACAATTGGTATTATATATGTACTTCACCAATGTGGGACAATAAACTACTATTTACACTCTAACTAATACATAACTCGCAACAATTATATGTTGGAAACATTTTTCCACCAGAGAAGATTCCAACGCCAAATCCCTGAGAGCAAAGAGTGAAGCTCCTCTTAAGAGAATTAGGGATGGGCAAAATAATCGCAGGAACGGGTACACACGGGACCCTACCAATTAAACTTTGGTGGGTGTGGGCGCAAGTGCGGGTACCGTCTAACTAAATTGGTACCTTCGACTCCGAGCACGATATTATCTATATACTAAAACCTGGTGGAAGGCACTGTTCACGAGCAGTAAATTACGAAAATAACCCTCACCTGCTTCTTTTTCTCAGCTTAACTTTTTGTTCTGAACAGTTAATTTATGATTTTACCCCTTCTATACATGTGTTGCTCATCGCGAAAGGAGGGGGAGAAGGATGGAAAAGCCGCAGTTTTCTATTTGCTTCTAGACTCCTCCTATACACGTGTTGGTCATCGTGAGACGGATGTGCATTGCCCTCGGTGGCCACGCGTCTATCATCGCCGGTCCTTCTTCTTCGATTTCTTCGTTGGTGTTTTTTTCCGTTTGCCTCTTTCCCTCCATTCTTTGCTTTTTCTTTCCGTTCGCTTCTCTCTCTGCATCCTCAGTTTCTGCAAATTGTCGAACGTAGCTTTTTTTCTCTTCCACGCCGGTGTTGTTCTTGCTGTCCACACCTAGCAAGTTTCTCCGTCTGATTATTCAGCTTCGTTATTTTTCCCGGAAAATTGCTCGATTCGTGAATGGTTTAGGGGCTACAGATTTCTGCCTTTTTCAATTCGATTGAAATCCATTTTTTCTTTGCGTAGTCTAACGTGTTCTGGTGAGTTTTTCGTTTTTTAAGCTTATGTGATTCATTTTTTCGGTGGTTTTCGACTTGGAGATAAATTTTATCATTAAACTTTTTTTTTTTTTTTTAAATTTTGGGATTGCGCTTATTTGGATGGGTTTTATATTTCAGGAAACGCTTCTGCTCCAATTTTGGGCTTTCGTCTGCAGGTGGTTTTCGATTTAGAGATGAATTTTGTCTTTAAATTTTTTATTTTTTTTTCATTTTGGGGTTTGGTCAGTGCGCTTATTTGGTTGGGTTTTTGGTTTCAGGAAATGCTTCTTCTCCAATTTTGGGGCTTTCGTCTGCAGTTTTGCAAGCCCATTGTGTTGAAGGTATGTATATAAAATCTATTTTTTTCTATTGGTTTTTTGTTCAACATAATAATTTTTTAGGGGTGGTGTTCTGTTCATTAAATTTATTTTCTTAAAACTTAGGTTTTGCTCTCAAAGTTTTGATCTTCACATTTTTTTTATGCTGTAATCATTTTTATGCTGTAATTGTTTTTGGGTTTCCTCTCTCATTTTGCCTTTGTTTGGTGCTTTATTAAATTAGGGCTTACGGGGAATTTAGTCTCTTCTTGCTTGCTATGAAAGAAAAGCATGATTGTTAATTTTTTATCTCAACAGTACTCTCTCTCGATCTAATTTTAAGTGATTGAAAATTGGGTTTGGTGATTTTTCTGATTGTTTTTTTTTTCATGTTTTAGTTGTTAATTGACTTATAGAGCTTTTTTGTTTTGCTGTAATATTTGTTGAATTGAAAGGATTTGGAGGCTCCTGCTTGGGAACTCAGAAACCTTTTTTAATCTTTCCAGGTACACCCATATTTATATCCCAAACAACTGTTTATGTGTATCTCTTTGTTAGAGAAGGCTTTTGCCTTTTGGGTTCAATTTCATCTGCTCTCTGTATTGGATTTGATGACCTCTCGGTCCTGTTTTTGATCCAGCAATGGAGCTTGCATTGTCGCTTGAGAAATCGACAAATGAAAAGCTCTGCTCAACTTGCAGTGTAAGATGATAAGGTTTAGGTGATTATATTTTGTACCTGTAACATCGTTTGGTTCGTGTTATAAATTAACAATCTTATTATGCTATGTTCATCTTCGAATTTACGACTAACAGGTTGTTGAGAAGAACAAAGATGTGTAGTTCGTAGGTCAGTTTTGTTACCCTCCTTTATTTTTCCTTTAGTTGAAAAGGTTCTACAGAGACACTTGCGGCATGATTTTTGATGTTCTGCTTTTACCTTTGTAGGTGGAAGCCATCAAGAAAATATCTGAATATGTTGCTCAACTATAGATAATTGGCGAAGAACACGATTAGTGACATGGAGCACACTCAGTGGAGCCATTTACCACTACTGGTGTCCCTACTGATTTATTACCATATACCAATCCAAGTCCAAACTGATCACAAAGTAAGCAAGCTCAAAGCAAAGTTTTAGATGTTTTTTTTTTTTAAATTCTAATAAACAAAGATTTAGACAAATAAATGTTGAACTTGGCTAAACTAATTGATATTATCGTATTAGAGGGAATGATTTGGTTAGAAATATTGGTGTATATTTTTATGCATAAACTCGATTAGATAATTATAACCCAACCAAAAACACTTTAATTTGTTAAAAAGCATGTTATACCAACACATTCAAAGCTCACGCACTATAGATGTTCATAATTGCAGTAAGAAATGTACTTTACTCACTTTCGAAGGCTAAAGTGATTTATAAATGTGATCCAAAACGTGGTTGTGGCATTTCTTGCGTCAATCGTTCTCCTCAGAGAGGGTTGAAGTATCGTTTTAAGTTAGTGTTATTGTAGCTACTTTGTTTGGTTATTTGGAAACACACACACTCATGATTACATGAATCACTGCTTGGCTATTGTCAAAGTGGCACATGTTGTAAATAGTGAGCATTAGCAGGTTTTTCGAACACTAATGAAATATTAAAAATTAGAATATAATAGAATATGACTTTGTGCTTACAAATTTTTTATCCTTCTTCTAACAACTCTTTTTGAAACCATGTTACTAATATCTGACCTGATTCTTTTAGGGGTCGGACCACAAAAATTTATCTTCAGTGCTTCATAAAGCTTTAGAGGGTGCAATCATATTTGAAACTTTCCCCAAGACTATTATGGATGTTTTTGCATTGGTGTTGGAATCTATGAGCAGTAAGTTTTTCCATTGGATTTTAATATCTAAGCGTCTATTCTTTCGGCCATTTATGTTTATGTGAAGGAAAAATTAGTTATGTAGAAAATGAATGAATAGAAATAACATAGTAGAGAATTTAAAGTGGAACAAATAAGATTATACTCTTGCTATGTCAATATATATGTTTGTGTATAAACGTGTTCATATTTTTGCGTATGTCAATGTATAACATTGCTGCAATTAGTTTGGTTACTTTACAGGAAAGCTTATATGAATTTTTAATCGATGAATTCCAGTTTCCAACACTTCATTTTCTTCAATTACAGGTATTTGAATTTTACATGTCTAAATTTTGTTCTCCAATAATTTTTAAGATCAGTAGATCTGTTGAATTTGATAATATTATTCAACAATGTGGTCAGCTGTTCAAACTGCATTACAAAATTTAATATGTAGAATTAAGCATTGTAAGTTTGATCTTTTTCTTCTGAGTGATGTATTTCAGATATTGCCTTCTCCAACTAAACTCTTGAAAAGCTTTTCTATAAAATTTATAGTTGTTTAAAGTGTTGTATCCATCTTTGCAATTAGTCTCATAAATTATACCAAATTTGTTAATTCTTTAGCAAAATAAGCAAATCATTTTAATTTGTTTAGGTCAGATCATATGAATTTTGAAGTTACTATTTTGATTGCGTAATTATCCATGTTTCTAACATTGCATTCCTTTTTTTATAATAAATTTGTTTCGTTTTTAGTTCTAAAATGTAGTTTACAAAGGAAAATCCATGCGTTTCTAATCTACACAAGTCAAAAGTTAAAGATCATTTTGACAAAAAAAAAAAAAAAAGGTTAAAGATCAAGAAGAATTGATGAAAGAAGCAGTAAGCATTTTACAAGCGTCTCTCAGTTTTTATTCAACAATCCAGGCGTCCCATGTTTCTCCTCCCTGGTTTGGTAAAGCAGAAACTTATAGTTTGTCTTACATTTAACTGAGAGACGTTATGTGAATATATCACAATATCAGTAATTTTTTTGTATGTTTTGTGAATTTGTTGATATTCTAGCAGGAATTGCAATGGTGGAAGGGAACAAACATAAAGGCAGTGTTATTTCAGCCAAAAGCCTTATTCTCACAACATTGAGTACGATTGCTTAGACTTTCAATTCATTGTACCTAAATTGAAACAATTCTTTACTTTACATATGTCAAATATAATCTTTTATACAATTTCTAATCCCGCAGCAACGCGCGGGTGGTAATTTCTAGTTCAGTACTAGTTTCCAATGCAGCACAAATATATCTGATATTTGTATGGCCAACTTTAAAAATAAAAAAATTCCTACTTCTAAATCCTTCAATCCAGATCCCTTTAAGAAATATAAAGATTTGCAAATAATATGTACAAATAAATAATTGAGGCACCACAGTTTCCTCAAAATAAACCATAGAAAAATCACGGATTATGTTATAGCATTGCAGCCCATTCTTTACCATCAATGAGATTTTGCAAATCATTAGCAACGCATATGCATCCCGTAGCGGAACGAGCAAAGAGAGCAAGAGAGAGCAAGGGAAAGAAAATCCAATTCAGACGTCAGAAGATTAATTGAAATGCCTAACAGAACTACTAGCTTCCACAAGAAAACAACGAGCAAGCTACTAAATGTCCTAGAAATCAATAACAAACATGGTAAATTAAAAGGCAAACCACTCATAGGCAATCCACCACTATTCAAGGGTGCCAGATTCTTCAGACACTGCTAAGAACCATACTGCAGAGGCTATCCCCAACGAAAAACTGAAAATTTTCTTCGTAAAAGGATGACAAGGGCATCAACCAGGTCACCTTAGTTTATGAACTCACATGCTCATGTCTAGGAGGAGCTTTTAGTTCCTTGGGCTCCTTTTCTTCTTTGGTCCAACCTTGGATATACTCGTTTTCTCCTTCTTCTTGACTCGAGTGATTCCCAGTTATAACATTTCCAAATTTGTTCAATTATTTTTAGTTTCCTCGCAGTGGTGGGCATTTCTGTATTCTTCGTGTCATATTTGGGAACATCAGGAGCCTGTTAATCTTCTTGTTGAAAAGACAGATAAGAAAGGTCCGTAATGTACAATTTTGACCGAAGACTCTAGAGATCGGTACAAGACAGCTCAACAAGGAAGTAGTATATCTTATAAGAAAAAATTAAGTCACAATGTATTTGCCCTAATTGGATAAAAGCTATATCTTACATAAAAGAAGGGAACCATATACCACTAGAAATTTAGGGGTTGGCATGTCATATATGTAGTCGTATAGATGATCTATGTTAGAACCAGTGTTTTAAAAATCAGCCTAGGCGCTACAAGGTGGCCAGCCGCTCCTTTTAGCCCATAATCGGGAGAAAAATCGGCAAGAGGTTTAGGCGGGCGCAAAGGTAGCTTAGGCGGTGCTTGGGCGACCTAGGCGGGCGACTCGATAGCCTAGGCAGTCTGGGCGTTTTAAACTTTTTGTCGTTGTAGAGAGCTGCGTTGTTCTGTTTCTACCTTTCTGCGTTTCAAGAAGATGAAAGGAAGAAGAAAAAGATGAAAGGAATAAGAAGATAGAAATGTGTTTCTCTCTCTTCCCACTCCCCCATGTGACAAACGTACACTCCACTTTTTGTTTTATTTTTTTTTTAAATTAATTACCTCTAATCAATTGTCAAACATACATTGAATATTGGTGTGGTGTGCCCCACATCCCTTTTTGGTGCAGCATGCCCCAACTTCCTTTTTACAGACTTCAAAATACAAACCACAATCCTTTTCAAAAAAACAAAAAAAAAGTACAAACCACAATGTTTACACTTTTATTTTTTTTTAAGTTCACTATATAATAAATAATCTTTAAAAAATATTTATTATGTAATACATACTTATTATCATATGAACTTTCATCTTATGCAATCTAGTTCATTAAAAAATAAAAAAATCCTATCTATTGGAGAGACATTGTTGGATACCATTTTTACATTTTATCATTATTTTATTATCTTATCTATAGATTTCATACAAGTATAATTTTTCGTAAGTGTTAATATGCACTTATTTACAAGATATACAATAAATTTACCTAAATCTGCCTAGGCCGTCTAAGCGCTAGGCGCTAGCCCGCCACCCGACTAGCGCCTAGCGTTTTTTAGAACCTTAGTTAGAACACAAGGAGGCCGAAGGACAAAAGATTGCAAGAAGAGAGGATCGAGTCCCATTTCAAACTCTTGCATCCAGATGGACACTAGTGTTTTAAATGGTTCAAAGGATTAAAATCAGTATTTAGGTTCTTAAATTTGCATTCAAATCTGTTTCATGCACATTTCAATAAACTTTTGTTTAGTTTCGCTCAAATCATGTGCTATATATGGTTAAACATTTGCAAGATCAGCTCATTCGAACTTTTGCTTATTTCTATTGGAAAACTAACCAAAAACCCTAAAAAACTTTCTTTTTAATCAGCAGGAGAAAAGTTTTTGAAAATGCCGATCATACCTTTCAAACATCCGTACAAGATTGGGTCAGTATTCTGCAAATTTCATGTGGTTTCACCAGAAAATGCAGCCAAAAGAAGAAAAGGAAGACTGACATTTTCAGAAAACATTGGCATGCAAAAGAAAATGTGGCAAACATTGCAACAACCAAGACAACATGGATTCACATGCAAAAGAAAATGTGGCAAATATTGCAGCAACCAAGACAACATAAATTCACATGACATTCAAGCAAAGACAAGACAGTCAGTTTTCAGAAACAGTGCTGATAGCTTTCAAAAATAGTGTGTTGTCACTATCCAAAAAGTTGTAAATATTGGAACGTTATTCTATTTTAGGATTTGTATATAAGGGAGCTTTTCCTCCCATATAGACTACCACTATCTCAACCTCAACACGAAACAACACAGCAGAGACACACCATACACACCATCCTTCAATCCTCATACACTCAAGCATCCATAGCCTCCATATCATCCTTGTAAACACTTTGTTGTAAACAATTGTCTTTATAAACATTCTATATATCAATAAATGTTCAAGTGTACATATTCAAGCAATCTCCAAGTCTTAAGTAAGTTTTATTTTCTTTCTTTAGTGTGTTTGTTTAATTAAGACTTATTGTCCAAAACAAGGAAACACTATTGTAGTTATATTATTAACCTGCAAAACTGACGATCATACTTCGTTCGAGCATTCTTTTATAGTTGAATGCTTGCCATACAAATAACTGGACATTAACCAGGGTACCTCTGAGTTCTTCGTACCTCTAAGTTCAACTGTTAAGGCCTTATACTTGTACTGTGAGTGGCCGTCATGCTGAAACATGTCGAGTTCCATGTGCAAAGTTTTATGTTTAGTTGTTATAATGGTCATCCGACTATTTAACCGGGCCTGCTGTGCGAATGTGGTATCAGAGCCAAGTTTAATATTTTAATAATATAATTATAATAGTAAAGTACCTTGAGGATGGAAGTCATTGATACAACTGATATCACACTTGTTTATTTTGTATGAACAACATATATTATTGTCTCTGTAGACCTTGTTAACCACAACTACCAGGTATTTATTGTTACAGACACCCAACTATAACTAGCATAAAGAGAAGATTATCATATATATCCAAAAGAATTAGCAGGACTTTGAAGAAGCAGAAGTTTTATCTTGGTTATATTGAACATCCTTCATTTATTAGTAAATATAATAATACAGAAGTGCAGCATAAAGTTTTAGAAGCAAAAAGAGCAATGAATCAAGTTTTAGAGACCTTGAGAGAAGAAAAAGAGTTTCTAAGAAATCAGTTAGCCATAACTTTAAAGAAATGTAGACTGTAATTTATAATAGATTTTCTTAATTTATAAATTAGTGAACCTCAAAAAAAAAAAAAAACCTTAGACCAAAATAGTTTAGTTTGTTATTTTCCATTGAGAAATCTTAATCATATTTTGCATAGTGAAGAAAATTCACAAGCCATTAGTATTGTAGATCTTATTATTAGTCAAGCAGAAATATAAAATTAGAAAATAATAAGCATAATCATTTGTTAAATCAATTGTTAGAGCATTTTCAGAAAAATTCCATAAAAACAACTAGACAAAATTTAGACTATATTACATCTCAGTTAGAAGATAATAATAAAAACAAGATTTTGGCAAATACGATTAGCAGAAGAATCAATAGAGTCGACAACTTTTACTTGTCCAAAAGGACATTTTGAGTGGCTTGTTATGCCATTTGGACTTAAAAATGCTCAATCAATCTTTCAAAGAAAGATGGACCAAATATTCAAGAAATATGATAATTTTTGTAGTGTTTATGTAGATGATATTTTAGTACATATTAAAAACAGAAATGAATATAGGAAACATTTAGAGATAGTTTTACAAGAATTTATCAATAATGGAATTGTGATTAGCAAAAATAAAATAGCATTAGAAAAGTAAGATATAGAATTTTTAGGAATGTATATCAAGTCAGGTACAATACAATTACAAGATCATATAGCTAAAAAGGTCTTAGAATTTCCAGATAAGTTAGAAGATAAGAAACAGTTACAAGCATTTTTAGGATTGTTAAATTATGCAAGAAATTTTATTCCTGATCTAGGAAAAAAATAGTAGTATTACATAGTAAAACCAGCAAAACAGGACAAAAGTATTTTAATAGTGAAGCTATTAAATTAGTTCAAAATATAAAGGAAGAAATTACTAAACTTAAGCCATTAACATTACCATTAGATGATAGTTATAAAATAGTTGAAACAGATGCTTCATCATTAGGATGGGCATATATACTATACCAGAAAAAGTATAAGGAGTCTCCAAAGTCTGATGAACAAGTTTGTAGATATTCATCAGGAAAATTTAATGATGTACAGTCAAGATTACCATCAACAGATTTAGAAATTTTAGGAATAATAAACTCACTTGAAGCATTCTCATTATTCTTACATAATGAAATATTTACGATTAGAACAGATTGTCAAAATATAGTTTCTCATTATAACAAGATACATGCTAATAAACAGGCAGCTCGAAGATGGGTTAATTTTGTTGATTCCATTATAGGGAATGATTTTAAACCAATTTTTGAACATATAAAAGGTAATGACAATACATTGGCCGATATCTTATCAAGATTAATTTGTTGAACAGGAATGGAATATCGTGGACCATCATTCTCAAATAGCACAAGACCACAAGGCAGAAGCGTACATTTCAATAGCATAATAATGCACCATGGACCTCCATCATTCCATGGATTCCAAAATAGCATAAGCAGACCAGCATCACCACCAGTACCCACTTTCAACTTTAATGGCAATATTATTGAATGAATCAGAAATCCAACCCTAAGATAGAGGCCAAAAGTACCAGGACTTTCTGATAGGTAGCAGGTTCTCTTAGATAACTTTTGGAACCTTCAAATCAAACAGTCAAGCATGAGGTTAGGTCATGAAAAACTAATTAGAGCCTTAGAACAAGAGTTTGATAGTTTTAATTTTAATTTCCATCAAAGCCAGCAACATATTCATTCTCTTGAGCATAACCTTCAAGTCATCTCTAGGGCCATGAGTCATTACTTAGCAAGTTTACCAAAATGAACCAAGAACTCCAATCTCTTAGAATATAGCAGAAGGCAAGTGACACCCTGAAAAGAGAATTGAAAATAAGTTTGGAAACTGATCAGCATAAGAATAAAGAAAAAAAGGTTATTGAACCCATAGAACAAGAGGCTAATGAGCCCATAGAAGAAATTAAGATTGAGCTCTTAGAAGAATACATTGAAATGGAGCAGAATCAAAATAATGAGCAGCATCAGCATCTAAGTGATAAAGAAAAACAAGAAATATATGAAAGTTTTCTTAGGAACATATCTTTAGACTTAATATTAGATGATATTTTATTAGAAGAAATTTCAAAAGCAAAATTAAGAATAATGCCACCAAATATGCAAAATAAGATCCTGAGCAGAGCATCACAGTCCATGAAAGAGTTACAATTACAATTACAATGTGCTTTGTATCAGTCCATCTTTGATCCAAAACCAGGGATGGATATTATTACAAAGATGTATCCACCATGTCTTTGTGATAGTACAGAGAGTTGTATTCGTAAACCAAATGTTAACATAATTGTGGCCATAATTAACATGAGAGATTTTAGACTATGACATTTTAGTTATGAGCATCAAAAAAAGCATAATGTGGTAGAAGTTACCTTAGCCTTACTATTAGAGTTTGGTTATCTTGATAAAATATTCGTTAACCGTATTTCCCAACTAGAATTATTTCCTGAAAAACTTATAAAAGTAGCAGAAGATTATCTAGAAAAGTGGAAAGAAATTTGTATAAGTTGGTATGTACATATGCATAAACAAAAAGCTAGGCACATAGCCATGATTAATGAAGAATCATTTAGACTATCCCATATCTCTCCACACAGGTGGACTCCTTCATACAAAAGTATTCTAAAATTTCGAGGGATCCAAACGTTTGCTTTAGATGAGTTTGAAAATTTTAGGTATGATATGGTATTAGTAGCAGAAGAAGAAGGAATGCACATTTACACCAAGTCAAAAACCCGTCATCAGCAATACTGGAAGCCTTAAAATTTCAAAGGAGAAACAGAAGATATGTATTACAAGGTGAAATAAGATAGAGAAAGAGATGCAGAGCTAGTAGAAGACGATGAACAATATTGGAATAATTTGACAGAAGAAGAGCTGCATAACATTGACAACATGATGGAAGCATGAAGAGCTGATAGCAAATTTGCATAAGTTGAATAGCATCATGCAAAATAATGTATTTGATCAGACAGAAATGTCAACATCATTGTGAACCCCACTACAATAATGAAATAATGGCATAAGAGTAAATAAAGAAAAGAGCTTGACCCATTATAGACTTTTCATACACAAAATGTCATTTTGGTTAAGAATGAATAGTGCTAGGCCATTTTCATTAAAACTCCATATTTCTATATGTTTACATTGTGAAAGCAGGGGATAGACGATAAAGTGAAGTTTAACATGCTACTAAGGGCTGGTTTAGTATTGCTGTGCTTTGAAAAAAAGCTGATTCTACTGTGCTGTGAGAATAAGCAGTTGTGAAATAAAGCAGCTGAGTGTTTGGTAAACTTTTTTGTAAAAGTGCTTTCTGAAAAAAAAAAGCAGTATGATAGTGTTTGGTAAACTTTTATGTAAAACAGCTGTGACTGTGTGAAATGACCAAAAAATGTATAATACTATATTATTATTATTATTATTATTATTATTATATTTTATTTAATATTACTATTTTTATGTGAGGATTTTCACTCAGTTTCACACCTTCCTCTCCCTTTCATTGTTTTCACTTTCTTCTTCCTCCTTCGACATACACACACGGACGACAATGGCAACACCACCAATTGTGTGGCCGTGAAATCCCTAATCCAAAACCCTAAAAAATCAAGAACCTTCCTCACCGCCACCACCTCATTCTCCTCCTCCATCTCTGCCTTTCTTCACTACTCTCCTCTCTCTTACCCTTTCTCCATCGGAGCAAGACCGCTTCGCTTCACCCCTCCAATTCTCTGCGGGCGATGGATAACGGAGGCAGCGACTCAAGTCCAGCCTCGCTTTGCTTCTCGTTGTCTCCAGTCTAGCCTCTCTTTTTCTCGCTGTCTCCAAGTTGTAAACTTTGAAGAAGGAGAAATTAAAGATGGATAACGGAGGCAGCGACTCAATCCTCCTCTTCTCGCTGTCTCCAATCCAGCATCTCTTCCTTTCGCAAGCAGCGACTCAAGGTTATCTCTTCCACCTCCACCTCCTCCTCGTTTTCTTTTTTCTGATTTGAAACAAATTCAAAGTTGTAAACTTTGAAGAAGGAGAAATTGAATTGTTGTTGTTCTTTTTGTCTACAGATTCTTGAAGTAGCAGAGGAAAAATGAGAGTTTTATGCTTTTTTTTTTTTTTTTTTTGAAATTATCGATTTTGGCTGTGGTAGTCTAGTGGGTTTTTGGGTTTTGTGGAGATCGGCAAAGGAGCACCGTTTCTAGTTTGAGGGTGTTATTGGACTTTAGAAAGTTTCATTAAAAAAGCACTGTAGCTCCACGTG
Source organism: Malus domestica (assembly GCF_042453785.1). Lineage (NCBI taxonomy): Eukaryota > Viridiplantae > Streptophyta > Magnoliopsida > Rosales > Rosaceae > Malus > Malus domestica. The sequence goes on along the minus strand of NC_091662.1, from coordinate 33,025,993 downwards.
CTTTGAAAAAAAAAACCAGTTTTCCAAAGCAGCATTTAGCTGTTTCAGCTTTTCTGATGATTTTAGCTTATTTTCACAGCAGCTTCCAAAATCATCCTTTTTTTTTTTAGTTTATCAAACACCTTCAACATGCAATTTTCCAAATGCATCTATCTAAAGCCCCAGGTCCGGATGGTATGTCACCTTTGTTTTTTCAAAAGTTTTGGCATGTTGTTAAGCATGATGTAGTGAATGCTATTTGCTCTTTTCTCACATCTGGACGGTTACTATAGGAGGCTTGTTTCACTCATATTGTATTAATTCCTAAGGTAAATCAGCCACAGGAAATATCACAATTACGCCCGATTAGTCTATGTAATGTAATCTACAAGATTGGTGCAAAGGTGATTGCGAAACGATTGAAGAAATTTTTAAATGTCATAATTTCTCCACATCAGTGTGCCTTTGTTCTAGGGAGGTTGATTTCTGATAACACTTTGGTGGCAAAGGAAATAGGTCATTTCCTTCACAATAAGAGGTGGGGACGGGAGGGATCATTTGCACTCAAATTGGATCTGAGCAAGGCATATGATAGGGTGGAGTGGAATTTTTTGGAAGCTATTATGTCGAGGTTGGGGTTTGATAGTAGATAGGTGGCTGTCGTGATGATGTATGTGTGAAATCGGTTTCATACTCCTTTTTGGTTAATGGCGAGGAATGTGGGTATGTTGTGCCATCTCGCAGTCTTCATCAGGGTGACCCTCTATCTCCTTATTTGTTTCTTCTTTGTATTGAAGGTTTGTCAGCACTTATTGTGCATAAAGAAGAAAGGGGAGTGATTAGTGGGATAAGGATTTATGATGGTGCTTCTAGTGTTCATCATTTGTTGTTTGCCGATGATAGTTTTTTGTTTGGTAAGGCGAAGTTGGAAAAGTGTGCAGAGGTTCAACATATTCTGGATCTGTTTTCCCAAGCATCAGGTCAAGAAATAAATTTGGGTAAAAGTAGCATTGCTTTCAGTGCTAACGTGAGGGGTCATGTGCAGCAAGGGTTGGCAAATTTTTTGGGTGTTCAATTGGTGGAGCGACATGAGATATATTTGGGCCTGCCTACGTTTGTGGGTAAGAACAAACGGCAAACTTTTGCTTATATTAAGGAGAGAGTTCATAAAAGGCTATGTGGGTGGAAGGGGAAGTGTTTAAGCGGAGCAGGACGGGAGTTGCTTGTGAAGGTGGTGGCTCAGGCATTGCCTTCATATGCTATGAATTGTTTTATGCTTTTGAAGAATTTTTGTGATGATCTACATCAGCTCATGGCTCGGTTTTAGTGGGGTAGTGATCCTGACTCAAGGAAAATTCATTGGAAGTCGTGGGATAAGTTGTGTTTGGCTAAACCGGAAGGGGGTATGGGGTTCCGGAACCTTTATGCCTTTAATCTGGCGGTGTTGGCGAAACAGGGATGGCGTATTCTCCAGGATCCTGAGTCTTTGACGACAAGGTTGTTTAAAGCAAAATAGCACCCTCATTCGTCGTTTTGGGATGCGTCAATCCCCTCTTCTTCGTCTTATTGTTGGTCTAGCATACTCAAAGCTAGAATTGTCTTGGAGAAGTTGTCCAGATGGTTGATTGGTGATGGGGCGTCAGTACGTGTATGGAAAGATCAGTGGGTACCTAGACCATTGACTTTTCGTCCTATATCCCAGCCGCCTCCCTCAAGGCAGAATATGTTGGTGTAGGAATTGATTGATGAGGAAAGAAGAATGTGGTGTGAAACTGCATTGAGTGCATATTTTGAAGAGAAGGATATGGAGCATATTCGTGCTGTACCAATTAGCCATCGTTTACCTCCGGACAAGCTTGTATGACATTACACTGATAGAGGACAATTCACGGTTAAAAGTGTTTATGAGGGTTGCTTGGGATTATGTTAAACCACCTTCTTTGAGTGCTTCTTCTTCAGCTCTTGGTGGTAATTCATTTACTCCGTTATGGAAGGCAATATGGCAGGCCGGAGTCCCGCCGAAGGTGCGGAATATGACATGGTGGACTTGTCAAGACATTCTCTGGACAAAAGAGAATTTGTCAAAGAAAGGGGTTGGTTCGGATTCGTTTTGTGTTTTATGTAGTGGAGAGCCAGAAATGGTGGTGCATGTTCTTAAGGATTGTTCATTTGCCAGAGCTACATGGTTTGCAACCCCATGTAGTTTTCTAGTTGATTCCGTTCTTTGTGGATCGGTTAAAGAATGGTTCATGTTGTTACTTCAAAATCACCATTTGGATTTTGATTTTATGTGCATGGTGGTGTGGCATTTGTGGCAGGAAAGGAATGATAGAATTTGGAAGGGGAAACATGGGTCTCCAGCTGTAGTGGCTTAGTGTGTGGTGTCTTGGTTGCAAGAATTTCGGGTCGTGGCAGAGCTTGTAATTGCTGCTTAGCAATGCCATCCTCGGGATGGGCTTACGGAAGATGCTGCTGTGTCCCGGGAGGGGGTGGCAAAGTATTGGGTACGGTTGAATGTGGATGGTGCGACTAATTTGCAGAATAAAGTGGGTGGGGTGGGGGTGGTTCTTCGAGACGGGCAGGGACATTTTCTGGCTGCAGCGGCATCTTTTCTCCCTACGGTGACGTCTGCTCTCCAAGCAGAAATGTTAGCTATTAAGCGTGGTGTGGAGCTCGCCCATCAGCTTGGCTTTCAGAAGGTTCTAGTTCGAAGTGACTCCTCTCAAGCAATTTCCATCATTCACACTTGTGTTGACTGTGCGTCAGCTATGGATTTGTTAGCGGGGGATGTCCTACATATTGCAGAAGCTTTTACTGCTTCTAAGTTTATTTCCGTTTCTAGGAATAATAATAGTACTGCTCATTGTTTGGCAAAGGTTGCATTGTCTGTTGAGACAAGCATAGTTTGGGTTGAGAAGCCTCCTAGTGTTATTCAGGATCTCCTTATCCAAGATATTTTGTAATTTTCCTCAGTTAATGATATCATCTTTTATTAAAAAAAAACACCTTTAATATAAAAACTTTGAAAATAAGCAGCTTTTTTTAGGGAATTTTAACGAAAAACTCATGGTACTGTTCACTTTAACGAAAAACCACATTTTTACACTAAAAAGTCAATTTTAGTACTATTCACTTCACTCTTTATTTTATCCTTATCGTTAAAACTCAAAGTTTTCAAACTGTTTTTATTAGTTTTTTTTTTAAACACTTCAATGCCAAACCATACCTTAGCCAACCCCTTCACTACTGTTCAGATTGAAATTTCTATTTATTTATGAAATTGCCACCGCTTTGTACAGTGAATTGGCGCCCGCGCGTCAATCATCGTGGAGTGCTCAGCTTCGACTACTTTTTCGTCTGTTTCCATCCCCTCATTCATTCCCTCTTTTTTCTCTCCCGACTCTCTCTATGTAAACATCCAGCAAATCCCATCATCCTTCCCTTTTCTCACTCTGTAATTTTCCTCAGATCCCTCACCGATTCTCTCTCTCGCCATTCTCAGTCTCGCCAGCCGCGAACTCATTGACAACTTGCAGCTCCATGCTCCATGCTCCGCCTCCAGATTCGTCGCATGTACCAGCCGAAATGGTTCAGCCCACTGTGACTAGGGATTGCAGAGGTACAGCGAGAGGGAGAGTGGGTGGGAGTTGGGATGGCGGTCGAGTTCACGTCTGGCTTGGACGACGCCTGGTACGACGTCCTGATAGCGAATGATGGTTGTGACCGACTGAGAGTGAAGTTCGTCGGCTTCGACGACGACCATGACGAGGATTATGAAGTGAGCGAGTTGAGTTTGTTCAACGACATCGACAAGTTCAGGCGGAGGTTCAGGTAGGTGTCCGTACAAGTTCAGGAGACGTAGTGCGTCTCTGCCTCCACTAATACGGCGCCATTTTCTCAGCACCACCACCACAAATGTCTCAAAGAAATGGGCCATGAAGGAAGTGACGAAGTCCAATTTTCCCGAGTCCCTGGAGGAGTTCAAGAACCACCTGTCCACTTCGACTTCGTGCCTATCTCGCTTCGACACCGCCGACAAGTCATATTGCAAGGCTAAGTACGCCGCCGGGCGGTTCCAGCTTCTCCAGTTCGCCGCCTGCCCTTTCACTCTCAGAGCGTCCAAGCTCACCCCTCACATGTCCGTACATTCTCACTATGCCTATACATACACATATAAATTTGTATGTATATATGGATGTGATTTGATGATGTGTGTTTGCTGATTTTGGTTCAAATACAACTTCGTATTGTTCCCAAGGGATATACTGAAGATGGGGATGCCAACTTATAGCTTTTCAGTTCAAACATCACATTTGACTTCCATGGTGGAAGAAGGTTTTGATTTCAATGCCTGCATATATAATGGTAAGCCTCCCCTGTGAAGTTTTGGTGTTTAATTTAACTCCCCAATTTCTAATTTTGTGGAATATGATTTTACCCAAGTTAATATTTTTACGCAAACTAGAGAAGTTAAGAAATTGTCTCGATGAATTTGGGAAAGTGTAATTTGGGATTCTGCAAGTCTGTAACTTTTGATGTTATTCTGATATTTTGTGTTTTTTTTCCTTCACTGTAACATCCCACATCGTCCAGGGAGTGATCCTTAAATTTATATTCTCATCCCTACTTAGCACGAGGCATTTTGGGACCTCACTGGCTTCGGGTTCCATCGGAACTCCGAAGTTAAGCGAGTTGCGCTCGAGAGCAATACCATGATGGGTGACCCACTGGGACGTTAACCGTGAGGGCGTAGTCGGGGCCCAAAGCGGACAATATCGTGCTACGGTGCTGGAGCGGGCATGGGATGTGGTGGACCTCGGGCCGAGATGTGACATTCACAGTAGCTATGTTGGTCTCTCCTCACCTCTCCTTTTTGGCGCAGGATTCTTCAGATTTGATTTCATTCCTGGTAGAACTTAGTTTTCATGTTAAGGGCGAGGTATTAGTTATATGCTCTTTATACATGACTATTCTCTTGCAGTAGCATATGCTTTATTGAATTCCCCCATATTTTTTTGGCTTATAGTTATTTCCGACTAAAATATGAATAGTGCTGCAGTAAATGTTGCCACAAGAACTTTTCATAGTAATCACTGTTTTATTTCTTTTGTAGAACAGTGTTTTCTTCCACATGGAAAGTTTCTACCTAGAATTAATCTCTCACCTCTTGATTCTATTCTCTTTTCGTGTGTTAGGCATATAACATAAATACATTGAATGAGAGGCAAAAGAATATAGTCAAGGACCTTGCAGATTTGGGACTGATCAAACTTCAGCAGGTTATACTTTTGTGATTTATTCTTGGTATAACGTGCACTAAATTGGTAATAATTTCCCAGATGACAGTTTAACCATTTCCTGACCTCAAGTTTTAAATTTTTATCTTTTTGTGTACTTATCTAGGGAAGGAAAGACAGTTGGTTTATACCTACTAACTTAGCTACTAATCTTTTAGTTAGCTTGACAGACTCATCATCGAGGAAACAAGTTGGTTATTTGTACTCATTCTAGCTTTGTCTCTAATCGGTTATTCCACAACTAATTCCTAATCATCAAGAAAACTGATGTGCATCCATACAAGCTACTTACAAATTTTTTACTCACTGTTTTTGTTCAGGGATTTGTTATAGTGGAAACAAACTTCAGGCTCTATGCCTACTCAACATGTGAACTACATTGTGAAATTTTATGTCTTTTCCTAGCTGCTCTCCCCTTTTACCTACAATTGCATGTTTTAGTTTGATTTTAGGGAGCTCTTGCAATGGAATGTTCCCCTTTTGCAATATATTGAACATAAGACTTACCCCTACGCAGGGGCGGATCGACGGTGGGTCGTTAAGGTCTGTACTGAATCTTGCTGCTTTGGAACATTTCTTTTAGTTGTAAATAAGAAGTGTGTTAAATGTTTATGGTGTTGTATTGATGTGCAGGCACTGATGGCAATGTTGTCTCCTGATTTCAGCCTTTGTCTCTGCTTAATTCCAGAAAGAGTGGTAAGGTTCTCTCATTTGCTTTCCCCTTTCAGTTTATTACATACTTGGTTACAATTTCTTATTTTTCTTTCACATGGGTGATATGGGTTTCAAATAGGTTGTGCACTCTGTGTGTGCGAGCCAGAATTGTAGTATGGTTTTCAAGTTGCATGTTTATTCATATCTCATTAGTTTCTGGTTCTTTCTTTTATCATCTCGACGAATTTCATTATCAAAATTTGAGATATTTTTGGACGTTGAATGTTATTCAACGTTGGCCAACGAAGGTTATTCAGCTAATTCCCTCTGTTGTTTACTCTAATTCTTTATTAGCAAATGGATGAGCAGTTTAAGACACTAATTGTTTTATCTCACTACTTGGAATTAAGTTTGTCTCTGTATCCAAACATTTGGCATGTTCTTAGTTTAGGTCAGAGGAAATCATAGCCACACACTTTACCAGCAACAAATAATTTTCATTTTAAGGAAAATTAATGGAAAGGGCTTCAAAACTTTGCATTTTAATAAAAAAAACCATCTAATAACTTTATTTAATGATAAGGACAAAAAGAAAAAAACATAAAATATAAACATGTGTGCCCAGCGCTCGTTAAGTTTCATAAATAGTGTAGTAATGTTCCTCTGTCATATTCTTTGCTGAGGATTTATTTTGAACCTAGCGGAATCAAAAAGACAACTTGAGAGCTCAAGTTTGAATTTTTTTGCTATTTAGTAGTGAATTTGTAGCACAGTGGAAATATGTGGAATGATATTTTTTCCTTTCAATTCTAATTGGCAATATGCTGCAAATTTAATCTCATGTTATATTTATTTTGTTATTATGTATATTCTTGATTCATGATTGTAGATGAAGATGGTTGATATTGATACACACTTTCTGTCTGTTTTTGGTTTTCCGTTTATTTAATTTGGATAGGGTTTTGGAAAATTATCTTTGGTTTCTGCATCGGCGGCTCAGTCGGCTGCAAATGTAGTCCAGGCAGGCACAAAAGAGATCACTACTAAGGTATTTTTCTATCCATTCTTAAATTTGTTAGATGCTAGATGATTGCTTTGCTACTGCCAGGCATTTATATTTGGATATTAGATAGGTGATTAGGGATGGGCAACGGTTATGGTGGTCGGGTAACCCCGGTTATTTACCCATAACCGTTTATGCTCATACCCACATAACCGTTTACCAGTTGGGTAATTGCCTAAACAGTTATCCTCATACCCATAACCGTTTATAAACGGTTAACCATACCCATAACCGCATACTCATTTAACCGTAACATTTTAATACTCGTTTACCCATTTACCCTTTTTAACCCGTTTATCGTTTTTTTTTTACCATTGCCCATTTTTCACCCGTCTACATGTTTTTTAACAACTTGAAAATTCAAAAAAAAATTGTCATAATTTTTTTTTTTTTGACAATTAAACACCGTTATAGGTACATTCATCATACATTTCTGTATTTTAATTTTTTAAGTCCTTATACCATTCTAATAATTGAAATAATAGTTTACAGACGATATTTTTAACTGTTACCAATGAAGGTAAATATAATATTTGCTAAGTATTATTGGGTTACAAAAATTGTTTAGAAGACATTTATGTCAAAGCATTTCTATCAAAGCATTTCTGTCAATTTCAAGGTTACCCGCAAGGAATTTAAATTAATTTGGCGAATTCCTTGATGATGAGAATCATCATTCCTGTAGCAGTGTTATTGAGAGAATGACCGATGAATTCCTTGCTAATTTATTGGGTGCTAAGTATTATTGGATCGAGAACATGGTTTGTGTTAGTTTTACATATATAAAATAAATAGGTAAACGGTTACCCGTTTATAACCGCGGTTAATACTCATAACCGTCCATTTAAATTTCGCGGGTAAACGGTTATACCCATAACTGTTTATTTATCTAAACGGTTACCCATAACCGTAACCGTTTAATTTAAATGGGCGGGTAACCGCGGTTACCCATAACCAATGAGTATTTGCCCATCCCTAAGGTGATGTTAGCATTTACAAAACATATTGAGGACGTGAGGGTGAGCATTCTGAATTTGGACACATTATGCTAATGGTGTCATTAATGTAATCCCATCTTTTGGACACATTATGCTAATGGTAATCTCATCATGCTTAATTACCATTCTTTCTTCATGTCATTATTTTCAAAGCATTACCATATTAGATAGGTGGTGTTAGCACAGAATCCCATATGTATCTTTGACTGTACTATTAATATCATGATCTGAACATAAGGGATTAGTAATCATGTTATGCATGACATCAAGGCCTGTACTATTAACTTCCAATGGTTGACAAATTGGGAATTTGTTCATCGAATTGAGTTTTTGGAGTTTAAGTTCTTGGATCGATTCGAGATTTCAAATGAACCTTTGACCTACTAATCTTGATGGAGGGGCAGAGGATGAAGAAAATTGCGGGCAATGAGCTCTGACTCTCTAATTTTTTCACATGAATTAGCATATTTCATTCCCTCAAAATTAATTGTAAGGCTGCACTCAAAATGGGCTAAATGTTGAGCTTTGACTCTCTAATACTTTCACATGAATGAGCTCTAACTCTCTGATGTTTGTTTATAAGTTTTTGGATTAATTTTACATTGTAATTGGTTTCCCCTAATTTGAATGATTAATTGTTGAACTTTTCTTTCCTCCAAATCCTCATGTTTTCATATCCACAACCCAAAAGAAATCAAAGATGCAAAACTCGTAATTGAAGCTGTTTCTAGGCAATGCCCGCGGGATGTTATCAAAATATTATATGTAAAATATGTTGGGTGGCAATCCATTGGCAGTATATCACAAAAATAATAACTAAACGTGTTTCAGTTGCCTTATGCATATATTATCTTTCACCTCTCATATGCAACCGAGACCTATTGACCCTTATGGGGCCGGGTATATATGTGTTCTGTTTTGAAATTAATACCATGATTTATTAGGTACATGGTAAAAAATTGTTCCCCTCTGTCATGAAGACAATTGTATGTGGGATTTGTAATCACACTTGAAACATCACTGAAAAATTAATATCCCCATTACGTTTCGATGAGACAGAATCTGTGTGTTTTGAGTTCTCAAGAAAAAAGATTAACTGAAAAATTAAAATAGTCCGCATTTATATCCATATCAAAATTCCAAAGAATGTGTGTTGTATTATTGTCATAGCTTTCTGATGAAGTAGATATTGGAGAGTAAGTATGAGAAAATGTGAATAATTAGAGGAAGTTAAAGACATCTTTGCAAGTAAGCAAAAATCTGACCATGAGATAATTGGGTTTTCACAAAGAGTTTAGAGAGAGAGAAAGAGGAATAGTATCATATTTGATGATGGTAATGGCCACATCTCAATCGTTTGTACGCTAATATTACTTTAGTCTAAAGAAAGATCCTAACTTGCTTTGGCTGCTGAAGCCAATTCCAAAGAGGGCTATGTCTTCTACTTGCTCACACAAAGGTTCCAATTTTTTGCATTCTTTTGGGTTTTTTTTTAAATTTATTTATGAAATTTAATGACTAATTTTTAAATAATGAGAAACTAGTTCTTCGCTGTGAAATGTTCATTTTTCGGTGTTTATGTTAAAACAATAAAATCTTATTCTTCTATCAAATGGGTTGTAATTTCATATGTTTTAATGTAAACTGTTCACTGATTATGGTTGTAGTGGGTTGGTTTGGATCGCAGGATTATTAGAGCAACTCCACCCATAGAGCCCTCCCCCTGGCAATCCACTATTCAATTCACCCTATTGAACAGTAACTGCCTTAAATGAATAGTAATTACCATTAATGAACAGTAATTGCCATTTACATCTTCACCCTTGGAACCCTCCCCCCTGACAATAAGCAATTAAAATAATAGTTTTTTTTTGTTTAAATAATAAAAAATTACAAAAGCTCTCTCTCTCTCTCTCTGACACAAAAAAAATAAAAAATTGCAAAGCCCTCGGGCCACAGGCCCGTCGACTCCCCACCCCCTCTTCGCTCGGGCTCCCACCCTCACTCGGGCCCTTCACCGCTGGAGCTCCTCCCACCGGGCCTCGGGCCCTTTCTCCTCGCCTGTCGCCCGAGCAACCAGCAACACTGGCGTTGCTCTTAAGGTCTGGAAAAGTTGCAGCCTGAGATGGACCAACTATCTGAGGCCAGACTTGAAGAGAGGTCTTTTATCATAATATGAGGAGAAGATATGCGGGACGAAGAGGTGAGCAAGAGAAACGGTGAGGTTTTATTTTCTGATTTGGATTTTGAAATTGAGTAATTTTCTGCTTTGTGTCCTTTGAGTATGTGTGAGATTTAGTTTCATACCAGGGGTTGTAATGGGTGGATCGGATGTAAAATTTTCTTTTCGAATTTCAATCCCCCCTAAATCTCTTCATTGCAACCAAACATTTGAGGATTTGGTTTTAATTGTTTGTTTGGACTTTTTGAGCTTTTGACCAATTATTTGGATGCTAGGAAAATTTACATGCTATTTGGATACTAGGAATATTCATGGAACTCAAACAAGATTGTTTTCATAATTTTTTGAGAAATGTGGAATTTTGTTTATGATGGTATTGACTATTTTTCAAAATCCTATAATCTGATCAAAGTTTTGATTTTCCATTAAGATCAATATTAGTTGTTTTTGGTTCAAGAAATTTTGTAAATTGTTTTTGGTTCAAGAAATTCCAACATTCTTTGTTGGTCCTTGAAATTTTCATTAGTATTGAGTATAGTGGTTTTTGGGGCAGGTTTGCATGGCAGATGAGAAAGACGATCTTTGTGTCCCTCGACACAAGTATTTCGGGAAGCTGGATGATTCGTCTATGTTTCGCGAACAGGTTTGTTGCACATGCATGTAAATGGTACAAATTGTTTTGGTTTTGGACAATAAGCTTTTAAGTTTTACAACCCTTGCAACGGGATTGTGACTCCAACAAATGTAGTGTTGGGGGATACAATTTGGTTCTCCTTAATACATAATATAAAAGGGCCTAGAAATTTTCCTTCAAGGAATATGCAAATGTTTTTTGCGCATCTTGGCCTGCAGTTTGTATGAAGGGGCATTAGTTTGTGTTATCTGCATTGGTGCATTTGAGGGTGTGATTTTGTTCTTACTGCCTTTTTAGGTTTGAACATCTGTGCTTGACAACTTAGCTGCTCGAACAAGAATGGAACACTATTTCTGTTTTTTGGGAACTGCTAAAACATGTGCCTAGCCTGTAGGACATATTTTGCCGTCATAACTACAGGGGTAAAATATGTGTGAACTGCATGTTACTTATGTTCCTTCTGTTTCATATGGAAACAGGGCTTTTGCATATTTTTGGCTTTGAACATTTGTGCTTGAAAAATTAGCTACTTGAACAAGTACTGAACACTTTCTATGTTTTTTATTAACTGCTGAAATAGGTGTATGCCCTGCAGGACACATATTTTGCCATCTTAATTACACAAAATATGTGTGAACTGCATGTTGTTTTTGTTTCTTCTGTTTCTTATGGAAACATAACTTTTTTGGCAACCATGTCTTTGTGATAAAGAACGTTTAGTTTCTTCCTACTAATTGTGCAATGTCTTTAAATGTTAGCTCAGTTGAATGTATATAAAAGCCAAGCTTATCTTATTGACCTCATTCACTCACGTGTCCCTTTGTTCATTCATGATAGTGTTGAATTTATTCAGATTAACTGTATCTTATTTATGCAGTTATGCCTAAAATAGTGGTTCCCACTGCAACGTGCGGGCTTATTTTCTAGTTTGTATCTATGGTATAAGGTATTACTTTGGTCTAAAAGTAGGGGGGAGAGTGGCACTGTGCAATTTTGGGTTGATTTCATTTTATTTACAAATTTGCCACAAGCTCTCTCTCCCGCTATCTTAATGCACACATGTTGATGATCGCGGGAGGGGAATAACAATGGTAAAGCACGCCCTTTCCGTTTCCTTCTCAAACCCTCATTGCCTTCTCCGTCTCATAGACCCGCGACACAAACGGTCTCGCCTCCGTTCTATCCTCCTCTCGCCGCCGTCTCCCTTCTCTCACCTCTGTTGTCTTACTCCTTTCTCTGTCTCTGGAATCCTATCGTCATCTTCCTCACATGCAAGGCTCCAGCCCTTTCAATTGAAACCAAAACGTGTTTCAGGCGAAGACGAAGAACCCCATCGAAGTCTCAGAGTACTCCGACTCTGAGCTCATTCTCAGCTACATCTCCGACCCGTTTGGGTTCGCCGTCAAGAGGAAGTTCGACTGGCAGGTCCTCTTCAATTCGAGCTCCGAATCCAAAGACCCATATGGTGAACTGGTGTTTAAGGGCCAGTACCTCGAGATATCCACCTGACTGCCGAAAGAATCCTCCCTGTACGGCGTCGGAGAGAACTCTCAGCCGCACGGGATCAAGTTCTACCCGAACGATCCATACACCCTCTTCACCACTGATGTCTCGGCGATCAATCTCAACACTGATTTGTACGGGTCCCACCCGGTTTACATGGATCTCCGGAATGTGGGCAACGAGGCTTACGCGCACTCTGTTCTGCTGCTCAACAGCAATGGCATCGATGTGTTCTACAGAGGGACTTCTCTCACCTACAAGGTCATTGGGGGTGTTTTCGACTTTTACTTCTTTGCCGGGCCGACACCGTTGGGCGTTGTCAACCAGTACACGGCGTTCATCGGCAGACCGGCCCCGATGCCCTACTGGTCTCTTGGTCTGTTCTGCTTCCTACCCTCTGCTTTGCCTTCATTAACTTACTCAGTTATTCCTACTTCTAGCTTTAGATTAAAAGCATTGGATGTGTATATTTTTTCTGGTGCTTCTTTCCCTCCAACTTTGCAATTTTTTTTTAGATGTTAATTGTTTGGTTGGTTTGTTGCGATCTTTTCATATTATTTTGATATGGGATTTTGCTTTTCTTGCATTTTAGTTTGATCAATATTGTGAATCAATGAGTAATTTCCATTGGGACTATAAGAACAAATAGTAATTTAATTCTCAGTGCGCAGATTCTGATTAGTTGCTTCTAATTTGTCGCCCAAAATGTTAGGTGTTTTGTGTTCGACGTATGAAATGATAAATGTGTGTTGATACCGAAAAAGAAGATGAATTTAAAAGAATAGAATCTCTAGGACCAACTGATGAAAAGGATCAGAGAAAAGGTTGTCGAATACACTCTTGGTCATGCATCTGTGATGTTGTAAGAGCTTTAATACTATCGCTGTAACATGGAGAAAGGAACAGTCCATAGATATCGAAGTTGTCCTATAGCACTGGAGGGCTTTGGTGCATTTTTGTTTTGTCTGAGTGTACATTGTTATTGTTGTTTTTGGTGTTGTGGGTGGAACCGTGGAAGTGAGGGAGTGGTGGCTTACAGTGTGATTCTGTCAGTCGTATTTCTTTATGTTTGTTTGATTTTGGTTTCTGGTTTAAAATGTCGATGTTTAAGGTGCAAAACGAGGAGGGAATCATCACCGAACTCTACATCTTGGGAAAATGGTACATAATCGAATCTAATCCGCAATTTTTTTGTATGATTGTTTATGGGAGTAATTTGTGGTTTTTTGTGGATACAGTTCGGAGACGAACAAATGATCACCAAGAAGGTGTGATAAAGGATGGAGGGAATGAAGTATTGTTTAATGACCAAATCATGAAGCGGAGGACAACATGGAGTGGTTCTGATTCTCATACCCTGCCACATGCTCAAACACATCAGACTCAGAGTAATTGAGAGCTAATTGTACAATATTTATGATTTAGGGCTTGCATTCATTAGAATGGAAACACATTCTAAATTAGGAATATCATAACATTGTCTTACGAAAATGAGGGAAACTGAAAGTATATAAATTATGAAGTGCAGAACTTCAAAATGAGGGGCAAAAATTTTGTGTATGCTAAAGATAGCATACTGCATAAACCTCAGTTTTAAATGTGACAACATGATAATGCATTTCAGTGCATATAAATGTAGTTCCACAAATTAGGCTCTATCTGAATGCAATTGGTTTCTCTGCTAGATTGCCATGGATGAAGTATGATGTTTTATTTACCGCATCTAATGATCTTATGGATTGCAGGAAGAAGTTATCAAGTTAAATGAACAATTTAACCATTTGAAAAGTTTGGTAATCTCTTATGCCTTGGTTTATGTTCAAGCTTGAGCTTCTTAGTTGGCCGTCAATCACTATATTTTCATTCATTTATTTGGGATGTGGTGGCACTGTTGATGCCATTGCTATCAAATCCAGGATTTTTCATCTCAGATTTCACTTTTGACAGTTGCAAATTGGTGCTTTACTTAACTTTTTTTCCCCTTAATTTCGTAAAGTTTAGGCCTTTTCTTAATATTTAAATAAAAAGGAATATCTTTCTGGTATTGGTTAGTTTTGATCTTGATATTATCTGGGTTTGGTGTTAGTGGGGATGGCGGTGTCGTGCAAAGTTAGCCGTTTGTGGCTCACCGGAAAACCCCCTGATTGGGCTTTATTAGGAGGGAACTCATAATGTAGTAGATATTCCTCAATGCAAAGGTCCCAATCCTAATGACTTTATTTTTGATATTTAATCCTTGGATTAGTGTTAAATTCTATATTTTTTTAGTTTAATTTGTGTTTTCTTTTCTGTTTTTGCAGCTCATCCTCCAAGTATAAATGCTGCTGTGGAGCTGCATAAACAAGGTCCCTTTTCGGTTATTAAAACTCAATGTTGCTTTCATTTCCAGTTTTTGAGTCTTCTATTTGTTTGGTTGCTGCAATTATTCAACTTATGCTGCTATAATATTTGTTTCCTTCTGTTTTGTCCTCTGCATTAACTACCATTTGGATCATGTGAATGAAAACTTTCATGTATATTTCGAATAATGAGCAGTTTATTGCTGTTAATCTTTTGATCACTGTATATGTTGCTAATTTACCTTCTCAAACAACGTACATGTAAACATTGATATATAAAACTTATTTACATGTTAATAGTATGGTTTCTTTACTTTTGAGTTTGGTTGAACAACAACATTTTCTACTTTCTAGAGTTCATCCTCTTTATTTTAGCCCAGGCCAACTCACTCCACTCTGTTCGAAGCTCTTCAACTTTTTTGCACAAATTGCTCAAAAATTCCTGCTCTCAAACATCTTAGATCCCTCACTCACCCTTCTGGCATCGACGCCCCAAAGGTATATTTCTCTCATTGCTTTCAGAATTCAGTATATATTTATATAGCTGACATGTATATAGACATTCACATATGGTAGAACTAAAAGGATGGTAGAATACTCGAATAATGGAATAGAGTCGAGATTATGATGAGAAAGGACAATAAATAGCTATCACTATGTGAATGTCTTATTTTCTTTCACTATATAATAGCTATCACTAACTTTTGTTTTTACCGTCTTATTGTATTTCCCATGTTGAGAGAGAGAACTAAAAGGATAGTATAATGCTCGAATAATGGAACAGAGTCGAGATTATGCCCGAGGTGTTTGGTAATCTTTCTACTTTACCAAAGCCAAATTGCAATTTGTTTTGGTACAAGGAAAGACGCTCTGTTAATCTAGGGATATGGTACCCCTTTGGTTTTTGGATAGGATTTGGTGCATTATCAAATAAGAGCTTTTTTCTTTAGAATTATCGAATCAGTGCTTATGTATGCTGTCTGTAGATGTTACAGTCACAACTACAAATACAAGTTGAGAGGAAGATCATATTCCTTTTGTGGTGCAGCTGGAGTTTGTTATCGTATGCGGTGCTTTTCGTTGTATGGCCATATGAAGCTGCAGATGCAAATATTTCTTATGGTAGTCTTCTTCACTATGAATAGATTCATAAACGCATACTTATTCACGCTTGCATACAGACTTTGGGGTTGCTAAGATTTTCCTTTGGGTTTCATAGGTACATGATGATCCTTCTAACGCTCCAGTTTGATGGTTTATTTTCATGTGCATATTTTCTGGAAGTTCATTCCTGTTTTGGGATGTTTGAATATATAGGCATTGTTTAAATTACAATATTTTATTAAGTTAAACTGTTTAAATTACTTATTATTTATAATTTTAGCCCTTGCGCCACTTGGAAGGACTGCTGGTAGAGCTCATAGCAATTGATGTAAGTCCCTTACTTCCGTAATAGGGTACTTGGGAGTGACTGCTGGTAGAGCTCATTGCAATTGTTGTAAGTCCCTTACTTCCGTTATACGGACACTTACATTTATGATCATTTTTGTGTTAAGACGATACAGTTATAACTTATAACCGTTTACCATAGATCAACGCATATGTATATCGAATTTACCTGCATTACTCGAACAATTTGCTTTTCGATTCGCGAATGGAATTAATAAAGAACCAATATCTGTGTAAAAGTTTAGTTTCCAACTTTCTAGCAGTGAAAATGTTGCCCTTTCTGCAGACTACACCCTTTCACACACTCACTTTGATATGGTTAAACATATATATTCAAGATTTTGATCTCTGTGTGATTTGGCAATACTTTTCAACTAATATTCCTCTCTCTCTCTCATGAAGGCACTCATTGCATTAAACAAAGGATCCCAATTAATCAAGTATAGCCTGAAAGGGAAGCCAAAACTTCGTCCATTCAGAATTTCTACTGTGAGTAATTTCCTTAAGAGAAGAACAAGTTTGAATCACTTTTTTTGAATTGCGTTTATTATAGTTCTTTGAATGAAAATCCTAATTTGTACAAATTACAAGGTATGTTACCACTCTCCTTAATCTACATATATGCAATGTGCAAAATTACATCTGTTCTCAAGAATGAACCTGTTTTGTTCCATCCTTCTGTTAAGGATTATAATTTATATAGGATTTATAAGTTCTCTCTTTCGGGTTACTTTTATGTTTCGAATTAGTTGGATTTAGCATTCTTCACAAGCTTTGATAATTGTTTAATATCTAAGTTTTGTTCCATGCATGGTTGATTTTCTTTAATAATTGTTGAATCGCTTCTATATTTGCTTGGTACTTAGGATCTAAAGCATTTTTTGCATCTTAGGTAAAATCGTTTTAGTTCTGAATTTCTTTTCTTTGATTGATTTTGGTGTGTTTGCAGCACTCAATGTCAGATTTTGAGATCAACGGATCAGCTCACTGCTGCGGTCGATGTTGGGGAAGGTGATGCGATGTTAGAAATTAGGCTGCGAACAGGTTCTTTGATCAATGTTCTTATTAATGCTGGTGCATTTGTGCTCGCAATCAAAAAGGTTGTTTGAATGTCTGTGTTTCTGTGTTTCTTCTTTGAATGCAATTACAATTCTGAGTTTGTATTTGTTGCAAATTTGAGGAATTAAGTTGGTATTGCACTGATTATGTGTAATGTTATATGGGCTTTAGGATCCACACATGGCTACTCATGTGAGTGAGAGATTTGCGGAGACTGACCGGTTCAAGGTAATGCCATATTTTTGTCATATCTCAATATGTCTTGTGCTACTAAGAAATGAGCTCTTCTCTGGCATTTTGGACAATTGGAAATTAGGTCTTATGCTTTTATGTTTTTATTGCCAATGCCATTGTGATCACTTTAGCAAGTTTTGTCACTTAAATTTGTAGGTTTTGAAAGAGGACTTTGTCAAATGTCGCATTCACTCACATGTGTTGTCGTTGTTGGCATGTGCAGAGCCATTGGTCTCACCCCCGCGATCTTCCACGATTCCATTTTTCCTTTCTTTTAATTTATTTTTAAATTGTACCTTCCTCAACACGAAAAACAAAGAAACATTGATCCATGGAGACTGCAATTTGTGGGAGAATCCATCTCTCCCCCAACCATGTCTTCAACCCCAAACCAGATTCTCTCCATTTTTCTCAATTCTTTCCCTCTTTTCAGATTTTGGGTTTCCCTCAAAATCTTTGATTTCTTCATCAATTGTAAGATTAGGAGTAGATTTTCTTAGCTCCTTTAATTCAAAGCTTGGATTTATTTTATTTTATTTTTTAATTTTAGGAATTTTATTATCTTTTTATCTAACTTTATGAAATTTAATGTATAATTGGCCTAGAAAATTGATTCTCTCTTATGGGTTTCCTTTTTTTATTTTTTTATTTTATTTTATTTTATTTTTGGTAAAATGCAAGTGTTCTGTACTTATTTTACAGAACATGAATTGCCAAGGGTCAACACTTGAGAAGGTGATTTGGGTGGAGGTCGTAAAGATGGGCATTTGTAAGTCTTATCAATCTTCAATTTTTATTTTTCTTGCTTTTATTTTAGTTTCTTATTACTAATTTTAGTTTTGGGTGTATTTTTTACAGTGGTTGTCAAAACGAGGTTGTTTATGTTGTTTTGATAGGTTTGATCATGTATAGAAGCATTTGATAGTGAATACATGCAGAGTGCTTGACAATTGAAAAGAAGTGTCGAGATTTTTGTTGATCCCCTTATGTTGTGATGCCAATTTACGGTACTTATCAAGTAAATTGGTTGACTAAAATGGTATTTTCTGTAACTGATTTAGTTGTTGCTATTGTGTTCTTAAGCATGACGTCTGACCGCCAATGACATATTCTATTATTTTTTACAGCTACCAGCACCTAAACCTCCAACAAAATGGAAACTTTTGCCAAAACAAAAGGTATATCATTGTTGTAGGAGCCGAACAGTACCTTATGTTTCTTTTTTCTTTCTTCTTCCCCCCCTTTAAGGCTTTGTTTTGGTTTCTCATATGTGGCCATTTGGGGATTGAGAAATGTAGTTGGAATTAAGATTTTGAGAAATTGGAACATCTTTAGGAAAATGACACAAGTTGGTATAATGTTAATGGTTTGCAGATGCGTAGTAGACTATCAATAAAATTGCTATAAATGAAATTGCTATCGATGAAAATGGGAAAGAAACTTGGGGAGATAATGTTAATTGTTTGCAGATGCTTAGGAGCCTCTGAAACTGCTTAAATTTTATATATTGAGTTGCATAAAGTCCACTAACATACGCAACCAGAGTCAGATTGCCACCCTTGGTGGTGTTATCTTTGCAATGCATTTAAAGTGGGGATTTAGAAAATCTAATAATAAAACTGAAATATATGTTCCATGCTTTTCGCTTTCATTTTGGGTTAAAAGGTTGGAGCTTTGGATTGGGATTTTCCTTTATTAAACTATAATTTTGTGCTTAGGAGCAGCCTCGCCCATGAGCGGCCACTTGGTGCGATGGCAAGTGCCTTCACCCATGAGCGGTAGGTCTCGGGTTCGAGACTTGGGAGCAGCCTCTTCATAAATGGGGGTAAGGCTAGCCGACATTCACCTCTCCCAGACCCTGCATAAAGCGGGAGCCTTGTGCACTGGGTACGACCTTTTTTTGTGCTTAGGAGGAGGCTATATGAAACTGCTTAATTTTTTTTTAAACATGGAACTTTTTTTTCACTGTAATCTGTTTTGTTAAACGTAATGATAAAGATTTATCAATTTTGTTTGTTTGGGAGGTTTATGATCAGAACCCTGATGAGACCTTCAATGTGAAAGGCTTCTGGTTTCATAAGTCACAACAAAACTGAATACCAAATGAATAAAAATCTGGCCATAAATGCACCACTTCTTTACTCCATATTTATGCACATATCTCCCAATACATATGCACTGATGAGACCTTAAGGAGGTTATGATATGTTTCCCAATTATTAAACACACCGAGATAACTTAACAAGTTAAGTCCGATATCAGGCTCAATTGTAGGTTGCCTTTAATTATTATATCTTTATAAGAAACATTAGCTTATATGTGCACTAAGTAAACTAAGGTCATCTATTATAAGTTTTCCTATGTCTTCGATCTGTTTACAATGTGTGTGTTATTTGTGTCTGATTGGTTTTTCCCCTATATTTTCCTATGTTGTCTATCTCTTTATATGTGCACTAAATAATTTGATCAGTGTGTCTGTATTATTTGTGTCTAATTGGTGTTGGGTATTTTCCAATTTGGGCTCTTTATTTACTTGTGTGCAATCCAATGTCTTATCTGGTTAGAGAGAACATAATGTTTGACAATAAGATGTCTGATATCTGATCCAATCTGGTTATGTAGATATGCTGAATAAGTAAGGATTGTTTGCTGATTTAGTTGCATATCGAGTATCTAGGGATTGTCTTTTGTCAGTAGATGATTAATTGTAGATGTAATACCCCTTAGTAGAAGGAAATTAAGGTGCATTAACAAGAAAAATCAAGATAACGTGTACACAAGTGGATTAGTATTTTTGCTGTCAGTTGGTGTCCAACCTGATGCAAGCATCTTTTGAAGTGTGTAATATCTTTTGAAATGTATATAAAAACCAAGCTACTTATCTTACCGACCCCGTTCACTCATCTATCCCTCTGTTCATTCAGGATTATGTTTAATTTATTCAGGTTCAATGTGTCTTATTTATGTAGTTAAGACTGGTGCATTCAAGTTCCGCAGCAACGTGCGGGCATATCTGCTAGTTATTATTCTATTACTTATGATCTTTGTTTCAATATCTCTCTACTCTTCTCTTCCGTATGCATCTTCTTTGTTATTTCCTTTTCCTTTACCGTGCGTGGCATCTTCAGTTTATATGTCGTCTTCTTCGCTGAATTTGTCATAAACCCAAGTGGGCTGCAACTGCATTCAAGTTCTTTAGTCTCCTTCGCTGGATTAATTTCGTTAGTATATTTGTCATGTAGCAATCAATCCGGTTTCGACCTATATCAAAGCCCTGCAACCATGAGAATTCAAATCCGTAGACCAGTTTCATTGTCGATGTCTATGTAGGAAATGTTCATACTCTTTGTACCAGGTCATGATGTCAATAACTATAAGCTCAACACGGCACCTATCCCTCGAATCGGATGAGAGAGGAGCACTGGAACTACTGATTGTATCAATGCGAGGGGAACTATAGACACACACAGCTATGCGAATATCCAAGGGGTCATGAAAATTATAGGCTTAGGCAGTTCAATCGGATCCATATTTTTGAAAGCCAAGCTGACACCCCATCTGATATCGAGTTATGAACTTGAGAAACAGTACTAAATGAATTCTGGTCACTGAAGTCAGCGATCCGCATCGACTATATCGCGATCATCCTAAGCAGCATTGACAGTTCCACATGAATAAGTCGTGGTCTGGTGATACAAAGAACAATGATTTAATCTTTAAATTGTGTTCTGGCAACTTTAGGAACGACCAAAATCCACTTGTTCAAAAAGTGAGACGACAGGCGACAGTAATCTAGTCGTTTAAGCCAAAAATTGTAAGTGCAGGTTGGAAAATTGAAGGGAAGGTTCAATGGCCCTTAATTCTGTCCACATCCGAAAGACTTCGAAATCAAGTTGACCCAGTAATGCAGTGTTTCTACAAGTTAACACAAAGAAATTCTATCCACAAAACTTTGTTATATGAAGGGTATGGGGAGCTAATTTCCACAGTAGACAATGAAGTTCACAATTATCTGCTCCTCACCACTAGTCAACGTAAACGTAAACGTGTGGGACTGAGGAAAGCTATTTCTATGGAACTCGAATACTCCGTTCCTTATCGTGGTTGCGAGATGACTACTACCCTTTGCAGCAGGATGTGCTTTTAAAATGACTGAAAACGTTTTTGATGAAAAATATTTTTGGAATTAATCTTTAGTAAAGATGCAAGTAAATCTTGTAAAGTGCTTTATGGAAGAAGCACAAAACTGGTGTTTTTTGCAAAAAACACTTTAAGTGCTTTTGGAACCTAAAAATATTTTTTCTAAAAACGCTTTTAGTTATTTTAAAAGCACATTCAAACGAGTCAATAACCTCCAAATTTGAGTTTATGTTCTTATCAATTTATTCTTAGCACTCTAATTTATTTACTACGAATTACAAGCTGCGGTCGTTGTACCCTTTCGCAAAGGTAAGGAACAATCCTTTTGTCTTTTACTCACTACTTCACGTCTAGACCGATATTGAATATAGTATGTGTTTTTGACTTAGTAAATTTGGATTATTGTAATTTCGATGAAGTTTCTACTTTTCCACGTCAGAAATGAATCTCACTTCGAGGAAATGAGGGTCTTGCATATGCTTATAAGTAGTTAATGCAGTTCACAATCATCTGCTCCCAACCACAAACTGAGGAAGCTATTAGCGTTTGAAACCTCCGGTTTCCTCTCTCTCACCATGGCAACCATAAGAGTGCTACCCTTTACAGCTAGTTTATTCATAGTATTTCTAGTTGTTGGCTTTTTCTGTGTAGTTTGCAGTGCTAAGGATGATCGTCATCACTGTGCACCTTCTTCCTGTGGAATCATCCCCAACATAAGCTACCCTTTCCGACTGAAACATGACCCGGACAACTGTGGTGACCAAAGGTATAACCTGTCTTGTGAGCAGAATCGAACAGTATTGTACTTGTATTCAGGAAGATACTATGTCCAGGCAATCAATTATGATAACTACACAATCCGAATTGTGGACGCCAATCTTCGTGAGGGTGACTGCTCTTCAATGCCTCGTTATTCATTGGCTCAATTTAACTTCAGTAACGTATATAGAGAAAAGAATCCATATCGCCTTGTTTTTGTAAATAGGGAGCCTATAATTTTCATGACCTGTAAAACCCAAGTGAATTCTCCTTTCTATGTGGATACTGCTCCTTGCACCAGTCCTATGAGCAGCTCAGGTGGGCATGTTTTTGTTACGATTGGTGATTTAAATGCCTTAGATATGAGGGATTTGTGCCGTATAGATCTTACAGTTATGACATCAAGGCCTGGTGCAATGGACACCTACACAGACATCCACAAAAAGCTAGTCTATGGGTTTGAACTTTCGTGGTTGCAGATCAAAAGCAGATATCACGGGTTGAGTCTTTGCTCCATCGACTACGACACAAACAAAGTGGATTGTTTTTATAACAGTACGCATTTTCTTACATTTTTAAAAAGCAGTCTCCTTGTCCGGTTTGCTAAAGTTTTTTTTTTTTTTTTTTTTCATGTCAATATTCTTCATATGATCAATACTTTTGTTTTTTTGGATAATGCAGGTCCCATGCAGATGATCATTTACGACTACCTACTACGTAAGTAATTTTATAATTTTTTGGGTTCTTTAGAGAAATGTCCTTGAAACTCCTATTTTCCAAACAAAAACCCACATAATATTAAACATTCAAATAAAACCCAAAATTCAAATAGACTACCATGTAAACAAATATATAACCAATTATTACAAAATATTTACAACTTATGCCACAAAACCCTAATTATGTCAATAAATATTATCACACACCCTAATTATGATTAGCAATTAACCCCATATGGAAATTTTATCCTTCTTGTATCATAAATATTAGTAACATATATATATATATATAATATTAATTTATCCATATTCATAAACAATTATGGGTACATTTTTCATATGAAAAAGGAAAATCCTTTGTACAATCAGTTATTTTGCATCAAATAATATTGTTCGATAAAATAACAAACAATTAATATTTTATGTTGTAGGTAAATTATTTTACATACATTATTATTACATACATTAGACATTTTTTATTTGTTATTATATATGCGTGTTAAAAATAATTTATCTAAATTTATATGTAAAATATAGGTAAATAGTGCCCAAATTATATAGTAAAAACTAAACCAAGACAAATTATCACCATTAACATAAAACAGTAGATACATTACTTTACACACACACACACACACACACACACACACACACACATATATATATATAAGATTAAACAATAGGTAAATTATGTTGTAAGTACATTATGTTTGTAAAAAAAAAGGAAAATTGCAAGTAGTAGATATATTATTTTAAACCAAATTTCCTTTATTTATAGGTGAATTATTTGCATGCATTATTACATATATATTGGGCACATTTTATTACTAATATATATGTGTGCAATGATTCACCTATATTATTGTATAAAATATAGATAAATTTATTTTGAATCAAATAGCATTTCTTTTATTTTATAAGTAAATTATTTTGCATGCTTTATTACTGGGCAAATTTTATAGTGCCTTTTCATATTTTCATTTGGTAAGAAAATGACAAGATTAAATTAAAATTGTCTAATTTTATGCAAATTTGAAAAACAATTACAAAATCTTAAGGAAGGTGTAACATTAGTGTTTTTTTTTTTTGGCCAAAAGCATTAATATACAATTTGTTATGATATATTAATATGCAATGATTTTAAACATTAATGCATTTTTTTCATTAATCCCTCCCTTCAAATCTGCATAGAATTAAATGTATACATTAAAATCGTAATTAGGGGTGTTTTAGGCATCTGAAAAATGCAAAATGTGTAAAGGCAAACATAATTAATGAATTTGCTCATGTGGAGCCTAGTCATTGAGTATTATTCAGGTAAAAAGACTATGTCGGGTTTTATGTAAAGAAACTTGAATTTCAAGGGCTAAAGTCATATTTTCAGTAATGTTTTTCTTTTTACTGTGAACCCTTCCAAATAACCTCTCTACTTAATTAAATTTGGTTTTGCAGGTATCGTTTTCTGGCTTCTGGAAATGGGTGAGTATTTAGGATCTTTATTTTTAATTACAGAATGCATTTCAAATTTGAGACGATTCAAGGCCGCTTCCAAAGTTTCCTCTTCATTCTCATTTGATTTATTTCCATTACAGTAATATTGGCCCTTGGAGCAAGAACTGTAATCGGCGTTCCATGTGTGATTGTGTTATTAATTTATAAATGGAAAAAGCGGCACCTATCAATGTATGTCCTAATTGAAGAATTCTTACAAAGTCACAACAACCTCATGCCAATAAGGTACTCCTACTCCGACATCAAGAAAATGACCACAGGATTCAGGGACAAATTGGGGGAAGGAGGTTACGGTTCTGTCTACAAAGGGAAGCTTCGTAGCGGCCGCTTTGTGGGAATTAAGATGCTGGGTAAGTCCAAAGCTAATGGACAAGATTTTATCAATGAAGTTGGTACCATTGGAAGGATTCATCATGTAAATGTGGTACAACTAATTGGCTATTGTGTTGAGGGTTCAAAGCGTGCTCTTGTATACGAGTTCATGTCAAATGGATCTCTTGATAGACACATATTTTCTAAAGAAGGACCTGTCTCCTTGAGTTGCAAGAGAGCTTTTGAAATTTCACTTGGTGTGGCTCGTGGTATCGATTATCTACATCAAGGATGTGACATGCAGATTTTGCACTTTGATATCAAGCCTCACAACATTCTTCTCGACGACAATTATGTTCCAAAGGTTTCTGATTTTGGGCTAGCTAGACTCTGTCCAGTAGATGATAGTAGCTTAACGTTGACCGCAGCAAGAGGAACTATTGGATACATAGCCCCTGAGTTATTCTACAAAAATATTGGAGGTGTGTCTAACAAAGCAGACATCTATAGTTTCGGAATGCTACTGATGGAAATTGCAGGCAAAAGAAAGAACTTGAACGTTGCAGCACATTCGAGCCAAATTTACTTTCCTTCATGGGTTTATGACCAATTCAGCGAAGGAAATGACATAGAAAGTGAAGGTGCCACGGAAGAAGAAAATGAAATAACAAAGAAGATGCTTATTGTGGCTCTATGGTGCATCCAAATGAAGCCTAGTGACCGTCCTACTTCGATGAACAAAGTAGTAGAGATGCTCGAAGGAGAAATTGAGTGTCTTGAAATGCCTCCAAAGCCTTTCCTTTACCCACAAGAGAAACCTGTAGTGGATGATGAAGATGATTCAGAAACAACATGGTCATGAGGAGAGGACCATCGAAAGATGACGTCGAAGAGTCACAAATTTTAATCCAGGATGCTGATGAAATAATGTAGCCCAGTTAGTCTGCATGACGTCTGGGCATAGTTAATTTGGCTAGACATTTGTGCTTCCCCTTATACATCCAAGTTTGAATCTCCCAGCGTGATTTACAGTAGATTGATTTCCTCAAATAAAAAGAAAGTTTGTAGCAGTAATCGGGGTTATATCCTATAGCAACGTAATAAATTTTCATTTATGATTTCTGTACTTGTTTTGTCAACACATTATGCTTCTCCTGTTCTTAATTAGGGCCATCTTTTTCTTCCTTATGTTATTTTATTATGCTTTGCTATTCCTCATTAGGCACTTGTTGTGGGTTATGATTTAAAAACAATCAAATAAGTTGGCTTAGAAAGATGGACGGGAGATTTTAAGCAATGGGGAATAATTTCCTCAGAACAAAACAATATTCAGGAACAGAGCATGCTTCAAGGTGGATAAACCTTTTGTTTTAGACTTTACTAGGAAGTTGGCCCACGCTTCGCTACGGGTTTTGAAACTATTATCCACAACAGACGTGAATAAATAGAACAGAAAGATGCAATACAAAGGCAACACGAATGGAGTCACCCTAAAATGAACCAATGCAGATAAACACATTTCACTAGAGTAAATCCAACAAAACCAGAAATCAATACAGGCATCTCTAAAGAATTCAAATAAACAAGAGATGGGTGAAGTGAGCTGATAAGCAGTTTGGTTTTCATTAATTAAGCTGACATCAAGAGCCACTGTACAATCAAGATGATGAACTTAACTCTGTTTACAAAAGTTCTAATCGCAAAATATAGTCTGCATAAGAAACATAAGCGGCATCCAGTTGTCTGTGCGCACAACATGACAAAATACATGTCCTGCAAACTCCATTGTAGTTTTAGCAGTTGGCAAAAAATTCTAAAAACTTTCTTACGGTTCTTGCAGCAGCTAAGCTTTCAAGTGGAATGACCAAAATAAATTACGTATCTATGATCCCTTGTACCAGTGTATCATTAAGATCTTCACAACTCATTTCTTCTGGGAATGAACATCTTCCACACTGAAACGCAAAACATAAATCATCATTTAATAATTGCTGTTGCAATAGATGGGATTTAGTTATTCGGGTAAAAAAAGGTATTGTAAATTACCCCTCTTTGATCTTTCATTTGCGATCTGCTTCTGAGCGCACTGATGAGAATTTTGTCTGCGGGTTCAAATTTGGGGACAACCAATTTGCAGAATTCCCCATCTATTCTTGCTGAATTAGCAGACTTTGCTTTCAACAAACAAGTCTGGGTGTAACGAGGAAAAATAAAACGGGAAAATTGAAATTTCAGATAAAACATTTAAACATAAAAAGGAAACAAATAAACAAAACAAAATGAAATACCAGATAAAACACTCAATTAAAAATAACTAAGCAGAACAAAAAGCCAATGACAAAAAATATGACCATATGAAGCAAATCCAAAGCACACCCCAGAATCTTAATAAAGACATAGAAATAAGAAGCAGCTTTCAAATAAAAAAAAAGACATAAAACTAATTTAATAGTACCTCATTTAGCATGTGGGGGATTCAAATTGGATGTTCATAACTAATAATATTTCACACAAAGTGTTTACAAATAGGTAAACTGTGTCCTAAATCAAGTGTATATCGTGTTGGACTCAAACCGAACATTAACCTGCAAAATTAAAGTTAAAATGTTTTTGTTTCAAATGATCTGATACCTGAGAATAGAGAAAGATATATGGTAGTAGAGAAAGGCCAAAAAGAAGAAACACCCATTCACTAAACCACCCCTTCAAATCAACACACAGTCAGCATGCAGAGAAAGATCGCTTTGGACATAAAGATTAACATTTTACCTGCAAGCCCACTGTCTGAGATAAACAACACCAAATCATTGTATCCCCTTAGAAACTAAACAGGATGCTCCACCTTGACCCAATGACCGAAGACTGCCTTCAAAAAAATATGGGGGCAATAAGACATATATTAGATAAAACAATAAAATAGGTTATAGAGAATATGTTGGAAAATAGGCACTGGTTGTATACTGAAATCAATCATTACAACCCCTCTGGCTCTAAAACATTGAAGATGAAATATCTGCAGTAGTTTGGAAGCCTGAAACTCCACGCAGAAAGTAGATTAACGTGGGTCAACTACATCTTCATGGTCAGTCTAATTTCTAGTAGCGGAGATGAGGATGCTTCGTTGGATGTGTGGGCACACGAGAAAGGATAAGATTAGGAATGAGGATATCCGGGGTAAAGTAGGAGTAGCCGAAATTGAAGGAAAGATGAGAGAAAATCGGTTACGATGGTTTGGACATGTGCAAAGAAGGCCTACTGACGCTCCGATTAGAAGATGCGACTATGGGACAGAGGTTCAGGGCCGAAGGGGTAGAGGAAGACCTAGGAAAACTTTGGAAGAGACCCTAAGAAAAGACTTAGAGTACTTGGATCTAACGGAGGACATGACACAGGACAGAACACAATGGCGTTCTAAGATTCATATAGCCGATCCCACTCAGTGACTTGGATTTTCCAAGTCTCCAACCGAGAAGTTTTCCTCACTCGGGAAATTAAGGGAACACTACCTCAACCTACATGCTCCACTCACAAAGCTTCAACATACAAGCTTCAACAAAAGAAAATTCAAAGAACTTAGCGAAGAAGGCTTTGGTGTATTTAACACAATACGTTGAAATGAAGGAAAGTTTATTTATTGATATCCCCGATAAGTTACAAATATGTACATATACTTGAGTCAAAATAAACAAACAAGAGGGAGCCTTCACAAAGGTTGCTTAGGAGAAGTCTCAGCAGTCGGTAGAGCCCCAGAAAGAGAAGGCACCGGAGGGGGATCATTCGGAGCCTCAGTACTGGACAAAACCCTAGAAGGAGGAGGCATCAGAGGTTGATCATTTGGAGCTTCATTACGCGGTACAGCCCCAGAAGACGAAGGCAATAAATGCCTTTGAAACAAACCCACAAATCTCTGATGATCAAGTAAAACCTGACCATCAGATTCCTTCATCTGGTCAAGCTTCCTCTTCATGTTTGTAGCATAGTCATGTGCGAGCCGGTGCAACTGTTTATTCTCATGCTTGAGCCCTCTAATCTCCTGTTTGAGACTCATCACTTCAGCTGCCAATGATTCAACTTGGCGGGTTCGAGCAAATAGGCGTTGGGCCATATTAGACACAGAACCTGCACACTGAACACTGAGAGCCAGAGAATCCTTAACAGCCAACTCATCAGACCGTTTAGAAAGTAGTCTGTTATCTTTGGGAGTGAGAAGGTTCCTGGCCACTACCGCAGCGGTCATATCATTCTTCATCACGGAATCCCCAACGGTAAGAGGACCAGTAGGGGAGACGAATGATGGGCGCCATATGTTGTCTGGAGAAGGCGGGGCTGCCTCTTCAACAAGGTTCAAGTCAAAACGACGATCGGAGGGGCCAGACATTTTCAAAGGTGTTGAAGAGAGAAGAGGTCGGACAAATCAAGATCTTAGAAGTGCAAGAATGGAGCTTCTACTGGTGGATATTCAAGTGTGCTTTGGAACTTAATGTCAGCCCCTATAAAAATCTGCACTCGACGAAGCTTCAGAAATCGAAAAGGCGCCTGCTCAGAAATCGAAGAGGCGTTTGCTTTCTCAAAAGCTGGGCTGCTCAGAGACCACGAGGGTCGATCTCAGAAATCGAAGAGGCGTTTGCTTTCTCAAAAGCTGGGCTGCTCAAAGACCACGAAGGCCGATCTCAGAAATCGAAGAGGCTTGCTTTCTCAAAAGCTGGGCTGCTCAGAGACCACGAGGGCCGATCTCAGAAATCGAAGAGGCACCTACTTTTCCAGCCTTGTCAGCACCTGTCACACGCACACTCAGCTTTGCGGAAATTATGGGCATTATGTCGAAGATTTCTGGCGAAGTAGAAAGCACATGAATCGTACTGTTCAATCACCCACTTCCCACACGCAACAGTAACTCATGGGTACCACATATAACTTTGCCAAAGTTCTCTGACAAAGTTGAGACACGTGAAGCTTGCAGCTCCCGCTACATCGCTCTGACCAAGAAGGGTAAAAGAATTGCAAAGAAACAACACTAACAAAGTTTAGACACATAAATTTTGAAGGTCTAGCTACCATATTATTACCCACAAGGGTAAAGGAACAGTACCACTGCTGGATAATTGGAAAGTCCCGGTGTGTCAACCTCTGTGCTTCGTGGCAAGGTAGACTAGCAAACATGCCTAACATGCCCAACCTTTACTCACATTCGAGAAAACAATCCCAACAGGATTGCTTGCTCCAAAATCGAAGAGGCACCGCCCTCCGAATCTCGAGAGCCAGACTCCCAACATGATTACTTTCTCAAAAATCGAAGAGAGGGTAAAGGAACAGTACCACTGCTGGATAATTGGAAAGTCCCTGTGTGTCAACCTTTGTGCTTCGTGGCAAGGTAGACTAGCAAACATGCCCAACCTTTACTCACATTCGAGAAAACACTCCCAACAAGATTGCTTGCTCCAAAATCGAAGAGGCACCGCCCTCCGAATCTCAAGAGCCAGACTCCCAACATGATTACTTTCTCAAAAATCGAAGAGAGGGTAAAGGAACAGTACCACTGCTGGATAATTGGAAAGTCCCTGTGTGTCAACCTCTGTGCTTCGTGGCAAGGTAGACTAGCAAACATGCCCAACCTTTACTCACATTCGAGAAAACACTCCCAACAAGATTGCTTGCTCCAAAATCGAAGAGGCACCGCCCTCCGAATCTCGAGAGCCAGACTCCCAACATGATTACTTTCTCAAAAATCGAAGAGACACCGCTCTCCGAATCTCGAGAGCCAGACCCCCAGCAGGATTGCTTTCTCAAAAATCGAAGAGGCATCGTTCTCCGAATCTCGAGAGCCAGATCCCCGACAGGATTGCTTGTTCGAAAACCGAAGAGGCACCACTTTCCCAACTTCAAGAGCCGGATCTCCTTGGATAAAGCTTGTCTGTAATCTTCACACGCAACATCAGCTTTCCAGATACCACAGACCACTTTTTCAAAGTGCTCTGACAGAGTTAAAACATGTGAAGCTGGCAGCTCCCACTACCGTGCTATGACCAAGCAGGGTAAAGGAATATCATTATTACTTGATGTTAGGGAGACTCCTATATATGTCGACCTCCATCCCGAACGGACAGGCAGACCTGCAAAAATGCTCAACCCTTTCTCTTATCTGAGAGGGCACTCCCAACAAAGCCTTTCGAAATATTCAGCTTTCTTTCCCCCCGATAATACCTCTGTAAACAAGCTATACTAGAGCAAGAATATCTCATATCATCAGGGTTAAAAGCAAGAGTATCCCATATCATGCTTTTTCCCTGTCTTTTCCTTTGGCCTTGTTCTTACCTGCAAGACAAGGAGAAAGAGAGCAATCAGTTAGCACTTGGAATCAAGCTTCCAGCCAGGAACTGACTGCCTGGAACCCCTTACCTGATTACTTACCTGCCATTGCTCTCGAGTACTCATCTTCAACATCTTATGCTTCCAGGGAAGATACCGCATCTGCCTGAGGAACAGATAGGGCAAGTGAGAAGGATACAAGGAAGCATGTGGAGACAAGCGTAACAGCACACGTGCCGATACATCCACTACTCTGTCAAAAGCAAAAGTATCCCATATCAGCAGGGTCGAACGTACTCTAGATTTGATGGACTTGTTTTGACCCTCAAATTCTTCAGTCGGCCTTATACTCTGGAGGAAACCAGAAAACCCTCCAGCCCGGTTCAAGAATAAGCCTGTGGAAAGTTACTTCTTCAAAAGCAAAAGTATCCCATATCATCTCTTCTCATTTTTCTTCTCTTTATCCTTCATGCTGCCTGCAAGATAGGGAGAATGTGAACAATCAGCCGGAGCTCTGATTGCTTACCTTGTCTGTCACCTCTTTCAGCAGATCCCCTAGCCCGGCGACTTGGGGGACTCCTACTACATGGTTTGTATCGCGCTTGACCAAGCCTGAAACTACAAGTAAGCTTCAAGTGAAATTGATACATTACCTTGTGCATCTCCACTAGTTACAGATACCACCCCTGGATGGAAGAAGAGTACTTCCAGAGAAGATGCCACATCTACCTATGAGACAGATAAGGCAAGTCAAGACGATACCACACTCCGGTACTTAGAAGTTTCGTGGTTACGAGATCATTCTCCCACAATATTTCCTAATGTCATTTGTACTAAATCATTCACTTGTACTCACTAAAGGAGAGCTTGAACCTATGTACTTGTGTAAACCCTTCACAATTAATGAGAACTCCTCTATTCCGTGGACGTAGCCAATCTGGGTGAACCACGTACATCTTGTGTTTGCTTTCCTATCTCTATCCATTTATATACTTATCCACACTAATGACCGGAGCAATCTAGCGAAGATCACAAAAAGTGACCGTTTTCGCTACCTAGGATCTATCTTGCAAGAGAACGGAGAATTAGATGGAGATCTCAACCATAGAATACAAGCTGGATGGATGAAGTGTAAGAGTGCACCCGGCGTGTTGTGTGACCGTCGTAGGCCACTGAAGCTCAAGGGAAAATTTTATAGGACGGCAATAACGCCAGCGATGTTGTATGGCACAGAATGTTGGGCGGTGAAGCATCAACACGTACACAAAATGGGTCTAGCGGAGATGAGGATGCTTCGTGGGATGTATGGGCACACGAGAAAGGATAAGATTGGGAATGAGGATATCCGAGGTAAAGTAGGAATAGCCAAAATTGAAGGAAATATGAGAGAAAATCGGTTCCGGTGGTTTGGACATGTGCAAAGAAGGCCTACTGACGCTCCGGTTCGAAAATGTGACTACGGGACAGAGGTTCAGGGCCGAAGGGGTAGAGGAAGACCTAGGAAAACTTTGGAAGAGACCCTAAGAAAAGACTTGAGTACTTGGATCTAACGGAGGACATGACACAAAACCGAGCGCAATGGTGTTCTAGGATTCATATAGCCGACCCCACTTAGTGGGAAAAGGCTTTGTTGTTGTTGTTGTTGTATAAGGATTCGACGTAATTATGGAGTGCCGGTTGTCGACTACCTGACGCCCTCCCCCTCCTCCTTTATCCGGGCTTGGGACCGGCAATGTAAGATAAACTTACGGGTATAAAATAATTGAAGTGCAATACGCGCCAATAACCATGTATCAGTAACAGAGGAAACATATGGAACTAATTTCAGGAATACACAATACAGGGGCGTTACAAAGCCCAATAAAAAAAGTATCTTATCATACAATTTGGTGGAGCAAAAACTAAAACTACCAACATCAATATGCAGTGTTTGTCATAAAACAACAATTTCATATCCATTACCATTATCCTCTAATGCTCTGAGCAATCTTAACGTTGGCCTGCAAATTATTCGGCCCCTCACATGTGGAGGTATTATATGCTTATTTTGTCAACCAAATCGAGATCATTAAACCTGAGTAAATTTCCACTTAATTAAGTTCTAAACACTTTAGTTAAATCTTAAGTTAAAAAGAGCAGTTCAATTTGACTAAAAATACATAAAGGAAGAGAGAAAGAACAAAGAGTTGTAGAAACCTGTAGAATGATACTAAACCTGCAAGTTGAATCAGAAAAATATTCAAACAAATCAAAAAGATTCACACGATCAGTAAATTAATAAAATAAAATAAAAAGGAAAATGCATATAAGTTCATTGGAAATTAAACGTGTGAATCAATATTGCTATAAAATTAGCTACAAAGCTAGGTATATTCACACTCAACCAAATTAAATGGAGAACATATAAGTTTACACACAAGAGTTTCACTTCTTACAGTTTACATAAAAAGACTCCATAACGTTTTGTCATCCATAGACAAAGATGTGATCATTTAGAGAGTGATTACTTAATACTTACCCAGTATTCTTCATCCAGTGTGGTCTCTCGTGCAACAAATTGTCCAAATTCCAACTTTTTATCTTGATCTAAATCTTCATCTGATGGTTGCAGCCGGTCAAATTGCAGATCAGAATGCTTTGATGGTTCACAGTGAGGAATAGTCTGTGTTGGAAGCTCTACTGACAGTTCTTCCATCTTCCTTGGATGGAAGAGAGGAGAGACCCACACGGTGAGAGAGGGAGAAGAAGGAGAGGAGAGAGAGAGGTAGTGGATCTGATTATGGGCGACAGACAGAGAGGAGACGGGAGAGCAAGGTTTCTGAGAGAGAAATGGAGATGGAAGCAGATCCCTAAAATCCCTTGTCTCATCTCACCCTGTTCGTCGCAGGAATCTCCTGGCGGACGAGCACACAGCTCCCCTGGGAGAATGGCGTCGGTTGAGGGTATCTGTCGTACTTCTGCTTTCTTCTCGGGCTCGCTCGGGCAAGCCTTTGTCGGGCAGATCTTGGTCGGGCAAGACACACTTCGGGCAAGGCTCGTCGGGCAGTTCTGAAAGAGAAGGACAAAGTTAATTTGAAAGGGTGCCTTTGTGGGGCCTTAGGTGTAGGCCTTAAGGCTCACAATCAAGATTAACTTTGTCGTGCTCAGGCGTGCCACTGCCATCTTCAGTATGGCAGATGTTGAATGGGTGTTAAGCTTTGATTGAATATGTATACGCCCGAGAAACCAAGTTAGATATAACAGGTGCCTTTGTGAGGCCTTAGGTATAGGCCTTGAGGCTTCCTGTCAAACTAAACCAGCGCTTGGATGTATCATATTTGGTCTTTTATGGTTGCCAGAGTCTTATCACTATTATACCTTTGATTATCTGAATCCAAGAGGTAGGACGAACCCAAATGAGTGCCTTTGTAGGGCCTTAGGTATAGGCCTTGAGGCTTCTCATCAGAGTTAATCCTTATACTCGGACCAACTAGACCGCAACATGAAATGAAGCTAAATAGATGCCTTAGTGGGGCCTTAGGTATAGGCCTTGAGGCTTTCTATCAGAATTCACTCCATGCTTAAGCCTTTTCTACGAATCAAGATATAATAGCAACAAAACGGAGAAATAGATTGATTACTTGCGCCCCAAGTAACTTCGGACTTCTCGCTTATCAAGGATTGTCGTGGATGGGTTGAGTCCACATAGAGTTCTTTTTTATGCCTTGAGGCCAATGACTTTTAAACTGATCTTTAAATTACATGCCCGCGGGCTTAAGACTTAGATCTGATTTGAACTCTGACGCGATTCAGATCGGATTCAAGTGCTGAAGACTCATTTTCATTATGACTTTGCTAGAAATAACTTGTATATAATTGGGAATATATAACATGTTATTGTGCTTTTAAAAGAAAGAAAAGACAAAGACAGAGCAAAGATAGTCGGGTAAGTTTGAACCTTATCGACCAAGGCTGAACTTCTTACAAAATCTATCTTTGTGGCTCTGTCAGAGGTCTGAAAGCTTTTAGAGGGGTTGACGGGGGAGAAGAGGATACAAAATGAATCGATACCACCATGAACAAGGTAGCAGAGCTATTACAGGGGTTTGGGAAGGTTTATCCCGAATGGGATGAAGGCTTGTGCTGACTACAGCTTCGTTGAAGGCAAATCTGGCTTGAGCAGAGTTTTGGCTTTTGTTTGTTTGTTTGAGTGTCCTTAATTCTGTCTTCTCTTCCTCCTTTTATAGACGACTTCAGCTTGGGTTCCTGTAGCAATAGCGGTGCCCGAATGCGGTTTGGTGATGACTCACTAGCTTTTTTACATGAATGCCACCAATAAAGTACTTTATTGGGCTGTGTAGTGACTGAATAGCCTACCCCCTGTGGTCTTTGAGCAGGTAAGCAGGTGGCCTTTGTAACTTGTGCCCAGCCGAAAGCCTCTTTCCTGCCTCCTAAGTTTTCCTCTGGGCCTTGGGTTTGGGCCGACTTTCTCTTTGGCCCAAATTTCAGATTTTATCCCAAACAGTGCCCCCTTCAATTAATGTTAAGGTTGGGATCCCAAGCGCCAACATTAAATGAATAACAGCATGCGTGCCCTTTGAGCTTCTTGCAACCTTTAAACTGCCTTCTGGTTCTCTATAAATTCTGGCTTTGGAAACCCTTTTCAAATCATCACCTCTTCTTCATTTTGGTCTTCACCCTTCATCCACCTTGAATCCTTCCGTCTCCCCACTGAGAAATGGGTTCCTCAGGTTTTGAGTGGAGTTTCCTGAAACTCCCCTTTCGTGAGAAAAAAGAAAGTTTTCACCTGATGATTGCTACCTCCAACACCTTTGGTCAATCACCCCTCTACCTCCAACACCCTTGGTCAGGCGGTTTCCTCTTGATGACTGATCTTCCCACAACTTGTGGTGATAAGTCGGGCTTCATCATCATACATGGTGAAGATCTTGTGGGAGGGTCCTCTACCAAGCTCATGTTGGCCGCACAACCCGATCACCTGATTGGGTTTCAACCAAGAAGATAACGGGAAACCAGTTGAAGACACCAACACTTTCAGAGAGGATCAAATGTAATACATAAGATTTGGTATCTTGTAATCTCATCAATTTGTCGACATGAAATAAGTATTTTTATCTATTTCTGCATCTCTGCCTTCTTTAAATGTTTGGATGAACAAAATACCGTATGTGAATTTCTAAGGTCCGTCTCACTCTGCTCCCTCTTCGATATAGCAATCCCTAACATCCCATAATGTAGGACAATATTTCTTCAAGAATTTTGCATTAATAGGGTGTTTCTGCTCATTGCCTTCGAGGTCTGCTAGATAATATCCTCCTTTGTTCAAAACCCGACTAATAATAAAAGGACCTTCCCATGTCGGGCTCCATTTCCCGAAGCCACGCAGCTGAGCGCCTAGCGGGAGGACCGCTTTCCACGCTAAATCTCCTTCCTTAAAAGACTTTAACTTCACCCTTTTGTTATAAGCTCGGGCAACATCAATCTTTCCTTCTTGAATCTGGTTCAAGGCTTCAATTCGGGCTGCATCCAGATCTTCAATACCTTGACACATGGCTTCGATATATTCTGCACTATGCAACCCAAATTGGTTTTGAATTCTTACGGAACTGACGTTGATTTCCATAGGAAGCACTGCATCTTGCCCGAAAGTCAAGGCATAAGGAGTCGTGCCTGTCCCCGCTCTTTTAGAAGTCTGGTATGCCCACAACGTGTTCCCTAGCATCTCATGCCACCTTTCTGGACTATCAATCACCATCCTTTTAATAATGTTGACCAAGATCTTGTTGCTAGCCTCTGCTTGCCCATTTGACTGAGGGTAGTATGGACTGGATTGGATCATCTTTATTTTGTACTTGCTTGCAAACTCTTCAACCTCCTTTGAAATAAAAGATGGCCCACGATCCGTTACTATAGTTTCAGGCACCCCATACCTGTGCAGGATCTTGGTCTCAATAAAATTCTTGACCACGGCTGAAGTTATGGATTTTACTGCCGATGCTTCTACCCATTTGGTGAAGTAATCCGTTGCCACAATTATGAAAGTATGTCCCTTACTAGAGGCCGGATAAATCTGCCCGATGAAGTCCATTGCCCATCCTCGGAACGGCCAAGGCTTGACCACTGGATTGAGAGGTACTGATGGTACGTGCTGGAGAGGTCCATGTCTCTGACATTCTTCACATCCGCGGGCATAGGACTTACAATCTTTTTCCATGTCGGGCCAGAAATAACCATACCTTCTGAGTAGCCATCTCATCTTTGTTCCCGCTTGATGTGCTCCACATATTCCCTTATGTACTTCGGCCATTACTCTCATGGATTCCTCTAGGCCTAAGCATTTTAATAGCAACCCATCTGGGGTCTTTCTCAACAGATTTTTTGTCCACAAGACATACTTGGTTGCTTGCTGCCTGTTCTTCTTACTTGTGGGTGAAGAAGGATCTTTCAGATACTGAGTAATAGGTGTCCTCCAATCTTCCACCTCGGTCTTTAGAACCATTACATCCAGACTGAACCTCCGATCTAAGATAGAGGGAAGGTTTCTTGTTTGGATCTCAACATCAACACCATACTTCCTTTCTTGCATTGGCACTCCTGAAGCTAGTTGCGCCATTTCATTGGCTGCCAAGTTAGATCCCCTAGGAATGTGATTGACTGATATCTCAGACTCCCACAAACTCAGCAGTTGTGTTGCTGCCATATAGTACCCTGCCATAGTGATATGTCTGCATTTGAACTCACCATTTAGTTGATTTATCACTAACTCTGAATCACCAAAGATCTCTACTTCAGTTGCCCCCAAGTCCATCAGGATTTCCAGGCCGATAATCAATGCCTCATACTCCGCCCGATTATTGGTATTTTCTTGATAATCAAGTAGGAAGGAATAGTAATGATAAACCCCTTGAGGGTTTATAATCACAATTCCAGCTCCTGCTGCCTTCTGAGTGTAGGATCCATCGAAATATAACTTCCAAGGTGTAATCCAAAGACCTGCTACTCTCCTTATCTCTTGCTGGATCTAATCTTCTTTGCCCGAAACATCACTTCTTGGTGGGATCCATACATTAGCAACTTCTAAACTTCCCGGGATATTGATTTCCTCGCTTTGAGACTCCTGATGTTCGGTCAGGAAGTCAGCAATTGCCTGGCCTTTGACTGCCCTCTGGGGTATGTACTGAAAACTGAATTCTGATAATGCTAGAATCCACTTCCCAATCCTCCCTGCTAACATAGGTCTTGACAACATATACTTTATCACATCTGTTTTGGCGATAATGTGCACATGACAAGGTAGCATGTAATGCCTTAGCTTGCTGGCAGTAAAATATAGAGCCAAACACAGTTTTTCCACCGGAGAATATCTTGTTTCTACCTCGGTCAGAATTCTGCTGAGGTAATACACAGCCTGCTCTTTTCCTCCTTCATTATTCTGGGCTAGTAGACTCCCAATTGATCTTTCCGATGCAGAAATATATAGTTTCAATGGCTTTCCCCTTTGAGGTGGCACCAGCACTGGTGGGGAAGTTAAGTAAGCCTTGATGCTATCAAATGCCTGCTGGTGGGTTGGCCCCCACTCAAAATTCTCCCTATCCTTCAATCTCAGTAGCGGAGTTAGTGGCTGGATTTTGCCCGCCAAATTGGCAATGAATCTCCTTAAGAAGTTGATTTTACCTAGCAATCTCTGAAGCTGTACTTTGTTGGTAGGTGGAAGTGACTCTAATATTGCCCGAGACTTATTTTTGTCCACCTCCACACCTCTCTGATGCACCAAGAATCCCAAAAAATTGCCCGCTCTTACTCCAAAAGCGCATTTCTTTGGATTCATCTTCAACTTGTGGATCCGCATCCTCATCAATGCTTGCTTGAGGTCCACGAGATGCTGTTCTTCTGTCTTAGATTTCACCACAATCTCATCGATATACACCTCCATGCTTTGGCCAATTAAATCATGAAAAATGGCATTCATTGCCCTTTGATACGTGGCGCCTGCATTTTTGAGCCCGAATGGCATGACCAGATATTCATATGCCCCCACATGACCAGGACATCTAAAAGCTGTCTTATGAATATCCTCTGGCGCCATCTTTATTTGATTGTAACCGGCATTTCCATCCATAAACGATAAAACTTTATGCTTTGCTACAGCATCTATGGATAAGTCAGCCATGGGCATGGGATATTCATCCTTTGGTGTGGCGCTATTAATATTCCTATAATCAACACAACACCGTACTGCTTTTGTTATAGCTTTTAAAACGGGTACAATGTTGGCTAGCCACTCTACATATTTGGCTGGTCTAATAAAGCCAGCTTTCACCAGCCTTTCAATTTCTTCTTTGACTTTTTCTTCTATCTCCTTTGACATCCTTCGTGGTGCCTGCTTGACAGGTTTATATCCTTCCTTGATGGGCATTCTATGTTCCACCAAGGCTGGGTCTAATCCTGGCATCTCGGTGTAATGCCAAGCAAAACAATCTTTGAATTCTTGCAAAAGAGAGATAATCTTGGCCCGATCCTCAATCCTTAATAAACCGCTGATTTGAATTGGTCTCGGATCCTCTTCTGTGCCTAGATCAATAACTTCCAATGGATCCTGGACTTCTGGAGGTGGCTTATCAGGTTCTGCACACAAAAATTCAACTAACTCCGGGTTCTCGGGCAGACCGTCTGGCTCGTCTATATCGTAGACGCATTCGGCCATTTGAATGGCCTTATCTAACTCCTCTGTGCAAGATTCTTCCTCATTTTCCTGCTGGCTGGTAGAAACTTTCCCCTGCCACTCTTGCTCTTCTTTATCCAAGAGCTTTTCTTCCTGTCTTCTTCCCTTTCCATACACCAACAGTCTTTTAATCAGGGATCTGACTGCCATGACCTGATCTTTCTTCTTTTGTTCGATCATTGATGGTATAGAGAGTTTGGTATAAGACAGGGTCTCTCCCACTCCTCCTTGGTAAGGAGCATCCCTTGTTCTAGAAGCTTTCGGGCCGTCACCTTGGTAGGGCGGCCGTTCTCATCAGCTCCTAAACATTTCAAAATTCCCACGTTGGGATTGTAGAAATTTGCTTCTGCAACATTAGCTGAGGGGAGGAACGGCCGTGATTCGGCCTCTACCAACTCCCAAAAGCTTGATCCTTCAGTACTTGCCTCGTGGTATACAGCCACTTGTTGATGAAGAGTAGAAGGTATGGCTAAACTTTGATGAATCCAATCTCTTCCAAGTAGGGCCCCGTAAGTGGAAGTGCAGTCTACTACAAAGAACGCCAACATTATTTTCTTGGACCCCAGATCTACCTCCAAAGGTAATATCCCATGAGTCCTGGTGATGGCACCTGAAAAGCTCGAGACTGTAAGGTTTGTGGGAATAAGATCTTCAGTGCTTCTCCCCATCCTCTTCATCTGCTTGGCTGGCAATATGTTAACAGCAACTCCTCCATCAATCAAAATTCTTTTGAAAGGTACACCTTCCAGATGAGCTGAAACGTATATAGGCTTCAGGTGGTTGGCCAACGAAATACTTGGGCGGCTGAACACCATTTTATCTGTGTAAATCCGTAGGGGACCACCTTTAGGTACTTTTGAGGATTCAACCTTGCCTGAGTCTTCCTCTGTAACTACCTCCACATTGACGTGAGCCATCATCGGCTCAGTTGTTAAATAATCACCTTCCATGGCAGCGGGCTGGTCAGGCATGGCGCCAAACATGGCGGATAATACATACGTCATGTTGATGTGGAAGTTGCTGGGTTCGAGCAAGTCCTCCTTCTTGCTCCCAATGTGATCCATGAACTCGTCTAACCAGGCCATTGCATCGGCTGGTAGTAAGGGCTCTGGTATCCCTTCCTGTTGTGGTTGATTCATGTCTCCGTACAGCGCTTGCTTTGGAACTTCACCAAACGGATCCAAAGGCAGAAAGGTTGGTCTCCTCTCAGATGCAACAGTTTCCTCATGGGTGGGCCCTGGCCTCCAACCAGGTGTTGGCATCATAGT
Organism: Malus domestica; assembly: GCF_042453785.1. Lineage (NCBI taxonomy): Eukaryota > Viridiplantae > Streptophyta > Magnoliopsida > Rosales > Rosaceae > Malus > Malus domestica. Next base: position 32,984,864 of record NC_091662.1, on the reverse strand, counting down.
CAGATCTTCCTGAGCCCTTCTTAAGATCCTATACTTGCCATGATGTTGGCTTTGTGGCACATGATTCCCCATACCCTCCGTCTTGCCGTTGGCCCTTTCTACTTCCTTCTTACTTCGCCAACGAAGCTGACTACTACTTCCAGATGTTGCCCTCTCTGGCTTTTGATTTTTTGAGGCTTCAGAGGTGATGGGGGTCATCAGGGAATTCATGTAGGCTTTGTGCTGCCTTTGAACCCTTCTGACCATGGATGCTCCCATTGGTCTGGTGGGCTGCCCATTTTTCCAACTACATACCATTTCCGCCCACGATATGCAGGAGTTGCTTTCTTAACAAGATTAGCTATCCCATCAGTTCTTCTGACTTCCTTCCCCTTTTGGCCATTTTGAAGCTGCTCTGTACTTCTTTGGAGTTTGGCTTCCATGTCCTCTGCCTCGTCAGAAACTTCATAGTTTCGAAACTCGTCAGAAACTTCATAGTTTCGAAATACTTCTGACAACGCCTTGGGTTGGGAATCACCTCCTAAACGTTGAAAAACGCTTCGGGAAGTATTTTTTCTTGTTGCCTGCTTAAGCCTTTCGCGGGCTTCTCTTTTAATTAACTCGTGATCAATAAGGACTCCAGCTGGGGGAATCTCGAGTTCACATTCACACTGGCATTTACTACACATAACCAGCCCTTTGATTATGGCAGCCTTTGGGTACTCGGATGGTTTGCCTATCCCTTCCGTAGGTAGTTTGGCTAGTTTCCCTTCTTCTTCTTCCCTTATAATTTTCCCTTTTCCTTTCTCTGCCCAGGTCATGTTGAGCATGTTTACCGGGGCTTCAGAAAAGGGCAACACAGGGTTGACTATGACTACCTCATCTGGTTGGGTAGTCCTGTGTCTTTCTCCTTTGAGAGGAGCCAAACCTGTCTCATTTCTAGAGCCTAGAGAGGCTTTATTCAGTCTCTGTAGCATTTGAAACAATGTATTCTGTAAATCTTCTGGCATGTTTATCTTTATCTTCAGATCAGAGGGTCCCACTGGGCGTGCCAAAACTATGTTCGTCGCAGGAATCTCCTGGCGGACGAACACACAGCTCCCCTGGGAGAATGGCGTCGGTTGAGGGTATCTGTCGTACTTCTGCTTTCTTCTCGGGCTCGCTCGGGCAAGCCTTTGTCGGGCAGATCTTGGTCGGGCAAGACACACTTCGGGCAAGGCTCGTCGGGCAGTTCTGAAAGAGAAGGACAGAGTTAATTTGAAAGGGTGCCTTTGTGGGGCCTTAGGTGTAGGCCTTAAGGCTCACAATCAAGATTAACTTTGTCGTGCTCAGGCGTGCCACTGCCATCTTCAGTATGGCAGATGTTGAATGGGTGTTAAGCTTTGATTGAATATGTATACGCCCGAGAAACCAAGTTAGATATAACAGGTGCCTTTGTGGGGCCTTAGGTATAGGCCTTGAGGCTTCCTGTCAAACTAAACCAGCGCTTGGATGTATCATATTTGGTCTTTTATGGTTGCCAGAGTCTTATCACTATTATACCTTTGATTATCTGAATCCAAGAGGTAGGACGAACCCAAATGAGTGTCTTTGTAGGGCCTTAGGTATAGGCCTTGAGGCTTCTCATCAGAGTTAATCCTTATACTCGGACCAACTAGACCGCAACATGAAATGAAGCTAAATAGATGCCTTCGTGGGGCCTTAGGTATAGGCCTTGAGGCTTTCTATCAGAATTCACTCCATGCTTAAGCCTTTTCTACGAATCAAGATATAATAGCAACAAAACGGAGAAATAGATTGATTACTTGCGCCCCAAGTAACTTCGGACTTCTCGCTTATCAAGGATTGTCGTGGATGGGTTGAGTCCACATAGAGTTCTTTTTTATGCCTTGAGGCCAAGGACTTTTAAACTGATCTTTAAATTACATGCCCGCGGGCTTAAGACTTAGATCTGATTTGAACTCTGACGCGATTCAGATCGGATTCAAGTGCTGAAGACTCATTTTCATTATGACTTTGCTAGAAATAACTTGTATATAACTGGGAATATATAACATGTTATTGTGCTTTTAAAAGAAAGAAAAGACAAAGACAGAGCAAAGATAGTCGGGTAAGTTTGAACCTTATCGGCCAAGGCTGAACTTCTTACAAAATCTATCTTTGTGGCTCTGTCAGAGGTCTGAAAGCTTTTAGAGGGGTTGACAGGGGAGAAGAGGATACAAAATGAATCGATACCACCATGAACAAGGTAGCAGAGCTATTACAGGGGTTTGGGAAGGTTTATCCCGAATGGGATGAAGGCTTGTGCTGACTACAGCTTCGTTGAAGGCAAATCTGGCTTGAGCAGAGTTTTGGCTTTTGTTTGTTTGTTTGAGTGTCCTTAATTCTGTCTTCTCTTCCTCCTTTTATAGACGACTTCAGCTTGGGTTCCTGTAGCAATAGCGGTGCCCGAATGCGGTTTGGTGATGACTCACTAGCTTTTTTACATGAATGCCACCAATAAAGTACTTTATTGGGCTGTGTAGTGACTGAATAGCCTACCCCCTGTGGTCTTTGAGCAGGTAAGCAGGTGGCCTTTGTAACTTGTGCCCAGCCGAAAGCCTCTTTCCTGCCTCCTAAGTTTTCCTCTGGGCCTTGGGTTTGGGCCGACTTTCTCTCTGGCCCAAATTTCAGATTTTATCCCAAACACACCCATTCCCTCAACCCGACCCTCAAATCATGCACCCAATCCCCCTCTCTCTCTCCCCCAAATCATGCTGTGAAGCCCTCTTTCTCTCCCCCAATTCCTGCACGCACTCCACCGACACCAGAACCCCGACCCTAAGTGTAAATTGACTGAACTGCCCCCAACTCATATCCGTTGGATCTGGATTAAAGCAGGCAAAATGATAATTTTATCTACCCACCGGACAGCCCACTCCAAAAGCTCAGTTGCAGAGTTGTAAATAAGGTGAAATCAGGTGGCAAACAATTGACTGTAGCCAGGCCAATGCCCCTAAAGTTAGGCCATATCCAACCGAAGGATCCAGAGGGTCAGAGAGCAAAAAATAACCCGAAAATCATCTCCAACCGAGGGTTAGGCCAGAAGGCTCGTGGACCCCACGAAATCTGAAAGGGCTAGAGGATTGGCCCAATCCAGCCAGCTAGCCAGCACCGGGCTAGGCCAAAAATTCTAGCATTCCTGTCGGATATAACCAACAGGAATTCTAGGCCAAATTTCAAATGCAATAGCTAGCTGACATCAGCTAGCCGTTATTTTATTTATTTATTTATTTTTATATTTTTTTTTACACAATTTTTTTCCTATAACTTCTACTTTTTTCTAGAACTTCCTATAATCTCTATTTTACAAAATTTGTTTTATATTTTTTCTAAATTATATTTTTTTCCTATAACTTCTATTTTACAAAATTTGAATTTAATTTAAGTTGTTTTTTTTAAATAATAAATTATGTTGTAGTTTTTTACAGTACTTAGCCGTTGGATTTGAATTTGAATTTAAGTTGTAGTTTTTAAATAATAAATTATGTTTGGCCCTCAGTTGGATACGATTTTTTGTGACAGGGCTAAAACGAGCCCTATGGCTCTTTGGCCCTGGGTTGGAGATGGAGACAAATATGACATTGTATTGTTCATTAAAATATTAATATCTTGGAGGGCCAGAGGGATAAAACGAGCCATTTGGCCAGCCTTCAACTGGAGATGACCTTAGCTCTCTCTTCTTGACTACTTTCTTGATTGGTTGATACAAATGGTGTGGATGCCTTCTCCTTTTATAGGCATGGATGGAACCTTGGAGAAGTATGGAAACATCATGTTAGAGACATATAGATAATTCCACTAACTTCCTAAGCTAGAATTATCTACACTAATCTTGCATGTTGGTGGAAACCTCACCATTCTTCTAGACACCAACTTAAGAAACAACCTTCTAGTCCTTTCTACAAATGACTACTTTAACTTGGATAATCTAGCTAACCAACTTTAGTGAATGTTCTAGAATTCTTTATTCTAGATTTGTGTAGGTTGTTCAATGAGATGGGGTTGATTTCTTTAGCATACACTAAGATATAGTGTGCTATTTTCTATTTCTTATTTTCTTAAATTAAATTTCACGATTGTCCGCTATTGAAAAATTTATCTTTTGATGAATTTGGGCGCATATGTTGGAAATTTGTTGTGGGTTAGAGGGTAGGTATAATGTGACGACCCGTCCCTACTTTTCATAGAAATTTTCTTTTTGTTGGTGTAATTTGACGGTCATACCTTTTTTGGACAAAAGTGGAGTGTGACATGGAAGTGGTTTTCGGCTTTCATTTTCATTTTATTGGTTTCGTACTAATTAGTAGTCGTCGCTACGAACGCGTGGACGCGAGTTAGACCCGATACGGATCTATAACGAAAAAGTTATGTTTTGTTAAAGTACGTAATCACGAGTACTTTTGTACACGCGCGTACAAATTAACAGTGTTGGAAACACTGTAAGGAAGCATATCTTTACATTAAAAATTGTACAAAAATCTGAAATCAAATCCTTCCCTTGATTTGTGGATTCATGTTCCCCCCTTCCTAACAAATCAATTTTCTTTTCCACCAATCCCTTTCGTCCTTTCCTTTCTCCCTAAAACCGTCATAACCAATCACTTTCTTTTCCCTCAAACTTGGCACCAATCAGAGCACTTAAACTCACTCTCTCTCTTCTCTCTCTCCCCGAAAGCTTTATCTCATTCTCTGCAACATACACACATACACACAGGCACGCCAAGCTACCTTCACCGTGTGGTTCATTCTCCGATGGCCTCACCACCCTCGAGAGCCCTCATTCTCGAAACCTGACCTGGTAGAGGTCCCTCCTCATTTCTCCTTCCTTGCACCTTGGAACCACCATGGTTCTCGAGTTATTCCGACGAGTTTTCGCCGTTCACTGCTTAAGTAAGCCCCGGGAAATCTTAAAAACCTTCATTTCATTCCTATGGGTCGATATTGATCTCGTGTGCATGTTTGGATCGAACGTTTTAGCACAAAAAGCTCGAGGATAGAAGATTGCTCATTTTTCCAGCCACGGATCTTTGGCCATGTGGCCAACTTTCAGACCAAATTTTCGATCAATACCGTCAATGTTTAGACTTCTAGTAGGTATGGATCTATTCACTACATTTCTAGCTTTATATTCGTTTTTGTATCACTGAAAATGGTTAAGAATCGAACTAGAAATTAGCCTTCAAAGTTGGGAAGAAATTCCTCGATTTCTGGAAATCTTGGACCGTGGCCATTTGGCCACTTTCAAACCATTTTTCCGGCTAGCTTTGTCCATGGTACGACCCCAAATGGACATAGATATATTCCCTGCATTCCTAACTTTATTTTGGTTTTTGAATCACGGATTTTGGTTGAGAAATGAGCTCGTTTGGAGCTCTGAAAGTAAGGCCTGCAACCTGCAAAAAGTCGCAGGTTTCGTGAAGAAGGCGCGTGGGCGCGCGTGAGGGAGCCGCGTGAGTGGCGCGTGCCGCGCTTGACTACCAGTGCAGCTACCTTGTGGCGGCGCGTGGTGGCGCGTGAGTGGACCAAAAATCATTCTAAAAATTTTTTTAGGTCCGTGACATCGAGTAGATTGATTTCGTATATTTAAAACCCACGTTTAAGTAATCTACAGAGGTTTTATTTAAGTTTCAATTTATGTGTTATTAAACTAAGTTAATTAGTAATTTCACGTATAAGGGAACGTATTCCGGGGACGTATGGACTTAAGCCAGGCTATGAGGCTTCGTTTCGACTGTGTATCAGTGAGTGGGCAGTTTATTTTATACTTGTATATATTTATAGTTTCCATAATTGCGTATTTACTTCATTTTTACGCTCTTATTGCCAAGTATTCGTTGTTGTGAGATAAATTGTGATAAATTCTGTTATATGGTTGGGATATTACTGTCATGACATACATATCTGTACATGCTCATCTTGCTGCACCGGTGTTAGTACTCGCCCCAGGGCCAAGGCCAGTCCTTCACGTGTATGTTCACCTTGCACCGTTCGCTCGCCTTGGATCCAAGTTAGGTGCCAATCATGTCGGGCAGATTGCATTATGCAATCCGACTTGTATGTGACCGTACTTCTGCACTAACCTTCACGTGATCGTAGTACTAAAGCGTATGGATTATACCCAGTCTTGTCGGGTAGAATTGCATTAGGCAATTCTGACTCGTGTGCTAGCATATATTGATGAGCAATTGATTATCTCATGATTATATTACTGTGGCATTTGATATATCATGACTTTGCATTATGGGCAGTATTGCGTTCATCACACACGTGATGTAAGCATTCTTGGTTCTTGAACCTAATCTTCGAATCTTGCCACCTCGTTGAGCACGAAAAATGTGTTAACTTTTACTCAAGTTTTGGGCACTTTAGACAACTTATCGTCATTTTAGAGAATCGTTTTGGAAATCGCCCCTAGACTTTAAATGACGAATCTTCCTACCAAGGAAGTTTTGTTTTGGGAGAAATGAGTTGCTAGCCCCACAGTCGGGCTAATGCATTAAGAGTTGAATCACCAGGGATTTACCAATTGTTTTTACCAACCCTTCAAATTAGGAAACCAGAAATGGTTTTGTTTCTTTGTTAGCACTTATTTGTTTACCCTTTCTTAGAATCTTGGCGACGTAACATATTCTAGAAATGTTGTGAACGATAATCTAGTGCTAAAGTGGTATCATTTAACGAAAGACCATCTTAGGGACAATCACTTTTGGTCCTGTTAGCACTAATATCTTCAAACGTACTAATGTTCATGTTGGATCTTCAGGAGGAAGATTAACTCTCGATAAAGTTTAATTCCAAAGTAGATTATTAGCAAGTTCTTTTTCCAACCTTGGAACTTTCCAACCAACGCTAATTCCCAGATTTTCCTTTCATTGTTATACTCATCAATTGGGTGAGTATAGGCTTGCGAGGGTGAGTTGTCATATCTTAGGGGTAACAGAAATCCCAAAAGCAATAATCAAATCCTCCTAGGATCAATGAACTACTTCACTTAACTAGTTCATTCCCAATCACCTGAACGGGCTCTAACCCGTAATCAGCCTACAGTGACGCTACAAATCGACGATGATGTCCGATATCCAGAAACCATTGACCAGTATTTGGTGGTATGATTTCTGATACCGGATGCAGGTACTAGTATCTGGGAGTGATACCTCTAAGCCAGAATGCCAGTTCACAGTTTCAGGGTAACGAACAATGTTACAATACCCTCAGCGCGTTAATTAGCGGCGCGACTGCTAACCTGATTTACAGTGACTACTTGAGCCGAAGAACTAAATAGTGGAAATTTAGGAGTGGAACTAGTTTTGAGGAGCTTACGAAGACCTTGTAGTACGTGACATAGAGAAAAGAAGTAGTATTGTTCAATTCGAGGACGTATACTTTTGGCGTCATTTCTCAATTTCCTTCAGAGCCGTCACCAATTAGCGAGGTAAGGTACACCTCGATCCATTCTCTATACAACACCAGTTTTTCCTTACATCTTTTCGAACCCTTAAGAGAAGACGACACGTAACTTTTATGGAGGGCCCTTGTCGCATAACCAACCAAACACTTTATCTTAGGAACCTCAAACCTATCCACAAAGCAAAAGGTCAAACCCTAGAATCGTACCTAGACTTCAACAATTCAGTCGGTTGACGACTAAAACCATTAGTCCTACTTCAAGTTATTGTTCTTTCCGATTAACTATTAGAAACCGAGAATTCTTTCATAGCCTAACGAAATTCGGAGTAGTCTTACCAATGACTCTCTCTTCAATTTTAGTGTTTGGGAACACCAACATTCAGTTTATACCATTTCCTCAATTAACCCTTGTTAGTTAGTACTTTCTTGGAAGACGTGATCTTGGTAAACGACAATCTTTCCTTTTTTCCAAAAAGGGTTTAGTGGAAGAAGGTTGAAATTCTTGCAAGGTATTGCAAAACTATGATATCTTGATCTTGTCAATTTATCGACAAATTGTTGGCGATCTTTTCGGCTACCGTGTTTCTCCTCACTTACGACCGAGGAAAGTTAATTTAGGTTGGGTTATTGCAAATGACTAAAGTTTCTAACAACTAAAGTGTTGTCTCATCTTACCCTTATTTTACACCTTTTGTTAACTCTAATCATTTCGAGATCCAATGTGACGTGTTTTTTGGATGTTTCGACTGGGCAAAGGCAACATGATAGAGTATTGCTTTTATTTTCCAATGGTTAGAACCATTCGAAACGAACCATCTTATTCATGACCTAAAGTCAACAGTCATCATCTTTATTCGAAAGATGGATGACACTTCTTTGTGGAGAAACGTGTTCAAATCTTCACTAACCTCACAATCACAAATTTCTCGAGTACACTTTCGCTGAGAAAGAGCTAAATTTTTTATAGCGATGAATGGAAGAACCAAACCAACGTCTATGATTGCATTATTGTGTACTACCCCAATCATGCAAGCATATTGTTGCTACAACAACAAAAGACGTATCTACCCTTGAACGTCTTTAGCTTGTCTTATCCCATTCTAATCGGGATTTGTGAGTATCGATTTGACAATACTTACAAATGATCAAGAATTGTTCAAGTCGTTATAATCCCTTCTTATGTCTGAGTAGAGATAGGAAAATATCGTTATACGCTCCTTGTATGAGTTTCTTGTACATGTAGAGATTTTGGTGATGTATGGTGATTATCAATTGATGTGGCAAGTCAATTCGCTTTTCGTTGGTTCAAAAGGACAACATTTTCACCTCTTGGTGATGGAAGGTATTCTAGTTAACCTTGGGTACGTGTCTACCCTATTGCACTTCGTATTGCACTGTCTAGAAAAACCATTGATGTTGGGAGTGCAATTGTGACCATTAATTTCTAAATCACCCAGCAATTACTCGGTTAAATGAATCTTTACCGTGCTGATTGGATACCTTGAAAACTACTGTTATAATTGATGTTTTGCATTCGATCCAGCTTTCTCATACCCTAGATTAAATGGACTTGCTTTAATTCTCAAAGTCTCGAATATTCTTTTAGCCTTCTCGACGTAGTCACTATCTCAATAAGTTCGAGAGAACTTCTCTTTATAGAATTACTTACTAAGGCGTTGTGGACTACGTTGACTCGACTACATGGCAGGTGTGCCACTATTATATCTCATCGTGATGCGAGTTTTACTACTAGTTATTGAGATGGTCTTTTTGAAGGCCACGTGTAGTAAGTTTTGTCATCGGCTACATTTCACCTTCAGACTAACGGCTAGTCTGAGCGACTTACTTGGACCTTTTATGGTATGTTGTGTTTATCTGCTCTTTTGTGGTAACATGATCGTATTAGACATTTATTTCTGTTAGAACTGCTTGTAACTGCACTTACAATTTTGGGTCTTGGTTGTGACACGGTTAAGATGTGGTTTGGAGATTCTTTGCTTAGCACTTGTTTGACGGAGGAGTTTATGAACAAGTGTTAAATTGTGCGAGTTCACAATAGAGAATTGCTTTATTGTTGTTGATACCCAAAGAGGGTTAGTGTGTGGGCACGGTAGAGACTTGGTTAGACGTTGTTTGCGTATTTCCCCAATGGAGGGCATGATAGTAATATTACACCCTTGGGAATTTGTTACTTGCTTATCATGACAACGATGAGTTATCGAGATCACGGGCTGCAAACCGTAATATCAAGGACTTATTCGTTGGATTCGTTAAGCAAGTAAATAGGTAGATTCTTTTACGTTAATGCTTACCTAGTACTTATGTGTTTGTTGTATTTTACCTATTTATTACTTGGGCTCGACCCAAGGATATTACGTACTTCTTTCAGAGTACACGACGCGCGAGAGTGTAGTGGAGAAAATCCTATGTTCAGTTTCAAATCAGTACAACTACTTCAACCTTATGTTGCTATGTATATGTATTTTCGGCGGAATGTTAGTACATATAAATATTTTAGACGTTTTATTTTTTTGCGAAAACTATTATATTATAGTATTGTACTGAAGAAGAAGGAAAGTATGAGTTGGAGGCATGAGAGAGGAATCATTGCACTCCGATCGCGACGGAATGGCATTTTCCCTTTTGTGCAACTGCTTTGACTTAATTTCTTCGTTATGTACACATATTTTATTCTTCCTATCTTCGAGTTTTGTGTAACAAATGATTTCAAATTTTGGGGACGAAAGTTTCTTAAAGGGGGTAGATTGTGACAACCCGTCCCAACCTTTCATAGAAATTTTCTTTTGTTGGTGCAATTTGACTGTCATACCCTTTTTGGACAAAAGTGGAGTGTGACGTGGAAGTGGTTTTCGGCTTTCAGTTTCATTTTATTGGTTTCGTACTAATTAGTAGTCGTCGCTACGAACGCGTGGACGCGAGTTAGACCCGATACGGATCTATAACGAAAAAGTTACGTTTCGTTAAAGTACGTAATCACGAGTACTTTTGTACACGTGCGTACAAATTAACAGTGTTGGAAACACTGTAAGGAAGCATATCTTTTACATTAAAAATTGTACAAAAATCTGAAATCAAATCCTTCCCTTGATTTGTGGATTCGTGTTCCCCCCCCCCCCTTCCTAACAAATCAATTTTCTTTTCCACCAAATCCTTTCGTCCTTTCCTTTCTCCCTTAAACCATCCTAACCAATCACTTTCTTTTCCCTCAAACTTGGCACCAATCAGAGCACTTAAACTCACTCTCTCTCTTCTCTCTCTCCCCGAAAGCTTTATCTTCTTCTCTGCAACATACACACATACACACAAGCACGCCGAGCCACCTTCACCGTGTGGTTCATTCTCCGGTGGACTCACCACCCTCGAGAGCCCTTATTCTCGAAACCTGACCTGGAAGAGGTCCCTCCTCCTTTCTCTTTCCTTGCACCTTGGAACCACCATGGTTCTCGAGTTATTCCGACGAGTTTTGTCCATTCACTGCTTAGGTAAGCCCCAGGAAATCTTAAAAACCTTGATTTCATTCCTATGGGTCGGTATTGATCTCGTGTGCATGTTTTGATCGAATGTTTTAGCACAGAAAGCTCGAGGATAGGAGATTGCTCAGTTTTCCAGCCAAGGATTTGTGGCCATTTGGCCAACTTTCAGACCAAATTTTAGATCAATACCGTTAACGTTTAGACTTCTAGTAGGTATGGATCTATTCCCTACATTTCTAGCTTAATATTCATTTTTGTATCACTGAAAATGGTTAAGAATCTAACTAGAAATTAGTCTTCAAAGTTGGGAAGAAATTCCTAGATGTATGGAAATCTTGGACCGTGGCCATTTGGCCACTTTCAAGCCATTTTTCCGACGAGCTTTGTCCATGGCACGACCCCAAATAGACATAGATATATTCCCTGCATTCCTAACTTTATTTTGGTTTTTGAATCACGGATTTTGGTTGAGAAATGAGCTCGTTTGGAGATCTGAAAGTAAGGCCTGCAACCTGCAAAAATCGCAGGTTTCGTGAAGAAGGCGCGTGGGCGCGCGTGAGGGAGCCGATTGAGTGGCGCGTGCCGCGCGTGACTACCAGTGCAGCCACCTTGTGGCGGCGTGTGGTGGCGCATGAGTGGACCAAAAATCATTCTGAAATTTTGTTTAGGTCCGTGACGTCGAGTAGATCGATTTCGTATATTTAAAACCTACGTTTGAGTAATCTACGGAGGTTTGATTTAAGTTTCCATTTATGTGTTATTAAACTAAGTTAATTAGTAATTTCACGTATAAGGGAACGTATTCCGGGGACGTACGGAGTTAAGCCAGGCCAAGAGGCTTCGTTTCGACTGCGTATCAATGAGTGGGCAATTTATTTTATACTTGTATATATTTATAGTTTCCATAATTGCGTATTTACTTCACTTTTACGCTTTTATTGCCAAGTATTCGTTGTTGTGAGATAAATTGTGATAAATGCTGCTATATGGTTAGGATATTACTGTCATGACATACATACATATATGTACATGCTCATCTTGCTGCACCGGTGTTAGTACTCGCCCCAGGGCCAGGGCTAGTCCTTCACGTGTATGTTCACCTCGCACCGTTCGCTCACATTGGATCCAAGTTAGGTGCTAGTCATGTCGGGCACATTGCATTATGCAATCCGACTTGTATGTGATCGTGCTTCTGCACCAACCTTCACGTGATCGTAGTACCAGAGTGTATTGATTACACCCAGTCTTGTTGGGTAAAATTGCATTAGGCAATTCCGACTCGTGTGCTAGCATATATTGATGAGCAATTGATTATCTCATGATTATATTACTGTGGCATTTGATATATCATGATTGTGCATATTTCTGGTTATAATGTTGTTGTGTTATTGTTTACATACTTACGTAGTATGTTTTAAGGAAACTATACTTGTTTTACGGCGAATGATTAGTATATTCGAAAATAAAGGTTTTTGTATAAGCATTGTTTTGCTGACCCACTGAACTTTGTTTTTCGCCCCTCCAGGTTTAGTAACTGTGCTTACATGTATACGAGGATTCTGGCAAATCTTAGGAGATGGTTACCTTCAGTGGTATAACCCTCATCCTATTTACTATGTTGTCTTATGCTCTGACATCACGTGTGAAAAGGATTCAATCCCGCTCACCCGCACACTCTTTTGATTAGGCACTTTTAGGTTTAATTTCTTCACTTTTTTCCACATCACTATACTTTATGGTTTCGTCACCTTCCAGGTGTCGGCCAACACAACTCGATTCGGAGTCCAAGGAGACATTCCGGGTCGGGGTGTGTCATATAATCAAATAAGTTGGCTTTGAAAAAATGAAAGAGAGATTTTAGACATTGGGGAACAATTTCTAATAAACAAAACAATATTGGGAAGCAGAGCATGCTCATGATTGGTAAACACTTTCTTTCCAAGTTTATTTGCCAACATATTAAGGAGATATGCAAATAAGCATTGTTGTTCAAAATGAAGTTCGGTCCAACGCCGATGTTTGTCAAAAGAAAGAACATTGTATGCCAATTAGTGGGCCGGAAGTGCAGGCTGGCCCGGTCCTGGAGGGAATCTGTTATATCCCAGTTAGTACCAAAACTATTCACTAAGGTGTTGTGTACTTGCTTTTCCGATTTGTATGTTTGGCATTACGGTTCTATTTCTTTATCTTTGTTTCAATATCTCATCACTCTTCCTAGCTAAATAGATTATAGAATGTAAAAGTGTAGAATTATAATTGTATTGATACAATTGATCTCATAAGGATACATATATACATATACATATATATATAGGTCGATTGACTTGATGTACAAGTAAACCTAAGTCCACTGAGATTTACAAGACCTAGCCCATAAGAATACTAATTAGATTCTCCTACACTAACAACTAGAATACGTCAAACAATGCAGGTTCCTGCTTTGTATGTTTGATAATGAACAACAAAGATGCGGTTCTTTACATCAGATAGAATTATTGTGCTAGTATATTTAACACTTCCATAGTAGAATTGGAGAAAACATACAGATGAACAAAGTCATTAGAGAGAGTGGCCATCGTTTCCAGCCCTCGGAATTGAGCGCTTAATAGTGAGAATGCAGCCTGTAGGAGTATCATTTGGTAAGCGATCTGAAACACAGAGTAAAAATAATAAGCCAACCTGATATAATCTCCACATTTGGAACAAAGCTAAATGTTTCTTTATTCGTTTGGGGTTTATAACTTAGTTTATTAGTTCAATTTAAAAGTAAAGCCAGATATAGACAGGTATGTACGAGAGAAGGGAGAAATGAGACGTACCTAAATCATTTTCCTTATGCTGTACATATGATGTGGATTGTGGAAGTGGTTGAAATCATCATGAGCTAGCTTTGAGTTACTGGTATAAAATTGGGAAAATTATTCAATGGTATGTAGTATTGAAATGATACAGAAAATCAATGACTAAGGGGGGGGGCGGGGGTATTGCGTCCGGAATTTGATGGACTTTGCTTGACTCTCAAATTAAGGTGTATTCAATTCAAAGGCTACTTAAACAACTATGAATAAATTTCCCCATGTTGATCTTCTTTAACAGATCTGGTATGAGTTGGCTGTTCATTTGGACTTCAAATACTTGAAATCTCTATGGTTTATCAACTATTTCAGACTTTGTATACTTTAATTTATAACTCGTGGTCTGGTAATACAAGGAACAACGATTTAATCTTTAAATTGTCATCAATGTGAAACTGTCATCTGACTGTGTCCCAGATGACGGCTGGTGTTCCAGTTGACGGGTTATTAACAATCATCTGCTCTTTTATGAGACGACAGACGACAGCAAACTAGTCGATTAAGCCAAAAATTGTACCAGTGCAGGTTGGAAATTGGAGGGAAGGTTCAATGGCCCTTAGTTCTGTCCACATCCAAAACACCTCCAAATCAAATTGACCTACGAATGCAGTATTCTACAAGTTAGATAAATAAATTCTATCCACAAAACTTTGTTATATGAAGGGTATGGGGAGCTAATTTCCTTCTGCTTTTCCTTACTTCCACAGTAGACAATGAAGTTCACAATCATTTGCTCCTCACCTCAAGTCATTGATGTAAACGTGTGGGACTGAGGAAAGTTATTCCTCATTAAGCACCAGTCCATTGTCTTTACAAGATTTTTCTGAAGTAGTATATATTACCCCAGTTCCATTCATCAATAATTGATTTGCCTGCATACGATAAATTTTAAAAATTCTCTTTTGACGAATATTTTGTCAGAATATTGGAAATTTGTTGTGGGTTATAGGGTAGGAAGAATCAAATAAGTTGGCTTTGAAAAATGAAAGAGAGATTTTAAGAAGTGGGGAAAACAAAACAATATTGCTAAACAGAGCATGCTCATGGTGGGTAAACTTTATTTTCCAATACATTTAGGGAGAGATGCAAATACGCGTTGCTGATCAAAATGAAGTTAATTCGGTCCAACACCGATGTTTGTCAATATCTTGGACAATCAAAGACGAACCAAACGTTGAAAGAGTGAAAGGATAGGTACTGCAGAAATTTGTTTCAAGATTTTTGAACTTTCTAAATAATGATGAAGGAAGTAATGTTATTGGTTAGTTATTTCATGCAGAAATCTTTAGGTGTGGCTTCAACGAAACGTAGCACTCAGTGCTATGGGTGCTTTTGAATCTTGTATTTTCAATCTCAACCATTCATATTTTGTGACACTCAATGCTATGTACTATTGAGGAAAAATTGGAAATCTTTCTCGTATAGAAAGATCAAGTGACTTTCTGAATTTGTTAAACAACCTTTCATACAGGCAAGCATCACTTAGTTCTAACTTCGTAATCAATCAAGAGGTTCTTCTAGTGAACCTAGTTTTCTGACAAATAATACAAGGAGAGCATCCAAATCGCACTACTATATTAGTGTGGTACATTTTTCATAGATTTATGTATTTTATCGTGTTCTTAAATTTGAATTTAAATTTTGTGTCCTGTGAACTTTTTATTTACATATCTTTAAGATTTGTACATTTAACATAAGGACGGATTCACTTAAATGTTACTTGGTGCTTGTTTCTATTTGTTTGCACTGTGGGCGCCAGGGATCGAATATTATGCATGGTTTATACAAAAATTCTTGAGTGATCCGGAGTATCGAATGGTTTAACCGTTACATCTTAAACTTTTATATTTTTAAATAAAGAATTAAAATATCCAAAGTACCGAATACTCAAAAGTACTCAAGAAAGTTCCAATTTTACAGCATGCTTGTAAAGGTGAATAGGGGAGGGGAAAATGAAGGTACCTTCAATCTGAATCCAAATTGGTGTAGGTGTATTTTCATGCTTTGGTATCTGTTAGCACATCTGTTATGTCCTAATTAGTACCAAACTAGTCACTAAGGTGCTGTATATTTGTTTTTCCAATTTTTTATGTAGGGTACAAATAATAAGCCAACCTGATAATTTTAAACGCGGCTTTACCCTAAATTATTGTAATTTCTCCATCTTTTCTTAATTATTTAAAAAACAATTTAAACAAAACAAAGCCAACCTAATAATCTTGACATTTGGAGCCATTTGTTAGAATATTTTAGTTGAAGGAGGAGGTAAATTTGGGAAAAGGAGTTCAGGTGGTAAATTGGCACAACTAAATATTTCTCTATGTATTTGAGCCAAAGCATCGCAACGGATTTGTAGCTTAATTGATTATAGTTAAATTTAAACCAAAACCTAAAATAAAATTGTATTCCCTTTTAAACATTATGTGGATTGTAGAAAATGGATGAAATTACATGAGCCTTGAGGATATATTTGTCCCACCAAAGGAGTTCTTACATTTTCATGATACAAAAGTTGAGCTAGTCTCTCCGATTTTTATGAGAATAACTTACATACACCTACGGCTAATCATGTTATTTTATATATATATATATATATATCATGTGTAAGGTTAAATGCTAAAACAAAAGGAGATAATTATAATTTTTTAAATTATACAGATGTGGTTCATGAAAAGTTATAAATATGTGAATCAGGATCGTCCACCATTTCATACACACAAATTACGAGTGGTCAAATCAAAGCTGTTGAATTTTCAAAGGAGCCGTGAGTGCCATGTGGAGGCATATGA
Organism: Malus domestica; assembly: GCF_042453785.1. Taxonomy (NCBI): domain Eukaryota; kingdom Viridiplantae; phylum Streptophyta; class Magnoliopsida; order Rosales; family Rosaceae; genus Malus; species Malus domestica. The sequence continues at coordinate 32,968,298 of NC_091662.1, read as the reverse complement.
ACTCCCATCGTATGGTTAGGAAGCCAAGGGGAATTGAGCCTTGGAAAATACTAGTTGCGACCCCAAATCAAGTAGCCAGACTTTCAAGGGTTTTTGGTATTTATATTTGTTTTTTCCTGAAACACTAATAAATATTACGAAATTGTACTAAAAAAAAAAAAGAAATTTAGCTACATTCATAACTACTTAAAACAAGAAATTAAATATAAGATACCAAATCGGACACGAGAGGAATTGAGAGGAGAAAATATTAGATAGCCTATTTATAGGCTTAAGATTTTTCATATTCACATCAATGAGGATCTACAATATATATTAAGATAACCAAAACTTTCCCAAAGCGAACAATTGGTTTTACCTTGCAAACTTTGATTTTAAAATCAAACCGAACTGAGTGCATGTCTTCAGTTTGGTCCATAGTTTTGAGGTAAAAGTAAACCAAATCGAGCCATGTCAACCCCTAAACGATTAGTTCTTAGCCTTGTGCCCAAACCTAAATCATTATTTTCCTTGCAAGTCCATTAGACTAGCCTACCAAAAGACTAGGAGATAGTACACGTCGATTCATCAAATCACTTTAGTAATACTACCCTGTACAGCAGGATTATTATCATTAACTGTGAGCCTTCTTCGTAATCGTGTGACCAATATGAATTTCTACTTCTACTCGCAAAAATTGTAATTCATGCATGCAGTAGAGCTTTGGTAACGTTTTGCAAAACAGCCTTTTGTACAAATACAAAAACGATTGTACGTAAATTTAAGAATTTTGAACTTTAATCTAAACCACATTAAAACCGTGGTGGCGATGTCAATACGGGAAAAATAAGAGTTAATCATCAAATGTTTTCCAAAGCAAAGCTACCCAACTCAAGCATTGAAGATAAATGCAGCCGGGGTACGATTGCAACATATATAATCAAGGGAAAGATGATGAATATAGCCACAGATAAGGAGATCGACTAGATGTAAACAAAATGACTGGCCGTTTTTTTAACCTCTAAATTTGAGTCTATCTTCTTATCAGTTTCTTATCAAGTCTATAATGTTGGAATTTATTAGGTTTATTTAGGAAATTAATTAGAGATTTGATTTGATTTTGTAGTAGGGTATTTTGGCATATACGCATTAGGGTTTCTTTGGTTTATTGCTCTATAAATAGAGCTTGTAATTTAGTTAGAGAATAATTATTCACAATGTAGTCTCTTAAGGTTTTGTAGCCGTCTCGGCATTCTCAATTTGTTCAATAAAATTCTTATTATTTTGTAGTCTTGTTTGTTCCGCACTTTGATATTCAACTTGGTATCAGAGCGGGTTCGATCCTTATGGTTCAATCCGTTCTTGTTGGTATCAATTTGTTTTGTCACTTTTTGTTTTTTGGTTTAGTTTGGGTCTCGTTTAGGCTTTCGCTTCCGCTTTGGTCTATGTCCTTTGTTCTTGGTCACTCTGTTTTTTTTCGTTTTGTCTTTGGATTTCTGTTTATGTTCTTTGTCTTTGGATTTCGGTATTGACCGTCAAATTGTGTTAGTCTTGTCCGTAGATTTTTTACGTTTTCTTGTTTGGTTTTCAGTTTGTCCTTGGTAGTCTTCAAGAAAGGGAAAAAAAAAATTCTGTTTTTTGAAAAAAGGAATTTGGTGAATCCATCGCACTAGGATTTCTGCATTCCCCAGCCCCACCCTGCATCTGGATCAGTCCACAATCGTACCCTCGCGAAAAAAAAAAAAAAAAAAAGGAGGCTGGTGATGTTGGTTCGCACAGAAGAAAAAAAGGAAGGAGGTTGGTGATGTTGGGTCGCACAGAAGGTAAAAAAAAAAAAAAGGAAGGAATCGCACAGAAGGAAAAAAAGGAAGAAAGAAGGAAGAAAAAAAATATTTGGTTGGATTTTTTGTTTGTTTGTTAGGCATCGGCATCGACATTTGCACTGGTACTGGCATTGGAATCTTGCACTGGCATGGAAATCTTGCACTGGCATTGGAATCTTGCACTTGCACCGATGGAATTTCGTATTGAAATTGGCATCGGAAATCGGCATCGGCATCGACATCGGAATTTGGAGGCTTGCATCCACATCTGCTTGTTGGCAAACTCATGTCGTGTACCGCCATGAGTTTGACAGGGGGTGTTGGAATTTATTAGGTTTATTTAGGAAATTAATTAGAGATTTGATTTGATTTTGTAGTAGGGTATTTTGGCATATACGCATTAGGGTTTCTTTGGTTTATTTCTCTATAAATAGAGCTTGTAATTTAGTTAGAGAATAATTATTCACAATGTAGTCTCTTAAGGTTTTATAGCCGTCTCGGCATTCTCAATTTGTTCAATAAAATTCTTATTATTTTGTAGTCTTGTTTGTTCCGCACTTTGATATTCAACTTATAATTTATTTAATATGCCAACAAAGGCTACTTAGACAACTATGACTAAATTTCCCTATGTTGATCTTCTTTAACTGGTCTGGTATGAGTTTCTGTTCATTTTGGCTTAAAATGCTTGAAATCTTTACTGGTTAAGTAATACTAGGCAGATTAAATTTCAGACTTTGTATACTTTTACTTTAATTTATAAGTCATGGTCTGGTAGTACAAGGAACAATGATTTAATCTCTAAATTGTCGTCTGGTAACATTAGGAAGACGAAAACCAACTTGTTCAAAAGGTTTATGTGATGAAACGACAAATTTCAATGTGAAACTGTCATCTGAGTGTGTCCTAGTTGACGGGTGATTAACAATCATCTGCTCTTCTATGAAACAACAGACGACAGCAAACTAGTCCATTATGCCAAAAATTGTAGTCATATAAATTCTACCCACATCCAAAAGCTTCCAAATCGTGTTCTACAAGTTAGACAAATAAATTCTACCCACAAAATTATATGAAAGGTATGGAGAGCTAATTTCCTTCTACTTTTCCTTACTTCCACAGTAGACAATGAAGTTCACAATCATCTGCTCCTCACCACAAGTTAACGTAAACGTATGGGACTGAGGAAAGCTATTTATGTGGATGTCGAATACTCCGTTCTTTATCGTGGTTGGGAGTTGAGTGCTATACCTTACAGCAGGATCATGATCAATAATTGTGAGCCTTCTTCGTAATCGCTTGGCCAATATGAATGTCTAGTTATACTCGCATAAACTGTAATCCATGCATGCATTTGGGCTTGTTTGGTAACGTTTTACAGAACAGTTTTTTTGTTTTACAGATACAAAAAACGAATGTAAACTAGGATGAATTCATAAGCAATATAAGCAATCGGGCTATGAATGCAACATATAAGTAAGAGAAAACTGAATGCAGCCATAACTAAGAGATAGAACAGAAGAAAACAAGATGCAATGGCATTTTTTCTTGTTTAATTATGTATTACACTCACAATACTGCTTTTTTGAATATGTTTAACCTCCAAATTTGAGTTTATGTTCTTATCAATTTATTCTCAGCACTCTAATTTATTTAATATGATACAAGCTGCAGCACAATGGCAATTATGATCAATCATTTCCTGTCATTCTAATTCGGAGATGACTGGTAACTCTTGGCGATGGCGTTTTGCAAGCATAGTGATATCGTTTCTTGCTGAAGCGGCAGAGGAGAAAGGATTAGGAGGCAATTTTACGTTGTCTTCTCCTTCCAACATTTGAACGACAGCTTTCATTGAAGGACGGTCTACTGGATACCACTGGATGCACCATAGCCCCACAATTGCAAGTTTCGTGGCAATTTTAGCATCATTCTCTCCCTCGACGTGGATGCGTATGTCATCCCCTTGTTCTAGAAGATTATAGACCCATTCGGGGAAATAAACTTGCCCTGTATTCTCCTCTGTGACTTGAACATTTTTCCTGCCCGCAACCATTTCAAGTAACAACATTCCGAAACTGTAGACATCTGACTTGTAAGACACGGTACCAAAGTTCCTTGAGAACACTTCCGGCGCAATGTATCCCATGGTACCCCTAGCAGTTGTCATGGAAACTGCACTTTGGTCCTTGGAGCACAACTTGGCAAGACCGAAATCTGAGATTTTTGGGTTGAAGTTGTCATCTAATAGAACATTGTGAGGTTTGATATCGAAATGAAGGATTCGTTGGTCACATCCATGGTGAAGATACTCAATTCCTTTGGCTATGCTGAGTGTAATATGTTGCAGCTTCTCCCAACCAAGGAAATGGTTCTTGCTGTCTGCTGACGAAATGAAATTTTGCAGTGAACCGTTTGGTGCAAATTCATAAACTAAGGCTCGCCTAAATCCATCAGCGCAATATCCAACCAAGCGAACCACGTTAATATGGTGGATCCGACCTAATGTTCCCACTTCATTGATAAACTCTTCTCCATTTCCTTTGGAATTGTTGAGCATCTTTACAGCAACAAAGATCTCACTCGAAAGCTTTCCTTTGAACACTGTTCCAAATGTTCCCTGTCCCAACTTGTCTCTAAATTTATTTGTAATCCGCTTGATATCTGCATATGAGTACCTTGTAGGCCTGAGAGCTCTGTAGTTTTCCAAAAATTCTTCGATCATGGTTCGCCGCTCCTTTTCTTTTCGGTCAAAAGTATATACACGATGGAGTCCGAGAAGTATCAACACAAGTAAAAATGAACCAAGGACTGCACCTGCATATTTTAAGTTCAATTAAGAACCTCTACACTTAACTTCAAAATTGAAAAAGGAAAAAAAAAAAAAAATTCTTTCATGGTGAATATTGCATATAGAACGAACCTGTAACAACTAGTTTTTTCGCGGTACCTGTAGAAAGATTTTAATCCCATTAGTTCTTCATGTGTACCAAATCATTAAATCATTGCATATTATTTTACAGAACATTCTCAAGTTCTTGATTGCGAAAGGAACATTTTTTATCTATGGAACTTCAGCATCGGGAGCAAAGGGGTGATGCCTGACTAACTACTGCATGATTAATGCTTCAAAAATGTGAAGAAGCTAAGTAAAAACATGATGCGGACAAAAGACCATACCGTTTTGCTTGCTTACATTGAAGCACTCAGTTTCGAAGTTGGTGCGATTGTTGTTCTGCAGTCTACATCCTTTACCTCTCCTTTCACATCGGTTACATGTTGGTTTGGACCATTTCAAAGGAAGAAAATAATATGGTTCGAATATATCATATGGAACACTGAATGGAAAGTTGTACAACTTGGTACAAGATGTGAGGGAAAGACTGTCAACGAATCTATCTGAAGGTATAGAAAATATGTGATGGCTAGTCCCACTAAGGCAAGGGATTGTATCATAATATATATCTCTTTTTGCTGGTGAGCAATTAAATAAGGTATAGTCATATAGGTACGGCTCTTGGAATATGAAAGCAGAGGAAGATAAATTAAGTTTCGGAAGATGTCTTGGAAGACAATTATCTGGATCAAATACTTGAATCACCTGAGATTTGTAGTTGATACTAGTGATGAAGAACTTAACGGAAACTGGCAGCTCAAGCACCGTGTTGTTGCTTCGATCGCAGGATAAATCAAATCCAGGATAGCCACAGTGGCTTGGCTGTTTCTCTCTGAGTCTAAATGGGAATCGGATAGGCGGACCATAATCTCCGCAGCGTGATTCTGTGCACTCATTTTGGCATGCTCCAAGGTTTATCATGAGACCTGCCGTGAACAGGATGAAGAAAGAGATTGTCATCTTTGAGTCTACACAAAAATTTCTCACTCTCTCCCAAAATCCATCTAAAATAAAATGTATGGTCTTGGCTTCCCGGGCAGATAATTAAATTGCTGACTGTCCACATCAAAATACCTCACTTCCACTTGTGCAATGGTCTGCAAGTTATATGACTGGTGGATAAGTATATTGTATGTCCCCAGTTGCGACGAACGATGTGGGAGATTTCTTCTACTTTTCGTTACTTCCACAGTAGTCAATCAAATTTGTAGTCATCTGCTCCTAACCACAAAATTAATTTCGTTGTACCCTTTCGTGAAAGTAAGAAAGCTATTAGTGTTTGAAACGTCCGGTTTCCTCTCTCTCACAATGGCTGCAGAAAGAGTGCTACCCTTTGCACCCATATTGAGTTTTACCATAACGAGATTTTGTGAGTTTTACTACCAATTTATATTTTTATTAATTTGAGACTCGCATTCGCCTATTGTACCAACAATTTCATCAACTGATCTACATCACTGCTGAAGACCTAATGCAATGTTCTGTTATTTGGACTGTTTACTGAAAGATTGTTTTTTTGTGACCAAAATGGGTTCAAGTCGTGGAAATAACATCTTTGCAAAGTTAGTGTAAAGCTGCGTACGATAGATGTTCTTCTCTAGACCCTCGCAGAGAATCTTGTTGACTTGGGGTGTATTTTGACTGTTAAGGGCATTCATGCGATAAAACGAACGTGCGTTTGACACCCTTTGGAACTTAAGCAAATAAATACATATAATGCTCTACCAGGACTAGGGATGGGCAACGGTTATGGCGAGCGGGTAATATCGGTTATTTACCCATAACCGTTTATATTCATACCTGCATAACCGTTTAACCATTGGGTAATTGTATAAACGGTTATACACATACCCATAACCGTTTATAAACGGTTAACCATACCCATAACCGTGTACCCATTTAACCATAACCATTTACCCGTTTACCGATTTTTGAACTCGTTTGACCAGTCTACATGCTTTTTTTTAAACAACTTGAACATTACAAAAGAAAAATTTGTCATAATTTTCGTTTTCTGACAATTAAACACCACTATAGGTATATTTTAGTATGCATTTCCCTATTTTAATCATTTAAGTCATACAATTCCAATAATTGAAATAATAGTTTACGAACGATATTTTTTTGCTATACCCAAGCAAGTCTTTAATTATAAACCATATGATTACAAAGTAAAACTTCTAAAAACAAAAAGTAGTCATTATCTTCAATACTAGATGATTCAAAGCTCTAAAATATTCCGAAACTAAACACTTTCGAACACTAATGCTTTAACACGTTCAATCACAAAATCTCATCGACTCGTTGTCACAAAAAATGTCTACAAAAGAAATGTATAAATTGAATTAGTATCCCATTTAGGAACATCGATACCAATTAGCATGAATCCGATTAGCATCGACTCAGTTATGGATATTGACCGTTAGAGACACTCAGAAGAAAGAATCAGAACACCCTCTGGCCTTTGCGTCTCGAGTCTGTGGACGGTAATATATTAATGTTAGGAACATGAATTCGAGCCATGCATGCACTTAGTAGGCCCCCTACCCTACGTGAAGTTACAATTTCACCAATGCTGAGCGAGCCCTTGAGGGTATAAGGATATATATATTGAATGGGTAAATGGATAAATGTACATATTAAATTAAATGAGTAAATGGATATCCGTTATAACCGCGGTTAATAACCATAACTGATGGATACCCGTTATAACTGTGGGTAATACCCATAACTGCTCATTTAAGTTTCACGGATAAACGGTTATACCCATAACCGTTTGTTCGTCTAAACGGTTACTCATAATCGTAACTGTGAACTTTTAATGGGCGGGTAACCGCGGTTACCCAAACTCATAGGTATTTTGCCGATCCCTAACTAGGACCATAAGAATGAGTTACTCAAAAGATGAAAAACTTATTGGGTGTCAAAAGTATACAGTTTCTCTATTTGGAGTGTATTTGCACTGCATCAATTGATCTACTTCACTGTTGAAGACCTAATGCAATGTTTTGTTTTAGTATTTACACACTCAGGGGACTGTTGCATTCCTAATTTAGTTATGAATATGATTGTATAAATCTTAGTAAATTCTAGGAAATCTAGATAGTATTCTGTTTAGGTTGTAATCTTTATTGAATAAAGAATTTTCCTTCCATACTATTAAAAATAAAAAAAAAACTAATGAAAAGAGCTTAAAAAACTTTAAATGTTAACAAAAAACTAGTAACTTTATTTAATAATTATAACAAATCCCAACACTAAACTTGTCCAATCAAAAGCCCAAAGAATGAATTTTCAATTTTGCCCGAACGGCACTCCCTTCCCCGTTTAATGTTTCTCTCCCTTTCTCGATCCTCCTCCATCTATTCTCTGCTGTTGCTTTTATTTCCAATTCAATCACACTTCCTCCATTTTTGCAATCTCTCTCTCTCTCTCTCTCTCTCTCTCTCTCTCTCCACCCAATCTCTTTTTCATTTTCAATTCGAATTCCACCAATTCACAAATAAATTGAATCATCGAATCCGATAAGCACGGGCGAGCGGCTCAGTATCGGGCCTCTAGAGCTCAGTTTCTCCTCAAATAGTACGCTCTCTTCTCGTTTAGGTTTCTTGTTTAAAATATTTGCATATTTCTGATTTCGTTCCTGATTTCAATTCACGGTTTTTTTATATTTTATTTTGTTATTGAATTTCTGCAATCGAATTAATGATGAAGGTGAAGACCACGGCAGCCGGAAGCTGGAGCTGCTGGGCTTGGAGGGAAAGTGACAAACAAGGAGGTCAAGAGCTTGAACAAATGGTCAGAGCTGTTTCTTCATGCTTTTTGCTTTTCAATTTGTTAGGTGCTTCATTTGGCACCTCCTTTTTAATATGAGGGATGAGTTTTTATTATCTAATTATCTCTTAAAATTTCTTTTAGTTACTTTTCTAGTACATATACATCTTAAATAGTTTATCACAATCATCCAATTCCCATATGGTTTGACCTCTTTTCATTGTTGACGTGGGATTCTATCTTTGTGAATGTTGATCTATCCCTAATGAGTTTTAACTCGATTAAGTTATAATACTATATTTGATGTGTTCTGGGTGGAATGAGTGGAATTGGGGCCTGAGGTTTTCAAATTTCAATCCATGACTCAGAGGACGAGTAAATGGTTTTCAAATTTCATTACAGGAAGTTGTATTTGAGAATGGCATTGCATTGTTCTTTGGAATTTTAATCTTGATTATGAACAAACAAGCAAACAAAATCGTCAAACGTTTTTACATTTTTAGGATTGTTGGCAAATTGCTTAGCTAAGCAGGTTGCATCAGCCTTTTCCTGAGCGACGCGCATTGCGTCACCTACATTTAGGTGCCTGATCGTAGTTTTCTGAGACATTGGTTGACGTGTCATTGTAGACCTTTAATGCTTTTCGTGTTTGAACTATGTAACTAAAACCTTTCTTTTTCCCTTTTGTTGTGGTTTGGATTGTGGGATGGTGTCTGTCTAAGCATTTAAATGGTAATTGATATCCAATGGTTGACAAGATAAGTGAAATTATTTTGGAGTTCAAATGGTAGGCTTGTGGATGAATGGTTGATATAATGGACAATTTAAAAAGTTTGATCCTTATCCTACCTTAACAAATATGTTCTCTTATTAGTTCAAAGCATTCAACCCCTTCAGACTTTGGTCTTGGACTAGGAGGAATTTTGATCACAAATCTATTTGCCTTATAGTCAGTGATAAGTTAGAAAAGTTATTTATCTTCTGGTTACTTGTTATCAGTTTTACATTGCCAACTCAATATAGCTTAAACTCGAGAAAACGCTAACCAAGACAAAAGATCAAGAGCGTATAATCTTTCTTAGCACTACGATAATTTTCAGTGTCCTATAATATTTATAGTTTTATTAAGAAATTTTTGTAATGCATTTTGTGAAATGTTAAGACTCACCAAAACTAACAAGAAAGTTATGATATCTTATCTAGCATTTCAGGATTTTTAACTGTAATATATGTTAACAGGAAGTATATTTACTTTAGAACAAACAACTGTGCTTCATTGGGTCGAACCACAAGACATAGCATCTTAGTTTCGTCATGTTTTTTATACTTTCAATTTTTGTCACGTTCGTTATACTTTCAATTTTTGTCACTTGAGTGCTTGGTATAATCACCTTCCATTATGTGAAGACAAAAATCTTCTCTAGCTTGTGTCGCTTCTAGAGAAGCATTTCTATTTGATATTGATTGAACACTATGTGATTCAAGAAGTATGTCTCTCTCTCTCTCTCTCTCTCTCACAAATACATTTTTGGTGTATAATGCTTTGGTATTATTAGTTGTACATCTTTTGTGGATGGAAGGAAATTATCTTAAACTGTATAACTACAATCTTCCTTGACTAATAGGGAATTCTATTTCCTTACCAAGTTGCGGAATTATTTGATGTTAGATCGTGTTGGTCACCATGTTTTTTAGCAATTCTTTGGACAAACAAAATATAACTTTTTATATGTAAATTTGATTTGTATGCAGACTTTCGTACTTTTGAATCTACTAATGCTAGTTTTATCTCTTAAAAGTTGGAAAACTTTGTTCAATTTAAGAAATAGCACACTATTTCAGGAAGAAAACAAAAAAAAAACTATTTTTTGGATAAATTACATAGTAGCCCCTCAGGTTTGAGGTATATTACAATCTCATACAACATCTTTAAAACATTTCATTTTCATACTTCAAGTACTATTTTTATTTCAAAATACATCCGTTACATTTTTCATCCATTGATCCGTTAAATGCTGACGTGATTGTCACGTTTATACCACGTGGCTGCCAAATGTGTGACACGTGGTAAAAAATAGGTTAGAAAATCCAAATCCCATCAGTCCACCCCCCCCCCCCCCAATCCCCATACCTGAACCTTGAAAGAAGAAGAAGCAGCAGCAGAAAACCTGGAACCCGATGAAGATGAAGAAGAAGAACTAGACAACCTGGAACCTGATCCCATAACCCCCCCCCCCCCCCCCCCCCCCGCAATTTCAATGTTGGATGATTCTAAAAAAGTTCCTTTAGTGGCATGAATGGTATCACATCGTGAAGAACGGAAATCAAATAATTGATCCATTATGTCGGTGCATAGACAAGACTGAAGGGCAAAGCATTGGAAACCTTATCTCCTTTACAGCTATGGCAGACACAGAGAGAGAGACCCACAGGAACCTAGATCCACGAAACCCATATCCCATATCCCCCCCTCGGCGAACCCAGATCCCATATCCCCCCCTCGGCGAACCCAGATCCCATAACCCCCCCCTCGGCGGCGAAGTCCAGATCTCAGCAACCACCCCCTCCAAATCATCTTCCGTCTGTCGTGCGCACCCATCATCCATCTCCTCCTCTGCACCCATCTCCACCTCCTCCGCACACCCATCTTCCGCTCCCTCGACTCGAGCCCAACCTGCAACCCAGAAAGAAGGGAAAAAAAAACCAGCGCACCCACCCTTCGTCTTAAATCCACACTCATTAGGGAAGACAGGATCTGGGTTGCAGGAAAAGGGGAGATGAGTTTTTTTTTCCTTTTCTTTTCTGGGTTGCAAGTGGTGGGTGCACAATGGGTTTGGGGAAGACGGGAGGGGAAAGAAAGGAGTGGGTTGCAAGGAAGGGGGTCGGGGAAGATGAAGATGGGTGTTTTTTTTTTTCCTCTCCTCTTCTTCTTCTTCTTGGTTGCAGGTTGGGTGGGTTGGGGGCATGGGTGGGTTGGGGGCATGGGTGGGGGTTGCAAGTTCAGCTTTTGTTTTTGGTTTTTTTTTTTTTTTTTAAATTTAGAAGATTCAGGTTTTTGAAAAAAAAAAAAATTTTTTTTGCCACATGGCATACATTTGGCAGCAACTGGCATAAATGTGACAGCCACGTTAGCATTTAATGGATCAATTGATAGAAAATGTAACGGAGATATTATTTTGAAATAAAATAGTACTTGAGGTATGAAAGTGAAATGTTTTAAAGATGTTGTATGGGGTTGTAATAGATTTCAAACCTAAGGGGCTACTATGTAATTTACCCCTATTTTTTGAACTACAGCAAAATAATCTACACTATTTATGAAATTGAACAAAATAAACACTACTTCTGAAACTACAACAAAATAACAAACATTATTCTTGAAATTAAACCAAAATAACCCATAATATTTATGGAATTATAGCAAAATTACCCATATTATTTTTGGTAGGGAACAAAATAAAGACTACTTTTGGAACTCAACAAAATGACCCACTATTTATAAAACTGAACAAAAATAACTCACACTATTTATAAAACTAAACCAAAATAATTCACACTATTTCTTAAACTAAACCAAAATAATTTACATTATTTATGAAGTTGTACCAAATAGCCCACACTATTTATGAAACTGAACCAAAATAACTCATACTATTTCTGGAACTACAACAAAATTACACACTATTTTTGAAATTGAACCAAAATATTCCACACTATTTTTGAAACTGGAACAAAATAACTCACACTTTTTTCTAGAATCTCATCAAAATAACCCACACTATTTCTGAAACTGAACCAAAATAATCCACATTATTTTTGAAAGTGAACAAAAAAATCCACACTATTTCTTGAAGTTAACAAAATAAACACTATTTCTATAAATACGGCAAAATAATCCACACTATTTAAGAAATAGTTATGGTACCCGTGTTGAGTTCTATAATATGAAATAGTGATAGTGCATTTGTTCAGTTCTAAGAATAATTAGTATTCATTTCTAGAAATAATGTGAATGGGAGGCTAAGGAACCTTGGAACCATATAAAGAGATTTGTGGAGTTTACCATGACACATAAGGAAGAAGTGAAAGCTATTGTCACATCTGTCATTGGAAGTTGTAGACCTTAAATGGTACATTTATTTTTTGTATGAGCATAACATAGACTCCATAAACAAGGCATCACCGCAAGGCTAGAGGGAAAGTTATTTGAGTAAGCAATATGATATCTAGAGTTGGTGGTCTGTCATTTCTTACATTTAGTTGTTATGCATGTAATTGTTAACTGTAAGTGATCTATATTGTAGACTAGCTTTGGTTTAAAATTTAAAAACTATAAGTGATGCCATTTACTTTGCTATCCGTTTTTGCTACAGTTGAGTTTGTAAAGGTGTCTCTGGAAGACATCACTGCAATTAGCCATTTGAATACGTTTAAGCTATTGAGTTATTACAAAATATTTTTTTTTGGTTGGGTCAAAGGTGAATAGATATTTGGAATAAATTAAATTAGTTTTGATTTTATTTGACTTTTTAAGGTCGGTGGCAATTTTGTAAATAAAATGAAGTTGTGTTAACAGAATTTGGTTAACTTCTGTTAAGGGCAAAGTTGGAAGAAAGATTTGATGTTGCATTTTGGGCCTTGCCTCAGCCCATGAGACTTTTTTTTTTTTTGCCTATTATATGTTACTTTTGTCTTTTTCACGAAATTTCAAGATCTTTTCATTAAATAAAAGTTGTGCATAGTTTTTTATTAAGAAAAAGTTGACCCAAACCCTTTTTATTAATACTCCCATAAATAAAGTCATAGCATGAAACTCCCTATTCCCTTTTTATAATTCTTCAATTAAAAAGACCTAAAACATTTAAGATATTATTGTTGGTATTTATCATAGTTTTTTAGGTAAATTACACAGAACTACTTCAACTATTGGGTCATTAATAGTTTCATACCTCGTCTTTAAAAGGTTTTAATATCATACCTTATCTTCGAATTTGTTGCAATGTCATACATTTTGTCAATTGTCTGTCAATTCCTCTGTTAAATGCTAACTTAGCTTGAGGCAGGGCCCATTTTCTATTAAAAATTAATTAAATATTAACTAAATAAAAAAACCAAACCCCCCCCCCCCCCCAGAAACCCCATCCCCTTCCCATCTTCCCCATCGATCCCCCCCTGCGCCCCCATAACCTTCCTTCCAAACCCAGAACCCTACCCCCACCACCCTCGCAACACCCCCACCCCTCTTCTCCCTCCCAAGCCTCCCAACCACCTCCCTATCCTCCACTCTCTTCACCTCCCCTCCCATTCAAAACTAAAAAAATTAAAAAAAAAAAACAATCAAAGGGTCCCCATTACCTCTGTCAATGAGTTTGTCAACGAGGTGGGACTCGACAAACCCAGCTTCATCGGTAACGATGATTCGCAGCCTTTGCTGGCCGAGCGCGACAGGGACGCGACCCACCTTGGCATGGGTGGGCTTGGAGACGAGGTCGTGGGCGGTGGAGAAGGTTTTGGATACGAAGTTGGCGGCGGAGTTGGGATCGAATGGGCCGAGGTAGGAGAGGGTGGGCTAGAGGATGAAGAAGGTGGAGCCGATGAGAATGCCAACGAGGATGAAGAGGAGGCGCTGCTCCTTGAAAAGGTAGTTGATGGATCTGGGTCGATGGGGAAGATGGGAAGGGGATGGGGAGTTTCGGGCCGGGGGGGGGGGAAGAGGAGGGGATCTAGGTTTGGGTTTGGAATTTTTTGGGTTTTTGGTTTTTTATTCTTTTATTTTTTAATATTTAGTTAATATTTAATTATTTTTTAAATATGCTGACGTGGCTTGGGTCTCGCCTCAAGCCACATCAGCATTTAATAGAGGAATTGACAAACAACTGACGAAGGGTATGAAATTGTAACAAATTCGTATATGAGGTATGACATTGAAATTTTTTAAAGACGAAATATGAAACTGTTAATGATCCAATAATTGAGGTAGTTCTGTGTAATTTACCCTAGTTTTTTATTAAAAAAAATTGACAACAACAAAAGCAAAGATTGTAGACTCCTTCACGAACGCAATTACAGTTTTTTGTAGTTACCAAACAAACAAAAAAAGAAAATTACAGTTTTGTCTCATCCTATCATTTAGGCTACCACAATTTCAACAAGGGTGTGCGGACTCGAGGGAAAATGACTCTTTTAAGAACGTGCTGCATTTGAGGTTTATGAGCAGTGTGATTGCTTTCCAACCACAACTTATCACACAAAGTGAGGATTACTTTCCAATTCCACAAATTCAAAGAAGATAAGGACACTGTTAAGATAGGCACGGTGAGAAACACATCAAATAGGGTTGGGATTTATAACCTATGTGGATATGCATATGGAGTCCCATCTGAGGAGAGAAGTAGGCCTCATCGTGCACACGTGGCCCCAATTTGCATGCTTTCTCATGAGATTTTATCTGGACTTTTTTCTTTTTCTTTTTTTTTTTTTTTTGGGGAACAATTTTATCTGGACTTGAGCTTTGGATTATTAGCAAAGAATCTGGCATTAGAATGAGTAATGATAGGCTTTAGCAATGTTGGAAAAGTCAAACGACTAAAATATTGGCTTTGGCCTATAGAACATAAATCACTCGCAATTTCATGAGTTTGAATTGCAATTGGATTCTGCAACGTGTGTCAGGCCGCAGGCAAATATCTGCTTCAATAAATAAAAGAGACTGCGGCAGTAAGCGACACCTTCAGTTTGGTTAAAGGTGGGTAAACCTTTTTCAGACTTTATTCACGGAGGAGATTGGGAATGAGGATATCCGAGGTAAAGTAGGAGTAGCCGAAATTGTAGGAAAGATGAGAGAAAATCGGCTCCGGTGATTTGGACATGTGCAAAGAAGGCCGACTGACGCTCCGGTTCGAAGATGTGACTACGGGACAGAGGTTCAGGGCCGAAGGGGTAGAGGAAGACCTAGGAAAACTTTGGAAGAGACTCTAAGAAAAGACTTAGAGTACTTGGATTTAACGGAGGACATGACACAAAACCGAGCGCAATGGCGTTCTAGGATTCATATAGCCGACCCCACTTAGTGGGAAAAGGCTTTGTTGTTGTTGTTGTTGTATTCACGGAGGAGATATACAAATAGGACAAGGATTGTCTGCCCTCCTAGTTGTGGTGCCCTTCCATGCCCTTTTATTTTGTGCGGCCACGGTTAAATCACGTCAATATTTTATATTTTTATTATATTTTGTCTTATTATCTCATTAAAAAATTAATATAAAATGTTGACGTGGCTTAACCGTGACCACACAAAATAAGAGGGCATGGAAGGGCACCACAACTAGGAGGGCAGACAATCCTCGTCCATACAAATAAGCATCATTTATCAAATCAAGTACGGTCCAACACCTATGTTTGTCAATATCTTGCACAATCTTCCTCATAGATACATGATCATAACATTGAAGTCAAGCAAATTCGTTCACAAGACAACTTGGCCAATCTCTTCATGAAATCATTGCCAAATTCTACCTTTTTTATTTTTTTTATTTTTTATTTTTTATTTATTTTTTATTCAGATTTGGTGAGCATCTGGAATAACTAGTGAAGTACAACTCTATTGTACTGCAATTGGTGCATTGGTCTTCGCTGGTTGGTTCCATTATCACAAGCTGCTCCGAAGTTAGCTTGGTTCCAAGATGTAGAATCTATGTTGAATCACCATTTAGCAGGGCTACTAGGCCTTGGTTCTCTTTCTTGGTTGGGGCATCAAGTACATATATCTTTACCAATTAACCAATTTCTAAACACTGGAGTAGATCCTAAAGAGATTATGCTCCCTCATGAATTTATCTTGAATCGGGATCTTTCGGCTCAACTTTATCCCAGTGTTGCTGAGGGAGCAACCTCATTTTTCACCTTGAATTGGTCAAAATATGAATAATTTCTTACTTTTTATGGAGGATTAAATCCAGTAACTGGAGGTTTATTGACACGTCCCAACCTAGATATCCAAATGACACCTAGATGGCACGTGCGAGCCGACACTCAAAAGTGACGAAAGCCCTAAGTGTAAGAACAAATACTAATGATAGGGAACAAGTAAGAATATAAAAGAACCAATAAACTAAAGTCATATAACAAACAAAAATGATACGGAACAATAAATGCTAAGTGACATTAATAATGACATAAAATCCACATGAACGAAACAGAAAGATCATCGATTACCAATCTAAAGTATAAGATGCAATATGTCCAGAGCATACCAATAAACAGAGTGCTAAAAGAAAGGTGAGCATCAGATTACAAGAGTCAAGAAGGCCATACGTAAATAGAAGTCAGCAGGATCACTGGTAAGGAAAAGCCTCGAAGCTTGGGTCGTACTCTTCGTCGCTATGTCCTGAGGGGGCGCAAAACAAAAAAGGTGAGTGGACCATAATTTATAACAATACTAATAGTACGAAAACTAGTTTATTTTAGAACATACTAACCCCCTGTTTTGAAAACATATATATAATTCTACGTATAGGTTTTATAAAAACCCTAGCATGCTGTGTAAAACATTCATAAAACATCTGTAAATCCTAAACGTGATGTACTCAACTAGGGGTATCATAGTCGCCCGAAGGCAGTACCTGTCCATCACCCAAAGGTGAAGTTGAATAACATGTCCATCACCCGAAGGTGAAGTGTATAACTAGCATAACATCCACATCGACACTAGCCGTGGCTAGTGAAGCTGTTTGACACTGCTTTCGGCAGTGAAGCTAGGGGTATATCATATATCATATCTCACTCCTCCATCATCTGTGTCCTATGGCCATAGACATCTATACACGTGGTGTGCGGATGTGTCGTATGATAACCCACTAGATAAGTACCAAAACATATCTCAAAACTCATATCAAACATCGGAGCTCAAAAGCTCAAACCTCGTCTCAGAAATCCATGGCAAATCATATTCATAAATCCATAATAAACATATACGTGAATCCATAGAATTTCATAAAAGAAAAAAATCCAATGATTCATTGATTCATAACCTTTAGTAATATATAGATCTGATAAATCGTAATTATTTTGTAAAAGCAATTTATCATAAGTATGAAAATCCGTAAAACATATTATAAATCATGCTCCAATCATAAAATATGTAATGCATGCTAGGCTAATATTTTATAAAAACATATAACTTTAGAAGAGGTTCACTCACAAATATTCTACTACCGGAGAGCCGCTCGAACTAGGGTGGACTAGATCACCTTCAACCGATGCACCTATACACAAATAGAGAGCATTTAATAAAACTCTACCAAAACGTTGGAATTTGGGAAAACGTCAGAATTAGTCTAGGAGGAGTCTCGGTCGAAAGCCGAAAAGTCAACCCAAAATCAATGGTCAACGGTCAACATTGGCTAAAGAATTTACCTTCAAACGATTAAAACATTGGCTTTGGCCTATAGAACGTAAATCACTCGCAATTTTATGAGTCTGAATTGCAATTGGATTCTGCAACGAGTGTCAAGCGGCAAGCAAATATCTGCTTCAATATATACAAGAGGCCGTGGAAGAGAATTTTCAACTCAACACACAAATTAACACACTGCGCTAAACCGTCTCACATCCTAAGAAAACACTAACTACTCACTAACCCCTCCCCGTTGGCATATACTTAGTTTGTTAAACATCATTGTGTCATGAACCAGCTACACCTTCAGTTTGGTTAAATCACTATGTCAACAACCGGTATCACCTTCAGTTTGGTTAAACAGGAGCGGTAGAACCTGCTTGGCCTAGGAGACCTTCACTCTCCTTTTTGGTTACCTATCCAAGTTAGTTTGGATAAACATCACTCCTATCCTTGTTGGGTTACCTATCCAAGTCTTAACCGGCGAAGAGTTTCTGATTCTCTTACCAAAAGAGGTCATTTTCCAACGAAGTGAGGTCATCTAGCTAAACAACTTTTACCATAAAGACGCTCATTTCCTTTGAGTATCTTTGCCCTTACTATTTTATTTTCACAAATTTAGTTGAAGCCGCTGAACCCAGTGCAAAGGATCTTGAACTTCGTATCGAGATTAGCAATCTTGTCTTCAGGTTCTAAGAACCCTAGGCCAAGAGTGTTCCTTCCTCAGCATAATCGCTCAGTCCATAAGTCAGCAGCACGATTCGACACCACCAGTACATTCATCTTACTTGCTCGATTCACCTCGATAACAACCTGACACTCCCACATCAACCACAAGAAAAACGTGGTTAGCTCTACATAGGCTCAGTAGTTTTTAGGTTTAACACATCACTTTCACTTGTGCAATATTCTACAAGTTAGATTGACTGGTAGATAAGTAGATTGTACGTCCCGAGTTGCAACGAAGGATGTGGGAAATATTCTACGCTAGTCAATCAAGTTTGTAGTCATCTGCCCCTAACCACAAATTTAATTTCGTTATACCCTTTCGCTAAAGTAAGAAAGCTATTAGTGTTTGAAACGTCTGGTTTCCTCTCTCTCACCATGGCTGCAGGAAGAGTGCTACCCTTTGCAATTAGTTTATTCTTCGTGTTTCTAGTTGTTGGCTTTTTCAGTGTAGTTTGCAGTGCTAAGGATGATCATCCCAATAAGTGTGCACCGTCTTCCTGTGGAATCATCCCCAACATAAGCTACCCTTTCCGACTGAACAATGACCCGGACAACTGTGGTGACCAAAGGTATAACCTGTCTTGTGAGAATAATCGAACAGTATTGTACTTTTATTCAGGAAAATACTATGTCCAGGCAATCAATTATGATAACTACACAATCCGAGTTGTGGATGCCAATCTTCGTGAGGGTGACTGCTCTTCAATGCCTCGTTATTCATTGGCCGTATATAACTTCAGGAGCCCATATCCATATAACTTTTGTCAAAGGACAAAAAAAAGGATTGGGAAGTTCGATGTCTTAGACTGCATAGAACTGTCGAAGCCTGTAATATTCATGAGCTGTGAAACCCAAGTGAATTCTCCTCTCTATGTGGATACTTCCCCTTGCACTAATCTTATGAGTAGCTTAAGTGGGCATGTTTTTGTTAAGATTGGTCATTTAAATGCCTCGGATATGAGGGATTTGTGCCGAATAGATCTTACAGTTGCAACATCGTGGCCTGGTGCAAACGACACGAACATCACCTATGTAGACATCCACAAAGAGCTAGTCTATGGGTTTGAACTTTCATGGTTGCAGGGCAAATCCAGAGATTATAGTTGGCGGAGTACTTGCTACATCGATTCCGACACAGGGAAAGCAGCCTGTGGTTCTAACAGTATGTACTTTCTTATTTTTGGAAAAATCAGTCTCCTTGTCCCGTTTGCTATAGTTTTTTTTTTTTTTTTTTTCATGTCAATATTCTTCTTACATGATCCATACATATGTTTTCTTGGATGATACAGGCTTCATGAAGCTGATCGTTGACTACCTAGAAAGTGAGAAATTTTAAAATTTTCACTTTTTTACCATCAGTGAACCCTTCCAAATTATCTCTCGACTTATTTAAATTTGTTTCTTGCAGCTATCTTATCTTTTTCGGTCTCCATTACAGTTATATTGGTTTTTGGAGCAAGAACTGTATTCGGCGTTCCGTGTGTTATTGTGTTTTTAATCTATAAATGGAAAAGGCGGCACTTATCAATGTATGTCCATATTGAAGAATTCTTACAAAGTCACAACAACCTCACGCCAATAAGGTACTCCTACTCCGACATCAAGAAAATGACCAGAGGATTCAAGGACAAATTGGGCGAAGGAGGTTACGGCTCTGTCTACAAAGGAAAGCTTCGTAGCGGCCGCTTTGTGGGGATTAAGATGCTGGGTAAGTCCAAAGCTACTGGACAAGATTTTATCAATGAAGTTGGTACCATTGGAAGGATTCACCATGTAAACGTGGTGCAACTAATTGGGTACTGTGTCGAGGGGTCAAAGCGTGCTCTTGTATACGAGTTCATGTCAAATGGATCTCTCGATAGACACATATTTTCCAAAGAAGGACCCGTCTCCTTGAGTTTCAAGAGAGCTTTTGAAATTTCACTTGGTGTGGCTCGTGGCATCGGTTATCTACATCAAGGATGTGACATGCAGATTTTGCATTTTGATATCAAGCCTCACAACATTCTTCTCGATGACAATTATGTTCCCAAGATTTCTGATTTTGGGCTAGCTAGACTCTGTCCATTAGATGATAGCAGCTTAACGTTGACCGCAGCAAGAGGAACTATCGGATACATAGCTCCTGAGTTATTCTACAAAAATATTGGAGGTGTGTCTAACAAAGCAGACATCTATAGTTTCGGAATGCTACTGATGGAAATTGCAGGCAGAAGAAAGAACTTGAACACAGTTGCAGCACATGAAAGCCAAATTTACTTTCCTTCATGGGTTTATGACCAATTCAGCGAAGGAAACGACATAGAAATTGAAGATGCCACGGAAGAAGAAAATGAGATAACAAAGAAGATGCTTATTGTTGCTCTATGGTGCATCCAATTCAAGCCTAGTGACCGTCCTGCTTCGATGAACAAAGTAGTGGAGATGCTTGAAGGAGAAATTGAGTGTCTTGAAATGCCTCCAAAGCCTTTCCTATACCCACAAGAGAAACCAGTGGTGGATGATGAAGATGATTCAGGAACAACATGGTCATCAGGACCATCAAAAGATGACGTCCTAGAGTCACAAAGTTTAATTCAGAATGCTGATGGAATAATGTAGCACCAGTTAGTATGCGTGACGTTTGACATAGTCAAGTTGGCTAGATGTTTATGCCCCCCCTTGTACATCCAAGTTTGAATCTCTCAGCGTAGTTTACAGTAGATTCATTCGCTCAAATAAAAAGAAGTTGGTGTGTAGCGGTAATAAGATTATATCCTATAGCACAATAATAATTTTCAGCAATGATTTATGTACTTGTTTTGTCAACACATTATGCTTCTCCCTGTTCTTAATTAGGGCCATAATTTTCTTCCTTGTACTATTTTGTTATTTCCAATAGGCGATATGCTTTGCCATTCCTCATTAGGCACTTCATGTGGGTTATGGTTAAGGAAGAATCAAATAGGCTGGCTTACCATCGCTGCCGATTCTTTACCATCATTGCGATGGTACAAACCATTAGCAACGCATATGCATCCCGTTTCATTGCGGAACTTCTTTAGGAGCGAAAAGAGTAAGAGAGAGCAAGGGAAACAAAATCCAGTTCACGGGTCAGAAGATTAATTGAAAAGCCTAACAGAACTAATAGCTTTCACAAGATAACGAGGAGCAAGCTACTAAATGTCCTAGAAATCTATGACAAACATAGTAAATTAAAAGGCAAACCACTCATAGGGCAATCCACCACTATTCAAGGGTGCCAGATTCTCCATACACTGCTAAGTGTCATACTGCAGAGGCTATCCTCTGTGTCATCGTCACGGAAAAGCTACCTCTGGAAATGGATGTTAACAAATGCTACGATACTAACATTGGACAGGATAAGAAATTCCGACTCTCTGTTGGGACAAAGTGCACTGGCCATTTCATCTCCAATTAGGTCACTATTCCACCTTTTGTATTACTTTTATTTAATTTTCCTTCAAGAGCTTTCCACTGATCTTGTTCCCGCTACCCTGCTTTGGGACAATAAGCCATCAAGTGGAATTCAGCCCTCTTCGTCATAATCTTCTTCATCCTCGTCTAGCCTTCTGCTCAGATTTGCAAGTTGAAGAGGATCAATGGCCATTCTATCCACATCAGCGAGAGACCACCCAGGATATTCTTCATGTTTAGGCTCAGAAATAGGTCCGGCTGATGAGGCTTGGGCTGCCATTGGGGCTGCTTGGGATGCCTCTGGGGGTGCTTGGGATGCCATTGCTCCAGCTTGGGCTGCCATTGGGGCTGCTTGGGATGCCACTGGGGCCGCTTGGGATGCCACTGGGGCTGCTTGGGATGCCATTGCTCCAGCTTGGGCTGCTCTTGCTGCAGCTTTTGTGTCCTCGTTATCATTTACATCAGCATTCAGATCAAAATTTCGAACTGCTGGATCAGTTTCATCAGGGACAGTGACATTTTCCCTCAATACATCCTTCGACTCGGAAACATCATCCGCCACCATTCCAGGGTTTGGATTAGGTATAATGGTCTGCTGAAGAGATGTGCAGGGTTCAGATTCAGTCTCATGGTGTGAAATCTCTCTTTCAGCTGTCCGACCACGTCCACGGCCTCGTCCTCGACCCCGGCCTCTCCCTCTGCCACTGCTGCTGCCATGGTTTATCTCAAGCTGAAGAGAGAGAGTAAAATGTTAAACGAAGTTTTTGACATCAGAGAACTCTTTGTATATTGCATTCCGCCCAAGTACAAATAAAACCAACTCAGAACCTCTAAACAAACTTGTATGGATAAATTCACAGAATAATTACATGCTCAACCTGGACATCCTAAGGAAACCAACTCAGAACCTCTAAACAAACTTATGTATATAAATTCACAGAATATTTACATGCTCAACCTGGACATCGTAAAGAAACCAAAAGAGGCATCACTCCGGTTAAGAGCTCTTGTGAAAAATTAGAATGAGAAACACAAAACAACACAAAGATCTCAATAACACGGATTTGGTATAATGAGCATGGAAGTTGGTTTTACGTTTTTTTTGGTAAAAGGAAGTGGGTTTTACGTTAAGAACAAGAAGATAATGATTAATTGCAGGGTGCCATTAGAGTTACCATCTTGCTCCTCTTCAATTCTTCATCACTGTCATTGCATTCATCACCTGGTGGTTTTCTGCAAAAAAATATGTCAGTAACTAGATTCAAATGACTATCTCATAAATTAATGATAATGCGAAATAACAAGAATAGACCATCTAACATACCTTCTTTTTGAAATGGTTCGGTCATCAGTAGCAGCATCAGAATGACCATGACCATAGTCCGGAACTCTGCTGACGATGTCCCTCAGAAAATCAAACACATTATAGCTCTGTACACAATGCTTTCTGCAAACAAGGTAGAGAAATTAGATCTGGCTCGCATAACTGGGACCACATGGCATTTTCTATTCAAGTCCAGGTGCAAAAAGTTCTTTAAAAGATATGCAGTAAACAGATTTGAGAGAATATTGCAACTAGATAATCTTAATTTAGTTTCAGAAAGATTATTCAGGCACCAAAAAAATATATGGTATTCGAACGGCACAAGCTTAAATTAATTATTTCAGTTACTAGAAAATATAAGCTTTTCTTCCCTTAGCTAATTAGATCATTCTTCAGTATGGGACCTGCAATAAAGTTTGGTACACTAATTGCACATTACTATTGATGTGCATTTCTCTAATAATGTTGTATCTAGGAATTACAGTCGATGGAACGATACTGCAAATGGATCCATTTCATTCCCTCATAATTTCATTTATATCCACGTCTTCTGAGATTGTCATCCATCCAAAACGTATCAATTGCTAATTCCATTAATTAGGCTGGATCTGAAGAAATTTAAATGATCTTGAGATAGATGAGCTCTCTTCTTTTCTTATTTCATTAGAAAATACCACAAAAGATGGGTGAATTGACTATTACAGAATATTCCCATGCAAACTCTTGTTCTAACGGGTTTGATTTGGAAAGATAGAATACCATGCAAAGTACAGATAATTGCTTTGATATTTGTCTAAAAATTAACACTTGTTCTGATATTCAAAGCAGGAAACATAATTTTTGTACATAACCTTGTTCTAATATTCCTCAATCATTCTGCTGCGCTACAAAGGTTAATCTGGGTCATTCTCACTCTTTCATGTTTCTCTGCTTATTGAGAACTTATGTGCTTAGAAGAAAGTTATGTAACCTATATTTAGGATCCTTGAAGTTGGGGAGGAGGTCAGTTTCTGGTGGGATAGACAGTGCACTTCTAAAATTCATTGTGGGAATAAGGTGCTCAAGAGTTTAAATATAGGGCATCTCTCTCTAATTTAGCAAAATTGGGAAACTGCAGTTTCTGGATACTTTTGTTCTTTTGCACTGTGTATATGTTGTACTAAGATATTAGCCAATAGAATTTTTTCCTGTACAATTGGAGTAATCATTCCCTGCTGTTGTATTTCTTTACTATAAACTTATTCTGCTATTGATACCTTAAAAATAATTAAGTAAACAGATAAACATCGTTCAATCTTTGACTTACAGATGCAGTGAGTTCATGGTTTTAGCTCCTCTTTGGAGGGTTATCTCATAGGTACGGTCACAAAGGTCTTGCAAAAATAGCTCCAACGCTTTAGCTGCATAACATACAAGATGAGAAGTATAAGCAACCAAATAATGAATAACATAACCTGGTGACTGGTATTTTATTAGTCCCGAAAGTTAGAAGTACTGACACACTAAAACAGGCACCGCTAATGCTATCTTCCCAACGTCCTCATCAGCTTGCATAATCTTTTTAATCCGGGCCTGCCAAATTAAAATTGTGTATGAGAATAGGAAGCACAAGGCAAATATCCTACTAGTACTTGTTTAACAAAAAAAATAGCCATCAACATGCTTCATTAAAAGATAAGGGGTTCTCCCGAAATTAGTGCATTTCATACGTGGACACTCTGAGGTAAATGACAAGTGCTATCAAAGATATCCTATATAACATACTCCCACACTTGGCACACAAATACAAAACACAAAAGAAACTAGGGGAAATTTAAATAATCTTTGCTACATGAAAAACCGATAACCAACAAGCCGAAGATTTGTTAGTGAAAGAAAAATCACGGATTGATAAACAACAATGGCAAACAACATCGGAGGCATAGACCATGATTCTTGACACAATCTCTTTTTCTTAAGTGTATACAAAGGAGCTATAAAAAAAGTATAAAAGAGGACTCTGTTCTTTCACATTTCAGTCTTCACCCACAACTTCCACATGCAAATACATGCGATTACAATTTTATGGAGAGTTCCACATAAGAGAACAACTATATACTGAAACAACAGGCAGCTAGCACTTCATAAAGTGCCAAATTATATGTCGATCATCCAAGTTTTCAATCATGAAATTACCAATGCATAACTAAATCTGCATAAAAAAACGTTTCTTCCATTCCTTCTTTCTTTTTTTTTCTTTAAGAAAGTTACAAACATAAGGTTCACAACTGTTGGTCACCTAAACCAGTGCCTTACAGAGGTATTCATGAAACCATGCATAGAATATGGATCACAAAGTAGTTAAGAAAGTGTAAACTTCCGGTTTCTTTCAACCCACGATACAAAACTCTCTAGTTGTTTTACAATCTTCAAAATTAATCCAATCCCAAATCTAAACACTCATTGAAAAAGAATATTTAATAAAACAAGATCAGATTTAGCCCTAAGGGGCCTCAAAAGTCATCACCTAATCTTGACCAATCAGCAAAACCACATCACCACAAGACCAAAGACGCATGTTATCCCCAGAAACAAAACCCCCATGATTTAAGTTCCTATCCACAAACCCTAGATGAAATCATCGATACGAAACAAATCCCAAGACTAAATCAGATAGCCAAAAACAACAAACCCATAACCCAATTCTACCTAAAACCACAATCACAGCAAACAAAAGGACAATACGGCCTAGAAAAACCCGACCCAGATCGAATATCTCAAAAATCCCCAAAAAAAATTGAAACTTTTAACCAAACAATTCAAATCACCGAAACATAAATTCATTAATCTCGCTAATTAATCACACGATTAGCACAAGGAAACTCCAATAATCTAAAATTTCCCTCCTTTTCCTAATTTCCCGTCAACCAAACAAATTAAAACTCGATCTGAGAATAACATAAACCCTAGAAGCAGCGGAAAGAGAGAGAGAATAAGAGGGGACTTACAGCAGGGAAACGGGTATCCAGCTTCTTCCTCATGGCGTCAGATTTGAAACATTAATTAAATCGAAAAGGCAACACAACAACAAGGAAACCGAAGGAGAATCGAATTTTCAGAGCCACAGAAGAATGATTGCTGCTGATTTCATCATTGTCGTATAAAATCCATCGCACCCCTCTCAGATCCGAAACGTTTCTTATTTTATTTTTCTTCGGGGAAAATAAAATTTAAGACCAAATTATAATAATTAAAAAAAAACAAACAAATAAAACTGGTTTTTTTGTTCCAACGGAATATCCGTCCGTACGAGTTTGTACCAAATAGAAACTTAGAGAGATGATAAATGAAGATGGATAGAGAAATTTTTAAGGGAACTTTGATAAAAAAAATTCATGTTCACTTTAACGAAAAATTATATTTTTATATTAAAAAATTAAGTCTCGTATTATTTATTTTATCCTTTATTTTGTTATTATCGTTAAAACTCAAAATTTTCAAGTTATTTTCATTAGTTTTCCTAATTTTTAATTGTGACGTAAACACCGGTGGATTTAGTCTCATAATAGGTTAGCAATTATGTAGTTCAAACTCGCATTTGACGAGAATATAACATAAAACCTTTCACTTACAAGTGAAAAGAAATATCACTAGATCATAGTACTAAGTGGCAGGAAATTTTATTTTTTAAGTTATTAATTTTTTTAACACACATATCTCATCATATGTGTGTATCACCTCATGTTCCGATCATATTAAAAAATCTTATTCACCACTATAAATTATTGTGCTTATCACGAATCTCGAAATTCAAACTTATGGTGATAAATAGAGTGGTGATTACCATCATTTGAAGATGGTGAGCAACAATGAACTCCTAGAACATTGTAGGGCCGCTCCACATGTCACGTTGTGAGTGGTCAGTTTATTCAAAGTGTAAGACTATGATTGTAGTTGGCTATTCAATCTTGACCGTTTAATCTTCAATGGTTGGGATTGTGCCACGTATGGTTGTAGTTTATTGGAGTTGTCCTGCACTAATCGTTAGTAGATAGCCAATGGCGGTTAGTGATTTGAATTATGTTTCGGTGATTTGAATTCTGAGGGTAACACCACCACAATGGTTAGTAGATACAGAACCCCATTATCCAAGGAGCCCCCCAACTTTTGATTGAATATATATATATATATTTTTTTTTTTTTCAAATTCTATATTATTTCAAATTATATATGCATACTTAATTAAGTACAAATTTGAAAATATCCAAGTTATTTTCTATTTTAAAGAATATTGTATCTTTTTATATACTTTATTTTTTATTAAAAACTTAAATTTCTTTGACATGTACCATTTTTTTTAATTTCTATACTTATTGTTCAATAGACGATATTGTATTAAAAATCGATTTTTATACTAAGTTTTGTACTCACAAAATATACCATGAAGAAAACATATGTTTTAAACATACACAAAAAAAAAAAAACAAAAAAGAAAGGGTATTGTATGTGGCAAATACCCATTTTAATTTTGCATAAGAACCTTGAAATCTCAGGGCCGCCCCTGTAAATAACACCACCACAGGTCCACAACCCTCTTTAATTCGTTAATTGGAAGAAACATCATTGTTTGGTCTTTCTTTTCAACCTACTCGAGTATCCCATACAGTACTTCGAACTTGGAATAAACATAAAGAAATTAACTATACTTCTTTATCTTTTGGGTTATTATGTTGGATCGGTTGGTCAAGACTTTCAATCTCTACCTCGACCCAATGAAAAAATGAGATCACTTAACCCCTCAGCACAATCATTGGTGTCTTGTCTTTCACACCAATGACTCGAGACTAGTCACTCTTTGAAGATAAGATATAGTAGGTATTGATCTCTTCGAATTGTCAATGCCCAATTGGCAATCTTATGATTAGGAACATTGAGGCTAGTGTATGGTTGAAAAAGGTCTCATAAATCTAACTTATTTAGGTCAAGTTCTCATGAGTTTAAGGTCTCATGTGAAATGTTTGTAATCATGATTGACTTTAGGGAACCTTTTAAATAGCTCGAAAAGCAATTGACGTGGCAACACGTAACTGGCTATTTGTGGCAACCAAATGTCAAGCCATCAACAGTAAGAGAAAGTGAGGACATTTGTCAATCAAGTATGTGACCTAATTACAAATTAGAAATGTTCGTTATTAATTAGGCTGAGTCCAAGGACTACCGTAAGTTGTAGGGATAGGATTAAAAAGAAGTCCTAATCCTGAGATACGTACTCTACATATTTTAAGTCCTTAACTATGTTCCTAGTCGTTGGATAATCGAATGGATGCCTGAACATCTGCTAAGGCCGGTTTATGTCGTATTCAATAGTAAGTCTCAGACAAACTGTGTTGTGACATGGAATAAGCACAAAGGTGCTCATCTATGAGATCAAGTTCACTAAACATTGACATATAAGTATACCAATGGAAGATTACCTACTTGTCAATCATATCACACTTCTGAATTGTGAATGCAACTAGTTCTTCGATTTGAGGCATCACTTGTTATCTCATGTTAATGAATATGATCTTTGGTCTCACCTCGAAGTTTTTAAACGATACCAAAGCCTTATAATGTGAAGTTTGGGATCATATGCATTAATATGGAGATACATGAATGCAAAAGAAGGAATCTATCACCTTCTAGGTAATCATGAAGGTAGATATGTTGGGAAGTGGACTACTTTAGTACAGGTGTGTGGAAGCGTGGTGGGTGATGTAAGTATAAATAATCATATTAACGTGCATGGTTAGTGAAACATTGGATTCCGATAATCATATTAATTAATCTATGTGATTGTGGTTAATCAACGTACTTATATTTATGAAAAATAATTAAAAATACATATTCAAGCAAAATATATTAAGAACACATGTACGACTTGTATTACTTTAGAGTTCCAGCCTTTAGATTTTATATGCAGGCGAATTTAATGTTGTTGAGGCTCTCAAGTGTCAGATCTCTACTAGTATCTACATGATTGAATCTTCGGTTGGTGAAGGTAGTCTGCTAGGAAGCTCTTCACCAGTTGATGCGGCAAGGATGTAGAGCGTGGTTCAACAGCTCGCAAACTAAGAACCCATGGTGAAGAGTGATTAAAAGGCATGGATCAAATTAGGCCTGGCATTTTGGACTCAACCCGTTAACCTGACCCGACCCAACTCGTTAATATTTGTATTTGAATGGATGCTTAACGAGTCAGGTCGCTAACGGGTGAACTCGTTAAATAACGGGTCACTTTGGGTCAACCTCTTAGACCCGTTAGCACCCGTTAGTTAATGATATTTTTGTAATTTTAGTAAAGTTTTAATAACAAAAAATAAACTTTATGCAAAAAAATAAATAATAATAATTGTTAACGGGTGTTAACGGGTGATCCATTAGCTTAACGGGTTGGGTTCAGGTGACCCGTTAACTTAACGGGTCGGGTTCAACCCGACCCAAACCCAATAAACCCGACCCGTTTACAGGTCTAGATCAAATAGTCTCATTTAAATCAATCTAATAAATCAAAGATTTTATCACAAATTGACTTCAAATCCTAGCATCGTTACTCCTTTTCTTCCTTTCTTGCGAATAACAAAAAGACCATCTCACCACTGACCTTTTCCTTTGGTTGGAGCAGTTGGCAACCCCTTATTCTATGCAATTTTCTTTATCCTTTTTCTCGCTAGAATCTCAGGCTATTCTCTTCATGGGTGACTTGTTTTTTGGGCATGCTTCTCCATTTTCCTAGTGTTCTTCGTCAGTTTCTTAATGTTTATCACCATATTTTGTCTTTGGAAAACCTAACTTTTATCCTCAAATTGTCATGCTTCAACCCTCAGCACACACTGTTGGAATCAAATTTGTGCACCACCATATATGGTGAAGTGCAAGAACGGCCACTTACAAAAGAGAGTAAAGAACCCTGAATTCCTAGGCACCTATGTGGTATCGGTGAAAGAATCTTCGATGGTCAAGTAAGTAAAGGTCTTAAAACTCAAGCAGTGGGCTAGAGAGCGAGAAAGCGAATATATGCAAGGTGCATAATATTAGAATACCTTTTATGAACCCTAAATGGGGTATTTATACTAGCCCGAGATAGTCCTTTAAGGATAGTGAATCTTCATAAAGCAGAGAGAATCCTACCAGAAATCTATTAATAGATACGCTTTCTTTTTAAGATTGAGATTACGTGTGGCCTAAACCAATTTCTAGATTGTAGGAATCTCCAAGATTATAGAAACTAATCCTGATCCCCAGTCCTACATAGTGTGTGTGTTATTTATTTTTTCTAATTTGTTTGAATTTATTATATGTGGTACTGAATAATGAAAATTAAAAAAATGAATTTTTTACAATCAAGTCTTGTATCAAACAATGAGTTAGATTTAAGTCCAATCCAATCTCATCTAGCTTAGTGTTACACCAAATAATGGACTTGAATTCAAGCCTCATCAATCCATGAATTTTCACTAGTGCACATCAAAAGCGCACATTTAATTTACACATCTGAACAAGAGCCGTTAGATTGTGTTAGGTTAAATAATCTAACGACTCTTGTTCATATGTAAACTTAAATGTGCACTTTTGATGTCAATTGAGAAAACTTAAATTTAATCTTATCCGTAAGACCCAATCCCATCAAACCCACTAAACAGTAGACTTGTTCAAATCGTTTGAGAATTTATGATACAGACAATCCCATAATTTCATAAACTAAGGGGCATTTTTCAATTTTCAGCCTTTGTTTCATTTGTTTTTTGAAAATTGAAATCTTGTTTAGTAACTACATTCAGTTTTCAATTTATAAAAATTATGAAAATTGCAAATCAAAAATTGAAAATTGCTTTCTTGAGTTTTCAAAATTTAACCCTAATTTTTCATTTTTTGTTTTTCACTTTTTCTTTTTAACTTAAAACTGGAAGTAGATAATAAACAAAATTTATATTTCCAATTTTCAAAAGAGTGAAACTAAAAAAATGAAAGCGAAATAATTATCAAATCATCCAAAACAATACGGGATGGATCCTCTTAAAAAAAAAAAAAAAAAAACGGAGTCGGATCCAAATGCTTATTCGATTTTGTCACGTGGCGAGAACGCAGTTGTTGTGGGCAGGAAGAAACATTAGTCCTTTCACACACCTGATTACTAATCTCCACGCCGCACGCCCCAACCCTTCCTCCTCCCGTCTCCTTCGCTCAGTCTATCGCTCCGCCTACCTCTACCGTCCTCCTCACCTAGTCCTTAGCCACCCACGCCCTCATATCCCCATCACCTCCATAAACCTCCATCTCTGATCTCTCAGTCACCGCCGAATCCTCTCTCTCATCCTTCGGCAGATATATAATTCATAGATATAAGAGATGGATGCGAAAGCCAGGAACAAGGCGTTGTTTCGTGCGAGATTGAATGCCCAGAAGAAGGACAAGCGCATAGACTCTCCTCTCGTACGGTTAGTCAGTGCCCATGCCTTCTCTCATCAAATTTTGCTTTTTTTTTCTTTCTCAGTGTTTATATGTATGTTGTCTTTGGGGTTTAGATTTTTATGAAGAATTGAAAACTAGAGGTTATGGAGTTTCAGTGTAATGTAATTATCATTATTAAATTGCATTCTGTAGAACCGGTTTCGTGAATTTCGTTTTTCAATTGGATTCTGTAGAACCCTTTTTGTAAGCATTGTGTATTGTTGTTGGTTCTATGATCATAGTATTCCTCAATGTTTAATTGATTGATGCGATGAAATCATGCTCTCGGAGTTTGATCGTGTCAAAAACTTTTAGTTTATCAAGCACAAGTACGAATTTGGTTTGGCAGTCCGTTTCTTCTTTTTACGAAACTTATGATTTGGAATGAAACTTATGAGAGCTGGTTTTGGTTAGAAGTAGGAATTAGCTGAGAAAATGCTGAGTAGGGAACGATCTAATTTATATTTTCTGGAATGCATATGGGAACTAAAGAGATTTATCTTGACATTGTTTATTTCTACCTTCTCGTTATGTATACTATTGTTGCTGTACCTTTTATTGGAACTTTTTCGTATTACTGGTTCTGTTCTGGTGTTGACATATATAGATTGCTAAGCCAGAGTTCCTGACTGCTTCTTTATGTCCCTTTTTGTGATACATACAGGTACAATGAATCTGAGCAGCCTGTGTGCAAGGTTTGTGACATTGCTCTGAAATCTGAATCACAATGGGACGGACATCAAGCATCTCGTAAACATCGTGAGGTGATCATTGTTAATATAGTACTTCCCTATTTGTAAAATTAAGAAACTAAGAGACCTAAACAAACATCTTTTGTCGTGGAAAATTCGAAGTTGATATGAAGGATGCAATTTTTTGAAATATTATGAAGGGGTTAATGCAGCATTTAACCTGCTTTTTGAAAGATAACAAATTAACTCATTTGATCTCAATCAAATTATGCATTGTGATGTTGAAAAATTAAAATACTCTTGAATTCAACCAGGCAATAACTGATATTGTTTGGTTAGTACATCTTCTTGTGTACTAATTTGGGTTGGATATCCCATTCGTCAACATACATTTAATCCATATTTGGCTGAAAGATGAAGCATTTCCTTTACACTTTCTAGGTTTGAAACTGTGATGGGTCTGGGAAGTTGGTGACGTTACTGTTCCACTTGCATTAATCGCAGATGCAGTTCCTTATTCTTTTTCTTTAATATATCTATCCGAATGAGTATTACTAACATAATGTTTATATTGCAATAGGCACTAAGTAATTTCAAAGCTACAGCTGCTGGACTAAACCGAGTCAACAACGGAAAAGCTGAAGCCCGTCCAGAATTGCCAAAACCTAAGCCAGAACATTCTGTGGAGTTGCTTAAACCAGGACCTGAACGCTCTACAGAATTGCCTAGAGAGCAGTCGTCATCTGGGCTTCCTCCAGATTTTTTTGATAACCATGATGCAAAAAAGCAAAATACAGGTGAGAATATCAAATCTATTTGTTTTTCTATATTACTGTTACCACCTTCTCATTGCTTTGTGTGATTCCCTAAGTGGTAAGGACAAGATCAGTTTGATACAGAATTATTTTTTATAAATATTTTTATAAGAACTTGTATAGAGGTTGTAGACTTATATAAGGAAGCGACTATATCCACTAGCCTTTATGCAGGGGTATAGCTTTGTTATTTTATTTATTTCTACAAAGAAAAGGTAGTTTTAATCAAGGAGATCTATGCAGAATTTAGTGGGAAAGTTTTAGTCAAATTCCTTGGTAGGTATAAAAATTATTAGTGGATTATGTAACTCCTTTGGATGGGGAAGACTAAGAAAGCGGGGCAAGGGTGAGTGCATTCAATTCTTTCTTTCCAGAATACTAATATAGATATAACACTGAATATAGGTATATGTGCATCTCTACTAGATCCTTGCCCATTAAGCCTCTTGCTTCATTTGTAATGTAGTTGAAAGCTAGGAACATAAATCCATCATCAATAACTTTTCCTAAAATCACTGCATCAGTTCTGTAAAAGTAAATGGAATTGAAAATCTTTCCACCACAATCTATTTAACCTTAGGATCTATAAGACCGAGATGCTAAAAAAATGCCCAAATGAGAGGCATGCCAGTCATTGAGCCTCTTTGATCGTTTGTAATCTAGCTGAAGGAAGCGAGGGGCTTAAATACAAATTTATACTTCAAAAAAAAAATGAGCACATAACCTTTCTTTAACCGTCCTCAACATTAGGTCATTTTGGGCCGTTTCTTAATGTCATTAGGCTACAATAAACTGTTTAAATTTCTTGTATGGTCACACAGTTTTGGGTTCTATGAGTTAATTATTAAGTTTATGGTTTCATGTTCTTCAAGTGAAGATTGATATAGGTTTCTTCTTATTTAAGCAATAATCCCTTGTTGTTTAATGTAGTAATTACATTTGCATTTTGACAAAACCCAATCTATATATTTTAAAGCTGTTTGTTTCAGGTATAGTTGCCTAGAAGAAAGTTAGTCCTGCTTAGTTGAGACAAGCATAAGATGATGTCATTCGGGAACAGAGAGTTTAACAATAATGTAGTTTATGTCAAAACGATAATTAACTGAAAGCCTAAAATGTAGTTTTGGTCATAAGCACAATATCAAAACAGAAAATCTGTGTAGAGGGTTTGATATTTGCGTTATTTTGGAATTAGTTTTGAACTGTCAATCGTTTTCTTTTTATGATATCTATTATTCTTTCTGACTTAACAATATCATCTTAGGTAGGGAAAAGGTGCAGACAAGAAATATTGAGCCTGCCAGGGACCTTACACAGACATCATCACAGGTTGCCAGTTCAGAGGCCAAGCAAATAAAGGGAGCTCTTCCTGAAGGCTTCTTTGACAACAAGGAGGCTGATTTATCTGCACGAGGAATAAAGCCTGTTAAGCCAGATGTCAAGTAAGTGCACATTTTTCCTTAACTCCTAGATTGTAAAGGCGCTATTTCTTGAAAGTTGTCTTCTTTGTTTTCATTTTTTAGTCTGGTATGAGGTCATTGCAATGGTTCAAATGCCATTCTAGATAGACTTGTTTAGGATAGAATAACTGTGAAAAGGTTCACAGAGAGAGAGAGAGAGAGAGAGAGAGAGAGAGAGAGAGAGAGAGAGAGTGGGAGAGGGGGGGGGGGTGGGAGAGAGAGAGAGAGTTGTTCAAATTCCATTCTAGATAGACTTGATCATGAAAAAATAACTCGCTCCCTTCATTGGTCATATCATAATTTGAATGTTTGTTCTTGATGCATTTTCAATTTAATAGAGAGGATGGAAAATGTGCCTCCGGTTCATTCTTGGGAATTCATTTTGGTTTGGCTCTTTCCAATAGTCCTCGGCAGTCGACACAAGTTCACTTCACCAAATTACTATCTGGTATTTTCTGAAGGACAAAGGTATAGGCTGTTTTGAACCTGAGAAAATTGGAACAGACCTATTTGTAAATGAGCAATACATGAAGACATTTGCCTCGAAGATAGTACACATTCGAGGTTCCGTACCTAATATGAGCTTATAGTAAAATACATCAGAAAAAATGAAAATCCAGTACCAGTTCACTTCCTACACAAAAAGGAAGCAATCCTTTGCTGGTGGTCAAGGTGTTGAGTTCTACTGTGAAAGAAGCCATAATTATTATGATTAATTAAAAATAAGAGTAGTTACCCTTGAATTCTCCACGTCAGCGGTTTCCACACATGGTTGTCCATTGACCCAATGATAGCCGTCCCTCCCTTATTGTCTCTGGATTTTCCTGTGTTTTCTTTGCTACTCTTTATTTTTATAGTGCTCATGGTTTATGCTGCCACGGGCTCAAGTTGAAGTGTGGACTAGTTAAGTATGAAAACTGCTGATTGATTTAATATGAAAGCATTGTGATCTTGAGTTTGTAATTACTATATGGCAGAGATGAGTACAGAGAATTTGAGAAGTTGATACAAGAGGACTTGAAGGAGGTCGATAATCGTATGGAAGAAGAGGAGGTGAGGGTTTATTGCGATTGTGCTTGAGATTGATGCTGACTTGTGCGCACTCAGATATTCTTTTGTTGTTGCAATTGTGCTGCAGATTGATGCTGCTGAGACGATAGAAGAGGCTGAATCAGTGGAGCAAAGGTAGTGCAGCAATAAAGTCCTATCTTTCCAAACATTCTTTTCTTTTTTGCAACTCAATTGTCTTTGTTGTTAGTGTTTACCTTCTTCGTTCTCCCTTTGTTTTCCAGGGCATATAGGGAGAAAGTGGAATTGTTGAAAAAGAAGAAAATGGAACTGAAGGCAGCCGGTGCTTCCAAGCGCAGAAGAGTTTCGGATGTCGTAAAAAAGGAGCCTAGTCACGATGAGTCATCAAGTGATAGCGACACGGATGAGAATTTTGCAGTGGATTGGAGAGCACAGCATTTGTGAATGCTCTTGGGGTCTTCTCTACGATCCGTTCTTGACATTTTCGAAACCTGACAATGTAATGTGCCAAGTACTTGGTTTTGGATTCCTTGTGCTCTCTAATTGCAATATGGTAATGTATATGTACAATGGGGAGTAAACGAATGAAAAAGCTAAAATGTCTGCCCAGCACATTTGGGAATCCCCACAATGTTAAGAAGAAACAATGAGTTGTGGCAAATATATTTTCCCATCGACGACTCGACGTACTTGTTTGTACCTTAAATTTTCTTACAAGCAGAGGTGAATCAATAAATTTACTTAAAAATGAGAATCCCTAAATGAAGCATAGGCTAACAAGTTCAAACATTTTAATTTATATAGAATGGATTAACAATTAATAGAAGGACCTTTTATCCCAAAGTGCATGAATCGAAGTATATCATTCTTTTGGTTTCTAAGGTTGAAGATTGATCAATGTCGTAGAAACATTTTAATTTTTTTACATGCAAGCTTGAAACCAACACAGAGAGAGAAGGTTTCAAAACTTCCCTTTGTAGCGTGCTTTCTGAGCCCTCGTTCGTAATCCTCCAAGCTCCTTGCTACAAAGCTCTATGCCACTAGCCTCCTCTCCAAGCTCCAAGCTCCAAGCTCCTTGCTCTTGATATTCCTTGTATGTGTTCTCCTAGGTTCCAAGTTAGGAACCCTCTTAACTTTTTGACACATTTGGAAGACGAAGATGGTGGTGGATGAGATAAGAGAGACGTGAACTATTCTATTGGTCTCTTATGAGTACGCCTGACATTTTGGACCCAACCCGTTAACTCGATCCGACCCAATCCGTTAATATTTGTATTTGGGTGGATGCTTAACGGGGTCGGGTCGTTAACGGGTGAACCCGTTAACAACCCATTAAATAACGGGTCACTTTGGGTCAACCCGTTAGACCCGTTAGGACCCGTTAACACCCGTTAGCACCCGTTAGTTGATGATATTTTAGTAATTTTAGTAAAGTCTTAATGACAAAAAATAAACTTTATGCAAAAAATAAAAATAATAATAATTGTTAACGGATGAAACGGGTCGGGTTCGGGTGACCCGTTAGCTTAACGGGTTGGGTTCAACCCGACCCAAACCTAATAAACCGGACCCATTTACAGGTCTACTTATGAGAGGATGGGACGACAAGGGTGCTGGTGGTGCTTCAAATTTTCTTTTTGTGAGTTTTCTAAGCTCTCCTAGGCTTGCATGCATTCATCTCTTCAGAAAGATGAACACAACACTCAATAGAAAGTTTCTTACAAACTCTTACAATCTTAACATGCAAGTTTTGTTTTCTAGAGAGCAACTTCCCCACAAACTCATTGTGAAATGAACTAGTCATCTCCTTCTTAGAGAAGGATGAGCCATGAGTGCATGCATCTGGCTTGCTTATTCCTCGAACGAGCTCAAAACTAGTTGCTTCCAGTTTGAGCTCAGTCAAGACCTCATGGTGTGTTGAAAAACCCAAACCCTAGCATCCATAACGCCAAAAGCAGCAATGCCCTTTTGGGCCTTTTTTCACACTTATGTCAATACTATTACTTGGGTTGGATCAAGTGGGCTTCGGCCCAATGGGCCTTATGAGTCCCAAAACCCTTTTGAGGCCTAGCTGTCTCTTGTTTATGGAGATGACTGAGTCCCAAAATGATTAATTTTCACTATTTCAACTAATAGTTTGCTTGACATTCGAGATTGCATGCAAGCACTCGAGTTGATCACGCTCAGTAAACTCAATCTCTATTGAGCACCTACACACTTGTTTAGTGCTCTCTCTCGAATGGTCTTTTAGACTACCCATGCACCCCTCTATATGCAAACATAGTGTTTACCGATCTTTCTGAAATTTATCAACATCCACTTAATAGCTTCATTGATCGGGAACAACCTTAGGGTAAACACTTAACAAGTCTAAATTTGTCTGGCAAACTTTCACCCACTTTTTTCTAAACAAATCAAAATTTCACATTCTTTTGGCCCGACGAATATTTTAGGTTTGCCTGATGAATGGGTTCGTCGGGAAAAGGTCCTGAGATTTTATAACAGGCACGAGAGCCTTCTTCTTTCTTCCTTACACCTTTTCTCTCATATCTCTCTGTGAAATTCCACCCCCCCCCCCCATCTACAAACTCCATCCCCTCTTAGCTCTCTGTTACTCGTCATCTCTGCCCTCTGTCTCTTCCACACCCTCTCTCTCAAGTTCTCATAGAAGTATGATATAAAACTTTTTCATTTTTTTTAAATATTATAAACTTTATAATGCGAAATGCTTTGATTTACATGTGAAATGCTGTGAATATTTGTGAATTTGTACGGGTGGGATGAGTTGGGGTGTGTACGGGGAAGAGGATGGGATGGGTTTAGGGTTTAGGCAGGGGGAAGGGGTCGGGACTCGGGGAAGGGGACGGTGGGGTGGGGTGCATATGGAGGTGGGGTGGATATGGGGGCGGGGTGGATATGGGGGCGGGCTAGGCTCGGTGGGTCGACTTGGGTGGGTAGGATGGTTGGGCTCAGTGGGTGTGCTGGGGTTGGGTGGGCTCTGTTGTTTCTTTTTTTTAAATTTTCTGTGAAATATTATATTTTTTTAGGATTTTCAAAATAATTAATAAATTTAAGAAATATTAGAAATTTTTAGGAAATATTAGATACATTAGAATTTTGAAGAAATATTATAATTTTTTTCAAAAATATTAAATTTTTTTGAAATATTGAATTTTTTAGAAATATTAGAAATTTGTAGGATTATTAGAAATTATTAATTTTTTAAGAATATTAAGAATTTTAGGAATATTAGAAATTCTTAGGAAATTTTTGAAACATAGAAAATTTTAGAACATAGTAGATATATTAGAAATTTTCATTTGAATTTTTAAAATATTAGAATTAAAAAAAAATATTAGAACTTTGTAGGAATCTTAAGAGTTATTTATTTTTTTACTAATATCATGAATTTTATGAAATAAGAATTTTTGTAAATTATTGTGATCTTTTTTCCATGAGCGGTAGGTCTCGGGTTCGAGACTTGGGAGCAGCCTCTCCATAAAATGGGGATAAGGCTAGCCGACATTTACCTCTCCCAGACCCTGCGTAAAGCGGGAGCCTTGTGCACTGGGTACGACCTTTTTATTGTGATTTTTTTTGTAGATGTCATCTCAATTGACCACCAATGGCCCCCGATTTGCCTCTGGTTCGAGTCATAATGACTTGGCGTTGGCGGCAAAGATGGTTGATTTTCCATTGGCGGGGACCAGCTGTACCTAGGAGGCTGAGCCCACTACATCAGCTTTATAGGTCTGGAAGTGCAATCTGGCCAGCACATTCACTGTTGGAAACAACTTGGCGTCGTGTCAGCCCCAATCCCTGTTAATGCTGCATAGGCCGATACCGAATCAGTGTCCATGCCCTAGGCAGAGACAAAAAATTCCTTGTCAGGGTGTGAAGAAGGTGAAAGTGAGGGGGATCACTAGCATATGCAAGTAATGATTGTGATCGTGTATGACCCACAACATTGACGAGCGGATGTCAAAGTCAACAACATGTTGACTCATGACATGAGAGCAATCATCCGCACCAAGTGCTCTGTGAAAGCCCCCACAAGGAAGAAGCTCACCCCCGAGGTGAAGGTGACGATGACAAAGATCTAGGTAAGTATGCTTTATTTAAAAAAAAAAATTATTATGTTTATTAGTTTTAAAATTATGGTCGATAATCTTAATTGGTTTTTTTTTTTTTTTTTTGGTTTGTTTTTTGTACACTTATGTGTCACATAAGAAGGATGAGTATCTCACCAACCTCTCCTAGCAACAACCGAACATGCCACTGGAGCAGCTAACACCTGATCCACATGTGTCTCTACAATTGATGATGGAAGGGGTTTTGGTGATGGGAAGGCTGAGAGATCCACGACCTAGGAGAGGGTCTAGTTGGGGACCTCAATCAGGGGATCTTCTTCATCTAGCTCTTAGCCTACAAACATGACGTCTTCTACACCGCAGTAGTCGGAGATAGAGTTAAAGGCCATGTGCCATCCCGAAAAAGTTGCACATCAGCAAGAAGAAGCTCAGGAAGAAGCTGAGCACCTTCAAGAGGATGACTGTCAGCAGTACATGCGAGATATAGCACATGCAATGGCAACCTCTGGCATTTGCATCATCTATCCTCTGAGAGACCTACAGTCGCCATCCCAACAGCTACCCTAGGAGTACTTAGTTTAGGATATTTTACATGCATTCTACTAATATTTCAGTTTTAATATAAATAAATATTTTTATATTTATATTTTGAGATTAACAGAATTAAAACTATTTTTATATTTTGATTTCTTTTGAGATTAACAGAATTAAATACTTAGTTTAGGATATTTTACATGCATTCTACGAATATTTCAGTTTTAATATAAATAAATATTTTTATATTTATATTTTGAGATTAACAGAATTAAAACTATTTTATATTTTGATTTCTTTTGAGGTTAACAGAATTAAAACTAATTAATTTATTTGAATGCTGTTGGGCAAAGTATTTTTTCTTTTTTATTTATGAAAAATACCACTTTGCTGGACGAAATAGTGAAAAAATTGTCCGCAATGGTTTAGGATACTATATTCTAGCTCAGCAAATGGGTTTTAGCGACGAAATTCTTTCGGCGGGTAAATTATATTCGTCGGGCCAAGTTGGTCAACGCACTTGACATGATGAAATTGTCATCAATGATTCCGTCGGGCAAAAGTATTTGCCTGGAAGAGTTTTTTATATTTGTCGGGCATATACATTTGTGCGACGACGTTTGCCCGACAAATATTGCCCGACCAAGTTTCGTCAGACAAAACATTAGATGATTAAATCTTAATTGGCCCAACAAAATCATTTCGTCTGGAGAGGATTTTTTTTTAGGAAAACTAATGAAAAAGACTTGAAAACTTTGAGTTTTAACGATAAGGACAAAATAAAGAGTAAAGTGAATAGTAACAAGATTGACTTTTTAGTGTTAAAATGTGGTTTTTCGTTAAAGTGAACAGTACCGGGAGTTTTTTTGTTAAAGTTCCTTATTTTTTTTGTAGTGTTGAAGGGGAATGTACATAATATTTTCCATGCCAGCTGTAACTTATTACCAAGTTCGATTTCCCTGCTCAAATCCAGTATAAGCTACTTAAAGTTCGATGCACTGATTGCCACCCATCTAAAACTCATTATAGAAGATTGGCAAACATGGCATCCATTTGATTGGACAGTCATGATTAATTACTTGTTATAAGAAAGGTGGTTTGAATAAAAAGTACGATATGTCCTTGATTGAAAATTGGTTTAAAGCCCAACTTTTTTTAAATCCATGGTAGTATGGAACACTTCCATTTTCTTCGCAGCCTAATATTTCTTTCAATTGATTACTCTTTTTAAGAAAATATAGAAATTTTAAATCAAACATTCGAAATATAGAGTCAACTTGTGATGGTGAAATTTCAAAATTTCAAACACCAAAAAGGACGGGTTTTCAGAATTGGATGCCAATTAAGTTGATATACATGCATCTTAATTCCATGTTTACAATGAATACTATTGATACGGTTTAGGAAAAATACTATATATCTTTTTCTGATACTAACGTTACTCAAGTGACAACTAATTTTCACTGTGCATGCATTAAGAGAGTTATATTTTTGAACTTATCTGCAAGCGTTTGATTAAATTTTTGAACTTAATTATCAACTCACAACCTTGAAAGTTAAGACCTGTTCATATCTAATGTTATCAAAGCTGGATTTTTCTGTGTAATTTTTTTTCCTTGTAATAAGTTGCATGATTTTTGCTAAGCCAAATTAGGTAGAAAGAAAAACGAGTAGACTTCAAAGTTCAAACTCTTGACTGGAAATATAAAATGGTAATTATAATGAAAGGATAAATTAATAGTTAAATGCAACATATCTTTTTACTGATATTGAACAATTTATAAATAAATTGCGGGTCTTTCTCTGTTATTTATTTTCTTCTTTTGTAATATTATTTGAGTCTAGTGACAAAGACAAGTATAATTTTTTTGTAGTATCATTTGAGTTTAGTAACATTAAAGAACTCTATAATTTGTTTTTATTTTATTTTTTATATTATCTCTGTTTAATAAAGAGGAGGTTTATTTTTTCTCAACACCTATAGTTGATCGTGTGCCACATGAATGATTTTCAACTGAAATTGTCTATTGATTGATGTGGTACACATGGAGGACCGATGCTAGCATTTTCTCCCTACAATTTTACACCTAACTAGATGGATGTATATGCAATTGACTTAAAAAGGAAAGTCTACCGATTCTCTAATATTATTATTATTTTCCATGCATGGTTGTAACTTATAAGCAAATAGGGTTTTTGGTTGCTCAAATCCAGTATAAAGCTACTTAAAAAGCCGATGCACTGATTGTCACCCGTATGAAAACCGCATAGAAGCTTGACTTGTATATCTGCATAAATAGCCGGAATTACATTGTACTTGCAAATTTTGTTTGAATGATATAATTATTTTGGGGGCAAAGTCTTGGTCTCGAAGCCAAATCTCATCAAAAGCTTAGTCACCACTTTAATCTTTTGCTATTATTGTGCATATTACAACTACGATACGAGATTTCTTTCCTAACATGAACGATAAGCATTAACTCAAACCCTTAATAAAAAGGAGTTGATGTCTCCAAACATTTTCATCAAACCCAAGATTTCTTTTCTAATTAGTTCATGAGATGGCAGAAGAATATCAAAGCC
Source organism: Malus domestica (assembly GCF_042453785.1). Lineage (NCBI taxonomy): Eukaryota > Viridiplantae > Streptophyta > Magnoliopsida > Rosales > Rosaceae > Malus > Malus domestica. The sequence continues at coordinate 32,925,292 of NC_091662.1, read as the reverse complement.
CTTTTGAAGCCTCTAACATCTCTGTCGCCTCAGATGGCACTCCACCACCAAAAAAAGATAGCCCTCCTCCTCTCCCTCCTCCTGATCTTCCTGACCAAAAAAAGAAGATGAAAATGAAAGAAAAAGTCATTATTGATGATTCTGATGATGAACAACCCAAGCCTAAACAGCCATCCCCGGCAGTCGGATCATCCTTATCACCGACACAAAATTCTCGTCACTTGCTTGATCCGAAGCTTTCCAACAATGACCCTGGTCATGTGTCAGGGGCGTTGTCCTCGAAGGAACTCGTTCTGTTCAACCCTCTGAACCAGGGTTCATCATCGAACCTGGGGGGATTAGGATTATTATCTCAACGCAACGAGCGAAGAGACGAGAACCCGTGTGGTGATGATGGGAAAAAACCCCAAAGTAGGGTTTTTACATGCAACTTTTGCAAGAGAGATTTCTCTACTTCCCAAGCATTGGGAGGGCATCAAAACGCTCACAAACAAGAGCGTGCCTTGGCCAAAAGGCGTCAAGGAGGACTAGGAATGGACCATAATTTATTCGGACATTCCCATCCTTATTATAGCCCATATTCAAGTATCACTCAACACCCTCTCTATGGATCTTATGGTAGATCTCTTGGGATTAGGATGGACTCCATGATTCACAAGCCTTCTTATCCATGGTCCTCCTCGACCTCCGGTTTCGGGCGCTTTGGCCATGGTGTTGGTTCTGGGGGTTGGTCATCATCAAGGCCAGGGGGCCTCATGAATAATTTTCAATCCTCCATTGATAGGCTCAACCTTGATGGCCTTCATGCTAATACTACTTCCAGTGGAACATTAGGCCTTCCAGGAACTATCAGTGCTTCAAGGTTTGATCAGGAAATTGGTTCTGCTCGCAACTTTGGTGGTTCAAACTTTGGAATCAACAGGCCAATCATTGGTGGTGATGTTCTTGGCGGTGAGCCTCCAAAACTCGATACGGATACTTCTGGACTTGATTTGTCTCTTAAGCTTTAAATTGGTTGTTCGTTGTTGTTGAATTTTATTTATATATGTAGAACACAGTCACAATGTTTGGTTTAAGTTCGATTAGATGCTAGTTTGTTTGAGTACTGCTTTTAAATTTGTACTTCCATCCACATATCATCTGTTCTTTAGAATATTGTTATGAAAAATTAAATAAGATTATTGTTTTTTTATATTTTGATTGTCTTCTGGGTTTTGTTTTGTTTCCAAATGACTTGATTAAATAATTTAATTCATCATCAGGCTTTTTAGATGTCCTTTGGGGTTTGATGTCTAAGTGTGATTTAGGAAGATGCAGGCATGATAAAGCTTTTATCACATAATGATTTGAATAGATCATGAGTCTGTGTGTCAGTGTGTACGTTTTGATTGCACTCAAATAATCATGCGATTTATTGCAAAAATTATTATGTTAGTATAAACCTCTCATAAACTTATAATATTGATCTTTTAAATTTAATGTCCTGGAAATTATTTATTCAATTATTCATTTGCTCATTAAAAAGTTTATGGCTTTCGAAACTGAGATCATGTGATTAAAGCTGATCATGTTTTTTTATAAAGAGATTTTATTAATAAGCTTAAATAAATTCAGTCCTCATCAAAACGTTATTTAATAATCAAAAGTTTTATGAACTAAGTGGATTGGCTATTTTTTCCCCTCTTCTTCTTAGAAAAAAGTACGATATTCATTAAATTGGTAAAAAAAACGTACAAAATGAGGATAGGGTGCTTATTGGGTATCGATAAAAACCTTGCTAGAAATTTCAACCCAAACGAAAGGAAAAAGAGTGTTCCGCACGTACAACTAAGGCTAGTTTTTGTTTCTTTGACAAAATAATCAGTTGACTTATTTCCTTTTCCTAAGAAGGTTAATTAAGCCTAAACCCTAACAGATACAAGAATTTTTTTGAGTGTATTTGGCACATTGAAATGACGGTAAAACAAACACGTGGAGTTCGGAGCGAAGTCAACCAACAAACCTAAAATTGCCATGCTTGTTTGTGAGCCCTTGATTCATTGAATCTTGCATATGGAATCATAAGTTCTTAGGTGCATATGTAGCTAGCACTTTGTTGTGATTCTTGTATCATTGCTTTTCCATGAATTAATATAACAATATGGTAATTACTTAGTTGGGATTATCCTAAATCACATAAAACAAAGTTATTATTCATCGTCATCTCCAATCCAGGAGGTCAATCAGGTCCAAACTGATATTCAAGAGGCTTTGACACTAATTTGAATTAGGCTCCAAGTCAACTATTACTTTGTTAAAGGGTGCCTCTCAAGGAGGTTATGTCCGAGAAAGTTGGAGCTAAGGAGCCTGTGTGTTTTTGTGTTTGAAACCTAGGGTTTGGAAGACGGCGGGTGTGTTGAATTGGTGTTTAGGGTTTGGAATCTAGGGTTTTGAACGACGGCGCGGGTAATGATCTGGTGTTGCGTGGTGGATAGGAATTCATGGGGGATCTGGAGACTGAAGGCGTAGTGGAGGAGCTAGGGCAGGCGCTGGGAACCAAACCTTTTCTTACTGATAAGGAGAATAAAGGTGTGATTATTGGAAGGAAAGGCGATGTTAGGGTTTCATTATGTTCTTTTGGCAGAGGGACTAACTGAGAAAACTGTGAATGCAGAGGTTTTCATTGACAGATTCATGTTTTTATGGCGGGGTAAGGAAGGGGTTTCTATTCGGGATTTAGGTGATCGATGGTTTCTGATCAGATTTGTTGCTAAGTGGGACATGCACCGAGTGTTAGAGTCAGAGTTCCCTTGGACATTTAAAGAGGATTTTGTCATGGTGAGGGATTGTACGAACATGCATGATGAATGGTGGCAGAAGCTATCCATGGGTGCAATGTGGGTGCAAATTCATAAGGTGCCGCCATTGAGTATGATGGCTGCGGTTGCTATGGAAATAGGGGGAAAATTGGAATGGTGATTACTGTGGACAAATCTGCGAGTTGAGAATGTATTGGCAGGTTCTTAAGGGTTCGTATTCAACTGAATTTACTGGAACCTTTGATGCGTGGGATGATGGTTACATTCCCGGATGAATGATGGGTTTGGGTTCACTTTCAATAGGAAGGACTGCCGAATTATTGTTTTTACTGTGGGAAGTTGGGGCATGCGATTAGGATATGTAGGGCACAACTGATGAGTGGAGAGCAAGGCAGGGCTCAAGGAGAGGAATCATCGGTGCACATTATGGCTTTACCATATGAGGGTTTGGAAGCTCGTACAGATTTATGGGGGAATGTTCTTTGATCACCATCGCGGAGGACGAAGAGTTCGAGTTGGGGAGAAGGAAGTGGGAAAGTGGTAGAGGTGCGAAGGGATGAAGACATGTATCATGAGGGGATGCAAGGGGTTGTGCACACGGGGAATGGGAGTGGGAAATTGGATCAGGAGAGTAGACGGGGTAGGAATAATACTGTGGATAAGGGGAGTGGAAGTAGAGAGGGGATTCGGTGCCAGGTTTTGGTAGCAGAAAAAGAGGCTCGGAAGGCGCGGGAAAGAGCTTTTGATGTGGGACTTATTGGAAAGGGAGAGACAGTTGCGCCGGGAGTTGTGAATGTGGTTTTAGTTGATTTTGTTGGACCGGAGACGACAAGGGGTGAGGATGTGGATGGGAACCGACGGGGGATTCAAGTGGATTTGAACGTTCCAGTGAACATGGAAGAGGAATGTCTCACTGTTATGATGCAGCAAAGCAGTGGTACGGAAAAGGGGCTGTAAGTACAGGATGACTTGTAGGAGGTGGTTTTCGAAGGTGAAGGTTACAATGGGACCCAAGATTCGGATCCTTTTCAGTTGGGTCATACTATTTAGGCAATTAGTCGAGAGAATAGGCGCATGAATTGGCGATTTGAGGAAGTGGAGGAGAAGGCTGATGGGATGGGTAGGGAAGTTGCTAGTACCGGTAATAAGTGTGCTCTTGTTTTTTCTGAGGCGGATGAGACCAGCCGTGAAGGGTCTCCACGGTCGCCATGAAAACACTAGTTTGGAACTATCAAGGAATTGGGGGTTCTTTGACAGTTGATGCCTTGGTGGAGCAGGTGAGGCTCCACAACCCCAAGGTAGTGATTTTACTTGAGACAAAAAATAGAAGTGATCGCTACAATTATTTACTTAAGTTGTTACTGATGGATTTTATGCAACCGGTGGAACCAAAAAGTATTGGTGGAGGTTTGTGTGTGTTTTGGAAAGAAGTGGTGGATATTTCTATTATCGTGTAGACTAATTTTTATATTGAATTGGGTGTGGGTAGTGATCCGATTTAGTCGGATTGGACGCTAATAGCAATTTATGCAAGTACGGATGATAAACGACGGAAACGGCAGTGGGAAGAGCTAAGTAAGCGGATTCGGAATTCATGTGGGAACTGTTTGGTGATTAGAGACTTTAATGATATTGTGGATGACGAAGAAAATGAGGGTGGTAATTATCGGACCATGGCAAGTACGAGAGATTTTCGAGACTTCCTAACAAACAATGAGCTTCTTGATTTGGGCTTTGAGGGCTATCCTTTTACGTGGAGGAATAAGCGGGATGATGGGTTGATTCAACAAAGGCTTGATTGTGGGGTGGCAACTACTGGATGGATAAGGTTATTCCCTCATGCGAAAATTATGCACGTGGTGTTGGAGGGGTCGGATCATTCTATGCTCATTTCATCTCCTTATACAACCTCCCTGAAAGGCTTAAGACGGTTCCTATATGATTCTAGGTGGGGGAAGAAGCCCGAGTGTAGAGAGATTATCAAGGAGGCTTGGAAGGTTTCAGTGGAGGGATCCTTGGGTTTTAAAGTTTGTGAAAAATTGAAGGGGACTCGGTCTCAGTTGGGTAGGTGGAAGAAGACTACGAAACCGAACTCTAAGCGCCATATTGAGGAATTAAGGGATGATATTAGGAAGAGAATGGTTGATGGGAAGGTACGGCATGAGTATAGTAGGGAAAAGGAAAAAGAATTGGTGGTGGCACTCAAGGAGGAAGACGTATATTGGAAAACGAAATCCCGAAATACATGGCCCCATTTAGGTGACAAAAACACAAAGTTTTTCCATGCTTAAACGGTTCAACGGCGCAGAAGTAATAGTTTGCAGGGGTTGGAAGATAATCATGGGGTTTGGCACACAGAGTCGGTTCGTATGCAGGAGATTGTGGTAGATTATTTTACTACTTTATTTCGGTCTGGGGGATATTTGAGTGGAGGGGAAGTGGCGGCATGTGTTGGGGGAAAGGTGGAGGGAAAGCAGAATGACGAACTTATCTGGCCTTTTTCAGTGGAGGAAATTCGAGAGGCTATGTTTCAAATTCCCACTACTAAATCACCTGGTCCTGATGGATTTACGGCAGCATTTTTTCAGTATCATTGGGAGGTGGTGGGGGATGATATTATTCGAATGGTGCAGGCCTTTTATCATTAGGGAAGGTTGTTGCAGAAGATTAATCATACCCATATTGTTTTAATTCCAAAGGTGAAGGCTTCGCGGCGGATGACAGAGCTTAGGCATATATCCTTATGTAATGTTGTGTATAAGGTAATTGCTAAACTCTTGACGAGAAGACTGAAGTATGTGATGGACCGGATTATAAGTTATAATCAGTTAGCTTTTGTTCCGGGGAGACAAATTCATGACAACATTTTGGTTGTTCATGAGATTTTGCACTCTTTGAAGCAAGGGGTGGAGGGAGAGGATGGTAGAATGGCTATGCAATTAGATATGGCGAAAGCGTATGATAGAGTGGAATGAGGTTTTCTGCTTGAGGTGATGGATAATTTGGGGTTTCATCCTAAATTTTGTGCTTGGATTCGTGAATGTATCTCTACGGTGTCGTATAGTGTGATGGAGAATGGTGTTCCGTCGGGTTACTTTCAGTCGAAAGAGGGTTGAGACAGGGTGATCCTTTGTCCCTTTTTCTTTTTCTTATATGTGTTAAAGCCTTTTCAGCTTATATTCGGAAAAAGGAAATGGAAGGGATGATTAGTGGGGTGCGGGTTGCATCGGGAGTTGAGGCAATTACTCATTTGTTTTTTGCGGACGATTCAGTGGTTTTTTGTAGAGCGGATGAGACGGAAGCAGGGCATATGATTAAAATTTTGGAGGATTATGGTAAGGTCTCAGGTCAAATTATTAATTGGAGAAAAGTTCTATATTCTTCGGGAAGGGTTGTTTGAAGAAGAATAAAAAAAGAATTGTATCAAGGATGAATATTTAGGCCCGGGACGGATTTGGCAAGTATTTGGGAATTCAGGTCGATTTTGGAGCTTTGAAGAAAGCGGTGTTTGAATCCGTACATCGCGGTATTGAATGTCGTATTGATGGGTGGGCAGATGAATTTTTGTCTTCGGCGGGGAAGGAGATATTAATTAAATCGGTTGCAATGGCGATGCCGAATCATGCTATGGAGTGTTTCAAGTTGCCGGTGACTACATGCAAAGAAATGGAGCGAGTCATTGCTCAATTTTGGTGGAGGAGTCAATCGAAGACTAGGGGATGCCATTAGGTAGCATGGGATAAATTGACTGAGAGTAAGAAGGTTGAAGGGTTGGGTTTTCGTGATATTATGGTGTTTAATGTAGCTATGCTTGCTAAAATTAGCTGGAGGGTGTTACAGATGCCGGAGTTGATGCTTAGTAGGGTGCTAAAGGATAAATATTTTCCCAACACATCTTTCTTGGAGGCCAGTGGGAAAAATAAATCGTTATAGGGGTGGAAAGGCATTTTGTGGGGGAGACAAATATTAAATAGACGATTACGGTAGAGGGTGGGGAATGGGGAGTTGATTAGGGTGGCGGATCCTTAGCTTCCCAAACCCTATTCGTTTAAACCTATGGTTAGGAATGGGGTTCCAAATATAAAGGTGTCTGAGTTGATGAGGGCGGATAAGCAGGGGTGGCATTTAGAGGAGGTTGAGGCATTGGTGTCTCTGGACGATTTGGATTTGATTCGGACTATACCGATTAGTAGACTTGGGTGCAAGGATAAACGTATTTGGCATTATACAAAGAATTGTTTGTATTTTGTAAGGTCGGGGTATCACGTTGCGATGGATATGATGAAAAATGGTGAGCTTGGAAGGAAGGGTAGTGGGATGTCGAGCACTTCTGGTACATTGGGCAGGGTTTGGCGGATCATTTGGTCTCTTACGATCGCACATAAATTTCGGTTCTTTATTTGGAAGGCTTGTAGGAAGGCTTTGGCGGTTCGGCATAATTTGTAGCATCGACGAATCAGTGTGGTGAATAAATGTGATTTGTGCGGAGCCAGTGATGAAACAGAGTCCCATCTCTTTTTTTATTGTGACTTTAGTCGTGCTTTTTGGTTTGGGACATCTTTAAAGATTAATATGGTGGCAATGAGGGTCAATGAGTTTCTAGAGGGTTGGCAGGGGATCGTGTAGTGGATGGAGAAGGAGGTGGATGCCGAGGCAATTCTGCAACAGGTAGTGTTTGGACTTTGGCGTATTTGGAAATGTAGGAATGATGCGGTTTTTAAAGGGGTGCGGATTTTACCACATGTGGTTGTTGATCTATGGCAGCGACAATTAGTAGAATTTAGGGATGTCATGGGGGACACGGTGGGGAAGGGAGAGGATGATAGAAGGGATAGGATGTTTGGGGTGGGAGGTGTCTACGAGAGAGCTTTGGGGAGGGTATGGGTAGTTGGGAAGGCATGAGAATTGGAGAAGAGCAGCAGATGGGGACGGAGCATGGGGAGGGTGTGGGGGGTTGGCAGAAACCGGGGTTTGGAGTGTTGAAATTAAATTGTGATGTGGCATGGAGGAAACACACGAATGAGGGAGGGGTTGGGTGGGTGCTTTGGGATTTTGCGGGGATCCCAAAGATTGCGGGTGAGGAAGGAGGGGGATGGTTTGGGAGTGCCATTATGACAGAGGCGGAGGCAGTACGTCAGGGATTGGAGGCGGTGGTGGGAAGTGGTGTGGGAAGTAGTTTTAGGTTGGTGGTTGAATCGGATTCCAAGGGCTTGATTCAGATGATCAACAAGGAGATTGCGGTTGATGTGATTCTCGAGATTTATCTCCAAGATATTTGGAGAATGGCAAGTTAGATTTTGCTTTACCCCTTGTCATTGTAATCGTGCAGCCCATTTGATAGCGGTGTACGTAGTTAAGCATGGCGGGAGATTTGGCTGGGATGAGTTAGGACCAGAGTTTCTTTTCAATATTCTAGCAGAAGATGTGCATGTAACTATTCGTATTTAAGTTTAATAAAATTTCTATCTTTCGGAAAAAGAAAAAGAAAAAGAAAAAACTATTACTTTGTTGAATCTAGACTCGATTCCATCTTTTTAGGGGTTTAACCATAAAGTACCAAGAATGGAAAGTTGTTTGTCACTTAATTTCACAAAGAAATAATTACTACGCACTGGCTCTTAATTAATATCATTGTTCTAAAAATCCCTGCCTAGCGCCGCCTAGGTCCTGCGGCGCTAGGCAGTTGGTCACTGTCCCGATTAATGCATAGGCGTTTAAAAATTAAGAAAGGGCACCTAGACCTACTGCGGTGTCCGCCTAGATCGCCTAGCCCGTCCAGACCCACCTAGACACCCACCTAGGTTGCGACTCACTTAGACAGAAAATAGATAACTTTCATTTTACATTGTACTTTTTCAATAAATTGTAAGAGACTTGTTGAATACTTAAAGGAACACACATTATGTACTTGTTCTCCATGTTTTCATTGTGTTCCAATAGCTCATAATATATATGTCTCTCCATTTTGTAGTTTATGATGAAATCATATATATTTTAAATATAAACAGACACTTATTTACATGAAATATATTAGATTTAATTAAATCTGCCTAGTCCGCCTAGGCACCTTCCTAGACCCCGCCTAGATGCCTAAGCTCTAGGCCCTAGCTTGCCGTCCGACTAGCGCCTAGCGTCTTTGAGAACCTTGATTAATATATAATTTTAAATTAATTTACGTTGACCTAATAGCATCATTCTTTCTTCTTCTTCTTTTTTTCTTTTTTTTTTAAGAAAAAAAAGAAGTTTACTATTATAAGGGGAGATGAGAGAGTACGAAATTATTACAATAATGTAAGGAAGGGAATTTTCGAACCTAAGATATAAATGGGTACAAATCCTACCCCCTATAAACTAGTATATCACACCATATATTGTTGAATAAGGAGGTTGATAAAAAGAAAAAAAAGAAAAAAAAAGATGAACAAGGAGGAATTCCTACCAACATGTATTTCATTTTTATTGATTAAATACACGATAGGAATTCCTCCTAAATATCCATAAATGAATTTTACCAACTTTTTAATACATTTTTATTGATTAAATGTAAACAACTAACAATATTTAAAATGGTGAAAATATTCATTAGTGAATAAAAACTTGTAAAAAATAATATACCGTAAGGCGTAAGGACAAGTGCACATCTAAACTCAGAATACAAATGTAGGAAAGGAATCTGAGACCTGGCATTCGTGTCGTGTTTTTCGTGTTCGTGTCATTTTCGTGTCATACCTGATATCTTAACGAGTCATGTCGTGTAATACCTGTTAAAATAAACGGGTAAAATGACCCGACCCGAAATCGACCCGATAATATTAACAGGTAATATGACCCGATCCGTTACCCGTTAAGAAAAATATATTTTAAACCAATAAATAATCAAATGAAAAATATAATACTAAATAAGTGTATGCATACCATATTGTCACATCCAAAACATAAAAAAGCATTTTTCTTTTAAGTATATTTTCACTTACCTAAAGTCTTTAATAGTTTTTTAATTAATGTAGAAGTGTAAAAAATATAGAAAAAATATATAAACGCTCGTAATGACAAGCTTTACAACTTTCATGAAGAGCTTAACTTCGAAATTCGCCACTATAATCATATAAATCATAGATCAAAATTTAACCGTTGATTGTTGTTTACATTTACACTTCATTGTTCTCATCAAAATTTGTTCTTTCAGATTATCTTTTTTGAAAACTTGATCTATTAGAGGATGCAGGAAGATGAACAGTTTGGATTGTTGATAATATATTCAGAGTTTTACGGTTAGTGAAAATATTGCTTGATGTTTATAAAGTTTCTACAAACTATATGACATGGACTTATATTTCAGTTAATCGTAAATATCGAAACGTGATATCAAATATCTGAACCGTTCATCTTCTTACATCTGCTAGATGATCATGTTTTAAAAAAAGAAAATTAAAAAATGAAATTCAGTAAGAAGAATAAAGTGTAAATGGCAATCGATGGTTAAATATAAATTTAAGGTTTATGAATTATAGTGTTGGATTTCGAAGCTAACCCCTTCATGAAAGTTGTAAAGTTTGTCACTATGAGTGATTGTATATTTTTTTTTACATTTTTTACACTTCTACAATAATTATTATTAATTTTTCCCTCAAATAAAATTCATGAAGGTTTGGAGGATTTTAAAAATTTAAACAATAATGTAAGTGTAACCATTATCTACTCGTGGAGGAATAATGATGAATCACGAATGTTTATATATTCTTTCACATTTTTCATACTTGTATGTATGTCTTCTTAGTTCTTGCATATACAAATACTATATTAGTTTATTTTAATTTTGGACAACAACATGTTAAGTAAAATTTATCCTAGTAATGATAATAAATAACTCTCATAATAAAAATAAATAATGACTAAAACTTTTTTTTTTAAACTTATATAGAATAATAATACAAAACTATATATTTAATATAGAATATATTGTATATATTAATATGGCTATTGTATTTTATAATAAATCTTTTAATACTTAAACTTTAAAATTATCAAAATAATTTTTTTCTTAACGGGTCAAAACGGGTTACCCACGTGTTACCCGCGTGTATACTCGTTAAGAATCTATTATTAACGGGTTCTTAATGAGTCACCCGATAATGACCCGATAAGTTATCGTGTTGATCCGAAACCCGTTATTTTCGTGTCGTGTCAGAAACTGCCGGGTCTACTGATCAGGCAGTGTCTAGGATTCTGTATATTACAATCCCTGAGTTCATAAACTTATTTCCCCTTCTTGCACTGGTTTCTTCCCTTTTTTCTAGGATTGCCCTTTCATTACAGCAATTTTGTTTTTTCATTCCTTTTTTTTTTTCAATGGAAAGTCATACAACATTTGTAAAAGAAATTTATAACGGGATAGCTCACGTGCAAACGGAAGAGGCAACCCATATATAGACGGACCTGGCCACAATTAACCCACTAAAAATATACAAGGAACGGATCCATGACACTAATTTTTTTTAACTTTTAACACACATTTTTGTAAAACCCACTTCATAATCTATTAATGATCTGAATTATCTATTTTTTAGAACATCATTCATAGATCATCCTTGCAAAAATGAATTTGACAAATCTAAAACCATAGACATTCATTTGTAGTAAAGAAAATGAACGAATATGGTTTAAGAAAGAAACGCTAAACTTATATATATATTACAAGAAAAATGGTTCGAGAATATATACGATATTCATTGATTGAAAAATGGTTTAAAGCCCAACTTTTTTTAAATCCATGGTAGTATGGAACACTTCCATTTTCTTAGCAGCCTAATATTTCTTTCAAGTGATTACTCTCTTTAAGAAAATATAGAAAATTTTAATCAAACATTCGAAATATAGAGTGGCGAAATTTCAAAATTTCAAACACCAAAAAGGACAGTTTATCTTTCAGAATTGGATGCCAATTAAGTTGATATACATGCATCTTAATTCCATGTTTACAAAGAATACTATTGATACGGTTTAGGAAAAGTACTATATATCTTTTCCGGATACCAACGTTACTCAAATGACAACTAATTTTCACTGTGCATGCATGAACCTCTAGTTATATTTTTGAGCTTATCTGCAAGCGTTTGATTAAATTTTTGAACTTAATTATCAACTCACAACCTTGAAAGTTAAGACCTGTTCATATCTAATGTTATCAAAGCTGGATTTTCTGTGTAATTTTTTTCCTTGTAATAAGTTGCATGATTTTTGCTAAGCCAAATTAGGTAGAAAGAAAAACAGTAGACTTCAAAGTTCAAACTCTTGACTGGAAATATAAAATGGTAATTATAATGAAAGGATAAATGTGGAATTTTTCAGGTTGACGGGCTGAAGGTCCACTCCAATAACACCGATACTGTTCCCACTTAACCACCTGCACAATCCTCAAGTGTGGGGTTTTATCACAAAAGGCATCGGTGTTAGTTAGAGTGAGATAATTCTATTTAAATTGCTTTACTTTGCTTTCCTTTCCAACACTCCCCTGCACGTGAGACTCCATTTATGGGTTACACGTGAAAATCCACATCGACAACCAATGGAGCCATGTCGGGACACACCCATCACGCTGGGCCAATGGGGACCCACCCAATCACGTGGCATCTTTGGCCTACGTGGAACCATGTCAGGACTCACCCATCGCTCGGGGCCAAATAGGGACCCACCCAATCACGTGGCTGTACGGGCCCGCCTCTTGGCTCTGATACCATGTGGAATTTTTCAGGTCGACGGGCCAAGGGTCCACTCCAACAACACCGATACTGTCCCCACTTAACCACTTGCACAATCCTTAGGCATGGGGTTTTATCACAAAAGGTCTCGGTGTTAGTTAGAGTGGGGTAATTCTATTTAAATTGCTTTACTTTCCTTCTCCTAGCTGATGTGGGACAAACAGGGGGTTCCAACAATAAATTAATAGTTAAATGCAACATATCTTTTTATTGATATTGAACAATTTATAAATAAATTGCAGGTCTTCCTCTGTTATTTATTTTTTTCTTTTGTAATATTATTTGAGTCTAGTGACAAAGACAAGTATACTTTCTTTTTTGTAATATCATTTGAGTTTAGTATTAAAGAACTTTATATTTTGTTTATTTATTTATTTATATTTTATCTTTGTTTAATAAAGAGCAGGTTTATTTTTTCTCAACACCTATAGTCGATCGTGTGCCACATGAATGATTTTCAACATTGATGTGGTGCACATGGAGGCAGTGGTGAAGCCAGGATTTGCCAAGGGGAGGGGCGAAATTCAAAAGAGTGCAAGGTTTAGTCGAAGCGGTTGCTTTCACATTGGAGAGTGCAAAGTTTTGAGTCAATATTCATAGCAGAAAATAGTCTCTTCACCAAAATGGTTGTAAACAATAATATAAAAGCCAATGTAAGAAGCTTCAATTGGCTAGGTTTAGATCTTAAAAAATGTTAGGTGCTAGTCAAACAGCGGACTGTGACCTAGCAGCTAGGTGCCTAGGCAAGATCTAGAAAAGAGCCTAGATGGATTTAAATTATCATAAAATAAGCATTAAACAAGATTTACATTGTTTGGAGGAGGATTTATGCACTGTTTCTTATAGTACCATTCCATTGCCACTAGGTATGCCAAAATTGCTTCAAGTTTTAACACAACCTACAAACCCAGAGACTAAATCATAAGCTGTTATAGCACATACTACATTTACATTGTTCTCCAACATTTTAATGGTGCTCCCAGTTACCTCCAACTGATCAAATGGTATCCAAGAAAATAAAACTTCGAAAATCGCAACAGCATAATAAAAGGACCAAACTTTCTAAATTCCAAGGATCAAGTGGAGAATGCAGATGGATTCATTGCAAATACTAGAACACATTTAAATCTACAGACCCACATAAATAATCACAGAAATCACACCAAAATCACCACCTAATCATCAAAATCAATGAACAATCCCGGAAATTACTCAATGGCCATTAGCACAAATTGAATTTAAATAATAGCAATTAAATCCCAACGAAAAATTAAACAAAAAGGCAACATACTAGTAAGAAGGGGCCAAATGGAAAGGCGCGGGTTTGATGCTGGGAAATCTTATTTGTTAGGTTGGGAATTAGGGACGGGGAGGAAGCCAAGAGGTAATGGGGTACAAGTGGTCCTCCCATCATATTTAAATATTTTTTTTTCAAATTAAGCCCAATTGCCCAAACACACCGTTTCACTTACTTTTCCAAGATCGAAACGATGTCGTTTCATCCTGGATTTTTTTTTAAAGAAAAAAATAAAAGAAGTTTTCCCTTCCCTGCGCAGCTATGGAGAACTGCTGCAGTTGCAGCAATTGTGAGCTGCAATCCGGCAAAACCAGAGGGGCGATGGGGCAGCAAACCATGATTTCTGGGCATGTTTTCCGGTGAGAGGAGGGCGGACCCCTCCCTGCGCCTTAACAGCTTCCAGCCACTGCACGCGCAAAGTTTGTGTAGCTGCAGCAAAAAACATGGCTTCATTTCCGGCGAGAGGAGGGGCGGGTACTCGCTCCTGGGCTTCATTTTCGGCGAGGGGAGTGGCGGTCGCCACTCCTCGCCCTCACGTGGCTTCGCCACTGCATGGAGGACCAATGCTAGCATTTTATTCCTACAATTTTACACCTAACTAGATGGATGTATATGCAATTGACTTAAAAAGGAAAGTCTACCGATTCTCTAATATTATTATTATTATTTTCCATGCATGGTTGTAACTTACTAGCAAGTAGGGTTTTTGGTTGTTCAAATCCAGTATATAGCTACTTAAAAAGCCGATGCATTGATTGCCACCTGTATGAAACAGCATAGAAGCTTGACAAGTATATCTGCATAAATAGCCAGAATTACATTGTACTTGCAAATTTTGCTTGAATGATATAATTATTTTGGGGGCAAAGTCTTGGCCTCGAAGCCAAATCCCAGCAAAAGCTTAGTCACCACTTTAATCTTTTGCTATTATAGTGCATATTACAACTACGATACGAGATTTCTTTCCAAACATGAACAATAAGCATTAACTCAAACCCTTAATAAAAAGGAGTTGATGTCTCCAAATATTTTCATCAAACCCAAAATTTCTTTTCTAATTATTTCATGAGATGGCAGAAGAATATCAAAGCCCTTCGGAAGCCTCTAACATCTTAGCCGCCTTAGATGGCACTCTGCCACCAAAAAAAGAGAGCCCTCCTCCTGATCTTCCTGACCAAAAAATGAAGATGAAAATGAAAGAAAAAGTCATTATCGATGATTCTGATGATGAACAACCCAAACCCAAACAGCCATCCCCAGCAGCCGGATCATCCTCATCACCAACACCAAGTTCTCGTCCCTTGCTTGATCTGAAGCTTTCCAACAATGACCCTGGTCATGCGTCAGGGGCATTGTCCTCGAAGGAACGCGTTCTGTTCAACCCTCTGAACCATGGTTCATCATCGAACCCGGGGGAATTAGGGTTATTATCTCAACGCAATGAGCCAAGAGACGAGAACCTGCGTGGTGGTGATGGGAAAACACCCCAAAGTAGGGTTTTCACATGGAACTTTTGCAAGAGAGATTTCTCTATTAACTGTACAAAATCAAAAAATTCTTATGAATGAATAGCCTAAAGAAATCAAAGAGAGAGAATGATGAGAGAAAGAGACTTCTCAGTTATATTGTTCTAACAAAAAATGATTACACCACACCCATCTAAGTCTCCAAAACAATGGTTATATAGAAACTAGATTGAGCAAAATTACAACATTGCCCTTCTAACTAATTCTTATCTCCTAACAACCCTAACACTCACAAGCTTGACACTTGTCATTTCTTACAACCAATCCTAACCAATTCTAACTATCTGGTTAATACTCCCCCCTCAAACAAAATTGGGATCTCCCAAGTTTTGTTTGCAGAGACACGACATCCTAACAATGACTGGTTGAGGTTGTTGAGTTGTTGGATTCTGTAATAGAAACTGATGTATTTGGAGAATGTTCCTGTTCGTCATCAGATACTCCAAGATGAAGATTATTGCAGTGTTGAATAAACACTGGACTGTGGATACCTTTAGTGAACACATCCGTGACCTGCTCATTCGTGGGAATATATTGAGCATGGAGATCATCATTTTGAAAATGATAATCAGTGTCCAAGTGTTTAATCTTGGAATGAAACACGGGATTGAAGCATAGCGCCAAGGCTGAAAGATTATCACAATGTAGTGTAGTGTAGGAGGCTGAGTAAGAACTTGATGAACATCTCGAAGAACAGATCGAATCCAGAACACATTTGCAGCACAGTGTGCCAAGGCTTTGTACTTGGCCTTTGTGGAACTTTGAGATACTGTGGACTGCTTCTTTGACTGCCACGATATCGAATTTGAACCCAAGTAGACCACATAACCAGTAATGGATCTTCTCGTATTGATGTCAGTTGCCCAATCAGAATCTGAGTAAGCATTAAGTTGAAAATTCGAAGATGGAGTATATTGCAAACCATAATCTAATGTGCCCTTAAGATACCGCATAACTCTCTTCACCAAATGCAAATGTGAATCAGAAGGATTAGTCATATATTGACACATTACATTGACAGAGTGTGCAATATTCAGTCCAGTAAATGTCAGGTACTGTAATGCACCAACCAAGCTCCTATAATGTGTAGGATCCGATAATGGTGTTCCCTCAGTTGTCAATAATTGCGAATGAGGTTTGGAAAGTGTTGTGGTTGGTTTACAGTGCTTCATTCCAGCCTTTTTTAGCAACTCCTTAGTGTACTTTGACTGATTCACAAACAAAGAACCATCTGCATTATAATGAATTGAAGTCCCAAAAAATATGTCAGTTTGCCCATATCTTTTAAGTCAAAGACATCTGCAAGGCTATCAATGACTGATTGAATCTTTTCACAATTAGAGCCATTTAAAATTATGTCATCAACATACAAGAGAAGCAGAATGACATCACTCCCATCCACCTTTATAAAGAGACTCGTATCAAACATTGAAGTTTTGAAACCAAGTGCAGGTGATAGGAGCATATTTATGCGACTTAGTTAGCTTGTTTTCTTGCATTTTCATGGCTAGTTTCAGTTTATTATAGTGATTTAAGCTATTTTTGTGTGTTTTCAGGTTCAAATGACAAAGTTGGCAAGAAAGTGCAATTTGGAGCATTTTGAAGCAGTTTTGGGCCAAGAATGGATAGCATGTGAATGGAGCAAGGTGGATGGACGTTTTTGAAGTTCAAGAGGCTAGGAATATGCTGAAGAGATGAAGAAAATAAATTCAAGACAAAGAAGATAAGGAATCAGCTAAAAAGAAGGAACATTATCCAAAACCTTATCTAACTTTATCTTATCCAAACTAACCTTATCTTATCTTATCCTATCCTAATCCTATCCTACGTTAATTATAGCTGCAAGGGGGACTTATTTTCAGATTAGGATACCTACAAATCAGGTTTCTAGAAGCAAAACCTTATCCCTAAATTGGTGCCGCACCTAGCCCTTCTAGAAGCTCTATTTCCTGATGCAAAGATTACTCATTTTCCTCCCTGGAATCTGATGAGAAGTGTCCTCTTTCCTTGCTAATTTGGAGTCCTAATTCCCTTCCTTCTCAGCTTATGCCGACCTTCCCTCTCCCTATAAATACATTGTGCTACAACAATTGAAAATTCACCCACCTCTCACCACAAATTCGCACCATACATCCATCATACTCAGAAATCCCTTTTGTGCCGCAGCTTTGCAAGGAGAAAGGAGAGGAGACCCTTTGCTGTGCCCTGCCATTCAAGGCCCTTGGATTGCTAGAGCATTCTTAGGTGTTTTCTATCTTTTATTTTAAATGTTTAATTTAAGTTATCTTTGTTTAATTGCGAACATGAGGAACTAAACTCGTTTTGGCTAGAGGCGAATTCAAAGCCATGAACATATATTGTATATGAATTGATTACTTTCAGTTATTATTCCATGAACCGTGAATGCAATTTGCTTAACTGTTTGATTCAGAACTTATTCTTGTATGTTGATTAAGGATGCATACTTAGTTTGCATGCATGAATTTGATGCTAAAATATAAGGGAGTTTCACCTAATAGTTATGAACTTATATTTACAAGTAGTGGAGGTCACTGGTCATGATCGTGTTAAGTGAATTCCTGGCAGGAGTATCATGTTGTTCATAGTTACGAATGCCTTGTCAATGCTTATGATTTTCATAAAACTTAATGATCTTTGATATGTATATCATGATGTTCGTGTAGAGGACTTGATAAGAATAATTTGGTTGCGACGCTGAGTCCAATTCAATGAACTTAGGAAAATCTGAGGGTTAATTAGTGCTGTTCACGGTTAATCTGGGGCATTGTCATTCATGGTTTATAGGAAGAGTAACTAGAAATCGATTCATATGCATATGTGTCGTGTGTGGAGAAGGACCCTCTAGCTAGCCATTCACCTTTTTAAACACCCTAAATTCGTAGCAATTAGTTTAGTAACTTAGTTTAAGTTTTAAATTTGTCAAAAACAAAACCCCCCCTTATAATTCGTGTTTTTAGGTTAGAATCTGTCCAATTGGTGTCTTTTTAGTTTAAAATTCGTCCATAGTCATCCTTAGTGTTAGTTTTGAGTCAATTTGTTTGTTTTGTGTAGTTTTTAGTATTTTGAGTCAGTTTTGAGTCATAGGAGTCTAGTTTAGTGTTTTTAAGTCTAGTCTAGTAAAATTGAGTCTAATTTGAATAGATTAGCAGTCCCTCCTAATCCCCAGCCTAGAACGATCCCTATTTATCCATACTACAATTGTAAAAAAAAGGGTTTAGTTTGTGTGCTAGTTCAATTTCACATCAAATTTTGGCGCCGTTGCCGGGGATTAGCAACATTGCTAATCTCCCTTTGTTTAATTTCGTGTGTTTTGCTTTGTGTTTTGATTTCTGTTTTGTTTTTTTTTGTTTTAGGTACTAGTTTATGACTCGGAGTTCTCAACCTGTTCGTGCACATATCTTGGAGTTTGACGATGATTTTGAACGCACTTTGAAAAGAAAGAGGAAGTAGCCAGAACCTAATCCACCTAGTTCTAGCTCTGAATCCGAGTTTGAAGAAGAGGAAGAGGAAGAACAAGCCATGGCTGTGGATAATCGAACAATCAAGGAACTCTCCGCCTTGGGATTGGACAATGTTGTGCCTCTTTGCATTCAATACCCTACAACAGCTCAAGGCAAGACTGATGAGTTCGAATTGAAGTCTAGCTTGCTGCATCATATTCCCAAATACCATGGATTAGCCATGGAAGATCCGAACAAGCATTTGAAAGAATTTGAAGTTGTTTGCTCAAGCATGACGCCAATCAACGTAGATGGGAACATTTTGAAGATGAAAGCCTTTCCATTCTCTCTATTTGAAAAGGCTAAGGATTGGTTATTCGAATTGGCACTTGGAACTGTCACTTCTTGGGAAAGCATGAAAAGAGAGTTTTTAGAGAAATTCTTCCCAACTTCAAGAGTCATTCTTTTGAGGAAGAAAATTTGCGGAATTCAACAAAGCCAAGACGAATCATTTCCAACATATTATGAACGTTTCAAGGCTTTAGTTGCATCGTGCCCTCAACACCAAATGAAGGAAGAACTTCTAATTCAATATTTCTACGAAGGACTACTTCCAATTAAGCGACAAATGCTAGATGCCTCCGCAGGTGGTGCGTTGGTAGATAAAACACCAATTGATGCAAAGATCTTAATTGCAAATTGAGCCTTGAATGCACAACAATACGAAGGAATTAGACAAAGAGACCCCCCACGACAGACTCAAGTGAATGAGGTAAGTATAATTTCCGAACTTCAATCCCAAATAGCTAATCTCACTGTTCTTTTGTCACAGTTTGCGGAAGGATCAAAGTGCAAGGAACAAGCACTTGTGGCGTGTGCACTATGCAAGGACACCCCTCGAATCAATGCCCTAATTTGATAGAGAATGGGGGATAGGAAAGTGCCAACGTAATCGGATACCAAAATCAGCCAAAGTACGATCCATATTCCAACACTTACAATCCGGGCTGGAGAGATCACTCAAACATGAAGTGGAGGGAGCCTCAACAACCTCAACAACAAGGAGGATTTCGACAACCACCCCTTGGGATGTTTCAATGGCCATTCGCACCAATGCAACCTCAACCACATTCAGCCTAACCTAATTCAGGTATGTCTTTGGATAATGATAAAGTTATTCAATTACTCACCCCTTTGACGCATGGAGTACAAAATCAAACCTATGAGATGCAAAATCAAGCTAAAGAGGTAGACAAATTGAAGAAGCAAATGGGGCAAGTAGCGGAGTTCATGGGACAATTTAGAGAACAAGGCAAACTGCCTAGGTCAACCATTGTGAATCCAAGGGGAGGATTCGCCAAGGCCATCATGTTAAGAAGTGGCAAGGAAGTTGGAACCGACCCACAAACGTCCAAATCAAGCCAAAAGAAGGACGAAAAACTACAGCTTGAGAAAGAGGAACAAGACAAGGCCACGACAAGGGTAGAGCAACCTTTACTGCAGCCTTCTAAAGCTTCTCAAACGTCCAACACAGGTAAGTTAGGTCCAAGTTCGGTTAATTCTAACCCTATTCCTCCGAATGCGCCTTTCCCTCGCAGATTTATGCAATCTAGGAACGAAGAGAATGAAAAAGACATCCTAGAGACTTTCAGGAAAGTGCAAGTCAATATCCAGCTTCTTAATGCTATAAAGCAAATTCCGAAGTATGCTAAGTTTTTGAAGAAAGATTGTACAACAAAGAAACGAATTCGGGAGAAAGAGGTGGTACATGTAAGTGAAAATGTCTCTGCAATGTTGCAAAGGAAGTTGCCACCTAAATGCAAAGATCCATGTAGCTTCATTATCCCTTGTGTAATTGGTAATATAAGGTTTGAAAATGCTATGCTAGACTTAGGAACTAAACTCATTTTGGCTAGAGGCGAATTCAAAGCCATGAACATATATTGCATATGAATTGATTACTTTCAGTTATTATTCCATGAATTTGCTTAACTGTTTAATTCAGAACTCATTCTTGTATGTTGATTAAGGATGCATACTTAGTTTGCATGCATGAATTTGATGCTAAAATATAAGGGAGTTTCACCTAATAGTTATGAACTTATATTTACAAGTAGTGGAGGTCACTGGTCATGATCGTGTTAAGTGAATTCCTGGCAGGAGTATCATGTTGTTCATAGTTACGAATGCCTTATCAATGCTTATGATTTTCATAGAACTTAATGATCTTTCATATGTATCTCTATTATGCTGTTCGTGTAAGGGACTTGATAAGAATAATTTGGTTGTGACGCTGAGTCCAATTCAATGAACTTAGGAAAATCTGAGGGTTAATTAGTGCTGTTCACAGTTAATCTGGGGCATTGTCATTCATGGTTTATAGGAAGAGTAACTGGAAATCGATTCGTATGCATATGTGTCATGTGTGGAGAATGACCCTCTAGCTAGCCATTCACCTCTTTAAACACCCTAAATTCGTAGCAATTAGTTTAGTAACTTAGTTTAAGTTTTAAATTTGTCAAAAACAAAACCCCCCCTTTATAATTCATGTTTTTAGGTTAGAATCTGTCCAATTGGTGTCTTTTTAATGTTTTGAGTCTTTTTAGTTTAAAATTCGTCCATAGTCATCCTTAGTGTTAGTTTTGAGTCAATTTGTTTGTTTTGTGTAGTTTTTAGTATTTTGAGTCAGTTTTGAGTCATAGGAGTCTAGTTTAGTGTTTTTAAGTCTAGTCTAGTAAAATTGAGTCTAATTTGAGTAGATTAGCAGTCCCTCCTGATCCTCGGCCTAGAACGATCCATATTTATCCATACTACAATTGTCAAAAAGAGGGTTTAATTTGTGTGCTAGTTCAATTTCACATCAGCAGGCAGAAAACTTGTAAACTTGGAGTTCCAAGCTCTTGGAACTTGTTTTAGTCCATATAGGTATCGTTTGGTATGTAGACGGGACGTGATGGGACAGAATGGGACGAGATGGGACGGGACGGAACGGAGAGGGAGCAAAGATGCCCTCGGATGGAAACAAGGAGGAAGAAGAAGGAGACGGAGAGGTTATAATTTTGTGTTCCACGGATGTGGAACGAGTCGTTCCAGGGGGATTAGGTGGAACGAAAATTCACCTAAAATTCGTCCTGTGGAACAGAGTGTTCCACCTATTTTAGGCGCACCAAATGTGGGACGGAACGTCTTGTCCCACTCCGTTCCGTCCCGTCCCAAGTACCCAACGGTACCATAGTGATTTTACCAACCTGCAGACATGATTTGGAAACTTTGAATCCACAAACCCCTGAGGTTGTTTCATATACACTTTTTCCTCAAGCTCTCCGTGCAAAAAAGCATTTTTAATGTCGAGCTATCTTAAATTCCAACTGAATTGTGCTGCTAATGCTAAAATAAGCCTTACAGTTGAATGTCGAACAACCGAACTAAAAGTCTCAGAATAATCCAACTCTTATTCTTGACTGAAACCTTGTGCAACCAGTCAAGCCTTGTATCTTGATACTTTCCCATCAAGGTTCCTCTTGACTTTATAAACCCATTTACTTGCTATTACAGCTCTATCACTTAGAAGAGGAACAAGTTTCCAAGTACCCTACGCCTTTAGAGCATCATACTCATGCTGTATGGCTTTCTGCCATTGCACAACAGATGATGTAGCTTTAAAGTTATTTGGTTCATCTATTTCATGGATGTCAGCCAAAAAAAAAATCCACATGATATATGATCATTGTTATCCTCAGGAGCAACATTTATGAACAGAAGAGATGACAATTCAAGTAATTTAGCTGGAAATGATTTGTAGTCTTTCCTTTGAATACCACCAGTCTTGAGTCTAGTTTGAATAATATTGTCCTGTGTTTGTGATGCAAACTATATATGTTGTGGAGACAAAGGAATAATTAGCTGAAGTTGGGCAGAGTCAAAGACAGGAAGCAAGGGACCTATGTGTTGAGGTGAGTAAAGAGTTACTGTTGATGGTTGAGTTTCAAATCCCAGCATTTCAGTTTCAACTTGCACTGAATGACTGCCCATGTTTGAAGAAGACCTTGATGTATAAGTATCAAAATGAGTTGCAGATAATGATGACTCATGTACAATATCAGTACCAAAAAGTGACTCCTTATTACCCTTTGAATGAACTGAATTTCTATGTTCTATAACTCTATGTTGTATTGGAATAGGTACCACTAAGATTGATCCTGAGTGGCTTCATTCATTGTTACTTTAGACTGCAATTATGTATAAGGAAACACACTTTCATAAAAAACATGTCTTGAAATGATGCATTTTCTAGTCTTAACATTGTAGCAAATTACACCTTTATATCCCATGGAGTAACCTAGGAAAACACATCACTCAGACCTAGGTTGTAACTTATGTGCAGAATATGGTCTTAACCAAGGATGCACTGCTGATCCAAACACTTTCAAGTTTTTCAACTCTGGATCCTTACCATATAATCTCTTGTAAGGTCAATCCATGGACAACACTCTACATGGCATTCTGTTAATTAAAAACACAGCATGTACACATGCATAATACCAAAATTCAATAGACAATCAAGCTTGGAGAAGAATAGTAATGGCAGTTTCTACTATATGCCTATGTTTTCGTTCAACTACCTCATTATGTTGGGGGTGTTTATGGATAGGAAATCATATGTTCAATCCTTTTTTCAGCAAGAAAAGCTTTAAAAGAATGACTAGTGTATTCTCCCCCACCATCAGATTGTAAACATTTAAGAGCAACCCCAAACTGTGTATGAATAAAGCTACAGAATTTCACAAAAATTGTATACACATCTGATTTGTTATACATTGGGAAAATCTAAACATACTTTGTATATTGATCAACAAACGTTACATAGTATCTATACCCTTCTACTGTCTTTACTGGAGAAGGTCCCCATATATCTGAGTGCACATTTTCAAATGGTGAAGAGTATTTATCAATACTAGCAGAAAAATGAAGTCTAGACATCTTTCCTCTAATACAATGTGTACACATACTATGCTGATTATCTAAATCTATTGATATACTAGACTGTCTCAACATGCTAGACAATATCTCATTGGTAAGATGACCAAACCGTTGATGCCACAGAGTTGACTTGACCAATTGTCCAAGAAAAACTGAAGGCTCCTGAACCACAGACTGTACTCCTTTTGTATGCTTGACCACAGGGATTTGAAACAATTGTCTTGTTTTACTCTTTCCTCTGTACATGATGTCCCTTATCTTCTTGTCCTGCACAAAAAATTCATTTTCATCACAAACAAACCAATTGTGATTGTCAGCACACAATTGTTGTATAGATAACAGACTTCTAGCAATCTTTGGAACATGTAAAACATTGCTAAGAATAAGATCATGAGTATTGGTTTTAATGGTTGTTTCACCAATATTCATAATGGATAAACATGTTCCATTTCCAACTGTGATTTTATCAGAACCTTGGTATGATGTAACTTGATTCAATGTTGTAACATCAGCAGTGATATGGTGAGATGCACCAGTATCAACAATCCACGCATCTTGAGCAATATACTGTTCTATCTGTTGTGCTGCCATAACTGTTAAGTTTGCAGGTGGTTGTTGGCCTTGAAAAACATAATTCCCTCGGTGATAACAGTCAAGAGCTGAGTGACCTCGTCTCCCACAAATCTGACACTCCATTTGAAATCCAGTATTTGGTGCACTAGCATTTATGTGAAAACAATTAACTACAGTTTGCCCTCTCTTGTTGCAGGTTTGACATTCGATCACTGTAGTTGACCTGTTCTCTCTCTGTTTCCATTCCACACATGTGAACCATTTGACCTTGAATTGCCCTAAGAAAAACCATAAGAGTTTCCTGGGTTGTAACCTTTGCCTTTGAATCCACCATTTGTCTTGTAATTATTGTTGCCCTTGTAATTTGAACCACCAAAAGGCTTCTGTGTAAAAGGAGGTCTTAGACCAGAATTTGATGCATGACCCATAAATCCAAAATCATAGGGAACTTGAGGGATAAAATGGACCAGGAAGTTGCGGAAACATGGAAAGTTGAGGCATATTAGATTGCTGTGGATACTGCTGTGGCAAGACAAATGACTGTGGATATGGCTGTGAATATTATTGAGGAAAAACATATGGCTCAGCAGAATATGGGTATGGATTTGGAGTTATAACACCACCAGTGGTTGCAGGTAAATGACTATGACCTATTAGATCCTGAAGCAAGTGAATTTCCGTGAGCAAATGAATTTCCCTGAGTTGATTGAGAACCCTAAACATATAAGGCATAAAGACTTTAAGACCCAACACTTGTATCTCCTTCAATCTCTTTTTCAGCTCCAAGCAACAAGGCCCTAAATTCTTTCACAGAAATGGATGATTCTCTGGCTAATATCACAGTTCGAATAGTTGCGTACTCCTTCAGCAAACCAGCTAAACCAGCAATTATCACATCATTATCAGAAATAAACTCTCCAGCAATAGTTAACTGATCTCTTATGCTCTTCAATCTTAACAGATATTTATCAATCAAATCGCCTCTTTTTTTAATGGTGTGCAACTCTGTTTTTAAATTATTCACCCTAGTTTTAGACACTGAAGCAAATCTATCCACAAGATTCGACCAAGCTTCACAAGTAGTCAAACATCCAAGAGCATATTTAATAGCCTCATCAGACAATATAGCTAGTAAAAGACTCATTAACGCCATATCTATGGATTCCCATTCAACATATTCAGCAGTAAGTTCAGAAGTAATTCCTTTCTCAGTATCTATTACAAACTTTTGCGAACACCCAGTAGTGCCATCAAAATGCCCAAACAATTTATGGCCTTTCAACACAGATTTGAACTGAAAAGCCCATTTCACAAAGTTATCATCCTTCAACTTTATAGTGATCATTCCCAGCAAATTTTCAACTTTAACACTAGAACTAGCCATGATTTCTTAATCAAACACACATACTTTGCAAATAACAAACACCCAAAAAAATTTTGATATATGAATCGAAAGGAAAGACTGAAACTTCCTTACAGATTAAGAACTAAAAGAACTTTATCAATAGGCAAGAAAGACTGAAATTTCTTGATGAATCTTGCACACAAATACAACACAGAATTCCAATTCGAAAGAGAAAAACACATAATCTTCTAATCAGGACTGAAACCCAATTACTCAACAAAAATTCACAATATCACCTGAATTGCAGCTATGATTGCAGCCACAAAGCGCCAGAATAAGGATTTGCAATCTCCAAAACCTCAAACAACCCCGTCGAAAAACCTTACAGAAGTCATGAACTGGAGAATAAACGACTGTGCTGTGAGAATAAGTGGATGTGAAATAAATCAGCAGAGTGTTTGGTAAACTTTTTTGTAAAAGTGCTTTTGGAAAAAAAAGCAGTCTGATAGTGGGTCTTTTCATTAAAGGAGCACTGTAGCTCCGTGTGCTTTGAAAAAAAGCCAGTTTTCCAAAGCTGCAAATAGCAGCTTCAGCTTTTTCCTTTGATTTCAGCTTATTCTCACAGCAGCTTCAAAAATAAGGCCTTTTTTTTCAGTTTACCAAACACCTAAAACCCTCACAACTTTTTTTCATGGGTGTTTTTTTTTAAGCACCTCACTCCCAAACCATCCCTAAGTCTCCAAAACAATGGTTATATAGAGACTAGATTGAGCAGAATTACAACATTGCCCTTCTAACTAATCCTAACCAATTCTTGTCATTTCTTACAACCAATCCTAACCAATTCTAACTGTTTATCTGGTTAATATTCTCTACTGTCAATCATTTTCTTTTTATGATATCTATTATTCTTTCTGACTTAATAATATCATCTTAGGAAGGGAAAGGGTGTAGACAAGAAATATTGAGCCTGCCAGGGATGTTACACAGACATCATCACAGGTTGCCAGTTCAGAGGCCAAGCAAATAAAAGGAGCTCTTCCTGAACGCTTCTTTGACAACAAGGAAGCTGATTTATCTACACGAGGAATAAAGCCTGTTAAGCCAGATGTCAAGTAAGTGCACATTTTTCCTTAACTCCTAGATTGTAAAGGCGCTATTTCTTGACAAAGAGAGAGAGGAAGATGAGGGGGAAGAGTTGTTCAAATGTCATTCTAGATAGACTTGTTCAGGATAAAATAACTTTGAAAAGGTTCACGGACAGGCTCCCTTCATTGGTCATATCATAATTTGAATGTTTGTTCTTGATGCATTTTCAATTTAATAAAGAGGATGGAAAATTTGCCTCCGGTTCATTCTTAGGAATTCATTTGGTTTGACTCTTTCCAATAGTCCACCTATTTGTAAATGAGCAATACATGAAGACATTGCCTCGAAGATAATACGCATTTGAGGTTCCGTGTCTAATATGAGCTTATAGTAATAACAACAACAACAACAAAGCCTTTTCCCACTAAGTGGGGTCGGCTATATGAATCCTAGAACGCCATTGCGCTCGGTTTTGTGTCATGTCCTCCGTTAGATCCAAGTACTCTAAGGTCTTCCTCTACCCCTTCGGCCCTGAACCTCTGTCCCGTAGTCACATCTTCGAACCGGAGCGTCAGTCGGCCTTCTTTGCACATGTCTAAATCACCGGAACCGATTTTCTCTCATCTTTCCTTCAATTTCGGCTACTCCTACTTTACCTCAGATATCCTCATTCTCAATCTTATCCTTTCTCGTGTGCCCACACATCCCACGAAGCATCCTCATCTCTGCTACACCCATTTTGTGTACGTGTTGATGTTTCACCGCCCAACATTCTGTGCCATACAACATCGCTGGCCTTATTGCCGTCTTATAAAATTTTCCCTTGAGCTTCAGTGGCCTACGACGGTCACACAACAATGCTGGATGCACTCTTACACTTCATCCATCCAGCTCGTATTCTATGGTTGAGATTTCCATCTAATTCTCCGTTCTCTTGTAAGATAGATCCTAGGTAGCGAAAACGGTCGCTTTTTGTGATCTTCGCTAAATTGCTCCGGTCATTAGTATGGATAAGTATATAAATGGATAGAGATAGGAAAGCAAACACAAGATGTACGTGGTTAACCCAGATTGGCTACGTCCACGGAATAGAAGAGTTCTCATTAATTGTGAAGGGTTTACACAAGTACATAGGTTCAAGCTCTCCTTTAGTGAGTATAAGTGAATGATTTAGTACAAATGACATTAGAGTACAAATGACATTAGGAAATATTGTGGGAGAATGATCTCGTAATCACGAAACTTCTAAGTATCGGAGTGTGGTATCATCTTGACTTGCCTTATCTGTCTCATAGGTAGATGTGGCAGCTTCTCTGGAAATACTCTTCCTCCATCCAGGGGTGGTATCTTTAACTGATGGAGATGCACAAGGTAATGTATCAATTTCACTTGAAGCTTAATTGTAGTTTCAGGCTTGGTCAAGCGCGATACAAACCATGTAGTAGGAGTCCCCCAAGTCGCCGGGTTAGGGAATTTGCTGAAAAAGGTGACAGACAAGGTAAGCAATCAGAGCTCCGGCTGATTGTTCACCTTCTCCCCATCTTGCAGCAGCATGAAGGATAAAGAGAAGAAAAATGAGAAGAGATGATATGGGATACTTTTGCTTTTGAAGAAGTAACTTTCCACAGGCTTATTCTTGAACTGAGCTGGAGGGTTTTCTGGTTTCCTCCAGAGTAGAAGGCCGACTGAAGAATTTGAGGGTAAAAACAAGTCCATCAAATCTAGAGTACGTTCGACCCTGCTGATATGGGATACTTTTGCTTTTGACAGAGTAATGGATGGATCGGCACGTGTGCTGTTACGCTTGTCTCCACATGCTTCCTTGTATCCTTCGCACTTGCCCTATCTGTTCCTCAAGCAGATGCGGTATCTTCCCTGGCAATATAAGATGTTGAAGATGAGTACTCGAGAGCAATGCCAGGTAAGTAATCAGGTAAGGGGTTCCAGGCTGTCAGTTCCTGGCTGGGAACTTGATTTCAAGTGCTGACTGATTGCTCTCTTTCTCCTTGTCTTGCAGGTAAAAATAAGGCCAAAGGAAAAGACAGGGAAAAAGCATGATATGGGATACTCTTGCTTTTAACCCTGATGATATGAGATATTCTTGCTCTAGTATAGCTTGTTTGCAAAGGTATTATCGGGGGGAAAGAAAGCTGAATATTTCGAAAGGCTTCGTTGGGAGTGCCCTCTCAGATATGAGGAAGGGTTGAGCATTTTTGCAGGTCTGCCTGTCCGTTGGGGATGGAGGTTGACATATATAGGAGTCTCCCTAACAACAAGTAGTAATGCTATTCCTTTACCCTGCTTGGTCATAGCACGGTAGTGGGAGCTGCCAGCTTCACATGTTTTAACTCTGTCAGAGCACTTTGAAAAAGTGGTATGTGGTATCTGGCTCTCGAGATTCGGAGAACGATGCTTCTTCGATTTTTGAGAAAGCAATCATGGTGGGGGTCTGGCTCTCGAGATTCGGGAAGCAGTGTCTCTTCGATTTTTTGAGAAAGTAATCATGTTGGGAGTCTGGCTCTCGAGATTCGGAAGGCGGTGCCTCTTCGATTTTGGAGTAAGCAATCTTGTTGGGAGTGTTTTCTCGGATGTGAGTAAAGGTTGGGCATGTTTGCTAGTCTACCTTGCCACGAAGCACGGAGGTTGACACACAGGGACTTTCCAATTATCCAGCAGTGGTACTGTTCCTTTACCCTTGTGGGTAATAATATGGTAGCTAGACCTTCAAAATTTATGTGTCTAAACTTTGTTAGTGCTGTTTCTTTGCTATTCTTTTACCTTTCTTGGTCAGAGGGATGTAGTGGGAGCTGCAAGCTTCACATGCTCAACTTTGGCAGAGACTTTGACAAAGTTATCTGTGGTACCCATGAGCTATTGTTCCGTGTGGGAAGTGGGTGATTGAACAGTAAGATTCATGTGCTTTCTACTTCACCAGAAGTCTTCGACAGAATGCCCATAATTTTCGCAAAGCTAAGTGTGCGTGTGACAGGTGCTGACAAAGCTAGAAAAGAATGTGCCTCTTCGATTTCTGAGATCGGCCCTCGTGGTCTCTGAACAGCCCAGCTTTTGAGAAAGCGAGCGCCTCTTCGATTGATTCGGAGAACGATGCCTCTTCGATTTTTGAGAAAGCAATCATGCTGGGGGTCTGGCTCTCGAGATTCGATGAGCAGTGTCTCTTCGATTTTTGAGAAAGTAATCATGTTGGGAGTCTGGCTCTCGAGATTCGGAGGGCGGTGCCTCTTCGATTTTGGAGCAAGCAATCTTGTTGGGAGTGTTTTCTCGAATGTGAGTAAAGGTTGGGCATGTTTGCTAGTCTACCTTGCCATGAAGCACAGAGGTTGACACACAGGGACTTTCCAATTATCCAGCAATGGTACTGTTCTTTTAAGCTCTCTTCGATTTTTGAGAAAGTAGTCATGTTGGGAGTCTGGCTCTCGAGATTCGGAGGACGGTGCCTCTTCGATTTTGGAGCAAGCAATCTTATTGGGAGTGTTTTCTCGAATGTGAGTAAAGGTTGGGCATGTTTGCTAGTCTACCTTGCCACGAGGCACAGAGGTTGACACACAGGGACTTTCCAATTATCCAATAGTGGTACTGTTCCTTTACCCTTGTGGGTAATAATATGGTAGCTAGACCTTCAAAATTTATGGGTCTAAACTTTGTTAGTGCTGTTTCTTTGCTATTCTTTTACCCTTCTTGGTCAGAGCGATGTAGTGGGAGCTGCAAGCTTCACGTGCTCAACTTTGGCAGAGAACTTTGGCAAAGTTATCTGTGGTACCCATGAGCTATTGCTGCGTGTAGGAAGTGGGTGATTGGACAGTAAGATTCATGTGTTTTCTACTTCCCCAGAAGTCTTCGACAGAATACCCATAATTTCCGCAAAGTTGAGTGTGCGTGTGACAGGTGCTGACAAGGCTGGAAAAGTAGGTGCCTCTTCGATTTCTGAGATCGGCCCTCGTGGTCTCTGAGGAGCCCAGCTTTTGAGGAAGCGAGTGCCTCTTTGATTTCTGAGATCAGCTTTCGTGGTCTTTGAGCAGCCCAACTTTTGAGAAAGCAAACACCTCTTCGATTTATGAGATCAACCCTCGTGGTCTCTAAGCAGCCCAGCTTTTGAGAAAGCAAACGCCTCTTCGATTTCTGAGCAGGCGCCTCTTCGATGTCTGAAGCTCCGTCGAGTGCAGCTTTTTATAGGGGCTGGCATTAAGTTCCAAAGCACACTTGAATCTCCACCAGTAGAAGCTTCATTCTTGCACTTCTAAGATCTTGATTTGTCCGACCTCTTCTCTCTTCAATACCTTTGAAAATGTCTGGCCCCTCCGACCGTCGTTTTGACTTGAACCTTGTTGAAGAGGCAGCCCCGCCTTCTCCAGACAACATATGGCGCCCATCCTTCGTCTCCCCTACTGGTCCTCTTACCGTTGGGGATTCCGTGATGAAGAATGATATGACCGCTGCGGTGGTGGTCAGGAACCTTCTCACTCCCAAAGATAACATACTACTTTCCAAACGGTCTGATGAGTTAGCTGTCAAGGATTCACTGGCTCTCAGTGTTCAGTGTGCAGGTTATGTGTCTAATATGGCCCAACGCCTATTTGCTCGAACCCGCCAAGTTGAATCATTGGCGGCCGAAGTGATGAGTCTCAAACAGGAGATTAGAGGGCTCAAGCATGAGAATAAACAGTTGCACCGGCTCGCACATGACTATGCTACAAACATGAAGAGGAAGCTTGACCAGATGAAGGAAACTGATGGTCAGGTTTTACTTGATCATCAGAGATTTGTGGGTTTGTTCCAAAGGCATTTATTGCCTTCGTCTTCTGGGGCTGTACCGCGTAATGAAGCTCCAAATGATCAACCTCTGATGCCTCCTCCTTCTAAGGTTCTGTCCAGTACTGAGGCTCCGAATGATCCCCCTCCGATGCCTTCTCTTTCTGGGGCTCTACCGACTGCTGAGACTTCTCATAAGCAACCTTTGTGAAGGCTCCATCTTGTTTGTTTATTTTGACTCATGTATATGTACATATTTGTAGCTTATCGGGGATATCAATAAATAAGTTTTCCTTCATTTCAACGTATTGCGTTAAATACACCAAAGCCTTCTTCGCTAAGTTCTTTGAATTTTCTTTTGTTGAAGCTTGTATGTTGAAGCTTTCTGAGTGGAGCATGTAGGTTGGGGTAGTGTTCCCTTAATTTTTCGAGTGAGGAAAACTTCTCGGTTGGAGACTTGGAAAATCCAAGTCACTGAGTGGGATCGGCTATATGAATCTTAGAACGCCATTGTGCTCGGTCCTATGTCATGTCCTTTGTTAGATCCAAGTACTCTAAGTATTTTCTTAGAGTCTCTTCCAAAGTTTTCCTAGGTCTTCCTCTACCCCTTCGACCCTGAACCTCTGTCCCATAGTCGCATCTTCTAATCGGAGCGTCAGTAGGCCTTCTTTGCACATGTCCAAACCACCGTAACCGATTTTCTCTCATCTTTCATTCAATTTCAGCTACTCCTACTTTACCCGAAATTGAAGGAAAGATGAGAGAAAATCGGTTACGGTGGTTTGGACATGTGCAAAGAGGAAGCAATCCTTTGCTGGTGGTCAAGGTGTTGAGTTGTACTGTGCAAGAAGCCATAATTATTATGATTACTTAAAAAATAAGAGGGGTTACCCTTGAATTCTCCACGTCAGTGGTTTCCACACATGGTTTTCCGTTGACCCAATGATAGTCGTCCCTCCCTTATTGTCTCTGGATTTTCCTGTGTTTTCTTCGCTACTCTTTATTTTTATAGTGCTCATGGTTTATGCTGCCACGGGCTCAAGTTGAAGTGTGGACTAGTTAAGTATGAAAACTGCTGATTGATTTAATATGAAAGCATTGTGATCTTGAGTTTGTAATTACTATATGGCCAAGATGAGTACGGAGAATTTGAGAAGTTAATACAAGAGGACTTGAAGGAGGTCGATAATCGTATGGAAGAAAAAGAGGTGAGGGTTTATTGCAATTGTGCTTGAGAGTGATGCTGACTTGCGCGTACTCATATATTCTTTTGTTGTTGCAATTGTACTGCAGATTGATGCTGCTGAGACGATAAAAGAGGCTGAATCAGTGAAGCAAAGGTAGTGCAGCAATAAAGTGCTATCTTTCCGAACATTCTTTTCTTTTTTGCAACCCAATTGTCTTTGTTGTTAGTGTTTACCTTCTTCGTTCTCCTTTTGTTTCCCAGTGCATATAGGGAAAGAGTGGAATTGTTGAAAAAGAAGAAAATGGAACTGAAGGCTGCCGGTGCTGCCAAGTGCAGAAAAGTTTCGGATGTCGTAAAGAAGGAGCCTAGTCACGATGAGTCATCAAGTGATAGCGACACGGATGAGAATTTTGCAGTGGATAGAAGAGCATAGCATCTGTGAATGCTCTTGGGGTCTTCTTTACGTTCTTGACATTTTCGAAACCTGACAATGTAATGTGCCAAGTACTTAATTTTAGATTCCTTGTGCTCTCTAATTGCAATATGGTAATGTATATGTACAATGGGGAGTGAACGAATGTGAAAAGCTAAAACGTCTACCCAGCACATTTGGGTATCCCCACAACGTTAAGAAGAAACAATGCGTTGTGGCAAATATATTTTCCAGTCGACGACTCGACATACTTATTTGTAGCTTAAATTTTCTTACAAGCAGAGGTGAATCAATAAATTTGCTTAAAATGGGAATCACCAAATGAAGCATAGGCTAACAAGTTCAAACATTTTAATTTATATAGAATGGATTAACAATTAATAGAAGACTTTTTATCTCAAAGTGCATGAATTGATGTATATCATTCCTTTGGTTTCTAAGGTTGAAGATTGATCAATCGTCGAAACATTTTAATTTTCTTACATGCATGCTTGAAACCAACACAGAGAGAAGGTTTCGAAGGTTCCCTTTGTAGCGTGCTTTCTGAGCCCTCGTTCGCGCTCCAAGCTCCAAGCTCCAAGCTCCTTGTTCTTGATATTCCTTGTATGTGTTCTCCTAGGTTCCAAGTTAGGAGCCCTCTAACTTTTGACACATTTGCAAGACGAAGATGGTGGTGGATGAGATAAGAGAGACGTGAACTATTCTATTGGTCTCCTTTGAAATGAGGGAAATAAACTTGAAATTTGGATAAAAGTCAGAATTTATAAACTAACATGCACTAGTTCCCTTGTTTGAATTCATAAACATAGAAATTTAGAATTTCCGGGTGGAAAAAAAACTTGGAATTTGGGACCTCAATTCCCAAGTTTAAATTCCATGTAAATAAACTAACGTGCACTAATTCCCTTGTTTGAATTCCATGTAAATAAACTAACATGCACTAATTCCCTTGTTTGAATTCATAAACATAGAAATTTAGAATTTCCGGGTGGAAAAAAAACTTGGAATGACCTCAATTCACAAGTTTAAATTCCATGTAAATAAACTAATATGCACTAATTCCCTTGTTTGAATTCATAAACATAGAAATTTAGAATTTCCGGGTCACCGTCTGAAGGTGTAAACCTCAAATGTTGCTGCATTGGGAAATTAGTTGGTTTTGCCTTAATCATACTTGCATCCTCAAGTATATCTAGAGTATATTTACCCTGGGAAACAGCAATACCTTGTTTCGAACGGGCAACTTCAACCCCAAGAAAATACTTGATATGCCTTAAGTCCTTGATCCGAAAATTGTTGTGCAATAAGCTTTTAAACTCATCAATGGCAGTGTTGTCGTTTCATGTGATAATCATATTGTCAACATAAAGCAACACTGTTGTAAAATAATTGCCTCGTACCTTGGTAAACAAGGAATAGTTCGCCTTGGACTGTTGGATTTCGGCTCTTTTGATGGCTATGGAGAATTTGGAGAACCAGTTACTCGATGCTTGTATTAAACCATATAGCAACTTTCGAAGTTGAGAAACCATTTTTCGCCCCCCTGTCGACCAAGGCCAATAGGAGGCAACTTATAGACCTCTTCATCCAAATCTTTCTGGAGGAAGGCATTTTGGATGTCAAGTTGATGCAAGGACTAATGTCGGACAGCAACAACGAGAAGCAAACATTTGTGAGTGACCACTTTCAAGAACAACGACGGCAGACGGCGGTCAACAGAGGTCACCATTAAGGTCCTTCAAAGATAACAAAATCTTTCACTGGACAAAGGTATATTCCGTCACTTTCATATGAGTTTCTCGACGCCCGACGCATGGCTTCAACGGCGGCGACTATGGTGTCTACTCTCCAAACAACTTCGATGAGTAGGATGGTGCGTTTGCCGGCGATGAAGGTGGCGCGTCCACCAGTGACCAATTGGGGCATAGCAGCCAGTGGTGGCATGTGCAAGACCCGAGACCTAACCTTAGATTATTCAACGCTTGAATCGCGTGGTGCACTCCATTGTGATAATTCAATGTCCAAATAGCACTTTTAGGTGAAATTAGAGAAATGTTAGAATGTGTTTATTAAAGCTAAATAATACATTCACAGGTACACGTTCAGTTAACTCGGACATAGGCAGGTGCCTATTGAGGAATCACGCTCATAATACCTGTGAGTGGATCCCCTAAAAAGCTGAGTTTTCAATTAAACTGTTTTTGATAAGTTGAATCTTTTTGAAATAGTCTTTGATGAGTCTTGAATGGAAATTGATTAGATGACCACTTAGTTGATTTAATTGTTTTGGTGATTTATTTCACTGTATAGTCATCATGCATATTCGATAGTTGTCCATGGCCGTAAGATTATTTGTAGGTGTCAATATTTCTAGTAGAGGCTAAATGAGCTAGTAGATGCTAGTTATTGCTCAGGTAGATACCATTTCACGTGCTTGTCATACTATACTAGTAAATGCTAGATTTGAGATTTGTTGCAGGTATGACCTTTGATGATTTGATGTGTTTTTATTGGTTTGATATGATTGGATTGATTTGGAATGTGACTTGTTTTAACCATGTATTATAGTATATACAGTATATACTAGTATGTAGTTTTAAACTATATATGTTTTCAAAATGGAGGTTAGTATATTCGAAATGTTTTAACTAGATAAATAATTATGAGCCAACTCATACTTTGTTTTTCAACCCCTCAGGACATAGTGATTACAAGGCAGCCGTTGAGGGACAAGTGGGCTTGGTAGTGAGGCTATTCATCTCCGAAGTAGGGTGATTTCTCTTCTACTTGTACCATTGATTATGGTAAGCACTACAATTTGATTTGTGTTAACTGTTGTATGCGTTGCTATGAGGCTCTGAACTTGATGTGATAATAATGGGATTAAATCCCTAGATGTGTCCTCAAGTAGGGAGGTTGTTTCGCGATGTACATGGAAAAGACGTCAGAACTAGTCAAGCTCTTCAAGGTCGTTGGAAAAAACTCAACGCATCATTTACTTGTTGGAAAAATGTCATCTCTCATGCTTCCGGTAACCTCCGTAGTGGAACAAGTTTAGCGGATCAGGTGACAATTTTTTTATTTATTTATACGCATTCCACCCACATCAATATTTTGATTTATTTAATTTCGTATGTAATTTTTATGTTATTTCTTATGTCATTTTTATATGCATTCCACCCGCATCAAAATTTTAATTTATTTAATTTCTTATGTAATTTTTATTTAATTTCTTATGTCATTTTTATGTAATTTATATGCATTCCACCCGTATCAATATTTTAATTTATTTAATTTCTTATGTAATTTTTATTTAATTTCTTATGTCATTTTTATGTAATTTATATGCATTCCACCCGTATCAATATTTTGAATTTATTTATTTGTGTTACACCTGCAGTTTTTAACACTATCTTATCCCACATTTTTATAGACACTACAAGCTCAAGCATTCTACAACTCAAAGAACCAGAACAAATCATTCACCATATGGGAATGTTGGCAAATTGTCAAAGATTACCCTAAATACAAAATTGTGGCAACCGGTCCAGAAGTTGTCATGCACGGTATGGGTCTACATAGTTCTCCAGAACCAGACATGGCCGAACAAGAAGCCGACACATTTCAAGACACGGAAGGGACGCCTGAACAAGTGCCCGAGACCCAACCGATCGTCAGTCCCTCAGGCCTCAAGGTAAAAAGGCATCAAAGAAAAAAGGTAGTTCTTCCAAAAATGACTACACTAAATATATGGAGGAACTTGCTCGCCAAGGTGAACTGAACATGGCACGGGAAAAGGCTAGAGATGAGGAAAAAGTTGCTGCTATGGCAGCAATATTAGCAGCTACTGAGGCCCATGATGCGGCGGCTGAGAGACAAAGAAATAGTTAATCGAGAGAACGAGCTGGTTAGAGAAGCACTTCATCGAGAAAATGAATTGCTTAGAGAAGAAAGGATGGCTCAAGCAGATCGTGACACTATGAGCAAGTCTCTAGTAGGACTGTCTCCGAATTCTAAATATTTTTGGACATCGGAAAAAAGAGATGTCATGCGAATGAGGAGTGCAAGAGATGCGGAAATAAGTCAAGGGGGTTCTAGCTACACAAATCATGGCAACCAAGATCCTAGCACCACATATCCTAACTCGAGAGACTTTGTATAATTTTTATGTAATTTCTTATTTTTTTAGAATTTTATTTAATTTCTTATGTA
Source organism: Malus domestica (assembly GCF_042453785.1). Classification (NCBI taxonomy): domain Eukaryota; kingdom Viridiplantae; phylum Streptophyta; class Magnoliopsida; order Rosales; family Rosaceae; genus Malus; species Malus domestica. The sequence continues at coordinate 32,887,867 of NC_091662.1, read as the reverse complement.
ATTTTTATGTTTTTTCTTTCTTTTTTCTTTTGAACTTTATTTAATTTCTTATGTAATTTTTATGTTTTTTCTATTTTTTTTCTTTTGAACTTTATTTAATTTCTTATGTAATTTTTATGTTTTTTCTTTTTTTTAGGTTTGAACTTTATTTAATTTCTTATGTAATTTTTATGCTATTTCTTATTTATTTTTAAAACTTTATTTATTTTTATTTAATTTATTATGCAATTTTAATGTAATTATTTATTTATTTTTGTACTTTATTTAAACACATGAAATAAGATTACATAAACTCACCAAATCAGATTACATAAACTCACCAAATAAACTTAAAAACAAAACACACTACATAGAATTACATAAACTTAGAAAAAATACAATTTATTCTTCAACCACAAGCCTCATTTTAATTATCTTCGTCTTCATGCAATCCCCACTGGTGCTCAATCAAGTCATTATGGCGGGTTACGTGCCAATATGGCTCTTGCACATCAGTGTACCGTTGAACGATCAATTCATTGTAACGTCCATTGCATTCCAACGACTCGTATTGCACTGGATCTTCGGTCCAGTCATAAGCACAATAGATACGTGTTCTTGAGTTGTTCATCGGATCGGGCTCATATTCATCAACGGCATCATAATCATACTCATCTTCAACAATCATGTTGTGGAGAATAATACACGTCATCATGATGGATCGAAGAGCCTCGACATCAAACATTCTAGCTACAGCCCTGATAATCGCCCAATGAGCTTGCAGGATACCAAAACAACGCTCGACATCCTTCCTACACCTTTCTTGACATTTTGCGAAGTGTTTTTCCTTTTCAGTTTGTGGATGTGGCACTGTTTTGACAAATGTTGACCACCTTGGGTAAATGCCATCTGCAAGGTAGTATGATCCCTCGTATTGGATACCATTAACCCAATATGTGCATCTCGACGATTTTCCTTGCAGCAGTTCGTCGAAAACTGGGGATTGGGCAAGGACATTTAGGTCATTCTGAGCTCTTGGAACACCAAAAAAAGCATGCCAAATCCATGTATCAAATGAAGCCACCGCTTCCAAAATGATGCTTTTAGCTCATTTTCTGTCGCCATATGCTCCTTGCCACGCACTTGGACAGTTTTTCCAAGTCCAGTGCATGCAGTCGATGCTTCCAATCATGCCAGGGAAGCCTCGCATCTCACCCTTCCTCAGAAGCCTTCGCATGTCCCTTGGCGTGGGTGTCCGGAGGTACTCATTGGTGTAGAGGGCTTCAATTGCAGAGCAAAACCGCATCAGGGACTCCAGAATAGTTGTTTTTCCCATCCTCGCGATCTCATCCACTTGATCTGCAGATGCTCCATATGCAAGCATTCGCAAGGATGCCGTAATTTTTTGCTAGGGAATAAGACGTAGAACATGAAAAGAATCCTCTTTTTGCACAAAGTATGGATCATGGTTGCAAATATCACTCATGATTTTGTCGAACAAATTTTGTTGCATTCTAAAACGACGTCTAAAAATATGATCACGGAATATGCTATTGGGAATAAAATAATCTTCCAATAGATCTTTACCTCGTTTTTCCCTTTTTCTATCTAGGTTTACAACACGTCTTGGTTTGGCTATCTGACCCACGGCTTCCATGACACGGCGGGAATATGAGGCATTCTGCCTTCTATGGTGATCATCCTCATCCTCCTCCATGAAGAAAGCCTCATCTTCACCTCCACCTTCCTCGAGATTGGCCAATTCTGCCTGTTGTGCTAACAACCTTTTCTGTTGCTCCTGCAACTGTTTATACAATTTTCTTGAAGAAGACATTGTAATAAGAACTCAAGATTTGAAAACGATGAATAAGGATTCTAAGCTAAAAAGAAGGATTAAGCTTGGTGTGAGGATGGATGTAGGGATGTAGGGTTTATATGGACAAAAAAAGAAAGGATGAGGTTATGGACAATGCCACGTGGCACTATGTGATTGGTTGAAAATCTTATCGAAAGCTTGGCTAAATTATTGTAAACCGGAAGTGACACGTGGCATGTCGGGATTGGTCGAAAATATTATCGAAAATCTATCCACAAAATAGTACGTTCGGATAATGACATGTGGCATGGCGTGATTGGTTGAAAATCTTATTGAAATCTTGGCTAAATTATTGTAAAATGGAAGTGACACGTGGCATGTCAGGATTGGTTGAAAATCTTAGCGAAAATCTATTCACAAAATAGTACGTTCAGATAATGACACGTGGCATGACGAGATTGGTTAAAAATCCTATCCGAAATTAAAACTCTTTTATTTTTTTATTCTTTTAGAAAAATTTTAAAAATATTTTAAATGGGCTGGGTGCCAGTGCATTTTGTAGGGGTGGAGATCGTTTGTGCCAGCGCATTTTTTCACTGGGTGCCAGCGCATTTTTTTAGGGGTGGAGATGCATTGGCCTATTACTGTTCATTGGAGTCTGTTACTGTTCACTGAAGTGGATAAATGGGCTGGGTGCTGGCACAAAGTCCTTAGGGGTGGACTTGCTCTAAGACAATCTTGATCTCTTAAGTCTTACGGCTTGTTCTGCATTATTCCAACTATTGAGTTTCTTTCTTGATATGTAGATAAAAATTTATGCAATAACTCTTGTTTGATCATGTCTTGCTGTCAACTAAACAAATGGTTTGAGACAAACCATCCTCCCAATTGAGCGTACTTAGTATGTACTTATCTACTGAATTATTAATATCCACCTAATAATCCCTTGATGGGAAAAGTTTAGGATAAATACATGCGAAAAGAAGGTCTCCTTAACTTAACATTTTTAGATTAATTCTTCTAAAATTATCATCTCATTATTGACTTTTAGGTCATACATCCAACACTAACACTTTATGGTGTAACACCAATGTTGGGAGTTTAATACCAATATCATTCGATAACCTCATCATCATTAGGTAATGTTGGATGATAAACTTTGACAGTTATAGTAAACTTTATTAAAATAAAAGGCACCTATACAAATTTAAAAGATAATGTAGAATTTCTCTACTTGGTGATGAGGTGCAATTTGAGTTGGGTCAACCTAAATTCATCCATGCCCAACCCGATTTCATAACCGATCGGGTGGTTTAGAATGAAAGAAAAAAACCCCCCTAAACCCAACTTAAACTCAACCCGATCATTTATTGGGTTGAGTTAGGTTGATGCCTTGCCCGCCTATGTTAACCCAAACCCAAACTGAATTTGAGCCCGAATTCTCTCATGCACATATTACCCATCTCACTTCATTTTACATATATAAGTTATGTATAAGTATAGGAATGACTATACTTGAAGTTATTGTTGGCTTTACTCTTACATTTCTTTTGGTTGAAGCTTTGGTATATGTCTTGTAAATTAATTGCAACTTTGCATGGTTGAAACATTGGAAGTAGTTTCCAAGTTGTTTGCTTTAACTTTTGTGTGGATGGTGATGTGTGAAGGAAAATTTAACTAATATTGATGTTGTTTGGTTCAAAATTTGAAAAATCAAATAAGGTGTTATAAGATTAAACTCGATAAATTTGTGCGAACCGGAACCGAACTTGAATAAGCCCGAACTTAATTAAAATTTAAACCCCACTAAACTCGCATGCACCCGAACCCAACCCAAATCCAAATTGTAAAGGTCGGGTTAGGGTTGGATTGACTACTCAACCGACTCAAGTTGCACCCCTACTTGGTGAATATCATGTCTATTTTTAAATATGGGTTGAAACATGCGAGTACGGATAACCAATATAAAGGTAAAAATTGAGCCCCTCGAGTTAAAAAATTAAAAGTACTTATAAATGTCAAAGTGACATATATTTTATTTGGTCATTTGGTTAAGACAATATGCTAAATTTTACTTGAGGAGTGGATGTAGTTTATTTTCTTAGTATTGTTTGAGTTTGCATAATCACATATCTGAATAGTTACATTCAGGCAGTGGCGGATCCAGGATTCCAACATTGGGGGTCCTAAAATTTTGAAAAAAACTTCTAGGAGTTTTAACGAAAAGGGTCTGGCACTATTCATTCTTAATCAAAATGACATTTTGTGTATGAAAAGTCTATAATGGGTCAAGCTCTTTTTTTTATTTACTCTTATGCCATTATTCCATTATTACAGGAGGGTCCCCAATGATGTTGACATTTCTGTCTGGAAATACATTATTTTACATGATGCTATTCAACTTATGCTAATTTGTTGCCAGCTCTTCATGCTTCCATCATGTTGTCGATGTTATGCAGTTCTTCTTCTGTCAAATTGTTCCAGTACTGTTCATCAATTTCTACTAGCTCTGCATCTCTCTCTATCTTCTTTCACCTTATAGTACATTTCTGCTGTTTCTTCTTTGAAATTTTGAGACTTTCAATAGAGCTGATAACTGATCATTGTCTTGCTGTAAATATATATTTCTTCTTCTTCTGCTACTAATACCATATCATACCTAAAATCTTTAAACTCATCCAAGGCAACCATTTGGATCCCTCTAAATTTCAAAATATCTTTGTATGAAGGAGTCCACTTATGTGAGGAGACAGGGGATGGTCTAAAGGACTCTTCATTAATCATGGCTATATGCCTAGCTTTCTCCTTATGCATATGTGCATACCAATCTGGAGGACAACTGATAAAACTTATGCAAATTTCTTTCCACTTTTCTAGATAATCTTCTGCTACTTTTACAAGTTTTTCAGGAAATGATTCTAGTTGGGAAATATGGTTAATGAAAATTTTATCAAGATAACCAAACTCTAATAGTAAGGCAAGGGTAACTTCTACCACATTATGTTTTTTTCTAATGCTCATAACTAAAATGCTATAGTCTAAAATCTCTCATGTTAATCTTGGCTACAGCTATGATAACCTCTAGTTTACAAATATAATTCTCTGTACTATCACAAAGGCATGGTGGATACATCTTTGTAATAATATTCATCCCTGGTTTTGGATCAAAGATGGACTGATACAAAGCACATTGTAATTGTAATTGTAACTCATTCATGGACTGTGATACTCTGCTCAGGATCTCATTTTTCATATCTGGTGGCATTATTCTTAATTTTGCTTTTGAAATTTCTTCTAATAAAATATCATCTAATATTAAGTCTGAAGATATATTCCTAAGAAAACTTTCATATTTTTCTTGTTTTTCTTTGTCACTCAGAATCTGATGTTGCTCATTATTTTGATGTTGCTCCATTTCAATGTTTTCTTCTAAGAGCTCAATCTTAATTTCTTCTATAGGCTCATTAGCCTCTTGTTCTATGGGTTTAATTTTCCTTTATTCTTATGTTGATCAATTTCTAAACCTATTTTTAATTCTCTTTTCAAAGTGTCACCTTTTGTTGCATTCTAAGATATTGGAGTTCTTGGTTCATTTTGGTAAACTTACCAAGTAATGACTCATGGTCCCTAGAGAGGACTTGAAGGTTGTGCTCAAGAGAATGAATATGATGTTGGCTTTGATGGAAATTAAAATTAAAACTATTAAACTCTTGTTCCAAGGCTCTAATTAATTTTTCATGACCTAACCTCATACTTGGCTGTTTGATTTGGATATTCCAAAAATTATCTAAGAGAACATGTTGCCTATCAGAAAACCCTGATGTTCTTGACCTATGTCTCAGAGTTGGATTTCTGATTCCTTCAACAATATTGGTAGGTACTCGTGGTGATGTTGGTCTGCTTATGCTATTTTGGAATCTACTAAATGGTTGAGGTTGATGGTGCATCATTATGCTACTGAAAGGTGCTCTTCTGGCTTGTGGTCTTGTGCTATTTAAGGATGATGGTCCACGATATTCCATACATGTTCAACAAATTAATCTTAATAAGATATCAACTAATGTATTGTCATTACCTTTTATGTGTTCAAAAATTGGTTTAAAACCATTTCCTGTAATTGAATCAACAAAATTAACACATCTTCGGGCTGCCTGTTTATTAGCATGTATCTTATTATAATGAGAAACTATATTTTGACAATCTGTTCTAATTGTAAATACTTCATTATGTAAAAATAAAGAGAATGCTTCAAGTGAGTTAATTATTCCTAAAATTTCTAAATCTGTTGATGGTAATCTTGACTGTACATCACTAAATTTTCTTGATGAATATCTACAAACTTGTTCGTCAGACTTTGGAGACTCCTTATACTTTTTCTGGTATAGTATACATGCCCATCCTAATGATGAAGTATCTGTTTCAACTATCTTGTAACTATCATCTAATGGTAATGTTAATGGCTTAAGTTTAGTAATTTCTTCTTTTATATTTTGAACTAATTTAATATCTTCACTATTAAAATATTTTTGTCCTGTTTTGCTAGTTTTACTATGTAATACTGCTATCTTTCTTCCTAAATTAGAGATAAAATTTCTTACATAATTTAATAATCCTAAAAATGCTTGTAACTGTTTCTTATCTTCTAATTTGTCTGGAAATTCTAACACTTTTTTAGCTATATGATCTTGTAATTGTATTGTACCTGACTTGATATACATTCCTAATAATTCTATATCTTGCTTTTCTAATGCTATTTTATTTTTGCTAATCACAATTCCATTATTGATAAATTCTTGTAATACTATCTCTTAATGCTTCCTATGTTCATTTTATTTTTACTATGTACTAAAATATCATCTACATAAACACTACAAAAATTATCATATTTTTTGAAAATTTGATCCATCTTTCTTTGAAAGATTGAAGGAGCATTTTAAAGTCCAAATCGCATAACTAGCCACTCAAAATGTCCTTCTGGACAAGTAAAAGTTGTCCACTAAATTGATTCTTCTGCTAATCGTATTTGCCAAAATCTCGATTTACAATCAAATTTGATAAAATATTTGCTCTCTTGAATTTTATTTATAAGCTCATCCTTATTTGGTAACGTATAACTATCTTCATATGTATTATCATTTAATCTCTTGTAATTATAAACTATTCTAGCCTTACCTCTCTTTAATTCTGAATGTTTTCTCACAATAAATGCTGCTGATCTATGTCGCAGCCCGTCCCGGAATTTTTAATTCCGAGGACGTGAAGTTACGAAAATGTCCCTAAACGGGACTAAAGTGCGTAATTTGGACACTTGTTTTTACTTAAGGTTCTTAAACTTTGGTGAATTAGAATATTAATTGGTTTTAGAAACCTAAGCCAAGACTTTTACTTAGGTTTCTATGTTAAAAGTTTGAAATTGAGAGTGAGTTGGACACGGGGACCCCCACATCCCTCAAAACCTTCCCCAATTCCCGTACCTTGTCACTCTCTCTCTCTCCTCCTTCACGATTTCTCACTCTCTCTGTCTCTCTCTCCTTCGAACTCACGGACCAACTTCAAAAACACCCTAAAACTTCCACCAACGTCAAGTTTGAGACCACCATTGGAATCCTGAGGACTTCACGATCACGTGGGTACTAAATTCAGGTGAGTTTCATTTCAAAAACCCTAGTTTTCAAGGACCCCGTGATATTGCACTGTTCATGAACTTCGAATTGGCTTTGTTTTAGGTGAAACCAAGCTCACAGGGAGCTTAAGGAAGTCCCAAGGAAGCTCGGAGTGCTTCGTTGGCATGAATTGGACGTCGGGATCACCTAGTTCAAAGGTAGGCCGAATTTTCATATTTTTGGAAAGTTTGATCCCGTTGTTTTTGAAGCTTAAAATTAGTCCATCGTGATAGGTTATGATTAGGGCTTCAAATCGGTATAAATTACGTGAAAAATGGATGAAAAACGAAGGAGAATAGCAAGTTTGAAAAATTTCCAGAAACCGGCGAACAGTCGCCGGCGACCGGCGACTCGCCGGAGAAGACAGGGAATATTCCGTCAGTTTTAACGGAATATGCTAGGATTTAACGGAATATTCCCCAACTACCGTTACTGTGCCGTCAGTGTGCATGGCACGTGGCCGCGCGTGGGGGGCGCGTAGGTCCGTGCCACGTCTGGCGCGTGGGGGCGCGTGAGACCTCCAAAAATTATTTTAAAAATATGGGGATGATCCTGAGGTTGTGTAGGTCACAGTGGTATATTCATATACCCAATTTGAGCAATATATGAGGAGTTATTAGCTAAGAGTGGGATTATGCGTTAAATAATGTTAATTGCTTACTTCTCGTATAGGCGAGGATTATACGGACGTTGGGCATGGCTAAGGGAGGCTCAGGGACCTTCGACACGTCGATGTATTCTGTGAGTGGGCAGTTTTGTTTTCCGTATACATATATACTTGCCGTTTTCCCAGAAATTGAAAATGCATGAAATTATGCTTTAAATGAAAATGTATAAAAGTATATGAGATATATTAGTTGAAATGCCATGCATAGAAGTATGCGAAAAGTATATAGAATTATATGGAAATGTAAATTGAATTGCCATGCATGAAATGATATGAATGAAATGATATGAATTGAGATATGATGCATATATATGAAATGGTGCGGTGGACGCACAGGTGAGTATCAGGTGAGTATTATTATTGTTATGATGATGTTGATGTATATTGAGCTCAAATCCTGCACCATGGTTTAATGCTTATAGTATTCACCGCATCGCACGCTCGCCTTGGATCCAAGTAGATGCTGGTCGCACAGTCCACGCGGAGTGGGTGCGACGGGCCAGTCGAAGAGTGTTAGTGAGATTTCGACTGGTGGGTGACCTTAGATTATGTGCACAGATGATTGATGAGAAAGCACTAGAGCGTAACTTGTGTGCAGAAGGCCGTACAGGTCACAGAGGTGACTCCGGCAGAGTGAGAGTGATAGATTTTGAGCTCTAGGTTCAACCGTACAGGGCTATTAGAGGGCCTCCGGTTGATTACTTTCTTGCACCTGATATGATTATTGTTGATGCATCCATACTTAACTGTTGAATTAGACATGGCATGGCATGATTGATAAAGAAAAAAATGTTGAGTTAATGAATTGAAGTATTGAGAATATATATGTATATTTATATTTTACATTTCTGGGAAAGTATACAGGTTTTACGGAGAGGGGTTACAACGTTTTGAGAAATGTTTGGATTTGGAAAAGAATTGTTTTACTGACCCACTCAATTTTGGTTTTGCGCCCCTCCAGGTTCAGGAATCACAAAGGTGTGGTGACTACGAGGAATTCGACGGTGTTTTGACAGATTGGACAAAATTAGGACTCACCTTCGGGTGTATCAACTTATAAATTGTATCTTAAAGCTTCCGTACTGTGCAAATGGTTACGTCACTCTCACGTGACGGCCAGCATGCCCTCCTTCGGGACTGGGTGTGTCATCTATGTCTAGACTTAGAGGGTCTAATTACTTTTAAATTTAACAACTCTTTTATTTGCTACTCAAACTCTTGTTTAGCTATTAAACTACAAGGCATATCAGCCGTCTTAATGGTTAAATCTGGTTAATTATATCTAATTTTGCTAGTATTTTATTTTTACTCCAATGTAACTGTGGGTCTTCTCCTATAATTCTAGTTTATTCTGCTAATTGTAATAATTCTTCTAAATTCCTTGGTTTACTTAACTGTAATATTTCTATACGGTTTCTTTCTTCTAAAATCGGATATTCATGTTCAAATATGTCTTCATCAAACTCTTCTACGTTATTATGCTCATCATTTTCTCTTGAGTTTTCTAAATGATAACTATCTTAGCCACTAAACTCTTCTATACTTATGCTTTTGTATGCTTATACAGTATTACTTTGGTCAGTTATTGTAATGCCTTTTGAAAAATGTTATGTTAGGGTTCATAAATAAAAAACCTTGTAAACTTTTCACAAAGTTTAAACCTAAAATGAATGGATATAATCTTACTGGTGAAACAAATGTTAATGGTAAATTAAATTGTTGTTTTTCTACTTTAATAAACTCATTATTTATACAATGTGTTAAGTAAATTGGTCTCTCATCAAATTGTGTTATTCTCACTGGTTTTGCTAATTTTTGTCTATTTTTTTCTAGTACTAACTCTTCTCTTATGACACTCTATGTACTCCCTGTATCTATCATAGTTGTTGTTTGTATCTTATGTTCTTTTGCTAATTCTATTTCACAATTTATGGTAATTAAAGAACTATTTTTTGGTTTTTCTATACTATGAACAATATATGCTAATATTTCAGTACTTTCTTGTGATTCTGCTGATTCTACTGAATTAACTTCTAATAACCTATTACTATAACTCTTTTCACATAATATTGAATATTTATTATAGTATTTATGTGCAACTAATTTACTACACTTATGACATTTTTCAGGCCAACCTAAAATTAATGTATTTATATTCTTCTTCATGCTGTTCTTCTATGAGTACACACATATATTGTTCTAGATCACTATTTGTGCTACTTGAATCTTCCGAGTCTGAATCTATCATGTTAATACTCTTTATACTATAAATACTCTCATTATTGAATCTATCATGTTAATACTCTCTATACTATAAATACTCTCATTATCACTTAAATCATCTAAATTGTATATTGATTGAATATCTTCATATTCTTCTAACTTAAATAACTCCATTAAATGTACTTTTTCTTTCGACTGTTTACCAAATTTTGGACATTTAGGTCTAATATGTCCAGCTTCTCCACATGAATAACATTTACAACTACTCTTATCTTTTGACGCTTTATATTTTCTAATCCAAGGTCTGCCACTTCTTAATCTAAATTATTTTGGAATATATTTTCTTTTCCTATATGTTCTTGAAGGTCTTATACTGAAATTCTTATCCTGTTTGTAGGGTTTATATGACTTATATTTCTTTTTTTATATTTTCTTATGCTTATTTTTCTTATGACAACCATACTGTTGTGATAAATCTATATTTTTACAACTCATGTAAAATTGTTTCCTAATTTGTCTCTTAGCTTCTATTTGACTACACTCTTGTCTAAGTATATCATATACATGTTGAATTCTAGGTCCTATTGCAATATCATTTTTCTTTGGATGCTTTTGCCATTCATTCCAAATCTTTACACCTATTGGTCCTTTTATTTTTGTCATATAAGTATCTAATAAATTAATATCACTAATTCTACCTGTTCTTCCTAAATATTTAAAGAAATTTGTGGTATACTCAATTATATACTGTAAATCACAAATTTGTAATTATTCTAAATTTCTAACTGCTCTTATATGTTCTTGTTCGCTTCTGTCATCTAACCTATTATGATCTAAAAACTCTTGTTTAATCAAAGTAACAAAACCATCAATATTAAAATGTGTTTTAGTTGCCTGATGTTATTCTGGATTTTGGACTTTCCATGACTGGAAATAATAAAAAACTAAACGATCCAAAATATGCTCAAAGTAATCTAACATATTTTGTGAATTACTAAAATCTAACATTAATGTTGCATGTACGCAGCCTTTTTCCCATCTCTCAATCGTTGTGGATCTACATTATCTAAATTTAATATATTACCAGCTATATTAATTTGTTCTAACCCTTTCAAATATGGAATCCTATTTTTTCAAGGTGGTTTTATCATACTTTCTTCTATGTAATCTACTTTTTCTTTTTCATTATATTGTTCATTTGTTGGTCTCAAAAATTGTTGATCAGTTTTACTTGCGTGTCCTGGATTTTCTACTCCTGATGTACTACTTTCTTCTTCTGGATTACATTCTGCTTTCAATTCTAATAAATTATTATATTCTTTTGATCCTAAAATATGTTCTACTCCTATTTCTAAGATTAATTTGTTCATCTCTTCGTCTAAAATTCTCTGTAGTCCTAAATCATATGTCTTATATTTTTCCAAATATTGCTGTTCATCTAAATTATCAATATCTTCTATAAGCTTATCTACAATATGATCAAAATTTTGCTCAACTAAATTAATATCTAAATTATCAAAAGCCATATGTATACTCTCATTTTCGATCTCATTCTCATCCTATTCTATTTTTTCTAGTTGCTTATAAATACTAAACCTAATTGTTGCTTGACCTGTACTAGTTTCATATATTTGTACTTTATCTGGTTGTCTATTTGTTGCTACTTGTAAATTTGACAATGTCCACTGAGTTCCTTCTAAAAAGCTATTATTTACGGGTTTTGCTTCTATCATATTTACATGTTTACTACCAAATGTTTGAACTAAATTTTGAAACTCTAAATTAAACTTATGATTATATCTATCAGACACTTTACCTATATACATTAAGCTAATACACAAATTTTTATACTCTCCTTTCATATTATAATTTTTTTGTTCTTATGCTCACTTTAATATATTTACTAAATTCATTAATCGTCATAACATAATTTGGAATACAACCTATGACTGCTAAGTTTGAACTTAAGTCTACTTCAGCTGTTGCTATTGCTGCTTGTTAGTGATTATCCCATCTATCATCATATATGTATACTAATGTTTTTGTGCCCACTTGTGCTCTGGTTAATCCTGCTATTCCAATTAATATTGTTCCTATATGAATTTGACTAAAATGTGATTTTCTCAAATGAGTAACTGCTTCTTTACTAATTAGATTAAGTGTGACTTCTTTATTAATACAACTAACTTCATGTTGATTGATGCTACTTACAATTCTACTTCTGTTTTCAAATAAACCTAATTGATACAAGTTATATTTATTTTTCTGTGTTCTCTCAAAACCTCTTCGAATAAATTCTTGTTCTTCTTCTTCATTTGGATAAATATCTTCAGCTCTAACTACTTCTTTTCCCTTTTTCCTAAAGAGTTCCATTTTCTATTATCAAAAGGATTTAGCTTAGGTCTTCTGATATTATTATTTGCACTTAAAGTTAAATTTTCTAATTTATCTAGCAAAGATGGTGGATGTCACATCCCGGCCTGGGCCCCCACCACATCCCGGGCTCGACTCATCCGTAGCACAATATTGTCCGCTTTGGGCCCCGACCACGCCATCACTGTTTTGTTTCTGGGAACTGACACGATAACTTCCCAGTGGGTCACCCATCATGGGAATACTCTCACCCGAACTCGCTTAACTTCGGAGTTCCGATGGAACCCGAAGCCAAGGCCTCATGCTAGGTAGAGAAGGGAATATACATATAAAGCTTACATGATCTAATCCCCTGGGCGATGTGGGATGTTACAATCCACCCCCGCCCGACGTCCTCGTCGACACACTTCCGACCAGGGATTGGCTCTGATACCAAATTGTCACATCCCGGCCCAAGCCTCCACCACATCTCGGGATCGACTCCTCCGTAGCACGATATTGTCCGCTTTGGTCCTCGACCACGCCCTCATGGTTTTGTTTCTGGGAACTCACACGAGAACTTCCCAGTGGATCACCCATCATGGGAAAGCTCTCGCCCGAACTCGCTTAACTTCGGAGTTCCAATGGAACCCGAAACCAGTAAGCTCCCAAAAGGCCTCGTGCTAGGTAAAGATGGGAATATACATATAAGGCTTACATGATCCACTCCCCTGGACGATGTGGGATGTTACGGTGGAAGTGATGAAGATGCATTATGTAAAACTTGGTTTATTTCTGCTATTTGTTCTTCAACTTGATCTAATTTTTCAGCAAAACTTAAAACTAATTGAATAATTAAATTATTTTGCCTAATGGGAATATTACTACTAGCTACTAGCTACTTGTGTTGAAAAATTTGTTAAACCTACTGGTTCTTTATCTAACTTTCTAATTTCTTCCAAAGCTTGGATATATTTTCTACTAGTTCTAAAATCAGTCATTAAACTAATAATTTATCTATTTTATTATGTAACTTATCTACTTGTTCACTTAACTCTTTTTGTACTAATTGAATTTTTTGAACTTCTAATTTTAGCTGCTCAACTATTTCTAATGATCTAAGTTCTACTTTCTTTGGCTTACTACCTATGAGATCTACAAGCTCTTCTATCTCTCTTTTGCTAGGAAACCTTTGAATATTTTTATTATTATCTCCTAACTGAGATGTAATATAATCTAAATTTTGTCTAATTATTTTTATGGAATTTTTCTGAAAATGCTCTAACAACTGGTTTAACAAATGATTATGCTTATTATTTTCTAATTTTATGCTTTCTGTTTGACTAATAATAAGATCTACAATACTATTGGCTTATGGATTTTCTTCACTATGCAAAATATGATTATGTTTTCTCAATGGAAAATAACAAACTAGACTATTTTGGTCTAAGGTTATTTTTCTTTTTTGAGGTACACTAATTTCTAAATTAAGATAATCTATCATAAACTACAGTCTACCTTTCTCTAAAGTTACTGCTAACTGGTTTCTTAGAAACTCTTTTTCTTCTCTCAAGGTCTCTAAAACTTGATCTGTTGCTCTTTTTGCTTCTAAAACTTTATGCTGCACTTCTGTGTTATTATATTTACGAATAAATGAAGGATGTTCAAGATAACCAAGATAAAACTTTTGCTTCTTCAAAGTACTGATAATTCTTTTGGATATATATGCTAATCTTCTCTTTATGCTAGTTATAATTCGGTGTCTAAGACAATAAATACCTGGTGGTTGTGGTTGGCAAGGTCTACAAGGACAATAATATCTGTTGTTCATACACAATAAACAAATATGATATCAGTTGTATCAATGACTTCCGTCCTCAAGGTACTTTACTATTATAATTATATTATTAAAATGATAAACTTGGCTCTGATACCAGATTCGCACAGCATGCCAGGTTAAATAGTCGGATGGTCATTATAAAAACTAGACATAAAACCTTGCACATGGAACTCAACATGTTTCAGCATAACGGCCACTCACAGTACAAGTATAAAGGCCTTAGCGGTTGAACTCAGAGGTACCCTGGTTAATGTCCAGTTATTTGTATGGCAATCATTCAACTATAACAGAGTGCTAGAACAAAATATGGTTGTCAGTTTAGCAATTTAATAATATAACCACAATAGCGTTTCCCTGTTTTGGACTAGAAGTCTAATTAAACAAACACACTAAAGAGAGAAAAGAAAGCTTACTTAAGACTTAGAGATTGCTTGAATATGTACACTTGAACTTTTATTGATATATGAAATGTTTACAAAGATAGTTGTTTACAAGAAAGTGTTTACAAGGAAGTGTTTACAAAGATGTTATGAAGACTACGGATGCTTGAGAGTATGAAGATGGTGTGAGTATATGGTGGGAGTAGGGTGTTTAGGTGTTGACATGTTGAGAGGTATGTATTTACAATGAATGAAACTTCACTTATATAGATTGAATCAGGATACAATGGTATTAAAATTATTTATAAATAAATGGTGTGGACATCTCTTTGGTACTTGTCATTTGTCACTATGCTTCTACTGTTGCTGAAATTGTTAGCACTGTTTCTGAAACATGGTTTGATTTTTGGTTTGCATGTGAATTTGCTTGTCTCCTTTTGCATGTGAATTTGCTGCATGATTTGTCTCCTGGTGCCTAACTTTTGCATGTGATATCCCTGAAATGCTCTTTCCCTTAAAATACTCTCTCCCTTGTCTTCTTTTACATGCCCATTTTGGGTATTATTGAATTGTTTTGTCCTTATGATTAAAATGAAACATTTGAGGATGTTTTGGTTAGTTTTTCAAAAACTTATACTAAAATAACATTGAAAACATTAACAATAAATACTTTTTTTTCCCTAAATCATGATACAAAAAACAATACAAACAACAAATACTAAGTTTGTATCCAACGAGGTTTCATACTTTGAAAACGTTTTATGATAGTTTCATCATCAATACAAGCAAAACGTTCTTCTACCGCACACTTGTTATATTGGTAACCAAACTCCCTTTCACCTTAAACCATAAACCAAACACTCATCTTTTTCTTCCTAGACGTAAACCTTCCATGTTCCACACACTTTCAAGGAGCCTCACCAGTCACCACCCACTACCCACTCCCATCTCTTCTCCAATCTCTGTCCTCCGTCGATCACACCCCCACACTGCAAGCCATCCTCCAATGGTCGAGCCAACCCCAGACCTCCGATATCTCTTCTTCATCTTCACCCTACCTCTGCAACACTGATAATAACCAATAAATCCAACCAAATAGCTGTGGTAATCATCCATTTTGATGTGATTTTTCAAACTTAAATCTCTTAGTTGCGGTCAAAATTTAACTTTTTTTTTTCGGTAACATGTCAAATTTTAACTTTAACAGCACAAAAGATCATTAATTCTCAATAAAGATTCAAATGATCTTGATTATAAAGCATGTGTTGGTGACGAGGAGGCGAGATGCTTAGAGGAGTGGATGACAACAACCATGACAGATTTGCCATGGTAACCCTAGAAAGGGGAGGAAGATGATGGCGTTTGGTTATAGGATTAAAGGGAATAAGATGGCGTTTGGTTGTAGGTTTGTGTAAATTTATTAGACAGGTGTAGTGACTTAGTGGGTCGAGTAAGAGGGTGAGTAAATTGAGTACTGAATATTGCATTTGGATCCTCTCCTGAGCTCAGAAATCTGAGCTTCCAGACCAAATCACACGGGTCGTTGGATCATTTTGATCCAACGGCTGCAATTATTATAATCTTTAGAATGATCTCTTGTTTGTAACCGTTGGATCAAAATCTAATAGTCCGTGTGATTTGGTTAAGAAGCTTAGATTTCTAAGCTCATGAGAGGATCCAAATCCCTGAATATTGTCCTTTTGTTAATAAGTGAATGATTAATGATATTCATGATGAAAAATGATGTATCCATTGACACAGTTGCAACAGTAAAACCAAAACCAATTCAAACTGCAACTATTTGGACTTGGAACGAAATTATCCACGATAAAATTGTTTTATCTAATCAAAATAACAATCACATGGACTAACGAAGACATAAAAATATACATATGAATTAATCAAATTAATATAAAAAAAAGTCATAAACTATATGACATAATCATATCAAAATTATCATCTAATACGTATAAGACCAACTTTGAAATTTATTTGAATTTCAATATTGTAGTCAGGTGATGCTGGACATAGGTGGACCACTGGTGGTGGGGTTTAGTTGGGTTAGGATTGAATGGATAGATTTAGGGCTTTGCGTTAATTAATGAGGGTCGTTGGGCCTCGGGTTTGTAAACAAAAGAGAGGTTTTTTTTTTTTTTTTTTTTTTGAAGAAAGATATCATTTATGGATCTCTTTCACCAAGGTCACCGGATCAAGTGATCCGGACCTTTGAAATTTCATCTAATAGACTATCTGTTTTGATCCCTTAAAAACTATAATAATTTTTTGCCGTTGGATGAAATTTCAAAGGTTCGGATAATTTGTTTTGATGACCTTGGTGGAAGAGATTTAGAGATGATTTTTTTTTTTCAAGGGTTAATGATTAAATTATGACAAAAGCGTTGTCACTCGATACTACGGTCTGGTGGTGTTCATCTTTACTTGTAAGTGAGAGATCTTAGGTTCGAATCTCGTGGATGGAGAATTTGATACCAAATTAAGTTGTCCATTGTATGACTTAGCCGAACTCCCCCTTACTTAGTGTAAAAATATATCGTTGTACTAAAAAAAATTATGACAAAAGTGTCGATAAATGTGTTCATTTTTATTGGTGACAAATCATTTGGTTTGTAAATTTAGTCTACAAATTTAGTCTCTCTAGCATTACCTTTTTTTTTCAAATTGTCTAGCTCAAAGCGACACCGTTTTCATTAAGTTATTAAAAAAAATTTAGATCTTCTTCATCTTCTTTGTTAAACCTCTGCAATCCATGGAGTTCTACAACCACGAACTGTCCAAACCGTCGAGTGGTTCTCAAAGGTCAACACAGGTGCTTCTTTGAGATTTTGGAGGGTTTTGGGACCACCACGATCCATTGAAAGATCCACACCTGTGTGCAGGCAAAATGGAGGTAAAAAATAAAAGAAAATTGAAATTATTTTTTTGAGCAAAGAGATATTTAGTTTAGGACATAGTTTGATACTGAGATAAATATTTTACTATTCTTATCCTGTTTAGTCTAAGTCAAGACAGTCCAACTAAATTCTTAAATTAATCCAATCTAAAATAATTCAGTACAACAAACACATTTTTGCAGTTGTTAATTCAGTCTATGCCTTACAACACATAATAATCAAAGCCTTACATGTGGCTATAAGACAAAACTCATCACCTAACTAGTTTTTTCATTTAAATGAAAACTAGTCATTAGACTTCTATGCTTTCTTGCTCACCAATCCAAGATCAAAGGCTGAGATTCATTTGGATCCAACAAGTTGAATTTCATTTTTCATATCAAAGCACCATTTGAATTCCCCCGTAAGGATTCTCCTTTTTTTTTTTTTTTTCATTACTTGAAATTTGGCTTATCATTACATTTTTGGATTAGTATTTTAAAACTTGTTTAAGTACTAGAAAAAATAAGAGAAAAAAAACAATTTAGACATGCTAAGCTTTATGATGGCTGAACTCGGGTGAGCTTCACGTTGACCAATTGGCAAGCCTGCAAAGGAACTTCTGAAATAGATATAAAGTAGCAAACATCAGGACTAGGATTATCTATCTTCCTATTTTCATCTTCTCCTCTCATCTTCTTTTACACTTTTCATTATATCTTTCTTTTTTTAAAAAGAATTAATATAAAATATTAATATAATTTAATCGTTCAAATATAAAAATATAAAAATAAAAAAAAGATAATACTACTCAATAAACAAGACCAAAAAATCAAGATTTGCTTCCAACTTTATTTGTGTCAGTCATCAGTCTTTTATTGGACGAAGACTCAAAGAAAACACATAATCACAAATGACTGCTGCCATTTTCTTGCAGAATACATAAAGTTACACGTGCAAACTTGCTGCCCACTCATAAATATATGAGCAAAAAACAATATAGCATTCCTCTTTTTAATAAGACTTTCCTATCACATTGAATACTTGATAGCCGGCCCTAAAACTCTTCCATCTCATACTCATACTCCAATAGTAGAACAAAAAAAAAATAAAAAAATAAAAACAAATTATATGAGCCAAACACAACATACCATTCCTCATTTTAATAAGACTTTTCTATATAATTTGTTTATATAGAAAAAAGACAAAAATATAAACAAATAAACCGCACCAATTTGCTGAATAAAAAGGAAGAAACTAAAACGAATTCAACTCGGGGAACTAAAGATATTTATACAGTGGAATCCTGAAGTAGCACATCATGTTTTTTTCCCTAAATATTGTATTTAGTATAACATTTTTTAATTTTGTGGTTGACAATCAACTAAGTTGACAGTGATTGGATATGATCTGTTTGGATTGTGTGATGATGACAACAGATTTAATGACTCGTTATTAATTCATAATCAAATTAAAAACTGAATTAATAAAGAATTATATTGAGAATGAATTAGATTATGAAGAAAACAGAATTAAATTCTTGTTAAAATATTTACTAAACTAACGGAAATTGGAATAATAATGATATTGGTTCCATATAATATATTTACTAGTTCAATGAGAACTAGCTTGATTGCTAAACTGTCCATATCCTTGTTTTAAAAGAAAACGCGAGTCACAAATGGCTGCTGCCATTTCCTTGTAGAATACACAAAGTGACACATGCAAACTTGCTGCCCACTCATAAGTATGAGCCAAAAGCAACATAGCATTCCTCTTTTTAATAAGACCTTCCTATCACATTGAATACTTTATAGTTTATGTAAAATTCAACCTTACATCTTCTTCCCGATCTCCCTCGCAGGCTCTCATCCTGTCCAATCATTTTCCTTCCCCAACCTTCACAGCCCTCGACGCCTCCCCCTTTCACAGCCCTCCCACGCCTCCCTCTTTTCTTTCCCAGCCCTTCCCACCGCCTCTCATATTCACAGGTCGTCCAAGAGCCCCCTTTCCCTTCATATCCTCTTCTTCCCCAACCCCCACAATCTCCCATATTCACAAATCCTCCAACCGCCTCCCGTATTCACAGGTCCTCCTACCATCTCCGACGACCTCCCAAACTGGAGGATTTGGAGAACACGAGAGGGCAATTTCGGAAGAAAAGTCTGATTCCTGGAGGACACCAGTTCAAGGAATCCAAATACCACCAACTGTTAGAGAATCTGATTCCGGAAAATTCCCGAGTGTGATTCCCGAATTCCGTTTCCGTTCATCCCATTCTCCCTTCGTAAAGAAAGGGTGATTGTTAATCAAGGAGAAAAACAGAAAAAGATGGCTTCAGAGATGAAGGTTGAAGTCATTTACAAGGAAACAATTAAACCATCCTCTCCAACTCCTTCACACCTCAAAACCACCCAGCTTTCTGTTTTCGATCAACTTGCTCCAGATGTTTTTGTCCCACTACTTCTCTTCTATCCCAGCAACATTAACAGTGATGCCGTTGATAGTATTGATCACCATTCTTCGGTTAATGAAAGATCGAACATTCTGAAAGCATCCTTATCCGAAGCTCTTACTCATTTCTACCCCTTTGCAGGGACATTCCAATATAATGTTTCCATTTCTTGCGATGACCATGGGGTTGCATTTCTTCAGGCTCACGTTAACTGTCCCATGTCGAAGATTTTGGAAAAACCAGATTTTGAGATTCTAAGACAATTGCTACCAGCCAGTCAAGGATCCTCACAAGCAGAGACAGGCCATCTTCTGCTAATCCAGGCCAACTTCTTTGAATGTGGCGGGTTGGCGATTGCGGTCAGCAGTTCACATATCATCATTGATGGCTATACGCTCAGCACATTCATTCAAAGCTGGGCTGCAGTTGCCCTTGCTTCCAGTACTGTTAGTACTGATCATGTTTTACTTACTCCTAAATTTGATGTTGCAGTTTCCCTTTTCCCACAACTAGATTTCTTGAACTCACCTCCTCCTGCCATGGAGCTCGTTGAAGAAAAGTGCATAAGCAAAAGATTTGTGTTTGAGGCCTCAAAGGCTGCTGCTCTTAAGTCGAAGGCTGTAAGTACCTCCGTACCAAACCCAACGCGCATTGAATCAGTGTCAGCCCTGATTTGGAAGTGTGCCACTGCAGCGTCGAGATCAAACTCGGGTGTTGTAAGGCAATCTGTGTGGTCTACCAATGCCAGCTTACGGAAAATAGTGCAGCGGCCCTTGGCAGAAAACTTAATGGGAAATCTTGTGGGGATGATTGTAGTAAAAATTGAAGCAAGTGAAGTTGTCGATATTGATTTTCCAAGCGTGGTTGCTAAACTGAGGAAAGGGATGGAGGAATTTAAAGAAAAATATGCGAATGGAGTAAGTGGGGAGGAAGCATGTGGATTCATGAAAGACTTTGTGGATCGCATTAAGAGGGTAGACAACTACCACTGCAGCAGTTGGTGCAGATTTCCGTTCTACGAAGCCAATTTTGGATGGGGAAAGCCGTTGTGGGTTTGTCAGACTATAACAATGAAGAATGTAGCTATGTTTACGGATACAAGAGATGGTGAAGGCATAGAAGCATTGGTGACCTTGAGTGAAGAAGACATGGCCAAATTTGAATGCGATAAGGAGCTGCTTGCTTATGCTTCTGTGAATCCGACTGTCATGTAATAGTATGTACCAAAACTAAAAGTGGGTGGTTTCCTTACAATTATTTGGTGTCTAACAACTTAATGCTTTCAGTTATTGACTTTTTATCAACAGGACTGAGATGTTTTCGAATAAAATATGTGTAGTTTGAACTACGGATGATAACAATGAAAATAAGTTGAAGAATATTGCCTTAACTAAGCATTAAAGGGCCCTAAACCTTAAATCTTATATGAATCCATGTTTTCAAAACCATTCATGCTCAAATCAATCATACTTAAATCAATTTGGCTATGAAGGAGTATGATTATCTCCCTTTCTATTCTCATCCCTTTCCCTCCCCTCCTTTCACATATTGTTTTTTGTCTTATTGTCTCTATAAAAAAAAATTAATATAAGATGTTAACATGGCTAAACCGTAAACGTTCAAATAGGAGAGGAGGGAAGGGGAGAGAGATTAGAAGAGAAGAAAATCCCCCTCCTTTTTCAAAACCA
Organism: Malus domestica; assembly: GCF_042453785.1. Lineage (NCBI taxonomy): Eukaryota > Viridiplantae > Streptophyta > Magnoliopsida > Rosales > Rosaceae > Malus > Malus domestica. Next base: position 32,865,913 of record NC_091662.1, on the reverse strand, counting down.
TTCATACTCAAATCAATCATACTTAAATCAATTCAGTTTAATACGTAAGAAAGTCATAATTCAATCATGTTAAATTCATCCTTTCAAGGGAAAGCAGTGATCGAAGGCTCCATGTACTATCGTTATTTGCCTAAACTATGTGAATTAATCGGAAACGAAAGAAAATTAAGAACTTGATTAATTGAGTGACTAAGTAAAGATGGACTTGATTAACTTGATATATAAAAGCTGAATTCATTGACAAATGCTTCAAGTGCATCAAGCATTTAAATATTAAGAAAAAAAGATATTCTCTAAGCCATGACATCCAGTCTAAAACATAAGCTCTTAAAAGCAACTTCTATTTTATTAAATTTTGTCAAATGCAAGAAAAATATAATCACCTACTGTTTGCACTTAAAATATGCACAATTTTACTTATTTGTATTTAAAGCTAAAATATGATATTTTGGAGAATTATTGTGAAAATATACTAAAAATTGCATGGGGAATGTTTCTCCACAAAGTTTGAAACGGTGCCTTCATTGCAAGTAGGAGGGATGGTAGACATGGGAGGGACCATGATTGTCTACCCTCCTTATTCCCCTTCCATACCCTCCTATTTTGTGTAATCACGGTTAAGCCACGTCAACATTTTATATTTTTTTTTATAGAGATAATAAAACAAAAATAAATAGTAATATAAAATGTTGATGTGGCTTAACCGTGACCACACAAACATAAGGGCATGGAAGGACATGGGAACAAGGAGGGCAGACAATCCTTGTCCGACATGAGAGATGGAAAGAAGAAGGAAGGAAGCCAACTTGCTTATTTAATATTAATTCATTGCAAGTGGGATTAATGGATGGGTGGTGGGATTCACTTTCTTTGATTTCCTGTCATCTACACTTCCAACAAACTGACCATTTGCATGTTGTTATATTTCTCCACATGAGTAAAGTTTTTATTAGGGACGGGTTTAAAAAACCAAAAACCGAACCGAGCACCAAATTGAAACTGAAAAAAAATTTGAAATTGAAGTAAAGAAAGGGGTGGGTTCAAAAAACCGAAACTGAAAAAAAAAATCGAAACTGAAGTAAAGAAACCGAACTGAACCGGAATCTTTTGGTTTGGTTTTAGTTTTGGTGGTTTGAAAACCAAACGAAACTGATTTAAATATATATTGATTTATTTGTTTATTTAAGTTAGGTATTTTTTTTCTATACCCAATTCAAGTCAATCATCAACTTAATTTTAGACCCAAATATGTTATGTCTCAGGACATCTCCAACCGAACGAGGGTCAGATGACTCGTTTTAGCCATTTAGCCATCCAAGATATTAATATTTTAATGAATAGTACAAGGCTATATTTGTCTCCATCTCCCATAGGGCTTGTTTTAGCCCTGTCACAAAAAACTATCTCCAACGGAGAGCCATAGGGCCAAAAATAATTTATTATTTAAATTTAATTTAATTTAATGTTGTTTCATGTTACTTAATTTAATTTAATGTTGTATAATGGCTTAGGAAGTTATAGGAAAAATAGAATTTAAAAAAAATAAAAAAAAATTGTTAAAAAAAAAAGGGCCTACCATACCTGTCGGCTATAACCGACAGGAATAAGTACAATGCTATCGGATATAACCGACATGAATAATGAAAATTCTGGCTAGCCCCAAGCTAGCTGGCTAGCTGAGTTAGGCCAGCTGGTTGGCCATTTGGCCCTTTTTTGTCCAATGGGGCCCACGAATCCTTTGGCCTAACCCTCGGTTAGAGATGGTTTTTGAGCTATTTTCGAATTTCCCCCAGCCGTTGCTTGTGAATATTTAGATTTTTAAAAATAATTTTCAATTTTTTTTCTATTTTTCAAAAAAAAATCAAAATTTAATCGAACCGAACCGAAATAAAACCGAATTTAAAAAAAAATGAACTCAACTGAACTGAAATCGGTTCAATTTCGATTTTGACAAAAAAACAGACCGATTTGAACCGAACCCAGCCATAATCCTTATCATTAAGGCAAAGGAAGAATCTTAATTTAAGCCACTTCCACTTAACGTTACAATCTCTTGGTTAGAAGTCAAGGTGCAATCTCAATCATTCAAATATTATCCACTAGTGACAACTAATAATGACACATTCACAATAACCAATTTTTTGTTCAAGTAAATTCTCGCCTTGCCCGAGACATAACGAATTTGGAGGGCAAACACCTACCAAAAAAATTCTAAACTTTACAATCCACACAAAATTTCAATTGTAAAACAGTAAAATTCAATAAAAAACCAAAATCGAAAGGAGATTTTTACAAGAGAGAGAAAGGGGGAGAGAGAGTGGAGGAGCGAGTGGTCAACTACCTAGAGGAAGGAGCTTCGATCTGAGACTGCGATCACACACGCGAGGTGGAGGAGCGAGTGGTCAATTACCTGAGGTGATGCGGATTAAAAACAGAAACCCTGAAAAAGGAAAAAGAAGTTCTAAAAAGCAGAAAATTGTACAACATTGTATTTGTGCATTCAGAAAGAAATATACCACAAAATTTTGGATCTTTATGGAAATGCATCAACAGTCAACCCTGAAATACAAAATTTTAATTATCAAACGTAGTGCATATGCTTAAATAAAAGTGTGTGTGTGTATATATATATCTCATACTTATTGCTCAAGCATTGCCTTTTTAAAAAAAATTCATCTTTCCTGTGGAATAGTAATAGGAATAAAGCTAAAAATTTAACTAAGAGGGAGAACTTTACAAAATTTAAGCTCATTTTTTGGATAAAGATAGTATTTTTACAGATGCTGAAACAAAAAGGCTACAACATGCCTAATTTTATTTCTCTATTGTCTATTTTTGTTTATTGTATTGACAATCTAATGCTCATTTGTACTAATTAACCAATTATGCAACTCAACAAGGTTTAGACATTAGTATGAGGAGAAAAAAAGGAAGGAGGAGCATATAAAAACTAAAAGAGAATTTTTCACTATTTTAAAATGATTAATGAAGTAATTTTTAATGGAAAAAAAATTGGGTGAGGCATGTGCCCCCTAAGAGCAACTCCAGTGTAGGAGCACTCCCCCCAAGCTATTCACTATTTAATCCACTCAGTGAACAGTAATTGCTTTTAATGAACAGTAATTGTTGTGGCAATTGCCTTTTTCATCTCCATCCCTGCACTGAATATGTCACAGCCCGTCCCGGAAGTACTTTTGACGGGATTGTGAAATGGCGGAAATGCCCTTGACGTTCTAAGGTACGTGTGTGTGAGATTTATTTGGTTCAAATATTAAGCAAGGGTAAAAGAAAAATATTATGTGAGTTGGTTTATTAATTTGATTTTTGTTAAGTTGATTAGAGAATTAGAAAAAAGGGTGGTGTGGATTGGTTTGGACCACACAGGACCCCTCTCTCTCTCTCCTTCCCCGTGGCTTCTCTCTCTCTCCTCCCTCGCGATCTCTCACTCTCTCTCACCCAAAAACTGTACGGACGAACCCAAAACCCCTCCAAACTTTGCGGATCGACGAACTTAAGGCCACCATTGGACTCCTGAGGACACCACGAGCACGTTGATACCATTTTTAGGTAACCTTTCCTTCGAAAACCCTAGTTTTCAAACTCCCCGTGAAGGTGTACTGTTCATGCACACGTAAATCCTTATGTTTTTGGGAATTTGAAGCTTGTAGGAAGCTTAGTGAGGTCCTAAGGAAGCTCGGAGTGCTTCGTTTGGAAGAATTGGACGTCAGGATCACCTAGTTCGAGTTTGGCCGGTTTTCTTGGATTTTTGGAAGGTACGATCCCGTGATTTTTAGTGCTTAAAACTAGTTCAACGTGATAGTACTCTCTTAGGGCTTCAATTTGGTGTAAAGTACGAGAAAAATGGACGAAAAACGAGTGAGAATAGTGAATTAGAAATTTTCCCAGTTTTCCGGTGATCGGAGTCCGGCGAGGGTAGGTCGGAGAAGAAGGGAGAATATTCCGTTAGTTTTAACGGAATATTCCTAACGGCAGTAACGGTAACCGTCGGTTTTAACAGAATATTCTGGGAATATTCCTGACAGCGTCAACTGACGCCGTCAGCATGCCTTGCACGTGGCTGCGCGTGGGGGGCGCGTAGACCCGTGCCTAATTCGGCGCGTGGGGGCGTGTGAGATCTCGAAAATTTATTTTAAAAATATTGTGATGCTCGTGAGGTTGTGTAGATGGCGTTGGTGTATTCATTTGTCAAAATTGAGCATCGTATGAGGAATTAATTACCTAGTTTGTTTATGCGCTTTAATTGACGTTTTTATAGTTGCTTCGCATATAGGTGAGACGTATCCCGAGGACGAGCGCATCCAGGGACGCCACGGGGGTTACGACCCCTCGACTTATCAGTGAGTGGGTAGTTTTGATTTCGTATTTACCTATATACATTTATTTTCCCAGAAAATATGTGTTTATATGAATATATGAATTAATTGCTATGCATGAAATTATTGAGATATCTAGCTTGAATATTGATGCATATATATGTGAAATGACGCGGTGGACGCCCAGGTGAGTTTATTTATTTTCCAGCTGAGTTATTTATATTGAATTGTATTGAAAGCTCATAACCTGCACCTAGGTGATAGTGCTTATATTGTTATTCACCACACCGCACGCTCGTCTTGGATCGAAGTAGGTGGATGTCGTACAGACCATGTGAGGGTTCCGACATGCTAGTTGTACAGATCACTAGATGTGATTCCAACTAGTGGGTGACCTTAGTTATGCGCGCTGATGATTGATGTGAGAAGCACTAGAGCGTATTCATACACCTGTCATCGTACAAACTACTATATGTAGTTCCGAGTGACGTGCAGAGTTGAACCGTACAGGTCACCGAGGTGACTCCGGTTGGGTTGGATGTTGAGCTTTAGAATCAGCCGTACAGGACCATTGTAGGGTCTCCGGTTGATTTATATTTCACCTAACTATTATTGATGCATTCTAATTATATTTTGGGCATGGCATGTCATTTCTGAGATATTATGACGATGGATATGTGCTGAGTTATGATGTTGCGTATATATATATATGTATATATACTATTTTCTGGGAAAGTATATAGGTTTTTACGGCGAGGGGATATAATTGTTTTTAATGAACTGTTTTGGAAATTATTTGTTTTTACTGACCCACTCATTTTGTTTTGCGCCCCTCCAGGTTCTAGTCTAGCGGTTGGTGGCTCTCGAGGTCTTATTCCGGCTTTCTGACAGACTCTCGACATGTAGGACTCACCTGAGGGTGATGTATTTTTATTTTAGTCCTACTTGACTGCAGTTAACCTATGCTCTGAACTTATGTGTTTACTTTTTAACTCGTCCGGTTAGGTTCGTAGGTGGTTATACTTGAGTTTGGTTTGAATTTCTGTTGATCTATGTTGTCGTTTTGCTTCCGTGTCGCGCCTATGATTACGTCACGCCCACGTGACGGCCAGCACACCTGGATCCTCCGGATCGGGGTGTGTCAGAATAGCCCTGGCAATTGGTAATAAAATATTATTATTTTTTAATTTATAAAATAATACATAATAATTTTATTTGTAATATCGGATAAGATTTTTAATCGTTCTCGTTGCGCCACGTGTCATTATCCGAAAAGCCAATAGCAATAAAATATTTGTATTTTTTTATTTATAGAATAATTCAAAATAATTTTATTTGTAATTTTGGATAAGATTTTTAATCGTTCTCGTTGTGCCACGTGTCATTATCCGCAAAGACAATTATTGGTGATGGATTTCCGATAAGATTTTTAATCATTGTCGTTGCGCCAAGTATCATTATCTAAAAAGACAATTATTGATGATGGATTTCCGATAAGATTTTTAACCAATCACATCGTGCCACGTGTCATAATCCGATTACAATCTTTGAGGCTAGATTTCCACCAAATTTTTAACGAATGACAGCATGCCACGTGGCATTATGAATCCTTAATATAATACATCATCCATCCTCAGAAATCTTGCACCAATTTTCTCAAGATTTTTGTCATTATTCATACTTTCTGCTTCCTTCTTCACCAAAATCCCTATCATTATTCATAGTTTTTGCTTCCTTCTTCACCAAAATCTCTATCATTATTCATAGTTTATGCTTCCTTCTTACAATGTCTTCTTTTTCTTCTTCAAATATGATGTGGGAAATCGATCAAGAAGAGGAAGACTTGTTTAATCAATCAGAAGGAATGTTCAAAGCCGGTGATTAGGCCCAACATGAGATGGAAGATGATGAAGAGAGTAGACGGAGAGATGACAAATCAAGAATGGCAGGAGCCTCACACTCCCGTCGAGTCATCCAATATGTGGCTCAGATCTGCAGGCCCAACTGTGCTGTAAACATTGATAGAAATAGGCAACGATGAGGTGAGGAGCTCTTGGACGATTATTTTATTCATAATAGTGCATTCCCTAATACGTACTTCCGACGTCGTTTTAGAATGGAACGATATTTGTTCAACAAAATCATGGGTGTTGTTTGCAACTATGATTCTTACTTTGTGCAAAAGCCAGATGCTTTTGGTGCTATGGGTCTCCTGCCTGAGCAAAAAATTACTGCTGCCTTGAGGATGCTTGCATATGGAGCAGCTGCAGACCAAGTGGACGAGATAACGATGATGGGAAAATCAACCATTCTTGAGTCCCTTATGAGGTTTTCCTTAGCAATCGAATCTATCTACACAGCAGAGTACCTCCGGAGACCTACTCGTATGGACTTGGAAAAGCTTCTGAAGAAGGGCAAGATGCGAGGTTTTCCAAGGATGATTGGAAGCATTAATTGTATGCACTTGACTTGGAAAAACTGTCTAAGTGCATGACAAGGTGCTTATGGGGACATAAAAGGATAAAAAAAATATCATTTTGGAGGTGGTGGCATCTTTTGATACATGGAGTTGGCACGCCTTTTTTGGGGTTCCGGGAGCTCAAAATGATCTCAATGTCCTTGCTCAATCCCTAGTGTTCAACGAAGTCCTGCAAGGAAAGGCACCAAAAGTCACATACAGGGTTAACGAACGTAAGTACGACGGGCCATACTACCTAGCAGACGGCATTTACCCAAGGTGGGAATTGTTTGTCAAAACAGTACCACGTCCACGAAGTGCAAAGGAAAAATACTTTGCAAGCTGTCAAGAAAGATGCAGGAAAAATGTGGAGCGTTGTTTTGGTATACTCCAAGCTCGCTAGGCTATTGTTAGGGGTGCTGCCAGAATGTTTGATGTAGAGTCGCTTCAATCCATCATGATGACGTGCATCATTCTTCACAACATGATTGTGGAAGATGAGTACGATTATGATGCTGTTGATGAATATGAGCCAGACACAATGAACAATTCTAGAACACAAATATATTGTGCTCATAATGCCACCGAAGAACCCGTGCAACACGAGCCATTACAAAGGGATGGATGTTACAATGATAGGGTCATTCAACGATATACTACACTTCAAAGGCCATATATGCACAATGCCCGCCAAATTAACTTGATAGAGCACCAGTGGGAATTGAGGGGTGTTGAAGATACTTAAGTTCATTAGTATTTGTTTTTATTTGGTGTGTTTATTTTATTTTATGTGGTGTGTTTTTTTAGTTCATTGAGTAAGTTGAATTGTAATTTTGGTATATTGATGTAATTTTATTTGGTGTGTTTTTTTGGTGTGTTGATGTTATTTTATTTGGTGTGTTTAAATGTGTTTTGAATAAAGTACTAAATTAAATAAATTGGAAACAGCATAAAGTACTAAATTCAATAAATAACCAAATTAAATAAATATACTCTTAGTTTAAATAAAGTACTAAATTCAATAAATTTGAAACAACATAAAGTACTATATTCAATGAATAAGAAATTACAACCCAAATGAGAAATTACAACCCGAATTGATTGGAAAATTATGGGTTCGTGAATGGATAATCATCACCTAACCAATTTGTCGTGCTAGGATGATCTTCTCTTATCGTGCTAGGACCATCTCCTCTTACTCTCGCTTCTCTTGCACACCTCCTTCGCATCATGTCTGCTTTCTCCGACTTCCAAAATATTTAGAGTTTGGAGACTTCCCTTCTAAAGGCTCCTTCATAATGTTACGATCTTGTTCAGCCATTCTTTCTTCTCTTTTATGTTCCCTTTCTTGCCGAACTAGTTCTCTTTCTCTCTCATTAGCTTCAAATTTTTTCTCAAGAGCTGCAGCTTTTGCATCCTCTCTGGCCTTATTAGCTTCAAATTTAGCCATTTCCGGGGCCAAAGTTAATTCACCTTGGTGGGCAAGGTCTTCCATATACTTTGCATAAGCATTCTTGGAAGCATTACCTTTTCTCTTTGAAGCCTTCTTACCTTGAGGCCTAATTGGAAAACGGGTTGACCCCGACGCTTGTTCAACGGGGGGCGTTTCAGGAACTTCTTCTGCATCATCTTCATCATGATCATGCGAGGCATGATCGGGTGTAGAGTGTAGATGAGTGTTGTTCATGAAAACTTATGAACCGACAGGCACAACTTTGAATTTAGGACAATCTTTGATAATATTCCAACATTCAAACCGGGTGAATGTCTTGTTTTTGCTTTTGGTTTTGGCACCATACCAAGCTTGTGCTTGAAGTTCCTACACAATGCAGGAGAATAAATCATTATAATGAGAATAGGTAACAAATAAATAATACAAACAAATAATTCTAATGAAAGTAGGTAACAAATAAATAATACAAACAAATAATTATAATGAAAGTAGGTAACAAATAAATAATACAAACAAATAATTATAATGAAAATAGGTAACATATAAATAATACAAACAAATAATTATAATGAAAGTAGCTAACAAATAAATAATACAAACAAATAATTATAATGAAGATAGCTAACAAATAATTATAATGAAAGTAGCTAACAATTAAATAATACAAACAAATAAATAATATATTGTTACCTGATCCGCTAAATTTTCCCCACTTCGAAGATTACCACTAACTTGTGCCAAGGCGTCTCTCCACGTAGTAAACGCTTGGCTAAGTAATTTCCAACGACTGGACATCGATTCTTTAGTTCTTTGCCCACCCATTTTCTCAAGATAATTGGTGTGAATAAGACTCTACATTTCTCACAACTGCATCTCATTACCCGTAAACGAATCATGAGTAACTTGAACCCAACTAGTACACAACGCAACATCTTCAAGAAGCGTCCAATTCGTGCCTGCTTGAGTAGTCATTTTGTTGGAAAAAAATTGGATTCAAACTTTGAGAGAAAGATAGGAATGTGGTTGAAAGTAGTTGAGAAAATAGGAAATTGTGGTGCAAGGTAGAAGATAATGAGAAGGTATTTATAAAAAAAAGTAAAATCAAATTTTTTTTATAATTTTTCATAATTTTTTTCGGATTTTAAAGAATTTTTTACATTTAAAAAAAAATTTAATCACCTAATTAATCTCTGCCGTTGGATTTAAAAAAAATTGAATTCCAACACTCCAGATTGTGCCACGTGGCACAATGGTAACATTTCAGAATTTTTAACTGTTTTTTTCTAATTTACAAAGCCTAATAATGTGGACCGTTGATCTTAGATCAAACGGATGAAATTAAATGAGATTTTTAAATGTTTTTTACCGTTGGAAATCCAACGGTCCATAAAATAAGGTTGTTACAATCGAACAGACATGGGGACGGTAACATTTCAAAATAAGCACCGCGGGCCCCAACCTTGTTTTTTTGTCGGAAGACGCGCGCCCACACGTGCGTGAAACGCATGCGCCTAATGTAGCCCTCGGGCTCTCGGGCTGGCAATCGACGCCGGGCTTGCTCCTCGGGCTGGCAATCGACGCCAGGTTTGCTCCTCGGGCCTCGCCTATCACTCGGGCTACCCAACATTGGACCCTATCCCCCCAGCAATTTGGTCCTGTTTGAATGCCTGACCCCCGAGCAACCTCCCCGCTGGAGTTGCTCTAAGCCTTATCTCCTTTCGTCCATGCATAGTAGCTTGTATTTAAGGTACTAGAAGAGTCTTTCTCCTTTGAATTGTATTATTTGGATGACAAACAATTCTCCTTAATTTACTATAAATAAAGACACAAGATTTAAAAAGATTCCATAAATCATTCTTCATCTCTTAATGTTGTATTCTTTTTTTATTCTTTTAATAAAATAGGCTGCAACACAATTGATAAAAAAAATACAAATAACTAATTTATTTTCTGATAACTGTCTCAGCCTTCAATCAGCTCCTAGATTCTCCCATCAAAAATTAAAAAAAGGGTTTGTAATTTATTATGTGTCGGACATCTTAATGCCCACGCCACTTACGTTGGAGTCATACCAAACTTAGTCTCAATGGGAGTGCAAGCAAGCGGTCTCAGTGGCAATGCCACACTGGTTGACCCAGTCATCATGCTATGCCATTGTCATATGTTAGCTTTAATCCAGTCATGTGTTATTTTAATAAGTTCGGAACATTTTCATGTATTTTAACATCTAATTGTTTACTTTGTGTGCCTTCTGTCAAATATTATTTATATAAAAAATTACTTAAACTCAAAACAATATGACTGTTAAATTAAATTGTAGTCATTTATTGTTTCATTGTAGGATGGGGATCCAGATCCCTTCCTCCTAATCCACCAAGTTTGAAGATCCGTGCCGTTGAAATTTGATCAAACGAGTACAAACAGGGGGTCACTTTAAAAATTATAATAACTTTAGCAGTTGAATTAAATTTCAATGGTTCGGATCTCCGGACTTGGTGGATTAGGATGAAGGGATTCAGGGAGGATCCCTTTCCTTCATTGTATAATCGTATTCATTCATTTTTTTTCACTATAAATAAGTGATGAATTGAAATATAGACAATTCAAATTTAAAAAAAAAATTACTAAATGAGAACTACAAGAAACAAAATATGTAACAAAACATGTGTAAACTCGTAATACAGACCTTATATATGTATATATTTAATGATTATATAAAACTTGAACATGTAAATTCAGAAAGATTAGCCATAATCAAAATGCAATCCGAATGCAATTTAATATAATGTAAAGGCTAAATTTTTTATATAACATAATGCATGATTGAGTGTGACACCATTAAATTGTCCCAAAGTGACTATCATTGTCCTCTATCCCACAATATTTTCACATAATCCGCACACCACCAAAAATTCATTCAATAAAAGAAGCACTACGGTACCAAAAATACATTCAATAAAAAAACACCCTAAACACCAAAAATTCATTCAATAAAAAAAACACCCGAAACACCGCAGCAGGTGCCTACCAACTGCAGTATCCCATTCCTATATAATTGCCCTTCAACGTCCATCATAAGCATTAAGCACTTCACATTCACAAATCAAAATATTCAGAACCAAATTCCAGACGTAAAAAAAAACACACTATATTGTAGAGATTAATTATTTAAATTAAGATGGTTTATGAGTATGTTCTTGCTGCCGTCTTGGTTTCTTTGTTGAGTTCTGTTTTCTTCGTCTTCATAAACACCACCTACGGGGACAAGAAGGACGATGACGTCGCGAATGTTTCAGCAACCGGTGTTTTTCTGACGCCGGAGATTGAGAAAAGTACTGATGTTGTCATTGTCGGTGCCGGAGTTGCTGGTGCTGCTCTTGCTTACACTCTTGGGAAGGTGATCATTATTTCTCCCTTTCTTTATCTTCATAATCTTCATTTTCTAGTTTTTTATTTATTTTTGTTTATTTTAAGACGATTGAATATTCTATAAGAAATAATTTTTTACTAGGTTTTTATTATTTCTTGTTGATTCATCTCAATATACAACGGAAGAAGACCAATTTAGTGAAACTTTCAGTAATACCAAAAAGTGTCCCTCTTTTTTTTATACATGTTGGAGAAGACATAAGAATTAAAGGGTAAATTAATAAATTAATACATTTTAATGAAATCTTAAAAGTATCACAAAGGGTGAAATGTTTTTGTGAATCTTCTATGCCCCGGAAATGGTGGATTAACGTGAAGCATCATTTTCCTTAAGTAAAATAATTACAAACGAGTTAATTGCCATATGCGTAAACTTGTGGCTATAGGTTAGTTTTTTCCTTAATTAGAACTTAATTTCAGATTTAAAATTACTTGAAGCATCATTTTCAACCGGGGAAAAAAATTAATAAATCTTACTATTAACCCTAAACTCGCTTTTAAATGATTTTCACTAACGTTTGTCCAAGAGAGTAAAACTAATTAGCATTTTAAATAAACCACACAGATGAGGATTCAGCAATAGATGATTTTGTCAAAGCCAATTTATTTGTTTTTTGTCTTTTTGATTTGGCTCTAATATGGCGAGCTAATTCCAATAGTGCAGTCAATATTAATCTTGTTCACACTGATAAACTTTGGTTTTGGGGCAGTTTGTATTTGTCATTAGTTTGGCTAATTACGCATTCGGATCTTGTTGTCCTGGTGGAGCTCAAAGTTGTAATTATGTGGCCTTTTAAGTTGATCAGGAGTTTTGATTCTTGATAAATATGTAGGAAGGACGGCGGGTACATGTGATCGAAAGAGACTTGAGCGAGCCGGACAGAATTGTTGGTGAACTCTTGCAGCCTGGAGGCTATCTCAAGTTGATTGAATTAGGTCTTGAGGATTGTGCTAATGACTCCATTGATGCTGAGAAAGTGTTTGGCTATGCCCTTTACAAAAATGGCAATGACACAAAACTGTCATATCCCTTGGAAACATATAGTTCAGAGATAGCGGGAAGAAGTTTTCACAACGGGCGTTTCATCCAAAGAATGCGCGAAAGGGCCGCAGCTCTTCCAAAGTACGTAATTTCCATTTTCCTTCAGAATATAATGATGCGAAGATCATTTCCATGTTTCTTGGTTTTGATTGTTTTGATGTAATCTGTTTTGTACCTCTTACTTATCACAATATTTTCTCTACAGTGTGAAACTGGAACAAGGAACAGTTACTACACTTCTTGAAGAAAAGGGCACCATCCAAGGAGTGATGTACAAGAACAAGGCAGGAGAGGAGATGATAACATATGCTCCCCTAACAATAGTATGCGATGGCTGCTTTTCAAATCTGCGCCGCTCTATCTCTTCTCCAAATGTAAATTATTCGGTCTTTAGAAACTCGAGCATTTCCTTCAAGTTTTAGCATGGATTTGTTTGCTCTTTCATGAGACCAAGACTAACTTGTCTAAATACTGCAGATTGAAAATCCGTCCTGCTTTGTCGGGTTGATCTTGGAGAACTGTGAGCTTCCTCATGCAAACCATGGACATGTGATCTTGGGAGACCCTTCACCTATCCTGTTTTATCCTATTAGTAGCACCGAGGTTCGTTGTTTGGTAGATGTACCCGGCACAAAAATACCTTCAGTAGCTAACGGCGAAATGGCTCAGTATTTGAAAACTGTCGTGGCTCCTCAGGTATCTATTATTTTACATGACTCAATTATGTTCCTATTTCCAGTCATTTCGATCAAAAGGGACTGAGGAATTTGTTGTTTCAGGTTCCCCATCAACTCTCAAAGGCTTTTCTAGCAGCGGTTGATAAAGGAATCATTAGAACAATGCAAAACAAAAGCATGCCTGCTGCTCCTCAACCCACACCTGGTGCAATTTTATTGGGGGATGCATTCAACATGAGACATCCTTTAACTGGAGGAGGAATGACTGTCGCTCTTTCCGACATTGTTCTTCTTAGAGATCTTCTGAGACCGCTAAGTGATTTCAATGATGCACCTGCTTTGTGCAATTATCTCGAATCATTCTACACACTGCGTAAGGTATATAGCCATATTTGCAATATGAAAATTAAAATTTCTCTAATAAGACAATCTGACATGTTATGTTGTTATGTTAGGCATCGATTCTCAATCTAACAACATAACATGTCAGATATATATCTCTAGGCAAGAGCTTGTTATCAAGCATTCAAAAATGTGCTGATGGAATTGGTTAATTTTCATTGCAGCCTGTGTCATCTACCATAAACACATTGGCCGGTGCTCTTTACAAGGTGTTTTGTACGTCGCCTGACCCCGCAAGACAAGAAATGCGTGAAGCTTGTTTTGATTATTTGAGCCTCGGGGGCGTCTGTTCAAACGGCCCAATATCTCTACTCTCCGGTCTTAATCCTCGTCCGATCAGCCTCTTTCTCCATTTCTTTGCTGTTGCTGTGTATGGAGTCGGCCGCTTAATGATTCCATTCCCTACACCAAAACGCCTGTGGTTGGGGGCTAGATTGATCTTGGTATGTTTACAGATGATCTTCCCAGTATTGTCTCATCAACAAGCTTGTTACTTAAGACATATTACAAATGACACAAATATGAATTTCTACTTAATGAAACTAATGTTTTGGTTTTCATTTTCCAGAGTGCATCAGGAATCATATTCCCAATTATTAAAGCCGAAGGAGTTAGACAAATGTTCTTTCCCGCAACAATGCCAGCATATTACAGAGTTCCACCCGTTCGTACAAAAATCGAAACAAGCACGAAGTATACACTACGATCAACTAATTTATATCGAATCAGCGGTTGTCTTCACAAAAAATAAAAATCAAGACGAGGGTCATTGCTGAAATTAGGAGAGAAAGCAGAGAAATTATGTTCCTCAATCCTTTTTAGCATCTGTTTGACCCCGAAAAAAATCTTTTTAACATTCATTGTTCTGCAAGAAACTTGTATCAAACTCTTGCAGTTCGTAGTTAATCTACACACAATTTTATCTATTTTTGACTTAATTTGTTATACACAAGAAGGCTTCCAACTCTTGGAAGTTTCTTCAACTTTCAACTACTTTTCTTATGGGCAAAATCTTGGAGGCATTATGTTTTGTTTGGAATTCACTAGGACGGTGTTCAATTATGTTGTCCACTCATATTATAATTAAAATATCACACTTGTATTTGCTTTTTATTAATATACTATAAAAGTGAGACATATCAACTATGTTGTCCATTCATATTATAACACTCATGAATGAGAATTACTCTGTCTCATAAGGAGTTTCAACGCTTGAGACTTCAAAATTTAACGTGTAACATGCATGACAAAACCTAACAATTAAATCAACGTGCAATGCTAGATATGGCAAGTGGAAGTAACTTTGTTTAAGGCCTACGTAGGTGTTCTACCAAGCCTCTCACCCAAAAGCTAGTACTTGGATTCAATTTGTTTAGATTCTCCTTTAAAAATTTATCTAAAGTCTCCACACCTCCTAGTGTTTGAGATGAAAGATGAACCCAGAGGTGGAGTTAAACCTAGTTCACTCTTTCTCCGATAGGAGGAACGAGGACTTACAATTTTACTCTTTTGAGTTCAAGCTTGATGGAGCTTGAACTTCTCTCTAGAAAAACTCTTTTTCGTAAAATGGGTTAGTGGGCCTTTTGGTACTTAGTCATCTTATAACTCAATTTAAACACTATGGGTTAGGGCCCTATGTGCTCAGCCAATACAAAAACTATTCTGAGACTTATTTTAAGAGAGTTTTAACGAAAAGTCTGCGGTACTGTTCACTTTAACGAAAAAATCATATTTTTACACTAAAAAATCAAACCTGGTACTATTTATTTTACTTTTTATTTTGTTATTATCGTTAAAACTCAAAGTTTTCAAGCCATTTTCATTCGTTTTCCTTTATTTTAAACGTATAAATGCCAATTTAATTAATTGAAATTGTTTCAATTAATTTCTCCATTTATCCAATTAATCAAATTAATTATTGCTCTATCATTTTTTGTGTGCAATCCATTACGTTTTTATCCGCGAGGAAGTGAATGATTTAAAATATATTTTTAATTCACCCTTTCACCAACAACTATTCTTATCGTCGAGGGCCTCACTGATCATGAGTACGCCTAGATGCATATCACGGTTCCCAAAGTAAGATAGAATATATTGGAAAACCTATACAGTTGTAATTCCAATTTAATATGACCGTTCTCTTCCACAGTACAGATAATTGGTATCGAACCCCTAATGTGATTCAACTAACCTAAGTGATTCGTTTTAATTAATCAAACTTTGACAGTTATAATATAACTTTATTAAAATAAAAGGTACCTGTACAATTCTTTTAAAAGATAATGTATTCTCTACTTGGTGATAGAGATGCAACTTGGGTTTGATCAATTTGAATTCGTCCATACCCAACTGGATTTCAAATCCAATTGAGCGGTTTAAAATGAAAGAAAAATCCTGCCTAAATCCAACTTGAACCCACCCGATCATTTACTGGGTTTAGTTAGGTTGATGCCTTGGCTGCCCTTGTCTACCCAAATCCAACCCGATCTTGAGCCCGAATTCTCTCATGCACATATTACCCATCTCACTTCATTACATAAGTTATGTATAAGTTTAGGAATGAGTATACTTGGAGCTATTATTGGTTTTCATATGGATAATGAATGACAGTGTTACTTTTGCATTTCTTTTGGTTGAAGCTTTGGTATATATCTTGTAAATTAATTACAATTTTGCTTGGTTGAAACATTAGAAATAGTCTCCAAGTTGTTTGCTTTAACTTTTGTGCAGATGGTGATGTGTAAATGAAATTTGAACTAATATTGACGTTGTTTGGTTCAAAATTTGAAAAATCAAAACAAGGTGTTATAAGATTGAACTTGATAAATTTGTGTGGACCAGAATCCAACATGAATAAGCCCGAACCGCTAAACTTGTATGCATCCAAACCCAACCCAACCCCCGAATTGTGAAGGTTGGGTCAGGGTTGGATTGACCATCCAATTTGTCCAACCTTCTCAAGTTGCACCCCTACTTGGTGGATGTCATGTTTATTTTTAAATTATAATAGTTTAGAATATTGCCTTAAACAAATTTTACCGAGTGGTTGTAATGCTCTTAGTAGATGTGTAATGAAACTGAATAGAACAGATGCATAACGCTCTTAGTACATGTGCAATGTACCCAATTCAAAAAGATGTATATTTGCGCCATTGATGTTCTTACCATTACTTAGTCATTTAAAAATCATCTATATGGAACCTTGACAGACTGATTAACGTTCTTAAAAAATGTGCAATGAAACAGAATATACAAGTAACGCTCGTATTAGATGTGAAATATACGACCATAAAAGATGCTTATTGTTATTTTGAAATGCAAAACAACGTCGGACAGCAAACATTCTTAGGACATGTGCAATGTACTAAAAAAAAAAGACCAAAATAGGAACAATATCCAATATGTGACCCAACTTCCATATTTGGACGGTATCCACACTTGGCGGGGATTTATATTTAATGACCTTTACCGGTGACAAATCTACACGTACACTAATTCCTTGCTTATCAAGCTTACCAACCTACGCACGTATACAGCCAATAATATATGAGAAGCACACACTCGTACACTTCACACAACGGCGGGAAAGGAAAGAGTCTTTTGAGCACACAGTCGATGATCAGTCGCCCTTTCCTCTGCCGCCAGTCCTCTGCAAAACCCTTTTTCTGATTACTTCAATCTGCGATTTCGCAAGACGTTTTGTGAAGACCCAAAAAAGGTATAAAATCTTTCTATAGATTTTTAATTCTGTTTTTTATTTTTTGAACTTTTTATTTGGGTACCTGCGGCTGGCTATGGGGGGTTTCGTTTGTCTCTGTTAATTTGGTGAATTTTTCTGGGTGATGGTTCTGTGAATTGGTTATATGTATATTGAAAATATGTATTCGATGGTTGAATTTGGGTTTTTATTTTTGGGATTTTTTACTGCGCTTGTTTTGAGGTTTTATATAACAGAAGTATGAAACGTATCAAGATGTCGTTTGGCAACTTGTCCAGTTTTTAGATTTTTTTTGTTTGTTTTGGTTTTCAAAATCAGAAAACTGTTGGGGTTTTGGAGAAGGGGAAAGCCAAAGCCACAACCCGTTCGCCAATTATTTATTTATTAATTCAACAACAGAAAGCGGAGAGGAACAAGAGCTTGAGAGAGTGCAATCTAGATGCAGGGGTCGAGGGTCTCTACGATTTAAAAAGAAAAAACAAAGTGAAACTCAAAATAGGGTAAAATGCATTTTGGAAAAAGCTCCCGTTTGGAGGTTTAGTGGTGGTTGCTCATCTATGGCCTCAGACTAAATTGGGATGATTGTAATATGATATAGTTGGAAAGCCATTCACCGATGCTTCCCTTAATAGAATTTAAATGACAAAACTCTTGCCGCTTGTATGAATTAGATTACTTTTGTTACAAGTCGAAGAAAGAGCTAGTAATACAGTAGAGGATGATTAGTGGGTGTTCACTAACTAACAAGTTGTTAAGTTGTTGCTAACATACTTGTTAGTTAGTGATGCTGATGCAATAGTTCGTTGTTGAAATATAATGATTGATTGATTGTTCTGCTATTGAGTAGATGAGTCAAGGTTGAATGTTCGGATTCTATGATTGGTAATACATTGCAGAATTTGAGACACTTCTGCAGATTTGTTTTGGTTTTAGTGTAGTGCAGCACTGCAGCTTCAAGCTCGTTTTAGAAAACTGCTAAGAATTTTCCTTATGATCTTTCATAATTCCCCTTAGTTGTTTGTAGTAATGCTTTATTTTGTCATAACTCCATGCTGAACCTAAAATGCACTGTGGTTCCAGGAGACAAAGTATGTATTAGTATCAGAAACTTACCAGTTAACCATATAATAATCTAATGCGATCCTAAAATGATGTAGTCGTGGACAGAAGTAAAATTTCATCACAGAAAACATACACATAGGATGCGATCTTGTAAGACATATTATCTTAATATTTTTTTTAAAAATGAAGAATTACTATTTGCAGAGGTCGCACTTGGTGCGATAGCAAGTGCCTTCATCCATGAGCGGTAGGTCTCGGGTTCGAGACTTGGGAGCAGCCTCTCCATAAATGGGGGTAAGGCTAGCCGACATTTACCTCTCCCAGACCCTGCGTAAAGCGGGAGCCTTGTGCACTGGGTACGACCTGAAGAATTACTATTTGCCTTCTATAATTAGAGAAAATAAAAACCAGTTGCTTCTAAGTTTTGGTCTCCATTGTATAGGGAGATAAATTTGGGCTCCTGTCTTTCCTAACCATGGTCTTTTATAAGTATCATTTGATTGAGGGAGGTGCAAATGATTTTATTTAAATCTAGTCAATGGAGATGCTTCCTATAAATTTCTTTGTACGCGGCTTTAATTACCTGAAACCAATAAAAATGTTTAACAGAGACAAAGGCATGTATTTATTGTGCTACAAATAACTTGTAGTTTGTCATTTGGGAGGGTTTTTTTGAAAGTTTATTTAGCTCTCCTTAGTATTTGCATTTCTGTATGTGCTATTTGTTCTTTTAAATGTTATTGCTTGTGAAGTCCTTTACATAGCTTTATGACTAACTCAATGTCTGTTGTTTATGGATACTCATTATTAAAGGCACGCTCAAGCTGAACTCAATATGGATCCAGTCAATTGGAGAACTAAATTTCCTGCAGAGTCTCGAGAAAAAGTTGTGAACAAAGTGTAAGTTGAATTTCATTATTTCATATAAAGCATCATTTGAATTCCCCCGTTAGGATTTTCCTTTTTATTTTTATTACTTTGATTTTGTCTTATCATTACATTTTTGGATTAGTACTTTAAAACTTGTTTAAGTACTTAAAAAAATGAGGGAAAATTCAATTTAGACATGCTACGCTTTATGATGGCTGAACTCGGAAGAGCTTCAGGATGACCAATTGGCAAGCCTGGAAAGGAAATATTTAACTTATCTTCTGATAGGCTGGATATGTATTACCACTGTTGTTTCAGTTCTAATTGGTTTACGAATAAAATTAATTTTGTAATTGGTTTACGAATAAAATTCCCAAATTAATTGATCAGGCATGGCCAATACATTCTGACTCTAGAACAATTTCTCATGCAGTTTCAGTACCTTAATGAAGCGTGTTCCATTTTCTGAGCACGAGAAACATATGTCTGATTACAAGAGGATTTCTGTAAATTTCGAGGAAAAGGTTTATATGGTTTCCAGAGACCAGGTACCTTAAGTTATGAGTGCTTTCTTTTCAAGCTTATTTTTCTATTCTTTTCTTCACCGTATTGCCCCTCTTGAACCTAAGAACCTCTCTATAATTTAGAAATAAACCTAGAAGAGTCATCTTTGCAGTTCACTGACGTCTTTTTTCTTTTCATAGTTGAGTAATTTTTTTTTATCAGTCTGCAATAAACATTTCTTGTTTAATTTAGCAAGAATATATACTGCGGATCAAATCAAAGTTGGAAGAATTGGAATCTTCGCCAAAAAACTTGAATCCAGGTATTACATTATTTTGGAAACTAAAATTATTGAGTTTAGCAATATCAGCTTGTTCAACTTTTTGCTTCTAAATTGACTGTTTATGTGCATTATATTTTTCTCTTAAACCTGGAATGGTGTTAACATGTAGTGTGATGTTAGCTTGTTCTGTCGTTTTATATATCTTCGTTGGATATACATATACATGATATCGTCTTCCCTATCTGCATAATCAACTTTTTAAAATCATAAAACAGAAGATTACTTATGGGTTTTTGTAGGGAAAATCTAAGAACTATTTTTTTATATCTTTGGTGGCTACAAAATCCTTTCTATGAACATTTTCATTTGGTCTATGCTTGCACTATATATATATATATTCTTTCTATGAACATTTTCATTTGGTCTATGCTTGCACTATATATATATCTTCCCATCATTTGCTTTCCACGTTTGTTATACTATTTTCCAGTAGCGACTGATACATATTGATGAATTTGTTGGTCATCATATTCTCAGAAGCTTATGCTTTCCAACACGAGACAATAATTATTTTATATTCTAATACTTCTTGCATGTGTGCTTCAACCCCCCATTATAATGCCTAACATCAGGATCTTTTACATATATTTCTTGTTCTCTTCACCTAATTTCAATTAATTCGTCTTGATATTTTGACCCTTATTTTGTAATAACATCTTATGGTATTCATCCCCAAGGTGGCGCGCAAGGCCAATCAATTTCTGTTCAATCCACAGCTCCATCTCAAGCACATGAACAACATTCACTGCCTAGTGTTCGAGATAACATTGCATCTGGTGGAGGTTTTACTAACTTAGCATCTGCAAAGCCCACTGTCAGTGTTACGCCTCAGGTTCCTTTGCCAAATAATGCTAGTGAAAATTCCAATACGCAGAATGTCTTTGGTAATTCACAGAGGTCTGTACGAAATTTATCAGGACGTGGGCAACCTTATAATATTACTGCCAATAATATGAGACAGGAGCAAGGGAGACAAAATTCACCCCAGATTGTTGCTCAGCAGAACCATGAGCTGCAAAATCCTCATCTTTGTAAGCAGGTCTGGCAGGAAAATATCTCACCCTCATATGTAACCCAGCAAAAGCAACTACAGCCGCAACACCACTACCAACAGAAACTCTTAAAACCTACTCAGCAACAGACCTCTCAACAATCTATGTTGCAAACTCCTGTCATGCGCCCTTCTGAGACATGTGTTTCTCCACTTTCTGATATTTGGCAGGACCCGATGTCTTCTTTCTATCAGACAACACAGTTGAGGATTAAGAATCAGTCACAGATAGCCTTTAGGCAAACAAACCAATCACAAGTGACTCCGGATATTCATCAAAATGTATCATCAAGTTCACAGAACCCATTAATGCAATCACAAATGCAAGCACATTTGATAGGGAGAAAGTTGACTGCTACTAATACGCAACAAAGTCACATAGATGGGCAACCAAATGGCGTCCTTAACTTGCAGCAGCAACAGCCCAGGTCACCATTCCAACAGAATAACGTACAACAACGGTTTCAGTTACAGAAAACAAATCTTTCAAGTGCATATCATGAGCAATTGGGCGAAAGAAACAATATTTCTGTGCTACAACAAAGCTCACAGCTGCCAAATAAAGATCAAGTACCACAACCACACTCTCTTGAGAGACGACTGAACACTCAAACACAGCCAGAGAAGATGAAACAATTGCCAAATCCATCGGCACAAGATCAGCAGCAAGCATATCAAACATCAGGTAAAAGTACTGTGAAACTGAATCATGTTTCAGCAGAAAAAAAGTAGATTTATTAAATAAGAAAATAAGTAGAAACACCTTCCTAGATACATCATTGATATATTATTGAGTTGCTAGTTTCTATGATCTTATTCTGGATGTGTGGAGAACTTCTAACTGGTACAGGCTAGTTCTAATCGAGCTGATTATCAAAATTACCTCACAAACATATGTAGTTCATTGTTAAAATTAGTTCTTGAAAATATATATTCTGACTGCCTCTTTTCTTATTATTTTGTTGATTGGTTTTGTTATCTATTGATTGACATGATTTTCTCTTCGGTATGAACCCTGGTTGCTTCATTTGTCTTGCAGTTTTTTCTGGATTCTCATATCTTTTAGCAGCGCAATAATATATTTTCATGTGATTATGCGTTTGTAGTTGCAATATTATTATGAAACTTTCGAATGATCTATTAACAAACTACAAAATATGTCCAACTATATCAGCTGACTTCTAGGAAATATATTTATCTGCAATAAAGATATGTTATAAGCTCGGTCTTTCTAAACTCATTGTCAATTTCGGGAATTCTGTGGATTTTGGAAATCATTCTTGATTGTTAGTTAAAACGAAGAA
Source organism: Malus domestica (assembly GCF_042453785.1). NCBI lineage: Eukaryota > Viridiplantae > Streptophyta > Magnoliopsida > Rosales > Rosaceae > Malus > Malus domestica. The sequence continues at coordinate 32,843,266 of NC_091662.1, read as the reverse complement.
AGGCGCACTTCTTGGGATGTCTATATATCTTTCTGTATGGATATTTATCTGAAAACCCTTTGTAGAATTACATCCAATCATCACCTTATTTCCGCTTTCATCCTGTCAGATCTACTCTCAGTTGACTTGCACTCCATTTTTATACTCGTTTGACAGGAACACTAACTTCTACATCTGAGGGAAGGGTTTCATGTACAGATAATGGGCAAGAGGAAGCCTATCAGATGGTAATCTCTCTCTCTCTCTCTCTCTCTTACTGATTTTGTCACTAAAATTACTATCTGCCCATTTCTGTGTAGGGCAGTTAATTAAATAGTTAAAGCTGTGACTGAATAATTTTCTGAAATGTAACTTTGCAGCTTCAAAGTCTAAAAAGCAAGTATTTAATACCTCTGGCTGATATGTATAAGACGATAACATGTAGGCTCCAGCAGGTAAATTATCCTTCACTTCAAATTTTCTGCTTTAGGTATCCAACATGAGATCAATCGCTTTGTTCTCTTACATTAAAATTCCTTAGACGACAAATTTTTATGATTATTTTTTTAAAGTTCTCTTAATTTTCCAGCTCAACTCTGTCTCTCAACAGACAGAAACAGTCGGTATTGAGAAACTTAATGCCTTGAGGAATAGGGTGAAGTCAATCATTTCTAATCTAAATTTGCCCAAAAGCAAAGTTGCACCTTCGTCCAAGGAGAATCTGGGTGTATATGAGAAGTTCATTACTTCTATTCTTAGTGTACGTGGAAGGGGAAATTCTGGTCCCTCGGAGCAGCATGGACAACGTTCTTCTGATGTGAACTCTACCCGTCAATTCATGCAACTTCATTCTCAAACTCCTCCAGTTCAGACACAGCAAGACGAAAAGAAGTCAACATTTCAGTCAGTGAACTCACAGGATTCTGCAACAACAATGCAGCGGAGCAATGCAACAAACTTGGTTAACGATTCTAAGTCTGTATCTGAGTGCCCAACCCTGCAGCCGACCGACACATATTCAGGAAAGATAGGCTCATTTAACATAGTGCAGCAGGTTTCCTCAGGAACCTTAAATATTCCTAAAACCAATCTCCAACAACCAAATGTTAAGACCTTGTTGTCACATAGCCCGGTGCATGGACCACAGTCAAATGTGAATGCTTTTGAGTCAAGCTGTAATACATTTCAAGAGATGCACCTGAAACAACCTAAAGAGGAGCGAGATGTGCAGGCTCAGACCCTGAAGCAAGAACCTCAAGATTGGCATGAGATGCTGCAGCAATCAGTACAAAAGCAAATTGTGCAACAGCATAGCAGGCTGCTAAAGTTTCAATCCGGAGCTTCATTTCCTACTGCTTTGCCCAAAACTCATGGTTCTTCCCATTCACAAGTTCCTCGGTGTTCTACCATTGACAAGAAAAATCTTCTGGTGCCTTTTACAGAAGCAAGAACCACTTTCTATCCCATAAACACACCCTCTACTAAAACTTGTTTGGTTCCCTTGCCTTCATCGTCTGTCCCAGGAGATTTTGAGATGCCTATGTCTGATACTTCATCCCTATCGAATGCTGGAACTATTGGAGATCATATGGTAGATGGTGCACCAAAATCCACATCACCCATTGCCATCAGCACTCCTGGGATATCTGCTTCATTCTTACTTGAAGAATCCAGTAACGACATTCATTGTAATACATCTACAATAATGTCTGATGAGTTGAGTGCTTCTAAGCAGCCTATTCAGCGCTTAGTTAAAGTGGTTAGTTTGAACTGTTGCAAGTTCCTCTTTGATTGTTTCAGTCTTTTAGAAAGTGTTGGATTTACTGCATAACATCAAAATTGGGATTATAAGATGAAATGTTATTTTCTTTTCCATTTCAGGTGAACATGATGTCATCTAAAGCACTAAGTGCTGCTATTTTGGACATTGGCTCTGTCGTTTGTACAACTGATAGGTTATCCTTATGAAAATGAATCCAGAACAAAATCGCGCTAAAGCTAGGGCGTCACCCGTAAGTGGCGCGCTGTGTGGCCCGAGCACAGTGATAAGTGAGCAAGGGTCACTGTATCTCCATCGGCACCCGGATGCAGTGTTAAATGAGCAAGGGGGCCATAGAAACTTCTTTTCGAACGACTCCACTCAAAGTTGTTTGGGAGCATATGCTCCTATCAACTTTACCCGGGACACACAAAAGAAGTACTTTGATCCTATTAGACGGGGGAGGGTGAAGAAGCTAGGACAGAAGGGTAGAGTTCAAGAGAGCAAAATGCGTTTAGGAACGTGGAATATAGGAACCTTAACGGGAAAATCTATGGAAGTAGTGGAAGTTATGGTGAGGAGAAGGATAAATATTATGTGCCTACAAGAAACTAAGTGGGTTGGTAGTAAGGCAAAGGATCTAGAAAACTCAGGGTTTAAACTTTGGTATTCGGGCACAAATAGAACGAGAAACGGTGTTGGCATCATCGTGGACAAGACCTTGGTACAAGATGTTGTAGATGTCAAGAGGGTAGGAGATAGAATCATGGCAATCAAGATTGTAATAGGACAAGAACTTATCAATGTGATTAGTGCGTACGCACCTCAAGTAGGGTTGGATACGAGTTCGAAGGAGAAATTTTGGGAAGATCTTGGAGACTTGGTGCAAGGAATTGCTCAGACGGAGAAATTATTTATAGGAGGAGATTTAAATGGACACGTGGGCAGGGAGACAGGCAACTATGGAGGTTTTCATGGTGGCCATGGTTTTGGGGAGAGAAACGAGGATGGGGAAGCTATCTTGGATTTTGCAATGGCATATGATCTCTTCTTAGCCAACACCTTCTTTAAGAAGAGAGAAGAACATGTGATCACCTACAAGAGTGGGTCGTCAAAAACACAAATAGATTTTCTTCTAATGAGGAAAGGGGATCGTATAACTTGTAAGGATTGCAAAGTTATACCAGGAGAGAGCGTGGCTAATCAACATCGCTTGTTGGTGATGGATGTACATATCAAAAGAGTAAGACAAAAGAACAAGACTTGGAAGTGCCCAAGGACTAGATGGTGGAATCTAAAAGAAGAAAAACAAGCCATTTTCAAAGAGAAGGTAATCACCCAATGTGTGTGGGATAGAGAGGGGGAAGCTAGCCAAATGTGGGATTCCATGGCTAGTTGTATCCGAAAAGTAGCAAAAGAGGTATTAGGAGAGTCCAAGGGCTTTGCCCCACACCAAAAGGAATCTTGGTGGTGGAATGAGGAGGTACAAACGAAGGTGAAGGCTAAGAAGGAATGTTGTAAAGCCTTATACAAGGAGAGGACCGATGAAAATGGTGAAAGGTATAGAAAAGCGAAGCAAGAGGCGAAGAAAGCTGTCAGAGAAGCTAAGTTAGCGGCTTACGACGATATGTATAAACGACTAGATACTAAAGAAGGAGAGTTGGATATCTATAAACTATCTAGAGCAAGGGAAAAGAAGACAAGGGACCTAAACCAAGTGAGGTGCATCAAGGATGAGGATGGAAAGGTTCTTGCTACAGAGAACGCGGTTAAAGACAGATGGAGAGGTTATTTTCATAATCTTTTCAATGAAGGACATGAAATGAGTGCTTCTTTAGGGGAGTTGAGTAACTCAGAAGAGTGTAGAAACTACTCTTTTTATCGTCGAATCCGGAAGGAAGAAGTGGTTGTAGCTTTGAAGAAGATGAAGCATAAAAAAGCAATAGGCCCAGACGATATACCAATCGAAGTGTGGAAACTTTTGGGAGAGACAGGTATAACATGGCTCACTGACCTTTTCAATAGGATTTTGAAAACGAAGAAGATGCCAAATGAGTGGCGAACGAGCACTTTGGTGCCGATCTACAAGAATAAGGGTGACGTACAAAATTGCATGAACTATAGGGGTATTAAGCTAATGAGTCATACAATGAAGCTCTGGGAGAGAGTCATTGAGCATAGATTGAGGCAAGAGACACGGGTTTCGGACAACCAATTCGGGTTCATGCCAGGGCGCTCAACCATGGAGGCAATCTATCTCTTACGAAGATTGATGGAAAGATATAGAGATGGGAAAAAGGATTTACACATGGTCTTTATAGATTTGGAAAAAGCGTATGATAGGGTCCCAAGAGACATTCTTTGGAGGATTTTAGAGAAGAAAGGAGTACGAGTAGCATATATCCAAGCTATAAAGGATATGTATGAAGGAGCAAAGACTGCCGTAAGAACTCATGAAGGACAAACCGAAAGCTTTCCCATAACTGTAGGATTACATCAAGGCTCATCCTTAAGTCCTTACCTTTTTGCGTTGGTAATGGATGAGTTAACAGGACATATTCAAGATGATATTCCTTGGTGTATGCTTTTCGCAGACGATATAGTGTTGATAGATGAAACTCAGGAAGGGGTAAATGCAAAGCTTAACCTTTGGAGAGAAGTGTTGGAATCTAAAGGTCTTCGCCTAAGCCGATCAAAGACAGAATATATGGAGTGCAAGTTCAGTGCAAATGGAGGCCAAAACGAGTTAGGGGTGAGGATCGGAGATCAAGAAATACCAAAGAGCGACCGTTTTCGTTACCTAGGATCTATCTTGCAAAAGAACGGAGAATTAGATGGAGATCTCAACCATAGAATACAAGCTGGATGGATGAAGTGGAAGAGTGCATCCGGCGTGTTGTGTGACCGCCGTATGCCACTGAAGCTCAAGGGAAAATTTTATAGGACGGCAATAAGGCCGGCGATGCTGTATGGCACAGAATGTTGGGCGGTGAAACATCAACACGTACACAAAATGGGTGTAGCGGAGATGAGGATGCTTCGTTGGATGTGTGGGCACACGAGAAAGGATAAGATTAGGAATGAGGATATCCGGGGTAAAGTAGGAGTAGCCAAAATTGAAGGAAAGATGAGAGAAAATCGGTTACGGTGGTTTGGACATGTGCACAGAAGGCCTACTGACGCTCCGATTAAAAGATGCGACTATGGGACAGAGATTCAGGGCCGAAGGGGTAGAGGAAGACCTAGGAAAACTTTGGAAGAGACTCTAAGAAAAGACTTAGAGTACTTGGATCTAACGAAGGACATGACACAGGATCGAGCACAATGGCGTTCTAAGATTCATATAGCCGATCCCACTCAGTGACTTGGATTTTCCAAGTCTCCAACTGAGAAGTTTTCCTCACTCGGGAAATTAAAGGAACACTACCCCAACCTACATGCTCCACTCAGAAAGCTTCAACATACAAGCTTCAACAAAAGAAAATTCAAAGAACTTAGCGAAGAAGGCTTTGGTGTATTTAACACAATACGTTGAAATGAAGGAAAGCTTATTTATTGATATCCCCGATAAGCTACAAATATGTACATATACATGAGTCAAAATAAACACACAAGAGGGAGCCTTCACAAAGGTTGCTTAGGAGAAGTCTCAGCAGTCGGTAGAGGCCCAGAAAGAGAAGGCACCGGAGGGGGATCATTTGGAGTCTCAGTACTGGACAAAACCCTAGAAGGAGAAGGCATCAGAGGTTGATCATTTGGAGCTTCATTACGCGGTACAGCCCCAGAAGACGAAGGCAATAAATGCCTTTGGAACAAACCCACAAATCTCTGATGATCAAGTAAAACCTGACCATCAGTTTCCTTCATCTGGTCAAGCTTCCTCTTCATGTTTGTAGCATAGTCATGTGCGAGCCGGTGCAACTGTTTATTCTCATGCTTGAGCCCTCTAATCTCCTGTTTGAGACTCATCACTTCAGCCGCCAATGATTCAACTTGGCGGGTTCGAGCAAATAGGCGTTGGGCCATATTAGACACAGAACCTGCACACTGAACACTGAGAGCCAGCGAATCCTTAACAGCTAACTCATCAGACCGTTTGGAAAGTAGTCTGTTATCTTTGGGAGTGAGAAGGTTCCTGGCCACCACCGCAGCGGTCATATCATTCTTCATCACGGAATCCCCAACGGTAAGAGGACCAGTAGGGGAGACGAAGGATGGGCGCCATATGTTGTCTGGAGAAGGCGGGGCTGCCTCTTCAACAAGGTTCAAGTCAAAACGACGGTCGGAGGGGCCAGACATTTTCAAAGGTGTTGAAGAGAGAAGAGGTCGGACAAATCAAGATCTTAGAAGTGCAAGAATGAAGCTTCTACTGGTGGAGATTCAAGTGTGCTTTGGAACTTAATGCCAGCCCCTATAAAAATCTGCACTCGACGGAGCTTCAGAAATCGAAGAGGCGCCTGCTCAGAAATCGAAGAGGCGTTTGCTTTCTCAAAAGCTGAGCTGCTTAGAGATCACGAGGGTTGACCTCAGAAATCGAAGAGGCGTTTGCTTTCTCAAAAGTTGGGCTGCTCAAAGACCATGAAGGCCGATCTCAGAAATCGAAGAGGCGCTCGCTTTCTCAAAAGCTGGGCTCCCCAGAGATCACGAGGGCCGATCTCAAAAATCGAAGAGGCACCTACTTTTCCAGCCTTGTCAGCACCTGTCACACGCACACTCAGCTTTGCGGAAATTATGGGCATTCTGTAGAAGACTTCTGGGGAAGTAGAAAACACATGAATCTTACTGTTCAATCACCCACTTCCCACACGCAACAATAGCTCATGGGTACCACAGATAACTTTGCCAAAGTTCTCTGCCAAAGTTGAGCACGTGAAGCTTGCAGCTCCCACTACATCGCTCTGACCAAGAAGGGTAAAAGAATAGCAAAGAAACAGCACTAACAAAGTTTAGACCCATAAATTTTGAAGGTCTAGCTACCATATTATTACCCACAAGGGTAAAGGAACAGTACCACTGCTGGATAATTAGAAAGTCCCTGTGTGTCAACCTCTGTGCTTCGTGGCAAGGTAGACTAGCAAACATGCCCAACCTTTACTCACATTCGAGAAAACACTCCCAATAAGATTGCTTGCTCCAAAATCGAAGAGGCACCGTCCTCCGAATCTCGAGAGCCAGACTCCCAACATGACTACTTTATTAAAAATCGAAGAGAGGGTAAAGGAACAGTACCATTGCTGGATAATTGGAAAGTCCCTGTGTGTCAACCTCTGTGCTTCGTGGCAAGGTAGACTAGCAAACATGCCCAACCTTTACTCACATTCGAGAAAACACTCCCAACAAGATTGCTTGCTCCAAAATCGAAGAGGCACCGCCTTCCGAATCTCGAGAGCCAGACTCCTAACATGATTACTTTCTCAAAAATCGAAGAGACACTGCTCCCCAAATCTTCGAGAGCCAGACCCCCAGCATGATTGCTTTCTCAAAAATCGATGAGGCATCGTTCTCCGAATCAATCGAAGAGGCGCTCGCTTTCTCAAAAGCTGGGTTGCTCAGAGACCACGAGGGCCGATCTCAGAAATCGAAGAGGCACCTACTTTTCTAGCCTTGTCAGCACCTGTCACACGCACACTCAGCTTTGCAGAAATTATGGGCATTCTGTCGAAGATTTCTGGTGAAGTAGAAAGCACATGAATCTTACTGTTCAATTACCCACTTCCCACACGCAACAATAGCTCATGGGTACCACAGATAACTTTGCCAAAGTTCTCTGCCAAAGTTGAGCACGTGAAGCTTGCAGCTCCCACTAAATCGCTCTGACCAAGAAAGGTAAAAGAATAGCAAAGAAACAGCACTAACAAAGTTTAGACACATAAATTTTGAAGGTCTAGCTACCATATTATTACCCACAAGGGTAAAGGAACAGTACCACTGCTGGATAATTGGAAAGTCCCTGTGTGTCAACCTCTCTGCTTCGTGGCAAGGTAGACTAGCAAACATGCCCAACCTTTACTCACATTCGAGAAAACACTCCCAACAAGATTGCTTGCTCCAAAATCGAAGAGGCACCGTCCTCCGAATCTCGAGAGCCAGACTCCCAACATGATTACTTTCTCAAAATCGAAGAGAGGGTAAAGGAACAGTACCATTGCTGGATAATTGGAAAGTCCCTGTGTGTCAACCTTTGTGCTTCGTGGCAAGGTAGACTAGCAAACATGCCCAACCTTTACTCACATTCAAGACAACACTCCCAACAAGATTGCTTGCTCCAAAATCGAAGAGGCACCACCATCCGAATCTCGAGAGCCAAACTCCCAACATGATTACTTCCTCAAAAATCGAAGAGACACTGCTCTCCGAATCTCGAGAGCCAGACCCCCAGCATGATTGCTTTCTCAAAAATCGAAGAGGCATCGTTCTCCGAATCTCGAGAGCCAGATACCACAGACCACTTTTTCAAAGTGCTCTGACAGAGTTAAAACATGTGAAACTGACAGCTCCCACTACCGTGCTATGACCAAGCAGGGTAAAGGAATAGCATTACTACTTGTTGTTAGGGAGACTCCTATATATGTCGACCTCCATCCCCAACGGACAGGCAGACCTGCAAAAATGCTCAACCCTTCATCATATCTGAGAGGGCACTCCCAACGAAGCCTTTCGAAATATTCAGCTTTCTTTCCCCCCGATAATACCTCTGCAAACAAGCTATACTAGAGCAAGAATATCTCATATCATCAGGGTTAAAAGCAAGAGTATCCCATATCATGCTTTTTCCCTGTCTTTTCTTTTGGCCTTGTTTTTACCTGCAAGACAAGGAGAAAGAGAGCAATCAGTCAGCACTTGGAATCAAGCTTCCAGCCAGGAACTGACTGCCTGGAACCCCTTACCTGATTACTTACCTGGCATTGCTCTCGAGTACTCATCTTCAACATCTTATGTTTCCAGGGAAGATTCCGCATCTGCTTGAGGAACAGATAGGGCAAGTGCGAAGGATACAAGGAAGCATGTGGAGACAAGCGTAACAGCACACGTGCCGATACATCCATTACTCTGTCAAAAGCAAAAGTATCCCATATCAGCAGGGTGGAACGTACTCTAGATTTGATGGACTTGTTTTGACCCTCAAATTCTTCAGTCGGCCTTATACTCTGGAGGAAACCAGAAAACCCTCCAGCTCAGTTCAAGAATAAGCCTGTGGAAAGTTACTTCTTCAAAAGCAAAAGTATCTCATATCATCTCTTCTCATTTTTCTTCTCTTTATCCTTCATGCTGTTGCAAGATGGGGAGAAGGTGAACAATCAGTCGGAGCTCTGATTGCTTACCTTGTCTGTCACCTCTTTCAGCAGACCCCCTAGCTCGGCGACTTGGGGGACTCCTACTACATGGTTTGTATCGCGCTTGACCAAGCCTGAAACTACAAGTAAGCTTCAAGTGAAATTGATACATTACCTTGTGCATCTCCACCAGTTAAAGATACCACCCCTGGATGGAGGAAAAGTACTTCCAGAGAAGATGCCACATCTACCTATGAGACTATTAAGGCAAGTCAAGACGACACCACACTCCGATACTTAGAAGTTTCGTGATTACGAGATCATTCTTCCACAATATTTCCTAATGTCATTTGTACTAAATCATTCACTTGTACTCACTAAAGGAGAGCTTGAACCTATGTACTTGTGTAAACCCTTCACAATTAATGAGAACTCTTCTATTCCGTGGACGTAGCCAATCTGGGTGAACCACGTACATCTTGTGTTTGCTTTCCTATCTCTATCCATTTATATACTTATCCACACTAATGACCGGAGCAATCTAGCGAAGATCACAAAAAGTGACCGTTTTCGCTACCTAGGATCTATCTTGCAAGAGAACGGAGAATTAGATGGAGATCTCAACCATAGAATACGAGCTGGATGGATGAAGTGTAAGAGCGCATCCGGCGTGTTGTGTGACCGTCGTAGGCCACTGAAGCTCAAGGGAAAATTTTATAGGACGGCAATAAGGCCAGCGATGTTGTATGGCACAGAATGTTGGGCGGTGAAGCATCAACACGTACACAAAATGGGTGTAGCGGAGATGAGGATGCTTTGTGGGATGTGTGGGCACACGAGAAAGGATAAGATTGGGAATGAGGATATCCGAGGTAAAGTAGGAGTAGCCGAAATTGTAGGAAAGATGAGAGAAAATCGGCTCCGGTGATTTGGACATGTGCAAAGAAGGCCGACTGACGCTCCGGTTCGAAGATGTGACTACGGGACAGAGGTTCAGGGCCGAAGGAGTAGAGGAAGACCTAGGAAAACTTTGGAAGAGACTCTAAGAAAAGACTTAGAGTACTTGGATCTAACGGAGGACATGACACAAAACCGAGCGCAATGGCGTTCTAGGATTCATATAGCCGACCCCACTTAGTGGGAAAAGGCTTTGTTGTTGTTGTTGTTGTTGACTAATTCTCGTTTGCAGAAGAGTTATTTGGCATGGCAAGATAAGGCCTTTGGAACAAAAAATATGAAACGGTGCAGAAGTACATCGCCAATTAATGTTGATGCCTCAGCAACTGGAAGTATCTATGATAGTTCAAGGCTGAGTGATACGGAGATATTTGACTTGGAATCAACTGCAATATCTTATATCAAAAGGCCTAGGATTGAGGTATGATGCTACTCTGAGAGTTTTCTTTTTTTTTTTCTTTCTAAATCCTATGAAGCTTATAATTTTATCTAATAGTAATGCCATCTCATGGATGCTGTTTCAACAGAACATCAATTTAGTTGAGAAACTATCATCAGAGTTATCCTTTTGGTTTTTAGGGTTCGGTCATTTTTATTGCCTTCACCATCTGATAAAAAAAAAATAAAAAAAAATAAAAAAAGTCATCTCCCTCTTTGTCTTCTACTTGAGGACCCAAATACTTTTGTCCTCTAATTTCTTTCTTTCCATTTCAATATCTGTCTGACTTCTATGACAGGAAACCTCTAGTCATATCTCACATTTCCTGGGTTGTTTTTATTATAGTAACCCATAGCTTAACCTAATTTCATAAAAGTATTAAAGTTCATATATACATTTTACGTTTTCTGTTATAGTTCTGAAGTTTAGATTCTAACAATCGCTCTCTTTTCCATGTATATTTGAAATGTAGATTAGAGATTCTTTTTCCCGGTCATCTTTGTAAAATATGTATCGGTTCTCATCATTATTGGCATATTATATTTTCTCCATATTCAAGCCAGGAAAGTTGCATTTTGTGATAGGTTTCTCAGCATATCAATTGGTATAATATTTTGAAATTGATTCATAATTGTTTAGGCAGAGAGAGTCGATTGCGTTGTGCATCTCTTGAAGTATGACTCCCGGTAGGGTTACTGGGGCAAGTCTTAGCGTTGAATTTATTATTCGGTAAACAAATCAAGAGATCCTTACAGTTACAGTATATTACATGTTTCAGGTGAATCAAACCCTGTTTGAAGAAATTACAGCAATTAACCACCAACTAATAGACACTGTATTAGATGTCAGTGACGAAGATACCCCTCCAACAGTAGTCTCAGCTCAATTTAGAGGTGGTCAAGGAACCATTGTCCGGTGCTCCTTCATTCCCGTGACCATCGATCCCAGTCTGAGGTCACAGCACCCTTCAGCTCAAATGGTATGCTTTACTTTTACACACTAGTCTAGATGTGATTGAGAAACCATACATGTGATTTTTCTATTCCTGTATTGACTTTGCTTTTAATGTCTATGCAGCTTCCAATCCAGCCTTTACGATTGCTTGTTCCTGCAAATTATCCATTGTGCTCTCCCATATTTCTAGACAAGTTGAGAGTGGAAGTCGGGTGTGACATCGGGACTTTTTCTTTGTATTTGTTCTGTTTATTATAAGTATCGTTCTACATCCCGAACCAACTATCATCCTCCATGTATACAGCGCATAGTTATTAGAATGAGAACCTACCGCTAATTATTTGCCATGTTTTTTCGGTTCTTGTTGTTCACAATAACATTGCCATGTTTCTTAGGTTCTTGTAGTACTTAGAGAAGGTATAGTTTCCATTTGTCCTTTTGATTTAATCCATTGTTGGTATGGCAGTGATGAGCTAGAAGATTTTTCAGCAAAGGTAAAATCAAAGCTGAATATGTCGCTCCGGAGGCTGATGGAACCCTTGTCACTTGGGGAGATAGCAAGGACGTGGGACATTTGTGTGCGAGCGGTTGTCGCAGAATATGCAGAGCAGAATGGGGGAGGAAACTTGAGTTCCAAGTATGGAGGGTGGGAAGACTGTATGAGTGCTGCTTGAGCAATTAATTTTGTGCCTGTTCAGATTCTAGGCTAAGTGTACAGATTCTGGATGATTGTAATCTATTTATTTGTGTTCTTGATGAGGATTCCTCTCTTCTTTTTCATGTGTTTTCAACTTTTTACCTTTTGGTAATTTAAATTAAGTGTTGCTGATTATGTCACATTATAAATCTTTGACCATCCAAGAATGTTTAAAAATTGTAAAAACTTGGAAGAGAAATATGAGGATGCGAAAATCACTTTTCATAAAAAGGACAACAAAAACGTGATAATCTAAACTCAAAGTGTCATTCTGGCTTAAATCCAATTCCGACGCAATCCGTTTCATGGCTTCCAGCTTCAACCCTAAATAGAGGATGATAATTGGATCCAAACCTTGTGTTTACTGTGTGCGTGGGCCAAAAGACGATGACTATCATGGCAACTACATTGTTTCATGGAGATAATTCTACACCAAACAAAGTAAATGGTAGGGGAGAGGGAAGAGACAGGAATGATTTCAAAATAATTGCTTCCGACTCCAAAGCCAAAGCGGGAGCCGGTAGCAGAGAATTTTTCTTTGGTTTTTGCTCTAGACAGCTGGGGATTTTTCCCTTTGGCTATGTTTAGACGAGAGTTTTCTAAGTTTCAAGGGATCTAGCTTAAGTGTTGAATCCCTTCAAATTACACATCTCAAACCTTTGACATGTTTGTAATGAGAACTGCTAGCAACATTTTCACTTACCTTCTCATTTCAACCTTCTCAATTCTTTTCATGCCGCTTGTACTCTACTAGCACTCAAAATTAAAATTTTGATTACATAAAAATCTCATTATTTTTTTCTTCCTTTGTTAGTAAATTCACAAGAACGCTTTATTTGCAATGGTAAATTCACGATAACACTTTTTCCTATGTCTAATTTATCCAACTGTTTTCACACTCGCTTTCTCCTTCTGCACTCCTCAGCTTGTTTTGTTCCTTGATTTTCCTGTGATCATATTCAACCTTAACGCTAGAAGAGAAATATGAGAGTTCAAAAATCACTTTTTCACTAGCTAAAGATGCATGTGTTACATCATTGTCTACAAAAAAATTGCTTCTTACCAGAGACTGCTTATCCTTAGGAGGGGAACACTAGATAGGGCGGTAAATGTACTATATATTAACAAGAGATTATACAAAGCTCGATAGGCCACTTCTTGATGGTGAATATGATGGAGCAACATTTGTCTTCTCTACAGGTGTAGTAGTAAATTCATACCGCGGCACATAGCTCAGTAACCCTCGCCTTCTATTGGCTCTAGTTTTACTTCTGCGGCACAGTGTTGAGAGTATGGCTGCTGGGTGGAGTGCAAATCAGACGAGGGGATCTGCTTCCTAGGTCTATTTGCATCAATGAAGTTTAGTATCTGCTTCTCGTATAAGCCCCATTTGTCTTTCAAACTAGGTGTAATGTAATTTTTGGAACTCTGTAGGGCTGATATGAGGCGCTCGATCATGGTCTTGAACATTTTTTGCTTCTCACTCCGCTCTGAATATTCTGGAAGAGAAACGAGCTGCCAAACAGAGAGAACAGACACGAGTAAGCAAAAGAACAGAAATATAAGAAGTAACAAGACTTTGTAGCAAATAATGTTTTCAGCATTGATGGTGTGGTGACAATGCCATATACAGTCTAAATGGGGACGATAATTAAAAAGGAGATCCAACCGAAGGGATCTATCACAAAGCATTGCCATGATAGCCTTGAATGGAAAGCTACTAATTAATGGTAAAAGTAGAGAAACAAATGATGAGGAAAAACGATAAAGTAATTGCATACCTGTGGAAGTTTAGTAATAATTTTCTGATGAATTTCAGTTAGCTCGGGCAAGTACATTTCCTTCATGACTTTGATCTGCATATCAAATTCGGCAAGTCAAAGATGATTAGAAACATTGTTGCAGCTGCATGCTTGGTGACAGCATAATAATATCACAACATTTTTGGGTTTCCTAGTCGCTCGCATGCATCAATTTAAGTTTTTCTGTTTAATGCATCAACTAGAGTGCCCGGAGAAGCGAGCTTTAGTTAAATTCCCAGCCGATGATAGGCAACTTAGTAAGACTAGAATGAAAATCACTATTCAACGCAATTTTGCATCAGTATAATTGTATGGACAACAAGCGAAACATCTTACTTTCTGAAAGACCTCCTCTTGCCAATCACCCACAGTTGCATTCCCAGTCTGGACCCTGCAATCTAGAGATGTCCATATAAATTACAGAAATATTTGTCAATGTTTGCACACAAGGTTGTACAACAACTTGATAATGAGCATTAGTCTGAGAGAAGAAGTAAAACGGAAAACTGTCATGCCGGAATTTAAAAATGTACTTTTGTAAATAAAAGATACGAGCAGTATGCAAACAAACTAGAAACTGCACAGGCCAAAGCAGAACAGGACTAAAAATTCACTAGATTGTCAATGTTATGGTCATGGGAAACTACATTAGTAAATGACCACCAAACGCTTGATCAAAGCGGCCTAATAATAAGCCTCCTTTAGGAATGCTTTATCTATAAAACAACCATATTTCACGCTATCAAAAGGAATGAAAGATATTCGGTTCACCAAGCCAAATTCAGGTCAATGTAGTTTAATATCAGAAGTCCAATTATGAGAAGATAACAGTCAAACTTTGATTATTTTCCAGACGGTTTACAGCCATATGAACATGAGGCAGGCATAAAAACATAAAGTAGCCTGTTCAACTGACACAACCAGATAAATTCATATAACAATGACAACGTTAACCATAATGTAATATGATAAAACAGGCCCAAATTGAAAAGTAATATAAAAGCAAAATAAAATTACAAAACGCTCATACATGATAATCTGAATAACGTGAAAGCAGATGCATAAAAAGGACAACACAAGAGCTGCATAACTGTAAAAAAGTAAAAAATTAGAAAGAAAAGGAACAAATACATACTTGATGGCGTCTCAGGAAGGGCTCTTTGTGATTGATGCAGCTGCTTTTGTTGATCCGTTGAATTTTGTTGTTGAAGTGTGGTTCTTGATACCTGACGTGATGCTTCAAGACTTTCTTCCCTGTCTCGTTTTATGCCCACGGTCAACATGTTCTTCTGTGCCATTGAAACCCCAGCTACAGAAGACACAGAATTTTGCTGCAACCTAGTCATGTTGTTCTGCAGCAATGGGTTCATTTGATTTTCAAGATGGACTTGAGTAGTGTGAAATTGTGACGGTTGCATGTTGTGTATTTGAGATGAGGAGAGCTGCCCTTGCTGCAGAGATAAAACTGGCTTCCTTGGTCTGTTTGTACTAATAAACTTTATAATCTGCTTCTCATATAAGCACAACTTGTCCTTCAAACTAGGTGAAATGCTACTTTTGGAAACCTGCAAGACTAATATAACACGCTCCAACATTGTCTTGAACATTTTTAGCTTCTCAAGCTCCTCTGATTTTGGTTGTGTTGAAAGACAATATTCGTGCTGGTATGGTAACAAGACTTTTAGAAAATAATGTAATGCGATATAAGAAAGAATACAAGACATAAGTAAGCAAAAGTAAAGCAATATAAGAAGTAACAAGGCATTTTTGGTATGTTAAAAAATTTCATGTAGCCATTCCTCACTGCAGCAACAGTTAAAAAGGAGAGCAGTCATTACAAGGGATCTACCATAAACCACCATGACGATAACCTTGAAGGGAAAGACTATTTAAGGGTAAAACTATAAAAGTAAAGCAACAAATTATGAGGGAGTGATTACATACCTGCTGAATTTTATTAGTAATCTTCTGATACATTTCACTCAGTTCGGGTAAGTACATCTCCTTCATGTCTTTGATCTTCAAATCAGATACAGCAAGCCAATATGATTAGAAACAGATATATGTTTCCAAACACCATCGCAGCACTAAGATTATTTGTTTCTTACTAGCTCATCATTTACCACATCTATTAAAGCTTTTACTTGATTTTTTTTTTAAAAAAAGAAAGCCAATATCAAGAGCTTGTGCATGCCACCATGCGTCCAGAAAGCATGAATTCACGTATAACTTATGTAACACAGTTGAGCTTCACGTGATGATCGGTAGCCAGGGCTTTCAAACTTATTTTCGATTACTAATAAAGTTCATAGTAAATTCCTAGTTTACTACCAATTGCTTGTTCTTTAAGCAACATAGAATATACCAATGCGAACTTATGAAAATAATAGAATTCTTTCATCTTCAACCATTGAATAATGTATTCCTACGCTATTAGCACCACGTCCCTCTGGTTCAAGCTGTAGTCAGCATTCCTGATAAAGCGGGATGAATCCTGAAAAGGATGTTTCTAGTTTCCTATTTAATCCTTCATCACATATGAACACCAGTATATAATCCCCACCCGAGAGGAAGGCCAAAATAGCATCTTCTACATATCCTAGCCATTTAGGGGCATGTCAAAGCAGCTTACCTTTTGATAGACCTCCTCCTGCCAAATAGCCTCATTTGCATGTCTTGTCGGAGCTGGGGAATCTAGAATCGGTACAAAGTTATACAAAAATATTGTAAGTCATATGAAAAAATTTCAGAACAGCTTTACCTTTAGAACATTGGTCAAGAAAAATGCGAACCAAATGTATCAATAATGATCCTGCAAAAACATGCAATGTATGTTTCAAAGGATCAATCTAACTCACATGAAAATTTTGAGCGCACGCTGGGTGCCCAAGTGCTTAAGAAACCAGGATCATGCATGGACATTTCAGATAAGATTTTTCTCCTAGTTTCTTTAGATTTAGAGTACGTTTGGGTGAAGGACTTCCAAATTCCACGGAATTTAGGCAAAGTGAAGAAGTTATAGGTCACAAAAAGTTTAGATATGAGGAATTAGTAATGCACCACATAAGCATTACAAAATCATGTGAGAGGGATTTGCAAATGACTACTTGAAAAGAGTTATTTATAAATCTCTCTTACATACCTTCGTAATCCTCATGCGGTACATTTCTAATACATGCTATCTAACTGTCTGTGATCCATATTTCTTATTCACTTTGTCTAAATCTCTTGGAATTTGAAAATCCCTCACCCAAACATACCATAATTAATTGATGATAGAGAGTTTCAGAGGAAAAGAACTATGAAGAAAGTTGGGCAGCAAGAGAGGAACCTACGATTTAAAGAAGAGACAGAGAGTCTGTTTCTGTAAGTTGTGCACTTATGTTACCTTCGTCGTAACAACATGAATGTTTAATTATAGTTCTAATGATTCAATCGCTACTGTTAATATGTGTTCAATCACAAGGCTGAAAATGTGTATAAAAAAATGTGTCTTTCGACCTTAACCCATTATTTACAAAGATAACAGTACCTCCATGTCAAAAAGCATGCAAGCAGGAAGACAAAGGGGGTGGTTTCGATTACCAGAAGAGTTAGCTTGTAAAGAAGTGTCCAATATTGTGTTCGGAGACTTGGCCTCCACAGTAAACATCTTTGTAGAAATCTTCTGTAGATAATCCCACTGAAAAATGAAATCCATGATAAGTAGGACCCCGAGATTTATATCATGAAAAAGTAACCCGGAGATTTACACGAGTACCTGGCTTGTGGCAGAAGTAAAAACATTTTCCTCAAAGACTGCGGCAATTTTCATGAGTTCTGGTAATTCCTCTTGGCCAGATGAGGAACGATGCGTCTTCAATGTATCGAATCTTTACATGCAACACATTCGAATTAAAGTACAGTTGTATGAACGTATATTCACGTTCACGGAATTCATGTAAGTAAACGAATATT
This sequence comes from Malus domestica, assembly GCF_042453785.1. NCBI lineage: Eukaryota > Viridiplantae > Streptophyta > Magnoliopsida > Rosales > Rosaceae > Malus > Malus domestica. The sequence continues at coordinate 32,825,448 of NC_091662.1, read as the reverse complement.
ACTTAGTAGAATATTACCTATCGAATTATAATCTCAACTCCATAAACAAACAAACAAACAAACTTACATCTTGATGGCAATTTCTTGTCGTGAACACGGCAGAGATTGACTCCTCCAATCGCCCTGGCCTGCTCTGAATCCATCACCTTGAGGAGGCCGAGGCCGCGGCGTCCCGTTATCTGAATCCATCAGCTCTGTTCTAAGCAGCAACCGTAAAATACATACCTTCAGACAAAATTATAAAAGTTTTGAATTGCAAAAACAGATGTTGAAATTTAAAATCAAACCTGGAAACTGGTAGAAACTGGGTTTGAGTGAGTTGCGTGCGTATCAAGCAATGAATCAAATGCGGACGGGGTGAGGCGATTGATCGTCTTGAGATCAGGTAAACGAAGACTTGTTTTGTTTTGCAGGAGGAGGAAAGTTTCCTTCCTTTATCCAAGAAATTGCAGGGAAGGTTCGAAGGTTTCCCTCTCCTCGTTTAGTGCCAACAGCTTTTTTTTTTTTTTTTTTTTTAATAGATTGCTTGCCTGACTATCATTACAATAAAAATGCATTAAAAATCCTAACTATATAGAATAGCAAAAGAAAAATTTTATTTGAACCCATGTAACATTTTCTTACATCAAATTTACTCTCTTAATCCATATTGTTTTTTATTAAAAAATTAATCTCTCTTTAAACCCAAATTTATTAGTTAAACTACCATCTCAAATCAAATTCAAAATGTTAGGTTATCTTTACACCCATTCCCTTTATAAAATAACATCTATAATTGATTTTTTTTTTTTTAAAGAGGCCTCCTTGCCCCCACCCTAGACTTGGCAGTTTTTGACACGACACGATGACACGACACGAAAACGACACGAAAATAACGGGTTTCGGGTCAACACGATAACTTATCGGGTCACTATCGGGTGACCCGTTAAGAACCCGTTAATAACGGGTTCTTAACAGGTATACACGCGGGTAACACGTGGGTAACCCGTTTCGACCCGTTAAGAAAAAAATTATTTTAATAATTTTAAAGTTTAATTACTAAAAGATTTATTATAAAATACAATAGTCATATTAATATATACAATATATTCTATATTAAATATATAGTTTTGTATTATTGTTCTATATAAATTATAAAAAAATTTAAAAAAAAAATTAGTCATTATTTATTTTTATTATGAGAGTTCCTTATTATCATTACTAGGATAAATTTTACATAACATATTCTTGTCCAAAATTAAAATATACTGGTATAGTATTTGTATATGCAAGAACTAAGAAGACATACATACAAGTATGAAAAATGTGAAAGAATATATAAACACTCGTGATTTATCATTATTCCTCCACGAATAGATAATTGTTACACTTATATTATTGTTTAGATTTTTTAAATCCTTCAAACCCTCATGAATAATGTTTTTTATTTGAGGGAAAAATTAATAATAATTATTGTAGAACTGTAAAAAATGTAAAAATATATATATAAAATCACTCATATATAAAAAAATGTAAATGCTTTAAATTAAAGATCAAATTTATTCATTACATTCTTATAGGGTCGAGGAGTGTATCTGTAAAAAATCATCAAAATCAGAGATAAAATAACCGTTAAATTGTGATTTTTCGTTTATAACCGCCGAAAACTTTTGTTCCATTACGTAATCTCTGAATGTTTGTTTTTTACGATTTTTTACATATGCGATCTCGGAATGTGTACAAATAAGTTTGACGGTTGGATCGTTAAAAAAAGTTTCATAGAATGCATATTGCGTCAAAACGGTAGATTAAGCAAACACTTAAGAGTTAATATTATACTTCTATTAAGTATAAAATAGGTTTTTGTGGTATCCACTAGTGTAAATACTTTAAATTAAAGATCAAATTTATTCATTACATTCTTATAGGGTCGAGGAGTGTATCTGTAAAAAATCATCAAAATCGGAGCTAAAATAACCGTTAAATTGTGATTTTTCGTTTATAACCGTCGAAACCTTTTGTTCCGTTACTTAATCTCTGAATGTTTGTTCTTTATGATTTTTTACGTATGCGATCTCGGAATGTTTACAAATAAGTTTGACGGTTGGATCGTTGAAAAAAGTTTTGTGGAATGCATATTGCGTCAAAACAGTACATTAAACAAACACTTAGAGTTAATATTATACTTCTATCAAGTATAAAATAAGTTTTTGTGGTATCCACTAGTGTAAATACTTTAAATTAAAGATCAAATTTATTCATTACATTCTTATAGGGTCGAGGAGTGTATCTGTAAAAATTTATCAAAATCAGAGATAAAATAACCGTTAAATTGTGATTTTTCATTTATAACCGTCGAAAACTTTCGTTCCATTACGTAATCTCTGAATGTTTGTTTTTTTACGATTTTTTACGTATGCGATCTTGGAACGTGTACAAATAATTTTGACGGTTGGATCGTAGAATGCATATTGCATCAAAATGGTAGATTAAACAAACACTTAGAGTTAATATTATACTTCTATTAAGTATAAAATAAGTTTTTGTGGTATCCACTAGTGTAAATACTTTAAATTAAAGATCAAATTTATTCATTACATTCTTATAGGGTCGAGGAGTGTATCTGTAAAAATTCATCAAAATCGGAGCTAAAATAACCGTTAAATTGTGATTTTTCGTTTATAACCGTCGAAAACTTTTGTTCCGTTACGTAATCTCTGAATGTTTTTTTTTTATGATTTTTTACGTATGCGATCTTGGAATGTGTACAAATAAGTTTGACGGTTGGATCGTTGAAAAAAGTTTTGTAGAATGCATATTGCGTCAAAACAGTACATTAAACAAACACTTAGAGTTAATATTATACTTCTATTAAGTATAAAATAAGTTTTTGTGGTATCCACTAGTGTAAATACTTTAAATTAAAGATCAAATTTATTCATTACATTCTTATAGAGTCGAGGAGTGTATCTGTAAAAAATCATCAAAATCAGAGATAAAATAACCGTTAAATTGTGATTTTTCGTTTATAACCGTCGAAAACTTTTGTTCCATTACGTAATCTCTGAATGTTTGTTTTTTACGATTTTTTACGTATGCGATCTTGGAATGTGTACAAATAAGTTTGACGGTTGGATCGTTGAAAAAAGTTTTGTAGAATGCATATTGCGTCAAAACAGTACATTAAACAAACACTTAGAGTTAATATTATACTTCTATTAAGTATAAAATAAGTTTTTGTGGTATCCACTAGTGTAAATACTTTAAATTAAAGATCAAATTTATTCATTACATTCTTATAGAGTCGAGGAGTGTATCTGTAAAAAATCATCAAAATCAGAGATAAAATAACCGTTAAATTGTGATTTTTCGTTTATAACCGTCGAAAACTTTTGTTCCATTACGTAATCTCTGAATGTTTGTTTTTTTACGATTTTTTACGTATGCGATCTCGGAATGTGTACAAATAAGTTTGACGGTTGGATCGTTGAAAAAAGTTTTGTAGAATGCATATTGCGTCAAAACAGTACATTAAACAAACACTTAGAGTTAATATTATACTTCTATTAAGTATAAAATAAGTTTTTGTGGTATCCACTAGTGTAAATACTTTAAATTAAAGATCAAATTTATTCATTACATTCTTATAGGGTCGAGGAGTGTATCTGTAAAAAATTATCAAAATCAGAGATAAAATAACCGTTAAATTGTGATTTTTCATTTATAACCGTCGAAAACTTTTGTTCCATTACGTAATCTCTGAATGTTTGTTTTTTACGATGTTTTATGTATGCGATCTTGGAACGTGTACAAATAATTTTGACGGTTGGATCGTTGAAAAAAGCTTCGTAGAATGCATATTGCATCAAAATGGTAGATTAAACAAACACTTAGAGTTAATATTGTACTTCTATTAAGTATAAAATAAGTTTTTGTGGTATCCATTAGTGTAAATACTTTAAATTAAAGATCAATTTTATTCATTACATTCTTATAGGGTCGATGAGTGTATCTGTAAAAAATCATCAAAATCAGAGATAAAATAACCGTTAAATTGTGATTTTTCGTTTATAACCGCCGAAAACTTTTGTTCCATTACGTAATCTCTGAATGTTTGTTTTTTACGATTTTTTATGTATGCGATCTTGGAATGTGTACAAATACGTTTGACGGTTGGATCGTTGAAAAAAGTTTCATAGAATGCATATTGCGTCAAAATGGTAGATTAAGCAAACACTTAGAGTTAATATTATACTTCTATTAAGTATAAAATAAGTTTTTGTGGTATCCACTAGTGTAAATACTTTAAATTAAAGATCAAATTTATTCATTACATTCTTATAGGGTCGAGGAGTGTATATGTAAAAATTCATCAAAATCGGAGCTAAAATAACCGTTAAATTGTGATATTTCGTTTATAACCGTCGAAAACTTTTGTTCCGTTACGTAATCTCTGAATGTTTGTTTTTTATGATTTTTTACGTATGCGATCTTGGAATGTGTACAAATAAGTTTGACGGTTGGATCGTTGAAAAACGTTTTGTAGAATGCATATTGCGTCAAAACAGTACATTAAACAAACACTTAGAGTTAATATTATACTTCTATTAAGTATAAAATAAGTTTTTGTGGTATCCACTAGTGTAAATACTTTAAATTAAAGATCAAATTTATTCATTACATTCTTATAGGGTCGAGGAGTGTTTTTGTAAAAAATCATCAAAATCGGAGCTCAAATTACTGTTAAATTGTGATTTTTCGTTTATAACCGTTGAAAACTTTTGTTCCGTTACGTAATCTCTGAATGTTTGTTTTTTATGATTTTTTACGTATGCGATCTCGAAATGTGTACAAATAATTTTGACGGTTGGATCGTTGAAAAAAGTTTCGTAGAATGCATATTGCGTCAAAACGGTAGATGAAACAAACACTTAGAGTTAATATTATACTTCTATTAAGTATAAAATAAGTTTTTGTGGTATCCACTAGTGTAAATACTTTAAATTAAAGATCAAATTTATTCATTGCATTCTTATAGGGTCGAGGAGTGTATTTGTAAAAAATCATCAAGATCGGAGCTAAAATAACCGTTAAATTGTGATTTTTCGTTTATAACCGTCGAAAACTTTTGTTCCATTACGTAATCTCTGAATGTTTGTTTTTTAAAGATTTTTTACGTATGCAATCTTGGAATGTGTACAAATAAGTTTGACGGTTGGATCGTTGAAAAAAGTTTTTGGACCGCCATCAATAGATAATTTTGTAGTAGTGAAACCTTAAATTTATTTAACCGTTAATTGTTATTTACACTTTATTCTTCTGACTGAATTTCATTTTTAAAATTTTATTTTTTGAAAACATGATCATCTGGTGGATGTAAGAAGATGATATCACGTTTCGATATTTACGATTAACTGAAATATGAGTCAATGTCATATAATTTGTAGAAACTTTATAAACATCAAACAATATTTTCACTAACCGTAGAACTCTAAATATAATATCAACGATCCAACGATCCAAACCGTTCATCTACCTGCACCCTCTAATAGATCATGTTTTCAAAAAAGAAAATCTAAAAAAACGAACTTTGATGAGAACAATGAAGCATAAATGTAAACAACAATCAACGGTTAAATTTTGATCTATGATTTATATGATTATAGTGGCGAATTTCGAAGTTAAGTTCTTCATGAAAGTTATAAAGCTTGTCATTACGAGTGTTTATATATTTTTTTCTATATTTTTTTACACTTCTACATTAATTAAAAAACTATTAAAGACTTTAGGTAAACGAAAATATACTTAAAACAAAATTGCGTTTTTATGTTTTGGATGTGATAATATGAAATGTATATACTTATTTAGTATTATGTTTTTCATTTGATTATTTATTGGTTTAAAATATATTTTCCTTAACGGGTAACGGGTCGGGTCATATTACCTGTTAATATTATCGGGTCGATTTCGGGTCGGGTCATTTTACCCGTTTATTTTAACGGGTGTTACACGACACGACCCGTTAAGATATCGGGTATGACACGAAAACGACACGAACACGGAAAACACGACACGAATGCCAAGTCTACCCCACCCCCTCTTCCCACTAGCATTTTGATGGCTACTTTATTTTTTTTTCCTTTTTGTTACCAAACCCAGACATTTGCCTTTTTCTTTCTACTGATGTGCATAAGCAACAAAACAAACAATTCATCCCCTTATATTTATCAACAAGCAAGGAAGTTTATCATCTAAGAACAATTGGTAAGAAGTTTTTCCTTAGAATTTTCCAATTGTAGAAAGTTTAACAAACAATTCAGGAATGATGAAAAAAATGAAACTCAAATACTTATCTTTTTAAACTTTAAAAAAATTGAAATTAAACGAACAAAATATTCATAAATTGAGTCATACCTTAGTTGGAGGATTCAAAACTTCAAAATCATCTTCCATCACTAAAATAGCTTGTTTTTCTCTACAAGACCTGTTAGGGTTTTAGCCAGAATGAACGTAGGATAAACAAGAAGTGATGGTAGGGTTTAATGGGTTTATTGATAAATTTGAGTTTTATTATTAATTTCATTTTGTACTTAATAGTAATTATGCAATAGGGTAAAATAGACAATTAACAATTTAAATTTAAGTTGGGTGTAAAAAGAGGTTACATGGGTTGAAATAAAATTTCCCATAGTAAAAAGGATATAAAAATCTTTCCAAAAGTCAAATGTGACTATCATGAATTAAAGTTGTGTCTTATTTAGAGATACAAGGAAAGAGGTATGATTCGAAATTATGATAATAATTTAGGAAAAAATTTGTGTCTTATTTAGAGATACATGGAAAGAGGTATGATTCGAAATTATGATAATAATTTAAGAAAAAAGTAGTTTCACGCAAGATGGAAACTTAACACTTTATATTTACTAGAATATTAAATCACATACATTTATAAATACGCTGTTTTAAAAAAACATTACAGCTTTAAGGAAAGAAAACTCGAATCCATGACCATTCAGACAGAGAAAAAGCCGTACTTATTTTTGACACCAGTACCACTAAAAGTAATTGCATATACTTCGAGAAAGACAACAAACTGAAAAAAAATCGTTGGTAATACAGGCCTCAGTAAAAGAACCTTCTCCAAGAAAACCAATAGGAGCAAAACTTCGAGATAAGAAAAAAAAAACCGTAATACATGCTTCATATTTAACAAAACTGACATTTGTAATAGTCTTCCCCGCCTTCAATACCGTCGCAATAATAAGACCAAAACCACAACATCATCAAAGATGACTCCGCAAGTGGCCTTTTATCACAGTAGTAAAAATGTATTGAGCATTTGTATGACAGCGTAAGTTTAAACTTCGTTTGTGGCTAATATAATATCTAGTCTAATAAAATCTATCGTTTGACAAAAAAAAAATTGACTCCAAAACAAATTAATAGACAAAAGAAATAAGAAATAAAATATTACAGTACTCGTGTGGAATTTTCATGTAATAATTAAAACTTTTAAAAACAAAAAAAAAAAAACCACGTGGAAATATAAAAAATGCTAAATTACACAAAACTAGCTCAACTATAGGTTGCACCATAATTTCATACCTCATCTTTTTAACATTGCAATGTCATACTTTGTCTTATGAATTTATTACAATGTCAGACCTCCGTTAACTTTTCTGTTATTTTTTTTGTTAAATGTTAACGTGGCAGACAAGAAGCCCACTCCTTGCCTAATTGAATTAAAAAAATAATTAAATATTAATAAACTAATAATTTTTTATCTAAACAAAATTTAAATGAATAAAAAAAACTCTCCCTCTTTTCTTTCTCCTCACTTCTCTTCTCCTAGAACAAAGAACGTGCTTTTCCCCGAGCCAACGAGTGGAACTCGACCAGCTCTAAGCTCGGGACAGAGTTAGGCACGCTCGGTTCTTGCAGAAAGTGGTGGGCATCGTTGAATTTTTAGTTGAAGGCACCTTTGATGTATGTGTTGTGCTAGGATAGCACCAAACAAATTGGAACCAACTCAAGCTAACCCACAGATAATATATCAAATGAAATGCAAGAACAAAATATAAAAGACACCAAGATTTTAACGAGGTTCCTCAACAATCAGTGTAATTGGAGTACGTGACACGCCCTAATCCCGATGTCCTCGGGACATCGGGATGGTCAGGTGCTGGCCGACACCCGAAGGGTGACGAAAGCCATTTAATTTAAGTAAAAGCTCAGAAATAAGCTAAAACAGGCAGCAGGAACTAGCAACCCAATACTAAAGTTCAACTTCTAATTAATAAAATTATGGTCATACACATAAGCTCAGAGCATACGTCTATTACAGAGTACAAACAAAATTTAAGATAGAGATGTGCTATATTACAATAGATTCGAAGCAGAGGAAATATAGCACTGAATCACTGGTAGGGAAATGCCTCGTAGCTTAAATTGTAATCCTCGTTCGTAGGTCCTGAAGGGGGGGTAAAACAAACATGAGTGGACCAATTTGATATAAATATAATAAAACAGTTATCAACATATTAACCCCCAGATTTATGAAAACACATATATAATGAAAAACATAGGTTTTTCGAAACCTAGCATGATGTGCAGTGTCTCAAATCATAACTCGTATATACATAGTCGCTAGTGAATGTCCAATATAACACTTTAGGCCCCATGCCGGCTCCCCGTCTCTGAGCAGACAGTCAGAGGAAAATACACTACAGGCCTCTTGCCAGCTCCCCGTCCCTGGTCTTAAATGCTAGAGGAAACACCCTCCAGGCCCTATACTAACACCAAACCGTCGCCCGGGACGGACCGGAACCTATCCATACGTCCTGTAGCGGAATAAGGACCACTAGGTAAGTACAAAACCATTGAACATATCTATATTGAAAAACAACTTCATAGTATAAAGTCATCCATCATCTATACTATAAAGAGGTGTTCTAAACATGTTCTAAATATCATATCGTCATCCATCAGATATTCTATAAGAACATGGGTTATATGAAAAATAGTAATAATTAAATCTAGCATCAGTAAGCATGTTATTTCACAAAGTACTTCATAAAACATAATTATTAAATCATGATTTTCATGTATGTATTTCTATTATTAAACCATGCTTTTGAAGGGGTCCACTCACCGTACACAGATGGTGCAAAGCTGTACCAAAAAGGTATAGCGAAATCACCGTTAATAATTGCACCTATTCACATAAAGGAGTACCTTTAGTCAAACTCTACTCAAACGATTGAATTTGGGAAAATGGGCTTCAAAACAGGTCCAGGACGTCGAAATTAGCCTAGGAGAGGTCCTGGACAAAACCCCGAAAAGTCAACGTTGACCGTTGACCGGTCAAAGTCAAAGTCAACTCTGATAGTTGACCGAGTCAACAGTCAGAGTCAACTGGTCAAAGGTCAAAGTTAGACATGGGCTTTGGATTGGGTTGGGCCGAATGGGCCTTAAGGGTTTGGGTTTGAATTAAAGGTTAATGGGTTTTGGGAAAGGGCTGAAAGCCCAACTCAGATTGGCCCAAGGCCTTTATTTCTAAAACAGAAATTTATTAAAACCTAAAAAGGTTTTGGGTTTGGTCACGGGCCTCAAGCCCTAAACATAATGGCCTGAAGGCCTTGGGTTGAGCTAATGGGCTGCAGGCCCTAAACATAATGCCCCGAAGGCCTTTAAGGGTTTTTAAACAATTAACTAAAACAATTAAAACAACTGGGCTAGGGTTTTGGGCTAGCCTCACCACACGGGCCTAAGGCCCGCTTAACTTGGAACCGGCCTGCACGTCCTGGTCTCGCCAGGAACTAACACTGGAGCTTCTACAGCTCCGGTCGACTGCAAACAGGGGTTTTAGACCTCGATCTAGGTACCAAACGAAAGCACAAGACGAGGGGATTGATTCTATACCTTCCTTTCTCCTTGGAACGGTCGGAGATGGCCGGAATTTCCCCCGACACCCACGGTTCGCCGGAGATGGGTGTGTCTACACCCGAGTTTGATTTTGTCCTAAAACCACCAAAAATCACGCAATAAACTCATTTAAAACTCATTCTCACAAGATTCAAGGACAAAAAAGGGAAGATTTGAGGCTTACCTAACCGGAGATTAGGAAATCTTGCCGAAGTTCCTTTCCGGGTTTCGCCGAGTTCGCAGAAACGAGAGAGAGAGAGTAGGACGAGATTGATGATGGTGATGGGTGTCTTCCTCGAGCAGGTGTGATGATGTGTGTGTGTGTGTGGTTTAGTGAAGAGCAGGAGAGAAGAGAGAGATCCGAGAGGGAGAGACGGGAAACACAGAAAAGAAAAAGAAAAAGATGGGTTCACGGGGGGGGGGGGCAGAGAGATAATTGAGATGAATGAAGAGGGTGCTGCCACGTGGTAGCTTGAGAAAGAAAAAGAATCCAAAGCTTAGATCCTGATAGGGTAGTCAAAAATGACCAAATTGATAGATTCATAAATTTAGGGGATAATTACATAAAAATATTTTATAAATGGGGGTGGGTGTTACAGTACGTCCTCGGAGCAGTAGGAGCTCACCCAATAATCCACTATCAACCAAATGAGAGTTTACAAAGTGTTGGCAATCTCACAACCAAAAACCCCAATACACCCAATAACTCCCACTCTCCAAAGAAACAAATAGATAAGGAAATATAATGAATAATTTCCCATCTATACAAAGCTTAAAGCTAATACACAAATACAACTTTGATTGAGTGAGTACTAACAAAGAAAGAAAATCACCTTTCTTTCTTCTTTTCAAAATTGGGGGTTGCGACACCTTTTTTTCTCTTTTTCTCAGCTGCTACAAAAGGTAGCTGCTGCTGCCAATTAAAACCCCTAAACGCCACCCCATGGCTTTCACATGGGTGAAGAAAAAAAGGCCCTTTAAATGGGCTGCTGGGCTTCCACATAAAAGGCCACTCCAATTTGGCCATATATTCAACAATCTCCACCATGACCAAATTCCTGAAAGCGCCATGATTAGACAAACAAACATAATCAACAATCAACACAAACCCACTCCCGAAAGTAGCAAGAGAATAACTTAAGCCGAGCCAAAATGCTCCAAATTAAGCTCTTATTGCTCAACGCCTACTTTATATAGGCAAAATGTGAGCCAAGTTCAAGTAATGAACAAACTTGGCTACACCAACAACCTTAGTCAACATATTAACGGGGTTGTTTTTAGTTGGAATCTTCTGGAGAATAATATCCCCTTCACGAACAAAGTGATAACACACATCTATGTGTTTGGTCCTTGCATAATGAACCTGATACTTAGCCAAATAAATGGCACTCTGACTATCACAATGCAACTCCACCTGTTTCTAATCAACCCCAAAATCTTTAATAAGTCCATGTATTCAAATGACCTCATTTATAGCTTCGGCAACAGCCATATATTCAGCCTCTGTAGTGGACAAGGCAACATAAGACTGCAAAATGGACCTCCAACAAACTGGCCCTTTAGCCATAGTAAACACAAAGCCTGTAGTAGACTTCCTTTTATCCAAATCACCTGCATAATCTGAATCAACATAACCAACTGCAAAGTGACCAATACCAAAGCCATCCCTCTCAAAGCATAAACCAACATCTCGAGTACCATGGAGATACCTCAATATCCACTTAGCTGCATGCCAGTGCTTTTTACCAGGATTATGCATATATTGACTCACCACACCAATTGCATGAGCAATATCCGGTCTAGAGCATACCATTGCGTACATCAAACTACCAACCAAATTTGGATATGGTATACTTTTCATTTGCAACTTCTCTTTATCAGTTTTAGGACATTGTAGAGAACTCAATTTAAAATGAGGAGCCAAAGGAGTACTAACCGGTTTGGTTGAATCATGAACTCCAAACTTCCGAATCAACTTCTCAAGGTATTGTCTTTGATTCAAGCATACCAAACCCTTCTCTCTATCTCTAGTGATCTCCATGCTAAGGATTTTCTTCGCTTCACCAAGATCTTTCATCTCGAAATCATTCTTCATTTGCTTCTTCAATTTCTCAATCTCTTCGACATTCTTTGAGGCAATCAACATATCATCAACATATATAAAAAAAAATAAATGAAAGACCCATCTTGCAACTTCTTAAAGTACAGATAATGATCATATTGACTTCTAGAATAATTTTGGCTCTCATAAATTTATCAAACCTCAAATACCATTGTCTTGGAGATTGCTTCAAGTCATAAAATGATTTCTTCAACTTGCAAAACAAATTCTCTTTCCCTTTCACTTTGTACCCATCCGGTTGACACATATAAATCTCTTCATTTAAATCACCATGTAGGAAAGCCGTCTTCACATCGAGTTGCACAAGCTTAAGATCATATTGTGCAACAAGAGCTAATATAATGCGAATTGAGGAGTGCTTCACAACCGGAGAAAAGATTTCATTGTAGTCAATGCCCTCCTTTTGTGCATACCCTTTAGGAACTAATCTTGCTTCGAATCTCACATTGCTTTTCTCATCAACACCTTCCTTCTTGGCATACACCCATTTGCAACCGATAGCTTTATTACCCTTAGGCAATTTAGCTAACTCCCAAGTCTTGTTCTTCAAGAGAGAATTCATCTCATCACCCATGGCATTGCACCATTTCTCCTTTTCTTCACTCTCAATAACTTCCTCACAATTGGATGAAATCTCATCAGTGATAATATGAAGAGCAAAAGAAACGTAATCACTATACCGAGTTGGCTTGGTAATATTTCTCATTCCTCTGTTCTTGGCAATAGACTCTTGAGGTGAAGCTTGCTCTTCATCTAGAATATAATCTTCAAGTTCAACTTCTTCAACATCCTCTTGGTTTCCCACTTCTTCACTTGTAGTGGCTTCAACATCAGTGGAAATAAGATTTGAAGTACTAGAGACAATTTTCTCAAGCTCCACCTGTTGGACATCTTTCACATTCTTCTCAAAGTCTTTGAACATACTTTCTTCATCAAATGTCACATCTCTACTGATTACAAGTTTCTTCATCTATGGGCACCACAACCTGTAACCTTTGACACCACTACTAAAACCAAGAAAGATAGCCTTTTTGGCTGTAGGATCAAGTTTATTTCCAGTCACATGAAAATAAGCTGGTGAACCAAAAATACGGATATAGTCATAATCAGAATAAGGTTTTCCAGTCCATACCTCCATTGGTGTCTTGCCCTGAGGTAACCGGTTGATGATGTGGCATGCATAAGTAACTGCCTCTGCCCAAAATGACTTACTTAAACCCGACTGAGACAACATACATCTAACCTTCTCAAGCAAGGTTCGATTCAATCTTTATTCAACTCCATTTTGTTGTGGAGTTCCCCGGACACTGAAATGCCTCACAATCCCTTCCTCTTTGCAAACTTTAAAGAAAGGGTCGGATGTGTATTCACCACCATTATCCGATCTTAAAATCTTAATCTTTCTCCCTATTGAGCAAAAATTGTACACACTATGTAAACAAATAATTCACTTGACACAATTGGGTAAATCGCCAAAATGGTCTTTGAGATTTGCATAACTCATCACTTTGGTCCCTGAGATTCCAAATCGATAAAAGTGGTCTCTAAGATTGTTCATCATCCATCATTTTGGTCATTCCGTTAAAAACTCCGTTAAGTGTCCCGAAGCTTTTGGCAGGAAGTTTGGGCAATTTTCAAAGCTTCGTAACTCAATCGTTTCTTAACCAAATTTGACCCATAATGTGAAATCCCGTTCCTGGATTTCACTGTTATAATCTACGTATTTGTACTATTGAGATTTTATATTATTTCTCGAGAATTTATTTTAAATTGTTTGAATTTAGATTTTAATTAAACTAGTTACGAAGAGTGAAGTTTGAAAAATAATTATTTAAAATTGTTGACCTTTTGAGGTCACAAGTAACGTTTTCGAATAGGTCTCGAAGCCACAAGTGCATAGGCGAAGAAGCAACCCAATCAGGAGAGAGCAAGGAGGGGAAATGAGAGAGACCCGAGTTAGGTCATTTTTGACCCGCGAAACTCCATTCTTGACCCGCTCATATCTCCTTCATCCGATCTCCGTTTTGGGTGATCTTGGTGTCCATAGAAAGCTCTTGACGAGCCCTACAACTTGGTAGTGTTAGATTTTCCATTTTCTTATCCATTTTTCCAATTCGAGGCAGCAAAGTCCTGTGGGTTTTCCGACGGTTTTGTCATTTTCCAACGATTCCGGCAACCATTTCCTTCAAGTGAGGTATGAAACTTCATCTACTCTTCATAATCTTCAAGTTGGTATGCTTGATTCATGCTTTCATATTCGTTTTAGAGTTGAGTGTTTAGAACCCTAGAAACCTAGTTTTCCCGAAGAATTTGGATGGTTTCCGGTTAGAATTTATCATTGGTCTAGTTGTGAATATTGTCTCTCTTATTGAGCTCTAGTTGCCACATGAATTTGAGCCTCTTGGGTTAAGGTTGAAATTTTGGGTTTTCAAACCCTTCACCATGGCTACCATTGCGTGTGGCGGTGCGTGGAACAGTCCACGAATGTTGTCTAAGTACCAAATACCTTCTAGTGACCCTATGAACCTATGTCTAGCGTGGTTTTCCGAAATTCAATTGTTTGGTGTGGTGATCAAATTGGACCGCCACTTGTTTGTATGATTGATGACAATCCGATCATTGGATCGTCGTACAATTTTGTGATCACCCTAGATATCAGTTGTTGGACCTTTGAGAACTACAGATCAGAAATCCGATGTGCGGATCTTGAATAACCTTAGGTTGTTGACCTTAATGGACCTACCTTATCGACGATTGATGTTCTAATCATCATGCTCTACTCTAGAGTGTCGCTTATCTCTAGAGTTGTTGAGGCTTGATGGAGCTTAGTTGGCTCATCACGATGATGTGTCGTTCCCAGTTGATGTGTGTCTCGATATATGTATTAGTGGCACCATATTGAGTTATACTTGTTTATTAAATGTGCTTTCTATTGAATTGTTATTTTTATTTTTAGCATCGATCTATGTTTAGTAATTGTGAATCGACTATAGCTTGGAAACGTTTATGAAATGTGGTTAGATATGTATGAAGTGTATGATTATTTTTATGACAAAGTGATCCTATAATCCTATTAGAAGTATGTTGTAGCACTTATATGTTTGGGTGACATATTAGTGGTGACCTCGAGAAGTTGATGGTGTAGGTGACTACGTTGTAACTCATAGGGGTTGAGATGTGGATAAGTTAAGGTGTTAAGTTTACTACACCATGTAGTAGTTGTACATTGATGGTCCTGCTTGGTATATCCGCATTGGGGAACCATACGCATTCTAGGAGTGATCAGGCTTGGTATATCCGCATTGGGTGATCACTACATACCTGATTATTTTGACCCTGCTTGGTTAATCCGCATTGGGGGGTCATTAGTGGTCCTGCTTGGTTAATCTGCATTGGGGGACCATACTATATATGGATCGCGCTTGGTTAATCCACGTTGGGAAATCCTTATGGCCATGTATGCTTAGGAGTGATCATGCTTGGTTAATGCGTATTGGGTGATCACTTCCTAATAGTTGTAGGGGTGACTGCTTGGTTAATCCGCATTGGGGGGTCACTGCCTACTTGGTTACTTTCTCAAGGGTGGCTCTGCTTGG
Source organism: Malus domestica (assembly GCF_042453785.1). Classification (NCBI taxonomy): domain Eukaryota; kingdom Viridiplantae; phylum Streptophyta; class Magnoliopsida; order Rosales; family Rosaceae; genus Malus; species Malus domestica. The sequence goes on along the minus strand of NC_091662.1, from coordinate 32,809,827 downwards.
TTAATCTGCTTTGGGGGGCCACTTCTTATTTGGTTACTTATGTGGGCTTCAGTTGAACTGCGTCCCTCTAGCCTTAATGTACATATGAATGATGGTTTTTGAGAATCTTGGTGGTTTGAATGGGATAAGTCGTTGGATGTCTGGGTGACTCCTTCGGAGTTGTTAGAGACTTGATTATGTTTTCATATTTACGAACTTATATTTGAGGTTATAAACTATGATCAATGGTCTTTCTTTTTATTGATTATTTCATACTTGTAATTTGGTTTCGTTGAGTGGTCCGGAACCCAGTGTTGTTGGATTCCATTGAGTGGTCCGGAATACTTGCTTTTGCTCATTTCCATAAGGTTATCTTAGAATCCTAGATTCGAGTGAATGAGAATTACGCACAATGGATCTTGTGCATACAAATTAGAATTACCATGTTATTATTCAAAACCTAAGTAGGGAATTATGTAGAGTTCTTTAATTAAACTCGTGAAATGATGTGCTATCTCACTGATTGATTAACATAATTAAATATTAATATTGTGCTTCGTGATTCCCTGATATGTTACAAGCTATGGATTGAGATATCATGTTGGAAGCATAGTGATTGGTATGATGTAGTGAAATGTGATTTGACTTATGTATTGGAAATGGTTGTATCATGTGATTGAAATGCATATTGAATTGCTTGGGAGATGTGAGATCTAGTAATGGACCGATAACCCATTGTGATGGGGATTTGTTGCTCGATATTAGTTCGTTTCGTTGAGTCTTCGTGAATTGAGTAACTTGAATCCTATCTTGTTCCTTCGAGCCGTAGTTATGCTTCTTGGACTTCCATTTAGTTCTGTTGAGTGGTTTGGAACTAAGTTCTGTTTGGATTCCATTAAGTGATGGTCCGGAATCCCTTCTACTCTGCGATTCCGTTGAGTGATGGTCCGGAATCGTATCCTGGTTTGGATTCCGTTGAGTGATGGTCCAGAATCGTATCATTGACTTGTTAGTTCCTTGGATTTGATATCAACTTCAAAGATGTAGGCTTCGGCCAAACTGTGTCGCTCTAGCCCTGCATTTTGGTAGATGATGTGTTGTTGATTGATGTGATTGTGGAATAATGTTGGTTGTGATTGTTGTCATTATAATTAGACTCGTTGACTATTTTGGCTAGAGAATAGCATGGTGATCCGTTGATTGTTCTTTGAGATGTTGCATACTATGAAATGGAGAATCATGTGAAATGTAGTGATTTATATGAAGGATGAAGTGGAAAATATATGTGTGGGCATAGCATACCTGCGTGCATGACAAGATGGTAATTGTGTATGGCTTATGGTTGATGCGTAGTGTGGTACCCTATGTTTTTTTCACTATAAGTATTTTACGAAAAGATTAAAGTTTGACGAACGTTGAACTACGAATGGCTTGATCCCTATTGAGAGTACGTAGGCAGTCTAACGAAGATGTTAGATGCAGCCATAAATTGTACGAAAAATGCTATGAAATTTGAATCTTGATTTATGCTTTGTACATATCCCGGAGGCGGGGTATGTTAGATGTGCGAGTATTGGTGACGTCACGTGTCGATTCTGGACGTATGTTGGGATCGGGGCGTGACACATAATATATCAAAATGAAGATAGGAAAGTTTAGAATAAGATTATACCTATTTCGAAGCCCAATGGTTGTCGGAGATTGCCGGAAAATAGCCTCAAAGTTGACTGGTCCGCGTGAAAACTTGAAAACTTGAAAACTCGCTGGAAACTGGGTAAACTTTAAACGTTCATAACTTCTTCAATACTCAATGAAATCAAGTGATTCAAAAACTAAAATCATACTTCTCGACGCGATGAAGAGAATGGTACCTTTTTCGAGCCGTCTTGGTCTCGAGTTAGCCAATTTCGAGCTGTTTTCCGGCCAAACCACTGTGAGTTAGCTGTCAAAAAAGGTACCATTCTCTTCATCTCATCGAGAAGTATGCTTTTTGTTTTTGAATCACTTGATTTAGTTGAGTATTGAAGAAGTTAGGAACGTTTAAAGTTTACCCAGTTTCCGGCGAGTTTTCAAGTTTTCACACGAACCAGTCAACTTTGAGGCTATTTTTCAGGAATCTCCGGCAACCATTGGGCTTCAAAATAGGTATAATCTTATTCTACACTTTCCTATCTTCATTTTGATATATTATGGGTCGAATTTGGTTAAGAAACTATTGAGTTACGAAGCTTTGAAAATTGCCCAAACTTCCGGCCAAGAGCTCCGGGACACTTAACGGAGTTTTTAACGGAAGGACTAAAATGATGGATGGTGGACAATCTCAGGGACCACTTTTATCGATTTGGAATCTTAGGGACAAAAGTGATGAGTTATGCAAATCTCAGGGACCATTTTGGCGATTTACCCCGACACAATTTCACCTTCGTTCATTTTTCGAAGAGGGTTTTATTGATTTGAGTTCGATCCATTCTAGGCTACGCGCCTATTAATTACAACCCTTCTTTTGGGAAATGAATACCCTTTGATTCTAATATGAATAAATCGTAACTTAGGGATTTGGGTGTTTATTTGATTTTGTGACTGCACCTAGGTAAAGCCCTAGATTGCCTACGTACCCTCGTTGAGGGATCAAGTCACTCATAGTTCCTTGGTATTTGGTACTTGTTTGGATTTGATGCCTTGTGCAGTTTTAGCTCGTACGGGCGAAGACTTTGAACCATTGGAGCAATATGCAACTTCGTGCCATTTAAGTCTTGTTACGGCTTCATGCCCTCTGATACTTGATACGGCTTCGTGCCATTTGAGATTTTGTCGCAGCTTCATGCCATTGATTTTTTATACGGCTTCATGCCTTGTGAATCTTGACGTGGCTTTGTTCCGTTAAATAAAATTTGATGGACATTTTTTTAAATAATCAATCAAACTTGAAAAGTGAGTTTGGATCAATGTATTGAGCCTCTCTTTTTGTAAAGCCGTTTTCCATGGTGGGATTTAATTTTCCATACTTTTTGTCTATCCTTTCCTTCCTCTAGCACACTTGTAATTGGGCACAAGTGAGTGATTATGCATGTTAATTTAGTGATGGGCATTTTAAAGAGTTTTTCATGTGGTGAGACTCATCCCACACAGTTTGGAAAAGGTTGATCAACATAACTTCTTCTGATGCATTTTCTTTGAGGGTCTCACGCAAGCCACATTCCCAATTAATTTGAGAACTTTGTTTACAGCCAACTCCTTATTTCTTCCCTTTATATATATATATATATATATATATATTTTTTTTTTTTTTTTTTTCTTTTGGACTTTCAACCCCATTTAAACATGGGACTTTGAACCCATTTGACCCAAGTCTTTTGACATCAAGCTTTACCCTTTTTTTTATGTGACTTTAAGGCTTCTAAGTTCAACAACCCCTCTTCTTCTCCACGTGAGGTGCAGATTTTATTCACCCATCCTCCCCTTGCGAGATGGCTTCAAAAACATCCTTTTTTTTCTTGGTTCTAATACACGGTGTTCTTCCACCAGAAGCAAAAAACAGTTCCTCAATACTTGGGCTCCCGTTGATTTCGCAATGTTTTTGAAATTCCTTTTGGGTTTTTTTTTAGCCGTTGAATTCCAAATGAAGATGGGTAAGATTGGTGGAGTTCAAACTCTTTTGAATTGTTTCAATTTATCTTCTTTTCCCCTTAAACCGTAGAGGCTTTTTTTTTATGTAGGTCACGAGCTCTCTTTTCTTTTTGTTGCACCACCTTGCTTGTGCTCATTCTATGGACCAAAAATTCGAAGTGAAAAGGAGGAGAAAATAACCAGTAGGTCACCCCATTTTCGTTTTCTATGTTCTGGGTTTGATTCGGAGTGAGTTGAAACTCTGAACTGCAACTAATTGGTTCAATTATTTCGTGCAAGCGTCACTGGCAACAGTATCTCTTCGATTTGGTTGTTGCTCTGTCTTTTAGGTAATGAGCTTGATTGGGTTGTAAAAACCCTTCTTTTTGTGTAATAGTAGATGATAAGCCTAATTTGATGTTGGTAGATTCCGTAGTCTAAATTCATTTAGCTTTTCGTTTATCACGAGTAGCTTTTCGGTATCAGTTTGACTTGGTTTTTGACATGGTTGACAAACTATTTTGCAGCATTAGGTTCATTGAAAACAAGTGTTGATTCATGGCTCCAAAGGTGAGAATTTCACTCTGAAATTTGTAGTAACACACTCATAGTATCTGTCGTATTTTGAATGGGTTTTGATATATTAGTGTGTAATTATCAATCTCTGGCATTTCTGTTTCCACATAGAGAATTATTTAGTTGATCTTGACAGTGGGCATTTGGACACCCTTTTTGTGTTCCCATTCATGTTTTGTCTTCGATGCTTGCCATCCTTTCTCATTAACACTTGTACAAAGTGATGCTTTTCCCAAATTCTTTTGTAGTTTTGATTTGTCTTCTAGTTCTTTGGGTGTTAAAGGTTGCCATGTGAATGAGTTTCCCAAATAATTTGGGAAGTTTGGCAGCAAGCTTTTCCCTCTTTGTGAACTTGGGACAACTTGAACTTTTTCAAGTCCAACTTCACGAGGCAGAGAAGCAATACCTTTTAGCTACTTATTTAGAGATTGGCAAATTTTTTTTCTTTCCTTTTGTCTTGTAACATCTGTTAGCTTCATTTCAGTGCTTTTGGTCAATATTTTGACCCAATTTTTGACCAAAATGATAACCACATTTAAGTCCTTCGAAATACGTCTTCCTCTCTTTTATTTGTCTTTATCAAAAGTTGAATAGGGGAATTTCCTTTTGTGGAATTGGACTAAGCATAAGTCGGTCACTTCTTTTCCCTTGTTCATTTGTCTACACATGCACCTATTCTCTCATTGGACCGCAAAGAATGACTTTGCATATAAGACTTGGCTTTCTATGTTTGCTACATTAGCTTTACTTTTTTATAGATGTGAATCAGAATGATCCTTTGTCTCTTAACTTTATCCAACATGATAACCACGTGAATGGCATTCATGTTATCTAGAAAACATTTCTTCCTTCTCCTTCTCTGGAGTGATCTTTAAAGTCTAGGACATCAGTAATGTACCACCTTCTTGGAGCATATTGTTTTACTTTTGCCAACAAGCTTCTGCATCGTTGGTGATTGAATGAAGAACATGTTGCTGTCAATATTTTGAACGAAACTTGCTCTTTCTTTATCCAAATTCATTGCTTTCTGTGACACTGATTGCTCCTTTCTTTCTTGGCATGGGCATCGAACATGGATCTCTTTAGATTTGATCGGAACTTCACGGGTGGTTTAGGCCACCCTGAAGAAATTCATGGGATTTTGGAGATTATTTCCGCTGCTGTCAATGGGGAGTCTAGATCCTCTTCTTCATTTTTCTTTCAAACTTTGCAATTTTCTTGTATAAATTGAAGGTTACAGACTCTAGGTAGTTGATTACGCCCTTTTTTTTTTGTCTGCAACACAACATCAAACAAAAGAAATAAATAATTTAATAGAACTTGTTTCATACCTAGTGATGAATGTTCTTCTTTGGATCTTGATTCGAAAGCACGAATAGTTGTACTCCTTGTTCACTTTTCCAGCAGCACTTTGTTGCTTTTGGTATTTTCTCTCAAAGTTTCTCTATTTTTTTGCAAAGTATCCCCTCTTTTTTTTTTGTCTTCCTCTCTTGCTACAGCTGATGCCTATTTATAGGCATCCTATGAAGGCTCTAGAGCTTGTTACATAGGGGGAGATGGAGACCATGACCTCCTGCCACTTTCTCTTAACCTCTCCCACCAACTGTGCAATTTTCCACGCCTTGTAGAAAAATAGGAGACCCTGTTGCATGTTACTTCCCCATTTTGTAGGAAGAAATACATATTTTCTTTTCTTTTTATTTTATTTATGGATGTTGATCTATATGTAAAGCCCATCCTCTTTTTTTTTTTTTGGGCTGGATTATATCTTTTGTTTTGTCTTGTAGTTTGACCCAATTTGTATGGACTCTATTTTTTTGGGTAAATTACATAGTAGTCCCTCAGGTTTTAGGTCTATTGCAATCTTATACAACATCTTTAAAACATTTCACTTTCATACCTCAAGTACTATTTTATTTCAATTTCATACAACCGTTACATTTTCCATCCATGGATCTGTTAAATGCTGACGTGGCTGCCACATATATGCCATGTGGCTGCCAAATGTTTGCCACGTGGCAAATAAAATAATTTTTTAATTTTTAAAAAAAAACCTGTTTGCCACATATCTTTTTTTTTCTTCTTCTTCTTCTTCTTCTGGGTTCGGTCCCTTTTTTTTTTTCTCTCTTTCTTCTTCTCTTTCTTCTTCTTCTTCTTCATTCTGGGTTTGGTCCCTTTCTTTTATTTATTTATTTTTTTTTCTTCTTCTTCTTCTTCTTCTTCCTCCTCCTCCTCATTCTTCTCTTCTTCTTTTTCCTCCTTCTTCTTCCCCCTTCTTCTTCTGGGTTACAGGGGGTTCGATCATTCTTTTTTTTTTTTTCTTCTTCTTCTTCTTCCTCCTCCTCCTCCTCTTTCTTCTTCTCTTCTTCTTCTTCCTCTTTCTGGTTCGGTCTTTTTTTTTTCTTTTTTTTTCTTCTTCTTCTTCTTCTTCCTCCTCCTCCTCCTCTTTCTTCTTCTCTTCTTCTTCTTCCTCCTTCTTCTTCTGGGTTCGGTCCCTTTCTTTTCTTTTTTTTTTCTTTTTCTTCTTCTTCTTCTTCCTCATCCTCCTCCTCTTTCTTCTTCTCTTCTTCTTCTTCCTCCTTCTGGTTCGGTCCTTTCTTTTTTTTTTCTTCTTCTTCTTCTTCTTCTTCCTCCTCCTCCTCTTTCTTCTTCTCTTCTTCTTCTTCCTCCTTCTTCTTCTGGGTTCGGTCCCTTTCTTTTTTTTTTCCTTCTTTTTCTTCTTCCTCCTCCTCTTTCTTCTTCTCTTCTTCTTCTTCCTCCTTCTTCTTCTGGGTTCGGTCCCTTTCTTTTTTTTTTCCTTCTTTTTCTTCTTCCTCCTCCTCTTTCTTATTCTCTTCTTCTTCTTCCTCCTTCTTCTTCTGGGTTGCAGGGGTTCGGTCCATTTTTTTTCTCTTCTTCTTCTTCTTCTTCTTCTTCCAATTTCAGGTCTTTTTTTTAAAAAAAAAAAAAATTATTTTATTTGCCATGTGGCAGACATTTGGCAGCCACATGGCATATATGTGGCAGCCACGCCAGCATTTAACAGATCCATGGATGGAAAATGTAACGGTTGTATGAAATTGAAATAAAATAGTACTTGAGGTATGAAAGTGAAAAGTTTTAAAGATATTGTATAATATTGCAATAGACCTCAAACATGAGGGGCTACTATGTAATTTACCCTTTTTTTTTATATGTTATATATTTTTGTTGTTCAACACTCCCAGTTTGGTTCTCAACCATTTTCTTCCAACTCAAGAAAATGCTCAATACCTCACTCTTGTGCTTCATAGTGTAGACCAAAGACCTTCTAGAATAATCATCAACAAAGGTCACGAACCAATGTCTACCACTCAAAGAGGGAGTCTTTGTAGGACCCCAAACATCTGAATGCACATAATCAAGAATGCCCTTCGTCTGATGTATTGCAGTACCAAACTTCACTCTAGTTTGCTTCCCCAAGACACAATGCTCGCAGAAATCAAGCTTACAAGTTGTGGCACCTTTGAGAATACCTTGTTTCACAAGCCCTTGTAGAGCTCTCTCATCGACATGGCCTAATCTCATATGCCACAGTTTAGTAGTATCTAAATCAGATGTGCCTATATTTTCTGAGACTACAAATACTTCACTTGTCAATGTGCTTCCTTGCAATAGATACAAATGACCACATCAAGGAGCTTTCATCACAACAAATACACCATAAGTAACTTTCAAGTCTACCCATCTGAATGAAACCTGAAGCCCTTGGATTGTAAAGAGCCCAAAGAAATAAGATTTTTCTTCAAATTCAGTACATACTGAACACCTGTTAACTCTTTAACCATATCATCATGCAACTTTAAACGAACTGTACCGATCCCTTTTGTTGTGCAAGGATTGTCATCTCCCATGAAAACAACACCACCATCAAACTCTTTCAAGCTTGAAAACCAATCTTTGTAAGGAGTCATATGATGAGTACAACCCGTATCCAATACCCACTTAGTAGCACAATCAAATGATGAGGAAACGGTTAAAGCAAAATCAGAAAAATCATTTTCAAGCTCAGCAACATTAGCTTCAGAACTCACTTTGCCTTTGGCCTTTAACCTAGGACAATATTTCTTCCAATGACATTTATTATGACAAAAAGCACATTCATCCCTTTCCAGACTTTTTCTACCTTAACAAGTTCCTCTAGGTCGAGAAAGTGTTTTTTTCTTACTAGAGAAAGATCTCCTCTCTGATGATCTACCTCTAACAAATAAAGCTTCAGAGGTACTATCATGATTTTATCTCTATACCTCATTTCATAATTCATCAAGGCATTTGATACATCTTCAAATTTCATAGTTTCTTTACCATGCATAATAGTGGTAACAAAATGCTCATAAGAGTCTGGCAAGGAATTCAATAATATTAAGGCCTTATCTTCATCCTTAATATCCTCATCTAAATTCATCAAATCGGCAATCAACTTATTAAAAGCATTAAGGTGTCTAATCATTTTTGTACCTTCTTTATATTGGAAGTGGTAGAGCTTTTTCTTCAAGTGTAGCCGATTCTCCTCACTCTTCATCATGTAGTTGTTTTCTAATTTTTGCCACAACACATTTGCCAATGTCTCCCGCATCACAACATATTTCTGAGTTTTTGCAAGGCACAACCGAATTGTGGAGCAAGCCCACAAATTTAATTTCTCCCATTCTGACTTCGACATAGCTTCCGACTTATCTCCCAAAGCGGCAAGTAGATCTTGTTGAGCCAACACATCCTTGACCTCACATTGCCACATCCCGAAGTTGTTTGTGCCAGCATATTTTTCCACTTCAAACTTTGAATTTTGCACCGTAGTTCTTGCAAATCCGGAGTTGCTTCCAAAAGGATTCTCATATTGCCCATCTGACATCTTTAGCAACTAGACGGTATCCAAGAGCAACCAACCAACTCAAGCTAACCCACAGATAATATATCAAATGAAATGCAAGAACAAAATATAAAAGACACCAAGATTTTAACGAGGTTCCTCATCAGTCAGTATAACTGGAGTACGTCCTCGAAGCAATAGGAGCTCACCCAATAATCCATTATCAACCAAATGGGAGTTTACAAAGTGTTGGCAATCTCACAACCAAAAACCCCAATACACCCAATGATTCTCACTCTCCAAAGAAACAAATAGATAAGGAAATATAGTGAATAATTTCCCCTCTATACAAAGCTTAATGCTAATACACAAATGCAACTTTGATTGAGTGAATACTAACAAAGAAAGAAAATCACCTTTCTTTCTTCTCTTAAAAATTGGGGGCTGCGACACCTTTTTTTTCTCAGCTGCTGCTGCCAATTAAAAACCCTAAACGCCACCCTGTGGCTTTCACATGGGCGAAGAAAAAAGGTCTTTTAAATGGGTTGTTGGGCTTCCACGTAAAAGGCCACTCCAATTTGGCCTTATATTCAACAGTATGTAACGACACAGCGAGACGAAGATAGGGTCAGGCGATCGAAGGAGAATCGTACAGAATGGGTGGAGGGGACAACGTTAAGGTGCCGCGGGGCGGGGCTGGGGGGGAAGCGACGGCGAAATCGTCCAATTAAGCCATTGATGGCGAAGTCTGGAGATTGAAGGGGTGAATCGAGATCGAATCGATTACCTGCAAAAAAAAAATTTTTGGGTTGTTTTGTTTCAATTTTTTTTTGTTTCTGGGAAAAAAGGAGAAGAGTGGGGGAGTGGGATGAGTGGTCAAGGAGGGTGGGGGGATGTTGGCGCGGGTGGGATCTGGGTTTTTGGTTGTGAAGGAAGGAGGGAGGTGGAGGGGGAGATGGAAGGAGTGGGGGGAAGTGAGGGTGATTTAATTAATATTAATTAATTTTTTTAATTTGAATAGGTGAGGATGTGAGTCATGCCGTTGCCATTTCATCATTTAACAGTCAAATTTAACAGAAAATTTAATAGAAGTCTGACATTTCAATAAATTCAAAAGACGAGGTATGACATTGTAATATTTAAAAGATGAGATATGAGATTGTCATTCGATCCATAATTAAGGTAGTTTTGTGTAATTTTTCCTATAAAAAAATTCAAAAGTAAAATTATAAAAATAAATAAATGTGTTAATTTCTCTTTAAATAAACATTCATTAATCATATTACCACTAGGGAACACAAGTGTTATCTTTTATTAATTAATACGTCCCGCCCAAAGTTATCTACTCGTTTTTTCACAGTTGAAGCGAGCAGTGGATATGGCGAGCACGAGTGTGAGTGTAAACATCATACGGCCTTTGGCTTCTCCTGGCCTTCAAATCCCACCACCACCTCAGTGGCGGCGACCACACCGCCTCGGCCTTCGTTGCTTGTCCTGTGCAATTTCTATTGACAAAACCTTGGCGGAGATTGAGAATTCTGGTGTCATCGCCTGCCTTCGCGCCAACAGGTGACTCACTCTACCTCATAAACAAGATAATAACGTTAAAAATATCTCTACAACTAGTTTCAAATTACTGCATAAACTCCAAACAAGTATGATTTTCCATAAAGATCGAAATAACTAAGGCTTCTGATACGGTTTTGACGGGATATTCTCCCTAGTTTCCCCAGAGAAGTTAATCATTTCGATCACAGCACAGCCTGTGTTGCTATGTAGTTTTATTCATGCTCAATTGGGTCTCATATGGGATTTTTAAAAGTGTGGAGTGATTTAAACACTAGCAAATCTAATCGGATTATAAATTTTCGGCAATCCAAACAAGGCAACCTTCCTCCGAAACTGCAGCATATGACTTCTTTGCACTGGAAAGACTAAGAAACAAATAGGGGCGGCTCTTTTTAATGTGTATTATATAGTACCAAGAGTCAAATATTTGTGAGGTTTAGGGGGCGCAGCTGACGTTTTAGCTTGTGATTCGCTTGTTTTTGAGTTTATGTTATGCTTCTTGCGCACGGAAACCTGCTACTAGATTTACCATGCAACCTTTCCTGCTTGTTCTGCATTGTGTTTGAATGATATTTCTTATTTATCTGAAAGGATAATAGTATTCGATTTGACTTCTTTTGGTTTACTTTTTCTCTAGTCGAAAAGGAGTGAATTTTATAACAGGTTTTCGGACTTACTCTTTGTTTTTCGCCTTTTGTAGTGCAGAACTGGCAATTGAAGCTGCTAGTGCTGCATTTCTTGGTGGAATTTCAGTTGTGAGTTCTCTGTTCGTAACTTTTCTATTTTTGCCTTAAATTTCATAAATGAAGTTGAGTTTCCGTCCAAGATCTTCTCCTAATAGCTGACTTAATGTTTTAGTCTATGAGTTAGAGTTATAATATTCTCATATTTGTGTAGTAATTGAATCAGTTGCATCAGTTTCAAATGTCTGAAAGATATTACTAGCTCACAGTGGAATATCTGCCAAGTACTTGTATCAGGTGGTTAAAGCTCCCTGGTGTGGGTATTTTAAATTCTTTACAATCCTTCAAGCCTTGCATTTAGGGAACTATTGCCAACTTCATATGGTCGGAAGAAATACCTGTCGTATTACCCTTTTTTCACCAGTGTTACGGCTCTCATATAGTAATAACGATAGTTTTCTTATTCTGCATAAATATGCTTTTGTTAGATAATGGTTGTTTTCTTATGCTAGGGAGATAAAGCATTTTCTATCAAGCCCCGCTTCTCTTTCCTTTGCTAACATGACATTAAGCATGACATTTACCGAAAAAGCACCAAGGGAGCGCAACACCCTTCTACAAAAAATGTCTGCTGCATGTTTGCATTGTTTATAAGACTACAGTATAGTTATTTTTTTTTATATAACCACCAATGATGGGTTGCTGATAGTTTATTATCTTTTCAAATGCAGCTGGAGATTGTGATGTCGACCCCAGGTGTCTTTGAGGTTGTTTAAAGTTTTGAACTTTCTTTTTTCCCTATTAAAATGGTCACTTAGCTCTGGTGCTCATGCCTTTTTTTTTTCACCCTTCCTGCACAGGTTCTACAGCAGCTAGTACTTGACCATCCTACAAGATTCCTGGGGGTAATCATCTTCTTCCTCCTCGATATCTTGACATTTCATTTTCAATTTCTTGTGCGCTCTAGGTCATGGTGTTTGACACAATAAATCACCAAAACTTTAAAAACAAAATTACGCACTTATTCCCTTGTCTGCATTATCTAACACAAATATTGGTTCATGTGGGTGAGTCTGAGTCATACATTATCCTTTTCTTGGATGTTATCTGAAATGTGACTTGTGTAGCATATATGTTCTAGATGGGAAATTTGGATTTTAACCCTTGATAGCTTCTCTTTCTAAATTCCAATCACATCTTCTGATAAGCATTCGGAATGCAAATTCTGTATTTTTCTAGAAATGACAAGATCAAATTGTATCCCATAATAGAAACTGTGATTGGAACCATCATAAATTAGTTTCTCTGAAGTTGCCAAGGGGCCTGCAGGTAGGAACTGTACTAAATGTTGACGATGCCAAAAGGGCAATGCTAGCAGGAGCTAACTTCCTTATGAGTCCTGCTATGGTGAAGGTAAGCATTTAGAAATTTCTGTACGCTTTTTCTTTACTTAAATATTGAACTTCATAGGTATTAACCACAAAGTGTATCTCTCAACTTCTCTTATCTTCATCTAATCTAACTTTTAATTTGGAGTGAGGGTAACCGTACCCATAACAATGAAGAACCTTTTATCTTCACATTAGAGCTTATCTACTAAGTTCTTGGAAATAAATGTTCCACATTGGATTCTTAACAAGCCTTGCAAGGGCTTATAGGATGTTGTCTCATAGATGTACATAGGAGTAACTTATTGTTTTGTGAGACTACCAACTTATCTTTGTAGACATGTCCATTCCTTTTGGCATAGCATACATATACTGATATACTTGGCCAAGAAAAGCCTCCTTCACTTTTCTCTGTTCTTCTCCAATCACTCTGCTTTCCTTATCATCGTCTCATGTAACTTGTAACTATTTCCATTTGTTATCAGTTATATCCCATGTTCATGTCTTCAAATATCTATCTCATATTGCTTTTATTAACTCAAAAAATTTGCATCAGGATATTGTGGATGATTTAAGGTATAGTGAAGTTTTATACATACCTGGTGTTATGACCCCAACAGAGGTAAAACCATTTCTTATACTTAAAACTGCAACTCCCTTCAATCTCTGAAGCTTCATGGATTTACAGTTGAACCTGTTTGACCTATTTTAATTTTTAAAATCTCTACTCTTGTAGTTATACCAGAAAATCTAAATGCATTTTACATATCATGGTATTGTGATGGACATTGCAAAAGACTGATCAACTTTTCCTTAACCAATTTGCTACTTGCAGATATTGTCTGCATATAACACTGGTGCCAAGATTGTCAAGGTAATTCTTTGCATTCATCTTTCTCACATGGAAGTTGCATCACGACAGACATCTTTATCATAGACTATCGGTTTGGAGTCCTACTCGGACAAAAACTAGGAATATGAGAACCAAATATTAGTGAATAATCATTATAAAACATGGTATCAAGACTCAGCGAAAAAGATGTCCACCAACATTCTGGTACAACTTTGATAAAAAAACAAAACCAAATTAAACATCCGAGGTCATAAGTCAATTATAAGCGTCTTCTAGTAGCTTCACTGAGCTTAGTGAATGAAATGTTTCCTTTCAGTTGAAAAATGAATTATAGAGTGTAGTGAACTTTCCATGGCTAATTGTGTATTGCACTGTCCCATAAAGTTCAATTTCTTATGCATGCTTGTTCAGCTCTGCACAAGACTTGTGGAATCAACTGTCTTATATTGGTGAGCAGGTATATCCTGTTTCTGCATTAGGTGGCACACAATACATATCAGCCATTAAAAAGCCTTTTCCTCACATCTCAATGGTTGCTTCTCAAGGCATAAAGATAGGTTGGTAATTTGACTCTCCTGTTTCTTTTAAAGCCTCAGTGCAGCCATCACGTCCTGTTAGGACTCGGAAAATCTTTAGTTTATGTCATGTGAAAGAAACATAAGGTCCTAGCAGCTATCTGATCAATGAAAATTCAGTAGTTCCAGCACTCTGGCTGGTAGCTTTTTTCTTTTATGTGAAAAGCATACGTTCCTAGGAGGTGACAAGAAGGCCTTTCATCATGTTAGCTGTTTTTTGGGTATACGTTAGTTAAAACTTATAACTTAAAAGAGATCGAAATCTTTCAGGATTATATTGAGCTAAATTTAGTTCCAGTTGTGAAATTATTACTCATATTTCAGGTGTTGTTCAACATCCTCCGGAAGTAAATGATTGGATTTGAGCAAGGACACCTGACTTACTATTCTGATACTTTGTTCTTCTGATTGATACAGATGCAGTTGGGGAGTATATTGCTGAGGGAGCATCATCAGTTGTTTTATCAGATGCCATATTTGATAAAGAGGCCATGGATCGAAAAAATTTCAACAGAATATATCAACTTGCGAAGGCCGCAGCTTTGCATGGAAAAGAAGCTGTAGACCGGTTAGATTCTGTACTCTGTTTCATAGTCATTATGTCAACCCTTTAATCATTCTCATTTTAATCCTGTTATATGTATTTGACATATGAATGGTCCTCTTTTTCAACTTATCAAAATCCCTAGTTATCTAATCTAACTTTCCTACCAGATCACAGAGCTTCATTTTGCTCATGCTTTTATCCTTTATTCTCATGTTACATCGATCTTTAGATTATGGTCCAACATTTAATTGAATATAAAGGAAAGAATTAAGGGGCCGGACATCTATACAGGAGTCAGCAGTATACAACAAATGATCTATATATCTCCGGATTTCACTATTTTTATTGGCCTCCAACTGCTTGTATTGTCACGCAGGAAGAAAAAGCTCATGCTTAAGCGTTCGCAGTTGGTGTTCTAAACAGCTTATTCCACAACAAACGAAGCGTGAAAAATGTTTTGACTATGCTGCACATGTACTAGCATACTGGTAAAGTCAGGTAGTCAAGTTTCTCTTGTTTTCCCTTTCCTTTTTATACACTGGCTTCCATGCAACATATTATGTACCCTCGAATTGATAAAAAGTCGAGTCAGCATGTACTTTCCGGTTCCATAGTAATCATGTATTTGAAGTATTTCGCTCACTACCTAGGACGTTTAAAGCATCGTGAACCTTTGCATGCATTCATTAGTACTGACATTATAACTGTTAATCCAATATTCTCTTCACTTGATTCTCGCTCAGTCTGCCGGGAAACTGAAAAGAGTTGAGATCAAAGGCAGGCATGTTCCATTTGTATAGCTTAGAGGAAGAAGAAAGTGAGCCCCGTGCAATCCCTTATTTGGTCAGTTCTTTTTATTCTTAACGAGGAAAATAAAATTGCCGTGAATCTATTTGCTCTTTTGTAATTGATATTAGTTAATATTGCTGCATTGCTCCTCTTTGGCAGGATGAACAGTTTGTTGTTGAAATGCTTTAAAGTTTAAAGTTTCAAACCAGGAATGAGAAACCAGTACTTGGCCACCTCAGAATCATTTGACAAGGAAGAAAATTGAAAGTAAGTTTGTTTCGACGGTCTAGTAATTTACAAGTCTTGGTGCATTCGAGGCAGGCTTAGAATCGCATGGTATCACCAGTACACAAAATGAGGTATAGGAGTATGGTTCCTAGTTCTATAAAAGAGAATTTTGTTGTTCCGGAAATTTGATCAAGGCCATTCATAACTGTTTGATTAAAGTTTGACGGGGAAACTGCCGTAGACTGTACAGAAGTTGGTTCGAAGGATTTGTTAGTAATTTAAAAGAGAAGTGATTTTCACACGCTTTTTTTTTATCCCTACTCACTCATCGGCTTTGACACCGGCTCCTTTTTCTTTTGGTGTGTTCATTCGGGATGGCTTTGACACCGGCTCCTTTTTCTTTTGGTGAGTTCATTCGGGGTGGTGTCGAAAGAGTTCACATTCGAAACACTAACATTTTGATCTTGAGAGATTCAAGATCTATGGAGCGCTCGGCCAACTCCTCCCCACCAAATAGCCATTAGTTTGCAGTTACACAAGTTTTTTCATACTTCATCTTTCCCCATTTTCATCAAATTTTTTCAGTTTGCTATGCACCTTGCATTCTCATCTATTCATCTTGGGGAAGTAAATGGTCTAACTTTTAAGAACACCTAATTGCAAAAGGACTACTTAATAACTTTTTTGATAAACTCTTTCAAAAACATTTATGATAAGGGTGATCTCAAGCCAACAAGGCTTCCTTCTTTGCGAGGGTCAGTGAATGTCTATCGTACGCAATCTTATCTTTGCTTTGCAAAGAGGCTGTTTCCACAACTTGAACTCATAACTTCTCAATCACAAAGGAGCAACTTATGTGTTGCGCTAAGGCTTGCCCTCTCAAAAACATATAGGATGCAGAAGCCAATTCTTTAGAAATGTCCTACAACACAAGTTTATTGTGAAAATATTAATTTACTACCGCCTCGGGTTTATTAAATCTAATGAACTTACGAAAAATGTACCTACAACTCAAGTTTCTTAAATCTAATGAATCTAATTTGCATTAGGCTTATTGAAATTTTTGGACCTACAACACATGCTTGTTAAACATACCCCAATATATGAATATGCTCGAGATTTTCACATAAAACAGAGTTTCAAATGCTCTGGTAATTGCTCGGAATAGAGGCTTTCAAAATATTTGCGTGGAGGAAGATTCTAAATAGGTCATTAATGTGGTTGAAGGGAGATTCAAAATACTATGGAGAATCCGATCTATCATTATGGACATTAGAAGCTTGATGTCTTCCTTCCAAAACATTACGTGGAGTCACAACTTTCGGGAGGATAATTTTCTTGCAGATGTCACTAATGTAGAAATGGGTAGCTCCAATTCTTATTTTTGGGATTGCACTATTCCTATTTATGTTGTCCGTGCTCTAAAGTTTTTTTTTAACAAACGATATTATTTACGCTAAAAGAGAGAGGGTGTGTTTAGTCTCATAACGGGCTAACAATAATATGGTTCAAACTCACCTTTAACGAGAATCAAACTTAAGATATCTTCGCTTAAGTACTGGTTCGTAGTTTTTTCTTTAATGTATTTCTCATGAAAAATATCATTATGACTTTAACTAAATCCTTCCTGTATACGTGGCACTTCATGATAAGTCCTTCCTGCAAATCTACAAACTCTTACGTAAGCGTTTGGCTTTCGAGAAAGTGTCACCACTCGGGAAAAATTTTCCCAACTTTTCTCGAGAAAAAAAAAACGAAAATTACAAACAGAAAACCCTAATTTCCCAAATGAAGTGTGGTGGCGGTCCTCATTCCTCATCCTAACGCCGTCTCTGCATCTCCCGGCGATCAGATGCAGTGGGAATTGGCAATCTGACCGGCGAGAGAGCTCCACCACTTCAGAGACCGCTACTTCCTCTCTCCATTGACCAGGGTATCTCTCCCTTTCTCTCTCTATATGTATAGATGTATATTTGTATATATGCATACAGTATATTACTGTGTGCGAGTGTATAATATAGCTTGTTATTCCAATTGCTTGCTGTTAGGAGCTTGTTTGGGTAATATGCAAATTTTCATATGAATAGGTAATGAATTTTTCCCTGTGAAAAGATTGAAGTCACCACCAATCTATATGAATATGCACTTCACCTTCGTTTTCGCAGAATGGAAACAGTCAATTGTGACCTATTTTGAGTTACAACATGCAATTCTCCTGTAAGGAAATCAAACTCTTACTTGCTTTTCTCAATGTAGTCTGTGTAATTTGAAGAATTTGTTACTTTATACTGAACGTAGACGAAAGACTAGGACTTTGTAAAATGTAGTTGATTATTTAGGTCTCCCCATCCCCTTTCTTCTTTTCATTGACCAGAGTGTTTTTTTTTTTTTTTTTTTTGGGTGGGAGGCTAGAGATATCTGTACATTTACAATTCTTTTGTCCCCTGACCTCCGTTTTCTCTGTGATCTCAAGAAGTATAATACATATGGGATTGTATTCTGACAAATAGAAAGAAGAACTGAAATCTCTTTAAGGGTTGTTTATCATCATTCTTCAGTTCCAAAAAAGTGCATTCTTTCTCTTTTATTTTGTCTTTGGTAGTAAATACTCGGTTTCTGTGGTACAGGATGTTAGATGAAGTTATGAGATGTTAGATGAAGTTTACCATTGTGTGTGAATCCCTGGGACACTTCCACATTTGTTAATTGGCCACTATCATTTTATTTTTTTATTTTTTTCCTTTGATGTTGAGTGAAAGTATCATTACCTGTGAGATTAATCTAATAGGAGTATGGGTAGGAGCAGTAAGTAGTAGTTATCATCATTATATGCTGAGCGTAATTTTATTATTTGTCGTATGATTTCATATCTCATTAATAAATACACTTTCAATAGTAGGAGATATATGTGATTTAGAAGTAAAAGTTTGATTCATAGCACAATTATTTCCCAATATAATGGATTAGGGAACATAGTTCAGTATCATTTCCGGTCTCCTACATGGAATTGTTAATTCGTACGTGGATTTTTAGTGGTTAGAGTTATCAAAATCTAGAGTCAATTTGCTGATCATATAACCCTTTGACTGACCATCATGACCTCTGGCAGACGTGTGATTGAAAATCTTACATATTTTGGTCGTTTTCTTGTGAATTAAATATATATTATAGTTGTTATATCTTATACTAGGGCCATCATGATGGCCTGTTCGGGAGATTATAAAGGTGGGTGAAAAACTGCAAGTAGTAGTTGATCTTGAAAACCAATATGCATTGTTTTTCTTTCTTTCCTGTGTTGATATGCTTGAGTTCCTCAGGATTTCATATAATTACTTACCACCAGCAAGTTTATGTTCACCGTATTTTTTTCATATAGTACCATACTAGTTATTGGTTTATTTATTTGTTATCAATTTCTTTTAGGAGTTAGGGATGGATCACTACGACCTGCATAGACAGAGAAGGGATTTGAAGCACAAAGGAAGAAATGTTGGAAGAAATGTTGTATGGTCACTTGCAATGGATAAGTGTTTAATTGATTGCCTTGCTATTCAAGCTAGACATGGAAACAAAATTGACAAGAGCTTTAATGAACATGCTTACACTGCTGCTTGTATTGCTGTGAACTCTCGTTTCAACTTGAATTTAAACAATCAAAAAGTCATTAATCGTCTTAAGACCATAAAGAAGAGGTATAAGGCAATGAAGGATATCCTGAGTCAAGATGGGTTCAGGTGGAATCCCACTACAAAGATGATTGAGTGTGACAATGAAGAACTTTGGAAGAGATACATTGCAGTGAGTGGATTTCTTCTTTATTCTTTCATTTTTCATGCTTCTATTTATTGTATGCATATTGGTGATATTGTTAATTCCATAAATAGGCACATCCTGATGCAAAAGGGTTTCGAGGAAAGCCAATAGAGATGTATGATGAACTCAAAATTGTTTGTGGAAACTATCAAGTCCCTAGTCGCTGGGCTAAGATGAAAGATGGAGGCCATCCAAGTGAGATGAAGAATTTTGAAGATGATTCTGCCTCATTTCTTTCTCCAAGCTCAGATGACCTAAGTGAGACAGACGGAACCGAGTCATATAGTGGACCAGAAGAAGAATTTACCAAGTTGCCAGATGGTAGTCAAGACCCCCCTCTGATCCAGCCACTTAGACAACTTCCAAAACGCCCTCGTGGCTCAGAAGCCGTTCAGGATGCACTGATGACTGTGGCATCAAGCATTCGTTGCTTGGCTGATGCAATGGAGCAAAGCAAATACTCTATTGATGCCTCTCAACTACTACAGGCTGTGATGGAGATTGATGGTTTGGAAGAGGCTAAACAGATGTATGCATTTGAGTATTTGAATGCTGACCCTGTCAAAGCTCGAGCTTTCATAACATACGATGCTCGGATGAGAAAAATATACTTGTTTAGACAGTTCTGGTGGTGGAAGTAACTGTCAATCCCAATTTTAGGGTCCTTAGGGTGTATAGTTCTCAAGCTTACAAGAAGACTTGCGTTTGTCGGGTTTCCAGAGGCGCATGTACAGATACAAGATATCTGCAGGTTCAGTATCATATATTGTTTGCAAGAGTCATTTTCACTTTGTTTGCTGCATCTTTTGAAAGTTAAAAGACTGCAGTCACCGTTTATCTGATGTTTCTTGTAAACCCAAAATAGCGGTTGTAGTTTTTCCCTTACGCAGCTCTGCCATGTGTTCATTGCGTCCGCCAATACCGTCTCCTCCCCTCTCTAAAATCTGTATGTTTTTCACTTGCATTTTGTTGATTTGGGTGGTGAAGTGAGAAATGCTAGTTGTATTTGTTAATCTTTGTTCGTGTTGAACACTAATTTTATCTTCTGGGACGGAAGAGTTTGGGAAATGCTGTACTATACCACTTATGCTAATGCAAAAATAGGGCAAGCGAGGGCATTCCTCCTCCTCCTCATCGACGGATGGCCGTCATTGCCACCAAAGGCAATGCCATTTCTACGGCAAGTCCGGATTAGAGAGGTTAATATCAGTCATCGCTCCTCCAAAGTCGCGCATTCGAAAGATCCTTTTTACAAGGGAGACGAGACGAGACATCTCTTCATCAAGAGTTACAAGGATGGCACATTGTACAAGCAATACTTGTTAGATCGGGCCTCAGGTATCCCCCTTTCTAGGGGACCATACAAGCAATACTTGGGGAGGCGGGAATCGGATTAGGGACCTCGACTGCAGGTGTATGCTGTCGTGCAAATGTACCAACTTAAAGAGAACGAACAGGTATTAGTGGTAGCTATTCTCTGTATTCGACCTAAATATAACGCACAAATAGCTCATAAAACTAACAATATATTTGAAATGTGAGAAGAAACAAATGAATGTATAATCACTGTAGGGTATGTAAACCAAGACCTCTTCCTTTAAATCTTTTCATCCAAATAAACCGTCCTCGTTTGGTCGATGTCATGGAATTTCATGTCATAAATTGAAATCTGCTGAGGAAACATGATCTGCATTTAAATATGGAAAAGAATACACCAAATACTGATATATAATGATCTTTTTTGCCCTATTCTTCCTCGAACATTTCGAGTTTGATCGTTTCTATAACTTTATGCGAATCATGTTCGCGGTTATTGAAGTGGCAGACGGCAGACTGAGACCGTCTTTATTCCTCTGAAACCTTGAAAAATGTATAGGACAAAATTATGTTATTGATACCATCCATTCTCGGATCTGTTTCAAACTCAGGGTCGATATAAAAGAACACCTGCAAAATGTAACGTGTCTTTCAGTACAGCAATTTTGCTTCTAAGCAATTAGTAATTTAAAGCACACTACTTACAGGCATGTCAATCTGCTCCCCTGGAAGAAGCCGCTGCTCCTCAAAGCAAAAGCACTGTATTTTATTGAAGTAAACTGCAGCCTGGGAAAAGGAAACATTACATTATCAGAACCCAGACATTCTAATGTGAAGTGCATGAAACTCCTAGAAGCAGGCTTTTAAGTTGTCAGATCGGAAAGGTTATTGAAAAATGTAATACCAAAACAATAGGCATGATTTTGGAACCGAAATAAAGTGAATATACATTTACACTAGACGACTCCTAAATCACTTTGTACCAGCAAATATGCCACAATCTTATACAAACTTATAACCAAGCTGATGGGCTGCTAAGATGGGGTTTCTCGGGAATCAAACAAATACAACTGATATTACTGTAAGCATTAACAATCCCAAAAAGAAATTCCGGCAAAGCGTAGAGAAATCACCCTTGAGCACATCCCAACAATCTTGGAAAACTGTCATATGAAAACCATCTGGACCAGGTTCTCACTAGCCCCTACCAAAATCAAGCGCAACCCAACTAATTTCTTCCTCATGATTTCATAAGCTGTATATACGATGGAAACTGGCACAAACCCATGATCCCTTGGCTCGTCATAAGTGCAAATGATTTCATGAGATATTTCCCATGACTAGTCATTTTCCCCACACAAATCTGCTTTCAATTCTAAGGCCACATTGACACATATTATCACTTGATACTGCAACAATTTGTCAAGGCATCTTTCAAATGTTTCGTTAGGCTGGCATTGATTTCATAGTGTTTCTATTTGTTCCTTCACTATCCTCAGACCACTCTCTATGTCAAGAAATTACATCAATATAATAAACTATCTTCTGAAAGCCAAGAAAATGGAAACTTTCAATGCATTGTATAGATCTATCTCAAGCTCATCCAAAAAAACCATTTTGTGTTACCACCTGTCTCTGGTTGCAAACTGTTGTAATTTTCAGGAAATCGTAAAACGACAGCATAGTTCAACCTTCAGGTACCCTCTTATGACAGCATATTTCGACAGCTTAATTACCTCGAAGGTGCCATCTAAATTTAGTAAAGAAGCATAGAACATCAAACCTCTCAAGATAATCAACATCAGAAGTAAAAATAAGTGAACAATTCATTTCCATGAGATCTAGATAATCAAGGTTTACAGAACCCAATAAGAATAATAAATTGAGACACTGTTCATACTAGAGTCTAGAAATCCAATTCAAACAAACATGACAAGGCACTAAAAGATAGATTATCAAGCGGTACCTTCATAGGGGTAACATTATATGTGGAGACACCAACTATTGGAGTTGAACTTCGATTTTCAGCAGTATAGAAAGCAAGTGCACTTTCTCCAGGTCTGACCCTTACCTTCCAGAAATAAAGCAAGAAGGTTACGGTAAAGCACCAAAATTGTAGAGAGAGGCTTTTCGTTGAAAAAATGTTATGAAGATTAATTATGCATATACGAACAAATAAATATATTGTGAAAGGAAAAACCTCTCTTTGTGTAGGAATAAACTTCCATTGCATTCCATCAGCCACATCAGCATTGAACTGCACCACAATCTCCCTGCAAAAGGATGTCATATAGAAATCTAAATGCTGGCAAATTTATTCAACATAAGTCACAAAATTACACATCTTTGAGAACAACATCGTTCGGAAGATGAATCCACCAATTAAATTCCGACTCATGATTCTAGAATAAGAAACAAAGGTTTTCATAATTATTTTTTTGAAAGTGAGTGAAACTCGTGTGTAATTGGGATAGGGGTAGTAACCGAAAGAATTCATTTACGAATACTTTAGGCTTTGCAGGAGGGGAAAAAGCAACAACAAAGTGAAACTTAAGGATTTACTAATTTCATAAACATAAGAAGAGGACAAAGCTCGGTTACTTTAGAAGCAGAACGCGGACCTATTTGTGACTGTGCCATCCTTAGCATGCCGAGCAATCTTCTGTTCAACACTCTAAAGAAAGCAAAGGTGCAAACCACTGTTAAATCAAACAAATTCGGAATGAAAGAAACCAATATTACAGTCCCAAAAATCGAAAAGAATCAGACCTCACGGCGTTGGATAGTGCCTCCATACCCTGTAGCTTGGCAGAATCTTCTATAGAGAGGAACAGCTGCATAACTGGCTGCCACCATTGCAAAAACCAAACCCATCAAGTAGTAAAGCATCTTGCGCGATTTTCGTTGCGTGGCAGCCAGAGAAGAATAGGGTCTCTGGATCCTTCTCAACAGAGACTGAGAATTAAATGGTAAGAGTTGACTACAACACTTGTCGAACGAGCTTAACTCAAAGCGACGCCACATATTCTTACCACCATGGCTGAAATGCCTCTGATATGCACTAATGCTACTTCCACCTCCATTGAAATTACAATTGGGTATGCATCTGGATCATCAAATCAATGAAACAACAAAAGATTCAAACTTGATACATGGCATTCACACAAGTTACTTCTCCAACTGCAATTTTAATCCCGGAAGCAATTCCCGCACATTTTTTTCCCGGATTCTGCATATTGCTATTTAATCCTTGCCATTTAATTGAATAATCCAATCGAGACTCAAGGGACAGAAACAAACAGGGTCGTGCGGAACGAGAAAAATGGTGTAAGGAAATCATGTCCTTTTAAGCAATGGAGGTATTTACCTGGAGTGGAGAGTGAAAAGGCGGGAGCTGTTGAGGTAAGGTGAGAGGGGGAGAGCTCTCTTACAAACCCTAGACCATGACATGGTTGAAGAGAGCGAATTTCAATTGATATTCACCACTGGCAGCATCTCTGCAACCAAACAGACAGTAAGAAGACGATGACTCTGCAAAACCCTAATTTTGAAATTGGAGTTTTGCTTCAGCTCGCAGCAAAAATCGGAACAAAAAAAAAATTGAAAAAATCGAAGAAAAATGGCAGACCTGAAAATTGCCCAGAACCAGAACCGCCATTGAAATAGAAAGTTAATAAAAAGGAAATATTTTATACGTGTCGGGATATAACTGGTGTTTGGAAAGAAAGAATACAGACCTTGAACATTCACTTCCAACCTCCAACTCTCTCTCTCCGTCTCTTGCTGCGCCCCCGCCGCCGCACCCCAGACGTGCCAACCCCACCAACCACCTCCGCCGTGCTATTTTCTAGAAGAGTTCAAGCCTTATTTAGCTTCTCTTTGGCAGTGTGTTAGAGACGAAGATGAACAATCCAGCTCATGATTTTCATGAAGAAGAAGATGACCAGGGGGACATATTTCTTGATGAAGATGACATAATCCGCGAATCCGCTGTTGATGACGAAGGTCCTCATCCATCTCTATATATATATATATTTGTGTAAATGTATGTAATACATATGTATTAATATATTTTGTGTAAAGAATAACATGTAAAATTTTTGTTAATTTGTGGTGGATTGCAGATCTTCCTGATGCAGATGATCAAAGTGTTGGTATGCTTACTTCTCTAGAACCGATGTTGTCTCCGACACTAATGATTTTTGTTTTGTTTTTCCTCGTGAGTTAATTCCATTGATTTGGTATGGTATGTATGAATTTTTTATGGTGGTTTCAGATGAGCCTGATGACGATGACTCCGTGCACACGTTTACTGGCCATACGGGTAAGTGGCTCAGTTGTTGTGCTTCTTTCTGCATTTCAGCTGCTGTAGACATTATGGGTGTGTTTGAAAGTGCTTTTCAGTTGACTGGAAACACTTTTGATGAAAGTGCTTCTGGGACCATTCTTTAGTAAAAATGCAAGTGAATCCTGGAAAAACACTTCAAGTGCTTCCTGCAAAAAGCACATAAATGGTGCTTCCTGCAAAAAGCACTTCGAGTGAAACTCAACCGCAATAGAGGCAAAAAGTTAGAGCATTAGGCAGAAATGTTTTATGTTTTTGCATTTTTATTAACTTTCTATTGTGGAGGGATGTCAGAATCTTATATTGAAGGGATTTTCTTAAGGTGTGATTGTTGTAGACATCACTGAGATGAGATGCAAGGGTTAACATTTAGTTCACTGTCGAGTCGCATGGATTTTGGAACTTTAGATTATTCTGCCCCTCGATGGAGTTATTGACAGTTGCTTTCTTGTGCTAGGAATAGGAAATAAAATATATATGATATGTTACTGTTTATTTTATCTGCACATGGGTTGGTTAGGAAATAAATGTTGAGAATGAATTTCACATTGATGAGAAGAGAGACGTTGCATGTGCTTAAAGTAGTTGAGCTACCCCCCATTTTGCCTATTGGTTTTATGGTGGAACCTCAACTTCTTCAATAAAATCTGTATTAGCTTTGGCTTTAGCTTGATGCTTTTCCGCTTAACTTGGGCAATTCTATTTCTTGGATTAATTGAAGGTTTAGGGTGTCAACTATATTCCTTTCCTTTCTGGGACAGGTGAGCTTTACACAGTTGTCTGCAGCCCAACTGATCCTACTTTTGTTGCAACCGGTGGTGGAGATGACAGAGGGTTTCTTTGGAGAATTGGAGTAGGAGATTTTGCTTTTGAGCTCCAAGGTAGGTGTAAGAGAGAATATCTGCATACTTTACGTCCTCTTGTGGTTTTGGCTGAACCCAACTTTATATTAGAAACCTAGCTCAAAAGTACCAAACGATGTACTCATTGGATCTTATGCCCAAGTTTAACTTCATCTATGCTACTCTGCAGGTCATAAGGATTCTGTTTCTAGTTTATCATATAGTACTGATGGGAAGTTGCTTGCATCCGGAAGCTTAGATGGAACTATTCAAATTTGGGATGTAGCGTACGGAGTTGGAAAAATAACTCTTGAAGGTCCTGGAGGGGGCATTGAGGTAAAAAATTTAGGCTCTATTTCTTACTGTGATTATACTTTATTAGAAATTTAATATGAGCTTTGTGATTTCTCAGTGGGTCAGGTGGCATCCTAGGGGGCATCTGGTTCTGGCTGGTTCAGAGGACTGCACTGTGTGGATGTGGAATGCTGACAGTGGGTCCTATCTTAATATGTTTTCAGGCCATGGTAGTAACGTGAGCTGTGGTGATTTTACCCCTGATGGTAACTATTCTTCATCTTTGTACTTCTATCTGTCTGCTTCTCTCTCACTCCCTTCCTCTCTTTTTTTTTTTTGTAACCTGTTATCTTGCATTTAATTATTTAACTGATTCATAAAGCATTTTGATGTTTTTCTTAACTGTCGCCGTTGATTTATGTTTTCATGTCTTTTGCTGCTTGCTTAAGGTAAAACAATATGCACTGGTTCTGCTGATGCAACTTTGAGGATATGGAATCCAAAAAGTGGCGAAAACATTCATGTCATTCAAGGTATCTGTTCAAGCTGTCTTATAACTTTCCTATGTTGTTCCGCTGACAAGTTAGTTGAAGTTTTGGAGCAAAAGACAATATAGAAAAAAGGTAGCATGAAACCTTGATTGCTTTAACTTGTGAAAACACGAAGGAAGATATGAATATGCTTGATCTTTTTGCTTACTCTACCTGTGACCATTTGATGTTGCAATGTTTTGACTTCATTAAGAAGCTACCGATTCAGAACCATAATATGACAGAGCAGAGAACTCCTATACCAAACATTGATAAGGATGATGCTCAGATGTTTAGTTGTCATATATCCGAGAAGAATGATATTCGCATTCAGTATCTGAAATTTTGGCCAATATACACAATATCTTGGCGGAAATTTGAGTTTTTATGAGGTGTCAATACAGAAAATTGGGCTGAAGCTCTGTCTTTTCATCCTTTCACGAATTTGATTACCTATGATGAATTTCTTTTAATTTATATTTTCATCTTCGTTTCGATCAGTTACCTTACCTAAAGTACCCTTTTCTATCATGGTGCTAGTATCTATCATTCCTTATGTATCACGAGTTAATTCCTCTGCATCTGGGCATGCTAGTCCTGAGTTTTCAGCTTTTTTGCATAAACTGTGCAGACTAAATCTGTCATCTTCTACTGGTCTCAATATCTCATTTTTTTCTGATGCTAATGAGTTGTGCCATGTTTATCTTGCTAAAAGTTGGTAAGGTTAACAGGAAGTGAAGACTGAACTGATGTTGTTTCTGATATCCAGCAGTTTTGTCTATTTGAAACTTGTGGCAAAAACGGTATTTGCTTGTCCTCTTATTGAAAACTTTGACTTTCTCTGTCTTCTAGGTCACCCATACCATACTGCTGGATTAACATGTTTGGCAATAAGCTCTGATTCAACTCTAGCTTATACTGGTGCTGAAGATGGTTCTATCCGTATCGTCAACATAACTACCGGAAAGGTATGATGTAATTTTGTTACACTACGATTCCTAGTTGGTTAGTTCCTTGGTTTCACATCTAGAATTATCAGGCTTTTAATAGAATTCCTTTTTCCCCATCAACAGGTTGTTAATTCCCTGGCTTCACATTCAGATTCTGTCGAATGCATCGGGCTTGCACCAAGGTACATCCCAGCCTCTCGGACATTCAGATTGAACTGTAATTAATTATGATAGACTGCTGCAATTTTGGATTGATAAAAAGCTATTACGTGTTGACTTCTCACCCCCATCGTTTCCCGCCTTCATCCTAAATACGAAAGCATGTACAAGGAAACTTTGTGTTGTATATATCTTTGCAATTGCAATCAATGTGACTCTAAAGCATGTAGTAATCTTTCACTATACTCATAAATTAAATTGGGTATGGCAGCTCCCCTTGGGCCGCAACAGGAGGTATGGATAAGAAGCTTGTTATCTGGGACTTGCCTTCTTCATCGGCCCGTGCTACATGTGAACATGAGGTCTGTTGGAGTTTCTTCTTGTATAATGTGTACCTTTTCGGTTCTAACATTCCGAGTTGTTACGAGCATGTTTGCTTCCAGCCAGTATCATTGTAGATTTTAAATTGCTGCAACTGTCTAATGGAAAAATCTTATTTGTTGGCAGGATGGAGTGACATGCTTGACATGGCTTGGTCAATCAAATTACCTAGCAACAGGTTGTGGGGATGGAAAGGTTCGAGTCTGGGACAGTCGCTCTGGGGATTGTGTTAGAACCTTCAGCGGCCACACCGAAACCATTCAGTCTCTTTCCGTTTCTGCCAACCAAGAGTTTCTTGTTTCAGTATCTACTGACGGAACTGCCCGAGTTTTTGAGATTGCAGAATATAAGTGAGCAAAATATCCTACATAGTTTTGTAACAAGTACGGTCTTAGAGTTGTGCATTACTTACTTAAGAGAGTCTAGGCACCCAATCTTAATCTTCCCAATGCCTAGTGATTTATCGAGGTGGTGGCTAACCGTATAGTGCCTAGGCGGGGATTTTTAGAACAATAGTTTTAGCGGTTCGATTCAATTTCAACAACTTCTAGATATTCTATTTTCATCTTGGATATTCATTTCATATCCTTCACTATCACTACTATGTACTATTGAAGAATTTTGTCATTTTGTTACCGTTTCCTTTAGAATTTGTCTTTCAATTCTATGGCTTGAAAATTGTGGCATCATCGGTTTTTTTACAAACAATTCCTATCACAGTTAGTACTACAGATCAGTGATATTTTTTTTTACTTGTAAGTTAAAAATATTAAATTCAAATCTTGTAAAATTGTGTGTTTGATACAATATTTACTTTTATATTGTAATATACATATCAGTGCAAAAAATAAAATCAAAATGAAAACAATTTTCCACCGAAAAGAGAAGTCAGTCTAGTAGAAAAGCAAGCAATAATATTAACCTTGATGCATTCCCACGCATCGACTCTTTTTCCTACACCAATTTCCGCAAGTCCTATCAGTCATTGATTCTTTCTTCCTACACCAATTTCCACAAGTCCCATGAGTCGTGAAAAAGTGAGCAATAATGCACTCCCACGCATTGGTTATTGTTTCTTGTACCAAATTTCCACAAGTCTAGTCAACGATTAATTTCCCCAATTCAACGAAATTCCTATTTACACCGAAAGAAACAAGAAAACGAAAAAACACGGTTTTGAGTAACTATATCACTGGACCCTGCCTGCCTTTGAGTCCTAGTACGTGAAATATTTATGCCGAAGGCTAAGGCAAATACATTTAACAATTTTAAACACAAAACATCAATGTTATTAGTACTACGATTTAGTGTTATTCTCTTTACTTATAAGAAGGAAGTTTTATGTTCTATTAACGTCAAAAGCTAATGTAGATAATATCGTTTATTAAAAAAAAAATAGAAAAAAAAAATCACTAAGTCAAGTTAATACATTTCTATTTGTTGGAAATATTGATTTTGTTCGTCAGTTGTTGCCTTAGCTGGTAATTTACTTGACTGTGAACATTTCTTTGTAGCGTAATTAAGACGAAATGATAAACGAAATGAAAAAACATAACTCATATTCAATCGAAACAAAAACAGTGAAAACGCGTCAAATACAAGTATGCAAGTAATAGTATAATACATTTTGATTTGGTTTATTATTTAACCAGACATTGTTCTTACAGACGATTTCAAACTTAATTTTCCGAACCAACATTTATTCACAGCCAACAAATTACACTGTCAGGGGTTTTTCCATACCACACTGAGTCCTGACCATTTGAACCACCCTAGCTGAACTAAGATGGAGGGTGACAGAATCAGGTGCTTGAACAAACTCCTCCGTGCTTTAATTCTGGTGCTAACTTTACTACAATATGTCAACCCTTCCCTTTCCCTTGGATTCAAAAATATTTCTTCAGGAGGAGTGATGAGGTGCATTGAGAGGGAAAGAGAAGCACTCCTTGCTTTCAAACAGGGTCTCGTGGATCACTACAATATCCTCTCTTCATGGGGAAGAGAAGTCCACAAGCAAGATTGTTGCACATGGGTAGGCATCCACTGCAGCAACCGAACCAACCATGTTACTCAACTTAATCTTGGATGGTCTTCTTCGCCTGAAGCTTACTCACAGTCACTTCAACAGAAAAGACACCCGCAGAATATCACTTATGGTTTTCAAGGTAAGATGATGAGTCCTAAACTGATTGAGTTGCATCATTTGAAATATTTGGACCTTTCGTGGATTAACTTCAATGGGACCCGACATCCAGATTTCATTGGTTCTCTTTCCAATTTAAGACACCTCGATCTCTCTTTTGCCTCTTTTGGTGGTCGATTTCCAAGTCAAGTTGGAAACCTTACCCACTTGCAATATCTTGATCTCAGCTTCAATTACTTTGCTAACGTAGAAAATCTCAATTCATGGCTACCTCATCTTTCTTCTTTAACATATCTGGACCTGAGTTGGAACAATCTCAGTAATGCTCCCGACTGGCTGGAAATGGTTAGTAAGCTCCCAAAACTTACAAACTTAACATTATATCAATGTGGTCTTCCTTCTCCTGCAATTCATTCCACTACTCTTTTCAACATGAATTCTTCAAAATATCTTACTCATGTTGATCTCCGTTTCAACCGACTCACATCTTCCATATTTGTATGGTTATCCAAAACCAATGCCAGCCTTGTTCATCTTGATCTCTCTTCTAACCAAATTGAAGGAGGGATTCCACAATCTTTTTCCAAGTTATGTAATCTGCAAATATTGGACCTCTCTGGCAACAATCTGAGTGGACAGCTTTCCAGGTTGGTTCAAATATTAATGTCTACATGTCCTGATCGGAACTCATTGGAGATTCTAAGCCTTTCAAGCAATCATCTTTCTGGATCAATTCCTAATCTCACAAAATATTCATCATTGAAAGAATTACTTCTCTGTCACAATCAATTAAGTGGAACAATACCTGAAAGCATTGGGCAAATGCCTAATCTGGAGTGTATAGACCTGAGTATGAATGCTCTGGAAGGTGTGGTTTCGGAAATTCATTTCTCTAAACTCTCCAGATTAAAGTCCTTGGCTTTGTCCTCTAACTTGCTAGCTTTAAACTTCCATTCCGATTGGATTCCTCCTTTTCAATTGGACCATATATGTTTGAGGTCTTGCAAATTGGGTCCATATTTTCCCAAATGGCTTCGAACTCAGAATGAGTATGCATACCTCGATATTTCTAACGCTGAAATTGTGGATATCCTTCCAAGCTGGTTTTGGGGTATGACTCGTAACGTGACATATATCAATCTTTCCAATAACCAGATTGGAGAAATGTTTGCAAATTTGACAGTGGATTTCGTATATCACCCCAAAATACAGCTGAGTTCGAACCAAATTGAAGGTCCAATTCCCTCAACTCTATCACGTGCGTCATGTTTGGATCTCTCTAATAATAAAATTTCGGGGTCGATTTCTATCTTGTGTGAAGCATACAATGGATTATTGTTTCTTAATCTCTCGAGCAACAATCTCTCTGGAGAACTTCCAGAATGCTTGACACATTTGGACAATCTAGTCATGCTTGATTTGAGTTACAATGCTTTTTCCGGGAAAATTCCATCCACAGTAGGCTCACTATATCAAATGAAAACGTTGAAATTAAGAAGCAATAGATTTGTTGGGGAGTTTCCTTCATCCTTCAAGAACTGCACCAATTTACAGGTTATTGATGTTGGATACAATAAATTATCAGGATGGGTACCAAAATGGTTAGGGATTAGCCTTCAGAAATTGGTTATCCTGATGCTTTCCTCTAATAACTTCAACGGAAGCATGCCGTCTGAACTATGCCGTCTTACAAACATTCAAAACTTGGATGTGTCTAACAACAACATCTCTGGAACAATACCAAAATGCCTCAACGATTTGACTGTTCTGGCACAAAAAGGAAATTCATCTCCGATTCTTCAACATTTGTACCAAAGAGATGATTTTTTTGATGGCGTTGGTTATATGGATGATGCAACATTCATATGGAAGGGAAGAATGCACTCGTATAGAAACACTTTGGGACTTGTGAAGAGAATTGATTTCTCGAGCAATAGATTAACGGGGGAGATTCCAAGTGAAATCACGGATCTTGTTGGGTTAGTTTCTTTAAACCTATCAAGAAACGGATTGACAGGTGAGTTACCTGCAAAGATTGGAAAGTTGCAATCATTGGATGCACTTGATTTGTCAAGAAACCAGATACAAGGCAGAATTCCAACAAACCTTGCTCAGATATATGGTCTTAGTGTCTTGGACTTGTCATACAACAACTTTATTGGCAAAATTCCAACAGGCACTCAGCTCCAAAGTTTTGATCCCTCTGATTATGCTGGAAATCCCCAGCTGTGCGGACCTCCACTTCCAAAGATGTGTGATGATCAACAGGAAACTCCGATCTCGAGCAACGAAGAAGAAAAGGATGAGCTTATAACATGGGGATTTTACGTCAGCATGGCACTTGGCTTTATTGTTGGATTTTGGGGATTTTGTGGCAGTCTGATTTTTATCAGGCCATGGAGATACTCGTACTTCAGGTTCTTGAATATCTTGAATGATTGGTTTTATGTGAGGGTGATTTTGATCAAGCGGCGCTTCAATTAAGCAATGGTATGTAAATGTGATTTATTTTTCTTTCTTAAATTAAGCGATATGACTGTATCTCTTCGTAAAGTCTTTCTGATTAATTTGGTTGTGTTCTTCAAAACTTAATTATGCATGCTTGTTTATTTTTATTTTCAGCGCTTTCTGAGACAACACAAAAGGGTTCACTTCACTGGAACAGCTTCACGGGCCTTATCTGTTTTAAGTTTTCAAGTATTGAGTTGTCATAATAAAGAACTTTACTTCTAAATGTCCTTGGCAGATGATTTGTTAGTGTTAATTGTTTGTAAGAAGTTTATGTTTATGTTTACTTTATCAAGACCTTTCTGCAGTATATGTTTTGAATCATGATATTTACTAAAGAAATTTAGTTAATTCTGGATTGCATATGATTGTTTTATTTGTTGTAAATTTTAGTTCAAGGGATTGGTTGCAATCTTGTGCATATGTCTATCAATGATCAGACGACGATCAACAAACTAATTATTATTATTTTTTCATCAGAAATAATACACCAGGAACCCTATATGCTTTCTGTACACAAATTACAAGCTTCTGAATGACATCCTTCCTACCAGTGTTTTTTACGACTTTCTATTTTTTTTCTTTCCATTTTGTCAAAGAAATTTATATACTCGAATCATTTGACTCACGGGAAATCAATTCAAATAAAACAATTCAAATACAACACATATACTGCTGGTAAATGACAAAATCTAAACCGTGGAAATGATGAAGCTTTGGCTCCAGTGGTTTTAAACCTTATGATCGATCGAAGGATACATGAGCTCAGAGCCAAACCGAGAGAAGTGGCAAACTAGGCACCTGGTCGAGCGGCCTAGATTTTCACTTCTGTCCAGCTGCTTTGCTCCTTTTGGACTCAAGCATAGTACCTCCTTAAGTGCTGCTTACGCTTCAATGTCCATTCCAAGAGCCGAAAGGGCAACAGCCTAAGATAACATGCAATGGGCCAAACTGGGGAAACTACTTGTGCTTGCATTGCATCGTTTGTAGCTTCCTGAGGCTTTCTCACTCATGAGATAAGACAAACCATGGCGGGCAAAAATTGTTGGAGAAACCATCGTTCCAACACCAATGAACTGAAAGCAAAATAGAACTGTCAGCAACGATAAAAAAATTGCAGAAAAAGCAGCAATGAAGGATTTACTAATTTTTCTTTTCTTTCAGTTTTGTTGTTTTTATTGGTCATGCAAGTAGAGTTACTAAGTTTCAGATACTCTAAGGTACCTTAAACTACCGATTTTGTTCCTTCAGTTCTTCCAATCATGAATTAGAAGATTAAATGTAACGATCGTATTCTGACTGGAAATCTAACGCCAAACAAAATTCCGTACGAAGCTGCGTTTAGTAATTTATTTTAACAGGTCAGATAAAGAACATCCTATTGAAGGCCAAATTCGGATATCGGTAGGAACATGAAAGCAACTCTTATCAAACCTCTACTCAGAATTTCCCACAAGTATCATAATAAGAACCTTACCTGTGAATAACACTCAATTATGGTTCTGAAGTCCTAGTGCTTAAAAGCAGAATCCCCACATTTCTTTGAATCTAATGATGTAGGATTTGTGACCAAGTGGACAACAAGCCAAAATACCTTTCGGCTAAAAAAATAGAATAAGGAAAAGGGGGACATCATTATGATGTCTAGCCCTTGATTTGTGGCTTTTACAAAGGCAAATAATATGTGGCATTGATGAGTGCAGCCGAAAGGGAGAAGAGGAGAGAGAGAAGGCGGGGCCTTTTGTTTATATTAAGGCATTTGGTTATGTCTTTGGATGTGGGGGGAGCGGCAGATGAGAGAAACCAGGGAGAGCATTCGGCTCTCCCATTTGAATATGAGCTGCTCCTTCCCACCATTTGTAATAATCTCATTTTGTTAGTAATCACTCAATCAAAGATATTGGTGCTACTTGTGTAGCTTTTGGGAGAGAAGGATTTTGATATGTGTTTCTTCTTCTCCATTTGTTTCTTAGTTTGAGTGAGAACTATTGGTTGTATGTGGGATTTGGGTTTGAGAGTTAAAACTCTATTTGTAATCTCCTTTTGATATTAGTGGAATTTCCTCGCCGTCTCGGAACTGGATGTAGGCTTACGCCGAACCAGTATAAATCCTTGTGTCTTTTGGATTATTTGTCTTGTCATATTTTGTCGTTGTAGCTTATTGGTTTCATATTTGACGCTTCCGCACAACAAGTGGTATCAGAGCTCCGGGTTTCGACTTGGAGGCTTTGTACTAGTTTGTCTATGAAATCTTCGAATGACGGTGAAATATGTTTTTTTGAAAAAATTCGACAGGAGGAATGACTTTGGCATTTGGTCAATTGGAGATGCAGGTGTAGTGTACTGCTTTTGGTGGGTTTTCCGTTGGTCATCGTTGCACTGGAGGTGTTTGTGGGCTATTGTCGACGAGTTGAGTGGAAAGGAGAAAAAGTAGAAGCTGTTGAGAATTGAAAAGAAAATGTTGGTTCCTTTTCTTTTGGCATTTGGTTTGGCAGAAGGACATCATGATGACAAATGATGTTGTTGGTTGGAAGAAAAGGGAAAAAAGGCTAAGGCTAAGTTTTCTTTTCTTTGGCATTTTTTCAACGGCAGAAATTTTTGGTTGTTTTTTCACTCTCATTGGTTGCCTTTGGAGCAAGTTGCTGGAAACATTGGAGGAGTTTGTGAGGGCCAATTTGTTGAGTTCTGCAAAGTTTGGATAGTGAGACACCACACTATTTTGGAGACACCACATGCACTGCAGAACATTTGTGTGGAACCCTCTTGTAGAAGGCAAGTTATATGCTTTCTAACTTTGTTTGGTCTACAGACATTTGGTTGGATTTGTTTGCCACTGCTATTTGGTCTGTTGGTCTCCATCATCTGCAATTAGTTTTCTTGAAGACTTCAGTTGAGGTATGGTTTTGGATCTCCTGCTAATTATTTGAATTTGAAATTTTGGTTGTCCTGTTGGTGCTCATGTGATGATGGTAAACTTGAGAGAAAAGGCATATTTTTGTATGTGGTATGTGAGACTTTGTTGCCAAATTTGTAATCAGTTTGACTTGGAGAATGTGCCATGCTATGTGAATGAGTCTATTGGTGCAGTTTCAGACCATGGTGTTTGTGAGCAGGTGGAGTTCGTTGTATGTCCAACTTTGGTATGGTGTGCTTGATCTTTTGTCAGTGATATTGAAGAAATTCAGTTCTTTGTTTGAATCACTTTTGTTTTGATCAAGGCACTTATGGTTTGCAAATTTGGAGAAGACGGTAGAGAAATGCTCTACTTTTGTTGGCTTTGGTAAAATTTGAGTCGAGGTGGAGATCATTATGAGTACCGAAAGTTTGGAGAATTTGATTTAGTTTCCGTTGTCTTTAGTTTGTACTTTGGGTGCTTATGGTGATTGTTGATTCGATTCTCTGTGATGCTTTCGGAACTTGGTCAAGGTGGAGATTGTTGGATTTGTGACCAAGTGGACAACAAGCCAAAATACCTTTCGGCTAATAAAATAGAATAAGGAGAAGGGGGACATCATTATGATGTCTAGCCCTTGATTTGTGGCTTTTACAAAGGCAAATAATATGTGGCATTGATGAGTGCAGCCGAAAGGGAGAAGATGAGAGAGAGAAGGCGGGGCCTTTTGTTTATATTAAGGCATTTGGTTATGTCTTTGGATGTGAGGGGAGAGGCAGATGAGAGAAACCAGGGAGAGCATTCGGCTCTCCCATTTGAATATGAGCTGCTCCTTCCCACCATTTGTAATAATCTCATTTTGTTAGTAATCACTCAATCAAAGATATTGGTGCTACTTGTGTAGCTTTTGGGAGAGAAGGATTTTGATATGTGTTTCTTCTTCTCCATTTGTTTCTTAGTTTGAGTGAGAACTATTGGTTGTATGTGGGATTTGGGTTTGAGAGTTAAAACTCTATTTGTAATCTCCTTTTGATATTAGTGGAATTTCCTCGCCGTCTCGGAACTGGATGTAGGCTTACGCCGAACCAGTATAAATCCTTGTGTCTTTTGGATTATTTGTCTTGTCATATTTTGCCGTTGTAGCTTATTGGTTTCATATTTGACGCTTCCGCACAACAAATGATTCCTGCATTTGGTCAGTTCAAGCTGCAGTGGAACGTAACTATTGAGAAGGCTAAATATATATACAACACAACTTATTAGATACTTCTACATTAATTAAACAAAAATAC
The DNA here is from genome assembly GCF_042453785.1 of Malus domestica. NCBI lineage: Eukaryota > Viridiplantae > Streptophyta > Magnoliopsida > Rosales > Rosaceae > Malus > Malus domestica. Next base: position 32,772,739 of record NC_091662.1, on the reverse strand, counting down.
GACCTCATTTGTCAATCCATCGTCTTTATAGCCGATATTCTCAAAGATCTCATGTATAGCAGTCAAATCCCTTCCTGAGCAGGCTTCACTGAGTGGTGAAGGAGAAGACCAGGAGGTACCATGTGGGATACAAGGTACAAGGTTCAGTATTAATACAAATAATGAATCGGTTGATAGTTAGATACGAGCTTACACAAATAGCTCAGATTGAGTCCAATGAAAAGAAGATAACATATGAATATATTGCTTACAAGACTGCCCCAATATATAGATCTAGAAACAATTGTGTGAAGATTTTAAACAGCCAAACTATGCTCCCCGGGTAAAGTTGATAAAACCAATGTTGTATTTTAATATAAAATATTTTCATGGGTGTCACTTTGAGCACACAAAACCTAAGAAAACATGTTATCATTTGTTGCAGCAATGTGATCGTCATCGTGTAAATCTTATCATATCTAGGATATCTTTTAAATTGGATTTTATCCTATTAGAGTTGTAGTCCTATTAGGTAAAGATTACATTCCCTACTACTATAAATAATTTTACCTTCCCTAGTACTATAAATATAAATAAAAGCACAATGCAATGTGATAATACACACCCCACAATTACATATCTCTCTTCCTATATCACATTTTCTCCAACTTTTTACAATCGCAACTTTGGCTTCGTCGTAAACAGTCAAATCTAAATGGTAGAAAGATCGCTTTGGGAGTCTTGAGCAATCAAATACCAAAACATTTGTAATTACAAAGTGGTAACTACACAAGCCGAGAAACCTACCCAAAATCTCACTCACATTGTCATTTTGCTAAAAAGACGTGAACAAAATCGACGAAAAGCGAAAACAAAATATACCCAACTAGCAGTTACACAACCCAAAATTTGTGAGCTCAAATTGCACACATGAGAAATTAAATTGTGAACCCAAAGAATAATTTTTCATGTTCTCGCTGTTAGGCAGCAGTGAAAGTGGCCACCATGGTCGTCCGTCCTCACCAGTCTTTCGGCCTTTGAGTTAATCGTGATGCTTTTGCTTTTGCTTGAGCTTGGATTCTCTGGAAAGAAAACGGGTTTAAAGATGGAGACTTTTGTGGAAAATGATCCTCTCTGGATTCATTTTGTGGGGATCTTAAGGATCTTCAATCTGTTTATCGTATATCGTGCAGTTAGTTTTCGTCAGATATTATTTGTGTTTAATTTTAAATAAAAAAATTAAATAATTTCTAACCACACGTTATACGATGAACTGCTAAGATGTGGAAAATCCTTAGGATTCTCATCAAGTGGATCCGGATGGAATCCAACATGGGTTTTAGTGACAGTGATTAAGTGAGGGTTTATGTACATCACTTTTAAGCACACCTGACAACTTTCATCATGTTTGTTCTTATTAAATACATTTTTAAAAATTTGAGGATTGTTATTAGCTATTCAAAATTCTCACTATACCCTCCAAACTTCTATATTTTGAAAGAAAAGTACATTTGTAAGTAGAGCCGCAACTCGAGCAAATTGGGCAGGTTATATGGTCAACCCAACCTTTCTAATTCGGGTTTGGGTTGGGTTCGGTTTCATAGGGATTTATTCGGGTTCGGGTTTGCCCAATTTTATCAAATTTAATCTTCTAACACATTACTTTATAACATAAATCTCAAATTTTGAACCAAGTAATGCAAAACTATTTAAAATTCAATTTTACACATCACCATCCCTAAAAATAATAAACCAAATAGCGTGGGACGCATTTCTAAAGTTTCAACCATGCAAAGTTAAAATTAAATGACAAGACAATACTAATGTTTTAACCAAAAGAAACGTAAAAGCAACACTATTGTTCATTGTTCAAATGAAAAGCAAACAACAAATTTCAGGTATAGCCATCCCAAACTTGTATCTAGCGTTTATAATACGAAGTGAGATAGGTAATATATGCATGAGCAATTTGGGTTAAAAATTTGATTGGGTTTGGGTTGATATGGACGAGCAAAGCATCAACCCAACCCAATAAGGGTGGGTTCGAAAGACCGAAAACTGAAAAGAACCGAACTTAACATCGAATCGAAATCGAAATAAACCAAACCGAAGAAAAATCAAACTGAATTAAAAATATCAAACCGAACCGGATTATATTGATTCGGTTTTTATTTCAAGAGTTCGGAAACCGAACTAAACCGAATCGAATTTTAAACCCATTTAAACAAGTTTTATAATACTTAACTAACCCTTACTAACTAATACATTACACTGTGTACATGTGCAATTAGTTTAAGGATTTGTTATTGTTTTTTTATTGCCGACTGCTTAAAGATGAAATGGATTTTGGCCGGAGCCAATTGCATAACTAATACATGGTATGAAATGGATTCTATGTTAATTTCCCATTGCATATAATTATTTAAATTGTTTTATCATTTTTGGTACTGAAATATATGCATCTTCCCTTATTTTTGGTAATGGAATAAATATGCATCTGCCCTCCCTTTGAAGCTTCAACAATGCATACATTAGTGATATAGTGTACCAAGCAACGGTGATAGACTTATTGAAAAAATATATAAAATAAAAAAAATAAAAAAATAAAAAAAAATAAAAACCAAACTGAATCTAAATTGAACCGACAAAAACCAACCTAAGTCAAACTGAACTAAAAAAATGAAAGAAAAATCGAACCGAATAGAAACTTCGGTTCGGTTTTCGGCTTAGGTAAAAAAACCGAACAGAAATGAACCGAACCCGCTCTTACAACCTAATAAATAATCGGCTTGAGGTCAGGTTGGGTTTGAGCAAGTTTTTACTTCATTCTAACCTCTCGATCGGGTTGGGCATGAGCGAATTTGGGTTGACCCAACCCATGTTGCACCCCTACTTACGAATAATGCAAAATAAAATTTTCGGAGTGCTAGTTCTCAAAATTTTTTATGACAAACTTGGGATGAAAATACATTTAGGAGCAAAATAAAGCCACTCAAAAAGGGGGATTTTCTTTAAATCCTTGATATTAATCTTTTAGCACAAAATCGAAAAATGTTTGAAGAGCCACTTTTTTTCTTTCAAACCTCCTCATCCTTGCATTTTAATTTAGAAAAAAAAATCAAAAAAATCATTTCTCTCCCACTTTTCTCCTTTTCATATTATTTTTTTTTAACTTTTATATTTGAATCTAGTAAATTATAAAATAAAGAAAAAGCCCATTTTGCTTCAAATTCCATTCTGTGCTTTCTTCCCCTCCCAACAATGAAAAACCGTGAGGTGAGGTTTCAAGATAGCTTCCATGGCTATGTGCTCAATTATCCACTATCAAGACTTAGTTTTTCCACTAGGGTTCATGTGGTGGATCAATTCTCGTGTTTAAATTTAGGTACGTTTGAGATCATAGTTTGAAGCTTTTGAACAGTTTGGACGGGAGGAGGCACGCGCCGGGCTTAGCTTTTTTTGTCTTTTTGTTTTTATATTTTTATTTTCTTGTCTTTATCATTAAATAAAGTTATTAGATGGTTTAATTTGATTAAAATGCAAAATTTTAAAATTCCTTTTATTAGTTTTTCTTTTTAAAAAAAAAATTAGTGACGTTACCAAAAAAAAAAGGGAATTTTAATAAAAAATTTCGATATTGTTCACTTTAATAAAAACCCGCATTTTTACACTAAAAAGTCAATTATAGTACTATTCAATTTACCTTTTATTTTGTCCTTATCATTAAAACTCAAAGTTTTCAAACCCTTTTTATTAATTTTCCTTAAAAAAAAAAATTTGACTCTCGTTCTTTAGACCAGCCTGCGCTTGACCACTATGTACCTCACCTCTCGAAGTCGAAGGTCTAAAGAGTAAACAAGAGCGATGGCGATTGATACCATCCCTTCAAATCAGAGTTGTTAAGCTTTCATCAATTAGTCTAATTAATCAAATGGAACCTGCCATTTTTCCAAACACAAACTCGAACTTGGTTCTAAAACTGTAAAATAAATGGAAATAAATAAAATCTAAATATAAAAAGGCAAATTGGCACCAGGATGCATATAAATTATTCACAGTAATTAATTAAAGAATTAAGGCAAGATGTACATATATATAACAGTATCAAGCGAAATGTACTTGGTTGCGCTTTGAAACGCTCCCATTAGACAAAATGACAAGAAGCCATAATTTTCCTTGGTATTTGCATGTTGATTGGAGCAATTGCTTGTGGCAGATTAGGCATATGCATGTTTTCGTTTCCCATATTTTTCGCAAGGGCAATTGTGTAGCCGATGTCTTAGCTAACTTTGGTGTAGATCACGATGCATATTACTGGTGGTCCAATGTTCATTCATGTGCAACGTTTGCTTATAGTCATGACTTTTCTGCTTCTACCAGCTATTGTTTCAAATGATTTTTATCATATGTTTTCTTTGTAATTGGGGTTCCCTTATCGTGTTACTTGCTATGTTATTTCCATCAATGAGGTTTGGCTTTATGTCCTCCTCATTTGTATTTCTATTTTTATCTTAATAAGATTATGGGGTTGATTAAAAAAAATAAAAAAAAAAGAGAACAAGAAGCCATCACCTAAACCCGAGTTCTTGGCTAAGGACTCTGGTAAAGAACCTCGGAATTGGTCATTGGTAGAAGAACCCGAACCGAGCGGCCTCGCCGGGCAGCCATACTCATATAACAGTACTTGTCAAAAGATGCAAATGTTCCAAAAAGGCAAATTTTGCACTTACCTTCTCAAAGATGCAATACTTCTCAGACAATATAGTTTGAGCCCCAAATTGTTGCAAAAACAACAGAAATAAACACCATGTAGAACACAAGAAACTCGGTTTGGTGACGTGACTTCTACGCAATTTTTTTGGTTCATGGGTTTTCATACAGTTTGCATCTATCAGAGAGCAGAAAACAAAATAAGGAAAACTTGCCAGCTTCCTATCGACTTTGCACAATGAAGTTGAAAAGTAGAGCTAAGCAGGAAAACTCACTAAAATATATATGATAAACTCACTACGACAGAAAATACAAGCTCGTTGCATTCTGGTACCAAAATAATTATTCCAGAGACGCTGGACAGATGCAGTCTGTTAGAGAACAAACATGCACCATCACTTTCGAATCAAGCACCCAGCAATTGACTAGAACATGGTCGGAAGGCACATTATGAACAGGGTAATAAATGAAACATCACACAAGAAATTACACGAATGAACTCTAAAGTATGACAGCACCACAACGTTAAAAACAAGACTTTCGAGAATAATCACTAATAACAAGTACAAGAGCGGGAAAGAGAGAGCGAGTGAGAGGGGAAAGAACGAATGAAATTATTGACTACGCAGAGAAGAGATATACATCACTAGCCAACAGACATAATGACCTAATATACTTGAAACATTATCCACAAAACCTAGTTAATATTTAACTTAACACTTGGAGTAACAGCAAGTACTTCCACCCTTAACAATCATGACTTGGAAAGCGATCAAAGAAACAATTCGCAAAAAATGACCGAACTTGATGCATATATCCCATAATTTTCCCAGGCAATTCACAAATTCCATTTAATTAGACAACGGATTTATTCATCCAAACAGAGTGAAACTAAATACAAAGGAGCAGACCTGACTTCCAACTTCGTCTTGATTGGATAAACAATCGATTGAAAAGTAAAAAAAGTTCGAGCAATTATCCACCAAGAAGTAAAATTTAGATAGAAATTAAGCATTCATGTTAAAACCCCCCACATTAATGGTAAAATTTCGGCATTACAAAAGTCAAAATAGCACAAGCCAACAACTTGAAACACTTAAGTAAATCCATATATCATCATGTAAAGATCAAAAGTAGATTGACTTGCGAAAATTGTACCACAAATCCAAGTCGAACAAGTAATTATGATAACGAAGAGTAGTGCACCGCAGTAGTAGACTTAAATTTTGTTGAAGGCAACAATGTCACAGCTCTGAATATACTCATTGCGGGGCTCGGCGGTAAGCTGCTCTTCGATGAGGTCATCGACGGAAACAAGGTCATCGACAATGGTGAGCATGATCTGCAACTTCTTGATCCCGTAACCAACAGCAACCAATTTCGATGCGCCCCAGAAGAGACCCTCCTTCTCGACACTCCGAACAGCCTCCTCGAGCTTCTTCATGTCAGTCTCATCATCCCAAGGCTTGACATCCAAAAGAACAGAGGATTTCCCACTCTCCTTCTTCTTGGTAGAAGCCTTTTTGGCTGCCGCCATCTCCGCCTCGGCCTTCTTGTCCTCCTCGGTTTCATCTCCAAAAAGGTCCAAATCGTCATCGGCATCGCCTCCAGCAGCGGCAGATGGAGCAGGAGCAGCAGACTCGGCCTTGCCGCTGCTGACTCTCACTCCGGCAGCCTTGCCGGGGAAGTTTGCAGCGAGTTGGGCTGAAACGCCGTCGTACCACTTGCTCACATTGGCAACGGAACCGGCGGGCTTTTCCAGCACAGCGGCGTACACCTTGATATCATCCAAAGTCAGCTTGTCTCTGTGATTGGGATGATAAGTGAATTATTCATCAATTTTTTAAATTTAATTATACCAAAAACCAAAAATAAAGTAAAATCCAAGCGGAAAAAAAAAATATATATATATATTATATCGAACAGAATAAAAAAAGTAAGAAGAAAGAAGAAATTGTTACCCGGAGATGTAAGATTTTCCGGCGAGGAACTCGTCGAGGGACTTGAGACCGGCCTCGGTGTAGAGATCTGAGAAGGTGATGGCCATGGCGATCTGCGAGAGAGTTGGAGAGAGGCGGCTAAAGACAGAAGTTGGGTAGAACGAGAACAAGAGTGGAGTGAATTATTATAGCCGGCTATTTATATTATCATTGCGCTGGGAAAAACCCTAGATGAATATTTTCTAAGATTTTTCATGTGATTCTACCATTCTAAAATGTCCTATTTTCGACTAGTATAAATTGGAAAGAGTTTTTCTTCAGATTTTTTTCTTCAAAGTTCGGAGATCAAATGATCTGGATCTTTAAAATTTGATCTAACAGTTAAAAACAGAGAAATCAATATAAAAGCTATAATATCTTTTGACCGTTAGATTAAATTTTAAAGGTTTGGATCACTTGATCTCTGGGTTTTTGAGGGAAATATTCGGAGAGGATCTATTTCCGTATAAATATATCATTTTAGGGTTCATCCTTAGTAACATAATTTACAAACTTACTATGTTACTTAGTTTTAATATTGCTTACTAACTTAACTGTCAAAGAAGCCTTTTTGGCTGCCGCCATCTCCGCCTCGGCCTTCTTGTCCTCCTCGGTTTCATCTCCAAAAAGGTCCAAATCGTCATCGGCATCGCCTCCAGCAGCGGCAGATGGAGCAGGAGCAGCAGACTCGGCCTTGCCGCTGCTGACTCTCACTCCGGCAGCCTTGCCGGGGAAGTTTGCAGCGAGTTGGGCTGAAACGCCGTCGTACCACTTGCTCACATTGGCAAAGGAACCGGCGGGCTTTTCCAGCACAGCGGCGTACACCTTGATATCATCCAAAGTCAGCTTGTCTCTGAGATTGGGATGATAAGTGAATTATTCGTCAATTTTTTTAATTTAATTATACCAAAAACCAAAAATAAAGTAAAATCCAAGCGGAAAAAAAAAATATATATATATATTATATCGAACAGAATAAAAAAAGTAAGAAGAAAGAAGAAATTGTTACCCGGAGATGTAAGATTTTCCGGCGAGGAACTCGTCGAGGGACTTGAGACCGGCCTCGGTGTAGAGATCTGAGAAGGTGATGGCCATGGCGATCTGCGAGAGAGTTGGAGAGAGGCGGCTAGAGACAGAAGTTGGGTAGAACGAGAACAAGAGTGAAGTGAATTATTATAGCCGACTATTTATATTATCATTTGGCTGGGAAAAACCCTAGATGAGTACGAGTATGAATATTTTCTAAGATTTTTCATGTGATTCTACCATTCTAAAATGTCCTATTTTCGACTAGTATAAATTGGAAAGAGTTTTTCTCCGGATCTTTTTCTTCAAAGTTCAGGATCAAGTGATCCGGACCTTTAAATTTTGATTTAACGGTTAAAAATAGAGAAGTTAGTAAAAAAATTTAAAAACTATAATATTTTTTTTGCCATTGGATCAAATTTTAAAGGTCTGGATCACTTGATCCCTGAGTTTTTGAGGGAAATATCCGGAGAGAATCTATTTTCGTAGAAATATATCATTTTAGAGTTCATCTTTAGTAACACAATTTACAAACTTATCATGTTACCTACTTTTAATATTACTTACTAACTTAACTGTCAAAGAACCTTTGATTGGCCTTTGGATTTAGCATACTCACAATTGTTTGTTCTGTTATAGATAAACAAATTTCAGTATCTCCACCTTTTATAACGGTGCGCAAATTTCGTTCTAGCAGTCTCAATATTGATTCCCCAATAACATCTCAAATCCCCAAATCCTCGCGAACTCTCATCGAGACCTGCACAAGCCTTCAACAACTGAAGCAAATCCACGCCAAATCCATAATCTTAGGCCGTTCTACAACCAATTCATCAGGGGCGTAACCACCACAGCTCGTAAACTGCTTACCTCCCCTCATCTAGGCCTCCTTATGCACATTTCTGGTCACCAAATTCAAATCAATATGACACACTATCACGAGAGAGGAGGATGGGTTGGGTAATGGATTGGCTGTCAAGGTTGGTTTACGCTCGGGTTTTTATTTTTAGCATTTTCAATCTTAATTTTATTTAGAAGCCTTTGTAGGTCCTTCAGGTATCGTTTGGTATGAAGACGAGATGGGACGGAACGGAACGGACGGGACGGGACGGGACGGAACGGAAAGGGAGCAAAGATGGCCGATGGAAACAAGGAGGAAGAAGAAGGAGACGGATAGGTTATAATTTTGTGTTCCATGGATGTGGAACGAGTCGTTCCAGGGGTGAGGAGGAACGAAAATTCACCCAAAATTCATCCCGTGGAACAGTGCGTTCCACCCGTTTTAGGCGAACCAAACGTGGGACGAAACGCCTCGTCCCACTCCGTTCTGTCCCGTCCCACATACCAAACAGTACCTCAATGTCAATATGCAAGAGAGATTTTAGGTTTGAATTTTTTGGATGACGAATTCGATACTAAATTAAGTTGGCCGTTGTGTGGCTGAGTCGAACTCTTCCTCCACCCTAGTGTAAAAATATCGATGTACTCAAAATATGCAAGAGGGCAAATTTGCCAACAAAATATTTAATTTGATATGGATGGAAAAATAAGACAAAGATGTGGGCTTGATAGCACTCTTTTTTAAGGGTAGTGACATTTTTTTTGTCAAATTGAAGGGTATCTTCAACATACCTTTTTTTACCTTGTGCACACTTCTTGTTAATCTTGATCATTGATTTTAATTTGATTGTTCAATCTAACGGCTACAAACCTATAAATATGTGTATGAAGTGAGAAAAGATGTGTAAACAACACTACCCCTTTTAAAAGCCTTATGTCAAAATGATGTAAAGTGATTCCCAATCGACTAATTGAGTCCCTATAATTTTAATTTGGTCAAATTGGTCCATGTGTGTTATACATGTTGCCATTGGTCGAAATATTACATGTAAACAACACGTGAGAGGGCAAAAACTTAACTTCTCCATAAATTCATTTAAAGTCAAATGATGATTGTATTAAATACATATATTCACATGAATTATATCTAATTGTCAGATGGTAATTGTATTAAATACATGTATGTATTGTAATCAATTCCATTACATAAAGCAATAAAGTGATGTGAGTATGAAAATTAGCGTAAAAATTTTTTGGTAAAATTTAAGGTAAAAGTGTTACAGTCATGTATAATAACAAAGATAGACATGGTAGTGAGGGTGTGGCAACGACAACAATAACAGCACCAATGATGGTGATGGCATAATCAATGGTGGCAAGACAGTGGTGGTGCCAATATTGCGATGTGGTGGTTGGGGTAGCAATGTTAGTAGGGGAGGTTGTGGTGGAAGTGGTGGCAATTGTGGTGGCAGCAGAAGCGGCAACGATAATAGTAATGATGATGTCAATGGTGTAAGGCCAGTGGCTGTATTGGTAAATGGTGGAGGTTTTTTCTTCCTTAAGGAAGAAAATGCATTTGTCGAAGGTTAACCAACGTCATTTAAAAAAAAAAAACTAATTATCGCCAGATTGTAAGTTGGAAATACCTAGCTCATTAGGAGTCAGAAGGTGAAAATGTTTAGTAGAATCGCTGACATGGTAAGTGCGATGCAGTACGGATCACTTCCCTGCTAGAATAGCAGACACGAGAGGTTCACTGTCTCGATTCAAGTACTTTAAAGGAGGTTCCGACCAAGATAATCATGTGACGCAGTATAAGAACGACATGACTATTGACAGTAACAAAAATATCAAGATTTATATTAACAATGTTTTTTTTTTTCAAATTGTAACAAAAAAGCATACATATATATAAGGGAGAAAAATTCTGAATTGTCGATCAAGAAAATTCGGAAATGCTGATTAGCATATGTATAAATAGGATTATAAATATGTTTGTATATATGTGTAAATAGAGTTGTAAATCCGAAGCATTATGCAGACATCGTTGCTAGTACTTACTACTAGTGCATGCTGTGCATGCTGAATTCATGTTCAGTTACATTGCCTGATTTGAGTAACAATTAATTTAATTTGTCCGTTTCGTCGGTTACCCTTCCTTGCCTAGGCAGAACAGAATACGTTTCCTTGGGGAGTATTATTTTCAAGTATGGCATGCGTTTGTTCAAAACAAAAAAATAGCGACAACGTTAATATCTCCGTAGTGTAGATAATATCGTTTGTTCAAAAATAAATAAATAGAGCAACAATGTTAGTGAGTTAAATAGTTAGTTTTGTTAGGGGTCAAGAGCATATTAATTATTATTATTTTTTAAGTATGATAATGTTAGTGGGTTAAATAGTTAGTTGTCAAAGGAAAAGAATTGGTGAAAATTGAACCCTGACCATATTGCATAGATATATAGCTCATTTGAATGTGTTTTTGAAATGACTGAAACCGCTTTTGATGATAATATTTTTAGAACTAATCATTAATAAAGATGCAAGTAAATCCTGAAAAAACATTTAAAGTGCTTCCTAAAACAAGCACATAACTGGTTTTTCTTGCAAAAAGCACTTAAAGTGCTTTTGAAACCCAAAAATATTTTCTCCAATTAAAAGCACTTTTAATCATTTTAAAAGTAAATCCAAACAAGTACATAATTGTTTTCTGACACTGTGGTAAATAATTATTACTTGACAATCAACTTTAAGTACTTGCTTTTTGGCCTTCTCTCTTACTTGTTTTTGCTTAGTTACTAATTAATATTGCAGTGTCAGTCAAAATTAAATTGACTCCAAAACATTTCACCACCACCTGCAGTACTGGGAAAGCCGAAAGTAAAAAATAAATAAAATCCAAGTGAAGTAAGGGATCCGAAGCCTTGTAGGTTTAGGAAATAGTTCGTGCTTCTTTTCCTTGACCAACAAGGAAAGTGTTTAGTTTTCTTATAAAAACCTACTAGCAATACAGTCTTCAAAATCGCACGATGCATTCTTCGCTATCTCAATTCCACCTACGTTTCAGAAATTCCATTGTTTAATAGTTAAGTCACGACTTACAGTTCGTACACCTAAGAACTAGTGATCTTTGAGTTCCGAGAAATCGAATATGGAGAGGAAGATGACATTGGACGATGTGCGAAAGCTTAAAGTTGAGTCTTTCAACAAACTTCTGGCGGAGGTGAAAGCAGTTGCGAAAAACCGAGATGAAGAACTTGACTTGCTCCAAAAGAGAGTTGTGATTGATTTGGTTGAATTTGAAAGAAAAGCCGCCAAGAAAGTTAGAGAAACGAAGAAGCGCAAAGCTGCTTCTGCTTACTATGATGAAGAAAAACCTACTTCTGCTTCTGCTTCTTATCATCGGAAAGACAGGAAGCTTAATTACGGAAGCAGCAGCCGAAGCAGGAAAGGTGAATACGAATACTATGAGGATTGTGATGAGGAGCTTGAAGAGAAACCAAACACGTCGATGATGATGATGAAGAAGAAGAAGAAGAATCAGAAGCCGACCAAGGAAGCCGCAAGCACGAAACCATCCGCTCCATCAATTCACTCTCCACCGCCGGAGTTGCCTAAAGAATTCAAAGAAAAGATTGCATGCTTGAATGGTTACCAAGTGCAATTGGTGATCCAGAAGAAACTTTTCAAGACTGATTTGAGCAGTGGTCATGATCGTCTCTCAATGCCAGTGAATCAAGTGATTAATAAGAACTTTCTCGGCGAAGACGATGAAAGATTAAACGACAATGGATTTGTATATGTGAAAGTGATAGATCCATGCTTAAAGGTGCATGATAACTTAGGGTTGACCAAGTGGAAAGCTCATAACAACAATAATTTTTCCTATTCCTTAAACAGGGGTTGGAACTCAATTTCTACGGATGAGGAGGTTGGGTTTAAGATAGGGGATATGATTCAGGTTTGGTTTTTTCGAGTTAATGATCCCGAGCTTGCCAAAAAAGACTCTATCCGCTTCGCAGTGGTTAAGCTTAAAAATGATTTTAATGGTAGTACGAGTACTATTGATAGGCAAGAAGCTGCTGAATCGTCAATGACAAAGAAAGATGAGGAGGAGAAAAAATATGCAAACGATTGTAGTAGTAGTTGTAGTGTGAGTGCCAGCCAGGAAGTAATCGAATCATCCACGACCAAGAAGCAGTTGGAGTTTGGAGCCACTAGACAACATGTCAGTATCAAGTTTAGAAGCGTAACACTTGCGAAAATTGAGACGGCTGTTTCTGTTTTGTAGATCCTTTAACTTTTAACTTATGAAGGAGTTTTTTGTTCATATATTTAGGAAAGATTGTATGGTTATATGTGATTATTCTTCTGTATCCTTTCTTCCGTATGTGACAATTGGCAGATGTTTTCTGCACGTAATATTTAAACGTATCACGTCTTGAAGATGGACTGATGGAATTCATACTTTTAAGGAATGAAATTTTTCTTGACATTATATGAGAATCTTGAGGACAACATGCGAGTAGAACTAGGACTAAAAGTGAACCATCCAACCGTAGATGCTTGAGATCAACGAAACTAGAACCTGCGAAGATGGATAAAGTTAGAATCTTTATTATACCTTGCACATTACTGGCTATTTTAATTCAAGGCCACGCTAATTAACAGCAAGTAACCCTTATGCATGTATTAATTACTTTGTATTGTAATGAAATCTTTTGCAGTTATACGCCCTGTGGTTCTTAGCATTGATCATTTCTCAGATGTTTCAATGGAAGAACAAAGCTTTTCTGTTCAGCTATCCAAACCATATATAAAATGGCATTTCCTCTGGTAGTGATGTGCTGCAGGCTGCAGTCTATATATCACGACCCCCATCTACTCCACAACGATTCTTGGCATTGTAGGATCGCAGTGAGCTTCTGTCGCACGCTTCCTATCCTCCTATCATTGCTTCTTAATTTATAATATTTGCGGGAACATTTTAAGAAGGAAAGTGGTGTGATTGATCGTTTGGGATATGAAATGTGGCAAGGTTGTGTATGTGCTTGCTGCTAGTTGCTAGTTACGGAATTAAGGCAGTAGTGTTGTATATAACATTGTTGGTTAATTTATATGCAAGACATATGTATAAGTAAAGATTCAATCTTTGATCAACATATGTAAGTAGTATTTGTTATTCTCAATAATTCTTGTGTTGCAGTTTAATCTTATGCGCTTGTTGATGCACGTAACCGGATAGACTTTCGAACAATGTAGAGTGTAAAGGTGTGACCTTCGCAATCAGTCACCAAGTGTAGATAATATGTAAAAAGACACAAGATGTACGTGGTTCACCCTAAGTTGGGCTACATCCACCAGAGTAGAGGAGTTCTCATTGATAAAGTAGAGTATACATGATACAATGGTTTAAGCATAATCATCACTAGTGAGTTCTAATAATGGATTAAGTAGAATAATGGCATTAGAGATTAATTGTAGAAGAAGAATCTCCTTTTATAGTTGAGAAGAGTAGCACACTTTCCTCCGCAGTTGATGTGGGGCTCTAGGAGCTTTATTCTGATATTGACACATGTAGCATTGTAATTGGCCTTCTGGTTAGAGAGAAAGTCTTGTGCTTTGGCATAGGTGCCTCAACAAGAATCCTTTAGTGGGTGTCTGAAGGTATAAAGTTGACCGGTGCTAGGTAGTTTTGGGATTAATGAAGTATGATACAAACAATGCTCCCCTAAGTTCCCAAATGAGAAAAGGTTCTCGGTTTGGGACGTGTAAAATTTAAGTCACTTACTAATTGCAAAACTTCTGAATGCCGAAGTGTAGTAACATATAATGGGAGTTCCCCTAAATCTCCGAGCAGGAGGGTAGCCGAAGGAGGTGTCTTAATTTTTGTTAAGTTGCCGAGGGATCAAAGTTCCATCCTTTTCCTTTCTTTGCTCTTTTGTTTTTTAACATTTGACACTCCTTGAGTGGCAGCCCAAATCCCTTTTTTTGTTCGGCTGCTAGGTCCAAGGTTAAGGGCCCAACGCCTGTTTTTAAGTCAGCCTTTTTTATTTTAGAAACATTTTTTTTAATTTTTATTTATTTTTGGATTAGGAAGAAAAATTGTTGAAGAGAACACATAAATAGATTTTACTTCATACACTTGTGAGCATCAACGTGCGATGCTTTGTTGAGTTTAGCAGTAAGCAAGGGTGTGCAAAGCTTCATACACTTGTGAGCATCAATGTGCGATGCTTTGTTGAGTTTAGCAGTAAGCAAGGGTGTGCAAAGCTTCACACTTGCATAGGTATGCGAAGCTTCTACCCTTATAAATATGTAAAGCTTTCCACTTTCAGAGGTGTATGAAGCTTCATACTTATAACTTACATCCTTCAAATTGTGTGAAGTTTCATACTTGGAGCTTCCCTCCTCCATAGGTGTGTGAAGTTTCAAACTTGTAGCTTCTATCCTTCAAAGTTTATGAAGCTTCATACTTGTGGTTGAGTTGAGTTGAGTTAAGCTTGTTTATGTTCTTTTTGAGTTGTAAGGCTGGAAGATTGCAGTTATTTGTGAATGCTAATAGTTCACACATATGTGTTGTATCATTCCTCACCTAGTTGATGGGAATAATGGTTATTTTCTGATGCAAAAATGTTTATTAAAGTACTAGTTGTACCATCCATCACCTAGTTGGTGATACGAAGGTGAATTCCTTCATCTCTTGGTTGACAAATTGTCAAGGGATAAAATTATTTATTAGACTGCGAGTTGTGCCCTTCATCACCTGGTTAGTGATACCAAGGTAAGTTCTTTCATCACCTGGTTGGTGGGAATAGTGGCACGTTGCAGAAGAACAAAATTGTTTACTAGAGTAAGGGTTGTACCCGTCATCACCTAAATACTGTTACGAAAGTAAGTTCCTTCACCACCTATCTGGTGAGAACAATGACGAGTTGCAAAGGCACATTATAACATGTATCGAAGGGCAAAAAATGTACGTTGACACCCTTTCGAAGCTCAGTTGCCTTATGTAGGAATGTGTTGAAATGTGTAATGTTTATGTTGAATGATATGAGTGATGCTTATGATATGAGTAATGCTAATGACATGCGTGTTGCTTATGAATGTTTTGTTATGTATGGATGAATGTTTTGCTTGGATATGTGACCCATGGTTTGGGCTCAATGTTGCATTCTTGACCAACCATGTTGGTTGTACCACTTGGTCATTTGTTTTGTGTTAAAAGTATGCATATTGAAGCTCTGAGTTAGAGTATAGAGTTAGGTTAGAGTGAGACCAAGTTTCTAGTGTTAGGAATGTAAACAAGTTACACGAAGTTGTCTGAGTTCCTCTTCATTAAATTTTTATCGAAAGACGTGTTACAAAGGAAACCGAACGGCTGAAGGTCAAAACATATGCAATGTGCATGACTGTAAACTTGTGTCATCACCTCAAAGTAAGTCTTTCAAGTGTTAGCATTGGTCATGTACTTGAAGAAGCATTCCCGCATGCCTACTGTGAAGGCCCTTGTTATTTTGTCATTTGCCTAAGCGCAATGAAAGTACTTGTGGCTAAAACGATCGGCATATTCACACAATGACTCATCTAACTTCTGACGAATGGTATATAAATCATTAACGGAGTGTAAGCGATCAACTTGAAAGATTTTGAGCTACGAAAAGTCTCTTTAGCTCAGCAAGGGAATCCACTATATTAGTTGAAGATGACAATACCAATTGAGAGCTTCACCAGAGAGTGGAGGGGAAAATGAGGCATTATTCCTCATCACAATATTTTTGTACGTCACGGTGGATTCAAAGAACAAATTTGTTTGGACGTGAAAATTCGTATGAACTTATACTAGACAAGAAAAAAAAAACTTTGGCAATAAAGTAGGAAATCTCAATATCTTAATAATGTTTACCAAAAATATATTTTATTTTCAACCAGGTGAAATAATAATAGAAAAGTTATTGTTTAGTATATCAAAATTTTTGTAGGTTTAAGAACACCTAATTCTTTTGCTTATTCACCAAGAAAAGGGTTTTGCCTATATCTCGAAGAATCCCTCTCAAACTTTTATCCAAGTAAAATTATTTGATTCTCCTTTTAATTCATTGTTTCAAAAATTAATCAATTAAGAACTTAAGTTCTCTTGAATTCCAAGGAACTGAAGAACAAGACAAAGATGACGACGATTCGTGAAGATAAGGAAAGATCTACAGATGTAGTTTTGAGTCTTATTAAAATTTTGGAAAAGATTAAACTAGTGGCAAGAGACCAGAAGAAAGAAATAGATTTGCTAACAAAGATAGTTTTCATGGAGTTCATTCAATTTGAAAGCAAACCAAAAAAAGCAAAATTGACAAATCGTGATGAAGGAAAAGTTGTTTTGGAAAGGCAGAAATCATGGTTTCGAAGGCAAGAAAGATCAAGATGAATATAAAAAGTATTACGAAGAGAAAGTAATCAAGTTGAAGAAGAGTCATAGGAAAACATCAGAGAAAGTGAGCATGTGACCATCTTTTATCGATTCCCTTTTTGTTACTCGGCATGACAATAGAATTCAAGACATGATTCACTTTTTGACGGTTATCAAGTGAAACTGGCAATACAAAAGAAAATTTTAGCTACTATTTGATAAGTGAACAACACGACTAGGAATTGAACTTTGTGAATCACTAGGAGTGAAAATAAGTGATCATAGTTTGAAAATGCATGATGAATTAGGTTTTACCAAGTGCAAGTCTACATGAAGCTTTTCATATGTGTTAAATAGTGATTGAAAGAAGATTATAGAGAGAAAGAATAAGCTTTTTATTAAGGATATAATTCAAATGTGGTCGTCGAGTTAAGATTGACGTGTAGAATTTTATCTATGATGAAATCTCTACTTTGCAATTGATAAGCTTAAAAGAGATGGGAAAGAAAAGGATAACGGTAGCACATATAGTCGGGAAGGCTGCCATCGATGAAGGGAGAAAAAAATTGTTAATGGTAGAATTGATAGCCATAATTACTTATTTTCATCAAAAAAATAAATAAAAAAATCCAAGAAGTTACTGAACCGTCGACGACTAGGATCATCAAGAAGCTATTGAATCATCAATGCCAAAAACTAATCAGGGTTTGGAGCCATGGATCATGTCGATGATTTCAAATTTAGAATCAAAGTTAACAGCACTCGAAAAGATTAATGAGACTGTTGTTTCTGTAGGTATAGTTCATCAAATAGATGAAGGTCGGGTTTGATCATATTTTGAGGAAAATTATTGTTTGCAAATATGAGGACTATTTTTCTAATTGCTATATATATGTACATACTTCTCAATCGATGAATGATTTTCTAGTCAAGATATATATTGATGATGAAACGATGGTTTCATAGGTTTAAGGCCATGTTTCAGCATCAAGTACATCTTAACGTGTTATTGAAATATATGTAGATTATGCGAATTTAATTTGTGCAACATTAGTTTAGGAAATTGTGATGTGTGAAAATAATTGATCATAGTTTAAAGATGATGAATTAGGGTTTACTGAATGGAAATCCACAAACAGTTTTCGTATGTGTTAAACAGTGGTTGAAAGAAGATTATAGAAAGAAGAATATGCTTTTTGCAAAGGAAACAATTCAAGTGTAATCGCTTCGAATTAAGCTTAAAAAGTAGGGTAAACAAAAGGGTAATGGTAGTACTGATAGCTAAAAAGGTATTAAATCGATTACCAACAATGAGGGGGAGGATTATAAAGTTAATGGTAGCATTGATAGCCACAATTACTGATTTTCACACACAAAAAAAAAAAAAAAAAAGGGAAGTTACCAAGTCATCGATGACCAAAAAACTAGTTAAAGTTTGGATCCATGGAACATGTTGATGGTCTCAAGTTTAGGATCAAAGTTAACATCACTCGCGAAAAATTAATGAAATTGTTGTTTCTGTATGTATAGATCATCAAATGAATAAAGGATCTGATCATATTTTGAGGAAAATTATTGTCAGTAACTCTTAAGAACTATTTTTTTAAAGGAAAAAATAAGAAAATATCTTAACAATGTTTACCAAAAAATCTATAATTAGATATTTTAATTACAATCCAGGTGAAGTAAGAATAGAAAAGTTATCGTTAAGTATATCATAATTCTTGTGGCTTTATGAATACCTAATCATTTTAGTTGTTTACCAAGTAAAGGATATTGCCTACATCTCCAAAAATCTCTTTAATTTTTTTTCTTTCCAAATAACATTATTCTATCATCTTTCAGTTCTCTGTTTTAGAAATTAATCAATTAAGAACTGTGTTTTCTTCAATTTCAAGGAACTGAAGAACAAAACTTATATGATGATGAGTCGTGAAGATAGGGAAAAGAGTCACAAGCGTAATGTTAAGTCTCCTAACATAATTTGGGAAGAGATTAAACCAGTGATAAGAGATTGAAATGAAGAAATCGAATTTTTAACTTAGTTTTGATGGATTTTATTCAATTTGAAAACTAATAAAAGAAAGCAAAATTAACCAATCATGACGAAGAAAAATTTGTTTATGCTTGCACTTTGTTAGGTTTTACGACTGTCGAAAAGGCAGAAATCATGGTTTCGAAGGCAGTAAGATCAAGATGAATATATAAAATATTATGAAGAGAAAGTAATTGAGTTGAAGAAGAGTCATAGGAAACCATCTTTATCGATTCATTTTTTGTTGCTCGGCTTGTCAATAAAATTCAAGACACGATTCACTTTTTGTTCATATCTCAAGTGAAACTGGTAATACAGAAGAAAATTTTCGCTATTGATTTGAATATTCATCACGACCATCTCTCGATGCTAGAGAATCAAATTGTTGATAAGAAATTTCTCAATGAACAACACAACTAAGAATTCAAGCTTTGCGGATCACTAGGAGTGAAAATAAGTGATCATAGTTTGAAAATGCATGATGAATTAGGTTTTACCAAGTGCAAGTCTGCAAGAAGCTTTTAATGTGTTAAATAGTGATTGAAAGAAGATTATAGAGAGAAATGAATACTCTTTTTGTTAAGGATATAATTCAAGTGTGGTCATCGAGTTAAGATTGACGCAGAGAATTTTATCTATGACGAAATCTCTACTTTGAAATTGATAAGCTTAAAAGAGATGGGAAAGAAAAGGATAATGGTAGCACTGATAGTCGGGAAGGCTACAATCGATGAAGGGAGAAAAATATTGTTAATGGTAGCATTGTTAGTCAGAATTACGGATTTTCATCAAAATAAAAAATAAAATAAAAAATCCAGGAAGTTACTAAACCGTCAACGACCAGGAATAATAGGAAACTATTGAATCATCAATGCCAAAAACTAGTCACAGTTTAGGTTGCACTAGTATGTGTTTAGAGTTTGTAGTGAACGTATCTTAAGTTTTGTTCATGAAAAATTTGGTTATATCCCCTAAGTGCATACTAGATATTTGTCTGTAATACCTATATTGTGCACTTGGAGAACCCTAGGGAGATGTTGTAGAATTTTTTACAATCCGAAATAGTTGTGTGAATTGCAAACCGCAACACAGAAAGTGCACTTTCAAATAAGATAGGATCATTAATGGAGGCATAAGAGGGGTTAAGCGTATATCAAATCATTATAATGACTAAATTCTTTGAAAAAAGAATAATGGACAGAGTTATCAAGTTGTCGGATAGAAGTAACCAATATTTGGATGGGATTGACAACTTTATTCAATTTGCAAGCAACTATATCAATGCCCAGAATTGTATGAGATATCATTGCGTGTAATATAACAACTGTTTGGATGACACTGAACAAAGTCTGATATCATTTGTTTATGAATGATATGATATACACTTACTCCAATTGGACTTATCATGAAGAATTGATCATTACAATATCAACATCTTTAGGCAGTGGGACAGTTAAGCATGAATAATCTTCATCATGTCATGTTGATGGCGACCAAGTGATGGACATATTGAATGATGATTTCCTTAGTGCTTCGCTTGTCCATAGGTTTCGAGAAGTAAGATAAAATGTTGATGGAAGCACATCGAGAATTATACATGGTTGTGAATATTTTTCCGTCCTAACAGCCGTTGCACATGAAAATAAAGTGTAATATGACCAATTGGAACTACGATACGACGAAGGGGTTTGTTAAACGTATGCTTTTGAAATCAAATGTATTGCCTGTAAATCATTCTAGCTCAAAGGAGATCTTAAGTTGGGATATGACAAGATCCATGCATGCAAGAACAATTGTGTATTGTTTTACGATGAATTCAATAAGTTAAATAATTGTCCCAAGTGCAATGAGCCGAGATATTGAAAAACCAAGATTACGAACAAGGTATTGCATTATTTTCCATTTACGCCAAGATTACAAAGTTTGTCATGCCAACCCCACATTGCACGTGATATAAGGTTGCATAAGGATGAACAGGTTGATAACGATGTTTTGTAACATTCGGGCAATGGCAAAGTGTGGAAAGAATTGATAAAATCTATCCAGTTTTGCCGCAGAGCCAAGAAATGTTAGATTAGGACTTGCTTCTAATGACTTCAATCCGTTTAAGAATTTTTCAAATGAGAACAACACTTCAGTTGTGGTTGTTCTTCCTTATAATTTTCTCTTAGTGGTAATTCCATTGATGTTTATTTGCAACTGTTGATTGATGAGTTGATAGATTTATGCACAAATGGTGTATAAACGTATGACATGTCTATTGGGGAAATGTTCACCTTGCAATTCACAATCATGTGGATAATTAATGATTTCCCAGCTTATGGTAAGTTGTCGAGATGGAGTACCAAATGCTATATGGCATACCCAACATGCGGCGACGACATATCGGCATTTTGGAACGTTGGAAAGGTATGTTACTTAGGTCACCAAAGATGGATTTCCTGAGATCACAAGTGACGTAACATGCCTGAAACATTTGATGGGACAATGGAATATATACCTAGACCAAGAGACTTGTTCGGAGATGAGATATTGTCGAAGTTGAATACACTCCTATTTGAGGGAGAATAGGGACCAATGGAACAGATGAATTGGACAAAAAAAAAAAGTATATTTTTTGACTTGGAATACTGGTCAAAATTAAAATTCCAACACATTGTTGATCTCATGCATAATGATAAGAATGTTTGCGACAATATGGTGAGAATGAATTTGCCTATCGAGGGAAAATCAAAAGGCACAATGAAGACTCTTATTGGCATTAAGCAATGGGGATAAGATCCAACCTCTAACCTACATTAATCAATGGTTAATACATGAAAAAGAAGGCTAATTATACTTTCAAGCTAGATGGAAGTATGTGTTACTGAAGTGGCTCCAAGGTGTGGAATTTTCAGTATGCTAGCAATATATCAAGACACGTTAAAATGGACATTGGAACACTGTTGGGTTTGAAGAGTCATAACTCTCATGTCTTACTACCTCAGCTCCTTCCGATTGGTATTTAACCTACTTGGATCCCAAGGTTGTTGAGATGATTGTATGTTTGTCTCGGTTCCTTCCAGCAACTATGTGCTAAAACATTTAGAAAGTCGGTCGCAAATGAAATGAACAAAGATATTAGGTTCATCCTATGCTGGCTAGAGCAAATATATCCATCGACATTTTAAACCAATTGTTAGTAAAAAAAAATCAAGTAAATTATTATTTTTACAGAAAGCACTTTAAGTGTTTTTTAACATAGAAATATTTTTTCTAAAAGCGCTCATAGCAATTTCAAAAGTTTTTTCAAATTATTTGTAAAAGTAGAGACTTGGATCCGAGTATTTATTGGGTATTTGCAAATAGGTCCTTCATTCTTCAAATTAAACGCTGTCGTGTCCTTTCTCCCTCCATTCTCTGCAACCACGTACCACAACGGCACAGCCGCTGCCCCGCTCGCTCCCCTTTCCCTTTCCATTTCGCCAGCCACCTAACCTATTACCCGATCAACACGTAAACTCTCCATTCTCTCCTTAACTGTGCGATCCCAAACAATGTGATAGAAAAATAGGGGCAACGCATAGGAAAGAGGGTTTAGGGTTTAGGGTTCCACTGATCCAACTGTAAGTCCTCTTCCTCCTCCTCCTTCTTCTGCTTGTTTTTCTAACTTAGGGATTCAGGAATTAAGATTCAATTAATTTGCTATATTTTGATTTAGGGATTTAAATAATGTCTAATTTCTGAGCTGTGGCTCTGTGAATTATCGAGTGCACTCAATTGTTTTTAATTGATATTTGATAAATTTATTTTCAATGGACATTGTGTGTGGTTGCTTGATAATGTAGTTGAAGATGAAGTATGTGCCAGTCAGAGGTTTCTACAGCATCTGTGAAATGGTTGAAAAATGCTGCGTCTTCTTCTGGGTTTATGGGTTTCATCTTAACCTGCACAGTTCAGTTCAATCATAGAATGTTCGTTCTTTTTAGTGGCTTACGGGGTTGATCACCTGTACAGAATGTAGACGGGAATGAGAGAGCGAAAGAACGAAGAAAATTCTTTGGATTTTCAATTTAGAGATTTTTAGGAGTTTCTAGACCAAACTAATTTTGCTTCAATTTCAGCTTCAGGAAAGTTTCACCTTGGAATATAATCTGTCCTTTTAACTTCAAGTTTCTTTTTTAAACATTTTTTATTTGCTTTTTGACCATCGCATCCTTGCAACTGCAACTTTGTTCTCAATCGGTGCTTTGTGGTGGTCAACAAGGAAGTTTGACATCCATCCGGCAGTTCGATCTTTGATTGGAAGTGCTGTTGGCATGGCTGGCCTTCAGGTATAAATGGTGTCCAACTTCCCATTCATTTTTATTCTCTGTTTAGATCAGAAGATAGTTCTCCTTCGAATGATTTCGTTAGTATGATCATGTTGGTTAACGTTGCCTTATACAATTACGCTTGTGTTGGTGTAGGTCACTCTGGGGATATCTACACTGCTGTCCTATGTGCCTGTGGAGCTTGGCACAACGCATCAAGCCGGGGCTTTGACTCTCTTGACACTAATGATCCTTCTCAATCATACCTTGCGTAGGCCATCGGCGTCCCTTCTCAAATCACTACCTCAAGTTGCAAAGACAATCTAGATGACTTTGCAGTTCAATTTTGTAACGATTGGACGTTTTAATTGGGTCAAACATTATTTCTTCGGTTCTTGTGTTATACGTATATCACCCGCTTTCAAGCTGGGGATTGTTTTGCAAATGAGCAGAAATGTTCTGTTGTGGTTGGAAATAAATTTCAGATTGCAATAGTGATCCCTCGGCGTTTTCTAGTAGTATAGACGGCTTTGGGCTACCCAGTGGGTATCACCACCACAGTAACGGTAAGCTTTTCTTCTTTTTGGTTTTGGTTTTTATTTTATAAAACTTGATTTTTTTTTTTAATATGAAATTTAGAAAAGAAGATTTGTATTGGTAGACTAATTAAAAGAAAATAGGGAAAGTTACAAGGTAGTTGTATCGTATATGTCAATCATATTCTATCAACCTCAATTGCAAAGAAAAACAATCATCGTATCCATTCAAAAAGCAAACAAATGGATAAGCTTTTTCAAGTTCCAAAACCTTTTAAAACTTTTCTCTATAGCCAATGGAATATCCTTTCTAATGAACCAAGTACGCTCCTTGAAAAAGCGCTAGGCTTAGTTACAAACTTGGCAATAAAGTTTCACAAAAGAAACAATATGGGCATACATCCATAAAGTGTAAAGGAATTCGATTTAGTTTGGTTAGGTTTGGTTTTCGAACCTCCAAAACTGAAACTGAATCAATAAAGTTTGGTTCGGTTCGGTTCGGTTTTTCCATTTTCGATTCTGTTTTTTACAGTTTCGGTTTTTTGAATCCACCCCTAGATTACACTATCATCGTAGCATTATGTGTAAAAAAAAAAAAGAAAGAAAGATTAATACTCATAAATTTTTAGTTAAGTTGAATCAAATCCAAAGATGAATAATTCAATTTTGTATATTATTTACTGGTTCCACAAATTTGGCCTGTTCCCTTCTTCCGGGTTCGCACCTATAAAACATTAGCAATATGGTCGTTCAGCAATCCATCGCTTCCACCCATTTTTTTTAGACATGGCAAGGTGCCAATACACCCTCCACCCATTGTTGTGAGTCATGGCAATTGGAAATCATGGTTGGGGCAATGACATTTCTAGACTCAAGTCCAGCCATAGCAGTATGATGTCATTCATGTGAACATGCAACGTGGGACTTGGTCAAAAGCTGAAATGAAACGGTATTTCTCACGTGACACTTTTCTGGCCTTTCGATTTGAACAATAACTTTAGTTTAATGATCTATGTTTTTTGATAAATGAAAACTAACAAATAATCATTGAAAGTATAAAAAATTTCAAATAAATCCTTCCATCACGGGAAATAAAATATAGACACGTAGTGCAACTATAGGCTATAACAACCTATTCTAAATTAATCTTATCCATTGAATAATTATTAAATAATTGATTATATATAAAAATAATCATTATGAATAGTAACTGCCACGTCTAAAACTATTCAGAATGGGTGGAGAGTTAATTAATCTTTGTTAAGGCAGTTCACTATTCATGTGAATAGTAACTCTCTCAACTCTTTAGCCATTCAAAATAGGTGGAAATGTTCTTAATCAAGGTACAATTCCCACTTTTCTTGTATTAAGTTGAATATTAAAATGTTAGGCAGTAAGTTGGTAAATTCTTCAATGCTACGTAAAATTGAATATACAAAAAATAAATGGCAAACATTGAAACTAAAAAAATTTAATAATTGTTAAAATCAAATGTAACTATGAAAACACTCATAGCGTTGAAGACGAACTTTTATAAGCTTTTCTCTTTTCGATTGCGGATCATAAACATAACATTACTGACACATCACATAATTTATAAATATAATTAAAAAAAAACAATTGTTATTAGCATTTTAAAAACATTTTCATTAAAAAGTGAATTTCCAATTTATCTCATCATCAGTAGTATCTCGACAGAACAGTGCTTCGGCCGCTCCACGGAACCAGGCGCCGCCTTTCCAGCCTCCTCTTGTATCCTCTGCTCTCTAACTGTAAGTCCTCCGCCGCCGCCTTCTCCTCCTTCTTCTGCTGCTTCAAATTTCAATACTCCACCGAACCTCTGACCTCACCACCTCCTAGCCCCTACTTCTCTTCTTGTCGCCATCTAATTTCACTTTTGTTTTCTGAATTCGTATTTGGGGATTTAGGAGTTAGGGATTCAGTTAATTTGCTAAATTATTCAATTAAGTGATTCAATTATTGTTATTTGTGTGCTGTGGCTTTGTGAATTGTCAAGTGGATCCTTTGTTTTCAATTGATCTTTGTATGATTTTATTTTGAATGGGCATGGTGGTGTTGTACTTGATAATGTAGATGAAGGTGTAGAAATACATAATCACGCCGCTCGGAGAGTTTCTACATCTGGGTTGGGGCCCTGAGAAATGGTTGACAATTGTTTCTTCTGGGTTTATGGGTTTCGGTTGATCTGGTTTCAATTTAACCTGCACTGTTCAGTTCAATCATAGAATTTTATTCTTATTAGTGGCCAACGAGTTTGATCACCCGTCCGTAGAATATGTAGACCCAAATGAGAGAACGATAGAACCCGGAAGAAAATTCTTTGGAATAGGAGTTTTTAGACGAAACTAGGATTTTGCTTCAGCTTCAGCTTCAGGAAAGTGTCACTTTGGAATTATAGTCTGTCCTTCCAAACTTCTTTTTTGTCAACGTCTTTCCAAGCTTTTTAAGGTTCTTAAGATTCTCCATTTTTTTTTTTTTTAGGGATTTAAGGATTTTTTTTTTTAAAATTTTTTATTTGCTTTTTGGTCACCCCTTGTATTTGTGACCTTTTCCTGCTTTCTTCATTGATTAAGAACATTATGTTGATGTAGATATCTCACTCAATGTTGTTTTAATCTTAATAATTATATTTTACATATGTTTTTCTCTCTGCAACCAAATTATGTTGGGTACTAAATTGCTTCAGTTGCGAGGCAGTTTACGCCTTTAGTTACCACTTCTGACTACGCAGAATATATTATTTGCAGAAATCCCTTGGAGTTATCAAAACCCCCATCCAAACAGACCTTAAGAGAGCTGAGAGAGAAATGTTTCGGAGTCGAGTGGTAGGGTTGTTTTTGAAGAACAATGGCAAGGCTCTGTACAATATCAAAGGAACGACGCCGTCTAGGGTTCTGAATGAGGAGTCCTTCAGATTACTCTCAACGGGAGTCACAAGGAAATGCTTGGATGGCTTTCGATCCTTGCCCAAGGTTCTTTTGTCTCCTTGTTTTGCTTTTGTTCAATTTATTTTCTGAAAGTAAATTCGAATGAAAAAAAAGCTACAATTTGGTGATTGAGAATTGAGAATTTTATTTATGCACTGAATTTTTTTCGAGAATTTTACTGTCAGCTGTTGAGGAGTTGATTTAGAGATTGGTTTTGAGTGTTGAAGAATAGGGTCCTACTGGAAATGTAACCAACGAGGAAATATAGTGATTGTGATTGGAATTATTAAGTCTTGAAATAAGCATGTACTATATATAAAATTGGAGGAGTTGGGAGTTTGCTTTCTGGGTTAAGGATGTTTCATCTAGAATGTCGACCAATGCATGAAACTAAGTGAATATTTACATTGCTGCACAAGTGCTTTAAAGCTAGAGTAGATGATTATAGCCTCCATTTTGTTAAAAAGAAAATTTGTAATAAATAATGAATCCGGAGCACCTACATCTATGTTACTGTGGTAAAAAACTCTTAAGAATGTTTACGTTGTGTGGGACTAATGACCCTTGATTGCTGTGTATACTAAAGTCTATATTAAACAGCGCATTTGAGGAGGGGGAACCTAAAATATAATAGGCATTGAGACTACCCAAGTATGTTCAAGTTAGAGTCATGGAAGTCGGTCTTAGCATATCATTGAAGTCCCTTGCTTTTAATCTTTAATTTCTATGGAAGTTGGTCGTAGCATATCATTGAAGTCCTTTGCTTTTAATCTTTAATTTCTATGGTTTTGATATCACTGTTTTGAAGTAACTCTGTTTTCCATGATCAATGCATGCATTAATGTACCAAAATAAAAAGGTAATTTCTTATGCCATTTTCAGGGTAACTATGTACCATCTATAAGGAATATGTCCACTGTGGCTTCCGTAGGCATTCAAAATAAGGAGGGATTGAAGCTTCTTGTAAATGGAGGACCTCATGCTCAGAAAATGGTTGGCATTTGGCTTTTTGGCTCTGCTGCATGGGTTTTTAGTATGGTGATACTTGGCGGTATTACACGACTTACACGATCTGGTCTTTCAATGACTGATTGGAAATTTACTGGGGGTCTCCCGCCTCTCTCAGATGAGGATTGGCTACTTGAGTTTGAGAAGTACAAGCAGTCCCCGGAGTATAAGCGGTTAGTGTAAACTGAAACTAAGACTGCACATTAAAAGCCTTCCGGAATTACTGAAGTTGGCGCAGATGCAATCATTTCCTTACTGATGTTAAAACAAAATATATGTGCTTTTAAGGACTTTATTACTTACGATAATTCTAATGTTCATGTGTCCTTCTAGCATTTTTTATTTTTTGTTTACCCAGATTTGTAGGATTGACTAATTACATAATTTATGTTGTTTTGAATGGTGGTTGAAGTTCTTATGGACCCTTGTGATGTTACCTGGTTCTTGACTGCAGTGTAAATCGAGGGATGAGTATTGACGATTTCAAATTTATCTATTGGATGGAATATGCACATCGTATGTGGGGAAGGGCACTGGGTATTATGTTTGCCTTGCCATTCTCATATTTTCTTCGTAAGGGGTATATTACCTTACAGCTTGGAGCGAGACTCTCGACTCTTTTTGCCCTTGGTGCTGGGCAGGGTTTAATTGGCTGGTGGATGGTTAAAAGTGGTTTAGAGGTTAGATATATGTTTATTTGTTTATTTGGTTTGGATTGGAATGTAGTTAATGATGGATCTTTAAATAATTATGTCTCTCACAGGAGCCACCATCTGAGTATGCTCAGCCAAGAGTAAGCCCTTACCGTCTTGCAGCTCATCTTACTTCAGCCTTTGCTATATATTGTGGCCTTTTATGGACTGGTCTTTCTGTTGTCATGCCCGAACCACCTGCTGAATCTCTAGCTTGGGTACGTGGGGCAGCAAAGGTGAAGCAACTTGCTCTCCCTGTAAGCTTACTTGTTGGAGTAACTGCTGTCTCAGGAGCATTTGTTGCCGGGAATGATGCTGTATGTAATTGTTCATCTTCTTGAATTTCACAGTCAACTAAATGGATGATATGTGTCTTTTCCAAAGTTGGAGATTACATATATATATTCTTCTATGTACAGGGGCATGCCTATAATACTTTTCCAAAGATGGGGGATACATGGATCCCAGAGGATGTGTTTGAAATGAAGCCACTCATCCGGAACTTCTTCGAGAATACATCTACTGTGCAGGTCGCTTCTGTGGCCAAAGAATACAATTTATTTTGGATTTTGCACCTTAATAACATTATTTCTTTATGTTAGCTCCTAGGCTGCTTTTATAATGATGAGGAAAATTAAAGCATTACAAAAATATAATGATGGCAAGTGTCTTCGCCCATGAGCGGTAGGTCTCGGGTTCGAGACTTAGGAGCAGCCTCTCCATAAATGGGGGTAAGGCTAGCCGACATTCACCTCTCCCAGACCCTGCGTAAAGCGGGAGCCTTGTGCACTGGGTACGACCTTTTACAAAAATATAAAAATCAAACAACTGGAAAGAGGCCTTATTTTGAGTTTTTTTCCCTTCACGAAAAACTAGCCTCTGCTTTTTTTGTGAGCTTATATTGTGTTTTGTTGTAAATTTGTTTCTTTAGGTGACTGCTTTGTGAAATTATAGAATTGTTAAATTTTATGTTGTATATCAGTTTCTTGAAGATGAAAAGTTATAGCCATCAGCATTTCATTATTATAGCTCCACATCTATATTTGTTCTCGAAACTTCGGTATTTCAAGAATCAACAATTTTTATGACTAAATTGTTTTTCTTCTCTGATTGTAGCTTGACCATCGCATCCTTGCAACTGCAACTTTGTTCTCAATCGGTGCTTTATGGTGGTCAACAAGGAAGTTTGACATCCATCCGGCAGTTCGATCTTTGATTGGAAGTGCTGTTGGCATGGCTGGCCTTCAGGTATAAATGGTGTCCAACTTTCCATTCATTTTTATTCTCTGTTTAGATCAGAAGATAGTTCTCCTTCGAATGATTTCGTTAGTATGATCATGTTGGTTAACGTTGCCTTATACAATTACGCTTGTGTTGGTGTAGGTCACTCTGGGGATATCTACACTGCTGTCCTATGTGCCTGTGGAGCTTGGCACAGCGCATCAAGCCGGGGCTTTGACTCTCTTGACACTAATGATCCTTCTCAATCACACCTTGCGTAGGCCATCGGCGCCCCTTCTCAAATCACTACCTCAAGTTACAAAGACAATCTAGATGACTTTGCAGTTCAATTTTGTAACGATTGGACGTTTTAATTGGGTCAAACATTATTTCTTCGGTTCTTGTGTTATACGTATATCACCCGCTTTCAAGCTGGGGATTGTTTTGCAAATGTGCAGAAATGTTCTGTTGTGGTTGGAAATAAATTTCAGATTGCAATAGTGATCCCTCGGCGTTTTCTAGTAGTATAGACGGCTTTGGGCTACCCAGTGGGTATCACCACCACAGGTACGGTAAGCTTTTCTTCTTTTAGGTTTAACCAAACCAGAAAATTCTTAAATTCTAAAAAATAAAATTCTATCATTTCGGAATTCTTTATTAGCTTAAATTTCTTTATCCAAACAGTGGTAGTATTAAACGACAAGTTCATGAGAACAATTTACATGGCAAGATTACAGTTAGGGGTGGGTTCGGTTTCATTCGGTTCGGTTTTTTTTGCCAAAATCGAAATCAACCGAAACTCTAGTTTAGTTTGGTTCGGTTTGATTTTCTTTTGGTTTTTTTCAATTTGATTTTGCTAGGTTTGGTTTTGGTTTTTATTTTATTTTATAAAACTTGATTTTTTTAATATGGAATTTAGAAAAGCGGCTTTGTATTGGTAGACTAATAAAAAGAAAATAGGAAAAGTTGGAAGGTAGTTGTATCGTATATATCAATCATATTCTATCAACCTCAATTGCAAAGAAAAACGATCACCGTATCCATTCAAAAAGCAAACAAATAGATAAGCTTTTCCAAGTTCCAAAACCTTTCAAAACTTTCCTCTATAGCCAATGGAATATCCTTTCTAATGAACCAAGTATGCTCCTTGAAAAAGTGCTAGGCTTAGTTACAAACTTGGCAATAAAGTTTCACAAAAGAAACATTATGGGCATACATCCATAAAGTGTAAAGGGATTCGATTTAGTTTGGTTAGGTTCGGTTTTCGAACCTCCAAAACTGAAACTGAACCAATAAAATTCGGTTCGGTTCGGTTTTTCCTTTTTTGATTCGGTTTTTTACAGTTTCGGTTTTTTGAATCCACCCCTAGATTACACTATCATCATAGCGTTATGTGCAAAAAAAAAAAAAAAGATTAATACTCATAAATTTTTAGTTAAGTGACTAAAAATCTAATTGAATCAAATCAAAAGATGAATAATTCAATTTTGTGTATTATTTACTGGTTCCACAAATTTGGCCTGTTCCCTTCTTCCGAGTTCGCACCTATAAAACATTAGCAATATGGTCGTTCAGCAATCCATCGCTTCCACCCACCCATTGTTTTTAGACAATACACCCTCCACCCATTGTTGTGAGTCTTGGCAATTGGCAATCATGGTTGGATGGAGCAATGACATTTCTAGACTCAAGTCCAGCCATGGCAGTATGACGTCATTCATGGAACATGCCACGTGGGACTTGGTCAAAAGCTAGAATGAAACGGTATTTTTCACGTGACACTTTTCTGGCCTTTCGATTCAAACAATAACTTTAGTCTAACGATCTATGTTTTTTGATAAATGAAATCTAACAAATAATGATTGAAAGTATAAAAAAATTTCAAATAAATCCATCAAATTTAAAAAATAAAATTTTAATAAAAAGATTCTCATCACGGGAAATAAAATGTGGACACGTAGCGCAATTATAGGCTATAACAACCTATTCTAAATTAATCTTATCATTGAATAATTATTAAATAATTGATTATACATAAAAATAATCATTATGAATAGTAACTGCCACGTCTAAAACTATTCAGAATGGGTGGAGAGTTAATTAATCTTTGTTAAGGCAGTTCACTATTCATGTGAATAATAACTCTCTCAACTCTTTTAGCCATTCAAAATAGGTGGAAATGTTCTTAATCAAGCTACAAGTCCCACTTTTCTTGTATTAAGTTGAATATTAAAATGTTAGGCAGTAAGTTGGTAAATTCTTCAATGCTACGTAAAATTGAATATACAAAAAATAAATGGCAAACATTGAAACTAAAAAAATTTAATAATTGTTAAAATCAAATGTAACTGTGAAAACACTCATAGCATTGAAGACGAACTTTTATAAGCTTTTCTCTTTTCGGTTGCGGATCATAAACATAACATTACTGACGCGTCACATAATTTATAAGTATAATTTAAAAAAAAAAACAATTATTATTAGCATTTTAAAAACATCTTCATTAAAAAGTGAATTTCCAATTTATCTCATCATCAGTAGTATCTCGACAGAACAGTGCTTCGGCCGCTCCACGGAACCAGGCGCCGCCTTTCCAGCCTCCTCTTGTATCCTCTGCTCTCTAACTGTAAGTCCTCCGCCGCCGCCTTCTCCTCCTCCTTCTGCTGCTTCAAATTTCAATACTCCACCGAACCTCTGACCTCACCACCTCCTAGCCCCTACTTCTCTTCTTGTCGCCATCTAATTTCACTTTTGTTTTCTGAATTCGAATTTGGGTATTTAGGAGTTAGGGATTCAGTTAATTTGCTAAATTATTCGATTAAGTGATTCAATCATTGTTATTTGTGTGCTGTGGCTTTGTGAATTGTCAAGTGGACCCTTTGTTTTCAATTGATCTTTGTATGATTTTATTTTGAATGGACATGGTGGTGTTGTACTTGATAATGTAGATGAAGGTGTAGAAATACATAATCACGCCGCTCGTAGAGTTACTACATCTGGCTTGGGGCCCTGAGAAATGGTTGAAAATTGTTTCTTCTGGGTTTATGGGTTTCAGTTGATCTGGTTTCAATTTAATCTGCACTGTTCAATCATAGAATTTTATTCTTATTAGTGGCCAACGAGTTTGATCACCCGTCCGTAGAATATGTAGACCCAAATGAGAGAACGATAGAACCCGGAAGAAAATTCTTTGGAATAGGAGTTTTTAGACGAAACTAGGATTTTGCTTCAGCTTCAGCTTCAGGAAAGTGTCACTTTGGAATATAGTCTGTCCTTCCAAACATCTTTTTTGTCAACGTCTTTCCAAGCTTTTTAAGGTTCTTAAGATTCTCCATTTTTTTTTTTTTTTTTTTTTTTTTTTTTTTTTTTTTTTTTAGGGATTTAAGGATTTTAACTCCGCCTATGTCTTACATGGCCGGTCCCAAGCCCGGATAAAGGAGGAGGGGGAGGGCGTCAGGTAGTCGACAGCCGGCACTCCATGATCACGTCGAATCCTTATGAAAATGAATCCAGAACAAAATCGCGCTAAAGCTAGGGCGTCACCCGTAAGTGGCGCGCTGTGTGGCCTGAGCACAGTGATAAGTGAGCAAGGGTCGCTGTATCTCCATCGGCACCCGGATGCAGTGTTAAATGAGCAAGGGGGCCATAGAAACTTCTTTTCGAACGACTCCACTCAAAGTTGTTTGGGAGCATATGCTCCTATCAACTTTACCCGGGACACACAAAAGAAGTACTTTGATCCTATTAGACGGGGGAGGGTGAAGAAGCTAGGACAGAAGGGTAGAGTTCAAGAGAGCAAAATGCGTTTAGGAACGTGGAATATAGGAACCTTAACGGGAAAATCTATGGAAGTAGTGGAAGTTATGGTGAGGAGAAGGATAAATATTATGTGCCTACAAGAAACTAAGTGGGTTGGTAGTAAGGCAAAGGATCTAGAAAACTCAGGGTTTAAACTTTGGTATTCGGGCACAAATAGAACGAGAAACGGTGTTGGCATAATCGTGGACAAGACCTTGGTACAAGATGTTGTAGATGTCAAGAGGGTAGGAGATAGAATCATGGCAATCAAGATTGTAATAGGACAAGAACTTATCAATGTGATTAGTGCGTACGCACCTCAAGTAGGGTTGGATACGAGTTCGAAGGAGAAATTTTGGGAAGATCTTGGAGACTTGGTGCAAGGAATTGCTCAGACGGAGAAGTTATTTATAGGAGGAGATTTAAATGGACACGTGGGCAGGGAGACAGGCAACTATGGAGGTTTTCATGGTGGCCATGGTTTTGGGGAGAGAAACGAGGATGGGGAAGCTATCTTGGATTTTGCAATGGCATATGATCTCTTCTTAGCCAACACCTTCTTTAAGAAGAGAGAAGAACATGTGATCACCTACAAGAGTGGGTCGTCAAAAACACAAATAGATTTTCTTCTAATGAGGAAAGGGGATCGTATAACTTGTAAGGATTGCAAAGTTATACCAGGAGAGAGCGTGGCTAATCAACATCGCTTGTTGGTGATGGATGTACATATCAAAAGAGTAAGACAAAAGAACAAGACTTGGAAGTGCCCAAGGACTAGATGGTGGAATCTAAAAGAAGAAAAACAAGCCATTTTCAAAGAGAAGGTAATCACCCAATGTGTGTGGGATAGAGAGGGGGAAGCTAGCCAAATGTGGGATTCCATGGCTAGTTGTATCCGAAAAGTAGCAAAAGAGGTATTAGGAGAGTCCAAGGGCTTTGCCCCACACCAAAAGGAATCTTGGTGGTGGAATGAGGAGGTACAAACAAAGGTGAAGGCTAAGAATGAATGTTGTAAAGCCTTATACAAGGAGAGGACTGATGAAAATGGTGAAAGGTATAGAAAAGCGAAGCAAGAGGCGAAGAAAGCTGTCAGAGAAGCTAAGTTAGCGGCTTACGACGATATGTATAAACGACTAGATACCAAAGAAGGAGAGTTGGATATCTATAAACTATCTAGAGCAAGGGAAAAGAAGACAAGGGACCTAAACCAAGTGAGGTGCATCAAGGATGAGGATGGAAAGGTTCTTGCTACAGAGAACGCGGTTAAAGACAGATGGAGATGTTATTTTCATAATCTTTTCAATGAAGGACATGAAATGAGTGCTTCTTTATGGGAGTTGAGTAACTCAGAAGAGTGTAGAAACTACTCTTTTTATCGTCGAATCCGGAAGGAAGAAGTGGTTGTAGCTTTGAAGAAGATGAAGCATAAAAAAGCAATAGGCCCAGACGATATACCAATCGAAGTGTGGAAACTTTTGGGAGAGACAGGTATAACATGGCTCACTGACCTTTTCAATAGGATTTTGAAAACGAAGAAGATGCCAAATGAGTGGCGAATGAGCACTTTGGTGCCTATCTACAAGAATAAGGGCGACGTACAAAATTGCATGAACTATAGGGGTATTAAGCTAATGAGTCATACAATGAAGCTCTGGGAGAGAGTCATTGAGCATAGATTGAGGCAAGAGACACGGGTTTCGGATAACCAATTCGGGTTCATGCCAGGGCGCTCAACCATGGAGGCAATCTATCTCTTACGAAGATTGATGGAAAGATATAGAGATGGGAAAAAGGATTTACACATGGTCTTTATAGATTTGGAAAAAGCGTATGATAGGGTCCCAAGAGACATTCTTTGGAGGATTTTAGAGAAGAAAGGAGTACGAGTAGCATATATCCAAGCTATAAAGGATATGTATGAAGGAGCAAAGACTGCTGTAAGAACTCATGAAGGACAAACCGAAAGCTTTCCCATAACTGTAGGATTACATCAAGGCTCATCCTTAAGTCCTTACCTTTTTGCGTTGGTAATGGATGAGTTAACACGACATATTCAAGATGATATTCCTTGGTGTATGCTTTTCGCAGACGATATAGTGTTGATAGATGAAACTCAGGAAGGGGTAAATGCAAAGCTTAACCTTTGGAGAGAAGTGTTGGAATCTAAAGGTCTTCGCCTAAGCCGATCAAAGACAGAATATATGGAGTGCAAGTTCAGTGCAAATGGAGGCCAAAACGAGTTAGGGGTGAGGATCGGAGATCAAGAAATACCAAAGAGCGACCGTTTTCGTTACCTAGGATCTATCTTGCAAAAGAACGGAGAATTAGATGGAGATCTCAACCATAGAATACAAGCTGGATGGATGAAGTGGAAGAGTGCATCCGGCGTGTTGTGTGACCGCCGTATGCCACTGAAGCTCAAGGGAAAATTTTATAGGACGGCAATAAGGCCGGCGATGCTGTATGGCACAGAATGTTGGGCGGTGAAACATCAACACGTACACAAAATGGGTGTAGCGGAGATGAGGATGCTTCGTTGGATGTGTGGGCACACGAGAAAGGATAAGATTAGGAATGAGGATATCCGGGGTAAAGTAGGAGTAGCCGAAATTGAAGGAAAGATGAGAGAAAATCGGTTACGGTGGTTTGGACATGTGCAAAGAAGGCCTACTGACGTTCCGATTAGAAGATGCGACTATGGGACAGAGGTTCAGGGCCGAAGGGGTAGAGGAAGACCTAGGAAAACTTTGGAAGAGACTCTAAGAAAAGACTTAGAGTACTTGGATCTAACGAAGGACATGACACAGGATCGAGCACAATGGCGTTCTAAGATTCATATAGCCGATCCCACTCAGTGACTTGGATTTTCCAAGTCTCCAACCGAGAAGTTTTCCTCACTCGGGAAATTAAGGGAACACTACCCCAACCTACATGCTCCACTCAGAAAGCTTCAACATACAAGCTTTAACAAAAGAAAATTCAAAGAACTTAGCGAAGAAGGCTTTGGTGTATTTAACACAATACGTTGAAATGAAGGAAAGCTTATTTATTGATATCCCCGATAAGCTACAAATATGTACATATACATGAGTCAAAATAAGCACACAAGAGGGAGCCTTCACAAAGGTTGCTTAGGAGAAGTCTCAACAGTCGGTAGAGCCCCAGAAAGAGAAGGCACCAGAGGGGGATCATTTGGAGCCTCAGTACTGGACAGAACCCTAGAAGGAGGAGGCATCAGAGGTTGATCATTTGGAGCTTCATTACGCGGTACAGCCCCAGAAGACGAAGGCAATAAATGCCTTTGGAACAAACCCACAAATCTCTGATGATCAAGTAAAACCTGACCATCAGTTTCCTTCATCTGGTCAAGCTTCCTCTTCATGTTTGTAGCATAGTCATGTGCGAGCCGGTGCAATTGTTTATTCTCATGCTTGAGCCCTCTAATCTCCAGTTTGAGACTCATCACTTCAGCCGCCAATGATTCAACTTGGCGGGTTCGAGCAAATAGGCGTTGGGCCATATTAGACACAGAACCTGCACACTGAACACTGAGAGCCAGCGAATCCTTAACAGCTAACTCATCAGACCGTTTGGAAAGTAGTCTGTTATCTTTGGGAGTGAGAAGGTTCCTGGCCACCACCGCAGCGGTCATATCATTCTTCATCACGGAATCCCCAACGGTAAGAGGACCAGTAGGGGAGACGAAGGATGGGCGCCATATGTTGTCTGGAGAAGGCGGGGCTGCCTCTTCAACAAGGTTCAAGTCAAAACGACGGTCGGAGGGGCCAGACATTTTCAAAGGTGTTGAAGAGAGAAGAGGTCGGACAAATCAAGATCTTAGAAGTGCAAGAATGAAGCTTCTACTGGTGGAGATTCAAGTGTGCTTTGGAACTTAATGCCAGCCCCTATAAAAATCTGCACTCGACGAAGCTTCAGAAATCGAAGAGGCGCCTGCTCAGAAATCGAAGAGGCGTTTGCTTTCTCAAAAGCTGGGCTGCTTAGAGATCACGAGGGTTGATCTCAGAAATCGAAGAGGCGTTTGCTTTCTCAAAAGTTGGGCTGCTCAAAGACCACGAAGGCCGATCTCAAAAATCGAAGAGGCGCTCGCTTTCTCAAAAGCTGGGCTCCCCATAGACCACGAGGGCCGATATCAGAAATCGAAGAGGCACCTACTTTTCCAGCCTTGTCAGCACCTGTCACACGCACACTCAGTTTTGCGGAAATTATGGGCATTCTGTCAAAGACTTCTGGGGAAGTAGAAAACACATGAATCTTACTGTTCAATCACCCACTTCCCACACGCAACAATAGCTCATGGGTACCACAGATAACTTTGCCAAAGTTCTCTGCCAAAGTTGAGCACGTGAAGCTTGCAGCTCCCACTACATCGCTCTGACCAAGAAGGGTAAAAGAATAGCAAAGAAACAGCACTAACAAAGTTTAGACCCATAAATTTTGAAGGTCTAGCTACCATATTATTACCCACAAGGGTAAAGGAACAGTACCACTGCTGGATAATTGGAAAGTCCCTGTGTGTCAACCTCTGTGCTTCGTGGCAAGGTAGACTAGCAAACATGCCCAACCTTTACTCACATTCGAGAAAACACTCCCAATAAGATTGCTTGCTCCAAAATCGAAGAGGCACCGTCCTCCGAATCTCGAGAGCCAGACTCCCAACATGACTACTTTCTTAAAAATCGAAGAGAGGGTAAAGGAACAGTACCATTGCTGGATAATTGGAAAGTCCCTGTGTGTCAACCTCTGTGCTTCGTGGCAAGGTAGACTAGCAAACATGCCCAACCTTTACTCACATTCGAGAAAACACTCCCAACAAGATCGCTTGCTCCAAAATCGAAGAGGCACCGCCCTCCGAATCTCAAGAGCCAGACTCCCAACATGATTACTTTCTCAAAAATCGAAGAGACACTGCTCCCCGAATCTCGAGAGCCAGACCCCCAGCATGATTGGTTTTTCAAAAATCGATGAGGCATCGTTCTCCGAATCAATCGAAGAGGCGCTCGCTTTCTCAAAAGCTGGGCTGCTCAGAGACCACGAGGGCCGATCTCAGAAATCGAAGAGGCACCTACTTTTCTAGCCTTGTCAGCACCTGTCACACGCACACTCAGCTTTGTAGAAATTATGGGCATTCTGTCGAAGACTTCTGGTGAAGTAGAAAGCACATGAATCTTACTGTTCAATCACCCACTTCCCACACGCAACAATAGCTCATGGGTACCACAAATAACTTTGCCAAAGTTCTCTGCCAAAGTTGAGCACGTGAAGCTTGCAGCTCCCACTACATCGCTCTGACCAAGAAAGGTAAAAGAATAGCAAAGAAACAGCACTAACAAAAGTTTAGACACATAAATTTTGAAGGTCTAGCTACCATATTATTACCCACAACTGTAAAGGAACAGTACCACTGCTGGATAATTGGAAAGTCCCTGTGTGTCAACCTCTGTGCTTCGTGGCAAGGTAGACTAGCAAACATGCCTAACCTTTACTCACATTCGAGAAAACACTCCCAATAAGATTGCTTGCTCCAAAATCGAAGAGGCACCGTCCTCCGAATCTCGAGAGCCAGACTCCCAACATGACTACTTTCTCAAAATCGAAGAGAGGGTAAAGGAACAGTACCATTGCTGGATAATTGGAAAGTCCCTGTGTGTCAACCTTTGTGCTTCGTGGCAAGGTAGACTAGCAAACATGCCCAACCTTTACTCACATTCGAGACAACACTCCCAACAAGATTGCTTGCTCCAAAATCGAAGAGGCACCACCCTCCGAATCTCGAGAGCCAGACTCCCAACATGATTACTTCCTCAAAAATCGAAGAGACACTGCTCTCCGAATCTCGAGAGTCATACCCCCAGCATGATTGCTTTCTCAAAAATCAAAGAGGCATCGTTCTCCGAATCTCGAGAGCCAGATACCACATACCACTTTTTCAAAGTGCTCTGACAGAGTTAAAACATGTGAAACTGGCAGCTCCCACTACCGTGCTATGACCAAGCAGGGTAAAGGAATAGCATTACTACTTGTTGTTAGGGAGACTCCTATATATGTCGACCTCCATCCCCAACGGACAGGCAGACCTGCAAAAATGCTCAACCCTTCATCATATCTGAAAGGGCACTCCCAACGAAGCCTTT
Source organism: Malus domestica (assembly GCF_042453785.1). Lineage (NCBI taxonomy): Eukaryota > Viridiplantae > Streptophyta > Magnoliopsida > Rosales > Rosaceae > Malus > Malus domestica. The sequence continues at coordinate 32,733,119 of NC_091662.1, read as the reverse complement.
CAAAATATTCAGCTTTCTTTCCCCCCGATAATACCTCTGCAAACAAGCTATACTAGAGCAAGAATATCTCATATCATCAGGGTTAAAAGCAAGAGTATCCCATATCATGCTTTTTCCCTGTCTTTTCTTTTGGCCTTGTTTTTACCTGCAAGACAAGGAGAAAGAGAGCAATCAGTCAGCACTTGGAATCAAGCTTCCAGCCAGGAACTGACTGCCTGGAACCCCTTACCTGATTACTTACCTGGCATTGCTCTCGAGTACTCATCTTCAACATCTTATGTTTCCAGGGAAGATTCCGCATCTGCTTGAGGAACAGATAGGGCAAGTGCGAAGGATACAAGGAAGCATGTGGAGACAAGCGTAACAGCACACGTGCCGATACATTCATTACTCTGTCAAAAGCAAAAGTATCCCATATCAGCAGGATGGAACGTACTCTAGATTTGATGGACTTGTTTTGACCCTCAAATTCTTCAGTCGGCCTTATACTCTGGAGAAAACCAGAAAACCCTCCAGCTCAGTTCAAGAATAAGCCTGTGGAAAGTTACTTCTTCAAAAGCAAAAGTATCTCATATCATCTTTTCTCATTTTTCTTCTCTTTATCCTTCATGCTGCTGCAAGATGGGGAGAAGGTGAACAATCAGTCGGAGCTCTGATTGCTTACCTTGTCTGTCACCTCTTTCAGCAGACCCCCTAGCTCGGCGACGTGGGGGACTCCTACTACATGGTTTGTATCGCGCTTGACCAAGCCTGAAACTACAAGTAAGCTTCAAGTGAAATTGATACATTACCTTGTGCATCTCCACCAGTTAAAGATACCACCCCTGGATGGAGGAAGAGTACTTCCAGAGAAGATGCCACATCTACCTATGAGACAGATAAGGCAAGTCAAGACGACACCACACTCCGATACTTAGAAGTTTCGTGATTACGAGATCATTCTCCCACAATATTTCCTAATGTCATTTGTACTAAATCATTCACTTGTACTCACTAAATGAGAGCTTGAACTTATGTACTTGTGTAAACCCTTCACAATTAATGAGAACTCTTCTATTCCGTGGACGTAGCCAATCTGGGTGAACCACGTACATCTTGTGTTTGCTTTCCTATCTCTATCCATTTATATACTTATCCACACTAATGACCGGAGCAATCTAGCGAAGATCACAAAAAGCGATCGTTTTCGCTACCTAGGATCTATCTTGCAAGAGAACGGAGAATTAGATGGAGATCTCAACCATAGAATACAAGCTGGATGGAAAGAGTGCATCCGGCGTGTTGTGTGACCGTCGTAGGCCACTGAAGCTCAAGGGAAAATTTTATAGGACGGCAATAAGGCTAGCGATGTTGTATGGCACAGAATGTTGGGTGGTGAAGCATCAACACGTACACAAAATGGGTGTAGCGGAGATGAGGATGCTTCGTGGGATGTGTGGGCACACGAGAAAGGATAAGATTGGGAATGAGGATATCCGAGGTAAAGTAGGAGTAGCCGAAATTGTAGGAAAGATGAGAGAAAATCGGCTCCGGTGATTTTGAACATGTGCAAAGAAGGCCGACTGACGCTCCGGTTCGAAGATGTGACTACGGGACAGAGGTTCAGGGCCGAAGGGGTAGAGGAAGACCTAGGACAACTTTGGAAGAGACTCTAAGAAAAGACTTAGAGTACTTGGATCTAACAGAGGACATGACACAAAACCGAGCGCAATGGCGTTCTAGGATTCATATAGCCGACCCCACTTAGTGAGAAAAGGCTTTGTTGTTGTTGTTGTTGTTGTAGGGATTTAAGGATTTTGACTTTGGAACCTAAAGTTGGTTTTGTCGACCTTTTTCTTGCTTTTTCATTGATTAAACACATTAAATTTGTGTAGGTTTCTGACTCTCTATTGTTTCACTCTTAATGACTATATTTTATATATGTTTTAGTATCTGCAACTAAATTATGTTGGGTACAAAATTGCTTCAACTGCAGGGCAATTTAGGCCCTCCGTTTCCACTTTTACAACAACAACAACAAAGCCTTTTCCCACTAAGTGGGGTCGGCTTTTGATTACCCAAAATATATTATGTTTGGAAATTCCCGTTTTTGAGTAGAATTGGCTAGCAGATAAGAAACTAAGAGTCTTAACCAAATATAGAAAAAAAACAAAGAGTCCAATCAGTTATTAAACATAGCAGTACAATATAGTAGAGTTGTGAATTAACATAGAATAAATGATAGGAATACATAAGTAAACCAAAGCAATAAACTATCCACAAACCGGAACAGGAGTTAGTTGCTTCTATTGATATGCAAGAAAACTGGATGGATGAGATCATAGATTACATTCAAGATGGCAAACTTCCTGATGATCGCCATTTGTAAAACTATGCTTTTGTGGTTGCTATATGAAATCTTTTACTGTTTTTACGTGTCAGTGTTGTCATGTTTTGTATTTCTGTAAGTTAATTAATTATTTGGGTTTATATGGGTGAAAATGTTTGTGATTGTGAGAGTTTCATTGGGTCAATAAATCTGGAAAGTGAAGGAAGAATCTTTTCATTCAGCACATTCAAAATGAGTAAATTGAGACAAATCTGAATACTTTATTGTGTGCCATTGAGTTCTGGTATGAATTTGTTTCTAAGCTTTATATGCTCAAAAACTATCATTCCCTTGGTTCCCAAAACCCTTTTTTGAACTTCTTGTTGGTGAGATAGATTGGCACCAATATCCCATTGTACCGTGGTTTTGGATTTTGAGTCATGGATTATTCCCCACGAGACTGTCTTTGGATGAGACTGTTGTTTGAACTGCAGACTGGAGTTATAATGTGAGTAACAAATTTGGGTTTATGGGGGCAATTTTGGGTCAGTAGTTGAACTGCAAAAGGATACAACATTTGCCACTTTATGTAAAAGAAATTTGTAAGTTTGTGAACCCAGGTTTTCTAGTTTCTACTGGATTAGATTTTGCATATCTTCCACCTAGTTGAAAGTATTCCTGTTAACTTAAATAAAAAGTGATGGTTGTGGTCATATAGATGCAGCTTTCCTCATGATGGTTTTGATTTGCTACTGGATTTTTCCGATCCTTCTTTCAAGATATGGGTGAACAGAACAGTTTCTTGCTTGGACAGGTGTTGTTTTAATCATAGAATGGGTCGGAAAGTTGGTACTGTATATATAAATCGAAAGAAATTTGGAACTTTTCACAAACCTTGCATTGCATGAAGGAAATGATAGCATTTCTCAACTGCCTGGCTGCTAACCAGCTCTGTGATGATAAGTGTCTCAAGCAGAAGGAACTTTTGGGTACTTGTATGGAGGCTCAGGTAGATTTTCCGTTGTTCTCCTTTGGATTATGCATCTTAATTTTGTTTTCGAATTTCTCATCTGTTTTTTTTTTTTTTTCATTACTTGAAGTCTATCCTAACGTGCCCTACTCTTTCGCTACAGAGCAACAAAAACAGAAAGTCAATGGGAATCATCAATTACCACTTGCAGAGGCTGAGCAGGGGAAGGAAGTAGTTTGGTTTTGTAGGGAACGTCGTTTAAATTGATGTATGATTATTTGTAGTCATTAGTGACAGAGGCTTAGCATGGAGATTGTTTATATTTTGACACCCGAGAACGTTCACGGATAATTTCCCTGTTTGAGATTCAATATGTATGGTGGTAAGGGAAGTTCAGGACATTATTTTGAACATTTCTGTTGCAGCTTATTTTATATAAGGGAACTTTTCATTAATTTGTAAACCTAAGTCTTTGCCTTGGGAGAACAAAGGCTTAAATTATCTTTATTTTTTAGTAAATTCTCTTACCAACATGAGCTGAATTGGCTCAACATATATGAAAGAATGATAGCCTATTCGCCCTAGTATTTTATTTTATAAGAGTTGTCTCAAGATCCACGAGTCCGTTTGGAATGCAGAACGTTGTAATTTATGCTAGCCTTAAGATTTTATTATATATGAAGAGATGATTGAATGTCTGTGGAATCAACTGGGATTAAAGACGATTGAATGCATGTGTGGATTCAGATGAGTTTTGTGAGTGAAGTTATTTTATATAAGCAAAAGATTTATAAAATATTTTATAACCGAGAGCGATTGACCTTTTTATTCATACATGTTGTATTACCGTCACTCACACGAGCTTCATGGACTATCCGGATTTTGCTTTGCCTAGAAAACCATTTTCACGGTATAGATGGCGATTTTTCAGGTTCATAGGTGTTGATAGGTAAGAGGTGTCTTGAGTAGCAGTTTGGGGAATTGAGTGCTTCGTGATTAGGTCAACCTCGTATCTTATGGACTTGGATCCTCTCCTGAGTCCAAGGAGAGGATCCTCCTGACCAAATGACTTGGGCTATTGGATGAAAATCCAACGATTATAATTATTATAACTTTAAAAGGACCCCCTGTTTATAAAATCCAACGGTCCAAGTCGTTTGGTCAGGAGGATCCTCTCCACCCAAGGAGAGAATCCAAGTCCGTATCTTACTGTCTTATTTTGTGAATAGTTTCATTTTGGGAGCTACGGGCGTTGTGCCTCTAGAGGAGGTTTTGTATATAGTTTGCAAACTCTTTTGCATTCTATGTAAGTGGCAGAGACCCCACCGGCACAGGCGGAGCCACAGTGGGGTCAATGGGGTTGCACAACCCCTTGGAAGCCATGGAAATAACTTTAGAGGTCCCTTGGAGCTGCTGGTGCGACCCCTTAAAGCTGCTGGTGCGACCTCTTGGAGCTGCTACATTTTTCTGGGTTTCTTCTGGTTTTCGTTCGGTTTGGCGGAAGACGAAGACGAAGACGAAGACGTTCTCTCTCTTCCTTTCGACTACACACTCTTCTTATTTAATTTTTTTTCTTAGTTTCTCTCCAATCAAATTTGTACAGCTAGCATCAAATTGCTTGCTTTGTGTAAAAAACCATAGGCTGTCAGTTCGGTTCGTGTGTCAAGTTGAAGATGTCACCATTAAGTCTTGGTGCAGATTGCAAAGTTCCCATGCGTCCACATCCACATATTTGACATAAATTAATGGTAATGATGTGTGTGCCCTTTCCACATCCACATATTTAACAACTTTATTTCTCTTTATATTCAACATAAATTAATATGATCTCTAAAAAATATTATTATGAACCACCATATTGACATCAGAATTTTATGTTTATTATGAACCATCCAACCCAATTTTATGTTTATTTTTTGTTGTCAGGGAAAGTGAAGGCACCTTTTAGTATGGTAACTATCGGCGGGAGGCTGATCACGCTATCCTACCAAGACCCGATGAAATGATGATATGCATGCCGTTTCTATTAAAAAAAAAATTTCGCGCTGCGCGCACTATCCTTATTGACCCCCCAAACATTATTTCCTGGATCCGCCACCGGTATGTTTATTTGTATAAGTTGTTTGATACATTCTGATGTGGTACTTTGGAATCGGGATGTGACAATCTTAGACACTTTTTTTTAAACTTTGTCCTGAATTCTATTTAATTTATTCAATCTAACGATCATGCTTTCTTAAGATTATAAGAAAGGCAAAGTCGTTAGGCATTTCTTTTATGGAGTTATCTTGATTTGATTGTAGCTTCAGTTTAACTTGCCAAGCCAATCTATGAAAATTAATACTCCGACCGAATATTCTAACCGTTAATTTTTTTTATTTATTTTTAACAAACGATATTATCTACCACTAACAAGTAAGGGTTGTGCTTAGCCTCACAATGGGCTAACGAAAATGTTGTTCAAATTTGCCCTTAGCGAGAGTTGAACCTAAGATTTTTATTTACAAGTGAAGAGAAATATTACTAGACCGTAGTGTTAAATGGCTAACCGTTAAAATATTAAACACGGTTTAAACACTAAAATATCCCGAGTTCCCATAAAAAGTGCCACAGCAGGTAGTTTTCATACCAAAAAAGAAAGAAAGAATGGCAAAAGAATACTCATAATGTTGTGGCCCATATTTAACTGACAGGGGACGGGGACCGAAGGCACAGAGAGAATATAGAGAGAGATATGTGTTTGTAGGGTTGTGTAGAGGATGTGTTATTCCTCCTACGCAGTGTCTTTATTTATAGTAATAAGAGAGAGAAGAAATCATTCTCCTCCAAGGAATACAAGTCTAATAGGGAAGAATAACTAGAATCAAATCTACTATAGGATTTACACAATCATCCACCCGACTTTCTTTATGTCATCTCATGTCACTTGCAATATGCATTGACATATACAATCGTTGCAACCTCAGCTTAGTGGCTAATAACGCATAACTTTATGTGGAATCTTCATCGGTCTATTCTGCGATGTCATTTTGAACCTCGACTCATTACATACCGGGCCTTTGTCCAACGCTTTTGTCATGCCCTGGACTTGGGTTGGCGGAAAAATATGACCATGTGCCCGACGTACGAGTAAAAGTAAAACTACAAGTAACTCCAAAATCTTACAGGGTGTACAAAATAAATAAAAACTCTTAAATCCCTCATCTAATACAAGCTCAACTCGTTTACCCTTCTTTAAACTTGTAGGAACCTGCAAGGTCTAAAATGTATAGGGTGAGCAAAACTGCAGTTCAGTAGGGACATAAGTCTTATCAAGGATAATTGTTATGACTAAACCAAGTGTCATACAACACATAATCAATTATAACATGTTATCAAATATAAATTATAGTTCATGAATGCAACTTAACTTCAATTACCCAGGCCATTAATTTATATAATAAAACACGCAAACCTGCATGTCCCATACCATGCATTTTACCACTACAGTGGTGGTCCAAATGCTCTATTGTATAAACTAACCCCCGTAACTCTGTCATCCCAATTTCTCCTTTTGTTATTCATCATGTTCTCCTTTCAGTCGCCAGTCTCCACTACTTTGCACCATTCCTATAATTTCACTTTTTCCATCCTTGCTGGTCCTTATAAGAGTCGAACTCAACCACACAAAAGAATATTTCATTTCCATATCTCAATCTCGAATATTCCAATAAAATCCGTCCCTTCCAATATGCAATGACATATGCATATAATTATAATCATCACAATATCCACATTATCAACAATAATATAAATCATATTCCAATAAACACATCAATTACAGAGGTATACCAAATATAACACATATTTCACAAAGTTTAAACAAGACAAATACCCCAAAATAGTGATAAGTTCCTCAAGAAACCCCTACCTCAATTCCAAAGCTAAAACGAAGATCCACGTTACTACCGCGATGACTAAACTCCATGTACTTGAGCAAGCTCTTTGATCACTCCTAACGTCATGTATTTCTTCCACTCTTATCTTTTCTAATCTCTCTATATGTATAAACTATACACACACACACACACTAACACGTTGCATGCATGCATGGCTTTCTACCTGCCAACATATGTCTCCTAATATGCGATGAATGAAAGAATGCAATGCAACCCTCTATTTATAGTAAAAATAGGTGGTGTCAAACTTGCTTTCAACTGGATGGTTGTGGCCAAAGATGACTAAGGCATTGTATGTACAAGGTGTCAAATGCATAGCTAATATGCATGACACGTCCAATTAGTATGCATAATAGAGTGCTTTGTCAGCACTTCTCATACAAACTAGGCACGTTGCAACCTAGTCATCAATTCTAGAGTCAAGAAGAAGGTAACTGAGAATGGTAGAAAGGTATCTATTCGAATGGGCTAAGAATAATGGTATATTGGATTTGTACATAAAATTGGGCTTCCAATGAACTCTTTCAAATAAAATAGAAATATATGTATATAAAAATAATGATTATTATAATTATGTACTTTAAATACGGTGTCACATAGCTTTATTCTCCTATAGAACAATATACAATTATTTTTGCAAGCATGAATTTTTTCATAACCCAATCTCAAACCATTCAACACCTTCTGCTCACTTTTATGATCTTTCGGCAAATTCTTGTCCTTTGGCAGCATTCTCTTGATAACCCCCAAAAAATAGTCTAACCATTGGTTGGAAATTCGATACTTTATTTTGCCATGCATTAACTCCACAATGGTCATGAGCACTGAATAGTCTACACATCTCGGGTATAATTCTTGGTTGGCACTTTTTAACAGTTGTTCATATTGTTCGAAATCTTCACCGTCCGTCGATTTAGGCACATCATCATCCCCTCCTTCGTTCGTATTCATCAAGGGAAATGGAAAAGCGTCATTTATAATATCCATAACCTGTTCGTTATGATCCACATTAGGTTTAACATTTTTCATTCGTGTCATGTTTGACGACGGAGCATAGTCTAATTGTTCTCCATGTTAATTACAAGTTGTATATATGTCTGTCATCCCATTTCTTAGTAAATGGAATCGAATATTTTCAAAAGTCTTCTCTAGTTGCCTCCAGGTTGTATCTGGATGCAAACTCAATAAACTCATTTATTCCATCCAAGTACTCGGGAGCACATCTGGTCGGATTTTGTATCCATTGTTTGTCTATAATGTCTGCATGTACAATAAAATTGACACAACTCCAACGAGATATTGTCATCTTATGCCTCGAGTTAGGACCCTAATCCCATTCGGGAATGCATAGTTATGTGACCCAGTTTACGACTCCATCAGATTAGATTTTAACATGGGAAAATTTCGACAGCATCTCCTTACAGTTCTTCAAGTAGCCGACGTAGTATCAAAATACTTATTCGGCACTCGAAGAACATAAAGAGATGTGACAGAGATTCCCATGATCAAAACATAATCATTCAACCATAAACTACGCCCCATAACTAGGCATTCTCAAAATGTCCAAATAATGGGACAATTCAAGAGATGTGACGTAAAATCATGCTTTCGCATCCATGCGCGAAATCCAACTAATCTTCGAACGGGAGACTAAGCTTTTATTGAAAATACGTGTGCAGAGTTAATTACTATTAACCCAGTACAACACAAAACAATTTTGTACGGGAAGTACACTTTTGGTTTTCATCCAAAAACCAAATACGAACAATACACCTCTAATTAACAAACAAATTAACAACCCTCATTAATAATTTGCATCTAATTTGTTGTAAATTCAAATAACTCCTAATTAAAAAACCAAACAATATACCTCTAATTTTGTTGTTCATTGAGCGATAATCATGGATACCAACCCTATACACAATAAATTTAATGGCGTTAGTTTGAATTCACAACAAAATTTTAAAATATATAACGGAAACACTTACTAAATATAGCAGTGAGGAAAGATAGTAGAGGCAGCAACTGCAAAATTTGTAGTTTCTGCCTCTGCACCTGAGGAATCTGATTATAAAGATGAAGAATTTGCACGATGAACAAGCTGTTGCGGAAAACGTATAGGTTCGAAATATGACGTCAAATTTAACTGCATTTTTACCCCCTTACGAGACGAACAATTCGTTGTGCAAAATAGATAGATTCGAAATATGGCGGTAAACTTAACCACATTTTTTACACCCTTTGCGCGACAAATTTTCATCCCGCAAGCATATTTGCGAGATGAAAAAGTAGTTCATCGCACAAACTCTATGCGACTAAGAGTTCGTCGCACAAAATTTATAACGACAAACGAATATGTAATTGATTATAATTATGAAGTTTACGTAAACATAGATCTTTAGTATCTATATTTACATACACTTCATAATTACAAACAAATATTCAATTATAATGTTTATTCTAAAAATAATTGAAAACATAAATAAATTAAATTAACCCATTCAATTATTTAAACAACAAAACATGAATTAAAGGCTAATTAAGTCCAAATACATAGCTTAGAATAAAACCTTAAAAATAAATATTGTCCTCAAAAACATAAATTTAAAACTATTGCTCTGCTGCTCCTCCACTCTGCTCCACATCATAACGCCACTGCTTGTAACCCTTCTTCAACGCCTCCTCCATCAACTTCATCAACTCTTCGTTCATGTCATCAAGAGTATAGTTACATTGTTACACATATATGCAAATAATTAATTACATATAAAAATAATTTCACAAAATTAATTATTTTCCACATTTGTCACACTTACTAATAATTGATCCATTATCGCCTTCTTCCTATCCTTGAACACATATTTCCAAGAGCGCCTCTCAACAGTAGGACAATTGTTCTGCACTGCTACACCAATCGAATGCGCAAACTCCACATCTTTTGTGATATCATAGGGCCTGGGAGGCATGCTCTGTAGAAGATTTCTTTCCTCCATTCAAGCCCGGACCGCTGCTCCCCTACTGTCTTTATTATCTACCATCAAGTCTATAAAAGAATGTGAAGAAAATTGCAAAACAATATGTGCTTATAAAAAACACATAACACTTTACGCGACGAACGGTTCGTCGCATGTTGATGACTACAACCTTTGTGCGACAAACATTGCATCGCTCAAAAGTATGAAATAAATATGCAATAAATACTCAATATATGACACGACTTCTGTTACACCCATCCCTAATTTAAATTGTATTTTGACTAAGTTTGAGATTATCTTGCTTTTAAAATACTTTTTAATTCTTAATTGATGTGCCCGAGGAGCCCACCTTCTGTTTTTGTGTCCCCCTTTCCTGTCACTCTTCCATCTCTCTCAGCCCTCTTTTTTCTCTCACTCTCCCTTTCTCTCGACCTCACTCTTCCATCCTCATCGTCAAACCCACACACACCCACCACCACAACCACCTAGCTACGACACCACCATCACCTCTGGAACTTTCTTCTCTCTCTCCCCAATCTCGGCGAAGCTCCTGGACACCCAGAGAACACCCAAGTCTCCCCCGACAACTCCGGCGACTTTTGAGGCAATTTCCGGCCAAACCACGGAGAGTTGGCTGGCGTGCAAGGCATCAATCTCTTCGTCTCGCTGAGTACTACTACTTTCCTTTTTGTTTCACCCAATTTCGTTGAGTATTGAAGAAGTTATACTCATTTGAATCTTACCCAGTTTCCGGCGACCTCCGAGGCTTTCGTGGCATTTTTCGGTCAAACCACGGCGAGTTAGATGTCGTGTGAGGTTCCATTCTCTTCATCTCTTCGAGGGCTACGATTTCCATTTTGAATCACTTGATTTCGTTAAGTATTAACAAAGTTATGGCCGTTTAAAGTTTATGTAAATTCCGGCCGAATCCGGCAACCCAGAACACCCAAGGCCTTTGGGCCTTTCCTGCCGAGCCCAACCCAAAACCCATTTCAATTTTATTATTTATTTTATTAATTGTTTTAAGTTAAAGGCCTTTGGGCCAAATTAGCTAAGGCCCTAAGCCTTTTTTTTCTAAAAACCTAAAACCCTTAGGCTTAAGGCCTTTGGTCTGTAGCTGTTGGGGGCCCTAAGCCCAACCCCAACCTTTTTAATTATTTTTGTTTATTAAATTGATTTTAAAACCCCTAAAGGCCTTTAGGCCATTTTCTTTTAGGGCCTTAGGCCCGTGCATCCTAAGCCAACCCTTTAAACCCCATTATCCTAAACCCTTAACCCTAATCTGTCCAAACCCTTTATGGAAATATTTCGTTAGGGAATATTCCATTAGAGAATATTCTATTGACGTTTATGAAATTTAACCGAGACCCTTCTTAGGGTAATTCGACGTTCTGAATCTGTTTCCGACGTCCGTTTTCCCAAATTCAATTGTTATAATAGAGTTTTATTAATTGGACTATTTATGTGCTTAGGGGCAATATTTGTGACGTTTACGTGGTTGCTAGTTTGCATGGCTTTTCGGTGGCTAAGTATCTGTCAGTTGACCCCTTCTAAAAATGCATGTTTTGATAGTAGAAATGCATACATAAAAAACATGATTTAATGATTATGTTCTATGAAACGCTTTGAGATAACATGCTTACTGAGGCTATTTTGAATTATTACTATTTTTCCTATAACCCATGTTCTTATAGAATATCCGATGGATGACGATATGATATTTAAAATATGTTTCGAACACCTCTTTATAGTATAGATGATGGATGACTTTATACTATGAAGTTGCTTTTCAATATATATATGTGTTCAATGGTTTTGTACTTACCTAGTGGTCATTTCCGCTACGGGACGTAGGGATAGATTCTGGTCCGTCCCGGGCGACAGTTTGGTGTTGGCATAGGGCCTGAAGTGTGTTTCCTCTAGCTATTTAGCACAGGGACAGGGAGCTGGCATGTGGCCTAAAGTGTATTTTCCTCTGACTATCTGCTCAGAGACGGGGAGCCGACATGGGGCCTGGGGGTTATCGGACAATTCACTAGTGATTATTATACATACAAGATATGATTTGAGACATTGCACGGCATGATAGGTTTTAGAAAACCTATGTTTATCATGATCAAGGTATAAAATATCGATGATATCGGAAATATCGGTAGTCCAAAAACATGGAAATTTCGATGGAAATATCGGGATATTATCGATATCGATAAAAATTGAATAAAAACCACGGAAATTGTAAGAAAAACTTGGAAATTTTTATTGAAACTTTAGAGAATCTTTATTTAGTCAATTATATATTAGTTTATCGAAAAAAAAATTAGAAGGAAATGCATTACATGATGGATTTAATTAATTTAAGTTGATTATACAGCGAGCTGGCAAACATTGTGAGTATAGAAAATATGTAGTAATTAATGAAAAAAAGATTAAACACACCATAATCATTTATATATAATGATTTACTATAATATTTTACACTTTATATATTGCATGGTAAGATACATGAGTGATTTAGTACCACATAAAGTTTCTATGAGGTTCAAATTTTTCACTATCTTCAATATCTCTATGTGTATAGTAAGTTTATTGTGAAGAGTATTCATCAAATGATAAATCCCCAAAATAGTTTTGCATATAATTGTTAGCATGTCACTCATATAAATATAAATATTTTAAGCATATTTTCACTAAATCATAAGTGATATATTGTGGTTAAGGTGTTGGAGGAGTAAAATGGGAGGGGTTCAAATCCCCTTTGTGTTTTTTTCCTCCATTTTTCCCTTTTTTTCTTCTTTTTCCTTTTTTTTTTCCTTCATTTACATCGATATTTTAGCGATATTACACCGATATTTTGACAAAATATTGCTGAAGTGTGAGCGAAATTATTGACATTGATATTTTCTGATATTATCGTCGATATTGTCGATATTTGTACGATATGTACATGGATATGTTCCGAAATATCAGTGATTCGAAAAAACCAAAACATCCTCGATATTTCGTCGATATTATCGATATTTCAAATTATGATCATGATATATATGTGTTTTCATAAAACCTGGGGGTTAGTACGTTGATAACTGTTTTACTATTTATATATCAAATTGGTCCACTCATGTTTGTTTTGCGCCCCCTTCAGGACTTAGAATCAAGACATACAATCTCGGCATCCAGACACTTCTGCATCAGCATCTTTGAGTCCTCTCGGTGCAGAACCCATCCTTTGTTTCATTAAATTTTATATTATTTCTTTCGGTGTTCTAATTAGTCGTATGTTCTGAACACGTTCCTTAAATGCATATTCTTGATTCTTTTATATTTATAAGTCTTATCTATTCCTTATTCTCAGCATTTGCACTCAACAAATGGCTTTCATCACCATTGGGTGTCGGCCAGTACGTGCCTATCCTGGTATTCGGGGAATATCAGGATCAGGGTGTGTCAATTTCAACACCATCGACTGTCGCTTTGCACGATGAAGGCTTGTCTCTCAACGTTCTACGCGACCAAACTTTCGTCGCATAATTAAGCGGTAAATACGATGACTTAAACGCTAACTGACCGTTTTACAATGTTTTTGCTCAACGAAATCTCATCCCGCAAAGGTTTTAGCGACAAAACTTTTGTCGTATAAATCCTTGCACGACTAATTAAAAATATTTACTTTATTCTATCTCGAAAACAGTTTCTCAAAATACTAATGTCAATATTATAGTATCTTAGAAATCTGTTCTCGGGACGAAACAAAATAAATATAGTCCATATAAATTTATTCTTCCAAATTAATAATAATTCAATGTCATTATTTAATAAACCATAAATAGACTAATAAAAAAAAACTATTCTAATCACCTGCTAGTCCAGCCACTCTGTTCTGCTTTGCGTCACGTTCAACATAAAACTTCAACTCCCATAAATGATACTTGAACACAATGTCGATGCACTTCATTAGATTTGAGTCACTTTTGTCAATGTCCCAATCAGGCTAATATGCAAAAATAAATAAATTATACATGTCACTATTATATTTTATCTAAAGAACTAAATTATTATTTAACTAGTTAATAATGTACATGTAGTGTTAACTCATCGATCATGACCATCTTTATCTCCTTGGGGACGTCTTCCAAGACTCCCAATTCACTCCGCATCTGTCACACACCAATACCCTAATGTCACCCCTAAACTTGTTCACCATATCCGACTTCACATATCTTACTAATTCTGCATAAGTGATTCGGTAGCGGCTCTTAGCAGAAGAAGTGTATCAAACGCATGTCGCAACTCTCTTCTTTTTCTTGTCTACCAACAAAATAAAAACTTATATCAGTCAACTTAAATATTTAATTAATTTACACAACCAACAAAATTTAATATGTATTACCTTTCTCAGAACCTTTGCTCTGAAGTCTCTTTGATGAAGGACCACTAGAGTCTGATATTGCGTACGAAAAAACAAATAATAATTGGAATAATAGTTCGGTGAAAGTAAAGAGTTTTTGGATTGAATTGTGTTGAGACAGAGTGAAATTGTCTATTTAACGGAATTCTGGCTTCTTTGTGCAACGAAACCATCATCGCGCAAAACCATGGAGTAAATACCGCATTCAACACTTTGACTAAACAATTGATAATCTAGTAAATGTTTGAACCTTTGCACGACGAAATATTGGTCGCGCAAAGTGACACACGCCATACCTATTTTTTGCGGCAAAATACAAGCATTTGCGAATTTTTCTGCAAACCTTTGCTTGACAAAACCTTGCGTCGCGCAAGTTATTTATCCCATTAAATTCTTTTCAACAAAGTTGTGTGACGGAATGGTACATTCATCGCGTTAACCTATTTTGTGCGACCAGTTTCCTTTCGTTGCATAAAGTTTGGTCACGCAAATAGTTTTTTCTACTAGTTGGAGTATATAAGCATTATTTCTAGCTGTTGCAATCATTTTTCTCAGCCAAAAACCCTAGCCGCACTACCTCAAATCCATAACCATTTTTGCCTTCAAAACCCAAAACATCAAAGCATATAACCTTCTTCCTCATAGACCCGAGCTCAAATCACATCCTCATAACACATCTAAGTCCCTCTCACCGTCCTCGGGTCCAAGTCCAAGTCCATTTTAGGTCACAATTGTTGGAAATTTGAATAGTTTGAGTAGAAATTTCTTTGTCCCACATTGGCCATTCTCAAAAGATTTTATCACTTTATAAGGCTTTGTCCTTTATACAAAGTGATTGGAGTAATAGGCCTGGAGAATAAAATTGGGCTCACCTTTGGGGTTGAGCTTTGAGGTGCACTAATTAATATATATATATATATATATATAATTAATTTCGAATTTAATTAATTATTTGTTTTTTACCAACAAACTCATCCTTTCAGATGAAGTCTGAAGAGTTCAGAAAGAACACAGAGCAAAGCACCCATCTGGAGAAGATGTCTCCCAACAGACACATCCCATTCTCATACATGTTGCGAACAAGCATCCTTCTATTATATATACATCCATCTGCATGACATTTAAGACACAGAAAATCTATATTCTTCTTCTACAATCTCAAACATCCTTTCTGAGAGAACCACACAGAAGTTCGCCAGAAGTTAAGTTTTCCGATGATGGAATTCTAACTTGATCGTTGAATCCTGATGAAGCAGACGTCCGTAGAACTACAAGCACTGAGTAGGGACAAATTTCTGTTTCAAGGACATTGCGGTACGCAAGCCTTGATCTTCAATCTTTCTGGTTTAAATTATTTCGTTGTTCATACTCTGTTCAATATTTATTCTATTTATTATTTATTAGCATATATAAAATTATCACAGATTGTTGACATATATCCAACAACAATATCATTCACAAGGTAGTATTGTGCTCTCTACTTTCATTTACCACCTGCCCAATCAAATGCTTTAAGGTAATTGTACCTATTCCTCATACTTATTGTTTAAGCGTATAACATTTATAATGAGGCGGCTTTAAACAATAGTCTTTGCTCTTATATTAAACTAGTTTAGTTTAACATGTGAAATGGTCATAAAGTATCATCATATGATTGGGTTTAGGGTACATTTCCAACATCATGCACAGTTTTGAATGAGAGAAAGAACTGAGGATTCCTCTTTTCGAATCTGACTCTCCACAGGAATTTTAGTTGCTCTTATATTCATCACTACATGAATTGGGTTCAAGGTTTCCTCAACCCCTTCTCATCAATGGATTGCTGACGTATACGAGGTTTTTTTTTTTTTTTTACTTTTCAAATTTTACAAAGGGGCATGCCTATATTATATATATCCATAATAGATAAACCTATAGATTTAAACCCAATATCTTTCTATAGATAGTAATGGTTTCAACTCATATGTATGTGTTCTATGACGTGGAATAAAAAAGGAGATAAATGGAATGAATTAGCAATTTGTGGGCAAAGAAAATGGCTCTAGTGATCTTGTGGAATATAAAAAACTTATCAAAATCCTATTTTTTAAGGACGAGTTGAGGGTGTAGGCATAATTACCAGTAAGGAAGTATTAAATTGGGTTTATTGGGACCAACTGCAAGCTTCTAGAATACAATGGGATCCTCGTAAAGTTGATTATTATGAATGTTATGACAAATTTGATTGGGAAGTAACATCTCACAACTTTGGCAGATCACTTAGCCCTATTCATCTTTGGCTCAAGAACGCTTGATCAGTGAGCTATTACGGTGAAGGTTCATGCAAT
The DNA here is from genome assembly GCF_042453785.1 of Malus domestica. Lineage (NCBI taxonomy): Eukaryota > Viridiplantae > Streptophyta > Magnoliopsida > Rosales > Rosaceae > Malus > Malus domestica. The sequence goes on along the minus strand of NC_091662.1, from coordinate 32,716,199 downwards.
CAAGGCTGAAAAGAAATCTAGATAAAAACTATTGTTTTGGAATAACCTGATTGCGTGATGATATTGATGAATTGGTTTGGAGCAAAAAATTCCAAGTCAGATTCCTTAACGCAGAGGAGGAGCGTCCTGATCACGTGTTGTGGCCTATTTTATTGACAATGAATAAAGGGGTGTGGCAAAGAGAGAGAGTGGAGAAAGTGTAGGGATTACTCTGTGTGTGTTATTCCCCTTACACAATACCTTTATTTATAGCAGTAAAGAGGAAAGGAATTACTTGTCCTCCAAGTAAATAAAATCCTATAAGGAAAGAATAACTAGTAATCAAACCTATTTAGGATTTACACAATCACACTTAAATATAATATCTATAACAACTTTTTATTTATTTATATAATTAGTTTAAAGAGGGTAGATTGCATATTTTATCTTTTGTTTAGTTGTTAGACAAGAGAGTTCTTGAGCGTAATTGAGTGTGATACCAATGTATTGAACTTATGAGTGTGATATATTAACTCAAGAAGATCATATCAAACATACTGAACTCAATATATTGAACTCACACTAGTGTAGAAGTAGTGTTTATAGATATCAAACTCAGGTTGTCTGATTCTTATATATAGATATCACACTCACTCAAACTACGACCTTCCACAGTAGGATGAAAAAAATGAGGGTTGTACCAATATATTGAGGTAATATAGGAATCACACTCCTACCAATGTATTGAACTCATGAGATTAACAATATATTGAACTCATGAGATTAATAATATATTGAACTCATGAGATTAATAATATATTGAACTCATGAGTTCAATAATTAAAACTCATGAGTGTGATACTTATAAATTAGTACGTTCTAAGTATGATTCTCACAGTTATATAATTCACTGTAGTGTAGCACTAGGGTCATAGATATCAAACCTAGACTGCGTGACTCCTATAATAACACTCACTTAAACTATTGTGGAATAACTTAGAAAAGAGAAAATCATCGCTAATTGCAAGCAAGGCCTAAACCCTAAACTTCTCATTGTGCCTACCGTATCTTACACGTCTAGGACTATGCATGCACGCTATATAAGAATCTGTTATGAAGTTAAGAATTCATGTTAAGGCCGTTATAACTGTTAACTCAAACATACTCGTCCAGGGTTTAAACATAATTTCCAAACAAAGCTATTAACTCAAGCAGAGTTCAGCCAGGACTTATATAATCATGCTTAACACCATTATTTAATACGCTGGTTACAAAACAAAAATTCCTTCATTTCACTCTTTGTCCCTTCGCGCTTCTGTTTAGTTCTTTCAAGAAAAACCCACACACACTGTTTTAACTAATGGCGCCTTCCCATTTTATGATGCGGCGGGTAGAATTTATTGGGAGGCAGTGGAACTTGTTCGACATAACCACTTTGATTGTCGTTCTGCTTTTCCATATCCTTTCTCTTCTAGCGCCATTTTATTTCAACTGGGGTGCATTTTGGTTGTTCGTGGCACTATATTTTTTGACAGGTCTAGGAGTAACCCTAGGGTACCATAGGAGCCTTGCGCACCGGAGTTTTAAGCTTCCCAGATGGCTCGAATACTTTTTTGCCTATTGTGGTGTTTTGGCACTTCAGGTCTGCTTAAGAGAAATGCTGATAGAGGAATATATACGAATTTAGAAACCATGTGATATATATCGCAAAACCGCAGTTGATAATTAGATAAAATATTTAGTACCCTTAACTTTGCTGGTGTTTGAGATCTGATTCTCACCAGAATCATTAAATTGATGTGTAATTTATGTAATTGTACTTTTTTTTCATTAAGTTTAGAATTTTTTTGTGAACTGATCTTGTGTTTGGTTTGCAGGGAAATCCAATTGAATGGGTGAGCACACATAGATACCACCACCAGTTTACAGACACAAAGAAAGACCCGCATAGCCCACTTATGGGGTTCTGGTTTAGTCACATTGGTTGGGTCGTCAATAACAGCTTTCGGTTTGAAAGTGTACAAAATTCTCTCTCTCCCCTTCAGTATAAAACTCCCTCTCTCTCTCCCTCTCTCTCTCCCTCTCTCTCTCCCTCTCTCTCTCTCTCTCTCTCTCTTTCTCTCTCTCTCTCTCTGACAAAGTGAGATGGATACCAATTTTGCAGTATGAAAGACGACTAAAGAATGTTGAAGATTTAAAAAGGCAGCCGTACTATAGGTTTCTTCATCGTACGTATCTTCTTCACTCGGTTGTTCTTGGAGTTCTACTGTATGTCACGGGAGGACTACCCTTTCTGGTTTGGGGAATGGTAAATTACTTGTACTATTTTCTTTCTCGTCAAAGGAAGCTGGCCCCGCCAAATTTACTTTCACGTATATCACTAGGAAAAAGATTCAAACTGTAACCTAATATATATACCCTTTTTTCTTACATTGAAAACATGACAAGCTCGTCAAGTGATTAAGTGAAGCGGTAGCTCGTCAAAAAGAAACTTATATATAATTACACAACGTCTCGTACGAATGATACAAAGTAAACTAATGTGTACAAATACTTATGCATGTCTTTGTATTATTGACACGGAACGCCACAATAACTATGTACCCATGCTATATATGGAAATCGTGCTCAATAATTAGACGCAATACATGGTCCATAAATATATCATAGTATCTTTGCCATTACATTTTTTATAATTCATGACCCATAAATATTACTAGTCCATCGTCTTATCGTTTTTTAATGTAATCAGCTGGATTTTTACTCACTGCAGGGTGTGAGGACGGTAGTACTTTACCACGTTACTTTCTCAGTAAATTCTATTTGCCACACATGGGGAAGCCAAGTATGGGATACCGGTGATTTGTCTAGAAACAACTTGTATGTGTGTGTGTCTGTAATGTAGCTATAACGGAATCTCCATATATTATGTACGTTCTTTGCATGGATAAATAGTAAAAGTAATTGTGAATTTGAATTGTTTTAGGTTGGTGGCATTGCCGACCCTTGGAGAAGGCTGGCACAATAACCACCATGCTTTTGACTACTCAGCTCGGCAAGGCCTGGAATGGTGGCAGGTTGATATTACATGGTATGTAATAACAATTCTTCAAGTTGCTGGTTTGGCCACCGACGTGAAAACCCCAACTGAAACTCAAAAGAAAAGGAAAGCTTTACACAAACAAATCATTGAGAGAAACAATTAAGACAAAAGTTGGCAACGGATATCTTCCAAACCACGAATATTACTGCGTTTTTTTTTTTTTTTTGCTCATTTATGTATTTATTATCGTTGTCTTGATTAGGGACGTGGAAAAGGGTTTTGATCTCTCTCTGTTTGCCCAGCTGAAGAGATCAAATCCACAAATTAACGTTTGCCAAAAATAAAGGAGCTCGTATAATATTCCCATTATATATGGAGAGTTTTAAGCCCATTACATATGTCGTATAATATTCCCATTCGGACCCCGAGTTTTATGTAGTCTCCCATTCTTCATATTTCATCGTCTCCAAAAAAAAAAAAAATTAATTTTCATCCTAACTTTTAAGTGATGATGATACTCACCACTCTATTGATCACCGTTGCATGAATTTAAATTTCGCGATCGTGTAGTGGATAGACACAAATTTCAAAAGTTAAACTCATCCAATAATAATAAGTATGGTGGTGAGCAAAAATTGCACCCGAGAAAAATAATCACATCCATTATCATTCGAAGAGATCCTATATATGAGGCATTTGTGAGCATAAGCAGCAAAAGTGTATGCAATTGAAAACCCGACACGTTCTATAAAGCAAACAGATGTGCAGATGAAGGTCAATATGACGACTAAATAACGCTTTGGAAATTTCATCGTCCTCATACCTCACCTTTTGTGACCTTTATAAGTACTTTGCATTGCCAATATTGCCTTCCAAACCTTTTTTGTATTTTCTTTAGAAAAATCAACTTTGTCAATGTCTGCTATCTTTGGGTGAGCTGACTTTTAACAGCTCACGTTTCTTACAAAAGTGGTTCAGAAGAGGAAAGTGGCAACTTCATGAGCATCACAAATCAATGCTTAGATATGTTGAATAATCTGCAGGAGGAAAAAGTGGTTTAGAAGAGGAAAGCAGCAGCTTCACAACTTGTTTGAACAGCACCAAAACAACATAGCATGCCAAAAAAAAAACCAAAACCATTGTACAAAATCCTCAAACCCTATAAAAAAAAAACAGAAAGCAGAATCTTAAGAACCTGAAGAAAGACAGATTATATTCCAAAGTGTAACTTTCCTGAAGCTGAAGCAAAATCCCAGTTTGGTCTGAAACCTCCTAAAAGTCTCTAAATTGAAAATCCCGAATAACTTTCTTCCGGGTTCTTTTGTTCTCTCATTTGGGTCTACATTTTGTAGGGGTGATCAAACCCGTTGACCACTAAAAAGAACTAACATTCTACGATTGAACTCAACTGTGCATGTTAAAATGAAACCAGGTCAACTGAAACGCATAAATCAAGAAGATCCAACATTTTTCAAGCATTTCACAGGCCCCCCAACCCAGATGTACAAACTCTCCTACCTATTTCTAAATCTTCAACTACATTGTCAAGTACAACAACAAAATGTACATTCAAAACAAAAATCATACAAAGATCAATTGAAAACAAAAAGTCCCCACTTGATAATTCACAAATAAGACAATAATTGGATCCGTTGATTAGAATAATTAGCAAATTAAAATCCCAAATCCCAATTCAGAAGGGCCTAGGAGGTTGAGAGATCGGAGGTACGGTGGAGTATTGAAATTTGAACAACAATAAGAAGAAAGAGGAGGAGGAGGAGGACTTACCAGTTAGAAAGCAGAACAGAGGACAGGAGCTGGAAACGCAGCGCCTGGATTCGTGCAGCGGCTGAGCACTGCACTGTGGAGATACCGTTGATGCCAGAAATTAGAAATTTGGACTCTTAATCCCGTTTAGCAGCTCAAACTGGATTGATTATTTCAGTTGAATATGATAATTTGTCGTCGGACTGACTATTTAGTCGAACGTTTGATGCATAATCAAATTAAATACCGATTTTTATATATATATAAAAAATAACATCGGATGAAATACCTATTTTTATATATAAAAAAAAAATGCCCGTTTACTTTTTATGAGTCCTTTGAAATAGGTCCAATTGGACTAAAAATTTGATCTATTTCAAAAGTTAACATTACACAAAAATTAGATCTGTTTCAAAAGTAGGTTATAAAATTGGACGTATTTCAAATTATCCCTATTTTTTTTAAAGAGTACAATCAAATTAAAGAGTATTGATTAGATTTGTTCTCAGTTAAAAAAAATAAAAATTCTTAGTTCATCTTGGACTTGTTTTTTGTTTGCACTTTGCTTGGACAGGTGTTGTTTCAATCATAGAATGGATCGGAAAGTTGGTACTGTTTATATAAATCCAAAGAAACTTGGAACTTTTCACAAACCATGCATGAAGGAAATGATAGCATTTCTCAACTGCCTGGCTGCTATCCAGCTCTGTGATGATAAGTGTGCAAGACATATTCTTAAATCACAACAACAAGATATTAGGATCACGAATAAATCAAATCAATATGAAATAGAGATAGACTAATTATATTGAACTTATCTGTAGAATTCGGAAGACATGATTATGAAGATGAAGCCATTGATGAACTCTGGTTGTCTTCTCCTTCCAATACTCCAAAATATCCCTCTACTATATGAATAGGTTTTAGTATTATGAGGATTTCAACGTATGGAAGCAGGGACTTAACCTAGTATTTATTTATCATTAGGTTTCCTTATTAGCCGGCCTATTAACAGCTAACAAGGTCAACCCTATTACCTTGATCGAGTCTTATCATGATGCAATATCTTTGTATTTGAACCTCTAGATAATTCTCCTAGATTAGCTGCAATAATTTAAGACTCCACAATTGTTACTGAACTAGGACTCTTAATTTACTCGAATTGCACATCACTGAATAATCAAGTGATTTGTTCCTCAAGTAAACCAATTGTCACACATTGCCATTCACTGAACTTTACAAAGTGTGTCAAGCAGAAGGAACTTTTGGGTACTTGTATGGATCAGGTGGATTTTCCGTTCTCCTTTGGATTATGCATCTTAATTTTGTTTTCGGATTTCGCATCTGTTTTTTTTTTTTTCATTACTTGAAGTCGATCCTAACCCGCCCTACTCTTTCGCTACAGAGCAACAAAAACAGAAAGTCAATGGGAAGCATCAATTACCACTTGCAAAGGTTGAGTTGGGGAAGGAAGTAGTTTGTTTTGTGCGGAACGTCGTTTAATTTGATGTATGATTATTTGTAGTCATTAGTGACAGAGGCTTAGCATGGAGATTGTTTATATTGTAACACCCGAGAACTTCCGCGAATAATTTCCCTGTTTGCAGCTTAGTTTGATATAAGGAAACTTTCCATTAATTTGTAAACCCAAGTCTTTGCCTTGGTAGAACAAAGGCTTAATTTATCTTTATTTTTCAGTAAATGTTCCTACCAACAGCCGAATTGGCTCAACATCCATGAGTGTGTCTGGAATACATAACGTTGTGATTTGTGCTAGTTCTAATATTTTATTCATATATATAAATGAGATGATTGAATGACTATGTAGATTCGATCAAGTTTTGTGAGTGAATTTATTTTATATGAGCAAAAGATGTATAAAATATTTTATAACTGAGATTGATTGTCATATTACTGTTACTCATACGAGCTTCATAGATTATCCGGTTTTTGCTTTGCCTGGTAAACCATTTTCACGGTGTAGATGGCGATTTTGCAGTTTGACAGGTGTTGATAGGTACGAGGCGTCTTGAGTAACAGTGTTGGGGAATTAAGCGCTTAGTGATTGGATTAACCATGTATCTTATTGTTTTATTTTGTGAATAGTTCCATTTTGGGAGCCTACAGGCGTTGTGCCTCTAGATGAGGTTTTGTACATAGTTTGCAAACTCTTTTGCATTGTATGTAAGTGGAAGAGACCTCATCAATATGTTTATTTGTATAAGTTGTTCGATATGTACTAATGTGACACTTTTAATACGCCCGATTTCATATATGCTTCGTAATCAGGACATGACAGTCTTAAACACCCTTCTTTCATCCTTATTCTAAATACTATTTAATTCAATTTATCGATCATGCTCGCCTAAGATTCTCATTTTGAGAAAGAAAATTAATCGTTAAAATCTTAATCACGGTTAAAACAGTGAAATATCCCGAGTTCCCGTAAAAAAGTGCCGCAGCCGGTAGTTTTCAAACCCAAAAAGAACAAAGACTCATAAGAGTCCAAATTTCTAATTTATCGCATCAGCAGTATCAGCAGTGCTTCAGCCCCTCCACGGATCCAGGCGCCGCGTTTCCATCCTCCTCTCCTCTGCTATGCTCTCTAACTGGTAGCTCCTTCTCCGCCTCCTCCTCTTCTTCTTTTGGTTGTTCAAATTTAAATACGCCACCGTACCTCCGATCTCTCAGCCTCCTAGGACCCTACTTCTCTTCTTCTTGCCTTCAGTTTTATCGTCTGAATTTGGATTTGGGGATTTCGGAATTAGGGATTTTAATCTGCTAAATTGTTCTGATTAACGGATTCAATTATTGTCTTATTTGTGAATTATCAATTGGGGACCTTTTGTTTTCAATTGATCTTTGTATGATTTTTGTTTTGAATGTACATTGTGTTGTTGTACTTGATAATGTAGTTGAAGATTTAGAAATACATAGGAGAGTTTGTACATCTGGGTTGGGGTCCTGTGAAATGCTTGAAAAAAGTTGGATCTTCACGAATTTTGCTTTTCAGTTGACCTGGTTTCATTTTAGTTCAATCATAGAATGTTCGTTCTTTTTAGTGGCCAACGGGTTTGATCACCCCTACAAAATGTAGATCCAAATGAGAGAACAAAAGAACCCGGAAGTAAGTTCTTTGGATTTTCAATTTAGAGACTTTTAGGAAGTTTCAGACCAAACTGGGATTTTGCTTCAACTTCACCTTCAGGAAAGTTTCACTTTGGAATATAATCTGTCCTTCTTCAGGTTCTTAAGATTCTGCATTTCTGTTTTTTTATAGGGTTTGAGGATTTTGATTTTGGAACCTAAAGTTGGTTTTGTTGACCTTTTTCTTGCTTTCGTGTATGTATCTGACTCGGTATTGTTTCACTCTTAATAGTTATATTTTAGATAAGTTTTTAGTGTCTGCAACTAAATTGTATTGGGTACAGAATTGCTTCAACTGCAAGGCAGTTTAGGCCTTCAGTTTTCACTCTTGATTGCTCAAAATATATTATTTGTGGGAATTCACGTTTCAGAGTAGAATTGGCTAGTAGATAAGGAAACAAAGAGTGTTAACCAAATAAAGAAAAAACAAAGAGTCCAATCAGTTATTAAACGTAGCAATACAATTGATTAGAGTTGGGAATTAACATAGAATAAATGATGGCAATACATAAGTAAACCAAAGCAATAAAGTATGTTGCCATGCCTATGGCACAAAAGTAAACACAAAAAAATAAAAATAAAAATAAAAAATAAAAAATGCTAACAATACATAATTGGGGTGATGATGCATGAAACAAAGAGAGGGGGTGACAGAGTGGGACCGAAATAGAGGGAACAAAGAGTGACTGAGAGTCTTTAACAAATTCACACTGATCTTCAGTGCTGAAAAATGCAAGTTAAGAAGAAATTCTTTGCTGTTCAAATTTTGGGGTGTTGATCTTTGTGTGGAAGGTCTCTAATTTGTACATGGTGGTGGTCTGAAATGGTCACCCACAAACTGATGGAAGAATTGATTCGCAACTCAATGATTCACTTGTCTACAAATGGGCTAGAAAGGGTCTGAAAAGAGATGAAAGAATTGCAAATGGTGAGTCAGTTCTTTTGTTTCCTGTCTGCTCAATGATTGTCTTGGATTCCTTATGATCAGTTGAGGGAAATTTTCTGGATAAGTGCAATTAGGGCATACTTTTGGTTACTTGGGTCACAATGAGATTAATTAAGATTTAGGGTTTGCCAATTCGGGATAAATTTTGCCAAAACCCTGATATGGGGGAAAGATAAACACTTCAACCCCCTATCTATGTCAAGAATGCGAAGCCAAGATGTTTCATGGATAGCCCTGCCTAGGCGAAAGCCTTGAGGCGTGAGGTGAAGCCTCATGGGACCTAAAATTATTAATTATATATATAATATATAATATATCGATAATAGAGTCGAAATCAAACATTATAGAAGAATAATCAACAATCAAATAAAAAAATTTCTCCATTGTAGGTGAGAAACCATAACCCTAAAAAAAGGCCTCAGCTGACATCTCAGGTGCGCCTCAACCATGCCTAGGCGAGTTTAAACCTACTCCCGTTGGGCATAGGCGTTTTCCTCACCGCCCCACCTCGAAGGCCGCCTAGGTGCTCCTCAAGGCTCGTGTTTTAAAACACTGGTCAAGACCCTAAAATTACATGCATCCTTCCATGGATATATGTATTGCCAATTTTTCCTAGATTTGCCTCCTTTGCTGTACATGAATACTGTGCCAAGGCTGTTGATTCATCGATGTGTTTTTCTATTTAAAACGTGGTCACCCAAACAATATGGAATCCGAGGGGTGTGAGTCCGTGTATACATTATAGAACTAATAGAAGTGATAATGCCATAAAAAATGAAGAGGGCTCTGTCTAAATTTTGACTGACAAAGCACTTTCTTGGATCTTGGAAGCCCCTGTACAATGGTTTTGGTTTTTTTGGTATGCTATGTTGTTTTGTTGCTGTTCAAACAAGTTGTGAAGCTGCTTCTTTCCTCTTCTAAACCACTTTTTCCTCCTGCAGATTATTCAACATATCTAAGCATTGATTTGTGATACTTGTGAAGTTGCTGCTTTCCTCTTCTGAACCACTTTTGTAAGAAACGTGAGCTGTTAAAAGTCAGCTCACCCAAAGATAGCAGACATAATAGCTACAGTTGATAACATTGACAAAGTTGATTTTTCTAAAGAAAATACGAAAATATTTGGAAGGAAATATTGGCAATGCTAAGTTCTTATAAGGGTCACAAAAGGTGAGGTATGAGGACGATGAAATTTCCAAAGCGTTATTTAGTCGTCATATTGACCTTCATCTGCACATCTGTTTGCTATATAGAACGTGTCGGGTTTTCAATTGCATACACTTTTGCTGCTGATGCTGCTGGGGTAAATCAAGCAAGTAAAGGCACAATTCTTTCTACATTCTATTATGGCTATGCTTGTTCACAGGTGCCTGGAGGCTGGGCAGCCCAGAAAATTGGGGGAAGGAAGGTTCTTCTCCTTTCATTTGTATTATGGTCAGCTACTTGTGCATTGGTCCCTTTGGACCCCAATCGAGTCTTTGTCATGGTAATTGCTCGGCTGCTTGTTGGTGTCGCACAAGGTTTTATATTCCCCTCAATCCACACAGTTCTAGCACAGTGGGTTCCACCGCATGAAAGATCCAGATCTGTTTCTCTTACGACTTCTGGTATGTACCTAGGTGCCGCTGCAGGAATGCTTTTTCTTCCGAGCCTTGTAAAGTATAGAGGCCCGCAGGATGTCTTTCTTGCTGAGGCAGCACTAGGTGCCATGTGGTCTTTGCTTTGGTTCAAGTATGCCAGCGACCCACCTCGCTCAGAACATCCAAAAGCCACAGCTGCTGGTTTTGGGGAGTCAATGTTGCCAATCAATGGAAGTCATAAATTGAAAATAGAGAATGGAGGAAGTTCCATCAGATCTGCGAAAATCCCATGGAAGAGAATTTTACTCAGTTTGCCAGTTTGGGCAATTGTGGTTAATAATTTCACATTTCACTACGCTTTGTATGTGTTAATGAACTGGCTGCCGACATACTTTGAATTGGGCCTCCAGCTTAGCCTTCAGGAAATGGGTTCTTCTAAGATGTTGCCGTATCTCAACATGTTTATTTTCTCAAACATAGGTGGGGTGGTTGCTGATCACTTGGTCACAAAGAGAATCTTGTCTGTTACTAGAACGCGGAAGCTCTTGAACACCATAGGGTTCATAGTTGCTTCTCTTGCACTGATGGCAATTCCCATCTTCAGAACGTCTAGTGGAGCTGTCCTCTGCTCTTCTGTTGCTCTGGGTTTCTTGGCACTTGGGAGAGCTGGTTTTGCAGTGAACCACATGGATATTGCCCCGAGATATGCAGGCATTGTGATGGGAGTTTCCAACACTGCTGGTACGTTAGCCGGCATTATTGGAGTTGATCTGACCGGCAAACTTCTTGAAGCCGCAAGAAGTGTTGATTCAAGTCTTTCGAGTCCAGAGAGCTGGAGATTGGTGTTCTTTATCCCGGGTTTGCTCTGCATTTTCAGTTCTCTAGTATTTTTACTGTTCTCGACGGGGGAGAGAATTTTTGACTGAGGTAGGTTTTTTCCATGCAAACCTCTTGCTCGTAGCTCGTCAATAGATGTGCGTGCGGATTCTTAATATATAACTGTTCCTAGTGCGGTGATGATTCCTGACAATGTACTGTAGCATATGAATGCTGCCTTGGGACAGCATATGAACTTGACAAAAAGATTGGTAGCAAAGCAATAGTAGCAGCTCATAAATTATTACATTCTTGTTTTTAATGTATTTGCTGAATTTGATTCTTATCTTTATAACATCACCACGTTTCATTTGGTTAATGGAAATGTTGTTTCTATGTGGAATATCCACGTTTCATTTTGGTGATGTTATTGGCGCTCCAAATATGTTATCATGCAATTCTTTTGTATAAATATGTCATCACGCAATCCTTCCGTACACTTTTTTTTTTTGTTTTAGTGTAGGATGACTTTTTTTTTTTTAAGTGTCAATGACCGAGTAACCCTCCGTGCATATGACTGACTCACTTCCTTTCGGTGCATGTTGATCAACCATCATTAATTTTTCTCTGTCTTTCCTTGAAAATATGAAGACGTATTATGATAAAATAGAAAAGTTGTTTAGTTAGATCAAAAGTCAATTAACCTAGATTGAGAAGCAAAATCGCATGGATTAAACCTAACAATCGTCTATATAATTGGTCTTATATCTATTTATCTTAATTATTGATTTACCCTTTCATGTCATCATATTAAACCATATTTTCACGAAATAGACATACTTTGACCAAATTAGAGCGAATATCAAGTTCCAAGCGTAAAATATGAACAATGTTTGGCTCATCAAGGATGATGAAAGACTCTTCCACAAAACACTCTGTTGTTTATTTACAAACTGCAGATTTATGATTAAAACCGTTCATGTTATAAATCATTTTGTAAATCAAGATTATTTTAATCAAATAACTGGTAAAATAAATTAGCGGTTTGTAACGCTTTTACCCACTTTGATGATTGAACCATCTCATGTTCTATTAATTTTTTTCAGAAATGATTTTACATAATGATTTATAAATATGAGCAGTTTCGATCATAAACAAAACATTTTGTACGTCAGTCACAAAGTGTTTCGAGAAAGAGCTCCCACTTATCTTTAATAAAACTAGCAGAGAACACACACACTTTGTGTGTGTGAACAATTTCTCTTAATAAGTGCATATTAATATTACATAATTACTGGTTTGTCCTCCTTATATAAATATTGTGTGTCAAAAGTGAGGGTAAAATTGGAAAAATAAGTATAAAAAGAGGGTAAAATAGGAAAAATAGGGATATGATTGTCATTTTGTCAAAAGGTACAAAATTACTATTTTGCCCTCATTTTTGTCAATAGTGTGTATCAAAAGTGAGGTCAAAATAAGAAAAAAAAAGTTAACAAGGAGGGTTTTCTTAATAATAGTACTAGCATATGGGCACACACAAAGTGTGTGAGAAAATTTTTTATTTTTTGTTTTTGAAATAGAAGGGGGAAATTTGGAAAAATAACCAAATTTTAGACCCCATATAGAATTATAGCCACTATTATAATTTTATGATAATTAGAACCAAAATTTGATGTAAAAGTACTAATATACCCTTAATATTAGGGTTTCTCACAACAATCAAAACAAACCTTTAAACTATCTTAAAATGAGAAATTAATCTTCATCACTTTTTTGTTTTCACTATTCACTTTGCAGATGCAATTTCGTATTCTTTCTTCATCCATTGGAAAAATATATCGGAATGTATGCAATTTAGTTAGTGAAACACTAAATCCAAGTATCTAATTAAAATAATAATAATTAGCCATATAATTAGTACCTTCTTAAGAACATTCTCATAACTTGCCATACTAATTAAAGAGAAAGCTAATTCAGTGGCCTTAATCTGCAGTAATCCTCAACATTTTAAGGTAGTTTAAGGGTTGTGTTATGGTTGTTGTGAGAAACCCTAGTATTAAGGGTATATTAATACTTTTACATCAAGTTTTGGTTATAATTATCATAAAATAAAAATAGTGGTTATAATTCTATATGAGATCTAAAATTTGGTTATTTTTCCAAATTTTCCAATAGAGGGAGAGAGGAAGAGAGTGATAGAGAATGTAGGAGTAGGAAATTTTTTTTATTTTTAAATTTTTAAATTTTTTTTAATTAGAGATATGTTAGGATTACATGTAGGTGATGTTTTGAAAAAAAAATAGCAAAATTTGGTTGTGTGAAATTACACTCATGTCCCATATTTCTTATTCATGTTCTGTTTTAATTAGACGGTTAAACTGGTATTTTCATAGAGTTTTAGTTGACGGTGATTATTTTATTAATTAGTAGAGATGAATGATATTTTTTGTTCCAAGGTAAATGAGATGTTTTTTTAGTAGAGTGATAGCATCAATAAATTAGAAAACTACTTGGTATGGAAGGAGTGGAGTTGTTTTGAGTTGGAGCGTTCAGAACCAAGGGAGTTCAGAGAGTTTGACTTCAGAGTTCAGACAAAAAGAAGCAGGTATTTACCAAAACTCGATCAGCCAGCTGATTGGTACCAAAAGTCGAGGAGACAGGGAGGGAGAGAGAGAGAGAGAGAGAAGGAAGAAGAAGGTGGAAATGGAGAGGCGAGGGCGTGGTCGAAACGTTTCTTCTTCCCAATCCACGCGTGGCCGCTCGAACAGGTTCGTTTCGAAACCCACCTCCGCCGCAACTCCCAAATCCTCGAGCGGAGGCGCAACTGGTACTGAGAAAGCACAAAAAGACGCCGTAGATAACCATTCCGACGTTCCCGCCATAGTGGGCACTTGCCCTTTGATGTGCCCGGAAGGAGAGAGGGCGCAGCGTGAGCGGCTTCGTGATTTAGCAGTGTTTGAGAGGCTCCATGGAAATCCAAGGCAATCATCTCCGGACCTCGCTGTTAAAAAAGTAAGATTACATGATTACACCTTCATACATTAATCTTCTCTTGATTCGATTGGATAATTACTTAAATCAGTATTATCAGGGGGAAAATCCAACCTTTTTGTTTGGAATGGTAATTTGATTTGTTCCGATGATCCATTAAGTTTGTTGATTTCTTATGCAAAGATGGGTTTTGGGTGCCCAACAAGCTTACACTTTAGGCTTCATTTGGTATCAAGGATCGGATCGGATTGGAATGGATAACAGAGTAAATGTCGAGGTGTGAAGGTGTTGGAAATAAGGGGAACTTATCCCTTCTAATCCTACCATTTTTGGGATGGGATGGAAGGATAAATTTCCTTAATGAGTAATCCGTCTTCTACCGTCATTTAGGACGCCAGTTTTTCATTTCTTTAGTCAAACATACCCTAAATATTGCGGATTATCTGTTCCAATCTAATCCTAGACACCAGCCAAGGCCTTAGGCTATAGCGTTAATCAAATTGGTTTGACAGCAAGGGAATGATTGGGATACCACATGAAAATTAAGCTTCTCCAAATTAGAATTATGACGCTGCCAAGTTCAATATCATCAAAGTAGAATGTCAAGTAAATGACTATGTGATGCCAAATTCGTGCAACCAAATGCACCTGAAGTATCAACTGAATGCAAGGATTTCAGTGAGGGGAATGGATTTCGACTGTAGGGTTATGTTGATCAGAAGAATCATAATTTCTTAATTATTGAATGATGAAAATAATTATCTAACAAAATCCAAATTTCTGATTGTTTCCTGTAACTTTAATGCTGCAACTCATTCAAATGTATTGCAAATTTAAGAAGCTAACACGTTTTTTCTTCCACTAGTTTTTCAGAACTACGTCTAACAAACAAGTTGAAGCATCGGATGTTCGGCCGCTCCCTGTGTTGGAAGACACCTTAAATTACCTTTTAAACTTGTTTGATTCTAGAGAATATCCTTTTGAAGTGGTTCATGACTTCCTCTTTGATCGAACAAGGTCGATAAGACAGGATCTTAGCATGCAGAATGTTGTCAACGATAAGGTCATCCACATGTATGAGAAAATGGTATGGGTATCCTGCAAAACCTTTTAATTGCCACTATGTTTGAAGCTTCATTTTCATAGTATGCCATATGGAGTTAATAGTTTCATTTCATAGACATGTAAATCTGTTGATGTAGTTGTTTCCATGTGTCGTGAAATCAATTATTGTCCAGTTCAGAATATTATGGATTTTAAAATATCGAAAGAAATATGCATTACCAAAAATGTTATGAATATAGAACTCTCAACCTTTAGAAATGCCAAAATAGTTTTTAAGTTACAGTATTTATTGTACAGGTAAAATTTCATATCATATCCCTACGCAAGCTTCGAGGTTGTCGCAGTCAAAATACTTCTTCAACCCATTACCTCAACATGGAACAGCTTGCAAAGACTTTGACATCTCTATTTGATCTGTATGAAGCACATAGGCATTCCAATTCTACATATGAAAACGAAGCTGAGTTTTGTTCGTTTTATGTGCTGCTTCATCTTGGTCCTAACAGCCAACCGATGGTTTGTCTCTATTGCGTTTTTATGTTTATTCATTCTATTTCTTCTTGGTTTCCGTTTTGTATTGTGTCCTATATATGTGAACATTGTTTGTTCTGGTCCCAGGGAGAGTCCCTTTCATGGTGGTTTTCTCACTTGCCTTCTTTGTTAATCAAATCGAAGGAAATGTGCTTTTCCCGAAAGATTTTACGGTAATTTAACTTCCCTTTAATGTTATTTCTTGTTTAGAGATAATTAGTATGATTAAAGGTTTTTGTTCTTTTTCAATGTGTGAATGTTTTCATTAGCATGGGGTATAAATTAGAAAGATAATTTGTTTCTGCAACAGATTTTTCCGGATGGGCAACTATAAGCGTTTCTTAAGCACTATAGCAGCTGAGGCATCTTATCTTCAATACTGCATTCTCGAGCCTTATATCAATCAGGTAAGAGGTCGTTGAAACTAATTAAGTTTAAAACGTTTTTTAATAATCTTTTAAACCATTATATACAGTGTAATCATTTCGCTTTCAGGCTGGTTTCTTGTATTATCAACCACTACAAAACAGTAGGATAAGTTTCACCTGTCTTTCTAGGACCGTGGATTTTGTTAATGTTAAGTTCTGAGTCTTGTTTAAGTGTTTTAAGGCTAATCCACACTGAT
Source organism: Malus domestica (assembly GCF_042453785.1). Lineage (NCBI taxonomy): Eukaryota > Viridiplantae > Streptophyta > Magnoliopsida > Rosales > Rosaceae > Malus > Malus domestica. The sequence continues at coordinate 32,699,709 of NC_091662.1, read as the reverse complement.
ACTTGTGAAAGTTTATTTCAGTCATCTCTCTGTAATTCTTCAATGCTTGTGATGATAAAATTGTCTCTTATTTCTTGTGTTTCTTAACTTAAAAAGGTTCGAGCGCTAGCTGTCTTGTGTATAAATAATGGTGGATACAGGCTTCATCCGTATCCGCTGGCACACTTGTCTAAGCTCTTGATGATGACGGTAGGCTATCAATAACTGGGATCTACGAAAATTTATTATTATTTTTGCTAATCACTCAAATTTATTATTTTACGTTTATTATTTTCTGAACTTGTAAAAGCTGCATGTGGTTTATCAGGAATCAGATTTGGAGTCTCTTTGTAGAGCTTGTGGTCTTGATATTTGCACAGATGAAGATGGATGTAATTTGTTACCCACTAAGCAAACCACCTTCTGTCATCCAAAGGATGGATTTCAAAGCTACAGAGTTTTGGGTCTGGAAGAATTCGAGAGGTAACTTCAAAAACATTGTATATCAAGTTTGCGTATAGAATTTGCCTTGTGTAGATAGAGTTTACCTGCAAGGGTTCCTGAATGTCTATCGCATTGCCCTCCCGGCTCCCTTACCCTGTGATATGTGTTTGGGATGTTTGCATTGCCCTCAGTATTTTCTTATGTACAAATCTTAGATGCTTCTTTTGCCAGTCAGTCAGTCTACTATATTGGGCTCATGAAATAATACGGTTTGGTGGTACCACAGAAATAGATTAACTAGAATGTCGATCGATGTGGTAGATATAATAATCCATTTCAATTCTGTAGAGCCATGGTTCAATCCTTAAAAGTAGCGTATGAAAGTAGCAATGAAGAGTTGTGTGTTCTTAGGACAAGCCACCGTTACGGTGGTAGGTAGGTTGGTGAGTTATCCAAGTATCCAAACTATTGTTTTTGGAATTTCTCACCTAATTCATGCCATCAGTAATCCAAGTATCCAAACAGAGTTTCTACATCCGCACTAATTCATAGTTTCAACTTTATTTGATTCAATATGAAAGTTTAGTAGTAAACTGAGAATCATGTTAAATTTTAAGGAAGTGTAACTTACTCGTTTGCTTGTTTAATTTCAGGTAATAAATACACATGGTCAATACTGCGTTCAACGGTCCCTTGATCAATATGACAAAAAGCATGCCTCTGATCCAAAGTATAAAACATCTCTTTGGTGTAGCAAGGTGGACCAAGGCTTGAATTTGATGTTTAGGGCTGCTTGAATTTGATGTGTAGCCGACTTCGACAACATCATGTCGCAGATAAGTTCTCCCATGCTGCAACAAGTTAATGTGTTCGTATACTGAAGCAAAGTGTACAACTCCAACCCTTAATTTACAGCAAAGTGAGTTGCCCATTCTTGTAAGAGAGGAAAGGAGAAAGTACAAGTCTAAAAACTTAAGTACACTTTGCGGTATACCTTCTTCGTGCCCATTCTCCTCGTGTGAGGGCCATGTGAGAAGAGAGATGAGAAGAAAAAGATATGCACCGAGGGCCCTGGGTGTGTTTTCTTGGAAATTAGAATGGTAACAAGAATGTAAACTTTATGAAAGGTCGGGTGATTTGATTCGAGTATTCGAGAAGGGGAAGACGCCGGGATTTGATTAATTTTGTTGCATAACGTGTTGTTTTATGTCCCCTGCTATGACACATGAAACAAAGTGGTGATGCTGCACCTAAAGTTAAGGTGGAGACCAAAACCGAACTGTATGATGTGAATTGACATTTGAAAGATCACGGTTTAATCCCATCAATGTACCCAAAGAAAACGTACTCACAGAACACTTCGTCAAAATGTTTGTGCATCTGCATTTCTCCTGATTCTTTCCTTTAGTCTGTCTTGCACCCGATATCTCTCCCGGCATTCTTCTATCCAGCGTTCTTCTGTCCCACGCTTTTTCGAAATTTGCCCATCCTCCGTCTCTAGTAACGACGAGACTCGGGCATCTAACATCTTCATCCTCCGTCTCTAGTAACGACGAGAGACTCGGGCATCTAACATCTTCAGCTCCTGAAGAGATTGTTGCAAGGACTTAGTGTTAACTATGAGAGACCAGGGTATCCATCGAGTTCTGGTAACCCTTTCATGTATAACCCCGCAATCGGACACAAAAGGCTTTTTCAAGGAAGGAAGATGATCAGGCAAGTTTCCCCTCAGCTTCGGACTATTCTCTAAAGTCAACTTCTCAAGACGAGGAAAGTCAAGACATTGACCTCTACCTGGACTTGACAGCCATTCCTCCCACGCCGGCATCTCTATAAAGGGAGAGAAGCTCCATTACCCCCGTAGAACTCAACACACTCGCCCAACTTGTGGCAATAACAAGCAACTACAAACACTGAGGTAAAAGCAAATGCACTAAGGTTTTGCTTCTTTCCACTTTGGGGAAGTGTCATGCTTCCTCTTGTCGGCCTTAGAACCCTACTGCGCGTAACTATGTGCCTTGTGCAACTGCTCATTGGTTCCACTATCTATGACCATGAAAACCTAACAGTACAAGCTACAATGTTCCAAATGAAACTATGAGCATGAATACTTCAAAAATCAACACCAATTCCCACTGCTTGGTCGGAATGAAAAATGATTATATCTGATATTCATACACAAATCTAGAGCAAAAATGAGTTTCCATATAGTTCTTATTGAACAACAATATATTTCCCACAGAAACCATCCCTAAAGAAACATTGTGAAAGAAAAATTTGGAAAAGAAAGAACAAGAACAAGAAAGCATTGACATATTTGCACAAGAATCCAACAAGAACCTATACCATTTCTACTAAGATGAAACATAATGCGAAAGCCGAGAAGCCATATTCGCAACCTGAGACTGCATTTGCACTGCCCTGACTTTAGCAGCTGTAGCACGATGATAGAACTGCTTGCGGGACAATGACCTCACATTCTTCAAGTACTCCTCAATGCCTATTGACCCATCCTGCAATGCCTTATCCAAAGAATACACAACATCTTCAATCGCCAAATCAGAGGCGGTACAATCCAACAATTGCTTCGAAAGTGGGTCAATGCATTCGAAAGCATCGTCCACATCACCATCCAAGCTCCCCCTAGTCTTCCCCTCATTCTCTCTCGACCAGGCATCCAAAACATCCGAATTCATAAGCACCATCTGCAACTGCTGCTCCAAACCCTCCTTCTCATCCACCATCTCTTTCAACCCTTTGTTGAGCTGCTCGGATCGCTGCCGCAGCACCGCCTGTGCATTGAACAAGCCTTCAATTTCCGCCTCCCTCGTCTTCCTCAACCCTGCCATGTCGCCGTGCACCATCTCCACAAGCTTATTGATCGCATTCCGCTTGAAAACATCGTTCGGATCATCAGCCTGAACCCGAGAAAACGATCCGCTACTTCCATAAGGCGAAGGCGGATACGTCCTCGGCGGGATCGCCGGACGGGCATGATTAACCGAACCGGAAGATCCAGAATAGCCCGAGTAGCTCGAATAACCCGAATTCGACACAGATGACGTGGAATGGCCAACGTTGGGATTAGGATTAGGGTTTGGACTGGGATTAGGCCTGCGCTGGGAGAAGAGCGGCGGGTCCTGGCCGAAAACGGCGCTGAGATTCTTGACGAGCTCGACGAGGTTGGAGCTTGGGTAGACCCAGTTCTGCAAGTAGGGGACGGTGACCAAACCGGAAGGGTTGACGTGGGCGTGAGCGCGCTTGATGACCATGTCGCGCGTGGGGTTGACGTAGACGCAGGGCGGGTGGCGAGGGTAGGAATCCATGAGCCAGATGACGACGGGGATGTTGTAGGTGACGCCCTCATACGACATGGGGATGGTGCCGTCGGCCTGGAGGAGGTTGACGGAGCGACCGTCGTTGTGGGTGAAGGTCGCCGTTTTGGGTTCGAGGGAAGGATAGGCGGAGGTGATAGAGACGAGGTGGGTGCGGATGAGCCACTTGGTGTCTTCGGAGTAAGGGAGGGCGGAGGGGCCGCGCTGGGAGAGGACGGAGCTCAGGAACTGCTGAATCAGTTGGGGGTTCGGTGGGTTTGGACCCGCCGGTGGAACCATCGCAGCAATTTGAACCGGGTCGGGTTTGGAAGGTTGAGATTTGAGATTCCGAGAAGAAGAGAAGGGCGAGGATTTTGATCGAAGTGAATTTTGATCGAATTGAAAATTTGGGTGGAAATTGGGATTTGTTTGTTTGTTTGTTACGTTTGCTTAGGAGAAAAGGGAGATGCCGGAAGGGAGGGAGTGTGAGCGTGTTGGGGACCGGCGAGTGCGTGCCGCGGTGACTTGCACGACTTTTCTGTCTCACTCGTTTTCAACCATATTCTTCTTGTAGCCTATTTGATAAAACGATTTAGAGAGAGGGTTCGGCAATATTGAGAGAGAAGAGAGATTGATTTAATTGTGATGTGTGTTTGATTTAATTTATTGTGCGTTTATTTATAGTAGTAGGAAGGGTAAAACTTTTTTCTTTATGATTACAATATTTAATAGGTAATCTAATCCTAATAAGAATATAAGATACTTTCTCAAATTCCCTAGAATTTACACAATCACATTCCTATTCTAAGGGGGTGTATTCAATTGAGATTTTGATGAATTTTAATTTTTTTAATGAATCTAGGGTATTCAATCAAAATTTTAAGTGATTCTTTGAAATTCAAGGTGTATTCAATTTGAATTTTAAGATAGTTTATTAAAATCTTTAGTAATCCGGTGTATTCAATTAGGATTTTAAAGAAATTTATAATATTCCAAATGTATTTAATTAGAAATTTATTTTAAAGAGTGAACGGTTATAAAGTATCTTGACTCTTGAGGAGAACTCATCAATCTTAAGAAGCCAAACTTTTTTTACTGTTTAATTACTATTCTATTTTTCATTTTTTTTAATTGAAACTTATTCGGTAGCAGTGTCATAATAATGTATTTCAAATTTACCTTTAGCAGAATCAAATCTAAAACTTCTCACTCACAAGTGAAAAAGAAACTCACCATAAAACCACACACTACATGGGTTTTATTTATTATTTTATAATGTATAATTTTCATTCAAAATTCAAACTATCTTGAATTACTATTTTGTCCCTTCTTAATTGAGTTATCTTTCTCAAAGGTTTTTAATTAGGGAGGAGCATTTTGTGACATTTTGAATACTTCACTATTTTATCGAACAACTTAAAAATGAAAAAAAAAATTAGCATCAATGTTTAGCTGGAGTCTTGCAACTCGCGATGATAATGGTTGACCCGCTAAAAACCCGTTTGGTTTCGGGTAAACCTTTCGACGTTCAATTGAATTTGCTCGGTACAATTCAAACCCTTCCGACTCTTGCCGACTTCGATTTCTGTATGTAATTCCTGAATTGTTTTCGTCGGAGCTGGGCTTCTTCGAGTTGGGAGGACTCGCTGTAGACGGCGTCGAGGAGGCTCTCGTGAATTGGGATCGGAAGTTCCTATTTGGGAGTTGGAGGAGTCCAAGCTTGACTGCCTCTCTCTCTTGCTTTCTCTCTAGAAACCCCAACAGTTGACTCTAATCCCTCTCTCTCTGTAAGTCTTCCTCTCTCTCTCTCTCTCTCTCTCTCTCTCTCTCTCTCTAGTTATCTTATTCTTGCTATTCAATTTCAATTTCTTTATACTTTAGGGATTAGGAATTAGGGTTTCAGTTAATTTACTAAATAATAATTCAGGGATTGAATTAATGTGTAATTTCTGAGCTGTGGCTTTATGACTTGTAATAATGTAGTTGAAGATGTAGAAATAAAGAATAGCGGTGCTCAGAGGGTTTCTACATCTGGGTTGGGGCCTAATTGCTCGAATTTGCCCCATATATATCCCCCTTATTTAAACCCCCACATCATACAAGTTTCCTTCTTTTAAGTGGCAAACGGGTTCAATTTACCCGTAGAAACTGTAGACCCAGATGAGAGAACGAAAGAACCGGAAGAAATGGCTTAGTAATTTCAATTTTAAGCTTTTTAGTAGTTTTCAGACCCAACTAGGATTTTGGCATCAACTTCAGCTTCAGAAAAGCCTCACTTTGGAATACAATCTGCTCTTCATTCAAGGTTCTTATGATTCTACATTGCTGTTCTTTATGGTTTTGGTTTTTGGGGGTTTGAGGATTTAGATTTTGCGGTCTTCAGTTGGTTTTATTAACCTTCTTGCTTTATTCATTGATTAAGTGTGTTAAAATTATATAGGTGTCTTACTCAGTATTGTTTCACTCTTAGTAATCATAGGTGTCTGGATGGTGAATTCCTCTTTTACAATCGCTGCAAATATAATTAAACCATTGAATATATGCATACGTCAATTTCCTCTGACTAAGCAAGTAAGGTTCAACCATTTAAATCCACTACTGCCAGTTACAAGACCGTATGGCAACTAATTGACCAAGTTCTTTGGTTTGGGTAGAGCTAGAGAATAGGAATTGTGAGGTGTTAATTAAATGTTAGGAAGATTAACAGACGATTAGATAGGATTGGGGCAGTGGTAGTTATTTGAGTGATCTTAAGGTTTAACATAAAGGTAATAATTAAAATATCTCATCCTTCTTCTAGAGAAGCATTTTCTTGTCCAAAGTATATGATATGCCTTTTCATCTAACAAACCCAATTGTTCTCTTCTCTAAGCCTCTCGTGATCTCATCCTAGGTTTACATGATTACATCATCACTAAGTGCAATGATTTGGCGTTGCTGGTGAGGTAGTCAGCCAAACTCTATGATTGCCCATGAATCCAACATTTATTTTTCAAGATCCTTAGCAAAATTTTATCCTTATATCAGTATCTAATTTTTTATATCGCTGTAAATATTATATCCATGTTTTAGTTAATTGGAGATTATTGTTGGGTTTTTTCCAGCCCATGATAAGTTGTCCTACGTCTATAAGTAATTATAGTCTTAGAGGATTAAATTGTTTTCCCAATTGAAGTTGTTTTCCCAATTGGAGTTGTTTACCCAATTGGAGTTAGTTTCTCAATTGGAGTAGGATTCATAACTAGATTACAATTAGGATTAATAATCCTTATTGAAGAAGACCTTTATTATGTCTATATAAAGGGGCTATTGTACTAGTTTTGGGGAGGGAGCAAAACAATAATTTGTGTACCACTCAAGGGATTGGAGTGAGAGAATGTTGTAAGGGCAAAGTGTGTGCGAGAGAAAAGAAAAGAGATAGTGTATTTTTTGTTCTTGTTCTTTCAGGTTTTTCGTCAAGTCCTAGTTCTTGAGATTTGGCAAGATTATTGGTTGTACTCATTATTGATATAGTGAAAGATTGTTGTTGCTGTCCCGTGGACGTAGGCATATATTGCCGAACCACGTAAATTCTTGGTGTTATTTATCTTGGTTATTTGTTTTTCGATTTCCGGAGTTTGTTCTTGTTTTTCCCATTCTTAAACGCAATATTCTCAACAATTATTATATTTTTTTTAATGTGAAATTTCTATTCTGTTAATTGTTTTTGCAATTGTATGGGTTCACATCTGTGCTCTGGTGATTCTGGTAATATATGTCGTTGGAATTCTTATTCTCTCTTTAAGTAAAAGTTTGACTGCTATACATGATGTTCATAGTGATTTTCTGTTCTTTAACTTTTTGATGTATATTGATCATGCTATTGGTTTTATGCAGGACTTTGTTTTTGTGGAATCATTTAATTGGGATAAGCTGCTTGAGCTGAGCACATTTATAATTTTGGATATATAATGCTTCAATTGTTTCTATCAGAGCCCATCTGGAATGACAATGGAGATGAGAATTCTGCCAAGATTAGAGTATCTCTCTTGAGTCAATTGGAATCTACTATTTGGTTGTTCATGGCATCTGGAGGCCGTTCAGAGGCTCGACTGTGGCTTTGTAACACAATAGGCAGAATAAGTTCTCTCACTCGTCACAATCAGTGCGAGTTACTTTTGGACTTGCTGAGATCTAAACCCCTTAAGAAGGGCTTCGCATCTCAGCTTGTAGAAATGATATTTGAGAATAGTCCACATAAAGCAGGGTCTATCATATCCAAGCGAAGTTACACACTAAAGAAATTTTTTGAAGGCAAGTAAATTTTGTATTGCATACATTCAGTTCATGTTTGAGTTACTTTTCCCATCACAGAATGTGGTGCTCTCTTCTTTCAATAACCTTATTGTCTTGTATGTTTAACTTCCGGATATCATCATTCTCCGCCTAGTTTCTGTAGCTTAAGTGATTTGAATGTTCATACCCCTGTATGTGATTATTTGCTCCCTTATGATTGCATAAATTATTAGTGACTACCGTGCATGTTTATCCCTGTGGAAGATTGATAAATATATCGATGTTTTGTGGATGTTTTAGGAATTCTGACAATCACATACTTGTTCAAAAATGCAGGAAATCCAACACGAATATCTAAATGGTTTTCTAAAGCTGGTGGTGGATTGGGGCATGAACCAGGTGCTAAGGCGCTATCACAATTTTCTTTTGTTAATCGAGATACTTGTTGGGAGGAACTTGAGTGGAAGGGAAAACATGGGCAATCGCCAGCAGTGGTTGCTACAAAGCCCCATTACTTTCTTGATTTGGATGTCCAGGCAACTGTGGAGAATTTCCTTGAAAATGTCCCTGAATTTTGGTCCTCCAATGAGTTTTCTGAGTCACTTAAAGATGGTGAAATTCTGTTTGTTGACAGAAAATATTTTGTCGAATATTTTGTTGATCTGATGTATAAAGAGGATTCAAAAGATGTTTGGAAAGTTACAAGTGAGTTCCTGAAGGAGGAGTGTTTTTCTTCCTTATGCAAGCGCCTTCTTATTACTCTTGATGAGTCGGATTTATGTGATTTTCTTAAAATGCTTTTCAAGTATCTCAACCCTAGAATGGAGCAGAAGGATCTTATGGACTCATCTTATTTGTTTGAGGTTATACTTTCTAAGTGTGCGGATTTTAGAAGCTTTGATGAGATATTACTGTTAAATGCAGTTTTTAATCATGGACGCCAACTTTTACGACTTCTACGAGATGAAGAGGGCCACGAAGAACAAGCAAGAATTAAAGATATTGTTTCGAAGATCTGCACAATCCCAAGTGATGACAGTAGCTTGGGCCCAATAATCAAAGATTGCTTTAAAATGAAGAATATACAAGCATGCAAGTTGCTGGGGCTTCAGTCATGGGTTATTTATTACAGTTTATCAGAACAATGCCGGACTCATGATTCTTGGGAATCATTATTTTTGTGTAATGCAATAAGTTTCCGAACATCAGATAGATATTCATTTCTGGACAATCAAGGAGCCTATGAAGAAGGTGGTTCTGATTTGGATCGTAAAGCATCCAAAACAGTTAAGCACAAGAAAAAGCATAGCAGTAGAAGGAAAAGAAAAAAAAGGGACTTTGATCACAATGACAGCTATGACAATGAGGTGCTGGATTTGCAATCAAATGTTGGAAGTTGGTTTCTCTCAATTGATGAGTATTCTGCATCATGGAATATTGTAAGTTTGTCACAGACTCTACTTATGTCTATTATAATTTTGCCTCTCGATTGATGATTTTAATGTAGTCATGTCCATAGAGTTTGTGGAAATCTATTTCTGTAGTAAGCACTGGTAGTGTGGAGGCAAAGCTTAACGAGTCCCTGATACATATAATTATACTTGAAGGTGTGTCAAGGAAGTAGATTCATTGAACTGCATGGTGTGTTTTGGAGGATCTATACCTATTATCAGTTGATTAGTCAAATGGTCAAATTTCCTTGAATTCATATTAGAGATTAGTGATTTTTTTTCTTTTTGCTGATGATTCAGATTAGACCTTTTCATCATTTGGGATATCTTAGTCGGTAAAGTGTTGCACAAATATATTATTTGTTATATTAATTCATTTTACCTATGTTTTAGATGATGTGGACATCAGTTGAGAGGAGCCTAGGCAACTTTCACATTTTCAATAACCCAAACATTGCATGCTTGTCCAGTGTGACCTTGGCAATACTAGACGCCCAGAGAGAGAATAACTAGAGGGGCCACTGCCAAGTGTGCAGCATTTGGGCGTAAGGTATTTGTCAAATCTGAAAATGCTGGCTCATATCACAGCTGATGTCCGTATCATTTACAAAGTGGGTCCCATATTACTAGATGCTCATAACTTTGGCCTAATAGTCAAAGCGATGAAAGGTTAACATTCAAACAATCTCCGTATGTTGGGTCCGACAAAAAGTTGGGTGAAGTTTTTCCTGGTCTTTTTATTTAATTTATCCGTTTTTGGTTTTATTCATGGCTGATGGTTGTATTAGTTTGTGAGGCTTTGATTTCCTTTTTTTCCCCTTTCTAGTGCTTGTTTTGAATTAATTGTATCCTTGTGACCTAAAACTAAAAGATCCTTCCGATTTTCATATCTTTCCTAGCGGAGTTAGAAGATGGGGGGTTTATTATATGTTTGTGGCTATTCTAATAATTTTTCTATTTTGTAGGAGGATTTACCTGAATATGTTTCCAAGTATTGCTTATCTACATGGATGAAGTGGGTGCTTGAACAATGGGGTCAATAAGTTTCATTGGGTATATAGGATTATACATCTTATTCTCCAATGCCTGGACAACTATCAGTAAGTAGGTGGGGTTGAATTCATTGCATCTGTTTTAAGTTGTTTTCTTTAACCAACGCCCTTTCATTTCTTCTAGAACATGCTCCAGGTTATTTGTTGTTTTTTACCCTCTTATGCTTTGTTTATATACTTTAGTTTCTTTAATAATTAATTACAAATAATCTTGTGTTTCAAGTTTGTCTGTGATCATTTAATTTGATAATGTCAACCTTTAAACAGAGAATTAGAGTAAATCGAACGTCGGTTATTTAGACATGTTAAATGTGGATGGAAAACAGTATCTTCCACATAAGAAATAAAGAAGAGATGGTTTAGATGCTTGGCTTCCATATTTCAACCATATTTTCAAGCTACATTCCAGACAGAAAGAAGGCGCCCCTTCTCTCTTTTTTGATGAAGTAATCTTATGGGTCAAGGTTTTGAGGGGTCTGTTAAGAAAATGAAGATATCATGAAGAGCAAGAGGAAAGATATTGATTTTTCCTTTTGGCGTAATGCCAACATGTGATGGAACTGGTCTGGTAGGCTAGCTGGTTTACCAGTTTGGGGATTTGCGGGATTTGTTTCTTGCATGGTGATTGGGATGCATTTCTGACTTCCGACGTCTGAGTCTTTTTAATTAGGTTTCATTTATGAATTCAGTGTGAAGCTAAATTTAAATTTTCAAAACCGTTATAGTTACCCCTTAAGCATGCTTGAGGGCTTTGCATGCAAGAGGCTTGATGTGATTCCTTTCTTTGAGACGTAATTTGCATAATTTCAGGTAATATGAACATTGTCGATTCTTGAACTGTCACTTGATGGATATAAGAAAGAATTTACCATGAGGCATAGTATAGAAGGCCGTCCTACTTGGTGTGGCTATCAATGTTTGCCAATACTATGGTGCTCATTTTTGTGCAAGATTCTTATTGAAAGTGTGGCATCCACAAGGCTATTGACATTTGACGAGATTTTCTGGCATTGAAGTCCAATACATGAAAGTAAAAGTGTGACATCCATAAGGTTATTCACATTTGACAAGATTTGCTGGTTTTGAAGTCCAAGATATGAATACTACAGCAGGTTCATGTTTAGAGATGAAGTGTCGGTGGTTTACATCTAAATGCTTTTGTTGAAAGGTTGGGTTCTCTTTCACTGATGAGAATTTGTCAAATGACAAACTGGATTACCAGTTGGTATGCACATCGAGCAGCTGCCTTTTCGACTATGTGAATAGTTTCTGGTTGGGGTAGAACTATCCAAGGTATTTGATTGCTACTTTGGTACTTGTGTTTCCAAAAGAAATGTTGTAATATTTTCTGTATCTCATGCATCGCCCACCCGAGGACATGTATATGTTGGATGAAGGCTTGAATCATCTGACGTCGACCAAATGTCTGATTGAAGATAAGAAGACAATCCTTAGGGTTACAAATTCGAAATAAGTTTCTACAGGCTTGCGGCACAGAAGTTATGCTTGCTGAGATAGAAGCAAAACTGCCCAACTCTGAATGTACAGCACAGTGAGTTCCCATTCTTCTTACAGAAGAAAGGAGAAAGTTGGTAAGCCTCGTTCTTCAGATGGTAGAAAGGATGCAAAGTTTAAGCGAGCCTACTACGAGCGAGAGGTTTGATATTGATCGTGCTCAAATTAAATATTTAATCTTTCGATGACTGGAAGGACAGACTCGGTTCAGGTTTGCATGCTCGCTACTATCTGAAGTGCAACGTTTACCAGCTCTCTCTTTTCTCATTTTAGTAGAGATTATAGGACTCATATTATTGCAGTTTAGGAGATGGACGACCTGCGTTTCGTTTTCCTAGAAAGCATAACGTTTTACTTCAAGCTTGTAGAAACTTATTTTGAATGTGTTAAATGATGTGGGGCTCTTTATCTTGAAATTTATCATTTTCTTGATCGGATATATTTGGATGCATACAAGAGAGATTTTTCAATGTATCCAGAATACAAGTCAGTAAGCTCGGGGGGCCATGTCATTTTTTTAAGTGTTTTAGTTTCCCATGCTTGCGTTTACTGACTTTCATAATATGTAGAGCAGTTAATCCACAACTATCTTGGTTCCATTCGATTTGGTTTGGTTTGGTTTAACTGCTCTGCAGATGTTGGGGTTAGCCAAAGTAGATTTCTCACTCCGAGTTCCGTTCTCTTGGTCAGCAAGTGATTTAAACACTAAAAACACATTCATTTATTTTCTACCCTTGATATCAAATCGAATGAAGAGCAACCAGACCAAGAAAACAATTTTGTTCTCCGTACCGTAGTTTAAATTATATTAGACTATTACTCAAAAAAAAAAAGTACTATACGTAATTCGACACTCGTTATGGTAAGTACAATCAATTGATCAGGAAAAAAAAATTCAAAATTGATAGGAGCCCTCTAGTTGAACAAGAAACTAAGGAACAAAAATGAATATGGAAAGCTAATCTAGAGATTCCGGTACGTATAAGAGGGACTTCCCTAGCTCCCTTGCAAGTTACAATCCGGTCAGAACAGACACACAGAAACAACGTTAGGCCCAAAGCAGCGTCACCACGAAAAACAAAACGAGGGCTAGTCCAAAGCAAAATCCAACAATCGCCGCGAAAGCCTGGAGAATGAAATGAAATGAGATCGATAATTGTAACCAGAACGTACAAAGGAATTTCGAAAATTCATATTACCTTGCCCTGAGACTTGAAATGGAACTTGACCGTGAACCATGACAGTCCCTTGTCCACAAAAGGAGCAAGAGCAAGGGCCCTGCATAACAAGTTATCCTGGAATCAAATGTCCCTTGATGCACGGCTTATATACAAAGCACAAGCTCACACTCGGAACATTCATACATTCTTCGAAACAACAAAATTATCAAAGCACAAGGGTCATATGATTTGCTATATTCTCTCACAAAATCGAAACTGGAATTCACAGCCAAGGTTGACAAAAACTGATATCAACCTCTTAGGTGCCCGTGGCTGTGGTGACAGTTATCAAAATTACTTTTAAGTTGTTTTTAGGTCTTGGCAACTCAAAAATCATAAAACCATGACAATGTTCTGAAAAGATAAGGAAACTTAAGAAATGGATAACTGGAATTTGGATATAGCAACTCACCCTCCAGCTCGTACAAGCTTTGTAACCTGGCTTCCAGCCCACACCATGGCCATTACTTTAAGGAATCTGCAGATCAATATAATGTTAATGTGATCACTATGTTTGACGATTGTGCATAGCCGGGTGAAAAAAATTTCTGAAATTCTGTGATATTCATAAGAACAATTACCTCTTAACAGCTGCGAGGTAACCCATCCTCCCCGGTGCTGGAGCAACATAGAACCTAATGGAGAAAGGAAGCAGTTCAGAGTTACAATTATTATACTAAATTTACATGAGCAACTGCATAAGCAATACAGGAATAACAACAAAATTTTACAGTACTTTCTTACTCCACTTACCATACCAAGAGAAATGTCGTAAGATAGTAAGCAGTATTCAATAGCCCATATGACAAAAACCCAGAAATTCCGTATCTCCTCAATTTCTTCAAAATCCTGAGAAGTTGAACAAACAAGAACAAAAGCATCAGCATAAGCAAGGTGAAAAGAAAACGAAAATAGCAAGGCTAAGCTGATTGAAAGGTAGAAATTTGAACTTATTCATAAGCAGAAATTTGATTTAAATAAAAAAGAATACAATATACAAAAACAAAACACATATAATAACCAAATACTCCATTTGGATTCAAGCATCTATGAATTAATTAAAGGTATAGTTTGTCAAGTAAGACACTCATACAAAATTTTATATTTCTTGGGTCACCAACACGTATTTCAGAAACGATTGAGTTCCCAACAGAATGTTAACAACTTAATATCAACTTGAATCTCTTGGAAAATCTCATTCCAGGCCATGAGAAAAGTCTACTAAAAACCAATATCAACACCTTACACAAGACAGATCTATTGTGAACGCCCATTAAAGATTGTATAACCCTAGACCGCAGTGTAAACTTGTACATCACAGGGTATCATCCTCTTGACCGTCTAGTGGAAAGTTGCCTATATAGTGCACTAAATTATGTTAATTCACCTAGAACTTGGAATAAAAACGTTTGACACCATAAATAAATGACTTGAATGACAGAGAAGCAACAATTTTCATTCCTTCTGTCAAAGAAATTTTGACGACAAGCTACAAATCTTGATTCTTGTTAAAAGAATAAAACACAAGGGCTACTTATCTTAGGAAGATTTTTGTTTTCTTGTTTTCTTTTTTGGGGTGCCAAATTGCCAATGAACAGGCATACACTACAGAATGCAGGAGAGACTGTTCACCATCCCAAATCCTATCTCAAACTATTTTCCAACTTCGGACCTTGAAAGCCTCGTTCTTAAGGAATAAAATCATGAAAGAGGCATAACAAACTAAGTTACTAACATGTCATTAGCTAGCTCAAAACAGAAGTTACCTCCCCAAGGATCTAGCTTTAGTATCCCTTATTTGTTATGAGATTACGACCTTTGTCGAGATAACCAGCATAAAAAAACATTTCTGGGCCATCCAAGGGTGACTTCCTTAAAATTCACTCAACTACAGATCTTATATTATTTTGCAAGCAACCGCAAAGGTAACCGCCACTCATTGTCTAGTTGTATAACAGAGACATTATAACTTATATGACTACCTTTTGAAATTAGCTCTCATCTGTGACTAATCTCCTAACAGGTCCAATTATACATCGATTGTACTATGAATATGGAGTTCAAATACTGACTCACCCTCATCACATCACTAACAACAATCAGTAGCCTTTAGTATTAACCAAAAACATTGTAAGGCAAATAGAAAGTACTCGTTGGATGTGAAAGGTACTCCTTGTCCACTATCACTCTTTCCAACTGAACCTAAAAAACATTGAAATAAGTTCCTATTAACGGATACAAGGTCAAAATAAATAAAACCATCCCAATAAAAATTTAATACATTTTATACTCATCCATACAGTTTAGAATATTATATACCTTCAGATTCAGCAGAGAAGCTGTCAGCACCCGACAAACCACAATCCTGCTCACACACCAAAGACACAACAGAGACACATTCATATCAGAAAAGTTAAATTGAACCGAAACTGAACAAAAAAAGACTCATGCCCCTAAGTATACACTCTTTCGCATGTATTTTACATAGACCAACTAATACCAGAACTGTATGAAATATATAAAGGTCGTACCCAGTGCACAAGGCTCCCGCTTTACGCAGGGTCTGAGAGAGTTGAATGTCGGCTAGTCTTACCCCCATTTATGGAGAGGCTGCTCCCAAGTCTCGAACCCGAGACCTACCGCTCATGGGCGAAGGCACTTGCCATCGCACCAAGTGCGACCTCTGTAACTGTATGAAATATATAGCTCGTAATTATTTAGATTCATAGCACCCATATATATTTAATCAACAGTAAACTTAAGGGGATAACTTAGACATAAATAAAAGTGCCATTTTTCTGGGATTTCTGGGTGCTACATACTTGAGTTTCGCTTATATTACAACATTTTGTCTTTCAGTGCAGTATACGAAAGCATTAAGCGCACTGCACCTAGTAAGTAGTTTCACAACATCACTTATCCAAACTAAACAAATAAAAGAGCCATAAAAAGTAAAAAAAATAAAAAATCACATCTGATCATTTAGCTTGTAATATCAGTAATAAATGAATTCTTATAAATCAGTCAATTTACATCGGTAACAATGTGAATCGAAGGAGAATTGTTTGATTTTGCCACTCTTGAAAGCACAAGTAGGTCTTGCATTGGCTACTAAGTTCACGATTCTTTATAAGCTATGTTTTTCCTTAACCGTTCAATTTAATTAGCTCCGAAATAAAATAAATTTCTATGACATTCAAAACCTTCTTCCTCCCAAGTTCCATCCTACTTCCTCCGGTCCATATTTAACACATGAAAATGCAATAGACAGACACTAATACAGGGTCAATCCCAAATTTGATATTTTTCATCAAGAGGCAATATAAGCAGAGTCCGATTCGATTCGAAATTAAAGGGGAACAATTGACTTGACATAAGACATTGTTGTTGATGAAAGAAAAAACCCAAAATACACTGACATTGTTGTTGCCATTGGCTGACGAGAAATGTCGAAACCGGTTCTTCTGATTCAGAGAAATTTGGGTGAGCTTAGGCGATGAAATTGGAACCCAGGAATTTCTCAAGTACGCGAACTCATTGCAGCCCTAAAACACAAATCAAAAAAGATAAGAGTGCTGCATAACAGCGACGGTAATAAACTAAATAAAATGAATAATTAAGTAATTAATTAGTAAAAAAGCAGAGATTTGTTACCGTGTTATGCAATTGCAGAAGGGGAATGGAGAGAGTTGTGAGCGCCAAGGAAGGTGGCATGATGGAGAAAGAAAGAGAGAGATTGGAGGAGGAGACGCAGACAGCTTTTGAGAGCGCCAACCTAAAGAGGTGGTCGTATTCACGTAGTCATAAATTATTATAAATTTTTTTATTTAAAATTAAATATAAACAGTATTTAAAAAAATTGATCACACAATGCCCGATAAAAAAACGTGATTGGAGAATCTCTAGGATCCTCATTCATATTTCTCTACTTAAAGCGTGGGGATATTTTTTTTGTTTCAAATATTTGTCGACTTGCACTTACTTGTACAAAGCTTGTTACTTCCCTAATTTTAATTTTAGCCGATTAATCAAGAACTTTTATAAATAGCCAATTTTCCTCTGACGCTAGATTTTAAAAAATTATCTATTTTGATCACGCGGATAACACATTACAACTATATGGGGGAAAAAAAGAAAGGAAAACTAACGAAAAGTTCAAAAAAGACTTTAGTTTTAATGAAAAATGACAAATAAATGTGTAGTGAATAGTATTAAGGAAAGGTAAAAAGTGATTTTTCGTTAAAATGAATAGTATTTTGAGTGTTTCGTTAAAACTTAAAAAAAAGAATGGAAAAGTGGAGGGATGAAAATTTTAAAATTCAACACTAGGGAAGTTGGCTGTCTATAAAATTTTAAGGATAATTAGCTAAAGTTATTGAAAAATTGGCTAATAATAAAAGTTCAGAAGTAATCGGTTACAATTAAAGTGTAGAGGAATTGGCACCTCTATACAAATACCTCTTTTCTGTATTTGGATTTGTTTTGGTTTTTGCGAAATTAATTTATTATTTAAAAAAAAATTAATTTGTTAATTATATTATGACTGTACTTTGATCATATTATATATTATCAATTTACTCAATTAGACGGATGAACACATTGTCAGGTATTTCAATCCAAATGAAAGAAAAATATCATCCACACCAAAACTAATACCACGAAGTACTATCCTCAAGCAGAAAGTCAATAACACACCCCGACCTAAATCAGGACGTGCTGGCCATCACATGAGAGTGACGTAACCATGTGCACAGTGCGGAAACAAAATTGATATAAAGAAATACGAATAAATAAAAAAATCAAGTTACTAGCAGTCCTATCTAGGAGAAGGTGCTAGTGCGAGATTAAATGTGAAATACACAACCAGAGTATAAATAGCCTAAGTGCAGTCAAGCAGGACGAGTACTAATTATACAACACCCAAGGGTGATCCTACGTTTATGATGTTCTGTCAGAACCACCGTCAAAATCTCGTAAGCCACCAAAGCACTTCTACTTAAAACTTGGAGGGGCGTAAAACAGAAAGTGTGAGTGGGCAAAAACAAAGCTTTTCAAAATCATTTCATTTCTCAAAAGTTCTAACCCATCGTCGTAAAACCTGTATAATTTCCCAAAAAAATATAATATATGCTATATCAGAATTCATGCTCAGGATGAAAATCCATAGAAATATACCATGCTAAAGTATCTCAATGAAATGCCATAAGTAATCCAATTAAAATATATCCATATCAGCCAGATCCACCTAACGTGACCTGCATGACTGAATCTATAGCTCATAACCAATCTCAATCATATCAAATCCTGCACACGAGTCGGAACCACCTAAAGTGGTCTGTACGACATGACTAGGTGTAAAATAAATATGCTCTAGTGCTGCGATCACGTGAAGATTGTGCGAATAATCGCGGGTTACCTACGAGTCGGAACCACCTATAATGGTTTGTACAACAAGCATGTGCACCTATCTTGGATCCAAGGTGAACATATGGTGTGGGAGGTGAACATCACGTGAAGGACTATGCCCTAACTCTGGGCAGGAGCACTAACACCCGGGTGCAGGTTTATGAACTCTCAATACATCACATCATATCTCGCATAACTGAAGCAATCTCATATCTTTAATTTATGAATTTACCTGGCACTTACCTGTGTGTCTGCAGTACTAATCATACATATATGCAACTACTAATGCATAAATAAAATAGATAGATACTTTCATGACATTTCAAAACGTATAATCATTCAAATTCATTTCCTGGGAAAAATCTCAAGTATATAGGTATATATGGAAAATCAAAAGCCCACTCACTAGTATGTTGAAGGGTCGTAGCCCCCGAGCCTCGATTGATGACGCTTGTCCTCAGGATAGGTCTCACCTATATGTAAAATAACTGAATAAACGTTATTTAAAGCACATACACAAAACTAAGAAATAAATTCTCACACAATGCTCAAATGGGGTGTCTGAACGTACCACCATGACCTACTCAACACCACGAACATCCCCAAATTTTTAGAAAAAAAATTTCGAGCACTCACACGCCCTCAAGCGTCGGCCAAGGCACGGCCAAACGCGAGGCCAAGCGCAGGCACATGCCTGGCACGGGGGACATAATAGTTAACGTTATTAGGGAATATTCCATTAAAAACTAGAATATGCCGTTATATTTACCTGACGGCCTCAGAATATTCCGTCAATTTTGACAAAATATTCTCCTCCTCCTTCCTTAGATCGCCAGAGCCCGGCGCAAGTACCACTGTTATCGCTGGAAACTGGAAAATTATTCAAACCTTCATATCTCTTTCATTTCTTAACCAAAACTCATGAAAATTGTCTCAAAATGAAGCTCATGATGCAAGGAACAAAACCTTACCAACTTTGAGCCTCAATACTCACGGAAACTCTCCGGAGAAAGCACGATACTCCGGCCACTTCAGCAACTCCTAGAACTTGAGTCTCCCGACGTCCAAAACACTCAAAAATTACTCCCCGAGCTTCGTGAAGACGTCCTAAAGCTTCCTAGAACCTTAAAACTCCCTGAAAACTTCACGATCACGATCACACGAACAGTGCACTTAATCGGGGTTTCTGGTTCTTAGATTTTTGAAGGTTTCACATCCAACAAATGGCATGGATGAGCTCCTGGACTTGCAAGGAACACAAAGACCACTTCCCCATCTTCGATCTGTGATTGGAAGTGAAGGTTTGAAGGTTGTCCGTACGCTTGTACGGAAATGGCAGAAAATGCGAAAGGGAGGAAAGAGAGAGAGTCAATGGGTTACTTTGGGTGTGTGTGTGGGGTCCATTTTTGAGCATCCAATCACAACAAACAAAAATCTCTTTTCTAATTGGGTCTAAACACTTAGGAAAATTTTAATTGGTCCACAACCAAAACCTAAACCACACAACACCACAAACGTTCAAGGGTACTTTAGTCTTTTCACACCACCGATGAAATAATTCGGGACGGACTGTGACAGTCAATGATTACGTGGTTGCTCAAACCAAATTACAAAATTGTTACGAAATAAACTCAGATAAAACTAGCCAATCGATGGGCTACCTTATTCGTTGCACGCCCACTAAAACTCATCTTCCTTTGTGAAAATGTATGCAAAACCTGGTGAATATTTGCAATCACATTCCTATATTGTGAGGCATTCAACTCGCCCTCTCGTTGCAGTGTAGCGATAACCATAAAATCGATAGGAAACAAACAAACAGAAATGTTGTGAAAATAAAATAGGGAACTTTAACGAAAAGCACCCGGTACTGTTCACTTTAACGAAAAACCACATTTTTACACTAAAAAGTCAATCCTGGTACTATTCACTTTACCTTTTATTTTGTTCTTATCATTAAAACTCAAAGTTTTCAAGCCATTTTCATTAGTTTTCCTAATAAAATAAAATATTTGAGAGTGAGAGAGGTGGGCTCAGCTATTTATGAGATACGTTGTATGTTTTTTCTTTTATCATTGTGTCTTTATTTATTCTAATTATAAATAGGGTTTACTTGACCTCCAACTTCAAGTAATACGAGTCATTATATTTAAGTTTACACAATCATATTCTTAGAATAATTTTATTTGCAGCACTCGCTCTTAAGTGTGTACAACTTAATAAGTAGTTGCATCATGTTTTCATGATAATGTAAGAGTGATTGAGGAAGTTATCTCGCTCGAGACAGGCAAGGCATTTGCGAGTCTTTGGTAGGAATCCATATAAGGGTATGATTGAGTTGAGAATTTGTTTTTCTTTTCATTTAGGTGGTCGTTCTGTTTTTTTCTTGACAATGTCGTCCAAAATTGCAATTGTCCTCATCCTCGGCCAAAAAGCACTCATTCTTGCATTATCCTCCAAAGGTGATCACATAGTCTCTCAATGTTGATATGAAGAACCACTAGAGGAATGACGCTCAAAATTTGAATTTGAAGATTATGAAGATACCATAGTCAATACTACAAAAAGCACAACAATAATCCGAATAAGGACACAAGCGATCAAAAGAAGAAGGTACTAAAAATAAGATATCACATTTTCAAAAAGACAGAGACGACGATCAAAAAACTCATTGCAATTGACGAAAAAGTTTTATTTCATTTAGTCCATCACATTTTTGTCATTATAAACTTATTTATGAAGCTCTCTATAAATGTCTCTGTTGTGTTTGTAATAAAGAATGACGTCACTAGTTAAAAAATAAAATGAAACTATGATTGGTTGAAATTCACGTTGAAATACAAAAGGTAAGAAAATTCTATTCATGATACTCAAAAAATGTTAAATTTTATCTTGATGCATTTGATCTGAAAAACAAACAATACAAGAGCTAGGCTTGGTAAATATAAATGTGAAAAATAATATATAACTTTGTATGTTGTGCATAAGTCGCGGTAATTAAAAAAAAAAACAGAAGCCTTCGTATGTGTATAAACGCCCGCATGACAACTATATAGCCCCACAAAAACCCTCCATGTGAAATCTCTATGCGCCTCTCTTTAGTAGGGATGGGCAAAATACCCATGGATATGGGTAACCGCGGTTACCCGGCCATTTAAAGTTGACGGTTATGGTTATGGGTAATCATTTAGACAAATAAACGGTTATGGGTATAACCGTTTATCCATGAAATTTAAATGGACGATTATGGGTATTATCCGCGGTTATAACGGGTATCCATCGGTTATGGGTAATATTCATGGTTATAACGGGTATCCATTTACCCATTTAATTTAATATATGTAAAATTTAAAAAAAAATTAAAAACTCTCATAGAATAAGTTACAACTCCGTCACTCTCTCTCTCCGCCTCTCGACTTCGTCGCTTTCTATCCATTTACCCATTTTTTGTTCTTTGGTTATCTGAATGTAAAAATACAACTAGGAGATAATATATAACATAGTTTTTGCCATCCTATTTAGAAATCAGACTAAACGTGGATACTGGACCTGCTTTCCTCCACTTTTGAGGAGAACTATCATTGTTACAGTTTGGTCTGTAGCTGAGAAGTTCTCATTCGAAGGACTCGGTATTGCAAGAGTTATACTGGACCTGCTTCCTGAACTTCCATAATTTATTGGTTGTTATACAGAATAAAAAAAAATTGATTGGTTGCTATACAGAAAAATATCGTTCGTAAACTATTATTTCAATTATTGGAATTATATGAGGACTTAAATAATTAAAATAGGGAAATGTATGCTAAAATGTACTTATAACGGTGTTTAATTGTCAGAAAATGAAAATTATGACAAATTTTTCTTTTGTAATTTTCAAATTGTTAAAAAAAAATAATGTGTAAATTGGTAAAAAAATGATAAATTGGCGAAAAAATGGGTAAACGGGTAAATGGTTTTGGGTAAATGGGTACACGGTTATGGGTATGGATAACCGTTTATAAACGGTTATGGTTATGGGTATAACCATTTATGTAATTACCCAACGGGTAAACGGTTATACGGGTATGAATATAAACGGTTATGGGTAAATAATCGCAGTTACCTGCCCGCCATAACCGTTGCCCATCCCTACTCTTTAGTCGCACTGAAATCTTGACCGATTTACTGAGAGGATGCTATTACTTAAAAAAAAAAAGGAACTTTAACGAAAAGCTCCCCGTATTGTTCACTTTAACGAAAAATCACATTTTTACACTAAAAAGTCAATCCTGGTAATATTCACTTTACACTTTATTTTGTCCTTATCGTTAAAACTCAAAGTTTTCAAACCATTTTCATTAGTTTTCTTTAAAAAAAAATCTGATAATTCAATTTCAAATTACGTAAAAATGAAGAATGGGTGATCTTAGGCATTTGATTAACTAGGCATGAATTCAAACATTACTTGAGTTACCTTTACTTTTCCTACATATCAACAGTAAGGCCCAGAAACCAAATAGCTGTTGGTTATTTTAATTATTTTAATAATATTTTATTTTAAAGATTCAAAATTTATTATTATTTTATTTTATTTATTTTTAATATTTAAGAGTTGTGTTTTATTTGAAGAGTCATATTCCTTTTTAAAAGGGTATGAGGAGTTCTTTAAATATGAAACCTCAGACAAAAAATAATATACGCTAAACTTTTCTGTCTCCCTCAATTCTCACATCTCTCTATTTACATTTCTACTTCATAATTCTTGGACAATTGATCACTACTTGGCAATCCCGTCTGTTGTTGGCGTGCATATTGGATCAGACATCTTATGAGGCTTTGGGTTGTATCTTGGAGTTGTAGGCACTGCCATAACCTGCACGTAGGGAGGCGTCTACGGCTTTAAGGCAGCGACATCGTGCCTCTCTTTGGTTCACATGCCAGATTTTCTTGTTCATTTTTCCCAATTTAAATTTCATAAGTTGGATAGTGATTATATATTTGATTTGATATATTTGATCATATAAATAATTGGTATTTCTATGCAATATATTTCACAATAGCTTCCGCCGTAAGCTTCCACGGCCGATTCTAATCCTCCATCCCGTTCGTAGTGCCTCCACAGATGCCACCTCCAACCTCGAAATTGCTCAACAACCAAAAAACCCTGTTTTCTTTTGTTTTGCATCCTAAAACCTTATTTTCTTTTGTTTTGCATCCTATTTTCTGCAGTAAGACCTTAATATTTTTTAGTTTCCTCTAATATCCTACGTAGAAGGCCGTGAAAAAAATTGTATGTCTTACTTGAAGACTCTCGAAAATTGATAATAATTTAAATACAACGCAAGTCATTGTCTCATCTTTTATAGACATTTGATGAGGAATAAAAATTTAATTAACATTTAATATTTAATTTCAATGTCGAACGTTAAATGTGTGACTGTTTTGTTTGGTAAATCGTACACAAATGTTATGCTTTTGCCACTTCGAATTGGAAATGGGTATTTTATGAAATATTACTTCATGAAATATCCATTTATTCAAAGCAATCTTGTTTTTTATTCATTCAATTGCACGAAGAATTAACAGACAAATTAGACATATTGTTAAAAATTATTAGTACTTCAAAAATCTTTTCAGTGAATTTTTCTTTTTAATTATAAAAAGTTTAGAGTGCGAAATGAAATTTCCGAGGTGCTAATAACAATTCCTAAAAAAATATATTTCTAAACTAAGAGTATGGAAAGTGGAAGACCAAAAATGTATCAGATAGTATTATTAATTTGTTTTACAAAATTGCAACAAGTTATGTGACGACCCGTCCCAATTGTCATTATAATTTTCTCCTCGAGTATGTGAGATGACGATTATGTCCTCGGTGGCTTAGTGACGTGGATGTACATATGCAGTTTTAAATAATCTTCCTCACTATCGTAATTAAATTGTACTCGACGTCACGAGCGCGTCAATGCGAGTTAGGGTCGAATCGGATTCCTAATGAAAATGTTATAACGATTAACTAACGAGTTAGGATAGACATATATTGTTGGGTTGACTATATTTTATTCACCAATCAATTAGTTCTTGTCATGTCTAGCCCAATCAAATTTTAGGTTGAATTGTTATTTTCCTTGGGCTAATTGGACCCTAAAACTCTCTTTCTTTCTCTTTCTCACGGCAGCCCAATCAGGGCCTTACTTCTTTTCTTTCTGGCCAATTTGTGACCACACACACGTATCCCTCACCCTTTCCTTCTTTCTCAATTCTTCTTCTAGTTTGTACAACCTTGAGACCACCACACTCAAACCATACTAAAACATCACGGATCGAGTCCTTGGACACTAGCATCATCCTCCTCACAACCTCACGAACTCATTCACACCTTTTGTTCATTGAACGGTTGTCGGAAACATAAGAACCCAGAAGCTTCAACATAGTGGGTTTTTAGGACGTCGTGATCGTGGGCGATTTACACGATTTTAAGGCTCGGGATAGACTCTAAACAACTCCCTTAACATCTTGGAGTGAAATTGGAGTGGTTCAGACATCGGAACACACGGGTTCGTGAAGTTGTAGAGTTGGCCGGAGGTATCGAAGGAAATTTCGATCATTTTCCATTGGTTTTAGGACCTCCAATAGGTATGGATGTGTACTACTCTTCAAGACCTTCAAATCCATATAAATTTCATGGATTTTGGTTGAGAATTGAAGAAGATATTGAACTTTGAAATTTTTCCAGAAACCGACGAACCAGACGGCAGACTCCGGCAAGTCACCGGAGAAGAAGGAACATATTTCGTTAACTTTAACGAAATATTGTAACGGTGTCAGGTAATTTTAACAGGATATTCTACTAATTTGACAGAATATTCCTTAACGCCGTTAGGGGTTCCGTCAGTGTGCCTGCGAGTGTGGCTGTGCCTTGGCCAACGCGTGGAGGCTCGTCTGACATCCAAATTTTTTTCTAAAAATATGGGGGTGTTCGTGTTGTCGAGTATATCATCTTGGTATATTCAAACGCCCCATTTGAGCAACATATGAGAAGTTATTCCTAGGGTTTGTGCATGTGCTTTAAAATTAACGTAAAATTAGTTATTTCGCATATAGGTGAAACGTACCCCGATGATGAGCATGGACAAGCGAGATTGGGGGGCTACGATCCTGCTACTTATCAGTGAGTGGGCATTTGCTTTCTATATATATATCGTGGTTTCCAGAACATTTTTTAAATGATTTATGCTTTAAATGCCATGTCGAAAATGAGTTGCATTTTAAGTATTGCATTATTATAAATCATGAATCATATCATTTGATGCTGCAGAGGCTCAGGTAAGCTTCAGGTGAGTATATTGTTATGGTATTGGTTGCATGACACATTGTTATGCATAAATGCATTTAGAGCTCATCATTGATGCACCCTGGTGTTAGTGTTTCCGCTCGAGGCCAGGGCACAATCCTTCACGTGATGTTCACCTCCCACACCACACGCTCACCTTGGATCCAAGTTTGGTGCCAGCCCTGTCTTACATACCATAATAGGTGGTTTCGACTTGTAGGTGACTCTCGATTATTCGCACAGCCTTGATGTGATCGTAGCACTTGAGCGTACATATTTACACCCAAACATAGGTGGTTCCAACTCGTGTGCCAGCATATATTGATGAGCTATAGATCTAGTCGTACAGGTCACATTAGGTGACTCTGACTGACATATTATTTTATATTGATTTCACCTGGCTTACATCTTTTAGTGCGAAAACGTTATGGCATGGCATACTCCAGTTTTTACTGGGCTTGTGCATTGGTATTCGTATGTATATACGTAGTATTATTTTCTGGAACTATACGAGTTTTACAGTGAGGGGTTATTATGTTCAGAAAAGATAAATGTGTTTTCAAACGTTTTGTTTTTGCCCACTCACCCTTCTGTTTTGCGCCCTTCAGTTGTACATCTTGGTGGCTCACAAGGACTTCTCAGTGGTTCTGACGATCTACTAAATATTGTAGGGATCTTCTCCTTGTTTGTACAATTAATACTTAGTTAGTTCGACTGCACTTTCGTTTACCTATGCTCTGATATGTGTGTATCTTATACTTGATCACTTTCACGCACTTACATATTATCTCTAGTTTAAGTAAGTTTAGTTTTGGTTTTTACATAGTTGCATTTTCTTATTATTATCATCACTTCTGTTGCGTACTTGGCTACGTCACCTTCACGTGACGGCCAACATGTCTCGACTTCGGTCAGGGTGTATCAAGTTATATGAGTTATCCAAACAACATAATTAGACATTCTGTCATTTAAATTCCATCAAATATATAAGCTTTTATGAAAATTTAAATTTCATTAGTTTAGAATTTCTAGTAATTTATAATTTGTTCGTTTAAACAATAAATATTATTGGGTCGTTTAAGTGCATTTAAAAAAAAAATTTGGATTACAAAAGCACTTAAATGTGCTTCATGGAAGAATCATTAGCTGTGTTTTTTTTTAGGAAGCATTTTAAATATCATATTAGGATTCACTTACATTTTTATTAAAAATTGGTTACAAAAACATTACCACAAATAAATAATGCTTTAAGGAATTATAAAAACACTTTTAAAGGAGCCAATTAAGAATTCCATTTTCTTCACAAACAGTCTCAACTCCCAAGAATATCATTGGGCCCCTTATATTAACAGCCCAATTTAGAAAAGCCGAGCTCCAGACGGGAGGGTTTTGTTACGAAAAGCGAGTTGCTGGCGCGCGAACCAAAATATTCGATCCGGTCCGGCGAAACAAACAAACAAACAGATGAATCGGAAAGGGAAAGTTCAGATGAAGGTTTAGTTACTTTCTTGCTTATTCTGATTCTATGTGGGTTTTCTTTTCTCGTGCAACATCCATGAATATTTTCTGTTGTTGAAAGTTGAAGAATTTAAAGTGATGCTGTAAACGCATAGGATTCTCGCCCCTCGAATTTCTCTCCCTTTCTCCTCTCCTCTCGCACATTATTTTTTGTCTTCTTGTTTCTATAACAAAAATCAATATAAGATGTTAATGTAGCTTAACCGTAATCGTTCAAGGAGGAGGGGAAAGAAGAGGGAGAGAGATTAGGAAAGAAGAAAATTCGCTCTGCATAGATGTGGTGTGGATAAGTTCCATAACCACAAAGCAAAAAGTTTGACCAACAAATTTCAACCACAACTTGGTGTTAGTTGTGAGATTGTTTAATGTAATTTCAGTAACCTACTGAAATACTAGCTGTTATAGCACTGAACTTGTACTTTAGGGATGATGGAATTATTAAAGTTATTCAATTTGATGTTATTGAGCTGATGTTATGCATGCAAAGTTCCGATTCTTGAAAAAAAAGTTACGGAGTGGGAACCACAAGAAAGTGCGTCAAAATGTCTGTCCCCCTCATCCTGAACCATATATATTGTAGGTCTTCTTCCGCATTATATTTCAAACGATCCAACAGTTTTCTACCGACAATTAGACAAATCAAATCAGAAACCATATGACCGTTTGGATTAAATGGTAGACATTTTAGTGTTTCTTTGCCCAAAGGAAAAACTCTCAGGGATTAATATAATTGCTTCTTTAGATTGAGAAAGATTACAGTCAGTTCTCTTCTTGTTTTCTTATGATGAGTACCTCATTGCTTGTTATTTCTTGACTACTCCTCCAATATTTTGCACTGTGCTTCTTCTGCCTCTTGTCTCGTACTCTGTGTGTGTGTCATGCGTGCGGGCGTGCGTGCGTTATTGAGGAGTTAAGTTAAAGAAAATTATATAGGCTCACTATGGTATACCCAGTTTAAGATAGTTTGCAGGTGTTATATTAGTTTTAACTATTTTTTTTTCTTACGCATGCAAATTTCTTGCGTTCAGTAAATAATTCTTAGGGTACGTTATATATCAAAAGAGGTAGCATGCCAGGATAATCCCAACAGAATAATAAGTCAAATCCATCCTGTGAGATGAACATATCATCAAGATTCATCAAAAAATATTTTGGCTTCATCAGGGATTGTACTTTCTGATGATACTGTGGATGATGATACGAGGGACATGTAGTATGAGTTGGAGGCAAGCTTCCTCGATAAATGAACACATACGTGAATGCAGTCAAAGAGTGTGTCACTTGTGGCATCTAATCTATGATGGATGAGACCGGAGGTGGCATCTTGGTGGAGGATAAGCCAAGAGGTGATCGAGATTCTTAGGGTCCTTCCTGGAGTTGAAGAGAAGATGAGCATACTTGTTATCTTCCAAATTTTATGCAAGAATAACATAGCGTTATTCATGGCCTTTAATGATCCTCATGCTCAGATTGATTGGCTTAAGAAATTTATGGAGCGAATGCCTCTAGTCGTTCGTCTCCCTTTCTCTGTACCTGTTGAATCTAGTAAAGCATCACTTGTGTTTCTTAAGAGTTGTATTAATTACGATGTTAATTCTTAGGCGTTTTTGTTGTCAAACTCACATTGATGATGCAGTCGGCTGTGTTATGACTCATGAGTCTGTTTTCTGATTCGCTTTTCTAAGAAAAACCAAAGAAAAACTGTACCGTGTTCCATCTCTTGAGAGTGCCTTATAAGTTATAAATTATTAATATTCTTACAGCTATGGCATCCATTGGAAATGATTGTGTCATGGTTAATACTGTGATGATACTGATGGTGAATTTTCGCTTTAGCCTTTAGACTCGACTCGTATGTAGTCTTGTTTGGTATATCTGAAGTTGGTGACTTCACCGGCATGATGGGTAACTGCTAAGGTGGCTAGTATGCTGTTGCCTACACTTAGAATAGTCTCTTGATTATGCATTTGTATGGAAGCTAATAGTCTCTTGATTATGCATTTGTATGGAAGCTAATGTTTTGTTTGTTTAAATTTCAGAAAGATATGCCTAGAACAAGTGAAGCTACTTTATCCAATCCCAGGGCTCCATATGATGAGGATGTGGCTAAGGTTTTACAGGCCATCAAGCAAATGGCTGTCCCTGCGCTTGAGGGCACATCCGGAGTAGATCGGAGGCTGAAATTTTTGAAGGTTTTCATTAGTCTGTCGCCCCCGCAGTATGCAGGAAATCCTGATGAACCGTTAGAAGGGGCGGAGTGGCTTGCAAGGATAAAGCAATGTTTTGATGTAAGTGATGTCCCCGATGACCTAAAAGTGGGGTTTGCCACATACTGTCTTACTGGAGCGGCTCACCACTGGTGGGAATTTGTTAAAAGGATGCGTGATGTTAAATCCATCACTTGGGCAGAATTTGAGGAGCTGTTTTTGAATATATATTTTCCTCAAACTATAAGCGCTGCTAAACGCGAAGAATTTCTAGGGTTGAGCCAAGGAAACATGACCGTTGCTCAGTATGCATCTAAGTTCCTTGAGCTAGCATGGTATGCACGAACTAATCTTGTGAGGTCAGATGAATTTGCAGCATCAGAGTTTCTAAGTGGACTGAGACCTTCCATAAGACCAAGGGTAGCTCTATTCAATACTTATGATGGCATGGTTGCAGCGGCGTTGAGAGTGGAACAATCTTTGGAGGACAGCGAGGAAGAGTCGTTTGAGGAAGCTTCTGGTGTAGGAGAAAAAAGGCCAAGAAAGCAGTACATTTGCCACCACTGCGGCGAGCCTGGTCATATTCGGCCTAATTGCCCGGAATTAAACTCGCGTGGTTTTTGAAAGGTTTATCAAAATCTCATCCTAATGATGGAAGGGAAAAATGGTTTCAATTCCAAGTTAATAGTGTGGGGATAATAGTTTGTAAGACTTTCAATATGCCTGGCTTTTGTTTTGGTATGTATCTGTCTGTGTGACTTTTGTTCCCTTGGACCTTCGTGAATAGAGAATCTATTTTGTAGAGGTTATAAGTGTCACTTGCCAGGTGCTAATCAATGAAATCCCAATTATATATATAGGGGTTAAGATTCAGGACACATGCTTTTGACACTTATTTTGTAGGCCGCATTTTGGAATCAAAAGAAAAGGGTACTAAATGTAAAATTTCACATTTTCAAGAAGGCCACAATCAATAAACTCATTGTAATGGACAAAAAGTTTTATTTCATTTTTATTTTGACGAAGTTTTATTTCATGAGTCTATCATATTTTTGGCATTATAAACTTATTCACGTTGAAATACAAAAGGTAGAAAATGATATCATGATATTTGAAAAATGTTAAAATTTATCATGATTGTTGAGGCATCTTAGCTCTGTGAACCTGGCTGTTGTTGAAGCCCGAATGGAAGCAAGTTGTCAAAGAATTTGAAACTAGACTTGATAAATACAAATATGAAATAAAAAATTTAACCTTGTATGTCTCTTATAACGCATCTTGATTAAAAAAAACCTCTCACGCGTATGAGTACGTGCATGAAGGTTATATATATTGTTACAACCCGTATTTTTCACTGAATAAATCTCTCTTTCCACCTCACTCTCCTCTCTCTCCCTACCAATATTTTTCACTGAAATATTGACTGAGTAATTTACTAAAAGGAGCGACTGTACATAAAAATCTCTGATATTTCAATTTCGAAGTACTAGAAGAAAAGACGAAGGCATTGAATTTTGGGATTATGAGTGATGTGGGAGGAAAAGTGAAAGGAAGTCAAGTTTTTCATGGCTATTCATGAAGAATCATGTTTGAATTCATGGCTAGTAGCCAAAAACCTAAGAACGATACTTTTGTTTGTATTCTATTTTTGTGCAATTTTTAGTTTCCTCTAACATCCTAACAAGTGCCGCCAAACAATTGCGTGTCTTATACGATACTATTGTCTAAAAGTCTCATGATACCATTGAAATTTTTTTTTTGGTCGAAACATGATAATTGAATTGATAAACATTTAAACACAACGCAAGTTGTCATCCCATATTTATAGACATTTGAAGAGAAATAAAAGTTTAAATAACCTTTAATATTTATTTTCAATTTCGTATGATAAATGCGTGACTGTTTTGGTAGGGAAATTGTACACAAATGTTCATGGTTTTGCCATTTCAAATTGGAAATGGGTATTTTATGAAAGAGAGCTACTAGACCTACCCCATTGTTTTATTTTTCCATCACGTTATAATCTCACCCACCTTAAAAAGTTAAAAAAATAAAATGTTATTTTCTCACCCACTATTATTCCCAAAATAACCTTTAATATATATGTACATATGAAATTATAAAATTGTCTCTTAAAAAATATAACAAATAATATGTAAATGAAAACCACTAAGGTCTGCAAATTCAAATGGAAACGACAGAGATATCCAAATTCAAAAGAATTCGACAACGACAAATTTGAAAATACGATGGACAAATTCAAATGACCTACACACAAATTAGTCTTCTACCTTTTCAATGGAAACATAATCTTCTACCTCTTCTGTAGAAGCGTCATCTTCTACCTATTCAATGAAAAAGTCATCTTCTAAGTCCGTTGCTATTTTTTTACTTTCTCTGAATGAAAGGAGATGAAAATATGAGTTAGGGTTTAAGGTAGACAAATTGTCTCCTGGTTTTTTTTTTTTTTAATTAAGCAAAACAAGATAATTAATGTTTTTATCAGTCTTTTTGTAAATGGACAAATTTGTAATTAAAAAATTCATTAAAAGGTGGGTGTGAAGATAAAACATTGGGGTGTGAATAACATCACTCTTTATGAAATATTACTTCATAAAATATTCATTTATTCAAGGCAGATGTATTCTAATTTTTACCAAGTGTTTTTAACCAAATAAATTTAAATAAATATGCAAGTGTGGCATTAAAAATTTGAAAATAGATCCAAAGATTTGAATGACACCCCAGATTTAATCTGTATATTTGATTCACATACTCATTTTTACTTTTTACATACTCTGGTTAATTTTTTGTTAGTTATCTTCTTCAATTAATTTGATCTGATGGTCAAAAATTGAAAATGGTGTGTGAGAAATAAAAATGAATGTGTGAATATTAACTTAACCTTTTAGGTTAAGTTTCATTGAAAATATATAGCTAGACTAAGAGTTAATTAACCATTGGCTTAGTTTTAAACTAATTGGTAATAAGTAGAATGGTGAGCAACCAACCACCATTTGAGGATAATGAGAATTACCACCACTGAGAGTGGTGAATAAAAATACACTCTAAAATATCTAGTAATTTGCATTTCTTCATCTAAAATGTTAGTGAATTCCCTTTTCTCCACACGGTCTCAAGAATATTCATCGGCCCCTTGCCATTACAAAAGATTTTCCCGTTTGCGCAAAACATAGAAATGTACTTCCCATGTTATTAGACCCAAAGTTTTTAATTTATCGTTCTAATTGTATAATGACATGATGATATGTGGTATTGTTTGTGGTCTGAACATACTAAAATAATCTCTCAGGACGAGAGTCCAATTTAGAACCGATTTTTCAGCGTGACTGAAATACGGGATGATACATCACGTGTCATTATACAACTGATGAAATATACGGGGTAAATTACATAAAACTACCTCAATTATTGGGTCATTAACAGTTTCATACCTCGTCTTTAAAAAAGTTTCAATGTCATACCTTATCTTCGAATTTGTTGCAATGTCATACCTTCCGTCAGTTGTCTGTCAATTTTTCTGTTAAAATGCTGACGTGGGTTGAAATATTATTAAAAAATTATTAAAAACTAAAACAAAAAGCATTTAATATTTTTTAAATATTAAAATAATAATTAATTATATTAAAAAAAAAACCTCAGTTCGTCTACCCCCCACCCCCAACCCTCCTCTTTTCTCCCCCATCTTCATCTTCTTCCCCCGATCCCCTACCTGCAACCCAGAAAAAAAAAAAAAAAAAAAAAAAAAAAAAAAAAAAAAAAAAAAAAAAAACTCAGTTCGTCTTCCCCTTGCACCCGCACCCATCCTCTTCCCTCCTCTACACACCCCACTCCTTAAATCCACACCCATTCCTCCCATTTTCTCCGCGCCCAGGTTCGCCACCCACAAAATTGGCCTAGCAAAGGGGGTTTCCCGATTCCACCTCACGAACCCGGCGATGGCGACGTAGACGAGATATGGGTTTTTTTTTTCTAGGTTGCAGGTAGGGGGTTGGGGGAAGAAGATGAAGATGGGGGAGAAGAGAGGAGGAGGAGGGTGGGGGGAAGATGAATTGAGGGGTTTTTTTTTTTTTTTTTTTTTTTTTTTTTCTGGGTTGCAGGGTAAAGAAGATGAAGATGGGGGAGAAGAGAGGAGGAGGAGGAGGAGGAGGAGGAGGGGGGAGAAGACGAACTGAATGGTTTTTTTTCTTTTTTTTTTCTGGGTTGCAGGGTAGGGGGTCGGGGAAGAAGATGAAGATGGATGAGGAGGAGGAGGAGGAGGAGGAGGGGACGAACTGAAGTGTTTTTTTAATTTTTTATTAATAATTAATTATTATTTTAACATTTAAAAAATATTATTATTATTTGTTTTTTTTGTTTTTAATAATATTTTATTAAAATTTTAATAATATTTCAAGCAACGTCAACATTTTAACAGAAAAATTGACAGACAACTGATGAAAGGTATGACATTGCAACAAATTCGAAGATAAGGTATGACATCGAAACTTTTTAAATACGAGGTATGAAACTGTTAATGACCCAATAGTTGAGGTAATTTTATGTAATTTATCTAAATATACGAGTTAAAATATTAATAACTTAAAAAATAAAATATAAAATATTCTATCACTTGTATCGTGTACCGTGTTTGGATCACAAAAAAAAATTTCTCGAGTTCCAGACCGAAATGTTTTGTTATGAAAAGCCGAGCTGCTGGCGAGCGAACCAAAAAATTCCATCGGCTCCGGCGAAACAAGCAAACAGATGAATCGGGATCATCCAGCAGTGAAGGTGAAAGTTGATATGAAGGTTAGTTACGTACTGATTCTGATTCTCTATGGGTTTCCTCGTGCAACATCCTAGATTATTTTCTGTTGTTGGGAGTCGGAGAATTTAAAGCGATAAGTTCAATTAATCACAAAGCAGAAAGCTTGACCAACAAATTTCAATCACAACTTGGTGTAAGTTGTGAAATTGATTAATGTAATTGCAGTAACCAGCTGAAATACTAGTTGTATAGCACTGAACTTGTACTTTAGGGATGATGTAACCATTGAGTTTATTGAATTTGATGGTATTGAATTGAAGTTATGCATGCAAGGTTCCAGCAACCCCAAGCCAGCGCTCCCCGCTATGCGATGGTTGGAAACATCTATCTTACGCAGTCTTATCCTTACTTTGTAATGAGGCTGTTTCCACGACTTGAAGACGTTACCTTTCGGTCACAAAGGCGCAACATTTCTGTTGCGCCAAGAAAAATTTATGGAATGCGAACTACAAGAAAGTGTGTCAAAATGTGTGTCCCCCTTGATCTGAACCATATGTATGTGAACTTTAGTTGATGGATCTGTCAAATAAGCTTATTTGAGGGATGCCATTGTAGGTCTTACTCCACATTATATTTCAAACAATTCAACCGTTTTCTACCAACAATTACTCAAATCATAAACCATATGACTGTTTGGATTAAATGGTAGGCATTTTAGTGTTCCTTTGACCAAAAGAAAAACTCTCTGGGATTAATATAATTGGTTCTTTAGATAAAGATTACAGTCAGTTCTCTTCTTATTTTTTTTATGACGAATACCTCATTGTTTGTTGTTGCTTGACTACTCCTCCAATATTTTGTGGTGTATAATGAACCTAGAAGGGTTTTTAGTGTCTTCCCGGCTCTGCTTCTTCGGCCTCTTGTCTTGTACTCAAGTGTGTGTGTGTGTGTGTGTGTGTGTTACTTAGGAGTTAAAGAAAGTTTTGTTGGCTAAGTATAGCATACCCAGTTTAAGATATTTTGCAAGTGTTATATTATTTTAACTAATTTTTTTCTTACACATATTGCTTGTTATAAGTTTTAACGGAGGACTTGGCATAAAACCGAGCGCGTCTAGGATTCATACAGCCAACCCCACCTAATGGGAAAAGGCTTTGTTGTTGTTGTTGTTAGTAAATAATTCTTTTGGTAGTTTATATATCAAAAGAAGTAGAATGCCAGGATAATCCCAACAAAATTAGTAAGTCAAAGCCATCCTGTGAGATGGAACTTATCATCAAGATTCATAAAAAAAAAATTTGGCTTCATCAGAGATTGTACTTTCTGATTATACTGTGGATGATGATACAAGGGACAGGTGGTATGAGTTGGAGGCAAGTTACCTCGATAAACAGAACACATGCATAAATGCAGTCAAAGGGTGTGCCATTTGTGGCATCTAGGATGGATGAGACCGGAAAGCCAAGAGGTGATCGAGTCCTTCCTGGAGTTGAAGAGAAGATGAGCATACTTGTTATCTTCCAAATTTTACGCAAGAATAACATAGCATTATTCATGGCCTATAATGATCCTGAAGTTCAGATTGATTGGCTTAAGAAATTATGGAGCGAATGCGTCTAGTAGTCGTTCTCCTTTCGCTTTACCTATTGAATTACGTCTTCTCTAGTAATTTAGCATCGCTTGTGTTTCTTAAGAGTTGCATTAATTACGATGATAAGTCTTAGGTGTTTCTGTTGTCAAACTCAGATTGATGATGCAGCTGCAGTGTTGCTTGGGTCTGTTTTCTGATTCTCTTTTATAAGAAAAACCAAAGAAAAAGTATACTGTGTTCCACCTCTTGAGAGTGCCTTGTATTTACAAATTATTAATATTCTTACAGCTATGCGGTCCATTAGAAATGATTGTGTCATGGTGAATACTGATGATGTACTTGTTTGGTATTTTTGAAGTTGGTAGACTTCAGCGGCGTGACGGGTAATTGCTAAGGTGGCTGGTATGCTGTTGGCTACACTGGGAACAGTCTCTTGATTATGCATTTGTATGGAAGCTAATGTTTTGTTTGTTAAAATTTCAGAAAGATATGCCTAGAACAGGTGAAGCCACTTCATCCAATCCCAGGGCTCCACATGATGAGGTCGTGGCTAGGGTTTTTCAAGCCATGAAGAAAATGGCTGACCTTGCGCTTGAAGGCACATCCGAAGTAAATCGGAGGCTGAAATTTTTGAAGGTTTTCATTAGTCTATCACCCCCGCAGTATGCAGGAAATCCTGATGAACCGTTAGAAGGGGTGGAGTGGCTCAAAAGGATAAAGCAATGTTTTGAAGTAAGTGATGTCCCCGAAGACTTAAAAGTTGGGTTTGCCACATACTGTCTTACTGGACCGGCGCACTGCTGGTGGGAATTTGTGAAAAGGAGACGTGATGTTATATCCATCACTTGGGCAGAATTTGAGGAGCTGTTTTTGAATAACTATTTTCCTGAGACTACTAGGCTGGCTAAATACGACGAATTTCTACGGTTAACCCAACAAAACATGACTATTGCTCAGTTGTCATCTAAGTTACTTGAGCTATCATGGTATGCACGACCTAATCTTGTGAGTTCAGATAAATATAAAGCATGGAAGTTTCTAAGGGCACTGAGGCCTTCCATAAGAACAAGGGTAGCTCAATTCAGTACTTATGATGACATTGTCGCAGCGGCGTTGAGAGTGGAACAATCTTTGGAGGACAGCGAGGAAGAGTCGTTTGAGGAAGCTTCTGGTGCAGGGGGAAAAGGGCCAAGAAAGCAGTACATTTGCCATCACTGCGGCGAGCCTGGTCATATTCGGCCTAAGTGCCCGGAATTAAACTCGCGTGCTTTTTGAAAGTTTTATCAAAGTCTCGTCCTAACGATGGAAGGCAAAAATTGTTTCAACTCCAAGTTAATAGTGTATGGATAATAGTTTGTAGACTTTCGATATGCCTGGCTTTTGTATTGGTCTGTATCTGTGTGTCTGACTTTTCTGCCTTTGGACCTTTGTGAATAGAGAATCTGTTTTGTAGAGGTTAAAGTGTTGCTAGTTGCCAATCAATGGAATCCCCATTTTATATATATATATATATATATATAGGGTTTAAGATTCAGAGACACACTTTTGACACACATTTTGATATCTATATTGTAGGGCTCATTTTGCAATGTATTTTAACGATTCGAACCGTTGATATTTTAGTACATCATTCGTAGATGGTTCTAACAAAAAATTAGACATTCAAAACCGTTAAGACATTTGTTTGTAGGGAAGAAAATAGATGAATATGGTTTTGCTAAGAAACACTAAATTTATTCCAAAGGTCATATAGTTTTGAATTTGGGTGATTTTTGGTAGACAATTATCTTTGAGGTGTGGTGTAAAAGATAGACAATTGAATTGTTGAAATATATTAAGAAGTGGACCTCACAAAAATGTATGTCTAAAGCATGTGTCCCCGAATCTTATTTATATTACCTTTATGCAAAGGGATTCTCATTTTTTTTTTCAAAAAATGGGAATTAGATGTAGGGTCCACTCCACATCGAACTTCAACGTTATAAATTGTCTATTTTGTAAGTCTCGATTCATAGATCATTTTTGAAAAAATTCAATTCAATCCGAAACTATTTGTCTATTTAATTATCAAAATAAAATTTCATTGTTTCTTATATAATAATATTCGTTAATTTTTTTTAATACAATTAGATGTCTTAAATATTTCTTATTTGGTTAATATTTTGTAAGGATGATTTATGAGGTGTAACTTGAAAAATAGATGGTTTGGATTGTTACAGTTTGATGTGGTGTGGACCCCACAAATAATCTCTATTTTTATAAATAAAAAAAGGGTAAATTACATAATACCCCCTTAGGTTTGAGGTCTATTACAACCTCATACAACATCTTTAAAACATTTCACTTTCCTACCTCACGTACTATTTTATTTCAAATTAATACCTCTGTTAGATTTTCCATCCATTAGTCTGTTAAATGCTGACGTGACTGCCACATTTGTGCTGATGTGGCTACCATGTGGTAAAAAAATTAATTTTTTATACATTAAAAATATTATAATATTAACCCTATTAAAGAAAAAAAAACCAGAAAAACCCAAACCAAGAAATCTTTTCTCGAGTCTTTCTCGAATCTCTCTCTTGGACTCTCTCCCTGACAGTACACCCACGCATGCACCCATCTACACACCCACACCACCGACGACACACCACCACCACCACCGTGGACTTTCTCAGGTCACTCTTCTCTCTCATTTTGTCGGCTTTTCCGTACGACTTTTCCCTACGATCTATATACAAAAAAGAGCATAGAGTCAAGGGAAAGAGTTTTGTACCTTGGATTGGTTGTGGGATAGTCGAAGTCAGCCGAGATCTGGCTCGAAACTCACAGGGTTTGCCGGAGCTAGTTCTCGGTTTCTGAGCTTCACCTAGCTCCACAGAGACGAGGAGAGTGAGAGAGAGACCATTCCCCCAACCACCTCATCTCCTCCACTATCTTCACCTCCCCTCACATCCAAAAACCCACCACTTCCCACCCCACCCCCACCTCCCTCGCAACGCCCGACCCAGAACCCCCATTATGGGTCTGAGCTCTTCAACATCGACGATGACCGCAAAGGAGTGTCGAGAAAGTTCGATGTCGAAGTGAGAGATGAGGAGAATAACGAAGGTGGAGAATAAGGTAATGTTTTGGATTTGGATGCGAATGCAGATGCGGAGTTCAAGACGATGAAGAAGTTGATGGATCTGGAATGGGAGAAGAAGAAAGGTAAGGGTAGGGATTTGAAGGACATTGCAAGGACATTTTGGGGGACGGCATCAATTTTGAGCAGGAAGGTGAGGCAATGTCGGTGGAAGCAGAAGATGAAGAAGGTTGAGAACGAGGGTTTTGTGGCGGAGAAACGGCGGGAGACCCAGTTGGATGTCAATGACGAGCCTCGGGATTCTTGGGACGGGTTGGGTCCGAGAGCCGCCCAGCCGAGGCTGACTCAGATGGTTTCGGTTGTGGAAGAAAACTAGGAGGAAGGTGGGGTGGGGGGTGTTGCGAGGGAGGTGAAGAGAGTGGAGGAGATGAGGTGGTGAGGGGAATGGGTTTTTGGGTTTTCAGGTTTTTTTTATTTTTATCTTTATTTTTTTTATATTTTATAATAGAGTAAATTATTATAATATTTTTAATGTATAAAAAATTATTATTTTTTATAATAGACCTCAAACCTGATGAGGTATTATGTAATTTACCCTAAAAAAAGGAACCCTTTCCTTAAATGTTTCCTCTCTCTATACATAAATGTATAGAGGGTGGATCCATGACACCACGTTTATAACACAATATTTGACACAAGTTTTGAACCATTGGATTAGTCCACTTTTAATAATTGAGTTGTAGTCTATAATTTATTTGGCATAACTTTTCGTAAAAATAAAACATTTGAATTAAAAATCCGAAAGCTTTCTATTTATAACATCTTTTCCAAAAACAATCCACTTACTTTCCGACCTTTTCGTCTTCATCGTCTCCTACGAACTTTTCTTTTCGTATTCATCCGCTCTTATTTGATTGAAAAGAAATAAGATAATGAAACTTATTCTGAAACTTGTCTCCAATGAAACTTTTCGTCTTCACCCCCTCTTATTTTTATTGTCCCACATTTTTTCTTTCCATTCTCTTATTGCTTCCTAAACCCTTTTTTTTTCTTCCGCACAAAGCTTCGTACCCCATGGAACTCATCATCACTGCTATGGTGCTTTGATTATTCCTTCAATTTTCACACCTGTGTATATTATTTTGTAGCCATGGAAGTTATGTATGATTCCTATACTGTTAATAAAACACCAAACTAGCTTAGACTATAACTCTTCACTACCAAATCCGGTGAAAGTCTAAACTAGAGCAGACCATTAAGATGATGGACACGGATAAAAATGAGAATGAAACATAATTTAATGAAAATAACTAATGATAGATGAGGGAGTCTAAACTATAAGAACATACTATGGCTTGACCTCATCTTTAGTTACGTAGGCAGTCTAACAAAGAGGTCAAATGTAGCCATGAAATAAAGGATAAGTCATTGCGCTGTTAAACCATTTATTTGAGTCTTTGGTCATGTTTGAGAGGCGAAGCATGATAGATCTTCAAGTACTTGGTGACATCATGTGTCGATTCTAGACGTATCTTGAAATCGAGGTGTGATAGAAGTCCCCTTCTAGAATTTGACCTTGCCCAGGAGATGTTTTGGTGCAATTTGTTTGTTTTTAGTTTTTAAGGCCCATTCAATGGTTTCTATTGTTTTGGCATTGTTGGCCACACAAAAATTATTAGTGTTTGAATTGGTGACCATTTGAATGACGTTGTGTATATAATGAATTGAACTTTTTTGTTCGTTTCTTCTAATTTTATCATCAAGATTTTGATTGTGTGGACCTCATGAATCTTCCTATTCAACCTGAAAATTGTATTCATCAGATGAAGATGCATAATGAGTTTTCATAATTGAAAGGAATTAGTGATATTTCAAAGGAATTGGTGAAGATCAGGAGGTGAGAAAACTACAAGTTAGTGCATAAATTCATTATATTGGGGTTTGGTGTTACCAGTTGCAACCGCTTTGGTGGAGAGAGCGTTTGCTGCTATGAAAATTGTGAAAACATCATAGCTTAATAACATAAGAAATCAATGATTGAGTGATAGCATGGTTGTTTATATTGAGCGATATGTTTCTACTTTTATTGATAATGAACGTATTATGCTATGTTTTTATGACATGAAACTTTGCCACAACAATTAATTTTTTTATGTGGTAAATTATGAACAAAATAATATTGTTTATTATCTAAAAGGATTTATAGTTGTCTTTATTTTTTAGAACCTTTTTACCCTTTTAAATTTCATTCCTCCATTCGACAATTCTTGACTTCACCATTGGTCAAGACTACAAAAGGCACATCAATATTTTGAGTAAGGAGATCAAAAGAAAAGGGTACTAAACGTAAGATATCACATTTTGAACAAGGCGACAATCAATAAACTCAATTGCAATGGACGAAAAATTTGATTTCATTTTTTATTTTGACAAAGTTTTGTTTCATTAGTCTATCACACTTTTGGCATTTTAAACTTATCCATGGAGGTTTCTATATAAAATATATATATATATATATATATATATATATCTCTTTAATTCGCGTTGAAATACAAAAGGTAGAAAATTCTTTTCATGTTAAAATTTAGCTTGAGACATCTTCGCTCGGTGAACCTGGCTGTTATTGAAGCCCGAATGTAAGCAAGCCGACAAAGAATTTCGGAACTAAACTTGATAAATATATATGTGACAAATAATATAGAACTTTGTATGTTGCTCATAGCACGTTTTGATTATAAAAATAATAATAATAATAATAAAAAAAAAAGCTCACATGAGTATGATTGCGTGCATGAATGTTGTATATATAGTCCCACCAAAACTCCATGTGAAATCTCTCTACGCCTCTCTCTATTCTCTCCTTACTAATATTTTTCACTGAAATCTCGACGGAGTTATTTATTAAGAGGAACGCTTGTACACAAAAAAAAAACTCCTATATTTCAGTTTCGAAGTACCAAAATAAAGAGAAAGACATTTAATTTTCGGATTATGGGTGATCTAGGAGGAAAAGTTGAAGGAAGTCAAGTTTTTCATGGCTATTCATGAGGAATCGTGTTTGAATTTGTGCTTGGTAGCCAAAACCCTAAGAACAATTCTTTTGTTTAGATCCTATTTTTCTCCACATTTTAGTTTTCTCTAACATCCTAACAAGTGTTGTGAAAAAATTGCATGTCTTATGCGATACTATTTGTGGATGCAAATTTCTTTCTTCTTGTTCTTAGACAAAATTGCACCTACAAAACAAATAACACCTTAGGTCAAAGGTCAAAAGTCTTACGTGCCCACGATGAAAAGCATCACGTGCCCACGATGAAAAGCCTCACGTGCCCACGATGAATGGCTTTGGCCGAAGAACCTCTGATGCCAAAATTAGAATTTTGAGGGAAAAAGTGTTTGGAGAATTTTTGAATGTTTAGCAAGAGTGAAGACCTCCCTTTTTAGAGAAAATGAGGTATAATATATAAGGCATGGCCGGCCCCCCTTGGGAGAGAAGGTGACCGGCCTCTTGTGTGTTTTTTGGTGTAATTGGTAGTTTAATTAGCCATTAATAGATTAATTAGGTAATAAATCCATTAATTAGCTAATTAACATAATTTAAAATGAATGTTTTGGGGGTTACCTTGTGGAGAAGATGGATGAAATATGTTTTGAATAAATACCTATTTTGGGCACTTTTGACTTGATTGTGGGTTGTTTGTCCACTGCTCGCATGTAGGAATTCCGATGTTCCTCAAGGGTAATTTTGTCATTTTTGCCAAAAAATTCATGTGTCGCCTCTTGATTATTTTTTGGGTCCACACTATCGTCTAAAAGTCTCATGATACTATTGTGTAAAAGTCTTATGCGAGAAAGAAAAGTTTAGTTAACCTTTAATATTTATGTTCAATTTCGTATGATAAATGCGTGACTGTTTTGGTCGGTAAATTGTACACAAATGTTCATGGTTTTTCCATTTCAACTTGGAAATGGCTATTTTATGAAATATTACTTCATATAATATCCATTTATTCAAAGTAGATCGTAATAATTATTTTAATTGTTGGTAACTTCGTTACGGCAGTTCACCATTCCAAAGAATTAACAAACATATTAGATATATCGTAAAAAATAACTCATATTCCAATTTTTTTTCCAAGTGTTTTTACCCAAATAAATATGCAAGTGTGGCATGAAAAAATAATAGATCCAAAGATTTGAATGACACTGCGATTAA
Source organism: Malus domestica (assembly GCF_042453785.1). Lineage (NCBI taxonomy): Eukaryota > Viridiplantae > Streptophyta > Magnoliopsida > Rosales > Rosaceae > Malus > Malus domestica. The sequence goes on along the minus strand of NC_091662.1, from coordinate 32,656,356 downwards.
TAATTTAATTTGTATATTTGATTCACATATCTATTTTTACCTTTCAAACATCTTTATTAATTTTTTATTATTGATCTTCTTTAATTAATTTGATATAACAACCGAAAATTGAGAGAATTTGAGAAGTAATAATTGATGTGTGCATAGCACTACCTATTTGAAATCGTACTTTTATAGTACAAATTGAGCCCAACACCAACAGTTTAAACTAACTAACAAGGATGAGTTGTACAACCGGATTGGACAATACTTGGATACTGACGGTTAAGTACCAGACTATGACGTGACCCATTAATAAAAATCTATCATTAAAATATTTTAAAATTATAGAAGGGTTAAATTTGTAGACACGTATCAATCAATAATAAATGTCATTGAGATGACATAAACAAAATAGCTGCATAAGATCTTGGACTCTCTTACCTCGGTCTAGAAGTTATGGGAGCTTGGCCCTTGGCACCACCACTTATTTTAACCATCTTGAAATTCTGGCTGCTCCTCTCAGCCGTATCATTAAAATTTATTTAGAAATGTATTGTTAAACTCAAGGAAGAAAATATCGGTAATATCGGAAATATCGGTAGTCCGAAAACACGGAAATATCGATGGAAATATCGGGATAATATCGATATCGATAAAAATTACATGGAAACCACGGAAATTGTAAGAAAAACTTGGAAATTTTTATTGAAATTTTGCAGGATGTTTATTTAGTCAATTATCTATTAGTTTATCACAAAAAATTGGAAGGAAATGCATTGCATGATGGATTTAACTGATTTAAGTTGATTATATAGCGAGCTGGCAAATATTGTGAGTGTAGAAAATATGTAGTAATTAATGGAAGAAGTTTAAACACACCATAATCATTTATATATAATGAATTAGTACAATATTTTACACTCATTTAAGCAAGGGATTAAGGAATGTGAGCTGTTGAGCCGAACCAATAACAAGGGATTAAATTTACTATATCAGATGTAAATAATTATTGAATAATATGTTATTTCTTATAAAAGAACATACATATGTGAATGTTTTATGTACATATCTAATATGCTTGCCTAAGAAAAAAAAATCTAATAATTTATAATTTATATAACATTTATATACATATAATAATATAATATACCTCCCAAACTTTTAAAATATAAAAATCCCACGCCCATGCAAGTGGGTGGTTTTCATAATAACCCATCTGATGTAAATAACTTTCCACCTTACCCCCATCACCAACTTTTGACCTTTCTGAAACCCAAAATTGAATCTTTTACTCTCTCTCTCTCTCTCTCTCTCTCTTCCCTCATCTTCGTTCTTCTTCACCCTTTCACTTTCAGAACCTCAAAATTGGATCTCAAATCCAACTTGCGCCCACTTTGTGCTTTCAGTCTCTCTGAGTCTTCAAGAACCCTAGATTCCCGAACGAGCAACTTTCCTTGCCCTTTTAGATTCCCGAACAGAGAGGTCCAAACCTTATCAACAATGGTAGTCTCAAAGGCATCCTCCGTCGTCGCTCTCATGGCGGTCCTCTTCGCCGTCCTCTCCGCCATCGGCGCCTCCCAGGAGTCTCCGGCTCCCATCCCAACCTCCCCCGCCGCATCCATCTCCTCCTCGTTCGTATCCACCCTCGTCGCCACCGCCGTCACCACTCTGGCCTTCGGATCTGCGCTCAGGGTGGCGCCTCCGAGGAGTCTCCGGCTCCCATCCCAACCTCCCCCGCGGCATCCATCTCCCCCTCGTTCGTATCCACCCTCGTCGCCACTGCCGTAACCGTTCTGGCCTTCAGATCTGTGCTCAGGGTGGCGCCTTCGAGGAGTCTCCGGCTCCCAGCCCAATATATCGAGATAATATCGGTAATATCGATATTATCACGATATTATCGATATTATCTCGATATATTGACGATAATCACGTGGATATTAGTAAAAATATCGGACTCTCACCAAAACGATAATATCGGCGAAATATCGCCGATATTATCTATATTTTAGATTCCCGGTTAAACTAAGAGTTAGTTGACAGTAATAGACTTAATTTGGGAAAGAAAAAGTGTTTTTCCATAACATTCAGAAGTATGGAAAGCGGAAGACCAAAAATGTAAAATTTGTTTTACAAAATTGCAACAAGTTATATGAGTTATCCAAACAACATAATTAAACATTCTGTCATTGAAATTCCATCAAATATATAAACTTGCAATTGATGGAGATTTAAATTTCGTCAGTTTTGGAATTTCTAGTAATTTATAATTTGTTCGTTTAAACAATAAATATTATTGGATTGTTTGGAAGTGTTTTTAAACTGACTGAAAGAAGTACAATTTGTGCTTTTTTTTTCAAGAGCATTTTAAATGCTTTACTAGGATTCAGTTAAGTTTTTACTAAAAAATGATTTAAAAAACATTTCCACAAAAAATACTTTGTAAAAATTATAAAAACACTTCTAAACAAGTGTGAATTCCATTTTCTCCACAAAAAGTCTCAAGAATATCATTGGGCCCCATTTAATGACACAGCCCAATTTAGAACAACTTTAATATGGGAGCATTTTTTCTTACCATCATAATTTTACTTACCATACCGTATATTTAATCAATTGACATGTATTCTTTTACCTAAATCTTATTAATTTTCACATTAAATATTATTTTTTCAATTAAAAAAATAACCTAGATTGAGTAAAAAGACACATATCAATTAATTAGATGTATGATAAAACAAAAAGAGGTATTCATCAATTTTCCCCCTGAACTTGTAACTATTGGCCAATTTCCCCCCTCAACTTTAATTTGGCCAATTTCTCCCCTCAACTCTCATAATTAGTCAATTTGCACCCTACTGTTAATTTTTTAATTTGATCATAAGTAAACAAGTGTGTGTAAGAAACTAAATATGTTAATCATTTTCCTATGTCTTTATCCTATTACAAATAGATTAAAATTTAGAATTTTACAATTTATCATAGATAATATTATTAGTCATAATAAATCAGTATGGAGTAATTTTATTTGATTTTTTACTATACAAAATTGATAATGAAAATGATTGATGTGTACATTTTTGTATGTGAATACAATTTTCTTTATTAAAGTGAAAGCTAAGTTCAAGTAAATTGTGGAGAATCGAGCTTTAGTGCAAAAATGGCTAGTCAATTCATAATTTTCGACTCCTTATTAAGAATAACACATTTTATTGAAATAGGTCTGATCCATGAGTTTAGGATTATTATTTCTTCTTCTACATGCTTTAAACCCGATTCATAACTTTTTCTTATAATCAACCCATATCACATACTAATTGTATTATGTTTTTGTACATTTTACCCTATATTATGCAGGTGAGTTTATGTTAATTTTAATACTTTGTTGGAAGTTATTAGAAAGATTGAAAGAAAAAAAAAAGAATAGATGGAAAATTAAAAAAAAATAACAGTAGAGTGCAAATTGATTAATTATGAGAGTTGATGGGGGAAATTGGCCAAAATTAAAGTTGAGGGGGGAAATTGGTCAATGATCACAAGTTCAGGAGGGGAATTGATGAATACCTCAAACAAAAATCATGATTTATGGTGGTGGACAAAAATGCCCCCGCTTTAATATAATAATATATTACCCGTTCAAATGAAAAGCTGAGTTCCAGACGCTAAAGTTTTGTTATGAAAAGCCGAGTTGCTGGCGCGCGAATCAAAAAATTCGATCCGGTCCGGCGAAGCAAGCAAACAGATGAACCGGAAAGGGAAGGGGAAAGTTCATGTGAAGGTTAGTTACTGGTGCTGATTCTGATTCTGATTCTCTATGGGTTCTTTTCTCGTGCAACATCCATGATTATTTTCTGTTGTTGAAAGTTGAAGAATTGAAAGCGATGCTATACATGCTTGTGTGGATAATTTCAATTGACCCCAAAGCAAAAAGCTTTACCAACAAATTTCAACTACAACATAGTGTAAGTTGTGAGATTGTTTGATGTAATCGCAGTAACTAGCTGAACTACTAGTTGTTATACCACTGAACTTGTACTTTAGGGATGATGGAATTATTGGAGTAGTTATTGAATTTGACGCTATGCCTGCAAAGGTTACGATTCTTGAAAAAAGTTACGGAATGAGAACCACAAGAAAGTGCGTCAAAATGTCTGTCCCCCTCATCCTGAACCATATGTATATGAACTTTAGTTAATGCATGGGACGCCATTGTAGGTCTTACTCCACATTATAATTGAAATGATCCAACCGTTTTATACCAACAATTACTCATATCAGAAACCATATGACCAAAAAGGTCGTACCCAGTGCACAAGGCTCCTGCTTTACGCAGGGTCTGGGAGAGGTGAATGTCGGCTAGCCTTACCCCCATTTATGGAGAGGCTGCTCCCAACCATATGACCGTTTGGATAAAATGGTAGGTATTTTAGTGTTTCTTTGTCCAACGGAAGAGCTCTTAGGGATTAAAGGAAACTAATGAAAAAGACATGAAAACCTTGAGTTTTAACGAATAGGACAAAATAAAGGATAAAGTGAATAGTACCATGATTGATTTTTTAGTGTAAAAATGTGGTTTTTCGTTAAAGTAAACAGTACCGAAAGTTTTTCCTTAAAGTTCCCGAAATATAATTGCTTCTTTAGATTGAGAAAGATTAGAGTCAGTTCTCTTCTTATTATCTTCTAATGAATACCTCATTGTTTGTTATTGCTTGACTACTCGTCCAACATTTTGTGGTGCATAATGAACCTAAAAGGGTTTTTAGTGTCTTCCTGCCTTTGCTTCTTCGGCCTCTTGTCTCGCACTCAAGTGTGTCTATGTGTTTGTTACCGACTAGTTAAGTTAAAGAAAGCTATATAGGCAAACTATGGTACACCCAGTTGCAAGTGTTATATTAGTTTTAACTAATTTTTTTTCTTACGCATATTGCTTGTTATAAGTTGTAACTTGTAACACAATTTTCTTGAGTGTTTAGTAAATAATTCGTAAGGTGGTTTATATATCAAAGGGGGTAGCATGCCAGGATAATCCCAACAGAATAGCAAGTCAAAGCCATCCTGTGAGATGAACTTATCACCAAGATTCATCAAAATATATTTTGGCTTCATCAGGGATTGTACTTTCTGATGATACTGCGGGTGATGATACGAGGGACAAGTGGTATGAGTTAGAGGCTAGTTACCTCAATAAACAGAACACGTACGTGAATTCAGTCAAACAGCGTGCCGTTTGTGTTATCTAGATTAGATGAGACCGATGTGGCATCTTGGAGGAGGGATAAGCCAAGAGGTGATCGAGATGCTTAGGGTCCTTCCTGGAGTTGAAGAGAAGATGAGTATACTTGTTATCTTCCAAATTTTATGCAAGAATAACATAGCGTTATTCATGGCCTATAATGATCCTGATGCTCAAATTGATTGGCTTAAGAAATTTATGAATCGAATGCCTCTCGTCGTTTCCCTTTCTCTGTACCTGTTGAATGACTTCTTCTCAAGTAAAGCATCGCTTGTGTTTCTTAAGAGGTGTATTAATTACGAGAATAATTTTTAGGCGTTTTTGTTGTCAAACTCAGATTGATGATGCAGTCAGCTGTGTTACTTGAATCCGTTTTCTGATTGGCTTTTCTAAGAAAACCAAAGAAAAAGTGTACTGCGTTCCATCTCTTGAGAGTGCTTATAAGTTATAAATTATTAATCTTCTTACAGCTATGGCATCCATTGGAAATGATTTTGTCATGGTGGATACTGTGATGATACTGAAGCTTTTAGACTTGACTCCTATGTAATCTTGTTTGGTATTTCTGAAGTTGGTGAGTGGCATGACGGGTAATTGCTAAGGTGGCTAGTATGCTGTTGGCTACACTTACAATAGTCTCTTGATTATGCATTTGTATGGAAGCTAATGTTTTGTTTGTTTAATTTTCAGAAAGATATGCCTAGAACAGGTGAAGCTACTTCATCCAATCCCAAGGCTCCATATGATGAGGACATGGCTAGTGTTTTTCAAGCCATCAAGCAAATGGCTGACCTTGCGCTTGAAGGCACATCTGCAGTAAATCGGAGGCTGAAATTTTTGAAGGTTTTCATTAGTCTGTCACCCCCGCAGTATGCAGGAAATCCTGATGAACCTTTAGAAGGGGTGGAGTGGCTCGAAAGGATAAAGCAATGTTTTGATGTAAGTGATGTCCCCGAAGACCTAAAAGTTGGTTTTGCCACATACTGTCTTATTGGAGCGGCTCACTACTGGTGGGAATTTGTTAAAAGGATCCGTGATGTTAAATCCATCACTTGGGCAGAATTTGAGGAGCTGTTTTTGAATATGTATTATCCTGAAACTGTAAGGGATGCTAAATGCGACGAATTTCAAGGGTTGACCCAACAAAACATGTCTGTTGCTCAGTATGCATCTAAGTTCCTCGAGCTAGCATGGTATGCACGAACTAATCTTGTGAGTTCAGATGAATATACAGCATCGAAATTTCAAAGGGGACTGAGGCCTTCCATAAGAGCAAGGGTAGCTAAGTTCAGTACTTATGGTGACATGGTGGCAGCGGCGTTAAGAGTGGAACAATCTTTTGAGGACAGCGAAGAAGAGTCGTTTGAGGAAGGTTCTAGTGTACGGGAAAAAAGGCCAAGAAAGCAGTACATTTGCCACCACTGCGGCGAGCCTGGTCATATTCGGCCTAATTGCCCGGAATTAAACTCGCGTGCTTTTTGAAAGTTATCTCAAAATCTCATCCTAATGATGGAAGGCAAAAATGGTTTCAACTCCAAGTTAGTAGTGTATGGATAATAGTTTGTAAGACTTTCAATATGCCTGACTTTTGTTTTGGTATGTATCTATCTGTCTGACTTTTGTTCCTTTGGACCTTTGTGAATAGAGAATCTGTTTTGTAGGGGTCAAAGTGTCACTTGCTAGTTGCTAATCAATGGAATCCCAATTATATATACAAGGTTTAAGTTCCGAGACACTTTTGATACACATTTTGACATCTATTATAATAAGCTCACTTTGTAATGTATTTAAAGATCTGAACTGTCTATATTTTAGTACATCATTCATAGATGATCCTAACAAAAAAGTAGACATCCAAAACCATTAAGACATTGACTTGTAGGAAAGAAAATGGATGAATATAGTTCTACAAAAGAAACACAAAATATAATCCAACAATCTTATAATTTTAGATTTGGGTTATTTTTTGTAAACAATGATCTTTGAGGTAAGATATAAAAGATAGTTGCATCGTTGAAATACATTACAGAGTGGGCCGTATAAAAATGTATGTCAAAAGCGTGTCCTTGAATCTTAACCCATATATATATATATATATATTTGACAAACAATGAGAAATTGACACTAAAGTCATGTGTAAACTACGAGAGGAGGATTCGAACTTGCTATTGTATTAAGATAGAATGTTTGACCCCTTGAACTATTATTGCAGTTGAAATTAACCCCTTGAACTATTTATTTGGTAATCTAACCCCCTAAACTATCAATCAATTAACCCCTTGTTGCTAGATTTAGTCCACTATTCCGTCAAATTCAAGGGAAATTAGTCTTTTCATTATGAATTCTTACTTGTCAGCTATAACCATCAATTAAATTATAACACGTGGACATAAAATAATTCATAAATTTATAGCATAATAAGAAAACATTTTTAATTATAAATAATAAACCGCAACCACCCTCTTCCCCCATCACAGGTTGATGTGGGTGGAGAATGGGTGGTTGGTCATTCAGGATTTTTGTTTTGTTTTATTTATTATAATTAAAAAGTTTTCTTATTATGCTATAAGTTTTTTTATTATTTTGTTTCCACATGTCATAATTTTATTGAGGGTTCCAACTGACAAGTAAGAATTCATGATGCTAATTTGTCCTTGAATTTGACGAAATAGTGAATGAAATCGAACGATAATGATTAATTGCCTGATTTTAAACAGTTGAGGGATTAATTTGTCAAAAAAATAATTCAAGGATCAATTTTAAATGAAATAATAGTTTAGGAGGTCAAACCGTAGTTTACCCATTATATTAATCGCTTCGTTTTGATTACTTAGAAAGCCCTTGTCTTTTATTTTTTTAACCCACATTTGAGTAACATACATGAACTAGAAAGTTTGGTAATTAGTGTTACCGCTTAAAGAAAGCACAAAATTGTGTCCAAAAGATCGAGACAACATGAAAGGACCAATTTCAATGATTAGGTTTTTGTGGTGAGAATTTCATAAAACAGTTCCGATGATATATGTGCGAGTACTCAATTCCATGTCGTATGAAAGACAAGAAAACAATGTAAGTATTTACCATTTGTGACTCGCAAGGCTTGTTTCCGTCCTAGTAAAGACCTACATTGTGTTCTTGTCTTTTATACGATGTGGAATTGATAACTCGCAAATGGTAAGGGCCTACCTCTTCACAAAGTGCGAGACCCGTGATATCCGTGATATTTTTTACCGGCAAAAAGGATCAACTCATGCCTCATGTTCTTGTAAATTTTATTTTGGTTTATAATGGAGGAAAATAAGTGAAATTTTATTGAGGTCATATGACGATTTGGACATCACACAAAGAAAGTCAAGGTGATTGACGAGTTGGTAGTATTTTTTGGATTGGTTGTTTGGAAAGGGATTTTCTTCGGATCTACTTTGTGAGAATCCTAAGGATCTTTACATTTTACTTATTCATCGTTTATCATATGATCATTTCTCGTCAAATACTATTTGTGTTTAATTTTAAATAAAGAAAAATCAAATGATTTCTGACCACGTGATATACGATGAATGACTAAAATGTAAAAATCGGATCGATCCATTTCCTAGTTTTTTGAGCTCGAATGGCATTTTCAAATTCAACGGAAGAGTGAGCCACGTGGCATCCGAGGAGTGGCTGATCTTACCACACGTCTAAGATTTTCTCTTTGTCCTGCCACATGGCCAGCTACCATTGGACACCTGAAGTGAAGGGTGAGCGGCAAAAGCGCGGGATAACATCCCTGCTTGCTCTTCGTCTTCGATGAACAGAAGCACGAGTAGAAAAAAGAGAAACAGAGAAAGAAAAAACTTTCCTGCAATCTCTCAAAATTCGTAACTTTCATTCCGGAAGTCCGATTGAAAAAGTGAATCGAACCCAACGAGCGTTCTGAGGTAAATTTTGAGGATTATTATTTATATTTCAGTGATTCGTTCAGTTTGGGATTTTTGACTAATTAAGCTCAAATCTTCGATTTCAAGCTTGTTTTTGCCCAATTTGACTTCTTGGAGCTTAACTGAAGGCTAGTGAACGAATTCTGAGACAATAAGGTAAAGAAATTTGTACGATCGGATCAGAGGGCTGGAATATTTCTGCAGATTTGATATGAAGGTTGGTTAGTTAGTTAGTTACTGGTGGAAGTTCGTTCTGATTCTGTTTTTTTATTTTCTGGGTTTTCTCTTCTGCAACTTAGTTTGTTGTTTTCTGTTGTTGAAAGATGAAGAATTTGTAGCGATGGTATGCATGCATGCATGGGTGTGGTGTGTATAAGTGCAATTTAGCTGAAAGAAAAAAGCTTGACCTATAAATTTCATCTATTAACTTAATCTAAGTTGTGAGATTAATTAATTACAATGACCACTGGTAGATTAACCAAAGGGAAAAGCCTCAGGGATTGATATAATTGTTTATTTTATTCAAGAATGTTTAGGTTTTGTTGCTTAGTACTACAATCTAGTGATATTTCTCTCTAATGGTAAGTGCTATGTCTTAAGTTCGACTCATAAGTACCAAATTACTTATGAGTGAGCCAGAATGTGGCATCTTGGAGGGGATGGATAAGTCAGGAGGTGATTGAGATGCTTAGGGTCCTTCCCGGAGTGAAGAGAATATGGCTGTACTCGCTATCTGCCAAGACTTTTAATTAAAATAAACATAGAATTTTTCATTGCCTTTAATTATCTTGATGTTCAGATTGATTGGTTTAAGAAATTTATGGAGTGAACGCCTCTAGTCGTTTCCCTTTCTCTGTACTTATAGAATGATGATTTTTTTCTAGTAATTTAGCATTGCTTGTGTTCACTGATTGTATTTTTTTGGGAGTTGTAGCAAGTACGATGATGTTTGTTAGGCGTTTTTGTTGTCAAACTCAGATTGATGATGTATTCTGCAGTGTTACTTGAGTCTGCTTTCTGATTTGCTTTTCTAAGAAAAACCAAAGAAAATGTGTACTGTGTTTCATCTCTAGAGAATGCCTTATAGATGATTAATATTCTTACAGCTATGCCATTCGTTGGAAAAAATTTGTGTCGTGGTGAATACTGTGATGATAGTGATGGTGTATTTAAACTTTAGCTTTCGATTCGACTCGTATGTAATCTCGTTTGGTATTTCTGAAGTTGGTAGATTTCAGCGGCATGATGGGTAATTGCTCAGGTGATGAAAGCTAATGTTTTGTTTGCTGAAATTTCAGAAAGATGTGCCTAGAACAGGTGACGCTACTTCATCCAATCCCACGGCCTCACATGATGAGGACGTGGCTAAGGTTTTGCAAGCCATCAAGCAAATGGCTGGCCTTGCGCTTGAGGGCACATCCGGAATTGATCAGAGGCTGAAATTTTTGAAGGTTTTCATTAGTCTGTCGCCCCCGCAGTACGCAGGAAATCTTGATGAACCGTTAGAAGGGGTGGAGTGGCTCGAAAGGATAAAGCAATGTTTTGATGTAAGTGACGTCCCCGAAGACCTAAAAGTTGGGTTTGCCACATACTGTCTTATTGGAGCGGCTCACTACTGGTGGGAATTTGTTAAAAGGATCCGTGATGTTAAGTCCGTCGCTTGGGCAGAATTTGAGGAGCTGTTTTTGAATATGTATTTTCCTGAAACTATAAGGAATGCTAAAAACGAAGAATTTATAGGGTTGACCCAAGGAAACATGACCGTTGCTCAGTACGAATCTAAATTCCTTCAGCTGTCACAACTTGCACCCCGTCTTGTGAGTACAGATGAACAGAGAGCAGCAAAGTTTCTAATGGGACTGAGGCCTTCCATAGGAGCAAAGGTAGCTGTAATACAGCATGATACTTATCTTAAGGTGAGGACAGCGGCTTTGTTAGTGGAAAGGTCTTTTGAAATGCTGGCGGAGCAAGAGTCGTTTGAGGGAACTTCTAGTGCAGGGGAGAAAAGGCCAAGAAAGCAGTACATTTGCCACCACTGTGGCGAGCCTGGTCATATCCGGCCAAATTGCCCTGAATTTCAGCCTCCTTCCCCTTCCTATCCCTACTGAAGGGACTTAAACTCGCGTGCTTTCGGAATTTTTTATCAGAATCTCATCCTAATAAGGGAAGGCACGAATGGTTGCAACTCCAAGTGAATAATGTGTGTGTAATAGTTTGTAAGACTTTCAATATGTCTCGCTTTTGTTTTGGTACGGATCCGTCCTTCCAACTCTTGTTCCTTTTGATCTTTGTGGATAGAGAATCCGTTTTGCAAGTGTCACTTGCTAGTATCGTGATCTATGAGAAACGATAGGATAATTACTCTAAATTCATGTAAACCATGTGAGGGGGATTCGAACTTCGGTGCAAAGGGTGGAAGCACACTACTTCCTCCAGCAACTTGACTAAACCTAGTTCCAAAGAATCGCGATATTATATTAATCACACTTGTTTGATCAGGGCTTGCTTCTGCCCTTCTTAGAGCAAGTCCACCCCTAAAGACTTTGTGCCAGCACCCAGCGCATTTATCCACTCAAGTGAACAGTAATAGACCCTAGTGAACAGTAATAGGCCAAAGCATCTCCATCCCTAAAAATATGCTGGCACCCAGCCTATCTAATATTATATTATTTTATTCATATCAATTAATATTTTATCATTTAATTTATTTTTTCTTTTTTCTTCTTTCTTGCTTTCCCTCTCCGGTCCTTTCTTTCTCTCTCCCTCTCTCTTTCCCTCTCTCTCTATCTATTTTCTCTCCCTCTCTCTTTTCCAGCTCACTCCCGTGAGCTCTCCTTCTTCTTCCTCTTCAAAATCTTCAACAAATCAAACACAAAATATCTCTGCAATCAATGATGTTGAGAGCTTGAGCTCTCCTCAGATCTTTCTCCCCTAGATCTCTCTACGATATCTCTGCAATCAATGTTTGTTTCATGAATTGAATCCCACAAACCCCAAATGGAGGTTGAAAATTGTTGATGCACAAAACCGGAGGTCTTGGTACAACGTAAATCCGACCGTGAATCTGCATGAAATGTAAATAACACAAGACGTATCGTGGTTCACCCCAAGGTTTGGGCTACGTCCACATTGATTGTATTATATTTCTCAGAAAAGTGAGGAAGAGAGAGAGCTCTGAGAGTGAGAGCGTTGAGAGGGTGAGAGAGGGGATCTTAGGCCTAGGAACTCGCCTCTTCTAATTGTGAGGGTGAGGGGTCCTTTTATAGAATAAGGACTCCTCACTTATTACATATTTGTCACTTCCTTTATTTTATAATTACATTTAAGTCCCCCGAGTATTTATACGAGGTCTAAATACGAGGCCCTAAATATGGTATAAACAGTAGTCCCCCAAGTCTTCAGTCAAGAGAGTCTTTTGGCTAGAGACTTGAAATTCAGTCCATGTGTGGGCCGAAGTAACTAAATGTCGTCTAGAACTGATGCTCGATATGAGGCGGTGCCCAATCTGAAATGATGCTCAACTAGAAGTAGCATATGTTGTGAGGCCGCTTTGCTTGTGGCTTATGTTGGCTTGGTTGGCTCGGCTTGTGGCGTTTGAAGGTGAGGGAGTCCCTTTTATAGAATAAGGGCTCGCTCCTCAATGCATAAATGATGGGCTAGAGTTGATGCTCGCGGCGAGACGGTTGCTCAGCAGGCGGCGATGCTCTCTAATGATGGTGAGGGAGTCTTTTTTATAAACTAAAGGCTCGCTCCTCAATACATAAATTTAGGAGTGATGTTCGCGGCGAGGCGGTTGTTCAGCTGGTGGCGATGCTCTCTAATGAAGGTGAGGGAGTCCCTTTTATAAAATAAGGGCTCGCTCCTCAGTACATGAATAATGGGTTAGGAGTGATGCTCGCGGCGAGGCGGTTGTTCAGCTGGCGGCGATGCTCTCTAACGAAGGTGAGGGAGTCCCTTTTATAAATAAGGGCTCGCTCCTCAGTACATGAATAATGGGTTAGGAGTGATGCTCGCGGCGAGGCGGTTGTTCAGCTGGCGGCGATGCTCTCTAACGAAGGTGAGGGAGTCCCTTTTATAAAATAAGGGCTCGCTCCTCAGTACATGAATAATGGGTTAGGAGTGATGCTCGCGGCGAGGCAGTTGTTCAGCTGGCGGCGATGCTCTCTAACGAAGGTGAGGGAGTCCCTTTTATAAAATAAGGGCTCGCTCCTCAGTACATGAATAATGGGTTAGGAGTGATGCTCGCGGCGAGGCAGTTGCTCAGCTGGCGACGTTGCTTCTCTAATGATGGTGAGGGAGTCCCTTTTATAGAATAAGGGCTCGCTCCTCAGTACATGAATAATGGGTGCTCTCTAATGAAAGTGAGGGAGTCTCTTTTATAAAATAAGGGCTCGCTCCTTAATACATAAATAATGGGCTAAGTTCCCCAAGTATTTTTCATGAGGCCTAGTTGAGGCCCAATATATGGTACATAATGTAGTCCCCCAAGTCTTCGGTCAATAGAGTCTGTTGGCTGGAGACTTCAAATTGAATCCATGTATGGGTCGAAGTGGCAGTTGTTCGGATGCGGTATTTGTATACCCTACACTGAAGCTTTGTAGGTGAAGCTTTGTATGTGAAGCTTTGCAAGTGAAGCTTTGAAGCTAGAGCTCTGTAAATGATGCTTTCGAAACTGGAGCTTTTGTAAATAAAGCTCTTGAAGCTAGAGCTTTGTAAATGAAGCTTCTGAAGCTGATTGACATGAGTGATGCTCATGAATGTTTATGTTGATTGACATGAGTGATGCTCATGGATGTTGTCATGAGTGATGCTCATAAATGTTAACATGAGTGATGCTCATGAATGTTGACATGAATGATGCTCATGAATGTTTATGTATGATTATCATGAGTGATGCTTATGAATGTTTATGTATGAATGACATGAGTAATGCTCATGTATAATTTGGAGTACTTGGCGTACTTTTGATCACCTGGTTGGTGGTATGAAGGAGAGTACGGGTTGTACATTTCATCACCTGGTTGGTGGCATGAATGGCTAGTTGTCAAATGATATTAGAGTACGGGTTGTACATTTCATCACCTGGTTGGTGGTAATAGCGGATGATTGCTGAATATTTGTGGAGTACTGGGCGTACTTTTGATCACCTGGTTGGAGATAATAGTGGCAGGTTGCCGAATAATTGTTGAGTACTGGGCGTACTTTTGATCGCCTGGTTGGAGCTATTTTGGGCCTATGGGCCTTCGCTCTCTACACAACATTCCAGCCCATTTATTTTGGGCTTTGCCCTTTTTTTTTTTTTTTTTTTTTTTTTTTTTAACCCTCTGATAGGGTTTATACAGATGTTTCCAGAAATAAGAAAAATAAATTACATCATTCTGATGGGGTGTTTATTCTTTGCTTTTGCAGTGTCCCCGTGTGTTTCCCTTTGCTTTCTCTTTTGACTTTCTTTTTCTTTTTCTGCGTAGGCGCATTGTATTTTGATCTAAATCTGCCAATAGCATTGCTTTTGTCAGTGCCTTTGCTTTTCTTCTTTGTGAGCATATGACCCCTCCATAACTGCACCACTTTTTCCTTTTTCTTTTGCATTGTCTCCCATGTGCTCTCGAGGAGGGCCTCCATTTTCTTTTTTCTTTTTCTTTTGCACCTCTGTCTCTTTCCACCTTCATTTCTGCTTAGCCCTATCTCTTCAACCCGCCAATCGATCCGACATCCTGCTCCAAATCCGAGAATGGTTACTGCCTGCCCGGGCCCTCGTTGCCGTCTCTTGCGTACTTTCTGTGCTCGGCTGAAGAGGGAAGTCCCCACTCAAGGGCTTCACACCTAGCGTCGAGAGGGAGATTGCAAACGAGCAAATCGAAAGGGGCGAGAGAACTACGGTCTCTGTGAGACCTACTGTCACAGTGTCGATCACGCGGCTCGTCGTCGTATCGCTTGCGTCCGGAGGCGGAGTCCGACTGCGCCGACGAGGGTTGTAGCTTCTGCTTCGGCTTTTGTACCTGGCCATTATCACGTGTACGTCGAAGCTTCGACCATGTCTGCAAGATTGAGTGCTTCGTGTTCAGTTTCTATGTTGAGGCAGTCCAGAAGGTGGTCTGGAGAGAACTTGTTTGAGGCGGAGAGCATGACGAGGAAAGCCAGAAGCCACCGCTTCTGCGCCGTGACCCGCCCGACCGAGAACTTGTCAGGCTTGAGTACACGTCCTCATTTGGCTGTACACCTGCACCTTCGAGGGCTTGGATCTGCGGGTTTGGAGATGAGAGCAAAAGAAAAAGGCGTCGTCTTTGGGCCCCACCAGTCTCGCGATTTGCATCAGTAGGTCTGTCGTTGACGCGGTGGTTGGGGTTGGTGAGGATGACGGTGGAGAGCCAGGATCTGAAATTCCAGAAATTGGAAATTGCAATCGGATTCGGAGGCATGCAGATGGACGGATAGGCAAATTGATGGCAAAGAAAGCTCAATCGTTGAATATAATTTGGTTGAATGAATGGTAGGTAAATTGATAGCCCAGTCTTCGTCGACCAGGGAGAGTTAGAGAGAACAGAGGATGGAGAAAGGTTTGATCCCCTGGGTCTCCTGAAAACCCAAAACCCAAAAAGCAACGACCTTTTTCTTCCCCGTGGGCTTGTGAGGAGTGTTTAAGATTTTGATTTTTTCTGTCTTTGGGTTTTTGTAATTTTGCAGATTCAAGGTGGAGATGAAAAAAAATGAAAGAACCGACATAGCTTTTCGTGTCGCTTCCCACAGACGGCGCCAAATGTTGATGCACAAAACCGGAGGTCTTGGTACAACGTAAATCCGACCGTGAATCTGCATGAAATGTAAATAACACAAGACGTATCGTGGTTTACCCCAAGGTTTGGGCTACGTCCACATTGATTGTATTATATTTCTCAGAAAAGTGAGGAAGAGAGAGAGCTCTGAGAGTGAGAGCGTTGAGAGGGTGAGAGAGGGGATCTTAGGCCTAGGAACTCGCCTCTTCTAATTGTGAGGGTGAGGGGTCCTTTTATAGAATAAGGACTCCTCACTTATTACATATTTGTCCATTCCTTTATTCTATAATTACATTTAAGTCCCCCCGAGTATTTATACGAGGCCCTAAATATGGTATAAACAAAAATTAAATGGGTTTTTAATTTTTTGGGTGAAATCTCCATCGACGGCCCCAATTCTCTCGACCATCTAGCGTCGGAGAGGGCATCGAAGGCCCCCAAACGCCATCCCCACCGCCCTTTGCTCTAAATCCTACAAATTGGCCTTCTTCAAAACCTCTTTCACCTGACCTTCGAAAAAAAAAAAAAAAAAGGTGGCTGATGTTACGCTGGCGTCAGATAGGCCGGTCTCTGGGTCTGTCAAGAATGAGTTGGCCTGTTGCCTGGCTTGGGTTGGGTGCCAGGCAATTGGACGGGCTGGAGTGAATTGACAGGGTGCCAGCCTGATTTTTTGGCTGGCCGAGAGCTTGAGCTCTCCTCAGATCTTTCTCCCCTAGATCTCTCTACAATATCTCTGCAATCAATGTTTGTTTCATGAATTGAATCCCACAAACCCCAAATAGAGGTTGAAAATTAAATGGGTTTTTAATTTTCTGGGTGAAATCTCCATCGACGGCCCCAATTCTCTCGACCATCTGGCGTCGGAGAGGGCATCGAAGGCCCCCAAACGCCATCCCCACCACCCTTTGCTCTAAATCCTACAAATTGGCCTTCTTCAAAACCTCCTTCATCCGACCTTTGAAAAAAAAAAAAAAAAGGTGGCTGATGTCACGCTGGCGTCAGATAGGCCGGTCTCTGGGTCTGTCAAGAATGAGCTGGCCTGTTGCCTGGCTTGGGTTGGGTGCCAGGCAATTGGACGGGCTGGAGTGAATTGACAGGGTGCCAGCCTGATTTTTTGGCTGGGTGCTAGGCAAATCCACCTCCGGTGGAACTGCTCTTATGGTGGTCGAACTTCACAAACAAAAAGGGCTGGGGGTGGCGTCTATCATACGCAGCTAACCCTTGTTTTGTAAACACGTTGTTTTCACGACTTGAACACCTTTCGGTCACAAAAGAACAACATAATCATTTTACAACAGTCAATATGAACATAAAATTAACTGTAGCCAAGTCGCTGCAGTGAGACCTAGTGTCATAGTATTTTCATTTTCCAGTGTCGTAAAAAAACTCCTCCTGCAGGTACGTGAGATCCATTTGTTTTTGGTCTAATCAATAAATCAGAACAAACAATTTGAGATAAGGTCAATCTTTAAATGGATCAAATTCGGCGTGTTCATGATTCCCTTGCACATAAAAAAAAAAAAAGGTCACCCATACAATCAGCAAGACAGGGAACATATGCGGGAGCAAACACAGTAACAAAGTTTGCAATAAAATATGGAAAATTTATAATTAATATGCCTCAATCATCAAGAAATTTCTCAAACACCCATTGAATAAGCACAACAACAAAAAAATTTTATCTCACTAAGTGAGCTCGATTGTATGAATCCTAGAACACCATTTCGCTCGGCTGTATGAATCCTAGAACCCCTTGAATAAGCAAATAAAAAATTGCTGAACTGCAGGTCTGTTTTAATGCCAACTTGAATCATGAAAACAACCAAAATAATTAACCTGAAACTGCCTTAATTCGATTCAATAAAACATCAACAACAACACCCAAGCGTTATCTCACTAAGTAAGGTCGGATGGATGAATACTAGAACGCTATTGAGCTCGATTCAATCGTCAATAAATTTCTCAACAAGCATTGAATAATCATTATCAGCATCTGGTAAATTGCAGTTGTGTCTCAAGAACAGGGCTGAAAAAATGCCAACTTGAATCATGAAAAGCGCCAAAATAATCATCAGAAACTGTCTTAATTCCAAACTCATCTGTGAATTTTCGAGCAGCCAAGATATGCGTCGTCGAATCGACAATGGACGAGTTCTTAAACTCCGACAGGTGCTGCTCGTACGTCTCAAAGCTATTGCCAAACAATACGATGCAATTCAAGAGCCGCACTTCCCAATTCGCCTGCAGAAGATTATCGTACAACTCCGCCTCGCAATGGGGCATGAAGAACATCATCGGCTTTTGAGCCCGACGCCGGCCTTGCTCGTTTACAGACAGCACCGAGCAGCCAAGAGCTTCCAGAACTCGAGTTTCGGTGGCAGAAAGAACGGGATCAAACACCTCTATATCTCCAATCCAGCTGACATTTCTCTTCAGCAAGATCGCAAGGCTCAACTGCAACCGAGGCGAATCGTAGGTCTCGAGGCTGCCAATTCCGTATATCACCATGTTCATTTTCGACTCGGAGCTCAGAACCTTAAGGAAGCAATTGGTCAATTCTGGAGTTCGGATTTGATCTAGTAAAGTGAGAAAGAAGCGAGACATCTCCAATTTCTTCATGCAGATCTGCATCTTCTGCATCAGCTTTGATTCTCGGGCAAAGTTGATTTCGGAATCGGTTGGAGCCCAAGGATGGTGCTGCTGCTGCTGTTGCTTCTGTGCTAGGGTTTGCGTTCTGGGCGGGTTTCTTCTTTTGATGCGGCGACGAGATGAAACGACTGTCCACTCTTCGTTTAAAGTATGATTTTCAGCAGTGAGAGTCTTTGCAGAAGCAGCCATTGCAATTCGAGAATAGTTCACTCTGTGTCCAGGAATGCAATGCGCAATACAGAGCTTACACAATTTGCACAGAGACAACACAAGTTCAAGTGGTGCTATTGGAATGTAGATATGGAGGCCTTGGCAGGGATTTTATTTTATTTTTCTTTCCAAATGAGTATTAGCTGTGGGTCCCACACTATACTGAATTTCAATTATCTGAATCGTTTATTTTTTAAGTTGCACCTCATAGATCATCCTTACAAAATATTAGCCAAATCAGAAATAGATGAGACATCTAATTGGATTTAAAGAAATTAACAAATACTTTGTTCTATAAGAAACAAAGAAATTTCATCGTGATAATTAAATAGGTAAATGATTTCAAATTGAATTGAATTTTTGTAAGGATGATCTAGGACTTGAGAGTTACAAAATAAACGGTTTGAATCGTTGGAGTTCAATGTGGAGTGGGTCCAGGGCCGGTCTAGAGATTTTTTAGGCTCAGGGCGACGTCCAAAAATGTGCCCTAACTTTATATAAAAAAATTATTTGTTTTCACACGTAAAACGTCGATAAAATTATACTTAGAAAATCACTTCAAACTTAATAATTTAGAAACAAAGAAAAACTAATTTATTTTGTATCGTGAGAATGAAACGAAAAAACTCTAGGTTTTCAAGTAGATATGAGTTTTGTTTTCTATCTGAACTTTTAAAATGTTTTTGTATAAATCGTGAGATGTTTTTTCTTATTTACTAACCTTGTCAATATGGGATTAAAAAAATAATGATATTTTTGAGTCTTTAATTGATATGTATAAGTAATAAATGGGTACTAAATTAAACTTTTTAATGACACGTCATATGATTTGCAATTTGGTCTAAAAATTTGGTCAACGCATTACTCTTTGTTGAAGATTAAACTTGAATTGGAACAAATGTTTAAAAATAACAATCCACATAGCTAATAGCTACTAATTAAAATTAAATTAACAACTAAACAAAAATTCGTAAAAATTGAAAAGAATGGACTTAGCATTTCGAACTTAGGATCTCTCATTAATTTTAAACAACAAAAATCATTGATTCTAATTAAACCTCTTGATCATTTAGCCAAATTTTATATATTTATACTCTTATGAAACAAAATTTGTAAAATTTGAAAGGTAAAATAAGCACCCTTGGTGTTTTGAACCCAAGACCTCCTCATTAATTTCAAACAATAAAACCACTAGTTCTAGTTAAATTTCTTTGTCGTTGAACCAAATTTTATAAATTTATACTTTTATGAAAACATATATAAATATACCACCCTGATAATTTTGGTGCCCCCAATTTTTTTGGGCCCCAGACGGTCGCCCTAGCAGCACTGGGCCTGGTCGGGACCTGAGTGGGTCCCACAACTAATTCCTGTTTTTTGAAGAAAAAAATGAGAATCCCTTACATGAAGGGCCTGTATATAAAATATATACACTTGATATGCATTACAATAGCTTATGTAGTGTAATTGCACTCTTGAGGGTCCGACACTTATAAAGCGTATTCGATCTCTTTATTTTTAATAAAAATAAGGTCTATGAATATATGTGGATCTCATTTTTATTAGCAAGATGATACAAATATATGATAAGAGCAACATTTTTGTTTTATAAGTCACAATGAGCCCTAAGTAAAATCCAAGCCTCTTAATTCTCTCACCATCATCTCATTAAATGGTCGAACACGTACACATCATCCATAAGCTACTTAAAATTATAGTATATTAGATTAAAATTGTTGTAGATATAATTTATTGAACAATTATGGAGGCCATAGAGAGAGAAAGGTGCGGCAATAGTAGATAGAAGAGAAATATGTGTAATTGTAGGTGTGTGTTATTCCACCACATTGTGCCTTTATTTATAGTAGTAGGGAATGTTAATTCCTTACCCTTTAGGATTACAACATTTAATAGGTAATCTACTCTTAATAGGAATATAAGAGATATTCCAAGATATACTAGAATTTACATAATCACATTCCTAATCTAATAAGACTGCAACACTCCCCTTAAGTGTGTAAATACTCAAGTAAACGGCGCATCAGGTCTTTAGTGATGAAGCAAGTACAGTTGATGAAGTTGTCAGCATAATGAGCAAATGCGAGTCTCATATCAACAGAAGAATGCAAAAAAAAAAGTAAAACTCACAAAACCTCGCTATGGTAAAACCCAAGGTGGGAGAAAAACCCATAGTCTAAGAAGAAAAGTGAGAAGTTGCATTAAGTCAAAACTATACGTCTTTTGGACGTAAGTAGAAGAGCTCACAAGGATATGATTAGCCCAAGATGGGTGTCTCATTAAAACCTAGTTAGGTAGCAAAAACCCAGTGGGAAAAATGCTCCTAATAGTAGGGAAAAATAGTACATTAAGATCAAGTGAGTATACTTTTGGACTCTCCCTGAGTTTGACATAACTTCCAAATGAGAACTACAAGCATTGCATATGATAGTTAGGCATACCAATTCCTCGGACAAGCTTCTGGAAGGTTAACTTCGGCAGTGACGTCGTGTAGAGGTCGGCAATGTTGTCTGGGATCGGCTTGCATAACTTCAATCTCCTAATGCTTTGCTGATGTAGACGCAACATGTCTTGGTGTTGACTTCGTTGATGTATCATGTCTTGGTCAGGTGGATACATGCGGCATGGTCTTCATAGATCGTCGTTGGGACTCAACGATGGATGAAAACATAGCAAGTATTTCGAATATGCTCAACAAGAACTCCTCACCATGTCTCACTCGCGGCATAGTGAAGTAAGGTGAGTTTTGGAACGATTCGAAGATTTCGCAACTAAGGTCATATCGTGGACCTTCAAGATATTGCGATATCCCTAATGGTAAAGACGTAACCATTTGGGGATTTTGCCTTGTGCGAGTTTGATAAGTACATGCGTTAGCATAATAATAAGGCAAACATCATTCTGAGGATCAGGGGGTTGAATCCGCTCGAGATGCGTTGGGATTTTCCCTCGTAGTACCTTCAGGGCACGTCTTTAATACCAATTCAGTGGTTGCGTGTAGGCGCAGTGCTCCATCTTTACCAAGATCAACAGTGAAGGAGATGTCTTGTCTAAATACAATGAATTAAGTACAACGAAGCACAAAGTTAAACTTTAGATATGAAATTTCAGATTCCACAACCTCTTCAAGGGTCTCATTTGCATATAACGTATGGAAGATCAAAGGTATACTCAAAGGTGACACCTTCAGGGTGTAGTTCGACTGGTAGACCAAAATACTGTCAGAACAATGCTTCAACTTCAGGTCAAGGCATAAACGATTTTTCCCAAGATCTTTCATCTCAAATTCCGTCTTCAGGTGCAAGGCAGTTTTCTCAAGTTCTTCCGGAGTCTTAGTGAGATTCGTGTTAACGACATAAACTGTACTTCTAACAATTCGGAATAAGACTTCATAGTTTAACACGCAAGGGCATAATTCATTTCTGACTGATCAAATAATCACTTAGACGGGTATACCACATCCGTTGGATTGTAAGTGAATGCCTCAAACAAGTTAAAAGGGTGTTCCGTTGTTTTGGAACTATTTGAACCAGTCTATGTAATTCTTCAGGAACTTACATGTAAATCTCCGTATCTATATCCCCATAGAGAAAACACTAACCACATTTCATAATGTTGTTACCAATCACAGGACGTTTGAGAGAAGCCTTGCGCCGTAAGGCGTGCATCATATTGCATTATTTCATTCATCTCATAACGCTTCTTTTCCTATTTGTAACACAATGAGGTTACCTTGGGCAGTGTAGGAACTACAGGTCCAAAACACACTTTGGTATGGAATTTAACCTGGATTGTAACTTTAGTTGTCGAATTAGGTCTACGTTGTCACTTAATCAACGGAACACGATACAATATCGTCGTTTTTCATTTATGTCGGTAGCTACCATATAAGTGAAAACATCATCGATGGTAATCTCATTTCAATTCCATTTTGCTCATCCAAACTAGTATACTGGACCAACAACTTCAAGTCTCGGGAGTAATCCGGATTAATCTCATGAGATGGAAATGATTTGAGACAGTGATTAAGTTTAGATTCATTGGTGTGCCGTGTCTTCCTCTTCTAGGGAAGTGAATCCTACGAACAGAGTAATTTGTCGTGCTCCAGGCCAAGACAGATTGATTAGTTATCCACTGGTGTACCAGACCGTCTAATAGGGGCGTTTGCAACTGGTATATGATCTCGTCACTTTAGCTAGATCAGAGGCATGCGTCTGGAGCAACATTCTGAAAGCTAGAATTCATCGTACTTGCTTATCATACTTGTGCGGTATGGGGATCGAGATGAGACATAGTGGGCAACATCCACGCAAATTCACGCCGTTCTACAGGAACGTTGACGTTCTTATCTCTCCCTAACAGTGGGAAAACTGTCTCATTGAAGTGACAACCTACAAATTAGCCGTAAAGAGATCGTGTGCAAGGGCTCGAAGAGAGCTAGAGTGAAGGAGAATCATAATCAACAAATATTCACATCTTTTGTTGAGGACCCATATTGGTACGTTGTGGCGGCGCAACTTGGCACATGGAATGCACACCCAAATGCGTAAATACCAAAATCGACAGGTTCATACCCAGTAACCAACTGTAACGTCATATAGGTTGGGTGGCAATAAGCCTTAAGGCGGACCAACATAATTGTGGGCAAGATTGCATAGCCCTAGGCAGAAACCAAAAATTGCTACGTTTACAAAAATTTGGGCGATCATTTAAATTGCGTTTTATGATCGCTAGGCGAGCTATTTGGGGTGAATATGGGAATTCAATGTTCAATTATAAACCCAAAATACATGCAATACTTTATCGAAAACCGTCGATATAAACTCTCCGGCATTATCCAATCTCCCGGACCTTAAGGGATAAGTAAGGTGGTGAGCCATTAATCGGCCATAAGGTTTAGCAGCAATGTGTGTGGACAAACATGTGACCAATTTGTCGATTCATCAACCAAAACCATAAGTATTTATATGGTCCTCATTTTGGTTAGATTAGTCCACATATATTCCCTTGAATCCATTGTGAAAAGAGAGTCATCTTTGATAGAAATCAAATTTCTCAACAAGCAGGCTTTGGCAAAGTGTGCATGTAGGCACAAGATCCTTACTTCGGGTAAGGGGATGCGTCGTAACATCATTGTTTGACCTAAGTGTTCCAAAAGGTCGTGCCAAAACAAGTAAATTGCTTGAATCACCCGACTTCAGGCTGGTCATATGTGGTGTGTTTCCAGTTGGGAGACAACTCATTGGCCCCAAATCAAAGCTCTGGGCTTATTTTTTGGAGGTGGTGCAAAGATATTTCACTGTATTTTCTTCAGTGGTTTCATTTATGATCATTGTAATCTCAAATATCCTTAAAAACTCAACAACAAGAAGAATTGAAGGTCCCTGAAATGGTGATTCAGTACCATTCATACAACGAGAAATGTGCCAATGTTCTTAATCAGGTTGGATAGACCTGAAGTGGTTGTTAGAGATGTGATTTAGGTGTAAAGTTAGTGTGCGTAGTACGCATTCATCCAGACAACTAACTTTCCCACATTCCTACCTAATCACGTGTATAATTGAATCGGTCACATGTATTAGGAAGCATGATTTAATTAACTTATATTTGAGGACAATATCAGTAAGATTACCCATAAGTAAAACATACACCAAACTTGAATATAAGAACATGGACAAATGTTCACAAAGTAAATGGTTTACTAAGGGGATTCGGCCAACAAGGTTATCCATGTCAAAATTATGCTTTTCCAATTATGTTCAGTGGACCAAAATTAGTCTCACATATTGACTACTAGAATGGTACTTCTCAACGACATTGGTAGATGCACGAACAGGTGCATAACCAATGATCTATTTCATCGAGACGAAAGTAGATTATGCAGCGTTGAGGTTCTGGAATATTATTTCTTGAAGTTTTAGGTCTTAGGTGCCAATGATCACGCTTCGAGTATGATGCCACACCTTGGCAGGCCATGATTCTACCATATGTTAGTGGTAGTAATCAAATCCGAGAATTTGGTAAACTTCCACTTTCTACACTGCTACTTCAGGAGCGAATTAGAACACATGGAATGACGAGAAAAGTATTATCTAGTCAAAATTTGATCGGGTTTATAAACTTCATAATTGTACTCATTTATGGACGTAATCATGGTATGATTCAGCCAATGTCTTTCATGATTAGACAGTCCGTAAGAGCGAGCCAAAGAGCCATGGAATCCTCGTTCGGAAGGTATTTCCATTTGTAATGCTTCAGTCATAAGTCTTCAAATGAAGATCATGGCATATGCTTATTTAACTTTTCCTTGCCATTATTGGCTTTAATAGTGTCTCAGCTTCTTGATAGTCAAGTGGAGATTCGCGTCTTGTACCCCCATAAAGTGGTTTCTATAAGAAACATCCAAATCAGGGAAATCAAACTTGTGACGGTTCGACAATCCATTAAATTTGGAGGGAACAAGATTGTGATTGGTGCTATGAGAATGAATCATCCATAAGCATCAAAGTTAGAACATTTAGGTTCTAAGACATGGTTTACGTGAAAAACGTCGGGTTTTCATGGGTGTTGTCACGCCCCGATCCCGACACACGTCCAGGATCGACACGTAACGTCACCAAATACTTGTATATCTTACATACCTCGCATCTGGGATATGGCAAATCACAACACGAGAATCAAATTTCAAAGTAATTTTTCGTTTACTTTATGGCTGCATATAACCTCCTCGTTAGACTGCCTACATACCCTCAATATGGATCAAGTCATTCGTAGTTCACCATTCGTCAAACTTTAAAACTTTTTGTAAAATACTTCTAACAGAACTCATAAAGTACCACACTACACATCAATCTTACGCCAAACAACAAATATCACCTTATCATGCACACCGATATGCCATTCTCACATATATGCTTTCCAATTTATCCATCATATAAATCACTTTGTTTCACATAATACTGCAATTCATAGTATGTAACATATCATAGAACCAATGAAGCACAATATTATTCTCAAGTCACAATGATCAACTAATCTAATCATAATAATCTCAATCATACCCAACGTCATTCTGCGATCACGTCAATTAATCAATTCCATAAATCCAAGATGCCCGATATTAATATCTAACTATATCAATCAATTAATGAAATAACATATAATTTCCCGAATTTAATTAAGGAACTCTATGTAATTCCCTACTTGGATTATGAGTAATACACATGGTAATTCTAATTTATATTCACAAGGTCTATTAGGGGTAATTCTCATTCATAAAAATCTAGGGTTCTAGACTAACCTTATGAAAATAAGCAAGAGCAAAGATTCCAGATCACTCAATGGAACTGAAATACCAAGTTGCTTCTCGTTATCTACCCAGACCTGTCATATGTGCCTACATCGTGGAGATAGCACACTGGGCAAATCAGACACTCGGGTAAGTTGGGAAGCTCGAGTGAGTGACAATAATACAAGTATGTGATATTCAATTAAAACAGACCATCGATCACAATCTATAAACATCAAGTATAGAATCATGCTTTATGAAATCATAATCAAGTCGCTGAAAACTCCGAATGAGTCATCCAGACATCCAACGTTTTTTCTAATTCAAACCACAAGATTCCCAAAAACCATCGTTCATATGTGCATTAAAAACTAGGGCTAGATGGACCCAGTTCGGCCGAAGCCTACATAAGTAACCAAATAGGAAGTGGCCCCCCCAAAGCGGATTAACCAAGCAGAGCCATCCTTAAGAAAGTAACCAAGCAAGCAGTGACCCTCCAATGTGGATTAACCAAGCAGAGTCACTCCTACATCTGTTAGGAAGTGATCACCCAATGCGGATTAACCAAGCATGATCCATATATATAGTAGGGTCCCCCAATACAGATTAACCAAATAGGACCAATAATAACCCCTAATGCGAATTAACCAAGCAGGGTCAAGATATAATCAGGTAGGTAGTGACCCCTCAATGCGGATTAACCAAGCATGATCACCCCTCAGTATAAATGGCCATAAGGATCGCCCAACGTGGATTAACCAAGCGCGATTCATATATAGTATGGTCCTCCAATGCGGATTAACCAAGTAGGACCACTAATGACCTCCCAATGCGGATTAACCAAGCAAAGTCATAGTCCTCTACTAGCCTTCAATTTACAAAATATTTCAATATGCAATTCAAATCACTTTTCCACAAATATTACCAATCCATGAATCAAATCACATTTAATAAAAATAGATCGATGGACAATTATAAAAGAATCACATTTATAAAACCATGTCATATCCACAAAGGATATTAATATAAGGAATAGGGTAATCACCATATCACATATATTAAAGTCACTCACCGAGACAAATATGCAAAGCTTCACTAAGTTTCTAGTAATACTAATTTTAGTAATTCAAATGGTTCAAGACCTATTGACCAAAAATCAACGGTGGGGTCCACACCCTAGCAATTTAATTCGGAAGATCCGCACATCATAATCTAGATCTGTAACTTCCTAAGGTCCACATTATGCTCAGAGAACAACATACTAAAATCTCATCGCGATCCAACGGTCGGATCTCGACCAATTACTAGAATTAGGTGGCGGTTAACAATTAATTTTACTAACTTAGAAATCCAATTCAGGAAGATCCGTACGTCAGATTCTCGATCCATCACTTCCAACTATCCTCAAATATTAAGTTCTATAATACATTAAAGTTTGGTAATGATCCGACGGTCGAATCGTCGATTCAAATTTTGATCAAGTGATGAATCATAATAAAACAAAGTTCAAACAATCAAACCACTTCATACAGATATCAATTATCGTCGGCCCATTGGCCACGCGCCGCCGCAGGTGGCGGTCGGCCGCCCTAACTCGCCGGAAAATTCAACTATTTCAAAAAATTACCAAATTTTACAGGAAAATGGATCTCAGCGAGTGGAACAAGTTTCATACCTGTGGCCAAGTCCAATTTGGCCTGGAAAGGCCTCAATTTCACTCGAACCGTTGGAAACCCTAAAATAGGTGTGCTTCGATTTGTCACCTCCGGTGCTTCGTCGTCCCTATGGTTGTTTGGGCTTTCTTCTAGGCCTCAAGGGAAGTCTAGTGGTAGTGGTAATTGGAAGAGAACGTTTCAATTTTGGTGGATCTCAGCCAAGGATCTCACGGCACCCACGGGTTTAAATTTTGTGAAATTATAACCAATACACGTCGATTATGCATAGAATAGGATGATGGGATGTTGTGAGGAGGTTTGGCGGTGGTGGAAGGATGAAGAAGGTTAGAAAAAGGGACAGAAACACGTTAGGAAAAGCCGCCAGGGGCGGGTCGGGTCGCAAGGGAGAATGGGCGAATGATTATGTGCCCCTTCTCTCCCTCTTTTCCCCTCATTTCTTCTGTTTTTCATTGGGCTCATCCTCTTGTCTCCTTTATTTCTGATTGGCCTCCTTCTCAAAACTGATTGGGCCTCTTGTGGGAATTTATTTAACTTAAAAACTGTAGTTTAGTAAGACAACTTCAAATGCCCATAACTATACCGTTATAATTCGGATTAGCAAACAATTTTCGCCTATGCGCTCGTGGTTTCGAGATCTATTTGAAAACCTTAACTGTGACCTCGAAAGGTCTATAGATTTTGATTAATTAATTTCCAAACTTCAAACTTCATAATTAGTTTAATTAAAATCTAAATTCAAATAAATCAATACAAATTCCCGAAAAAAAATAATATACAATCTCAATAATACTAATACGTAGATTATAATAGTGAAATCCATAAATGAGGTTTCACAGGTGTATTGTTTTATGAAAACTTCATGTTTCAAAGGTATTAAATTTGAAACTTCAGGTTCGATTTAGTTTATGAATGTTTAGTTCATAAAAGAGATGTTCTTGCAAGAACACAGAATGCAATATGATGATTTAAGTGTAATGGATTTAAAGTTCTTCAGGAACTCAAGTGTGAGCGCTTCGGGACTACGAAAGGATGTCAACGGTTTAAA
The DNA here is from genome assembly GCF_042453785.1 of Malus domestica. Classification (NCBI taxonomy): domain Eukaryota; kingdom Viridiplantae; phylum Streptophyta; class Magnoliopsida; order Rosales; family Rosaceae; genus Malus; species Malus domestica. The sequence goes on along the minus strand of NC_091662.1, from coordinate 32,627,565 downwards.
GAATAGAAATAAATTATTGAATCGATAATATCCAAAAGTGATCTTCAGGTTAATAATTTTGGATTCATTATCAAATTAATGGATTGCATGTCACTTTTAATTAATTCAATAAATCGGAACCATTTGGGGTCGATCGTAGAAGCAAAATAATAAAACATTCAGGTTAAAATTATTTTAAAATGCCAAATAATAGCATTGGGTCGAAAAAAGAATGCAGCCCAATACACTTTAGTTGGTTGCAATACATGGCCTTGCAAATAAAAGTTGCAGGCCTTTAGGGACACGGCTGCAAGTGGGCTTAGAGAAGGCTGTTGTGCAGCCCATCGTACAAAGTAGGCTTCAAGCTTACAGTTGAAAGCATGTCGTGTGTTGGGAAGAGCCCAGCAGCCTTGCGCTGCTAGTTTTAAGCCTAGTCACGGTGAAGCCCAACAATCGCTGGCTTCAAGTTTGGTGCAGAATAAGCCCAGCAAGTATAAGCTTGCTGGTTGGTAGGTCGAGGGTTGTAGGCCATCAGAAGGAAACCCACATGGTTCTCATGCACATGCAGCAAGCCCAGAGAGAAAAAAAAAGGTGCAAACTCTGCATGCTTGGAAGGGCAGTATGCCCAAACCCATGCCTAGAGCCTGGTTCACACATGCAGCAAAGCTGCTGCTGACTCACGGTGCAGCTGGTTCTCTTTTTTTTTTTTTTCAAATTTTTAAGGTTTTCTGAACCCAAAATAATCATGCTTCTATTTTATTTCGATTCTTTGACTCACATATTCCATATAGCAAAAATTGCGTAATGCATGAAACAAATATATAAATTGACAAAATATACGAACATATACAAAATATATATATATATATATATATAGGCAGGAAAATATAAACATAGGGGGTTCATGCATCATGGGAAATGTTTTCTTGCTTCAAGGTTGTTTCAAATATCTTCCTTTAATTTAAGCGTACTTGATTGTCAGAAAACAACAAAAGCCTTTGAATTTGTAGAAGATCATTCTCGGAAAGCCGAAATTTCATCTCCAATGCGTTGTATCATGTTCAACACAAAAAAAAAAAACATTAAATCAATAGCATGTAGATCAATTCAATAAAATAATAAATTAATTATAAAAAGAATGATTAAAACGTAATACTCCCTTGATTGAATAATGAACTCTCTTTAGCACAGCGTCAAGAGCGTGCTGATAACGTGTTATAGGTATAATTTACTGAACAATTGTTGAGGCTATAGAGAGAAAAAGGTGTGGCAATAGTAGAGAGAATAGAGAGATGTATAATTATGGGCTTGTGTTATTCCACCTCATTGTGTCTTTATTTATAGTAGTAGGGAAGGTTAATTCCTTACCCTTTAGGATTACAATATTTAATAGGTAATCTACTCCTAATAGGAATATAAGAGATATTCCAAAATATACTAGGATTTACACAATCACATTCCTAATCTAATAGGACTGCAACAAAAACATAATTTTTTGATGCATTTTTCCTTAAATTAAAGGGTAATTTTTTTATGCAAGTGGTCATTTATCACAGTGGTGGAAATGTGTTGTGCCTAAGGTTGGTTCCGTATGGAATACCGAACCGAAAACTATGTCTCGATTCCCAAACCGAAGTTTTTGGGAATTCCAATTTTAAGACCGATCCCAAACCAAATTTTCAGGAATCCCAAAATAATTTTTGGATTTCAGGACAAATTGGGAATCCCGAAATAATTTTGGGTTTTTAGGCAGTCAGGTAACCAAGTTACGGTGACAGAATCCATTGGAAAAGCAATGTAACAACTATAGATTCCAATAACACCAACTTATTTGATCAAGGAGTAACAAAAAAAGTAAGAAGCAAAGCAAAAGATAAGTGTGAGAGAATGCCTGTCTGTGCATGTGCTCATGTGTATTTCTATGTGAGAAACTATAAACAATTACAGAGAATCAATTCTAGGAGATTAGTACCACTTTTATAAAGTATAATGAAACTTGCGTCCTGATCTCATTTCTTGAGAATACATACATTTCCCCATGATTTAGAATTATACAATCTTCTAGTTAATGAAACTTCCACCTATAATCAAAGCAACTTTCTTTTCGAGTAAACTAGACAAAACCGTACAAGAACAAATGATGCAAGCTCCTAAACATGCATTCTCACAAAAAAGGTTTGAATTGCTGTCAAAGGTACATCATAGTCTGCATAAGAAAAGATATAAATGCAAGTAGAATTAGAGGTGAGGATGAAGCCCCAATTCGAAACCCTAACCTTATTTGAAACCCCACATAGAGAATCAATTAAGAGAATCGGAGGTGAGGATGAAGCCGTGAGGTGTGGTGGTGGCCGGAGCGGAGAGAGTTCGTTAGAGTAAGACTGAGAGAGTGGTGGCTGCTGAGCTTCGAATTCGAAAAGCGAGAGACAGAGAGACGGAAAGAATTTGAGACCGAGTGAAGGGCCAAAGATGAGAAATGAGAGAGAGTAAGGATGTGTTGGCTTGAGTTTGGATTGAGTCAAAGGAAGGTTTAGGTGGCTTCGCCTTTCTGGGTTGACATTGCATATAGAGATAATGAGAGGGAGAGAAAGTGGGAGCCAAAAGGATCCTGCTTTTGAGTTGGGAAGTGGGAACTGAAAGGCTTCTGCTTTTGAGTTGGGAAGTGGGAACCGAATAATTGAGATTTGGAAACCAATCCCATACCAAATATTTTGATATTTTTTGGGATTTCGGGAATACCGAATAATTAAGTTTTGAAAACCAATCCCATACCGAATACTTCGGTATTTTTCGGGATGGGTTTACCGAACTTCGGAATGGTTTTGATTTGGAATTTTTCGGTTTGGGTTCGGGACTTTTTTGGTTTGGTTTGGGATTTTTGAGAATTTTTTCTAGCCCTAGTTGTGCTCTTGCATGACGGCATGGGTTCAAACCCCGTCAGTGGCTAATCTAACATTTAACTTAATAACACTATCGTTTCACTAAAAAAAGGGTAATTTTTATTAAAATTTTGTTTTGTGGGACATTTTTCATTAAAACTCAAAAAAAAAAAAAAAAAATGAAGAAGGTACCCCAAAGACTTGGGCTTAATCGAAATTAAAAAGGAAAACTAACAAAAAATTAAATTTTTTTAATGAAAATGACAAATAAAGGTGTAGTGAATAGTACCAGAAAAAGGAAAAAATGTGTTTTTTCGTTAAAAAATGAACAATATTGAAAATGTTTCGTTAAAACTTCCAAATTAAAATGGTCGAAATAAATCCAATATTTAGATTTGAGCCTTGCGGATTATTTTTTATTATTCAAATATGCCAATCCATGTGAGTGCACAATGGGGGCATTTGTTTGCCCTCACTAAGTGAGACTGGACTAGACTGGACTAGCTGTTAGTCCAATAATATGTTTGTTCCATGCTGGGACTAACATTAATGAGACTAAAGGGGACTAGCATGGACAAAACCCTTCACTAAGAGGTCTTAGCGAGACCCCCCAATAACCATGGGACTAGCTAAGACTATCTTCTCTCGTCCTCGTCATGCTCAACAACCACTCCCGATAGACTCCTCGTCATCTCCGGTCACTTAGATCATAATAAAATATTAATAATTTATATATTAAATAATATAATATTAGAATTTGTTATTATCCAGCTTCTTAGTCCAACACTGCACCAAACGCTTCACTAAGTTAGTCCAGCTTAGTCTAGTCTAAGCCAGTCCAGCTTAGTCTAGTCTAAGCCAGTCCAGCTTAGTCCTTGAAGCTAGTCCAGTCCGAGATAGTCCGGCGCAACAAACGCCTCCATCTTTATACAAATGGTGAAATATGTATGCTAAAAAGTTAATAATTTAAAAAATATAATTTTTCACCACTCCTGCTAAAACATAGTTTACCACTTGTATTCCGTCACAACTAACGTTTAAAGTGCACGAGTGAATTCTTTTTTGTCCAAACGAGCGACAGCCGGAAAGGCAGGAGAGGAGAGGAGAGGAGACTGGACACAGAAAGAGCAGGAGAGGGACGTCGAAACTAGAGAGGGCGAGCGAGCGAAAGCTGGCCTTTGATCTGAAGCTTAGGATCTGCAGAGGTAAGCCTTTTGCTTTTGTTCCTCTTCTTCCTCCGGATTTATGATGCCCGCTGGGAACTCCTAATTGCTGGAATTTCTAATTTTATGAAACTCCTTTTGGAAAATCAAACTTCCCCAATCAAATTATGCTAGCCGTTTTCTCAAATTTCAATCCAGTTTCCATGGAATTGAAATTCAACCCATTGTTTCTGTGCCGAGATGCTTACTATTCCTCCATATGTGTGATTAACTATGGGAAACTTACGATTATGTGACTATTTTTATTAATCATAGATTACAAATTTTGGGTTTGATTTTGTTCAGGTCTGCATTGTGTTATTTTGAAGTTCTTTTCGATTGTTTTAGTTGGTTCGATTAGAGTTTAGGATTACCTTTAGGTAATTTGTATTTTCAATGATGATCTTTCTGGTGCCTGTGTACAAGGGTAAGTCGTGCTTCGGTCATCTAACATTTTGATTCCTCAAGATTTGGTTAAATGGTATTTATCTGTCGAGGGTGTCGTGTGTTAAGAGAAATTGGGACTTTCTGGAAAGGATTTTGGTTATTCCGGTTATGACTTGTGAAAGGGAGGCCAACAAGGTCAAAGTCATGGGAATTGTAGGTTATTGGTTCATCATGGGTATAACTGTGTGTCTGTTTGTGCATTATATACAGGAAAGATATTCAAATTCTGCATGATATCGTCATCAAGAGCTTTCTTGGGTTTTGCTTGCATGCAAGAAAGAAATGGATCACGGTCGCTATGGTCATCAGCAAAGATGGGATAATAACAGCGTAATTGTGGTTTCCTCCTTAATAAATCACCTATATGGGATGAATGATGATAAATACAAGAATTTATTAGGGCCCATTCTGAATATCCATTTTTTTGGGAGAAAAATGAGAGAAAGCCGTGGGGGCAATGTGGATATGGACTGACTGGTAACCTCATATCATCATTGATCTCTTGCTGACATTACCTTATTCTCTTGAATCCACAGGCTCTGGAGGGGTATGGTGCAGTCCACGAGCCAAACTTTCGGTGAGTGCTACTAAATGTTGCTTCTCATTTTCACTACGGTTGCTACTTAAGTTTGTATGTGTTGTAGATTGAGATTTACTTTTTTGTTTTACTTTTAAACTTCATAAATGATTGTGGAACAGTATGTTTTCTTTAATTTTGTCAGATATCTTTCTAGTTGTATTGTATTACATTATTTCTTTTCCTTTCATCCCATTATATTTTTTTTGGCAGGGCCAATGGTTCATATGATGAGAGGAGGTTTATAGATGAAAGATGCTCAAGGGACAACGTCTATCCAAGAAACTCTTTTCACCGTGATGTTCTAGATGGGGATAACTATCCACCTCCACCTCCTCATGCTGTTGGTGTCTGGCCACACTCAAGAAGGAGAAGTTATGAGGAAGATCTTCCAATTGAGAGGGAAACTAGGCGACATGAGAAGCAATACATGGATTCATATCACGAGATGGATAACTTTCTTGATCATGACAGCGATACGTTTCAGGATTTTGATAAATTTCGGGATAGCTATCGTAGTGTCAACTATCGTGATCCTGGGTTTGACAGGATTGCTCGGTTTGGTGGACGTGATCGTGATGATTATGCTTATGATGATTTTGACTCTAGGCCCCGTTCTACCCATCAGAACAGGGAGGATAGTCGTGAAAGGGATTATGACTATGGTCGATACAGTTATGATTCTGATTACGATGGAAGTAGTAGGAGAGATGGCAATTGGAGGTGTCGGGGATCTCGTGAATCTCGTGACCGAGAGCGTGACAAGAAATGTTTGAGTAGGGAGACAGAACAGAGTCCACATAGAAGGCATGAGCAGTCCCGTTCTCGGTCCATTTCTCGTGGGCATGATGATCGCCCTAGATCAAGGTCCCCTAGAGGTCGAAGCCATGGGCGAAGTCATCGAGAGGACAGCTATGATGATGGACGGTACGAGGGAACTGATAAGCGAAGGGATCGTGATGAGAAACGCCATAGAGAACATTATTCTGTGGTATATTTTTATGTCCATCTTTTGTGTTCTAATTTCCTTTGGGTTTACATGCCTGATAACTTCATAAGTATGATATTGTTTTGTAGGCCCCATCTGCAACTATTGTTGTGAAGGGTCTTTCCCAGAAGACAAATGAGGAAGATTTATACCAGATCCTTGTAATATTCATCTTGATGTTTTTTTTGTTTTTTGTGAATACTATTCTTTTATTTCTATCTTCGTTTTTAATAGCATTGCAATTTGTGTCTCTACCAGGCTGAATGGGGACCCCTTCGACATGTCCGTGTGATCAAAGAACGTAATTCTGGCACTTCTCGTGGTTTTGCGTTTATTGATTTTCCTTCTGTGGTATGTATCATTCTTTATCTTTAACTATTTTACATTTGATTTAAACAAATAATTCAAAATGGAGGTTATGTTTGTTAAATAGGGAGCAGCACGCGCTATGATGGACAGCATGGGGGATGAAGGGCTTGTGGTCAATGACAGGAAGCTTTTTTTCGAGTATAGGTGATTTTTCTCGCACGCTCCTGATTCATATATTGTTGTGATATACTTTTTTGTAATGAGTATTATAGTAATGGTATTGCTGTGTTAGTATCTTTACCTTCTCACACTGAGGAATTAACATGGAGCACAAAATGGTCAGATCTGAATAAATTTTAATGTAACCTTCAACAAATGAAACCGACATTTTGGCCAGTGCTGTGCTAATATCTTTACCTCCTGCCAATGTTATGTATATAGTATATCTTTATGTATACTTTGTGTTAATATCTTCTCTCCCTCTTCCTTAAGTTCTCTTTCTTCCCTCTTTTTGGTTGGAAGTAGGAATCCACTAGAAAGTTTTAAACAGCCACGTATACCTCCTGTTGGTATCATAGAAATACATAATTCTCTTGGTATGCTCACCAATAGGGTTGGGGAGCACCGGTGCAGTAGTTGGGTTCTTAGTTCTTCAAAGTTAAAATCATTTTACACGAACTTTGATCATAGTGAGGAAAAAGCAGTGAGATGAGGTATTCTGGAAGTAGGTTGGAAATATAATAAAGGTGAAGAGATTGCATAACTAATGTAAAGAAAAACTGACATCTCATATGATGTGCAAATACTAATGTCTCGAAAAATGAAGGGTTTATTCTTTGTGTCAGATGTATCCTCAGCCGTTAGATGATAGAACATCTAAAGGCTGAAATTGTGTCGTTTTATTTGTGTACTAGGAACCCATTTATTTTTCTGCAAGTATACTAATTTGGATTTTCAATTGTTGTTGCAGTAGTAAGCCAACTGGGGGTGCAGGTGGATCTTTTGGTCAGGAGAATTCCATTAAATTAGGCCATAATACCCATAATACCCATAAAAGCACCACAATGCCATCTGATTGGATGTGCATAAGTTGTGAATATGTTAATTTTGCACGGCGCACTTCCTGTTTTCAGGTATGCCTTTTATTATTGTTAGAACACAGGCATTCCCATGGTTATCTTTTGATCTAATTCTTAAACCTTTCAAAGTCTTCATTGTGTTATAAATAAATTTGTAGTGGCACTCTGACAATGATTGTGGTAAGTGCTAAATGCATACCATCAAGCAAATTTGGGAATAACAGTCGGACTTATATGGACATAGTCCATAAATTTATATGTTTTAAGGTGGTTGTGTCAAATATCTGTGCATGCTTGCTGCTTTTTTAGCTGCTTTTATGGTATTTTGTTATTGTATACAGGCTTCTACCTGGTGTTGGAGTTACTTAGATTTTCAGTTATTCTAGGCTTGGGTACAGTGATTTGAGAATGAAATCTTTTTGTCCAAGAAAATATAAAATGAGTGTAATGGAAATATTTTTTTGGTTATCTCATTTTTCTGTTTATTATTTCAGAAAAGAAAATTTTCAACATGCAGAAATTTGTAGTGTATGACTTTTCTTATGTTAATTTAAGAATAGTTCATGTATGTTTCTTCTCGAAAAGCAGTTCATGTTAGTAGATCTCATTTTTTGTCCATGGTTGCAGTGCAATAAGGCACGAACTGAGGATGCTCCTGCAGCAGATATTTCTTTGTCCAATCAAATGACTTCAGCAAAGAAGGGGTCTGAAGCTGGTTGGTTTACTTTGTTGCTTTTAGTTGTTGTAGTTGAGTATTATTTGTTATGAACTTCACTGAGTATGTATGTAATTAGGTCCTACTCATGTCTTGGTTGTTCGTGGACTGGATGAAAATGCTGATGAGGAAATGCTGCGCTATGAGTTCTCCAAACATGCTGCAATTAAGGTACAAATGCTGAACAAATCAGTGGATGCTGTAGTTACTCATTTACTTTCATCTTAAAGTTAAAAGACAACTTATTTTCTATTTTGGAAGGTTTATTAACATAATATTTGCAGGATCTTCGTCTTGTTAGAGACAAATTTACTCATGTTTCAAGGGGGTTTGCTTTTGTACATTTCCATTCGGTATGTCCCTTTTGTCTTCGGTGATTGGTTGGCTAATTATTGTAATTTGATTGTCTTCCTCTATTCATCTGGTTGTATCAATCATGGTTTTAATGGTATAATACTAGAATTCAAAGACACTGAAGTTAACTGATGTGGGGGACAGGAAATGATGCCAGCAATTAAAAGTACAGAACTTTGAAATATAACCAAAAAAATGCTACCAACTTATATTTACAATTTTACAGAACTTGTACAAAATTTACTTTCCAAATGTACATGTTCAGAACTTATGAATTTAGGTCTTCAGACCTTTTATATTCTCATTATATGCTGTACTTTTATGGTTGTTGGTTCATTGTATTACTACTAGTAAATAATCTTCTTTCCAGTGGGGAATATGATGTTTATTTTACTTGGATATTAGCATAGTTCTGGTAAAATTTGTTTTGGTTTAAACAACCTATGATTTTCAGGTAGGAGATGCTACAAAAGCTCTTGAAGCAACAAATGGAACAACACTTGAGAGGAATGGGCAAATTTTGAGAGTAGCATATGCAAAGAGCGTTCTTGGTCCAGGATCTTCACAGTCAAGCAGCCTGGCAGCTGCTGCGATTGAGGCAGCCACATTTGCCCAACAGGTGAATTGAAATTCGAATCAAGCTTGCACTAGTATTATTTGTGATTAAACTTCTTGAAGTAGTGTTTACTACTATGGGTCAATTTAGGAGTGCATTAGACAGTGCCTAAAGCAGTTCATAAACTAAAAGCAAGTTTCATAGTTTGGTATAAAATTAATAGACAACTACTAGTATATGCCCATACACAGTGTGTGTGAAATTTTTTATTTTTGTTTTTTTGAATGAAAATTGAAAGAAAGAGGAAGAGAGTGAGGGAGAATGTGGGAGTGGGGAGAGAGGGAGAGAGGTTTATTTTTTAATTTTTAAAATTAGATATGTTAAAATCACTTGTAGGTGAGGTTTAAACAAAAAAACAGCAAAATTTCATGGTATGAAATTATTTTACTGCCCTTAACTTTTTTGTTGTGATAATACTGAAGTTTTTTCACCCTCTTTTGATTGACAAAGAGAATTCTATTAATATTTCATGGTGTGAAATTACTTTACTGTCCTTAACTTTTTTGTTGTGATATAATATTGAATAGTCTTTTCACCCTCTTTTGATTGACAGAGAATTCAATTAATATGTAGTTTAGAAGTAAAAGCGCTTCTTCTAATGAAAGCTAATAAAAGCTCTACTGAGCTTAAGCACTCTCAAGAGTGCCGCCCATCAGCAAGTTTGGTTGTGTCATCTTTACCCATTAGGTTAATCCTTTATTCACAATCTTGAAATTTCAAAAGCGTCCCGGATTAGGCTGTTGAAACTTGAGGTATGATGGTGTCATCATGAGTTCACAACAATAGGATAACAACCCCAACCTTAGTTGTGGCTATTTGTTTCCCCGTCCTGGTTGGTAAAGAAATCTTCTCTCCAGGAACTTTCTCCTTTCTCCAGCACCGTGATAGAATCAGGCATGAAAGCTGGAATTAAACCTGAATCATGCTAGCTTTAAATAAATTTGAATATGTATTGTTCTCATATTAGTTTTTGAATATCCTCCTCAAACATCACCTATTACTCAAAGGATGTTTTTTTTTTTTCCACATTGAAGAGAAACCAACAATATGTGTTCAACCACCATAGGTGACTGTGTTAACATCCAACCCATTTGATAACATAGTTCGGGAAAATGACCATATTGTCTAAATCAGCATGGAGATTGTGGTAATGTATCATACTTGCCAGCCAGAATTTCATTTTTCAAATTTTGATCTTTCAGCCACCACCGAGCGCACCACCCCTATTACATATTGGGAATTAATTTTGGGTGTTTATGGAACTTTTTGGGTTACAAACTTGTGATTAACCTTAAATTTCTCTCATTTGTCTAAAGATAGTTCATAGTTTAAGCTGGGAGCATGCAAAACCCTAAGGGTTGTTTACAAAATCTTAAAAAAAGGAAAACCTAACAGAAGAAAGGATCCTTAAGCAAGTAAAGTGAGCACGAGAGGGCCAGTGTAATTGTGCAAGGCAAAAGTAACTCAAATTACTGATAATCACCCTTAGTCATTATTTATGGTGCCGATAGTATGTCAACTGTCTGCTGTTTTGCTTTCTTATGTATGTGTTACTGTACTGTATATTTTATTAGACCTTATGCATTTTGGTTTTGTTTTGTTGTTTTAGTACGATGCTGTTGGATGGGCTCCAAAGGAATATAATCCAGATGACAAACAATCCACTGCAGGGAACGAGCAAAATGGCGGGGAGATGGCAGTACAACAAGATGGTTTGGCTCCACAATCTGGTTTTGTGTGGGATGAGGCATCTGGTTATTACTATGATGCTGCTTCTGGGTTCTACTATGACCCAAATACAGGTTATTTTTATTTGTGTTTCATTTTACCTCATTCGGTTCATGTTGTCAAACTGTTTGCAAACTAATAGTTCTGTACCCTTTTTTATTTTGCACTTGTGTTAATGAACCAAACTGTTTATTTTATTATTTGTTTGCTGTTGAAACCAATTGGCTCTGATTAACTTGTTTCACATCTTGGAAATGGTCTCTAAAGTTGTAAAGTACTCTTTTTCTCAATTCAGTACATTTTTCTGTCTATATTAAATATGAATGATTGTTAGGATTCCATGGGGTGTTCTGTCAAAGACTCCTGACTTAAATATGTTTGTTGTATTTCCCTGTTTTTGATCTGGAGTAGTTCGCTGGTACTTTAAGGTAGTGGATCATTTATTTTTAGATCACAAGGTTCTATTAAATAAGATAATAAGTTACGTTTTTGTGATTGTCAATTGTCTGGACTTGTTTTTTTGCCTAAATGTTTTTATTATTTTTTGTTCTCCGGCAATAATATTGTGGCAAAACTAAATTCAGGGACCAGGGAGCTTGAACAGTCATTTAACAAGTAGCCTAGTTCTATGTGCTGTCATTATAGGATGTTCAAATCATGAATTTTCACAATGGTTCTGTATTAATTTGCAACCTAAGTTCTCCAATATCAGAGGAAAATCATTAGAATTTCTGTTCCCTTCCTCTTGTCCCTCTCTCACGCACAGATGAACATTCTGCCAGTCTTAATTCGTGTTATTGTACATTTCTCAACACAGGCCTTTACTATGATGGTAACAACGGCATTTGGTATACATATGACAACCAAACTCAGCAGTACATCCCTTGCACTGATCAAAATGATAACAAAACATCTGCTGATCAATCTGAGCTTTCCAAGGCATCGGATGGTTCAAGTAATAGAAAAGCAGTCATTTCTGCTCCAGCTACAACCTCAACATCTGAGAAGGCTGCATCATTACCAGATGCAGTCCAGGCTGCTGCAGCAGCAGCAATAGCTGCAGAGAAAAGGGAAAAGGAAAAGGCAAAAGAGATCAAACTGGCTTCAAAGAGCAGTATTTTGGCAAACAAGAAGAAAATGAGTAATGTGTTGACAATGTGGAAGCAAAGGAGTCACGAAGGGCAAGCAACCCGTGTAGCTCTGGATGACAACCAGCCAAGTGGTTCGGCTGATGATAGACCAGTTTCTTCTGTGCAGTCTGCAAAGAGCAAGTTTAAAACTAATGTGACAAAGGAGAATACTACATCCAGTTCAGGGGTTACTGCAACTGTTTCTGCTGCACAGATTACATCCAGTTCAGGGGTTACTGACACTGTTTCTGCTGCAGAGACTGTTGGTTTGGAGTGTTCAGTTATGCCAAGGCCTGTGAGTAACAGTATAAGAGGGACAGTGATGGGAGTCATAAGGGGATCTGGAAGAGGTGTAGTGAAATCAGATGCCTCGTTTTCAGGATCAAGTGTTGGAGTTTCCATGCCTTCAACTTCTGCTCCCGGCATGGCAGGTTCATCTGCATCAACAAATGCAGTCACCCCCACAGTTTTGACACCCTTTAGAACGGATGCATCTGCATTGGGTTCTTATACACCAGCTGTTGCTACTGGGAGTGGAAAGAGAAGATTTTCTGAAATGCCACTAACTCCTGCTTCTGCTCCTAAAGAACCTCATACTGCGTACAGGGATCGTGCAGCCGAGAGAAGAAGCTTATATGGTTCATCGGTGTCTTTTAGTGATGACGTATCTGACCTTGGTTTTGCAGAGTCAAGTAAGCTTTATTAAGAATTTGTTTTTCATTGGCTTACCCCTCTATTTGTTTATTACATGGTCAATATACAAAGGTGCATCAGTCTAAAGTTTTCTCAAATATGGTTTTTGATTGGCATGGCCCTTATTTCTGTCGTACAAGCTCAATCGAATCTAGTACTAGTCTCAAATTTCATTTATTAGAACCATCACTCATGCAACCTTTCATACTGGTTTGCATATTTGATGTGAAGATGTCAGTTCAATTTTGTTATTCGATACCCAATAGGGTTATCCAAGTTGGATGAGTCATTTTTGCATTTCACAATTGTGATTGACTTGTAAACATTTTCTATGATTACTATTGTTACTGTAAAGATCAAGATTCTGCGTCAAGAAAGGGTTCTTTTGATTCAATGCCTTTTCCCCCTGGTGTTGGTGGAGGACGTGGGGTTGGAGATGCTAACATTGACAGTTACGAGGTGATTACAGCTGAAAAAGCAATTGATGAGAGCAATGTGGGCAACAAGATGCTTCGCAACATGGGCTGGCACGAAGGCTTGGTAGCGTATTCTTCTTTTGCACTTCATAATTTGTTCTAAATTTTTATTTAATCACTCAGTTGAACCAGATAGCACCCTAAAAACATACCCCGTATTGAACTCGAATGAAATGATTCAGGCAGAGCTCTATTTTCGTATAGGTCAATAGGTGAATTTGGTAGTGCTACTCTTGTAAACACAGCAGCTTATAGTGCCAATAATCTGACGCCCATACATTGCCTGTCTATGGCCCTGGCTCGTCGGTGCATGTGCACAAGGTTTCTAACTAAATATTTGGGTGTTGTTTGTTCTTCTTTTGCTGCTGATCTGGTCACAGGGGTTAGGAAGAGATGGAAGCGGAATGGTAGAACCAGTGCAGGCTCAGTCCGTGGAACGGAGAGCAGGACTTGGGAGTCAGCAGAAGAAGTTAGATCCTACTCTCGAGGTGCAGGCCGGAGATAGTTACAAGACTCTCATTCAGAAGAAGGCACTGGCCAGGTTCCGGGAGATGTCTTAAGGCACCGATAAAGTTGATCTTTATTGTGTTCGACTTTTTCCTTGAAGTAGATATAGCCGATAGTGTCTCCTTAAGGAATATGATTCGAACAAAGCGATGGAAGCAGTCGTAGAGCAACTAGTCTATGTCGTAGTGATGTGGTATTGTCCACGCTTTGCTCCTTGTAAAAACTCGCATTCTAGCACTACTTAAAATTTTCAGTTTTTCAAGAATACAATTGCACATTTCGTCCATCCATTAGATTTATGTGGTCGTTTGGAAGTACTTTAAAATTTTAATTGGACTATCGTGATTCGCGACACAATACAAAGAAGCTTAGCCGCCATGGATACGCTGCAACTGCAACGCTTTACAAAGATAAGTAAGAGGGGTTTGTAACGATACTCTGCAAGTAGTGATTTGCAAGTCTCCTGTCATGACTTTGTAAGAATACGAGATTTTCTAATCCCTCTTATCCCATTTTGTGTTACTTTTCTTATTAACTTGACCTCAATCCATGGGGGGCTTGTACAAGGGAAACAATTTGTATTAATTGTACCCTAATCATACTTTTCTACAAGATCCTCTTTAAATACATTATTTGAAAACTATACATCTTCCAACTCCACTCGTCTCTCAATGCATTTCCTTTTGTAATTTTCGTATGAGCTTAGTGATTCCACACTTTTAAGTGCTTTTAATCAACAAAATCTGCTTATGATGAAAAAAAGAAAAAGAAAAATCATTTACAATACTCCACTGTTAAAATTTGTCCAAAAAATCACCACGTACCACATTTGTTCAATTTTAAGAAGTTTCTATTGACACTATCAATAAGTAAAGTATATTTTTTAAAATGCTAATAACAATACTTTGGAATTAGCTGTGATACATGCATTTACTTAATACATTTATCATCTAACGACCAGACATGCAACTAAAAATATCTGACCAACCATTAGGCAGTGAATCTATCAAGTAAATGCATATACGGCCTCACATCAAAGAAAAACAATGGTTGAGACTTGATTTGAGAGAAATGAAAGATTAACCAACAGTAATTCTTATACACGAAAATCAATGTGTTGCGCTCATTATAATTTGATGGTACAAAATGGATGCTTTCCATAACTAAAATGCTACAACCAACCAATATCCTCAAAATACCCACCTTCAACACTTGTTTTGTACAATTTATATGGAGACCGACATCACTAGGGCGACCAAAAGACCAGTTGCAGCTGCCCTCATCGTCACGATGAAGCTCGTCACTACTAGTCTTCTCCTAAGAGAGAGGCCATTGAACACAGGCCTCACCAAAGATGAGTAATCCAAGACTGATATTGAACTTGTAATGTACAATTGTTTCCATTGAATTACATATTTCACAGAAAGGCTGCTTAAGCCAGTAGACAGCAAAGAAATACACTACTTATTTCCGGAAGTGAATATTCAAAACTGATGGCTGCAAGGACATACTCTGCTGGATGGACAGAGCAAGAGGCAAAAATGGATGAAAAAGAAACGAAGAGATCCTTTTAGTCCGATTGTCTGTGCTACCAGCTTCTGGACCTATTCAAAAGGCCAGCTCATTATTCATCTGTTTAGTTCACGTCACTATGCAAGCACAAACACGCGCACGCACACACAGAGGCAAGCACACTATGAACCAAATCAGAAACTAATTGATCTAACTGCAATCCAATCAATAGATGAACATGATATATTCGATAAATACTGTTTTTATGCAATATTCACCAAGCTGAAATTGTTTAGCCATTTGGCTGTAGTCATAATCATTCCAGTGCATCGCAAGCACCATGTTCGTCTATTTATCTTATCAACTGGATACCCAAATGGTTTCGATCCTTAAAATGGGAACTTGAAAATGCAGGGTCCTAATGATGTGATCACATTGAAAATTGGGCCTCATGCTCTCATGACGTGATCATTAGGTTTATTACTTTTTATTTTTCTTATTTTTCATTTTGGTACCTGAACATGGAGACCAACTTACATGGCATGGGTACACTGTCACGTGGCATCCCCTTCCAACGAAATAAGGACATTTGGACAAAAAAAATTACGTCTTTATTTCATTGGAGCAGAACACCGCCATGGCGGTGTATCCTTTCCATGTAAATCCTCCTCCTGAACATGGGGTCCTTAGGTTAAATTTCAATCACAATATAGGCATGCACGTAAATAAATACCTGGTTTCATCTTAAATTTGAGAACTTTTGGTTTCCTTCTTAAGCAGAACTTTATGTGTTGATCTGGTGAGGGTCTATGCCGATCCATTGGAGAAATTGACTGCAAGAGATACATTTGAAATTGTGAAACCTTATGGAGGAGATTGAACTGACAAAACTTATTTGCCCATAACTTAATTAATCTAATGCCACAAAGTGCACTATAGAGAGAAAAGTGCATGAGATTAGGTATGGGCTTTGTGGACTTTAGGGGGTGGATTGACAGTACATACGGTTTCAGAAATCAAATTCGTTTATTTCATGAACAAGTTGACTTCGTAGGTTTTCCTTTGCTAAAGATATCTGGAGCATATACATGCACATGATGGCACTGACAAAGACTATCCTCAATATAATTCAAAAACAAAGCAGTGCATGAAATGGGGAAAATTTGTAGTTTCTGAATCAAACCTTTTCATCAAACTTAAAAAGTGATTGGTCAAAGTAGGGAGAAGGGCTCTCCGACTGACAACTAAAAGGCAAAGAGGCTAGTACCTTCTTCACAAACTGCAGGATCATCAGCAGATTATACGTGAGGTTTGAGCACATAGGTAATTAACCAGGATAATGATAAACCTTGTTCTCATGCCTTGATGATGCAAAAATAACCGAAAGATCACCTGTGAAGAGGCTGAAGAGCTACTTGCTTTATTTTTATTACTTCTGAGTTGTTCTCGAGCATGCATGTTATTTGAGTGAGATGATGTGAAATTTAAATACAATGAATTTCTCGAGGTTGCATGGAAGTGGTCGCCGAATTGCTCAAACAAGAGATAAAGCTCATCTGCCGAATTCTACAAGTAAAAATGTCAAATAAAGCAAGTTCTACATTAAATTGTACCCAAAAAAAAAAGAGCGAGAAAAAAAAATTGTCACAAAATTACCTGATAAAAAGCTACAATTTCAGTTGTCTCCATGTTATATACTGCAAAAAAGGATCGATGATGATCTACATTGCGAGATACCTGCTTAACACATATACAATAATGACCAATATTGTCATGTACTCAGACAACGAAAAGGTTACTTCAAGGAAAAGAAATCAAAAAGTCAGAAACCCACAATTTGAAACTGATAAAGTTCGTTAGTTTACCACCATTCCCAAATGCTTCAGCTTTGGGATTTGTTTTACTATTATAAAGCTCCCACTCACTTGTGGGCCTCTCTCCACAACTAGACCCCAACATGTGGAATTCAACTTATTTGCAGGGATTCAAACTTAAAGATATCCTGATCTGTTACGATGATAAAGTTCGTTACATTACCACTTTCGAAAATCTGTCAATGGATTGGATTTTGATCTCAATCTGACTTGAATCCAGTTAATTAATAAGATATGTATTGACATTTTCAATTTTGATAATCCTATTATGCTCCGAATCTGCTAACTCATTAACTTAATAAATAAAATATGGTTTAAGTTGATTCGATCTGTTAATAATTTAGTTCCACTAAATAATATTAAGTTTTGCAAACCTTTTTTTTGTAAATATTGTATGTGTGAAGATAATTGAGTTTTGTTGTGCACTAGTGCCATACATAAACTATTTACTAAGCATAAGAGTTCAAACTAAAATATAAAGTAGATAAACACAATAAAAGAACAAGGTCATTAATGAGATCTTAATTTGTCAAACTCTTAATATAAATCAGATAAAGGTAGTCCGACTCTAACCCGATTATTCTCAGATATGGACTGATAAGTTAAATCTGAATCAGGTAATCAGATTAAATAAATGGATCAGATATGGATTCCAAACAAATCCTCTCCGTTTACAGGTAGTTAGCTGTGTACCAATATTATTTATATGCTAAAAGACATTAAGTTACGAAAGACCAGATGATAACTAAAAATGAGGGGTTCTCTCTTGAAAGTTCCCAGAATTTTAGCTAGCAAACAATCAGTTGCACCTATCAAGGCTTAGATGATTTTAAAATAGTTGGTACAAATACACTGCTTAATATTACCTTCATAACAGTTATTTCAGAAAGTATAGCAATTTGAAACCATCCAATTTTTAAAAGGTGTGGGCATGTGAATAATGGAATAAAGAACACATGAACATGGAAACAGCAGAGAAAGTTAACTAATTATGTCATTTCATGTCACATTTTCATGTTTGTCACAGCCTTCTACTTGTAATCGCCCAATGAAAAAGCGACCTCTCGCCGGTTTCTTTTTTATGTTAAATTCATAGGAGAAGACCTCTGTATTCTTCCTCAATCGTGTGTGATGTGCAAAGATGGAGCAAAGAATGTGAACCATTCGTTCCTGCACTGTGCAGCTGTTTTCTAGTGTCTTTTGTGTATTTGCTGGTCCTCTGATGTTTTTTAGGCTGTTATTCCTTTACAGTTCTCTTGTTTCTTTGTTCTTGTGGACATCTTGTCCATTGTTTTATACTTTTGTCTCTTCTTATTGAATTTTTGTTTCCTATCTAAAAAATATTGAACTAATAAAAGGCATATTGACGAACTTTGTGCAGTAGGCTCACGTCAAAGACATCTTGGGATGTTGACCAACAAAAATTACTGAATGAGCTCTGTAAGTGATGGATACTGTAATTACCCGCCTCAGAATCATCTTATACACGGTAAAAAGGTGGTCAAATTGATATTGTCAACTCTTTTAGACCTGATGCATAACTACAATGTTGGGGTGACTCATTCCATAAGGCATCCGGGTACAATACTCCAGAGTAATTGATATCCTTTCTTTCAGGGACTCAATCGAAGAGGGAGGATGAAATAACGTGGTCAAAGAATGCCCAAACATTTAGATACTACTTCGAAGCTAGTATGATATTAATGGAATGCTAGAAAGATCTTACCACTCCATCTACACTACCAAACTTTATTAGCAGGTGGTGCCGGTCCAAGAACTGTACCTGCCCAAGAGTTGTGTATAAACAACTTGTTACAAGTCATATTTGATGCGGAATATCAGATTTTCCTGTTATATAGAGCAGTGAAGATTATGCAAGTGACTTCAGAATTCTAAAAATGGCAAAACACAATATGCATATATTTGTAGAGAGAGAGAACAAACTTGGGTCATACCTTCCAGATAATCAAGTCAACATAGTCTTGAAAATGGAAATAGAACTTCTTCTTCAGCAATTGGACCCTCTAAAGTAAAAAAGAAAATATCAGTTAGCTAATTGAATTAAAACTATTTCCTTCAAAACATCAACATAAAACTATTTCCTCCACAAAAATCAAACAAGTAGAGGTCTGTTGTGCATTTTAAAGTAAAGCCTGCGTTGCCCAGATTCCCAGCAATAGGGTCTAACACCTCCGGCCTTTACTAGAATACAATAAAAACACAGCACAACTTCCGTTAGACTTATATCACCCTTTCATAGGCTCGGCTACGTTCTGAAATGATATGTTTATTCCCAAAGTATTATTAATATCATTTCAGAACGTAACCGAGCCTAGAAGGAAAAAAAAAACATTTAAGATAAGTAACTTGAGGCTACTGTTTCAAATAGAAAGTCCCACATCAAGCATCCTAAGCGTCGCATCTCCAACTGTTGCAGGTTCAGTAGGATGTTCAAACTTTATGCATTTCATCCTAGTGTGAGGCCCAAATTGCCCGCACATGCTCCACATACCCAATAATAACTTGTAAATTTCTTTAGCTCAATTCAACAAAAGGTGACGGTGCATGTTAATCTCATATTGATAATTCTAGTCATGCATCTCAATATACAAAGTTATTGGCTTCTCCACTCAAAGCCAATTGGTTTTGGCTGGATTCTCCAAATTTAACATGATACCATGGAAACAATTATTCACATGTTAGGTCCAAGTCACAACACATATTCCACATCACCCATCATAATTAATCCACGTATTTGGCTCATCCAACCACATGGGAGGGCGTGTGTTAAAATGTCTCACATCAGGCATTCTAAGCCTTGTATTCCAGTCATACAAATATTGGACCTCAATTTATGGCTATTTGGTATAGGTTGGAAAACGTACCCCACTTAGTGGGAAAAGGCTTTGTTGTTGTTGTGGTATAGGTTGGAAAACGTCATATTAAATACTTTTGCTTCTATCTTGAATATTTCAGTGCATTGTATAAACGAGATCTTAATCTAGTCCCACTTGCATATGCATATTATTGTTACCCTAAAGTTTATAGGATAGCGGAACAATTAGGTTCATGGTACAAATTTAGAAATGTGATATGCTTCTGTTGTTCCTGGTAATGTGACTTGCACCAGTTCCATGTACTCTCTGGGTCAGAGACATACTGGGTTTACTAGTTAAGATAGTGGTTCACACTTGAACACTTATCATTCAGATCACTGGTGCACAATCTGGCAGTAGGTCTCTACATTAATTCATAATAGGCTAATAGCGTAAATACTTGCATACAGGCCCATTTAGATTAAACATCCTTCTAAGTTTGACTTTTCTGTCCCAAAAAAAGAGCTTATTAAAAGTTTCTATAAATTAGTCAGGCTCACTTAGGTTTTAAGGCCTCTAAGTTGGAACCGAACAATAGGAATAGCAATTGCCATCAGTTTCTGCACATCCTTGCTCTGGCTTCTGGACCAATGTAAACAAGATAGTCTAGAGAAGCACTAAGCGAACTGAGAAAAGACATATAACTAGCTTAAGTAGGAGGCCACCCAAGTGCTACATCAGAACAAGAATGATAAAACAATATGAAGATGGAGCTTCTAACAGCTCAAAGTCGCCGAAAACTCTCCATGGAATGAAATGGGATGACGTAAATGTGACGAGACCAACACACAATTAATACAAGAAAAGCATTGAAAAAAATTAACTAGTAGAGTATAAAAATTAGTAGTAAAGAGTCAAGATTGTGAAACGTAAGTGGATGCAATCACCTGCCTGAACCATGCTTATGGTGAGATAAAGCAATAATATAACAATGAGCCAAAAAATGACAGAGAGAACCAACCGATGACTGATCTGATTCTTCATTCCATATTCCTCTAAATATGAAAGATAGCAGCCGTTGTTTGATTCCGCTAAGAAAACAATAATCTGAAGAAGGCTGGCCCTGATGTAAATCAGTCTGCCATCAATAGGTGATTTGTCAATAGAGTACTCGACATATCAAACATGAGAAAGAGTTCCTGATCACCAAACTTTGTCAATGTGATGATAAAATAAAGTAGGAAAAATTTGCATTAATTACTAATCTCATGAAAAGGCAAGGTGAATGTGGTTGAAAATTCTTACTTTTGATGGTCAGGTTAAGGGTTAAAATGGCAGAAATTTACAACATCAAGTTTCGATCAAAATCAATCTCCAAGCTGTAAAGAACCTAAACTAATGAGCAACGACACACCATAGCCAGAAACAGAATAAAAAACTTAGGGGCCATTTGATAACAAATTCATTTTTGGTTTTCATGTTTTTGTTAGAGGTAGAAAGAAAGCATATTGGTGAAAAAAGAGTGAAGAAGAAGGCAGGAGGAAGGGTGGTGAAGGAATCTAGAAAATGATTATGAAAAGCTAAGTAAATGAAAAACAAAAAATTGAAAACAAATTGTTCACTTTCAAGCTTTTGTTTCACACATTTTCAATTTTCCCTCCTAACTCCCGCCACCCTCCCTTTCGCCTTTCTTCATCCCTCATTTATCCCATGTAATTTCCTTTTTTCTAGCAAAAAATGAAAACTTAAAACAAAATGGTTACTAAACGGCCCTAAACTTTGAGGTTGTAATACAAATTCATGTTGCCGCTGAGACGCTGACTATGGAGAATGCATATTATCTTCAGTTACTCTCATGATTTACCACCTAATTCCATATTGGAATTAGGAATATAAGAAACAATGACAAAAAACCCAATTGTTTTTATTGAAACATTGTGCATTCTCAAATTGTATATGCACACAACAGATAAATACCCTATTTCTTAAAAGGATTATGAAAAATTAAAAGAATAATAACTGGACAGATAGCTAAAAATTATTGTCCTCCCATTAAATAATAAATATTATTTCAGTCTAATACCCTTTTGTCTCCAAATAGTAAGTAGGGAATAAATTATTTGTTCATTCTTATTATTAGCAAAAGGTATTACAAATTCTTAATAAATGAATTTCAAGTTTCTATATATTGATAATCTTAGCCAAGATATTAGAAAATTTCATCCATCAAAGTCTCAGTAAAGGCTTACTAACCTGAGTATTTGAAGTGAGAAAAAGCACATCATCTTCACGACAAAATGTACCAATTGATCGTACATCAACAAGGTTGCCAGAATCCCTGATTTGCAGAATGTGTATTGTCTGATAGCGAAGAGACACAATCGCCAGTAAATCGTCATACAAGAAGACACCCATATTATGGGCCAGATTAATAAAATCATTCTGAAAGGACTTCTGATCCAGAACAACTCCATCCTCCAATCTAGTGAAAAATCAATCAAATAAGTAACATATAGACTAAGCTTCCAAAAATAACCAATTAATTTTTGATAAAAATAATATCCCATACAAGAAAAAGGGAAACACACACCTCAAGAGGTGAAATGTTATCTTTTCTATCGATGGGACTCCCTGAACAGCTCCTCCAACAGGGAGTGCATCATGAATTTGTGCAGTAGAAGTAGCAAATATTCCAAATTGGTTACTCCCCATGTAAAGAAAAAAGTCTTTGCATATAAGATCGTTGCTAGAAGCAAGTGATACACAGTATAACTGGCTAAAGAAGCTCTCAAACTTCTTTGCTTTTGGGGGAAGATCATTAGTATTGCAATCTTCTTTGCATGAATATGAAAGCCATGTTGGTCTATAAACAATCAGATCTTGATGATTTCTGCTGAAACATATTAGGTATTGTCCATCATCAGTGAATTTACGGTAAATCTGATCTGGGCACTCAACTTCATATATGGTATAATCAGGGACCACATTCTCGTAAAATCGCCTAGTATAGCGAACCTGAGACCATTAGCATGCATTAGTACTCAGGATTCTGTACTTATCCACAGAAGATTTTAAATAGGACAGACAACTATCAGGTTAGTTAGATATCAAACATATCTGGAGAACAGGTAAGGCTTAATAATATGATCTGATTTTTTTGTTCTCTTGAAGATCTTCTTAAAGTATCTTTATGAGATAGTCCACTCCAAGGAAAGCAAAATGTTGGAATTTCTTTTGAACTTATCATACTTCCCAGCATGTGAGCTTCACAAATTGGTAATCTTGAACAATTAAGAACCATCCTATCTCAAAACAAGCAACAAAACCGCAGAAGATAAACAAATATAAGCACGAGTTAAAAATTAAAAAGAAGTTGTTGAGTCCATATTTTGTTGTACATTCCACTAAATAATACAATATAAAGTAAAAAGTAATCAGAAGGAGAAGGTACACTGGTTCCAGAAGCACTAGACGAAATTTGGCGGTCGAAAATCCTGCAAACAACATTGCTTCTTTTTTTTGGTCTGAACACGTCCATTGGTGACTGATGATGCTGAAGCTCCATTGATATTCCACCTACAATCAATTACAAATACTTATTAGAAAAATCAAATGCTTCTACTAATTGAAAAATTCATGAGAACCCAATACAAATACACAAAAAGGAAATCTTTTCCTTTCTGGATTCTTCAAAAGAATTTCAATTCGACATCTATCACCAAATTGAATCAGAACAGTATGCAAAAGATTTCAAATTTCTCTCTTTGAAAACAAGGAAATTCATGAAAATTCTACAAAAAGAAAAGCCTCACAGGCGGTGGCTGACGGCGGCGACAGTGTTTATTTTCCGGCAATAGCGTGTCTCCGTTGCTTTTGGGTTCGATGAGAGAGCAGAGAGAGAGAGTCGAAGGTGCGAAGCTGAGAGAGTGGTGTCGGGCTGAGAGACAGTTTCAGAAAGTTGATTCAAATGTCTATCGTTATTCGATTGGTAACTAAAGATAATAGGACCACACTCAAAAATAATTTTTCTAAAAGCATTTTTAATAATTTAAAAACACTTTTCAAACAAACCTGTAATGTCACTAGTACTACGGTTTCTCACTATTTATAAATGAAAAGTTTTAAATTGGATTATCATTAATAATGATTTTGATAATACTTTATAGATGAGAAGGAGTTCCTCTTCAATTCATTACGTGACTGATTTTTCACATAATGTTATACTTATGATTGGAGTTATTCATATTACAAAACACTTTGTAAAAATCATTTATGCAACAAATCAATAAAATATAATATTGTTTAGTCATTAAGTGATATAAAAATAGATGAACGGATCCGGTAAAAAAATTACTAACCGTCTATCTTTTTATTACAATTAATTAACCAAATAATCTTATTTTTAATTTTTTTTTACAAAAATAATTTTTACAAAGTAATTTATAATTTGAACAATTTTAATTATAAAATACGAAGTTTCATGAATGCATCACAACCTCCTCAATTTAATGAGTCAAGCTTCTCTCTTACCCGATATAGTTGCAATGAAAATAAATGTTTGGTCCTTGTGTCACCCACTTTATTGAAGGTTAGATTTTTCAACAAGTAAGAGCGTGGCATGTTACTCAACCACTCTTTTTGGTCAAGGGGCACTAGGTCACACCTTGCAAGCTTCCCCAAACTTTTAGGAGACTCAAAGGACTTGTTTTCTCCAATGTGAATTGACCATTGAGTTTGAGATCATTGTTTTCTCCAATGTGAATTGACTATTGAGTTGGAGATCATGAGCTTCAATATTCGGTAGCAACTAATCGAAAACCATACAGCGCTTCAGTAATCATCAACTAAAAAAATACTCAAACCATTTAATTGTTTTTTATTTAATACTAGAACGAGTTTCATAGTTCTATTCAGTATTTAGCATCAGAAAATCCTCAACAGTTTCTATGGCATGAACAAAGGTTCAATAGCTCACCTAACATACCCAAAATACACATAACTACCATAGTGAACATACCCAAAATACACATAACTACCTATTGACCTTAAAAACTACCTAGCCTACGTGGCGCGCATATTGAGTAATTAATAAGCTAACTATATCCTTCGGTCGAATACGGGGTTGGCCAACTCGTCGGCCTAGCTCAGCCGGGGAGTAAATGAATATTGATGTGGTGTTGGGTGTGTTGATGACTTCTTGATCTCGTGATTGTGGCTGAGGAAGGAACATGTCTTGGCTTTCAGGTTTTAGAGCTTGAAGACAAGGTTGCTAGTTTTACGAAGTTCAATATCAAATTCAATTGTCAGTGTGCCGAATGTAATAACCTGGTAACACCTTATTTCGTTGAGAATGCTGATAAGATGACCTCTACCAACAAAGACTCGGAAATCCTTGTTGACCGAAACATGGATAAATAACCAGTCGGTCTCAAAGTAGTGTTGTTTATCTAAACTGAAGATGCTCTTCGGTCGGCTGATTCCATGGCTCCAGTGCTATTTATCTAAATTGAAGATGTTGTCAGTTGCTTCCACAGTGCTCTTTATCCAAACTGTAGATGTGTTGGCGAGAAAAAAGAAAATAAAAATCTCAAGGTGTTTGAGAGGTTTGCGCACGGCAGTTGTGTGTTGAATTGGAGGGGTTTGAATGATGCACTCCCTCTCTATTTATAGTAGCGATTTCCACAATAACCGAACTAGAATTTTACTCGGACTGGAATTCTCCATCCCAATCTGATTTGGCCTCGACCAATCTTAACTTCTATAAGATTTTGAACCAAGCTCTTTAATCATTCAGATTCAACCCTTGACTTTCGGCATCATTTTTGATTCAGAAGCTTTTAGCCTGTGAAGAATCCCTATTGAATTAGGATTCGACCACTCTACCTTTATCTAGGCGAAAATCACATTCTGATAGGATTTGGCCGAACTTTATTGGGCTCGGCCCATGGCAGAAAATATTCTCGATACTCCTTATTGGACTGAGAGCAACTCCAGGTTCGGCCCAAAGTGTTATTTTGGGCCAAAAAACTACCATACTTACTATGTGTATTTTGTATGTTAGGTGGGTCGAATGTTTTTAATTTAATACTAGAACGAGTTCCATAGTTTTATTCACATGAATGGTGGAGAGAATACAAGTGTAGAGAACCAAGAGTGAAAAAGAGATATAGAGAAAGGTTATGAGGTTTAGCATAAGAGTTTTCAATAAGTTCTTGTAACCGAGTTGTTATTCTTGATAGTGCAGGTGATTTCTCAAGAGAGATCACACAGGGAGTAGTCAAATCCAAACACTAAATTTTTTTGTGTTCATAAGTGGCGTGTTTCATATATTCGTATAGCATTATCTTATAAATTTGCATAACACTGAAGAATATCAATAAACAAAATCAACTAAAAGTATTAAAATCTACAATAAGAAGAAGCAAATGAAGTGCAAATGGAACGACTCATTGCACTTTCCAACTTGACGCAAAATATTTTCAACTTGAAAATGAAAAGAAAAAAGTAAATCCATAATAAAATGAAAGAATAGATTGATACATTTGACTATAACAAAACATAGACAACAACTCAGGGTCTAAATATGTAGAAATGGAAAATATAAATGCGATGTAGATGTAGTGTCTGATTTGGCTGAAAATTGTGTAACTTTGACTCCATTAGCAACATTAATTTGATACAAAATCCCATCACTATACATTTCCCAATTGAACCAGGACAGGATTAACGCTAAACTTACTTGATCACCTTCCCATGAATGGACAAATGAGAATTAGCAAACGTTAGATCATAGTGGATGAGATATATATTTAGTATTATTAGAATGTGACACCTACACATAGATAATTATCTGACTTTGTAAAAATTTTCAGTGCGCCAAGAACATGGCTTAGTATATTAAGTGTTATAATACAAGTGGTAATTATTTTTTTCGATTATCTAACCACTTGTATTATGACACTTAGTGTACATGCTCATGTTCTCGGCAACTTGAAAAATCTCTCCTGGCTTTAAATGAACTATCATTTTTAAGTTAAGTTTTAATTAAGAAGGCTATAGTTATTTTCTACTCTAATCATACTCTCTAGCAAGAAAGTCCTCACTATGTGCCATTAGAATGAATTTTTTTAGGCAATGTTAAAACAATAATCGTTAATAATAAGCGCCACCAAGGGTCCAGTTGCGTGAAATCTATGTCTATTTGTGGATCCAGTAGTGGTAGCGTAACTTTGTTGTGGCTCGCTTGGTCTATTGTAAAGATAAGACACATGATTATAGTAATTTTTTTTTTAACTCCTCTTCAAATTTTAGTTTAAGAGCTCATTTAAGAATCTCAATGTCGATCCTGGATCTGACACATCAAAATATTCACATCACTCTTTGCGTAGATTGATTTTAATTGAGCTCTTTATACTCTAATAACATTGTTCTCTTACAAGTATTTTTACATGATTTAACCTTGGTTTTACAGATGATAAGAATTCTATCACTTATCTGTGAAGAATGACATAAAACATAGATTTTCTTTATTCAGGTAACACGCAGATTCCTAAAAAAAATAAAAAAAAATAAAAATTAGTTTTTAGCAAAAGGACGAGTTACTTTCACTTTCAGTTCATATCTTGCCAGTAGCAGGCACGGATGATCGGCAGTCGGCACAACCATATTCTAGCTTTGTTTATAGTACCAAGGAAACTGAACTTTTATCGAAATTCAGGCATTGTTCCAAACGTATGTGGAAATCTGTAACCTATAAATTATATTCTGTTTATTTTTCATTACGACAAGTTTAACTTACCAAAAAAACATGCGTGCCAAAGTTGTGTTGACAGGTCCAATGGGGAACTTTGGTATCCAAACTTGTATCGAGCCAAACTACACGCTTGGCTCTCAATGAATAATAAGTAAATGTGACATGATTATTTATAGTGTTCTGGAAAATTAGATACTTTGAATTTTTTAATTGTTAAATATTTGGACAAGAACACAAAAAATGGGATTTAATAATTAAAAGACCTGAAAGATAAAATATGTCGGAGAAATTTTGACATGCGACATCTGAATTAGAAACAAGCACATATGACTCAATGTCGATTCTGTAATTTGGCCTGCTAAAATTAGTTCCAAATTCCAATATGTTCCCATCTTCCAGCCACTAAATTTGTGGTCAATTAACAATTGAATAATCTGGGATTATTAGAATGTGGGCTTATTATTTTAAACTATTTAAAATAATGAGCTTGAACAGAACCAACTCAACCCAAGCTGATCCCTATAATTTTTTTAAGTCAAACCAGTCCTATATATCAAACGTGAATATCTTATTTACTGAGAGTACTTATAAATTTTTTTTTTTTAAAAGACAGATAGAATGACAAATTAGGAGTGGACGTATTTTCCTAATAGATATTTTTTTATGGAACTTTAACGAAAAGCACCTGGTACTGTTTACTTTAACGAAAAACTACATTTTTATACTAAAACGTCAATCCTGGTACTATTCACTTTACCATTTATTTTGTCCTTATCATTAAAACTCAAAGTTTTCAGGCCTTTTTCATTAGTTTTCTATTTTTTTTTATTGACACGATGATATTAATTTTAAACTTTTCCAACTTACAAGAGGTGTTTCAAATCAAACACAGTAGAATGTTTTCATGCTTTGATTATACAATAATGTATTTATAAGAAGGGGTGGAGGATAAATTCATATCGAATTCATCATTAAGAGATTTAGATCTAAAATCTCTTACTTACAACTAATTAGAAACACCATAAGACGGTAGTATGAAGTGAACATTGCTGATTTGATATTTTAAATAGTAACAAAATCATGACAAAAGTGACAATGGGCTGCGAAAAAAAGTCTTCCTCCTAACAAATGTCGATTACATGATGCTGTCTTAGGTTAGTGGTGATATAACCCACCTACGTTCTATATACTGTTAAGATCAAACAGAAGAAAATCCAAATCAAACCTTTTGATTATTTTTACACACAGAAATTCATAAATAAATGGATTACCTACAAGAACAAAACTCAGAGTGCCTAGGTATTATCAATGATCCCCTAGTGTTCTGGTTTGAGGGACAGCAATTAAATTACAGTTCATGCATCATAATCAAGCTTAGCATTGGTATTAACAACATACTAAACAAAAGCTAATTACATACTCTCCCTAGCTATTCTCCACAACTCGAAGAACAAACACCCCCCTGCAGGAACCATTCTCGGATATCCGAATATGCGGTCGAACTAACTCTCTGAGGCCCCTGATCTTGGATTCGCCACTACTATATTTCCTTACTCGGATTCTTTTCTGACGTTCTAATTCTACGGAATCAGCAGAATGTCACTGATCGATAAAAGAATCCTCTTTTATCATATTCTCTCAGTAAAATACCTCTCTCATTTTCCTATCAATTGCTATATTATTGTGTTAGTTTCTTCCCTGCTATAAGTATATACATATATGTGTGTGTGTGTGTAATTATTATGTACATATATATCCCAATGTACATAGAACAATAGAAGTCTACATGCAACATAAAACTAAGCAATAATTTGGGAACCAGTTCAACAGACATACGGTTTTGTACTTTCATTTTGTCAATCTTCTCTTCTGTACTGTATCGTTGTTTTGAAAATTCATTAGGAGAACTACTTCGAGTTCTAGAAAAAAAAATCATGGCAGCGGAAGTTCAGAAAGTAGTGGTGATCCAGGATGCATCCAAAGACTTTGTTAGTTCGTGCGCAATCCAATGGGTCCTGCAGAGCTTATCCCTTAAGCCTGGGGATGAGCTTACTCTTCTTTCGGTTCTTCACCAGGTTAATAACCCTAGTAGGTTAGCTGGGAGACTGTGTAAGAATTCATGCTTTTGTTTTCCTAATAAAACGAAGAAAATAAAGTCCGAAAGTATGATAAACATAATCACCAATTAATATGATGAAAAAAAAATTTAGTTCTATTCTATGATTCTATCACAAGAACAGATTTTGCTAACTTTTTATTTCCCCCAATACCCCATTTCTCCACCTTCTCTATCCTCTTTCTCAGTGGGATACAGAACCAAGATGGACTCGAGTTCATTTATCGGAACCAACCAGAAAGTCATAGAAGAAGAGGTTGAGAGGAAAACGGAGGAGTATCGTAGCAAAGAGGAGATCACCATGATATCTAACATGTGTAAAAGATTGAATGTGAGAGAAGATTTCCGGTCACTATTTCTTACAACATGGAGATTACCTGCTGTTTGTTAAAGATATGTTTGATCCATTTAATTCCTCTAGTTCTGCTATACTATCTATCATACCATTGCATTTTCCGCTCGGAACTTTTCTTCAGCCTCTTTTGTTAATCATAGGGATCATTTTGTGGATGACATTTCTCAGGTTGAATTCAACATGAAGGTGGTTGCTGGTCCCTCTTCGAAGATGGTTGCTGTAGAGGCTGCGATAAGATTAGGAGCAACATGGGTAATTCTTGATAGGTCAGCCATTAATAGATTTGAAGAATCTGAAATTGTTCTCCTTCATTCATTCGCAGCAGTACTCATCCAGCCTTGTTTCACCCTTCATTTAGCAAAACAAATAAAGGTCGTACCCAGTGCACAAGGCTCCCGCTTTACGCAGGGTCTGGGAGAGGTGAATGTTGGCTAGCCTTACCCCCATTTATGGAGAGGCTGCTCCCAAGTCTCGAACCCGAGACCTACCGCTCATGGGCGAGGCACTTGCCATCGCACCAAGTGCGACCTCTTCATTTAGCAAAACAAATAAAAACAGATAATAAACTGTTAATGAGCTAAAATGTATCCGAAATATCAAAAACATGTATCGAATTGATGAATTTGTGTTATCAATTAGTCAATCATTTGATGAATGATTAAATCTTTGATGGTAGTTATGGTTCAAATTGAAGAGAACATAGTTAAGATACTGTCTGAAATGTGAACTCTGATGCCACCATATTATTTGTTAACATGCGTATTTTCTGATAGGCGATAATTGATCGCTGCTTGATACATCAAGATCTTCTGTGATCTCTAGTATACTTGTAAATCAAGAGATTGTATATGTATAGAATGATAATTCAACCCTCCAAAGTATCGAGGGATTAAAGTACAAATCTTTTATTTTTAAACTAGATGATGAAAAATCATGCTACTACCGATGAAGCTTCGTAATCCCTTGAAACTAGCAAACTTTCAAAGCTTGTTAAGTAAAATTATGTTTATTACTAAAAAAACTGCAATATGGAAACAATACAACGTAAGAGAACATAGAGACACCAACCTTTGAATAGCTTGTTCTGATTTGATGATGCAGGCAGATGAAGAAAGAGAAGCAATTCTTCATGGAGAAGTTGCCATGTGGTATATCGAGGATGAAACGTAATTCTGTTGAACAATTGAGAGGGCCAAAAGCAATTGGGAACATCAGCAAACCAGTCGCCAAAAGACCCAGTAAAAGCTCCCATATAAGATATGATGAAATGATACCAGGAAACCCAGAGGAAGGAATTTCTCCTAAAAGTAAGAAATTTAATCACTACTCGTACAATCTAGGACTCGAAGTTCCAAGTTCATGGATTAAATTTACTATCAAAAGAGATTTTTCACTATATTATCACACATAACTGCACATTCTTATGGTCGGTACCAAATGCAACTTGACTAAGAGTGCACATTGTTTCAGAATCTCCGAGTCCTCGCACTAGCAGTTTTGGAAAGGAACAAGATGGTTGTGGAGACCCGTGGTCTAACTATAGGAAATCTACATCAACAAGTGATCTGTATCTTGCAAGTAGAGTGTCAACTTCAACTCTGGGGAATACTGACCTATTTAATCCTGGTTTTGCCCGTAATTATGATGAGGAAGAAAGCTCAACAAATGCTGAAAGAGGAAAAGCAGGAAAGCGGTCCCCATTTCCACTTGCAGAGATTCAAGCAAGGGATCAAAAGGAAACACATAATGCTGGGAGTCCCGATGAACAGAAACAGCATAGCTACAAGGACGATTGGATAGGAGAATGTCGAATAGATGAAGAATTTAAAAATTCAGTATGCACGGGTTGCAAGAATAAACGGCCCACTATTGGATGGAAGAGAGACTTTACCTATGCAGACCTCCTAGCTGCTACGGATGGGTTTTCCGACAATAATTTCCTGTCTGAAGGTGGATTTGGTTCCGTCTACAGAGGAGAACTTAATGGGCTTAAGATTGCTGTTAAGCAGCATAAGAAAGCAAGCTGCCAAGGCGAGAAAGAATTTGAGTCTGAAGTTCATGTACTCAGTAAGGCAAGACATGAGAATTTGGTAATGCTGTTAGGATCATGCTCAGAGGGAAGCAAGAGGCTGCTTGTTTACGAATATGTTTGCAATGGTTCGTTGGATCATCATCTATCGAGTAAGTTGCAAACAACTTAGAAGAACCCGTAATTTTGGAAAAAATCAAGTGTTTTCCTTCATATTTCAGGATAGAGAAGTCTAACCCTAAATGCTGCATAACTTTTTTCTAATTTCATGCAGAACACAACAGAAGACCTCTCGGTTGGGATAAGAAGATAAAAATTGCTACTGGAGCTGCAAAAGGCTTACTATACCTGCATCAAAACAACATCATCCACAGAGATGTGAGACCGAACAACATCCTCGTGACACACGATCATGAAGCACTGGTAACTAAACCCGATATGTCTGCCCTTAATATCAGCTTTACGAACCTATAACATTACCGTTAATACGTGACTCGAATTTGTTATATGAAACGTCATGTATTCTTCCTAACACAGTTTCTAAACCGAATAACCTAACCTATGGCATTTTAACAAAACTATCTGAGGCAGGTGCACATCCTACTTTCTAATATTAACCAAAATACCTACGTTCATGCTTCGTCTAACATGTTCTATGCAACAGCTAGGAGATTTTGGTCTTGCAAGAACTCAACATGAAGACTCAGATCGATCATCAGATACAACGAGAGTTGTCGGAACTCTGGGATATTTGGCACCAGAATATGCCGAAAATGGGAAAGTGTCAACTAAGACAGATGTTTATGCTTTCGGGGTCATTCTATTACAGCTCATCACAGGGCTGAGGTCTACTGACAAGAGGCTTGGAGGAAAAAGTCTTGTGGGATGGGTAAGAGCTTCCATAATTCTAAAAATATATCCACCACTGGTCATTACTTGTTACACAAGGAAACTTTAATTACTAATAACAAACAGATTACTAAGAAAAGGAGCAGCCTTCTAGTATGTCACTTCACATTCCATTTATTATTTTGAACTAACAATTCTATAACTTTCTTGCCAGGCAAGACCACTTTTAAAAGAAAGGAACTACCCAGATTTAATCGATCCGAGGAATGTGGATTGCCATGATGTTCACCAGCTCTATTGGATGGTTCGGGTAGCTGAAAAATGTCTCAGCAGGGATCCACACAACAGATTAACTATGGATGCTGTAAGTCCACCTGATAGTAGACTCTGATAATTTCGTCTGTATATCTAGTCCTTCAACACAACAGCTGCAACATAAAGCATCAACCTAGGACAAAAGTTGAATGCATATAAATAAATAGTGGAACAAGCATGAAGATAAATATCAAATATTGGATATATACCAACTGCTACATGACACATAAAAAAAAGTGAAACCAAATATGAAAAAAAAGGAGCAATTACTAGACACGCAAAACTAAATTACATTGATGATCACATGTCTAAGAATCTAATACATATGCATCCCACATATAATGCAGGACGGCCAAGAATATGGTTAGTTTTGTATGGCTAAGTAACATTATTGAAAGAAGAGAAAAAAAAAAAAAATACTAACCCAACAATTGACATTGGCCTCGTTTGGTATCTATGATTGGAAGTGTATATCACTTAATTAAGGTACGTTAAAGGAAGAAGTGAAAATTATGTCCAACTAAAAGGGATAAGATCAATTACTCATGAACAAAACTTATCCATTACAATCCATCCCTTAGAAGGGACGACTTTCCTTTGTGTCTAATCCCCTTCAAATGAAAAATCATTCACTTCTACCTTCAATATGCTTTGAAATTCAGTGGCTATCCGTTCCTATTCAGTCCTAGACTCCAAACAAGACTTGCAGTACTCTAATTTGCTCATCAATCATATTAATTCTACACATTATATAACCCTAATTTTAAAAGGAACCTACCTACCTACCTGGGGCAAAAGAAATCTGATGGGTTTGGTTTTGTATTTGTGGTGCAATGGCAGGTGGTGAATGCTTTGACTTCCTTGAATGCCGCCAATCCAGTTTGTTGCATTGGAGACTTCTCACCAGCACAATCTGAGTCAGCAGGAAGCATTCCTTGATCTTCTGAATCGCATGGTACCGTATTAGCATAGAAATTACTCCCACCAAAGACTACATGCATCCCAACTCTACTATTCCGTCAGAAACAGAAAGGTCTACCGTTTCTACAGTCTCTGAGAATTCCCCCTTGGGTAGTAATTCTGCAAGTACCAAAGACAAGAGAGAAACGACATCAGAATAATAGTAATAATAATAATAATGGTGAGATCTTCTTTACGGAAAATAATTTCTACACACGTCTTTTTTCCTTAAGCACGCACTCTTGTCTCGTAATTCTTTTTTTATTTATACAATGGGAAGATCTCTACGCGCAAGTCATGGGGAGAAAAAGAGTGCAGAACTTAATCGAGCTTTTTGGGTTGTACTTACACCGGTATACTGATAGGGATTTTAACACACACACAAAAGGGTTAAAACACCTATAATACTTGCAAGAATGATATGGATATTGTAGTATAAATGATTCTCACAAGGTCGTTTTGCACAAAGATTATTAAATAATTCGAAGCAAACTAAATTCTAATTAATTATTGTAAAATAGAAATTTGAGATTATTGATTTTTATGACCTAATTTAATAAAACGAATTTAATTAATAAAAATAAAACAATCTGCAATATTAAAGTTGAAGAAAAAGGAAACAATTTTGTAGAAATCAAAGTACGTAAGAAAGCACTAGGGTTTCGCCGTCACCTGAACAATCCTATATAGTTCTTCCAAATTACTTATGACATATACATGCATATTTCGAAGGTTAGATTTTTCTAATATATGCCTACTTAGACCCCCAATATAGAGCGTATATCAAACATGCAATCCGTCTATGGTATTCAGATCAAATTTAAACATGCATGACACATTAAGTTTTGTGAAACCTTTTGAACAATAATGCAACCCTTAGGATGTGGTATTCATCATAAGCGAACTTGCACATATTAATCACAAGAAGCCTTCAGGGACCAATGGTCGTACCCAATGCACAAGACTCCCGCTTTACGCAGGGTCTGGGAGAGGTGAATGTCAGACCCTGCGTAAAGCGCGAGCCTTGTGCACTGAGTACGACCATTGGTCCCTGAAGCCTTCAGGGACCAATATCTGATCAAAATTGCATCAAATTACTTTTCTAAACATCCTAATGGTGATCAAGCATCAAGACAATTAGATAGTTTAAATTAGTGATTAATAATTCGAAAACCTGCATGCATATAATCATAAGCAAATTGAAGAGAAACTACATATTCTTGCCAAGGCTCGTGGCCTCACCCTAGCAAAAAGAGAATTAGTTACGCATATTCATAATAGGAATCACAAAGTTCTTTATTGAAATAATAAAAAATCGAAAACACCTAGAATGGAAAAAGTCTGAAAATCTCTACGCTTGACCAATTTCCTCTCTTCAAGAACGCACGGAGAAGAAGAATGAAGAAGAATAAAGCCGGCCAAGCTTATTTAACCTAGTAGAAATTAAATCTTCCTAATCAAAAGGTCTTCCAATCCAACTAGGAAACTAAATACTAGAATCAAATAGGAAACATAACCCTAAATTAAATGGTAAAATTCACCTAAAATCTGAATAGCCACGTTTTGAACCCTAAACAAATCCAAAACCGCCCAGGATAGCTGGATTTAAGGTTTGAAATATTCTGAACACTTATCCAAAAGGCCATGAACCCATCAGAAGTCATCTTGGGCTCTAAAAACGCAATTTAAGCCCAAAAACGTCATTTTCCAGCACTACACCCTACTACTTTATTCTATCGTCAAAAAATAATCGCTTGGTAGAAAAATCTCAAATTTTGACACGAACACGCAAGAGACACACGAACGTCCTCCAATTTTAATCACTCCAAAATTCATCCGTTTGATCATGTTTTGCTCCTGAGAAAGTCAGATGTCCTATATTGAAAATATAAATCAAAGTATCAAAATAATTACCAAAACATACTAAAAATAGAGTAAAATATAAAATATGAAATTGACTCATCAGGTACCTGTCCATTGCAAAAGGCTGGAACGTTCTAATTTCATATGTTTATTCATCCGTTTGATATGCATTATTTATTTTTCCTGGATATTTGTTATCTTTTTAATTCAAACCATATATAATTTTCTTTTCACACATCTTTTTTTTTTCATCGTTAAACTTTGAGGGTTTCATTCACATGGATGTTGTAATGACAAAATTTTAAGGGTGCGTTTTATAACTATTTTGTTTTTAGTTTTCACTTTTTACTTTTTTTGTGCTGGAGATAAGATGACATCATATGAAAGAAAAGAGCGAAAAAGAAGGGTCATGGAGATAAGGGGAAAAAATAAGGAAGAACGGATAAAAACAAAACTTTAAAATTGAAACCAACCTAAATTAGATTTTGGTTTTTGGTTTTATTTTGTTAGATTTTCCTCGTACATTTTTTCTACCTCTCTCCCATCATCTTTCATGACTATTTTTCGAACCTCCTTAGTCCTTTTACCTATATAGTTCCCCTTCGTCAGTAACACGAAAAATAAAAACCAAATGATTGCAAATTATTTTTCTCTTTTCAATTTTTTTTTCAACTATTTTTCTTTTTTCAGTTGTAAGTCTATGTTTATTTCTATTCTTTGGTTTATTTATTTATTTATTCAATCTCAAAATATATGAATGAAACAATAGTTTGCAAAAGGAGAAAGGAGTGCAGAATCACTTCTCATCAAGAAAAAAGAAAATTTTTATGTTGCTCCAGAGTATCTCATACTTCAAAGCAGTGTAGAAGGATTTCTGTGATGCTTCAGCATCGATAAATATTAGCTTTTGTACTTTTAAACAAAAATTTAATGGTTAACGCATCCAGAATATCTCATTCCGATTTATAACAGTTTATAGGTTCTAGAAAGTACCATATACTCAAAAGTCTCTTTCCCAATTAAGAGTAAGTCCATCCCTAAGGACTTTGTGCCAGCACTCAGCGCATTTATCCACTCTAGTGAACAATAATAGACTCCAATAAACAGTAATAGGCTAATGCATCTCCACCCCTAAAAAAATGAGTTGGCACCAGTGAAAAAATACACTGACATAAACGATCTCCACCCCTACAAAATGCGCTGGCACTCAGACTATTTAAACTATTTTTAAATTTTTTCTAAAAGAATAAAAAAATAAAATAATTTTAATTTCGGATAGGATTTTCAATGAGCTTTCACGAAGACATTTTTTTCTCTCTTAAAGTGTAGAAAATATTGAAATGTAGATAGTATAGAAAGTGTCGAAAATATTGAAATGTGGTGTAAGGTGGAAGATGAGGGTTAGGTATAGAAAAAAAAAACTTTTCTAAAATTTTACTGTATTTTTAATTTTTTTTTTGTATTTGTTTATAATTCTTAATTAATTTTAATGTAGTTAATTAATCCGGACCGTTAGATTTGAAAAATATTCAAATCCAAGAGCGAAGGATCTGCCACGTGGCCAACGGTCATAAATCTGACCGTTGGGCCCTTTTTTTTTTGCTCTTAGGTCTGTAAAAAATGGGCTGGTCTGTTGCCTGGCTTGGGCTGGGTGCCAAGTAGCCCGACGGGCTGGAGTGGATTCCTTGACCCTCAGCTTGATATTTGGACTGGGTGCTGAGCAAAGTTCACTCTGGTGGACTCCCTCTAACAAGAGATAGAACGATGGCTATAGTCTATTGGGATCCCTCCAGCCTCTCTCAGAGCATTTCTGCCCATTTTGGAGGATTTGGACATAGGACTAGACTTATGGTACATGGCTGTTTGTATTCACTTTATACCCATTATGAACAGTAACTGACATGGGTGTTACTCTCTCAAAGATTTACTTATTTTTTAATGTCTAATTCAGTTATTTAATAATTACTGGATTAATTTAGAATAGGTGGCTATGCTTATGTCACGTGTCCATGTCTATCATAAGTCTTGTTAGGTTTTCAAGTCAATTTTAATTGCTCTTATCGCGTCACGTGTTCTCACCTTATCTTCAATCTCATCTCCCAATTGTCTATAAATATTAGGAATCATTCTTCATATCTTCACTCCAACTGTCTCTACCCATCTCAATTCTCAAATTTTATAAAAGTAGTGTTATCTTCCATGTCTTACTTTATCCGGTTGCGGAGGCAGCGTAATGAAGAAATTGAGCAAAGGGCACACAAACTCCCAAGTTGTTTAAACAGTGGGTATGCTTGATGAAGAAAGCCAACATCGACGTGGCGGTTTACGTGTCGGTCATACATCAAATATCGACAGATGTAGCATTGCCGAGGGATGATCTCTTGGAAGATTACTTTATCCTTGATGTCTTGTACCCTACTCACAAATTTCGAGCCCGATATAGAATGCAGCCTCACCTGTTCAACAAAATCACGCATGATGTGTGCAATTGATGGACTTAATTATATACTTCATTCAGAGATCGAGATCAACCCTGCATGATGAACTACAAACTGATATACACGCATGTATTTATACTAGTCCTAATATTCCTTAAATCATCATTTTGCATAAACTAGGGATGCACTTGCTGTCTGTCATAGACGAGATGATTGAGATGAGATTTGGACCTTCCTTTCTCTTGGAAACGAAATGGAACTCTTTCTCTCGATAGGGCGAGCAAGAAGAGAATGCTTTGAATGATGATATATTCTTCTCAATAAGAGGAACTTATAGATGTACAACCCTAATATAAAAGGAAAGAAAACTAATTACAAGTGATTACATGGGATTACATATCAATTAAGGATCCTACCTAAAATACAAAAGTCAACACTCCCCCTCAAGTTGGTGCATATATGTCGCTCATGCCCAACTTGTGTAAGAAACTTGAAAACTTGTGACTCGAAACAGCTTTTGTGAGGATATCTGCTAACTGATCTTCTGTTCTTATCGCTGGTACTTCAATTATTTTCCCTTCCAATTTTTCTTTGATGAAGAACCGATCAACTTCAACATGCTTTGTTCTATCGTGTTGTACCGGATTATGTGCAATGTCACGAGCATCTTTATTATCACAAAATAATTTCATGGGCTGATCATGTTGTATACCCAAATCGCTTAACAGAAGCTTAAGCCACAAAATTTCACAAATCCCCAAAGCCATACCTCTGTATTCTGCTTCTGCACTGGAACGGGCAACCACATTCTGTTTCTTACTTCTCCATGTAACCAAGTTACCCCCAACAAATGTAAAATAACCTGATGTTGAGCGTCTATCATCAATGGAACCTGCCCCGTCTGCATCAGTATAACCTTCAACAGTAAAGTGATTATTCCTCTTAAACAAAATTCCTTTGCCCGGACTTCCCTTCAAATATCGCAATATTCTCATCACGGCATTCATATGTTGTTCTCCAGGATCATGCATGTATTGACTCACTA
This sequence comes from Malus domestica, assembly GCF_042453785.1. NCBI lineage: Eukaryota > Viridiplantae > Streptophyta > Magnoliopsida > Rosales > Rosaceae > Malus > Malus domestica. Next base: position 32,587,961 of record NC_091662.1, on the reverse strand, counting down.
CACTCAAGGCATAAGCAAGGTTCGGTCTTGTGTGTGCCAAATACATCAAACGGCCTACTAACCTTTGGTATCTTCCTTTGTCAACTGGTACTTGATTAGGATCAACACTAAGCTTCAATCCTTCTTCTAATGGTGTAGCTACTGGCTGACAAGCTGACATGCCAGTTTCGTGCAACAAATCAATAATATACTTCCTCTGAGACAAGAAAATTCCAGAATTGCTTCTCGACACCTCAATCCCTAAAAAATATTTCAGGGATCCAAGGCCCTTCATTTCAAATTTTGTACACAGGTATCTTTGCAAGGCCGCACGTTCTTCCGGATCATTACCTGTTACCACCATATCGTCTACATACACAATAAGTGCAGTAAGCTTCCCATTCTGTCTTTTCAGGAACAAAATATGATCAGAGTTACTTTGTCTGTAACCAAATGCTCTCATAGATTTTGTGAATCTTCCGAACCATGCTCGAGGGGACTGCTTCAAGCCATACAAGATTTCTTCAACCTGCACACTTTTCTTTTGTATTTATCTGGAGCATTACATCCCGGTGGAAGATCCATATAAATCTCTTCTGTCAAGTCTCCATGTAAGAAGGCGTTCTTCACATCAAACTGTTGTAAGGGCCAATTAAGATTTGCAGCCAAGGACAACAAAACACGAACTGTGTTGATCTTGGCTACAGGTGCAAATGTATCTGTGTAGTCGATTCCATATTTTTGAGTGTATCCTTTTGCTACCAGTCTTGCCTTGAAACGATCCACCGTCCCATCTGCTTTGTATTTCACAGTATAGACCCATTTGCATCCCACAGGTTTCTTGCCAGCTGGCAAATCTGTGATCTCCCAGGTAGCATTCTTCTTCAAAGACTTCAACTCTTCATTCATTGCTACTTGCCAACGTGGATCAGTTAAAGCCTCCTGCACACTGTTAGGAATAGATACAGTAGATAATTGATGCACAAATGACTTATTTGATTCTGACAGGTGACTGGTAGACACATAATTACTTAACGGGTATAACACATTAAACTCAGGGTTGGGCTTACTCACCGGATACCTAGTTTTGCATTTAAGGTCGGCTTCATAAGTAAGTTTAGGAATACCTCGGTTGACACGATCAGGGAGACGACGAGGTGGTGGTGCATCCGGGATCGAAGATGATTGATTATGGTTATTGGGACTCAAGATCAACTGTGAGGTAGCTGGCGACACAAGGTTGTCCGGTGGTGAGGAAACTGGTAATGAGCTATCAGGCAGTGAGTTATCTGGCGATGTCGACTCATCCATTTCAAGGTTTTCAACATTCTTTCCATGTGAATGATCACCACTTATCTCCAAGACATTACCACTTAATTCCAATTCATTCACATCATTATTTTCATGTGAATGATCACCACTTATTTCCAAGACATCACCACTTAAATCCAAATCATTCACTCTATCCATATCTGGAATAGTATAATCAAGAGTTTGAACTTCTTTCTGATTCTCCCCCTGAAGTGAAGACTCGGGATTGGCAAAGTACATATCATTCTCATGAAACGCAACATCCATAGTGACAAACAACTTATTCGTCGGTGGGTGATAACAACAGTATCCTTTCTGCCTTGATGCATACCCCACAAACACACATCTAAGGCTCGAGGTTCAAGCTTACTTCGTTGTTGTTTATGAAGATGAACGAAGGCCACACAACCAAACACATGAGGTGGAAGATTAGGGACTGCAGGAGCATCGACATGTGAAGAAAGTGCCTGAAGGGGTGTCTGAAAATCAACCGATCAGGATGGAACACGATTAATGAGATACGCAGCTGAGGTGAGAGCTTCTCCCCAATAGGATAACGGGAGACGAGCCTCAAGTAAAGAAGCACGAACAACCTCCAGAAGCTGACGGTTCTTACGTTCGGCAACCCCATTTTGTTGTGGAGTATATGGACATGTAGTTTGATGAACAATCCCATGATGATCAAGAAAGGCACGAAGTTCAGAGTTAACATATTCGCCACCATTATCACTCCTGAGAACCTGTATTTGTGACTTATATTGTACTTGTACCATTTTGTAAAACTGTTGAAACAAAGAAGTAACTTCACCTTTGGATTTCATCAAACAAACCCAAGTCATACGTGTGCAGTCATCAATAAAAGTAACGAACCAATGAGCACCACCAAATGTAGCAGTTTTAGATGGACCCCAAACATCAGAATGAATTATCATAAATGGAACAGAACTTTTATTCAAACTGGATGGAAACGAAGCACGATGACTTTTAGCTAGTTCACAAACACCACATTTAAAGCTAGAAACATCATGCTTAACAAATAGGCTAGGAAACAACCTCCGTAGATAGCCGAAAGAAGCATGTCTAAGTCGACGATGCCACAACCAAACCTCCGAAGCTTTATTCCTATCCCTTGGATTTCCGTCCACTGCAAGAGCGTGAGTCAACATTCGAGAGCTGTTTGATGTCAGCTCCAAGTAGTAGAGCTTCCCCTTCCTAATACCATAACCAATCGTCTTGCGAGTCCGAATGTCCTTAAAAACACAAAAGGAAGGCCAAAAAATCACAAGACAATGCAAGGCGACAGTTATTTGAGCAACAGATAATAAATTATAGTCAAGAGAAGGAACAACAAGCACGGTATCAAGACTAAGGGTATTTGACAGGGAGACAGTGCCTTCTCCAATAATGGGAACAACATTACCGTTGGCAACACTCACAACAGTTTTGGTAGGTGGTTTTAGGATTTGTACCTGTCTAGATTCACAAGTCATATGTTCAGTAGCACCGGAATCAATTATCCATGTATTATTCGTAACAGATGCAGAAACTTTTAAAGCCTTACCTGTGTTACCTGTATTAGAATCTATTTTCGATTCGACAATCGACGTACACGACTTGTTACAGTAGGGATCACAAGTCTTGAACTGTTCTCGATCGGTCTTACTCCCATGTCCAGTTCGGACAAATCCATTTGAAAAAGGACAAGCACGAGCAACCATTGTGAAGTGGTTGCACGTGTGTACGGGAACCAAATGCAGCAGCAACTATGAGGCCCCAAAAACAAATACTAGTAATATATATATATATATATATATATATATATATATATATATATATATATATATATAAGTAACCCTTCTTCCCTTTTTTTTCGCAACAGCACAGCAATCCTTTTTTCCTATTTCGCAACAGCAAGCTTTTTTATGCTATTCTTCAAACAGCAACAAGTGGGTCACTGGGTTCAATCGAATCTGGGCATGCAAAACAGATACACAGGTTGAAATCTGGGACAAATTTCAGGCAGTGGGTTGAATCTCGGTTCGTGGTGGTGGATGCAGGGAGCGGCTCGGTAAACTCGGATCAGCAACGACGGCGTCGCTCGCTGGTTGATCGGCGCACTGCACAACTGGGTGCGTGGCGGGTAGTTCGGGTTCTCGGGTCAGCAACGACGGGGTCGCTCGCTGGTCGGACGGCGCTGCACAACTGGCTGCGCGGCTGGTAGTTATGGTTTTCCGTATAGAGCACAATCTCGTCTCTTTTTTTTTCAAAAACCTAGGCTCTGGTGCCAAGAAGAGAATGCTTTGAATGATGATATATTTTTCTCAATAAGAGGAACTTATAGATGTACAACCCTAACATAAAAGGAAAGAAAACTAATTACAAGTGATTACATGGGATTACATATCAATTAAGGATCCTACCTAAAATACAAAAGTCAACAGAGCATTCACATTATGAGAACCTTGTAACTTACCTAAGAAAGGGGGATCAAAACCTGACTTATAGGATGCAACTGCTCCACCTATCATGGTAGCAGTTGCTGTCAGTTTCTTCAAGTTTTGTAACTATCTTCCATTCGTAATGTGTACAAGTTATATGGTTTTCTCACTTTATATTAAATGTGTACTCAATGTATATATTGTATACTATAACCATATTTCCTTTATTAAATGGTTTGGACCATTTCTCACACAAAAGTTCTTACAGCAATTACGGCTCATACTTCATGCAGAAACTAGATGGTACGAATAAGATGGGGCTTCTTTGAGAGAAAAACTTATAGCCGCCTTTAGAATGCTTGATTAGGGTGCATTCGCGGACTCGATAGATGAGATTGCAAGGATGGGCACATCAACGGTCTTGGAGTGCTTGAACAGATTCTGCAGGCAATCGAAGCTATACACACCACTGAGTATCTCTGTAGTCCAACACTTGCGGAACTCCACACGTACGCTACTACAAAAAGCTGAGGCACAAGGTTTTCCAGACATGATTGGAACCATCAACTGTATGCATTAGCAGTGAAAGAAGTGTCCAAGTTCCTGGTAAGGAGATTTTGGGAATAGGAAGGGGCATATAAGTATCATTCTAAATGTTGTTACGTAACGACACCTGGATTTGGCATGCTTTCTTTGCTGTTGCATGCTCTCAAAATGACCTCAACGTGCTCGGTTAATTCCCAGTGTTCAAAAACATCTTCAGTGGGGATTCTCCTCAAATAACATATGAAATCAATTCTCTCACATACTCGATCAGGTGGGTATTACCTTGCAGATGGAATCTATCCACGTGGACAATGTTTGTCAAGACAATTTCACAGCCCCAATTCGAGCAGCAACAACACTTTGCCTAAAAGCAAAAGGCGTATAGTAAAGATGTGGAGAGGTGTTTTGGTATCGTTCAAGTTTGTTGAGCAATTTTAACGGGCACTGCTCGTTTGTTCAATCAAGAGGGGCTTCGAAGTACGATGATGATGTGCATTATACTTAATAACATGATTGTGGAAGATAAGTATGATTATGATGTACTAAAAGTGTTCGAACCGGACCCGATGAACACAACAACGACAAGACTTTATGATTCACCTAGGGTGTGCCTTGGTGGACAACCTGTGCAACACACCCATTATTAAGAGATGGTCATTTGTTCAGCAGAATGATGGAACGTTATACTGAAATGCAATGTTCTTATATTCATGACGAACGTCAACTTGACTTGATCGAACACAATTGGAGGTTGAAAGAAAATCAGGGAGATTGAATTGTCCTTTGGTTCATGCTTTCTTGACTTGTGTCTTTTTTAATGCTTTGTTGAATGATAATATTTTTAATGCTTTGTTGAATTATGTTTAATAAAAATGCTTGGTTATTTGTTGGAATTTTTTTTAATTCTTTTTACTTGGTTATTAATTTTCTGATTTTTTGGATAATTTTTTTTTCTTTAAATGTTTTTATTTCAAAAAATAATAAGAACCGTTTGATCATAGTGAGAATTTAAAATGGACGTCTGAGATGTGGCCACGTGGCTTAAATATTGTCGTTGGATTCAACTGACCATTGTGTGCGGGCCACAAGCGTAAGGTTGTGGTGCGCTACCCTGCCTCACTGGCACGCGTGGTGCCTGCGCCTAACGTTAAAAAAAAAAAACTAACCCACCCACTGACATTAACCCGACGTCCGCGTCATGAATATGGGCTTGGACTCATAATTGACATGGCTGGAACCATGACGGCTCAGCCTTGGCGCCCAAAAAATGGGTGGAAGGGTTTTCTGGGTTGGATTTGGATCTAGCCTTGTCAATTGAGGATGTGTTGAAATGCTCTCAGAAAATGCTTATTGTGTGTATCCAAATCCAACACCCCAACACAACACGTGGCCCAATGACGCCATGGATATCAATTGACAGAACGACTCGAATTTAACCAAAAGCACGCTTGAAACGACAGACTTTCTTTTATTATGAAAGCACTTTTCTGAGGAATAATACTTAACTACTCAAAGATAACGGTGTACCTCTGCCATATGAATACATTTGGTGTGACACTGCACCGGCTGCGGTGACGATGTACCTCTGCCATATGAATACGTATGATCATGTGTTTCCCACATTATTAATCAGAGGGAAAAAAGGAAAAGAGAGAAGGAACAAGGGCATAGACAATGTAGACCAGTTTTAATGGTAAACAAATTGAAACCAACTAAGCAGGTTCCAGAGTATGAGAACGGTTCCATGTTCGAAAATGCATAGTTATTCTACAATCATAGCAAAACCCTGCTAGCAAATGGTACGCCACATATGGTTCTGTTTAGGCATACATGCATTGCATTGCATTGTTTGAAAGAAACCGAATGAAAACCACAAACGAAAACACAACCGTGACGCGTGCATAACAAGAGACCCCACAAGTCTCGATCGCAAGTGACCTTTGCTCAGACCAGGACTCACTTCCCCCCACATTAACAAATCATCAGCATGAATTAGGTGACAAAAGTTTCAGGTTCATACAATTGACGGAGAGGTTTCTTAAGGATGCTGAGCAGACATTTGACAGACGGGAGGCATGGTGTTCCATGGACATGAACTAAAACCCAATCCTTGATTTGATGTAGGGTTGCCAGAAGCCAGGTGCTTGCATTCCGCTGCCAAATCATCACCCAGCAGCGATGCAATACTTTCATGCATGCCGTTACCAAACCATTCTGAAGCAAGTATAGCATCAGGACGAGTATAATCCATAAGAGGTACAATTTCTTTTTCTTTATCTGGAGCCCAAGCTTGGTCTACAGGTTCTGATTTCACATTGCAACCTGGTAGAACAGTCAAACAACATAAGTCATAACAAGAGGCAGGACAGGACTTATCCTGCATGTAGATACAGAACTTATCAAACTGCTAATACAAAAAATGTTGCTACAGGACTATCAAGAATGAATTAAGAATCAATTTACAATGTTATTGTCAACCTCATTCGTCTCCAGGTCGAATAGATTAAGATACTCACCAGTAAAGGTCTCAGCAGGTGGCGGTTCATCTAATGAACTTCCACTGGCACTAATAGGTGTACACTCACTAAACAGCGAAGTAGCAGAATGACCCAGTGGAGAAATCGGATCTCGATTTTCTTCCCATTCTGCCTCACAAATGTTCAAATTGGAACCTTTAGCCACATCGCCAGGAGTAACACTAGATGAATTTGAACTCTTCTCACATGGATGATTCTTCGCACTACTAAGAGCTTTTGCCTCGTGGAGTAAAGCATCTAGCAGGCCACTGTTACGTGGTGAAGTGCAATCTGGCTCAAATGTACCAACCTGTGGGGGTGATTGGATAAAAGCATCAATTGCTTCGAGTAAGGGCGGCGGAGGAGAAGTGCTCCAGCTACCTAAATCAGTTTCTGGATATTGGAGTGAAGGGAGCTCCAGCTTCACGGCCCCGGATGTGGGCTTAGAAGCAGAAGAATTGCCATTTGAAAGGGAATGGCTACCCTGAATTACACCAAAAGACAGCGGACTCCTGGTGGTAGGATCAGGATCATGAGGAAAAGGCAACCCAAACGTTCGAGCAACTTTATCACAAGTATCATTTTGAAATTGATCAAACTGGGGGAAACCTTTTTTGAAACTACCACCAGAAGTAGAGAATAAAGCTGTTGATTCTCGAAGACGCTTTTGGCGATGCATTGTTGGTGGCATAAAACCACAATATGGAGCAGAACCAAGGCCTTTCATCAGCATGCCACCAGGAGAGATATCAGGGAGGTCAGGAACATAAGGTAAGACACAACCGTTTCCTTTTAAACTGTCAAATACAACATCAGGTATCTCAAAACTGTTAGCTTGCATAGAATCATGCTGCACTCTGTCCACATCATTAATTCCACCGCTTGACTGGCCTTGTTGACTCTCCTGAAATGCTTGCAAACACACCTCGGGCGGATAAAGTGGTAAGCCAGCCCTCTGGCGCCGCTTAATTCTAGTATTCCAGTAGTTCTTTATCTCATTATCCGTACGTCCAGGCAACTAAGGAGTGGAAAAAAGAATCTTAATCATTTCCAATAAACAAAGGAAAATACATTGAGAAGAATACTACGAAAATTAAGATTCTAATCAAGCTGACAATAATTGATAATTTATTTCATCTTCAATTGGAAACTAGTGTAAGAAAAAACCATTCAAGGAACCCAAAAAATAGAAATAGTAAAAAGTAGTACCAGTCTGTGAAGAACATTTAGGTGAGGTGAGATATGTTAATATGGTGCATCCGCTACAACATGCATTGCGTGCAACAGTGAGCTTTTATTTTGTTACATTAGTTTCCTAACATACACACTTTAATGATCTCCAATTTTTAGCTTAAAAATAATGCCATATATTAATTTTCAATCTCTTACCCTATGGTAAGAAAATATACTTTACTCTTTTAGGGATGCAAAGTATAATGTCATATTATACATTTCTGTTACTGCATTCTACCAAGATTTTATAGTTTCCTTAAAATTCCCAAAACATATTAAACATAAGAAACAAGAACAAACTGTAGTAAAATACATACATATGAATACCACATAGACTACAAAAAAATTGATAGATTCCACAGCCAAGTTACTTCCATCTGAGAAGTTGTGGAGAACTGAGATCAATGTCACTTAGAATCCTATCAAACTAGGGAACTGTTACTGTTATTTTTTTTATGATTTTACTGGCTTTTAATTTTGTTTCTTATTGTGTTCTAGAAGCTGACAAATATAATGACAACATTGCAATGTAATTAGGAAGTTTGGAGGAAAATAAGGGAATAATTGGAGAATATATCAATGCTTAATGCAAAAGATGCATGCCACTAACACCAAATCAAAAGTTGCAGCTAAAGCTTTGAAAAAAATAATCCCAAAAGAATGAACCATATAAAACTAAGTTTGAGGCAATACAAGGAAATATAGGTTGGTACGAACCATATACAGAAAGACAAAAATAAACTATGTACTTACGTGTGCAGCCATGCGTGCCCATTTGTTCCCCATCTTGGCATGGAGTTCAACAATGAGACGTTCTTCTTCAGGAGTAAATGCCCCTTTCTTCAGGTTTGGCCTTAGGTGATTTGCCCATCGCAACCGGCAGCTTTTGCCACAACGGAACAGGCCTGAGTGCTTCTGAACGGCATTCCAGTTTCCCTCCCCATGCTTCTTAACATACTCCACCAAAATTGCATCTTCAGCCGAGGTCCATGGCCCTTTCTTTAGAACCATTCCACCATTTCCACTTCCTCCATTACTCTCATCCATCAACGGAGAATCAATCTGATCCTTGGACAGCACTCCATCTTCACTCTCATTTGTTGTCCGACTCATCTCTTGATTTGTGATCAAAACTCCTACCAAGAGCAAAGATCATGCAAAGAGCAGGCTGACAACCTGGAATAAAAAGAGAAAAGAAAATGACAACAAACACAACCGTAGCGCCAATCGCGACCCACTTGTTTTACATTCACTCCAGCTCCGGGCACAAACATTTAATTATGGATCAGAACCCAAAAAAAAAAAAAAACAAACAAATAGCCAGTGGTTTAAACAGAAATTTGCTCATGTCATAAATACAAACGACACCCGATACTCCAAAGGACACAAATATTAAAAAATAAAAAATAAAGGAACCCGTAAACAGAAAGAAAACAGTAAGGAAAATCATAAAAGCAGGTCCTGAGAGGCAATATGGGGGTAAATATGGCATCATAAATTATCCATGCAGTCATTATTCAGCACTAATGATGAGTAATTAACAACACTAAGATGCAAATTAATGATATGTTCTAAAATGCAGAATTTTAAAACCCACAAAAGGATAAGCAGTGAGTTATATTCAAAGGTCGAATTAAATCCTTTTAACCCCATTCAGAAGCCAACAAAGAAAAAAACAAGGAAAGTGGGTTAATATAATAAACAACACAGAGACAAACCCATATCCAAATCATAATTAAATCGGGATTAAACACACTTAACAAAACAAAAAACAATTGACTTTGTTGATTAGAACCAAGTCTATATATGGCAACCACATTAATTACAATATGGATGATAAATATTGAAACCCTCAGCTGAATTAATTGAAATTTATACACAAACCCAATCACATCAAAAACCCGTAAATTTACATACCTGAATCAGAGGGAAGATGAAGCCAGATGCAAATTTATCCAACAATTGAAGCTGCGGAATCCACCCAAAGCCAAAGACACGTCCTTTTGCGCGCAATTGAAAACGAAACCGAAATCGGAAGCTCAAACGTAGGGTCGGAATAAACTAAGAGCTGAGAAAATCGTGACAATGGAAAACCTGGAATCGACGAAAAAGGTCAGAATTCAGACGAAATCAGCTCGGAAAAGTGAGAAATTGAAGAAATGAAAGCATAATTCGTTCTCGAATCGCAATTCTGAGAGCTCCGGCGTGTACCCAAATGCGAATTGCATCGAGTCGAATTGTGGGTTTGCAAACTTACAGATCCGGAAAAATGTAAACCCTAGCTGAAGAAAACGAAAGCAGAGATTGAGGCCAATAGGAATCTAACCGCAGTTTTTGAAATAGGAGAGAGACGATTCGAGCGTAGACAGAGCAACACATCTGCGGACTGAGACGGAGATCCGAACACAGATATACACACACCAACACACCCACACCCACACCCACAGAGTTCCCCAATACACAGATGAGAGAGAGGAGAGAGAGATGAGAATTTTGAATAAATGGGAAAAAAGGGATAAAGAGAGAGAAAAAATGAAAAGGGGAGTAATGCGAAATTGGGAATTAGAAGAAAATGGGGATTTGAGAAGCGAAATGGCAAGTGCAGAGCGATGTTAGGCTGAGATAAAGGAGGTGACTGTAGACTCCCAAGTCCCTGACACCTCTCTCTCTCTCCTCTCCCTCTCTCCTCTCTCTAAACTCTCTCTTCTCCACTTTTCCCTTCCTTTTCTTTTTCCATTTTTCTTCCTCAATTATTTATTTTATTTTAGTTTAAATATATAATAGCAATATCTAGGGTTTTTTTTTTATAAATAAAACTTCTTTTCTTTTTCAAAAAAAAAGGAGACAACGGGTGACAAGTCACGCTTATCCATCCTTCCAGGATTGGGAGGCTATGAGGAATTTCACCATGCCGAAGATTGAGTAGAAGTTCATACTCAAAATTATACGTCGCTGATTCACAAAATTTTGTGCATATAATCAGAACCGTTCATATTATAAATCACTCTATAAGTATCGCTTTTTACAAAAAATCAACTAAAACTAATGTTGTTTAGTCGTTGAACTGTATAAAAACAGATGAACGAAATTTATAAAAGCATTATGAGTCATCTATGTATTTACTACAGTAGACTGACTAAACGATAGTTTTAATTCATCTTTTGCAAAGATGATATTTACATAGTGATTTATAATATAAACGGGTTATAATCATAAATACAAAACTCTGTTATTCGAACATGAAGAGTTTTGAGTAGGAATTTCTACTCATCCATTCATCCTTGACTAGCTAAACATTGTACTTTTTTGAGCAACTGAATAATATTTTCTATTTTTGGTCCGGCTTTGATTAATGAAAATGATAATCAAACCCTTTTTTTCTTTCTAATTTATATCTTTTTGTTTAATTATTTTTGTTGTTTGTGTATGATTTATGCAATTTGATAACCTGAATTAAAGCGCAGTGTGTGAAAGGAGAAAAATTATATGTAGTTATCATTTATCTTGATTAATTTATTTCACTTGTGTTATTTTTGTTTTTTATTTCTTCCCAAATGGAATTTGAGTTTGACTCACATTGTTTGAATGACTCAAAGCATAGTCTTACACTTCCTAGTGTGATCATCAGTGTAAATTGGTAATGAGTTTATTGATCATGGAACATTTCTTGATATTCTCCTTATATGAAAACATCATGAAGCCTATAAACATATACATATATAGTTATGGTTTATAATCTCAAACTACAGATATAACACAAGTGGCATGTAGTTCAGTTGGTTAAGAGTAATTGCTCTTTCATCCGAGTTCTCGTGTTCAATTCCCCATCCCCGTAGTTTAAATAAATTTAGTGTAAATTATCTTATTGTTTGCCCAAAAAAATGTAGATGTAGCTCTAAATTACAAAAAAAAAAAAAAAAAAAAAAAGAAAGAAAGAAAGAAAGTAAGTAATTATAGGTTTTTCAAATATTTTTTAAACTACTTAAGTATTTCAAAGTTATCATGAGGGTAATGTAAATCAAATTTAAAAGCTTGAAAAACATAGTTTTGTTGTAGTGACCTCTTCGTAGTTTATATGAATTTAGTGTAAATTATCTCATCGTTTGCCTAAAATATGTAGATATAGCTCTTATTGTTGTTAAATTACAAAATAATAATAATAATAATAATAATAATAATGAGTTTTTTCATTCTAATATTTTTTAAACCAAGTATTTCAAAGTTATCATGAGGTAATGTAAACCAAAGCACTTGAGGTTAAGTTCAAGTTGTGAGGGTGGGTGAAGAAAAAATGAATTGCTATTGGCCTAGCGTTTATTTTCCACCATGGTAATCACATCAAATAATAACCAATAACCTCGCTAATGGACGATAAATACACAAAAAAATTTCTTCTCTCATACAACTCTATTAAATTTTAGCCCTTTAATTAAATAAATCAAACGGAAAAACATATAAGATTAAACAAATATATGTATAGAGAAAATAAAAATGTGTGGTTATCATTTCTCCAAATTATTTGTGAGTCTAATTTATAAAAAATAAATTATATTTTATGGGATTGCACCAATTGGGAAAAGGCACATGGAAATTTATATTTGTGGATATGTAGCTATCGGGCCTGCCAACCTCGGGTGCCATATATGAACAATTGCTTTTTCTTTTTTGAATTTGGCTAGATACTTTCCGTATGTGGATGTATTTCAACTATGCTTTATTTAGTTTTATAAATTTATTATAGTCATGTTCTTCTTTTATTTAATTTTACAAATTTGGCCTAGATGAAAAATTCAACTTTGGAAATTGGAGTTTGTTGATGCATAAAATCGGATCGATCTTGTACCAACTAAATCCAACAGTAAATCAATCATACGCATAAGAACATAACAAAATATCGTGGTTTACTCCAATGTGAACATAGCCTCAACTTGAGACGAACCATGACATTTCGTTGTGTTATAATGCGTATGTGTGATTTACGATCGGATTTAATTAATCCAAGATCAACCCAATTTTATGAATCAATAGAGTGCATTAGATGGTGTGCCATGCTCATGCTTGAGTTAGTAAAAACATATCTAAAGTTCCACTATCAACTTGCGTACGCCAATGTCTGCAATGAAAAATGGAACGTTAATATTCCAATATTATTCTATTTTTCCGTTGGTATTTTAAAAATTGTTTAGCAGAAAAAAGAGTATGTTAATTCAAGATAGGTGTCCAAACCAAAAGAAAGTAAGTGTGTTCTCAAATCTCAATCTCTCTTTATCTTTTTTTTTTTTAACAAACGATATTATCTACACTAATGTCACGTGAGACTGGGTTAAGCCTTACAATGAGTTAGCAATAATGTTGTTCAAATTTACCTTTGACGAGAATCGAACATAAGACATCTCATTTATAAAGAGAAATACTATTAGATCATAATACTAAGTATAACTCTCTATCTTAATAGTATTAAGAAAGTTAACTACATTCCTTTTATGTTTGGAGTGATTTTCAAACACAGGTAATGATGTTTTAATTTTTCCTCCTTGCACCCTGAAGTTTTGGAATTGTACTATTTTACATCTTTCATGTCTTTGAATATCTAAGCCTTTATTAAATTGATGAGTTGTCTTTGTCAATATGGTATACATGTGGCTTACACATTAGTCCATATAAAAACAAAGAGAAATTAGGTTCACATCCTTCTTTTTGCTACTCCATTGATTAAAATCCTATTCATTTCCAATTTTTGATCAAGGTCCTTGGATATTAATAGCATAATTAATTATTTGAATAATAAAATATTTGTATTTTTAAATATATTCCGTAAGTGTTAAAAATGTTACAATTAGTATATTTATATTTATGGTTAAATTTTTTATCATATATTTTTATTTTTAGTTTGTACCTATTTTTAATTTGTACCAATTTTTTTTTAATTTTTAATTTGTACCCATATATTAGCTTCTTTTTGTGCCCATATTTTTTAAAGTTTTATTTGTGTTTGTACCCATATATATACCGTCACGTGATATTGTATATTTAATCAATGATGAAAAAATTACATATGGTATATTTATGTTTTATGCCTAAACTTTGTATCATATATTTATATTTTTATTTTGTACCCACTTTTAATTTGCAACATTTTTTTAAATTTGTAGTATTTTCTTTTTAGTTTTATTTTGTACCCATGTATTAATTTCTTTTAGCGCCTATATTTTTAAAAAAATCATTTGTACTCATAATTTTTTTAATCTTTCATCTGTACCCTAATTTATTTATAATGTACCCATTCTTCTTTATTAATGTACCACTTTGTTATATGTGAAATGTACCAATTTTTTTTGTAAAATGTACCGATTTTTTTAACACTATGGATACATTCTTTTGCCATTTATTATTTCTTATTTTTACATAGTTTTTATCCATTTATTCAATCAAAATGTTTGAATTTTTTTATTGTAACCGTTTCTAATGGTACAATAATGAGGGATTTTAAATTTATAGGATTATAAATCTCATAAAATATCAAACAATTAATGTCAAAACTATAAAACTATAAATATTAATTTTAATATAATGAGGTGTACAAAGTCAAGGGACTTTGATCAAACTTTGAATATCATTAAGGTTTTAGTCAAATAATGTTAAGGATTAGGGACCGCATCCAAAGTATCCCTAAAAACAAATTGTGATAGTAAAAATATATCATCTTCAGTCTTGACGAATTTGTACTTACAAAACAATCAACACATTTAATCAAAGACCAAAGCTTCACAATGCCCAAGTTAGTTTCTCTAAAATGAGTGAGTGTTTAGGGCTTGTTTATGTAGTTGCATACCAAAATTTGGAAGTGATGAGGGTATTTATAAGAGGTAGTGGCCGACCATGGTGTAGGGTTTTGACTTACACACGACGGCCTCTTATTAACCAAGCTATGTCATCGGTAAGGCGCGCAAAGAAAAAAGATTTTCAAGATATTAATTAGGAGATAATATCTTGGAATAATGGTGAGAATTCCTAATTGATTGCAATACGGATTCCTTACTTGATAGAGTTAGTTTGCAATTGAGAATGTACTAAAGATATAATTTAGTAATTAATCCTATATTTAATATCGTTGACATTTCCACGCCATAAGCAGAGCCTTGAGCAATCGTAGTCCAATGCATGCACTTCTAGGAATGCTAAGTTGTGCGTGAGAATAGAAATGTGTTGTTCCATTTAATGAGGCAAGTCTTGTTTTTCTTGAGCTAAAGTCCACGTGTCACCTTCTAAATTTTTAGGATTATTTTTGGCTCCACAAAGTAGATCCTCGAAGATATATCTCGTTATCATGACTAATAGTGGTTGAGCGAAAATTTTATTTGGAGGGGGCAATATATAAAACTAAATTGAAAAAAATCCAAGGTTTAAACAATGTAGAAAAAACATTTAACACTCATTGCTATTTGTAGATTCAGTGGCACCCTTCTCCCCTTCTTCCTAGCCACTCAACCTTTCCTTCCACCTCTTTTCTTTCAGGACCGGATCTCAACTATCTCTTTCATCTCTACGAGATCTACATCCTCCCGGTGTTTTTTCGGTCGGTCGACGTTTCTTATACTTCGGGTTTAGCAACCAAACGAAGATCTCTTGTCTTGAGTAATTGGTATCCAAGTCGCATATTGTGTTGGGATGTTGTACACCTTGGCTCAACCTATGCACAATAATAAAACTAAGGATGGTCCTGATTTATATGTTGATCCCGATCTAGGCTGATTCGATTCGAGTTGATGTGAAAGGCATCGTTGGATGGATCTTACAGAGTATTTATATGCGTCGTAGTTTGTTTCTTTTAATATTTTGTTCTTATGTTGTTGGGTTTGTATTTCAGTTTGGTATTTCTGTCAATAAGTGCCTCCCTAGTGAGGTTCGTATAAGTCACTCCAAGTGAGTGTTTTAATTTTATGTATGTGTGTTATTGGTTCATCCTATATCTGATCCGTTATTTATAGTAGTTATTTGATAGGGTTGAGCGTTGAATCTCTGTTGGTATAGACATTAGTTATTTATTTCATAGTTGCTTTGTGAAGTCGGGATTGGTTGAATCCAAAGAGTGCATTCTTCTATTAGCTATGTTGCGGTGTTGACCCAAAAATAATTCATAAAGTTCTAGAGCTGATATGTGTATTTTTATTAGCTATTGAAGAGAATGACCTCATTAAATTGGCAAGGCCCATATCTGTTCCACGTGCAGTTCAACCACCAAGAACCTTGAGTTGCTGACTATAATTTCTCTAAGCTCCACTTGCCATGTCAAGGAAATAAGGTAAGGGAATTAAAGGTAGAATCAATAACTAATTCCTACCTTTAAGCTTTCCTAAATGAACACATATTCCTTTATTCAAGAATACACAATCAAATTTCAATTAAGGATTCTCTAAAGATAATTCTTAGATATTATTATTTATTTGATAATATATCAAATGATTATTCTCAAGCATCTTTTGAAGATATTTCAACATCTTAAAGATACTTTTCTACTACAACTAATAAATAACACCCTTTGGCCAATCGGACAACACATGGCATGGTAGCTTTTCCATCAGACAAGATGCCTAATATTTACAATGCTCCGGTAGTTAGGGGCTGAGATGCTGTTGGTCAACAAATTAATGTGACTTGTGAAGTACAACAATTATTTGGAAAGAAACCATACACATTTGACATGCCCTATACTCTATAAATACTTCATTCACACACTTCTCAAGTAAGTTGATTCTTTGCAATCCAACCTAAATATCCCTCTCTTCCTAGAGAAACTAAACTAGGATCGGAGGTTCATTAGCCAAACCTCCTCTCATTAGGCCCTTGGCTTTGGTTGTAAACAAAAGTGTTTAATTTGTTTTATGGGAGTTTTAACGAAAAGCCCACGGTACTGTTCACTTTAACGAAAAACCACATTTTTACACTAAAAGTCAAACCTGGTACTATTCACTTTACCCTTTATTTTGTCCTTATCATTAAAACTCAAAGTTTTCAAACCCTTTTCATTATTTTTCCTTTATTTTATTGGGCTCGTGGCTTTGGTTGTAACCAAATGTGTTAATTTATTTTGTATCTACAATTTCATAAAATCCGAAGACAACAAAATTTTACTACCACATCCTGATCTTGCATAGAATCTCTTAATTGCTAGTTCGTGAAGCGAATGAATTTCTAGTTATCAACAATAAAGTTTCTTCGGCTTTGCAAGTCTTTTCATGCCCACAAATCCACCATTATTACCCACAAATCCACCATTATTGTGGCCACAAGTTTGGTCAAGCTGGGCTTGTCTATTACGTTGAAGTCCCTTTAATTTGAGGACCTCCCGAATTTTATCCGTAGTATACTCTTTGAAGTTTCTATTAGTTATTAGGGTTAAAGTAGTAATAAGCACCAAATCTTTAACAGTGATTTTAAATTAGTCTAAAGCTTTGAAAACATTTCGAATAACTACTTAATGTTTGCATAATAAATATTTGTTAGGCCACCGAATTTATATAATAACGTTACTACCATTAAGTGATAACAACACTAACGTTAAGCTGTAACATAGACCAATATTGAAGGCTAAGCTCCCCAAAATGATCCATTTTTATGGTTTCCTTCCATCCTATCTGTTAAAGGATAATGCTATTCACACACTTTTTTATTTTTTATTTTTTTCCAAAGAACATAATAATATTAGATATGAATTGAAATGTTTACATTATGTGCTAGAGTATTAAACAACCACTCCGATTCAAAACAATCCCACTTATGACATCCCCCCACACGCGTGATGTGAGTTGCCACCAAATGCGTAGCCCCATTACAAGAGCGAAGGGTGAAAAGAAACTCAACTGAACTTAATTGTTGCTTAAGATAATGAATGTCCCATAAAACACCTTCCATAGCAGCCTTCGATTGAAGAACACCTGTGAGCATGTCCACCAAAACCTTAGAATCGGTATCAAGCTGAACAGGCCTAAAGCCTCTCTCCACACACGCCACCAAAGCTACTCGCACCGCTTCCACTTCCGCCATCAAACTCGATTCACATCAAATATTCCCCACTCCTCCAGCTCCTTTGAAGATCCCCGCAAAATCTCTAGCCACCCAACCGAATCCACCCATTCTCGTTTGCTTATGCCAAGCTCCATCACAATTAATCTTAATTGTTTGAAAATGAGGGTTCACCCATCTCTCGTGAACTTCCTCTCCCCCCTTGTCATCTACTGCATGTAGGCAGCACCTGGACTCGTTCACATCCTTCTAGCTCCCCTCATTGGCTCTGCAGTTGCTCTAAAGCTACTCTAGGCTCCACCATAGTCTTCTAAAAAACCATGCTATTCTAACACTTCCAAATCCTCCATAATCCACATACCATCCACCTCATAAGCCTACCCCCTCTTCCGCATCACCATATTTTTTCGACAACCATTTCCAACATGCCAAAAAATCTCCCCCCTCCACCGACACCATATCCAGTTGCAAAGGAGACCCAAACCAAAACACACGAGCAAAATGACATTTAAAAAATAAATGCACCTATGTCTCCATGTCTTCCCCACAATGTGGACAACAAGTCTCCAAATGGACGCCCCATTGTTGTAAATTAGTTCTTACAACGAGAACGTTTTTACAGCCCTTCCAAATAAAATGATGAAGCTTAGGAGGAACCTTAAATTGCCATATAGCCCCCAAATAGGATCCTTGACATGATCCTCACTTGACTGTCCCACACCCTTCCTCCCAAACTCTCCATTTCGATTCATCTCCTGAGCAACCATATAGCCAAATTTAATGGAATACATCATTTTCCATGTGTAATGCCAAATAATCTGATCGAGACACCCAAACTTACTAATTGGCATACTCAAATTGATACCAGCTTCCTCCTCATTGAAGCATCGTTCAATAATATACTTGTTCCACAGCCTACCAACACCTACTAAATCTCCCACCATCAATGACATGTCCCCAGACTGTGAGATGGGGAGGAACGTGTGCGGTGTAGGTAACCATGGATCTTTCACAATCCGGATACTCCGCCAATCCCCAATCCTCCATCGGAGTCCGCCTTTCAAGATTTTCTGACCTTGCAAGATACCTTTCCACCCCCACGAAGTGCCTCTTCCCATTGGAGCCTCCAAAAAAGACGAGGTAGGATAGTATTTCGCTCGAAGAATTTTAGCTAGAAGAGAATCCGGATTACAAATAATCCACCACCCAACCTTCGCTAACATAGCTAAATTGAACGAAATAATTTCCTTTCGACATTTTATTCCAAGCTAACAAATGAACCCCCTTCTGTGTTTTCTAATCCCTCCACCAAAACCTAGCAATCACTTGCTCAATCTCCTTAGCCAATTGAATGGGAAGCTGGAAACAAGACATTGTGTAGTTTGGCAAAGCAGTAGCTACACTTTTCAGGAGAACCTCTTTCACAGCCACTGATAAGAACTGTTCTGCCCAACCATTAATTCTTTCCTCTAACTTATTTTGTATGTCTTCAAACACTTTCTTCTTCGAACCCCCTAAATCTACTTGAATACCTAAGTACTTCCCAAAGTTCTCCTGATAGTTAATACCCAACATCGCCGATAACCGAACCCTCAATGCATGCAAACAACTTGAGCTAAAGAATGTTGAGCTCTTCTCCAAATTAACACATTGCCCAGACCCCTCAACATATTTTTGAAGTATACCAGCAACATGTATGGCCTCCGTTTTTGTAGCTTGACAAAGAAAAAAAAAAAACGAATCATCTGCAAAGAAAACATAGGAAAAAGGCTTGACAGTATGGGTGACAGTCATCCCTCGGATGTGCCCAACCCTCTCCTCGTTCTGTATTAAGGCATATAACCCTTTGACACAAATTAGAAATAGAAATGGCAATAAGGGGTCTCCCTGCTGAAGTCCTCGACATGGTTCAATGTGACCTGTGGCCTCCCCATTGATAATCACACTGTATGAGATTGTCTGCACACACTCCATTACATACTGACAACAAATATCATCAAAACCCAATTTATGCATCATAACATTCAAAAATGGCCATTCAACACAGTCGTAAGCTTTATTTTACTGACAGTGTTCAAACCCACGTCGTCATGCAAGAGCACAATATCTTTCCACCACTGTGGTAAAGGGAAAATGGCTAATAATTTTTTGTTATTAATCTTTTTTAATTCATTGAATTTAGATGACCAAAAATTAAAAGAAACGTATGAGAAATAAAAATAACTGTGTGAATATCATTATCTTATAAAAATAAGACGCAAAAACTGGGTTGATACCGTCGACCAATTCAACTTTTGATTGGCGCGTCTTATTACCAATGGCGTGAGTCAATTTTGGACCGATTCATCTATTGACCAATCAGTGAGCTGGATAACATATAATTGATTTTGAAAATTTCCGAACACTAAATTCATCCATTTGTGTCAGCAATATGTGCGTAGAACCAAAAAGCCAAAGAAAAAGAAAGAAACATAACGCAGCATGCATGGACAATTGCCATCCCTGGATTTTTCCAACTGTTTTGATTACTCAATAAAATAAATGGTATCAACTAGTTTTGGTATCATGATATTTGTTTACACTTAGGAAAAGATATCTCAAATTCGATTCAGATGAAAATAATTTTATTATGAGTTAAATACTTAATATGAACTTGTTCGTGATAAACTTTCAGACATCAGGCTCATCATGATCCTCCACTGATATCATTGATATTGTCTTTTCTTGACTACCTATCATTAAGTGTGGAGTTTTATCACAAAAATAATCAGTGATATTAAGACTAGAATATTTCATATACAAGTTGTATAATGTGTTTTTATTTATATTTTTAGTATGGGACTATGTTCTCTAACAATTAGCACCTTGGTGATCGCTCCACTATTGTTGTGACATTGTGTGTGCATTATGAAAATTATATCGTATCATGTTCTACTAAAAAAGACGTCGACCAGGATCATATGAGTTAATTGAGATCCTCTGTGGATCTTTGTATCCAGAGCCAAAGGACTCGAAGATCCAAGTAGTTGAAGATAAGGAGAGATAGATCTGAACCCTTTATTTGTGTGAGGTGGGTCAGAGGGATGGGCTAATGGAAGTCGTAGGATTGAAATTGAGTAGTTCACATCTCTTAGTTTGTGAGCACCAAACACATAGATCCAGAAACTCTGGACCCAGAGATCTAGAGACTCTGAACATATAATCTGAAGGCTCCAAACACAGAAATCTGGAGAAATTCTCAATTCCATGTAATTGAAGGCAGAGAAAGTTTGAGTTGGAATGAACGATTTCACATGGCCAAGCATAAGAGGCAGCATGTTGCATCCTTTCTATTACAAAAATGGTATGGCATGGTATGGTGGGTACTAGCTAGCAAGCTTCTTCTCGTGATGAATTAATTTAATCCCACACGTCTCATTTTTTTCTTCTTTCTAAAAGTGGATTGTGATTGTCTCTACCCCAAAAGCCAACTTACAAGCAAATGATGCCATATTTGTCAGAAATGCAGGCCTTTCTCATCCGTTTCTCTCCTTGCACAAGGTTTCTAGGCTAAGATGACAAACCCATTTATTCATTGAAATGAGTAATTTGATCTATTACGTATGCATGATTTTGGCTTTCCACACAATCCCTACTGTGTTTTTAGTAGTATGTAATGTATATGTATGTGTATATCACTATAGGATAGAAGCTATCTTCAAAATTAGAGCATATCTCTTCGAGAATATCCCAGCAACACAACCCCACACACACACACACACACACACACACACACACACACAATCTCCTATGCATTGGATTAGAGAAGCTTTATTCATATTTTGGTGCTGAAACTCTATTACCTAATCGACAAACACCTGAAAAAAGGGACGGTGTATGCCAAAAGGGCATATGATGTCTAAGTCAGAAAAATAATAGAGTAAAAAGAGAACTTGAGAGAGTTTTGAGTAGAAGTGATGATTATTGTTTCATCTGGCTATTTATAGAGACTAAACCCTAGTAGGCAGTTGGAAGGGGAGGTTATAGAGTATACTAGGTAATCCTTGATGATGCAAGCCAATTTTCGCAACCAGCTAGTAGTCTTGAAGGTCCATGTTGGTAAGAGTGCAGTTGAGCCAAACACTTAAGGGGATACTTTGGAGAGTCGGTGTCTTGCCGCCATTGGACCAGGTATGGCCCAACGACAAGAACTATTATGAGCGGCCCTCTTTACACATAATATATATCATGGGTGACCCGGAGAGCCCATGACTATCATGGGCGGCCTAGAGAGCTCATCGTCTATTGGTGGCCCATTACCTTAGGATAGACTACGTCTTATCCCTTTTAAATAAATTGTGGTCTACTCACGATATGAAGAGTAAAACCATCATATTCAGCATATTGTCCATGTGTCATTCTCCTATTGGATGTGGTTAATTTGTATCTTCACAAATGCTGCCATATTTGTTTGTGTTTAAGTAGGAAACAAAATAGTCACTTAGTACTACGGTCTAGTGGTATTCATCTTCATTTGTAAGTGAGAGGTCTTCACTTGTAAGTATTTCGTAATTGAATAGGACTTTTTCTTCCAACACAAGGTAGGTCTTCAAGCCATGAAAGAAAAGTTTCCTTTTATTTCCCCACAACGATTTAGTATTAAATAGGAGACAACTTTTGCTTGGATTCTCGCAAATTTCTTACTTAAAATTCAGGCTTCCCTATAGAGAATTCACAGAGAAATCTTAGGTATAAAATTATTTCCTTCTTCCTCCTTCCTCTTCGCACGTAATGGGGCAGCATGACTACCCCTAGTTTTCTCGACTTGGGTACGCAAGGTGCAACTGGGTGGGAATGACAAAGGGGCCCAAGGGGCCTAGTCTGATACTTCTGATATCCAATGCTTAAACTATAGGTATCGGTTGTAATATAAATATGCAAATTTGTACAAATATCGATTTGACATTCGATATCGTTATTGGTTGTCTTCGATAAAAATGATAGAAGTTTACTCAAAAACATGAAAATTAAAAAAATGAAACCATAGGAAATATCATATGGTTGTTTGTCGATATTTAAGGAACATGTCGGTAATATCGACAAAATATGTCTATTTTAGTCGAAATTTAAGAGTTTTTCCAATATAAGGTGAAGTTTATCTTGAAAATATCTTTTTTCTGACGTAAGAGTTTCCACATCTTTCTCTATTTTTTAGAAATATCGACCGTATCGAAGAAATTTCAAACATTGTTTTGGAGCAGATCTATGAACCTGCTTTTTTTATTGATTTTAAATCACCACTCTAAATCATTTATCTATGTGGCACCATTTAACTAAACTTGTGATCCCCGTGCCATATACAGCTTTATTGAGAAATCAAATGGAAGAACGACAATGATTTGCAGTAGTAAAGTTCAAAGACAATGATGACTGATATCGAAATTGAGCACTAAAATGCGGAGGGGACAATTCCAAGGAAATTTTTTATTTTTTATTTTTATTTTTTATTTTTTACAACGATATTTACACTAAGTGGGTGAGGAATAAATAGTTGTGAACTTGCCATTTATTAGATTCAAGTATAAGATCTCTTATTTTCATGTGAAGATGAATATCATTAGACCGTAAAACTAATCGACAATTTGAGGGACCTTTTGTGGGGATTGACTACAATACTTGTATATTTTTTATTACAATCATCATTTGACAGTCAAATATAATTCATACAATTAAATATATGTATTTAATACAATCACTTAATGATTATATCAAATACATGTAAATATTGTAGCCAAATCATATTCTGTGATAAAACAA
The DNA here is from genome assembly GCF_042453785.1 of Malus domestica. Classification (NCBI taxonomy): domain Eukaryota; kingdom Viridiplantae; phylum Streptophyta; class Magnoliopsida; order Rosales; family Rosaceae; genus Malus; species Malus domestica. The sequence goes on along the minus strand of NC_091662.1, from coordinate 32,564,119 downwards.
AACAAAACCTAAGTTAAATTGTTCGACACCACAATAGATTCTGGTCACTCCCTCTCTAATGAACCAGCCGAAGCTTCTTTTGCTTTTTCAACCTGGCCGTTCGTTCCCTTCTTCTGCTTCGATCAACCTAGCTTGCTCTTCATCCTCTCTTCTCGCAATTAGTGCGCTACAAGGTCAAAATAATATTATTAGTCATAGTGTCATACATATGTGAAAAAAAAAAAAAAAAACTGGATCGTGATTTGGATACCATGTATAACCATCGAAGATTGTTGAAGTAACTTGTTGATGCACAAAACCGGAGGTCTTGGAACAAGTAAATCCGACCGTGAATCTGTAAGAAATGAAAATAACACAAGATGTATCGTGGTTCACCCCAAGGTTTAGGCTACGTCCACACTGATTGTATTAAATTTCTCTGTTGAAGAGGGGGAGAGAGAGCTTAGAGCTTAGGGGGTGTGAGGAGGCTTAGGGTTTGTGAGGGTGAGGAGGCCATTTTATAGAATAAAGGCTCATCCCCTAATTACATATTTGCCCATTCCTTTATTACATAATTACATTTAAGTCCCCTGAGTATTTATACGAGGTCTAAATACAAGGTCCTAAATATGGTATAAACAGTAGTCCCCCAAGACTTCAGTCAAGATAGTCTTTTGGCTTAGAGCTTAGGGGGTGTGAGGAGGCTTAGGGTTTGTGAGGGTGAGGATGCCCTTTTATAGAATAAGGCTTCTCCCCTAATTACATATTTGCCTCTTCCTTTATTACATAATTACATTTAAGTCCACCGAGTATTTATACGAGGTCTAAATACAAGGCCCTAAACATGGTATAAACAGTAGTCCCCCAAGTCTTCAGTCAAGAGAGTCTTTTGACTGGAGATTTGAAATTCAGTCCATGTGTGGGCCGAAGTAACTAGATGTTGTCTTGAACTGATGCTCGATATGAGGCAGTGCTCAATCTAAAATGACACTCAACTAGAAGTAGCACATGCTGCTCGGCTGCTCGGCTCGTGGCTTATGTTGCCTTGGTTGGCTCGGCTTGCGGCGTTTGAAGGTGAGGGAGTCCCTTTTATAGAATAAGGGCTCGCTTATCAATACATGAATGATGGGCTAGAGTTGATGCTTTCTAATGATGGTGATAGAGTCCCTTTTATAGAATAAGGGCTCGTTCCTCAATACATAAATGATGGGCTAGAATTGATGCTCGCGGCGAGGCGGTTGCTCAGTAGGCGGCGATGCTTTCTAATGGTGGTGAGGGAGTCTCTTTTATAGAATAAGGGCTCGCTCCTCAATACATAAGTGATGGGTTAAGAGTGATGCTTGCAGCGAGGCGGTTGCTCAGCTGGCGGCTTTGCTCTCTAATGATGGTGAGGGAATCCCTTTTATAAAATAAGAGCTCGTTCCTCAGTACATGAATAATGGGTGCTCTCTAATGAAAGTGAAGGAGTCCCTTTTATAGAATAAGGGCTCGCTCCTCAATACATAAGTAATGGGCTAAGCCTCCCAAGTATTTTTCATGAGGCCTAGTTGAGGCCCAATATATGGTACATAATGTAGTCCCCCAAGTCTTCGGTCAATGGAGTCTGTTGGCTGGAGACTTCAAATTGAATCCATGTATGGGCCAAAGTGGCGGTTGTTCGGATGCGGTATTTGTATACCCTGCACTGAAGCTTTGTAGGTGAAGCTTTGCAAGTGAAGCTTTGAAGCTAGAGCTCTGTAAATGAAGTTTTTGAAGCTAGAGCTCTGTAAATGAAGCTTTTGAAGCTGTTTGACATGAGTGATGCTCATGAATGTTTATGTTGATTGACATGAGTGATGCTCATGAATGTTAACATGAGTGATGCTCATGAATGTTCACATGAATGATGGTCATGAATGTTTATGTATGATTGTCATGAGTGATGCTCATGAATGTTTATGTATGATTGTCATGAGTGATGCTCATGAATGTTTATGTATGAATGACATGAATAATGTTCATGTATAATTTGGAATACTGGGCGTACTTTTGATCACCTGGTTGGTGGCATGAAAGAGAGTACGGGTCGTACATTTCATCACCTAGTTGGTGGCATGAATGGCTAGTTGCCAAATGATTTTAGCGTACGAGTTATACATTTTATCACCTGGTTGGTGGTAATAGCACCAGGTTGCCAAATAATTGTGGAGTACTGGGCGTACTTTTGATCACCTGGTTAGTGGTAATAGCGGCAGGTTGCCGAATAATGGTGGAGTGCTGGGCGTACTTTCGATCGCCTAGTTGGAGCTATTTTGGGCTTATGGGCCTTCGCCTTCCACAACATGCCAGCCCATTTATTTTGGGCTTTGTCGTTTTTTTTTTGGTATTATTATTACCCTCTGATGGGGTTTATACATATTACCTTCTGATAGGGTTTATACAGATGTCTTCGAAAGATAAAATAAATTACATCATTTTGGTGGGGTGTTTATTCCTTGCTTTTGCTTTCTCGTTTGCTGCTTTCTGAAATATTCTTCCAACGACATGATTTTTTTTTCTTTTTCTTTTCTGGTCTTTTACCCTGATCTCTCCACCTCCAGGCACAGTCACTTGCTTTTGCTTTCGTTTTCTGATTTTCTTTCTGCTTTTGTTTCCCACTCCCTACAACTTTTAGGATTCCCATAATTGGCATTGTAAACTACAGCTGGATTTCCAATAGCAGTTGTAGCTCTTGCTTTCTTCTCCTCCGTGTTAGCAATTTCAACCTGCTCCATAGTCCCCTGAATTACCCGCAGAGCCTCGTACAACACCAAAATGACGTCGGAGTACTGAGCATCGAATATCCCAGATTTGACAATGAGATTTGATCTGAAGTTACAATGACATCTGATCTATAGCCTCATTGACAACTCATTTTGGCTTAACTTCGTCCAAATGAAAAATAGCATGCTTAGCATCAATTAACATTACAACACTGTCCAACTTGAATGTTTGATGTTGTTGCACTACTCACAGCCGCAGTGAACCTTCTGTAGCCTCAGTTGGGTTTGGCGACGAGAGCTCGGCAAAACGACGACGTCGAGTAGCGTAGGGTTTGGGAATGTCGGAAAGTCCTAGGTCACTTAAACCCGACCTTTGCCTGCTCGTCTGATCGGCAAGACGCGTTGAACGGACTACTGAGAATGGGGATGGCCCACCTGGGCAATATTCTGTACTGGGTTGGAGGGATTTGGAGGATCATGGCGGTGGTTGAGTTAGATGGGCATGGCGTTCCTAATGATTTCCGACATCTCGATTGTCTCCTCCTTTGTAAGTTTCTACTCTCAGCTCACCCATCTCTGATTCATAACCCATGTTTCTCTCCTCTTCGCCTTGCTGGTCGCACAGCTGCTCGGCACACTGGTATTGTTCACTAAAAAGCGCAACACCATGTCGTTGATCAAGTCACCACGGGACCCGAGAGAGGCCAAGTTGTTGGTGAGGTTGGAATACGGGGTTCTGATGGCGATGCTGTTGATGCAGGTGTTGGTGTTGGTGATGAGCCTTGTGGTGCATTGCTGCTGGGTGAGGGAGTATGAAGGGTTGGAAGCCGAGAAGGAGGCGATGATGAAGAAGAGGAGCCGGCGGGTAGCAAAAGTTCAGGGGGAGTCCATGGAAAATGTTGCAAAAATAGACAACAGAACACTGTAATTCTGAAATCTCCAAATGCACGAATTGCAAATCGCCTGGTCAAGTCAAGCCACCCGTCACCTGCCGTCCCTACATCCACATGCATATGAAGCAAAGCAGGAAAATGGCAAAGATGACAAACTTAAAAAAAAAAACCACGGCTGACGCATTCACCTTCGTCCGGCAAGGCCTCCAACATGGTCAACGCGACTCTGTAACCACCCAAAAGCAGTGATCTTTCTGAGAAATGGGCTATTGGGTTTCGCCGATTTGGCTCAGAAGATCGATGGGAGGTGGGGATTGGAGGTTGGGGAAATAAGTGAGTTTGATTTTTGAGGACATGGGATTTCTGGGATTCGGTTATGTTTGGTTGAAGGGAAAGGATTGGACCCAATTAGGTGGAAATGCTAAATCTTGGTGGAGATTGAGAGTGATGGATTTAGTTTTTTGTGATTTTGCATATTCACGACGGAGGTGAAAAATGAAAAAAGGAACCGACACAACTTTTCGTATCGTTTCCCACAAATGGCGTCAAATGTTGATGCACAAAACCGGAGGTCTTGGAACAACGTAAATCCAACCGTGAATCTGCAAGAAATGTAAATAACACAAGATGTATCGTGGTTCACCCCAAGGTTTGGGCTACGTCCACACTGATTGTATTATATTTCTCTGTTGAAGAGGGAGAGAGAGAGCTTAGAGCTTAGGGGGTGTGAGGAGGCTTAGGGTTTGTGAGGGTGAGGAGACCCTTTTATAGAATAAGGGCTCATTCCCTAATTACATATTTGCCCCTTCCTTTATTACATAATTACATTTAAGTTCCCCGAGTATTTATACGAGTTCTAAATACGAGGCCCTAAATATGGTATAAACAAAACTAATTCCTGCAAATTAAAGGGTGTTACAACACGCTTCTTACTCCATGTCACTATGGTCTTCAGCATCAGCAGCAAATCTATCGAGATTATAATTGCAGAAATTTGAAAATGATCATCAGGAATATGTGAAAAATAACAACTCCCTAACCAACGCAAATATATTTAAATGTTCACCATATAGCATAAGTTTGGTGCGAATAGAGCTTACCGAAACATTTTTCTTATCACATCACGAACATTCCCGGCCTCAGGGTCATGCTCATCATCGGAAGTCTTCGCACCAGATGCGGAAGTCTTCCTCTCAGTAGTTGAAGCAGACATCTTCAATGGAAGCCCATTTGACCCTAAAGGCCGGCCCGACCCACTTTCATTTCTATCAAGCTGTTTCCTAGTGCCCATTGATTTTGAATCAATTTTTCCGCTGGTTGGGGCTTTCCTACCATTACTTTCCAATGGGTGTTTGCTTTTCATCGAAATACGATTTGATCTCACCCCTTCAACATCATAAAAAAAAACCTTTATAAGATCTTCAATGAACAAAAGAAAGTTACTCAACAGCCAGATCAGATGCAATATTTCAACCCACCAGAATTTGGAAGAGAGACATTTTTTGGGGGACAATCCTTGGCAGGAGCTGGACGCTTCGCATCGTTAGAGAAAATTTGTGAGTAATCTCTCATATCCCTAATCCTTGGACTTTAGTTTTTTGCTGTACGTACCAGAAATTCCATTAATGGAAAATAAGAAAACTAGAAGATAATTTCAGACTTTAAAGTAAGGCTGAGTTCGGTTCGAAACGGTTTGATTTTTTGTCAAAATCAAAATTGAACTGAAATTTCGGTTCGGTTTGATTCGATTTTTTTCATTATTATTATTATTATTATTATTTAGATATGGATATTAATAAACTAGCCCAAAAGAGGACTTGCCAAAGTAGCCCAATAGATCCAATAAACAGTAAAGGCCCAAGCCATAAAATAAAACAAAAGAAAACCTAGGCTTCTACTGTAGCACCCACCGCCGAGCATCCCTACTAGCACAAACCCTCGCCACCAACCAACCGACGCCTCAGCGATTGTAACATCCAGCCACAAGCACCTGTCAAAACACAGCCAAACAGACAAGATCCAAGGGTTTAATAAAAATAAATATCCAAAAATCAAAGATCTTTACCACATAGGGCTCCACAAAGACAAATCCAAGAACAACATCAGCCATTTTTTCTTCAAAAATTCACAAAGCATAGTCAACAAATAAATTCACATAGCATAGTCAACAAACCAAAGAAATAAAAACTATTAATCAATACATATAAAAAAAAAAAACTACCATTTTTAGCACTTAAAGAATTAAACAAGAAAAAGAAAAACAGAAGAAGAAATTGAATACTTACTGTTAAAGAAATCCGGAGGAACAAAGATGGATGTCTGGTGCAACCTCCATATGAATCCCAAAGTAAAAAACTATTTGGCTTGTATTTGAAAAGCAGAGATTGAAAGTTTATGGAGAAAGAAAGGAATATTAGAAAGGAGTGAAGAAGTTGTTGTTGTTGTAGGTGAGAGTCCACAGAGAGAGTATCAAATGAGGAGCAGAGAGACAAGAGGCGTAAGATTTAGAGAGGGAAAAAATGGGGATTGTCAAATAAATTCATCAAAAACCCTACGCCTCTTGTGGTAATCCTTTAAAAAAGTAAGATCCATGTTACAACCATGGACTTGGCAGGTTGGAGAGAGGAAGAGAGGAAGAAGAGTTGAAGGGAGGTAGAGAAGAAGGAGGGAGAGAAAGGCTGAGGAAGCAGAGAGGAAGAGCAGCGGACGAGAGAGAGAGAGAGAAAGTGTGTGTGTGTGTGTGAATGAAAAAGAGTGACGGCTAGGGTTTGTAAACTTTATAAATTTTATAAAACATTAAGATTAGAATACCTATAAATAATATACTGGTACAGTTATAGCAATACAAAGCCTACAGTCAAGTTGGTTTGATTGAGCTATCCTCAACCTGGACGGAAGGGGTTTGAATCTTCACTCCAGTAGGTTTTGAATATTTATATTTTATTTTCATATTTTGGTTTTGTTCGATTCGGTCCGGTTTTCATACCTCAAAAACCAAAACCGAACCAACCAAATTTGGTTCGATTCGGTTCGATTTTTTCGGCCTCTGTTCGGTTCGATTGTCGGTTTTTTTCGGTTTTCGGTTTTTCGAACCCACCCCACTTTAAAGTTCAATCAAATACGATTTGCTTCATACCTCATTCATTAATTACCTTAGGCCATATCTAGCCGAAAAATGTCTCCAACCGAGGGCTAGGTTAGAGGACTCGTGGGCCCTACGAAATCTGAAAGGGACAAAAGACCAACCGGCTGGCCTAATCCAGCCAGCCCCGAGCTGGGCCAGAAAATTGAGCATTTCTGTCGGATATAACCGACATGAATGCTAGGCCAAATTTTCAAATGCAACGACTAGCTTACGTCATCTAGCTGTTATTTTATTATTATTTTTTTTATAATTTTATTTTCTTACAAAATCTTTTTCCTTTAAATTCTATTTTTTTCTATAACTTCCTATAACTTCTATTTTACAAAATTTGTTTCAAAAATATTTTTTAAATTCCAATTTTTCCCTATAACTTCTATTTTATAAAATTTGTTTCATATTTTTTTTAAATTCTATTTTTTCCCAATAAATTCTATTTTAAAAAATTGGTTTCAATTTTTTTTTTAAATTCCAATTTTTTTTTTCCTATAACTTCTATTTTACAAAATTTGTTTCATATTTTCTTTTAAATTCCATTTTTTTTATAACTTCTATTTTACAAAATTTGTTTCATATTTTTTTTTAAATTCTATTTTTTTTTCGTATAATTTCTATTTTACAAAATTTGTTTCATATATTTTTTTTAATTCAATTTTTTTCCTATAACTTCTATTTTACAAAATTTATTTCATATTTGTTTTTAAATTTTATTTTTCCTATAACTTCCTAAGACATTATACAACATTAAATTAAATTAAGTAACATGAAATAACATTAAACAATATGAAACAACATTAAATAACATTAACCAACATAGAAATTATACAACATTAAAAAAAACATTTAACAACATGAAATTTAAACAATATTTTTAAAAACATTTAACAACATAAAACTTAAATGTCTACTTCATGCTTCTTTGGGCCCAAAGATGTGGAACAAGATCCTGTTGTAGGTACTTGTTTGTGGCACGGGAACGTATCATTCTATAGCGCTTCATATACTCATTTATAAAGATACTACTAGTTCTTGGATTGAAAGGCAAATTAGGCCCATCATATATTTTTGCACGAGCCCTTCTTGACCTATTTGGATCTTCTTAGTCGTCATCGGACTCTCCATCAATATACCCATCGCACTCATCCTCCACTACCATATTGTGTAATATGATGCAAGACATCATGATGGAGTCCAAATTTTCTTGACTCCACCCTCTTGTCGGTTCGCTGATGATCTTCCACCGTGCTTGTAGAATACCGAAATCTCTCTCAACATCTTTCTGGTATGCCTCTTAGTGTAAGGTAAACAACTTTTCCGCGTCATTCTTAGGGTTTGAAATTGCTTGGATAAGTGTTGCCCACTTTGAGTAGATGCCATTTGCCAAGTAATACCCCATATTGTATTGACGGCCGTTGATGTAGTAGTCAAGTTGATGTGTTTTACCTTCCATCAGGCGATTGAAGAGGGGTGAACGCCTAAGAATTGTAATGTCATTTTGGGATCCAGAGACTCTAAAGAAAGCATGCCATATCCGTATGTCATATGAGGCAACCTCCTCTAACATAACAGTTGGCTTTCTCGACCTTCCGCATAAACCTCTTTGCCATCCGGTGGGACAATTCTTCCAATCCCAATGCATGCAGTTTGATGACCTTATCATGCCCGGAAACCCACAATCTTTAGCTTTGTGAAGGAGTCGATTCGGATCTTTTTGATTTGGCTCGCGGAGGTACTCGTCTTTGTAAACTTGAACAATTGTGTCACAGAATTATTCAAGAGTATCAAGGCATGTAGACTCAAACATACTATGAGTTTCATCCATCAAATCAGCTGGGGAGCCATAGGCCATCATTCGGAGTGTAACAGTAACCTTCTGATAAGGTGAAAAACCAGGGTGACCTGCTCTGTCCCGCTTATGTTGAAGGTATGGATTGACCTGTTGGACATCACGAAGTAAACAAGCGAAGACATGACGCCTCATTCGGAAACGGCGTCTGAAATCCTCTTATGTGTACACCGAGTTGGGGTTGAAGTAATTGTTCATCAGATTGGCATGCGTCATTACTCTGTTTTGTGGTTTGTAAGAACGACCAGCAACAGAGCCACCTCATTGAGGTTGTTCCTCAGTTGGCTGACACACCATGGCCACAGCCATAGCTGCTGCTCTGTTTTGTTTGTTGTGCCTTACTCGAACTTCTTCATCAGACTCCTCGCCTTCTCGTCTCATTTGCGCCCATTTTTCTTCCAATTTGGAATTAGATGCGGACCCTTAGTTGGAATCCAAAGAGGAACCAAAGTTGGAATTCATTGCAAACTTGAATTGAAAGAGATTGAATTCAAAGTTGTGTGAATTATAACCCAATATCCACCCTATTTATAGCAAAAAAAATTCAAATCCAATGGCTAGCTGACGTCACTGAGCCGTTGGATTTGAATTTAAGTTGTAGTTTTTAAATAATAAATTATGTTTGGCCTTATGGCTCTTTAGCCCTTGGTTGGAGACAGTTTTTTGTGACATGGCTAAAACGAGCCCTATGACCCTCGGTTGGAGATGGAGGCAAATATGGCCCTGTACTGTTCATTAAAAAATTAATTTCTTGGAGGACCAGAGGGCTAAAATGAGCTCTCTGACCATCATTTAGTTGGAGATGGCCTTAGGTTTCTGACCATCTGATACATATTTTGATCCCGAAGAGGTCGATCCAGAGCTTTTCTTGTCCTGCAGAGGTGAGCCGGACCAAAAAAAATACATTAAAACCTATTTAATCAATTAAAGCACACGAATGCTTCAAAATTCACAATTAGTAGAACTGCTATGGTTGCTGTGATGAATGATTTGCTCACTGGAGGCAGGATCCAGACCGTTTATATTTGTCTTGCACATCATGGATGAATTAGGGCCGCCTTGCATGTCATGATATCAACCTGCATGATTGCATTCACACAATGGTTATCATTACATATCATGCTTTACCAAAGTTTTCCATGCAACACAAGAATTAAAAAAACAAGGGAATTTGAAAACTTGGATTTTTGAAAAGACAAAGAAATAAAAGAAATTCATGTTATAAATAATATTTATTATATGGCTGTTCGCATTCTGAGTCAATATGTAATATGTAAATAGTTGAGACATATTTTATTTAAATCCTAAACCTATAAATAGGTACTCTAATAAGAAGGAATAAACACACCAATTTTCTCCTCCCAATTTATCTTGTTTCTCTTGTTCTCTGTATTTCTTATACTTTATTTCCAATACCTTATGATGCTCTTGATGTCAACTGAAGAGAACAAAGAGACAATGATCTCTCAAAAAGGGTTTTCCGCAGCCGTTGTCTCTTTATTCTAATTATATATGGCTTTCTTTGCAGATTCAATATTAAAGAAAATAACAGTGCTCTATACTATATGAATGAGATCGTATCATGAGTCGCCAAATACAATTGAGTTTGCATTTACATTATCACAAGCAATCTCATAGCTAGCACAACCAATTTTCGGTATGCCTTATTGTATCATTAAATTTTTTTGTAAACTGATCAAGAATACATGTGGGATTGACCATTAATTGTACACGCTTTCACATTCAAGTTGTGTACATGACCGGATTTATACAATTGTGTTTAAGTGATCAATTTAATTAGTCCCGCCTGATGCTGTACCCAAATTATTATTGTTTCTCCGCTGTTAATCTTAGATTTATTTATCCATGTTTTTTTTTTTAACAAACGATATTATCTACACTAACAAAGAGGGGGTAGACTTAGCCTCACAATGGGCTAGCAATAATGTGGTTCAAATTCGCCTTTGGCGAGAATCGAACCTAAGACCTCTCACTTACAAATGAAGAGAAATACCACTAGACCGTAGTACTAAGTGACATTTATGTATGTTAAACGTATGTGATTACACAATATTATATGATAAAGAATAAATATCATATAAAAGATCATGACATGAAGGATCCCTATAAATAACTGGATCCAGACCTTAATCTGTGGATTCTCAATTTTTGTCAATTTTTGATATTAAGAGACCATGCCTTCTGGAGTAAGTCGGAATACTTACCCTTTTTTTTTTCTTTTAGGTGTGTGGTATCTTAACTTCATTCTTCGCAAATCTTTGGACATGGAGGCATCCCATTTCCGCACACACTACTTTGTTACTTGTGCCTTCAATACTGAAATGATGACGATTGTCTTAGTTTTGTGTGCACAAAAACTGAAACTTTGCCGGTCAAAGGCCAAAAGGTTCTCCAACGGTTAAGTTAGTGAGCAATGTTAACATTCAAGCAGTGGGCAAGAGTCTAAGGTCTCGTTTGACAGCTGTGACTGTACTTACTATTTCAGTTGAATAGGATAAATAAACATCGGATTGTACTGACTAAATTAATTTGGCGTTTGATGCTGTGTCGAATTAATCTGTGCATCAGATAATACGTCGGACTATTATAATTTTCTAAAACAAATCACCAAATAATTGTTGTTAGAATGAATAAAAAAGAGAAAATTAACCAAAGAAAAGCAGAAAAAGAGGAATTTATCATCATAAAAAATTAGAAAGAAAAAAAAAAGATAAAAGGAAACCCAGCGTGGCTTTCTTTTTTCATCTTCCCTATCAGCTGCACATCAAGAATGTGGCAAAGATTGCGTACCTTTTGGATCTCAGCAAATCGGCAATGAAACCCAAAGATTTTGGATCGGGCCGATACGGTTTAGCCTCCATGTTGTAATTTACAAGCGCACTCGAAGCAGAGCTCGGCGATTGAACACCCGAAACAGAGCTCATCGATGGCTGATCTGGCACCGGTTCTTGAGGGGCGTCGGAGGCCAAGAAGGACAAATTAAAAAGCTTGTCGATTGCGTAAACGATCACCAACCCATCATAGAACGTCGTTAGGATTAATACCCAGATCGTTGATCGACAAATAGCCTTGGAAATTTGGGGAGGCGGTGACGGTGATGGAGTAATTAGGGAGCAAAGTCGGGATCTTTGTATTAGGGTGGAGGTACTTCAAGGTTGTTGACGAAGATTCTTCTCAAAGATGGTGGCAGTGGAGGATTTGAATTCAACGGAGTTAGACACGAGTTGGAGGGTAAGGGACATGGAAAGGAAGCCGGAGTTCGAAAGCCCACTTTGAGAAGTGGTTAAGGATGACTTCTTGAAGATGGACTATACGGTACCAAACAACTGCTTCCATAGTAATAATCATATCTGATACACTATACGGTGTGCCATATGAGGCCTAAGTATACATAGATTGTGTTACCAAAGATGAACCCTAGAAGGGTGTGTTTGTACTAGTCAAGGAGATGACCTTTTAGGATAGTAGAATCCTTATTAAACCAAGAGAATATAGAGGATATCTAGGAAGTAGATATTGCATCCTCTTAAGAGTGTGATTACTTGTGGTGCCCGCTGAAGAAAGTTGAGGTTCCATCATAAAACTTGGCAATATAGGGAGTACCCCAACTTAATTGTAAGCCCATGCAAAGCCCATCCTCCCATCAATTTGAGATTCATTCTCAACACAGCCCCTCACATGTGGTGACTTTTCAAGCCTAACACGTAAACAATATAATGGGGTGACGTAGAGCGAGTGTGGTCGTTTGGCTTCATAAGTGGAACAACCTACTCTGATATCATGAAGAAAGTTGAGGTTTCATCATAAAATCAATTGGCAATATGGGGAGTAGCCTAACTTACTTGTAAGCCCATGTAAGGTCCATCTTCCCATCAACATGGGATTCATTCTCAACACGACCTTTATGTGGTGAATTTTCAAGCCTAACACGTGGACAACACAATAGGGGTGGCGTAAAGATCGCGTGGCAGTTTGGCTTCACACGTGAGAATTGGAGGTCCCAAATTCCAAGATTTTTTCCACACAGAAATTCTAAATTTCTATGTTTATGAATCCAAACAAGGGAATTTGAGCATGTCAATTTATAAATGCTAACTTTTATCCAAATTCTAAGTTTATTTCCCTTATTCAAACATAATGTTAGTTAATTCTTTAATAATCTCATACTAAAATTTTAAGCTAAAACTTTTGGAAGAAAAACTAATTTTTGAATTAAAACTTAAATTTTCTGGACTAAAAATTTAGGTTTCAAAATCTCTCAAAGAAGGATCAAGTGGATCATTTAAATCTAACTCCAAAACCCCTACTCGTCGAATATGTTGGCAACCTCAAGTATTTCTCATGGCAAGAAACCAATATCATCTCCATTAATTTTTTTATTTTTTTGGTCAAATCCTTTTTGAAGAAAGGAAGAAGTTTTATTAAAAAAAGATAATAACAAGCCAAAGGCCCACAAACAAATATTGACAATACAAAAAGGGGCCACCTGAACAATCTTACAAAAGCCCAATCCAAAGCCCAAAAACTGATACAGAGCCCTGGAACATTCCAGTGTGCTTCCACTACCGCAACAGTGATTTCCGATCATCCAAAACTAAATACCCAAATCAACGCCACAACTCCCACCAATCAGCACCCTAGAGAACAAGCGAAGTGCAACCCTGTCTCCCAGCCACGATTGCCGCACCGGTCTCAGCTAGAAAATGAAAGGAGCCCATAGAAATACCATGGACAACACTGCCAATAAAGGCAGAAAGAGAGAAGGAGGTGGTGTTGGAAACACCCGAGCCGGTGTAACTGGAACTCTACACACCTTCTCAAAAGAGCGCCTTAAAACACCATGAAATCTGACAGTAGACCAGATCAGAAAAGGTCGAAGAAGATGGATGCCCATAAGGAGTACCGAACTGGATAAAACGGGAAATAATGGGGAGAGAGGAAGCAAAAGGAATGTGTGGATGCACAAAATCAGCGAAGACTTTGGTACAACAGAAAGTGTCAGGTTTTGTGACCTTCGCTTGGTTGCTTCGGTCACTAGTGAGGATAAGTACGTAAATGAATAGAGACAGAGAAGCAAACACAGGATGTACGTGGTTCACCCAGATTGGCTACGTCCACGGAGTAGAGGAGTTCTTATTAGTAGTGAAGGGCTTACACAAGTACAAAGGATCAAGCTCTCAATTTAGTGAGTTCTTGTGAATGATTTTAACACAAATGGCATTAGGCCATATTGTGGGGGAATGACCCCTATTTATAGAAAAACTTGTAGCTTTGTCACATTGACATGTGTCATGTTATGATTGGTTCTTGATGTCGACACGTGCTGCGCTCTGATTGGCTTCTAATCTTGACACGTGTCGAGTAGTGATTGGCCTCCTGGTCGGAAGGGAACTCTTCTGGGTCCTTGACAGTATAGCGTTGGCCGGTGCTCGGTAGTTTCGGGATTGGTCAAGTATGGTACAAACAGTGCTCCCCTAAGTTCCCGAGTGAGGGAAACTCCTCAGTTGGGGACTTGCAAGATCCAATCCCTTGAGTAATCACGAAACTTCTAAGTACCGAAGTATGGTCTGATCTTCATCTGCCCTTCTCTGGAAGTACCTTTCCTCCATCCGGGAATGGTGTACTTAGCTGATGAAGATGCACAAGGTAATGTATCAATTTCACTTTGAAGCTTACTTGTAGTTTCGGGCTTGGTCAAGTGCGATACAAACCCTATAGTAGGAGTCCCCCAAGTCGCCGAGCTAGGAGATCTGCCGAAAGAGGTGACAGACAAGATAAGCAGTCAAACTTCCAAGTAAGCAACCCAGGATCAGAGATTTGACTTCGGCTTCCGGTTGATTGTTCTTCTTCTCCTTGTCTCTCATTCAACTGTCAGGATAAGGAGAAGCAAATGGATAAGAGATGATATGAGATACTTTTGCTTTTGAAGAAGTAACTTTCCACAGGCTTATTCTTGAACTGTGCTGGAGGGTTTTCTGGTGCCCTTCAGAGTATAAGGCCGACTCAAAAATTTGAGGGTCAAAACAAGTCCATCAAATCTAGAGTACGTTCGACCTTGATGATATGGGATACTTTTGCTGTTGACGGAATAATGAATGTGGTATGGAAAGGTGTCGTGCTGTAGTGATCTGTTTCAGCCCACCGTTGAACCTTCTGCTTCAATCTTTTACATGGCAGAAGTGGTGTGCAACCTTTGCATTTCAATGGTCCTTCAGAACATTCCTTCATAGTGACTCATCCCCGCTTGGCAGCTTCAGTGTAAAGAGCCAATATCTGATCAACTGTCATGAGGTATTTGCCGGTGGAATTCGTGACCTTGACAGCAGTTGAGGATGAGTACTCGAGAGCAATGCTAAGTAAGCAACCAGGCAAAGGCTCCAGGCAGTCAGTTCCAAATTGGAGGTTTGATTTCAGGTTCCGACTGACTGCTCTCTTTCTCCTTGTCCTGCAGGTGTGGACAAGGACAAAGACAAAGACAGGGAGAAAGCATGATATGGGATACTCTTGCTTTCGACCCTGATGATATGAGATACTCTTGTTCTTGGTGTGGCTTATTTGCTGAGGTATTATCGGGGGGAAATAAAGCTGAGTATTTCGAGAGGTTATGTTGAGGGTGCCTTTTCGAATGCGAGAAAGGGTTGAGCATTTTTGCAGGTTTGCCTGTCCGTTGAGGAGGGAGGTCAATGTATATAGGGATTTCCCAATAACAAGTAGTAATGCTATTCCTTTACTCTTCTTGGTCACAGCAATGTAGTGGGAGCTGCCAGCTTCACGTGTTTTAATTTTGTCAGAGCACTTTAAAAAAGTGGTATGTGGTATCTGGAAAGCTGATATTACGTGTGAAGATTACAGACAAGCTTTATCTAAGGAAATCTGGCTCTCGAAGTTCTGAGAGTTGTGCCTCTTCGGTTTTCGAACAAGCAATCTCGTCGAGGATCTGACTCTCGAGATTCGGAAAGCAGTGCTACTCCGGTTTTTGAGAAAGTAATTATGTTGGGAGTCTTTTCTCGAATGTGAGTAAAGGTTGGACGTTCTTGCCAACCTGTCTTGCCGCAAAACACGGAGGTCGACACACATAGGGACTTTCCAGTTGTCAAGCAGTGGTGCTGTTCCTTTACCCTTATGGGTAATAGTAGGGTAGCTGGAACTTCGAAATTCTCGTGCCTAAACTTTGTCAGAGATCTTTGACAAAGTTATATGTGGTACCCGAGGAGTTGATGGTGCATATGGAGAGCGGTGATTGAACAGTAAGATTCACGTGCTTTCTACTTCACCAGAAATCTTCGACAGATTGCCCGTAATTTCCGCAAAGCTGATTGTGCATGTGACAGGTGCTGACGAGGCTGAAAAAGCAGGTGCTTCTTCGATTTCTGAGATCGGCCCTCGTGGTCTCTGAGCAGCCCAGCTTTTGAGAAAGCAAACGCCTCTTCGATTTCTGAAGCTCCGTCGAGTGCAGATTTTTATAGAGGCTGGCATTAAGTTCCACAGCACACTTGAATCTCTACCAGTAGAAGCTCATTTCTTGCACTTCTAAGATCTTGATTTGTCTGACCTCTTCCTTCTTCAACACATTTGAAAATGTCTGGACCCTCCGACCGTCGTTTTGACTTGAACCTTGGAGAAGAGACAGCCACGCCTTCTCCAGACAACATATGGCGCCCATCCTTCATATCCCCTACTGGTCCTCTTACCGTTGGGGATTCTGTGATGAAGAATGATATGACCGCTGCAGTGGTGGCCAGGAACCTTCTCACTCCCAAAGATAACAGACTACTTTCCAAACGGTCTGATGAGTTGGCTGTTAAGGACTCTCTGGCTCTTAGTGTTCAGTGTGCAGGTTCTGTGTCTAATATGGCCCAACGCCTATTTGCTAGAACCCGCCAAGTTGAATCATTGGCTGCTGAAGTGATGAGTCTCAAACAGGAGATTAGAGGGCTCAAGCATGAGAATAAGCAGTTGCACCGGCTCGCCCATGACTATGCTACAAACATGAAGAGGAAGCTTGACCAGATGAAGGAATCTGATGGTAAGGTTTTACTTGATCATCAGCGGTTTGTGGGTTTGTTCCAAAGGCATTTATTGCCTTCGTCCTCTGGGGCCGTACCTGGTAATGAAGCTTCAAATGATGAACCTCCAATGCCTCCTCCTTCTGGGGTTTTGTCAAGTGATGAGGCTCCGGATAACCACCCTCCGGTGCTTTCTCTTTCTGGGGCTCTACCGACTGCTGAGACTTCCCCTAAGCAACCTTTGTGAAGGCTTCCTTTTGTTTGTTTATTTTGACTCATGTATATGTACATATTTGTGGCTTATCGAAAATATTAATAAATAAGCTTTGCTTCATTTCAACATATTGTGTTAAATACACCAAAGCCTTCTTCATAAAGTTCTTTGAATTTTTGCTTTTGTTGAAACCTGTATTGTTGAAGCTTTGTGAGTGAAGCATGTAGTTTGAGGTAGTGTTCCCTTAATTTCCCGAGTGAGGAAAACTTCTCGGTTGGAGACTTGAAAAATCCAAGTCACTGAGTGGTTGTGAGACTGTCGAGTGTCAAGGTGCAGTAGCATATGGTGGGAGTCCCCCAAGTCTTCAGGCGAAGAGAGTTGCCGAATGAGGTGTCTAGCTAGTAGTCAATGTCATGAGTAGGAAAACTTCACTTGTTTCTTTTCGAAGTGGTAACCCAGGGCTCGTTCTTCATATATTGTTTTTTTTTGTTATGAAGATGTGTTAGGCCCAAAGAAGTGGAGGCCTAGGCCCTTTTTTTTTTTTTTTTTTTTTTTTTTTTTTTTTTTTTGTCGACTGAGTGGGATGTTTTCAGCTGAATCCAAATAGGGGGATGTTTTCAGCTGAATCCAAGGAGGGGGGAAAGCATGACTCATCATCATTTGTCATGATGTTGTTCCCACACTTCATCATCATGTACTACTTTTCCTTTTCTTCTTTCATAATATGCCATCAATGTGTTTAATTTTCTTTTGCTTTGCCTTTCCTTTTTGGCTGGAAAGATTGCCATCTTTCCTCACAATCGGATTTGCTGCAGTCTTGTTGAAGGAAATGTGGGTGTTGGAGCTAGGTAAACCAAGGAGGGTGTCTATGTAGAGGGAGTGGTAGCTTTTCAATATAACACCATTTTCTGTGGCTCAAATCGCAAAACCATCTTCATGAAAGTTGTTCCTTAGCTCGTGAACTACAACATATCCGAATTGGAGATCCATCGGAGCAGTACAACTCCAGAAATTCAGGTATGATGAGTGATTGTTCGTCATTTGTATATCAACGCGTCAGACTTGTTGTGAGCTTCAAAAACTCCATTTTCTCTTGCTCAGATCAACATACTTTCTTCATCGAAGTTGTTCCTTAACTTGTGAACTATAACATATCCAAATTTGAGGTCCCTCGGAGCAGTATAACTCCAGAAATCCAGGTATGATGAGTGACTGTTTATCATTTGTCTGTCAACCCGTCAGATTTGTTGTGAGCTTTGAAACTCTATTTTCTCTTGCTCAGATCAGCATGCTTTCTTCATCGAAGTTGTTCCTTAACTTGTGAACTACAACATATCCAAATTTGAGGTCCCTCGGAGCAGTATAACTCCAGAAATCCAGGTATGATGAGTGACTGTTTATCATTTGTCTGTCAACCCGTCAGATTTGTTGTGAGCTTTGAAACTCTATTTTCTCTTGCTCAGATCAGCATGCTTTCTTCATTGAAGTTGTTCCTCATCGACTCTTTCATAACATATCAAAAATTCAGGATGAACTAACGGTTAAATATTTCCAGATCTTCGAAACATCACAACAGCTTCGAAATCTGCAAGAAGCCGACTATCATGTTTGGAGCTTCAACACTTTAATTTCCGTCGCTCAAAAAGAAACGATTCCTTCTTGAAAGTTGTTCATCTGCTCAAGAACTAGAGGGTGTCCAAAATTCAGCTCCATTGGAGAAAAGCAGCAGCTGCAAAAATTTGATAGGGGAAAGGAGGCGAAGCTTTGTTGGATTTCTAGGCTGGGGAAGATTCCAGTTTTTGTAGCAACTTCAGTACTGGTGAATTGCTTGTATTTTTGTCCATAACTAAATTTTGGACTTTGAATTATTATTTGATCTATTATAATATGTTTGGGAACATATATAAGTGAATAAATAAGAAGGAAGATTTTGGGCCCTTGTGGGTGTAAAACAAAAAATGTTTATGTTTACCCAAGTGTTTTTGTACAAGTTCAAGGGCATCTTGGGTTTTGTGAACAAAATTTGTTTATTTGGAGCAAGGTTTTGTGTTGAAGCTTTGTAGGTGAAGCTTTGGTGTTGAAGCTTTCTAGGTGAAGCTTTGATGGTGAAGCTTTGTAGATGAAGCTTTTTAGGTGAAGCTTTTTTAGGTGAAGCTTTGTAGGTGAAGCTTTTTTAAGTGAAGCTTTTCGGGTGAAGTATTTTGGGTGAAGCTTTGTGGGTGAAGCTTTTTAGGTGAAGCTTTGTGGGTGAAGCTTTGGAGGTGAAGCTTTTCGGGTGAAGCTTTTCGGGTGAAGTTTTTTGGGTGAAGCTTTGTGGGTGAAGCTTTTTAGGTGAAGCTTTGTGGGTGAAGCTTTGGAGGTGAAGCTTTTCGGGTGAAGCTTTTTGGATGAAGCTGTTTTTTTTTTTTTTTTTTTTTTTTTGGCGCTTGACACGGTCTTCATTTGCTTGTTTTGTAGTGATTGTGGAAGACGGATTGCTTTCTGATTGAGAAGGGTTCCGGCATCGCTTTGCACCATCTTCATGTGGGTAATATAGGAACTTCCTTATGTTTTGATCATGCATGTAGTGATAGAATTTGTTTCTTCTTATTGTAGATGTCAGAGCCTGGAAGTTCTAGTGATGAGGGCTCTTCTAGCTTTAGCTCTAAGTCTGAGTCTGCAATGTCGGAGTCTTCAGGGTCTTTGTTAGAGTCCGGTACTAGAGAAACATTGGATGATCTTCCTAACCGTCAAACTTTAGCTATTGCTAGTTCTTCCTCCATGGCGTTGGGTGAGGGGGTTGTTTTTGATGCCATACCCATAGTTCGCTCTGAGTTCACAGCAGACCATCTAAAGAATAACTTGTTAGATAATGAGAAACAGGTTGAGGCGCTAAGGCAGTCATGTAATATCCCTCGTAGTGTAGGGATACGTTTGGTACATGATGAAGAATGGCCTTCTGAGCCTCCCCAGGGTCATGTTATGTTCTACACCTAGATATTACTGACTTTAGGGGTGAGACTACCTTTACATCCGTGGTTGCAAAAGATGTTATCTTTGATCGGATATGCACCTGGGCAACTCAATCCTGGTTTCTGGGATACTTTGATTGGATTTTATATCATTTGGATGGAGTGTGGGTTGTGTGAGCCTTCCTTCCATCAGTGGCGTTACTGTTACAAGATGCGCCCAGCAAAATCATGCACTGGTTATGCCGAGTGTGCATGTCGGAGTGAGAGAGAGCGTATTGTGTATGGTAAAAAAAAGGCATACTACACATGGAAAAACCGTTGGTGCTTTCTGTATAATGATTGGGAGTATGATAAGGGTGTCACGCCTGAGCGACGTGTGCTTACTCACTTCCAGACTGTAGGTTGTAACGTATCAACCGTTCGTACTATTTGCTATTTGTTGTGGTCTTTTCTTGCTTCTAATACTTTGCTTCATGTAGTGACGCGGGGCACCATCAAACTGTTTGGGCAGGAGCTATCTGACATAGAGAAGGTGTTGAGGGTGCCCAAAGAGGATAGACACTTAAGCAAGCTACGACCCTTATTTCGTCGGTACGGTTTCCAACCCTTAGTTTCCGAGAGCCAGGGACGATCGAGTAAGTTGTATCCTTCATGTAAACTTTGCTCTTTTCCTTACTTTATTTGGAAAGTTGTATTTCTTATTTTGATTTTCCTTATGTAGTGGAGAAGGTAAGCAAGAAAACAGGGACTAGCACCCATAAAAGGAAAGCACCAGTGTTAGTTCCTTCGGAAGACATCCTACCGCATAAGAAAATTCATAAGTTCCGAGGGGAACCATCCGTTAGACCTAAGTCCCAAGATGGGGTCCTTAAGGGGCCTGCCTTTAGGAAGACTGGAGTCGAGGCCGTTGAAAATGCTGCTGCCGTAGTTGCAGGAGAAGGGAGCCGACTGTTGCCTCCTCCTCTTACTATGGAGCACACTGTCCAGGAAAGTGATCCTGGTTCCCGCCATGAGGGGAAAGGCAAGGAAAGAGTTGGCAGTGTCCCGTGGAAGGACTTGAGGGTTGCCACGCGGCCAAAGGATTTTGGGGATATCAACAATTGCTTGGCAGGGCGTCGATTCGCCTTCGATGAGCTCGGAGAGCCCTTAGCTAAGGATGAATCGGATTGCGACCGGATGTTGAAGCTGTCTTCATATGTGAGTGTTACTTTGTCATTTCCTTACTTTTTCCTCTTTATTATCATTATTTAGGTAGTGATGATCGTCTTACCATGCAGGTCATGGCCGAGTATCACGACAGACTGCAAGAGGTTGAGCGGTACAAGGCAAAACTGAAGGAGAATAAACAGCTTGTGGACGAGGCCCGAAGGAATAAGGGACTTTTGACTCAGGCTCTCCAACTGAAGGACGAAACCATGGAGAGCTTGAAAAGGCGAAATGGTGAGAACCTAAGGCTTAAGAAATTGTTTGAGGCAACTAAAAAACAGTTGGAGGTGGTTACCTTGGAGGTATCCAAGGTTAGGGGAGAATTGGATGGTGCCTTAGTTGAGATTTCTGAACTGGAGAAGATCATTCCAACTGAAAGGGAGGCTGCTGTGCAAGAATACTTAAGTTCTTCGACCTTTCATCTTGCTATTAAACCCTACTGTGCTCAAGAAGCTCGCTTTGAAAAAAGGAAATGGATGGCCGTCCTTGATCATTATGATGATGGGAGCATTCTTCGAAAATACCACGAAGATATAGATGAGCATCATCGAAAGGGCGAGACATTTGTCCTTGCTGTTGATCCTAGCAGCGAAGATGAGTCTGATAATGAAGGTAATGCTGATGCACAGACTCATCATGGTGAAGAGGATCTTGGGGATGCAGAGGATGATGGTAGGACGCGGAGTGATACTGCCAGGGGTTCGGCTTCAGATGAGAATGAATATCAGTGTCTTTACTATCTGCATGTATTCTGGATGTAGTAGTCTGATGTGTGTATAACATGTGCCCATGTTATAAGCTTGAGAGTTTTGGATTTTAGGTGTTTATGAGTGTTTGCACTATTATTAATGCATGTTTGGCTATGTATGAATAGATCTATTGTTTGGATATAAGCCATTGTTTGGTTGTTCCTTTCTTTGTATAGTCTTGTCGACACATACTTAGATTTTGTTTCGTGTTGGATATATCTGCTTTGAGGTTTCAACACTTGAGTGTTCCCTTGCTATGAATGTAAAAGAGTGAGGGCTGAGTTGGCTAAATTACCTCTTTATTGAATTCATTGCCAAATGGCCTTCATTACATAGGATGCCGAACGGCTATAGCTCAACACTTGTACATCGTGAGTCTATTTGTAGTAGTACTTCAAGTGATCAGCGTTCCATGGATGGCCAAGGGTCTTGCCATCGGAGCTTCTAAGTGTGTAAGAGCCAGGGCGACTGATGCCAATGACTTCATACGGTCCATCCCAGTTTGGACTAAGTGTGCCTTCACTCGGGACTCTGTCGCAGAGTAATCTTTTCTTTAAGACCCAGTCTCCTATTTTGAAAGAACGAGGCTTGACCCTAGAGTCATAATAGTTGGAGATGCGCTGCTTGTAGGCGACATTCCTCAAATGAGCTTGGTTTCTGTGTTCCTCGACTAAATCCAAGTTGAGGGTGAGTTGTTTGTCATTTTCACTTTGAATGTAGTTCTGGACTCGGAATGTTGCTTGCTCGAGCTCAACAGGGACAACCGCCTCTGTGCCAAAGGCAAGTGAGAATGGAGTTTCTCCTGTTGAAGTCCGATATGAAGTGCGATATGACCAAAGAACTTGGGGTACAAATTCTGGCCAACAGCCTTTAGCTTTGTCCAAGCTGGTTTTCAAAGTGCGCTTGATTATTTTGTTGATGGCCTCAACTTGTCCGTTAGACTGGGGATGAGCTGGAGAGGCAAAGCATAAGTTGATGTTGAACTTAGAGCAGAACAACCTGAACTTCTTGTTGTCAAACTGTCGCCCATTGTCAGTGACTATCGCATTGGGAATGCCGAATCTACAAAGGATGTTCTTCCACACGAAGTCTTCTATCTTTGCCTCAGTAATGGTTGCCAAGGGTTCTACTTCGGCCCACTTTGTGAAGTAGTCCACTGCAACGACTGCGTAACAGACTTTGCCCTTCCCTGCCGGCATTGGGCCGATCAAATCAAGTCCCCACTGGGCGAAGGGCCAAGGGCTGATCATAG
The DNA here is from genome assembly GCF_042453785.1 of Malus domestica. Taxonomy (NCBI): domain Eukaryota; kingdom Viridiplantae; phylum Streptophyta; class Magnoliopsida; order Rosales; family Rosaceae; genus Malus; species Malus domestica. The sequence goes on along the minus strand of NC_091662.1, from coordinate 32,541,119 downwards.
GAGTAAGAGGCTCTGGAGGGGAATGAGGAATAGTCGCATATCGTTGACATTTGTCACATGAGCGGGATACTTTGATGGCATCCTGGTGGAGTGTTGGCCAGTAATATCCTTGGCGAAAAGTCTTGTGTGCTAGGGACCGAGATCCAGCATGATCTCCACAAACTCCCTCATGTATTTCCCGAAGGACGATTTCCGCCTCGGCAGGCGTAAGACACCTTAAGTATGGCAGGCTAAAACCTCGCTTATAGAGTTGATCATTGATGATCAGGTAGCAGGTAGACTTGTATCGAATTTGCTTAGCCTGGACTTTATCATTTGGGAGGGTGCCATGAGCAAGGAAATTATAGATCGGGGTGATCCAACTATCCCCCTGTTGTAAGTTGCATACTTCTGCGGCCATGGTGCTTGGTGTTGCCAACAGTTCGACATGAATTTTTCTTCCAATCTTGTCTTCCACAGCCGAGGCGAGGCGAGCCAGGGCGTCTGCATGACTGTTTGCCGCTCGAGGAACTTGGGTGATCTGGTAGTGGAAGTGCTTGAGCAAAAGTTGTGTTTGCGCAAGATATGCTGCCATGGAGCTGTCCTTAGCATCAAAGTTGTTGGTAACCTGGTTGACCACCAATTGGGAGTCACTGAAAATATCAATTTGTTTAACCCCGAGGTGTTTGGCCAAACGTAATCTTGCTAGAACGACTTCATACTCGGCCTCATTATTTGATGCCTTGAATTTGAAACGAAGAGCATACTCCATTGCTACTTTGTCGGGTGTAGTCAAGACTAGTCCCGCTCCACAGCCCTGTTGGTTGGATGAGCCATCAACATACAGACTCCATGCTGGGGTTGTTGGTTCTATCTTCTGAGCTTCCGGGGGTAATGAAGCCACTGCTTCAGGTGTAGAAGCAATGTCAACCGGATATGTGAAGTCGGCAATGAAGTCTGCCACTGCTTGGCCCTTCTCAGCTGGCTTTGGTTGGTAGGAGATGTCAAACTCACCCAACGCTATTGCCCATTTGATCATTCGCCCTGAAGTGTCAGGACTTTGGAGTATCTGTCGAAGAGGATAATTGGTAAGCACGATGATGGAGTGCGCTTGGAAGTAAGGGCGGAGTTTTCGAGCAGACATGACCAATGCCAGAGCCAATTTCTCAATGTTAGAGTACCGTGTCTCCGCATCTTGTAAGGCTTTGCTAGCGTAGTAGACAGGTCGCTCAATATTCTCATCCTTTCGAATGAGAACGGAACTTACGGCTGAAGCTGATACCGATAGGTAGATAATGAGAATGTCTCCTACCTCGGGCTTGGAGAGTAGAGGGGCTTTACTCATGTACTCCTTGAGGTTTTTGAATGCCTCGGCACATTCATCAGTCCATGTAATGTACTTCCTACTTCCCTTAAGTGCTTTAAAAAAGGGAGCACATTTGTCTGTGGCCTTAGAAATGAACCTGGTTAAGGCTGCCACCTTGCCAGTAAGGCTCTGGATGTCCTTTGAAGTTACCGGTTCCTTCATGTCGAGGATTGCTTTGATCTTCTTGGGATTAGCTTCAATGCCTCGTTGGCTAATCATGAAACCTAAGAATTTGCCAGAGCCTACGCCGAAGGCACATTTGTTGGGGTTTAACCTCATTCGATACCTCTTCAAAATAGTGAAAGTTTCAGATAGGTTGGTGATGTGTTGGTCAGCATGTTTGCTCTTGACTAACATATCATCAACGTAAACTTCCATGCTCTTCCCAATCTGCTCGGCGAACATTGAGTTGACTAGTCTCTGATAAGTCGCTCCTGCATTCTTTAGGCCGAAAGGCATGACTTTATAGCAGTATAGTCCTCTGTCGGTAGTGAAGGCTGTGTGTTCTTGGTCTGAGGGGTTCATGAGGATTTGGTTGTATCCTGAATAAGCGTCCATAAAGCTCAAGAGCTCACACCCTGCCGTAGAGTCTATAAGCCTGTCAATAAGAGGAAGAGGGAAACTATCTTTCGGACACCCTTTGTTTAGGTCGGTGTAGTCAACACACATCCTCCACAAGACCTTTTGAAGCGAAAGACTTTCTTTGGTCGGATTTTTCCTAACAAGGACCACATTTGCTACCCATGTCGGGTAATTGACTTCGCGGACAAAGCCTATGCCTTTGAGTTTTTCAACTTTTGCTTTCATTGCCTCGTATCGTTCAGCGTCATAAGATCTTCGCTTCTGTCTCACCGGCTTGATCTTGGGGTCAATACTCAAACGATGACAGATGACATCGGGAGAGATGCCTGGCATGTCCTCGTATGACCAGGCGAAGACTTCAGTGTTCTCTTTCAAAAAAGATATCAATGCTAACCGAAGGGGTGGTGACAATGTGGTGCCAATATTCACCATGCGGTTTGGATGATCTCTTGAGATAGGTACCTTCTCCAACTCTTCAGCAGGTTGGGCTTGCTGGGTGAAAGAGTCATCTCGAGGATCATCGGGTTGATTGTTGCTATCAGGAAGATCCAAGTTCGCTTCATCTAGGCTGGTCTTTGTGACTTGGTCATGTACAGACAGGGTTTCCTTGGGTCCGAGCAAGTGTTGTTGCTTAACTGAAGTGTTGTAACATGATCGTGCACTAAGCTGATCTCCTCTGATGTAGCCGTTGCCATGGGGGGTTGGAAATTTCATCAACAGCATATGCGTGGATACCATAGCCTTGAGATCATTGATGCCTGTGCGCCCAAAGATGACATTGTATGCCGTTGGGCAGTCAACCACTAGGAAGTTAGTGGTAATGGTAGCCGTGTAAGGGCCTGTACCAATAGTAAAGGGTAAATGTATGCTCCCTAAGGGTTGCACGATATCACCGGAGAAGCTTATCAGAGGAGAAATCGAGCGATCGAGCAAGTGTTCAGCTACACTGAGTGCCCTGAAAGCTTCGGCAAACATGATATTGACCGAAGCCCCTGTGTCTACGAGGATTCGTCGAACATCAAAGTTGGCTATGTGAGCCTCCACGATCAATGGGTCGTTATGAGGGTAGATGATGTCTCTTTCTTCCTCAGGGTAGAAACATATCGGATCCCAATTAGGCTTTTGATACTTCCCTCCCCTGATGTCTTCCACGTGAAACACTTGGTGACTAGGCCTCAGACTTCGTTCACTGTTTTTCATGGCCCTATTGGAAGATTCAGATACGGGTGTGCCGCCGCTTATGGAATATATGACATTCACCTGGTGTTGGTTACGGTTATCCCTTTGAGGGTGAAGAAGGAATTGATCAATTTTTCCTTCTCGTGCCAAAGCTTCAATACGATCACGGAGGATGATACATTTCTCGCTATCATGGCCGTTATGCTCATGGTAGCAACAAAACATGCCCGCGTTATTCGGGGGCGTGTAATCTGGGTGCCTCGGCTTTGGCTTTGGTATCAGGTGAGCTATGCTGGGGTAAATGGCCGCGCATGTGGCATTCAAGGGCGTGTATGTCTCATACCTTGGGGTAGGGGGTATCTTGACGCGGGTTTGACCCACTGCATTGACTGCCTGGGGGCGAGCGTTATTGTGGCGATACCCTTGGTTATCGGGATAGTGTCCCTTACTCTTTTTACTGAAAGGAGAGTGGTGAGGATGGAAATCCTTCCTCTTGCCTTGAAATTGATATGTCTATTGATTCGGTGAAGCATTATGCAAGGCATGGGGAGGTGCCACTGCTGTTTGGAAAGTCGAGGTCTTCTCATTTAGGTGAGTCTGGCTTCCACCTCCCACTTGTTGATAAAGGATGGTTGTAGAGGGTTTCTCCTGATATGTCTTTGCCTCGGCGGAGGCATGGTTATAAGCCTGCGCCATCACCTCAGAGTAAGTCTTCCAAGTATTGGCATTGATCATGTATTTAAAGAAACAATCACGTAGGCCTGCCGTGAAGGCTTTGAGGGCAGTCTTGTCGTCTGCCTCGGCACACCGGGAGTATTCATGGCTGAAGCGGCCAGCATACATACGTAATGACTCGTCTGGCTTCTGGCGGATAGTGTACAAGTCATCTGCAGAGTGCAAGCGATCGGTTTGGAAAATGTGTTGGGAAACAAATAGTTTCCTCAATTCTTCAAATGAGTCTACCGTCTCAGGTGTAAGACGACAATACCAATTTAGAGCTCCACTAGAGAGGGTGGAGGGGAAGAGAAGACATCGCTCTTCGTCGGTGTGCATCCGGTATGCCATGGTGGACTCAAAGAGGTTAAGGTGCTCAATCGGGTCCTCTTTTCCAGTATAAAGTTGCAAGCCAAGCTTTTGCTTTGTCTTTGCTTGAAGGGGGGTGTTGAGGATCCTCATTGTAAGAGGGCCAGGCCTGGGTTGGTTCCAGTCAGGTATTTCAGCCTGACGTTCAGCCTTCAACTTGTTTACTTCCTCAAGAAGTTGTAGGACAAGGGGGTCCTGAGCGGAGTTATGTGTCACTGGAGCTTTCTTTCGTAAATCTCCATCTCCTATTGGAATTAGGAAGGTTTGATCAAGGGCATGTGATTTTTCCCTGGACTCGCTGTACTGGCTTCCAGGGTATGTCTGTCGGAACACCTCTGAGTCCCCTGTACCCTCATGTCTCTCTAGGACTTGTTGCCCCTTCCCCAAATTGGTGGCCGGCTTGGGCCGTGGCAGGGGACCGAGTCTCTCAGAAATCCTTGGGTCATTAATCTTTGAGCTTATATGGATGGAATTCTCTCGACGTTGCTTCAGGAAATCCCGACAATCGCGAAAGACGGCTTTCGATCCTTCTGCCCCTTCAGCAAAGAGGTGTCTCCCTCCACTTCTCATGGTTCGGGTCGAAGCAACTGGGTTAAGAGAAGCCTCATGTTGATTATCAAGTCGAGGGGTAATCTGTTCCCTATCAGGGATATCTATGTCGAATGCATGTGACCCTCCATGTTGGAGGGCACCCAGTTGATGGTTGACTTCCACGGGGGCAACAAGCTCGCGTGTCTGAGCTTGCCTAGCTTCGTGGAGTGTCTCGAAGAGCTTCTCATATTGCTCCTGGAGGACCTCATTCCTCATTGCTATCTTGTTGTTCTGAGCTTCCAACTCATCGACTTTAGCTTGAAGAAGAACTCGTTTTCCTTCCTTCTTTCGTTGTTTCGCACTATGTGCAAGGGGGGTGTCATTCTGTGTGCTGTGGCTTCCTTCGCTTCCCATGTTGGAGAGGGATGCCTGATCAAAAGAAAGTGTACGAATGATAGAAACCAGCTTGACACAGCTGAAGAGAGTAGGAATAAGTGTCGTTTCCCACAGACGGCGCCAAATGTTGATGCACAAAATCAGCGAAGACTTTGGTACAACAGAAAGTGTCAGGTTTTGTGACCTTCGCTTGGTTGCTTCGGTCACTAGTGAGGATAAGTACGTAAATGAATAGAGACAGAGAAGCAAACACAGGATGTACGTGGTTCACCCAGATTGGCTACGTCCACAGAGTAGAGGAGTTCTTATTAGTAGTGAAGGGCTTACACAAGTACAAAGGATCAAGCTCTCAATTTAGTGAGTTCTTGTGAATGATTTTAACACAAATGGCATTAGGCCATATTGTGGGGGAATGACCCCTATTTATAGAAAAACTTGTAGCTTTGTCACATTGACATGTGTCATGTTATGATTGGTTCTTGATGTCGACACGTGCTGCGCTCTGATTGGCTTCTAATCTTGACACGTGTCGAGTAGTGATTGGCCTCCTGGTCGGAGGGGAACTCTTCTGGGTCCTTGACAGTATAGCGTTGGCCGGTGCTCGGTAGTTTCGGGATTGGTCAAGTATGGTACAAACAGAATGAAAGGAGGAAGAAGAAAGAAAGTGGCCAGAGCATCCACTGACCCTCGCCACGGCAAAGGCCAACGACAACGAAATCGTCGGGATGAAAGCTACTCACACTAAAGGTGGGAAAGACTCTCAAGAAGAGAGAAAAACTCTCACACTCGGGGAGAACTCTTATCTCCATTAATTTAATTGATTTAAATTAATTAATGTGGCCGTTATGATGCTTGCTCCTTACGAAATTAGGACTCCATAATTACTCAAACCAATACGTCTAAGTATTTTGAATATCAAATTATTCACCGCGTTAGTAACGGATTAATATCCATTAAATCTTATAATAAATAGCTGAGGTCAAGCATAAAGATTTAATAATTATGGAGATTAAATTTATGATTAAAATGTTCATAGTCTTCAAATATAATAAATAGCTGAGATCAAACATAAAGATTTAAATAATTTAATTGGGGAGTGGAAATTCTAACCTCAAAACTCAATCGCAGAAACGCGCAATCCATCGCCTCTCCCTATCTCACACCAATTAATCCAGATTAGTGAAAATCTATCAGTTAGCGTTAGGGTTTCATCTCGCGTTTTTTCCATCTTCTTTCTGAAATTTGTGGTTTATCTACTTGGAAAGGTATGTAAGCGGTTTGAATTTTTATTTATTTTTATTAAAAAAACTCTTTTTTTTTTTTGGTAAAATTAAAAAAACTCTTTCAATTAGTCTGTTGATTATGATGTTTTAATTAGAACACAAAATTCTGACCTGCTTTGATTCGGTTTTGATGTTTTGAAGGGATCCGGCGATTAGGTTAGGGCTCAGCAACGATTGATTTCTGTACATTTCGAATTCTTCGGCCTTGCATCATCTTTGAGTATGAAAGGAACGACTTTCTGGTGAGTTGATCGGTTCTTGCTACCAGCCGAAAATATGTGGTATCTGAATTTCCTTTTTAGCATGATATTGAAGCAAATTGTGGATTCTTTCAGCGTTCTCTCGTTTGTAATTCTTTGAATTGACGATATTACAGATTTTGCATAGGTATTTTCTGCCCAGCAGATTGAAGTTAGGGTTCTTTTTTGTGATTTCCAGGTACCCAGTGTAGTTAATTGTTAATTCGAGTTGGAAAATGCGGGGATATGGTAGAGATGTAAGTAAACTTTGAAACTGTCTTTAATTATATGCGATTACTGTTGACATTTTGATTATCGTTATTCCTAAGCTGTTTTTTTCCTTTCCTTGTTATTGAATCACATTAGTATTTCTGTTTATCTGGTGGTTGCTTTCGTGTAGGAATGCTATCAATCAGTCAAAGAATATGATGATTATGAGGACGAGGGATATGGGGAAGCGGAGGATGGAAAAAAAGATACAGATCGCACCAACGTAACTGTGGCACGTCTTGATTTTAGACAGTGCTTGAAAGAACAACATAGAAAGAAGTTGGAGATAGATGGTGGTTCTTCTCAAGCCAAGTCCTATGGAAAGAAGAAGCTACCCTATGATAAGTGAGTGACTACTGTTCCTGCCTCTTTTCATGTGATAAAAAACTCAGATTTCTTTACATTATAAGGACGGTGGTGATGGTCTTTGGCTTTCCTACCACTAATTTCATCCCTCTTTTAGAGGGTTTGAACTTATTTTTGTTTTAAATCCATTATGGTCGTTGCAAGGACATTTTGAGTCTCATATATATATATATATATATATATATATATCTAAATCTATACTGATGACAATATTTGATCATGTTATTTGAATTATATTAAAGCAATGAATTCAACCAAATAGTTGCTTAATGTATTGATTTTCTTCGTGGTATTTTATTTTTATTTGAAGCAGCATCGGGTACAGGTTTTTTTTTCCTTTTTTTGACACGTTAATTTTTTCAAAGGGGTATCACTCTGTTGAAATTTCATGGTTGCAAGGTATAATTCTGAAAGGTGTTTTAAATTGTTTCTACTTATCCCGCAGTTACGGATCTTTTTTTGGCCCATATCAACCAGTTATCTCTCAGAGAGTAATTCAAGTGACCCAGCAACTCTCATCTAGGGTTAATCCCCTTCAACTTGTACGTATTATGTTAATCTTTCAGCTTGTCCTGGAATACTTTATCATATCTTATCCTTTTCTCCACCTGTTATGTCTGCTCTTCTTGATGGTTTTGATTTTCCATTGTGGTGTCCTGAAACTTCTAATATTTAGTGGTATGTTATCTATTAGGAAATTGTAGAACTTTACTTTGCTCTGAGGAATTGATTTAAGTTCTATTTATTTGATATGATGCTTAGTGATTTTTTATTTTTTATTTTTTATTTTTACATTTGTAAATCACTTTGCAGTCCTCCTTTTTAATAGCAGATGAATTCATGAGCTCTAAGCTCCTAAACTATAGGGTATAGATCTCCCTTGTTATTTTCAATATTTTCACTATTTATGATATCCATAATTCAATTTAGGTTTTAGTAGAGTTTTCTTTTTGTAAATGATGTTGTCAACCTAAAGTAAAAACTCGCTCTTACTTTCTAAGCATTTGCTAGGAATCCTCTCCTTTTGGCGTTTCTTCTCGTGCAAACTCTTGCATTGATGTACTTAATAGTTAAACGTTCACGTACGCTCTTCCACTGTTATTAAGCATTCCTGTGCTTTAATTGATATTTGGATTTTAATGTATTTTGATTGGTCCGACTCTCCTCTATAGGACAAGAAAAGCTCTGGATCGACATCTTCTGGATCAAAATCTGTATCATATGGCCAGAAACCCAAAGTCATGAATGAGGTATTGGAGCAAATCGTATATTAGTTGTCCTTAAAGTCTGGATTTGTATTCTACTTGTCTTATTATCTATTAATGGGATTTCTGGTATGTACAGAAAAAAACTAAAGTTCAAATGATTAGGGAAATGAGAGATTACTCACAATTTTTCTCTAAGGATGCAGACTGTCCAGCTCCTGCCAAGGATTGTCCCCCTCAAAATGTCTCGCTTCCAAACTCTGGTGTGTTGATATTCTGCATCTGATCTTTCTGTTGGGCATTTTTCTATGCCGCTAACTTTCTTTTGTTCACTGAAGATCTTATAAAGGTTTTTTTTATTATGATGTTGAAGGGGTGAGGTCAAATCATATGGCGATGAAAATCAAACAGTCACTGGAAAGTAATGGAAGGAAACCGCCGACTATGAAAGAACAGATGCATTCTGAAGTTGGGTCCACTAAGTTAATTTCTGCACGTAGAAGAATTGATTCAAAATCAATGGGCACTAGGAAGCAGCTTGAAAGCAATGAAAATGGGTCGGGCCGGCCTTTAGGGTCAAAAGGGCTTCCTTTGAAGATGTCTGCTTCAACTACTGAGAGGAAGACTTCTGCACCTGGTGTGAAGAATTCCACCACGTCTGGTTTGCACAAACCACTCCCTCCAAAGTTGCAGTCATCTGTTTCAAGGCAGCACCTGACACAAAAAGCGGAAGTACATATGCCGTATACTAAGCCCAAAGCAAGACAGTCGACAGGATTGTCAAAACCTCAGGTTTGAAGCTCACTCACCATCTGCTAGATTTATGCTTTTCCTTCGCATAGTTCATTCTTTTAAGACCAGTCGTCTTTTATGATAATGCGTAATATCCTTTACCTATTGTGGATTTTAGCAGATGAGCATGCAACAATTGCAAAAGCAAACCTCACCCCGTACTATGTATGATAATCGTCCCAAGAAAAAAAGACGGTGTTCCGATGATCAGTATGACCCTGAGGCCGGGAATGTTCGTGATGTGATAAGAAAAATGTTTCGGTAATCTTTACTCCCACAAAACTTTTATGTCCAAATTTCATTATGTTAATGTGGTGAACATTCTAAATATATTTACGTTGGTTAGGGAGTTGTTATTTTTCACATATTCCCGATGATCAATTCCAAATTTCTGCAGTTATAATCCCGATAGATTTGCTGGTGATGCTGAAGACGATAGTGATATGGAGGCAGGTTTTGAAGATATTCAGAGGGAAGAGAGAAGAAGGTAAGAATCGTGATGTAACGCCCTTTAATTTGCAGGAAATAGTAACTTCAACGGGCTTCGATGGTTATACGGATATCCAAAATACGAACATGTTTTTTTTTTTAGCATTTCAAACATATGTATGGCTGATTATATATTATTTTGAACTTGTAGCGCGCTAATTGCGAGAAGAGAGGATGAAGAGCAAGCTAGGTTGATAGAAGCCGAAGAAAGAAAGGAACGGATGGCCAGGTTGAGAAAGCAAAAGAAGCGTCAGCTGGTTCATTAGAGAGGGAGCGACCAGAGGGAATAAATTTTGCCTCACTTTGATTAGTTCTTTGGTCACACACACCAATGAAAGTGGCACCGGTTTTTCTCTTTTATTTTTTTATTTTTTTAAATTTTTTTTTATCACAAACGGTTATTTATTTATTTATTTATAATAAAGTAACGACATTACACTAAGAGGTAAAAGAGATGGTTAGGCTTCACAATGGTTAGCAATAATGTAGTTCAAATTTGTCTTTGGCGAGAATCAAACTTAAGACCTCTCACTTATAAGTGAAGAGAAATACTACTAGACCGTAATACTAAGTGACATCACAAAGGGGATTTGGATACAATAATTATATGTATTAATACATCACTATCGATGATAATGATTTTATTAATACATATATTTACATGATTATACTTGACCATTAGAAGATGATGATTGTATTAAAAACGTACAAGTATTTTGTAGGCAATCCCCACTGAAGGTCATCAAATTGGTGAACCAGATCATGTATAATTACAGTTATTGAAGCAGATCATGTTCTCGACCTACTAAAAAATCTTTACTAATGGGTAATTAAAATGGGATGAATTGAATTGTTGATGGGTTGGAATGAAGAGGAGTTAGAATTGAATTCTTGTTGAACTTGTAAATAGATCTATTTGAGATATATCGGATTACAATAAATTTCTATAAAAATATTCACCGAATAACTGATGTTAAAATGGGAAAAAGGAAGAAAACCCAAGGTTCTAAAAAACGCTAGGCGCTAGTCGGGCGGCGGGCTAGCGCCTAGCGCCTAGGCGGCTAGGCGGGCGCCTAGGCGGCCTAGGCGGATTTAGGTAAATTTTTTGTATATCTTGTAAATAAGTGCATATTGACACCTAAAAAAAAACTATACTTGTATGGATAATAAAATAATGATAAAATGCAAATTAGGTACACTATTTCCATAGTATTGGATGAACTTGTAGTAAATTCATCATTTGCAAATTAGATACACCATTTCCATAAGTATACCACCATGAAACTGTGAACACGGAAAATTCCTGAAACGAAAGAGACAAGAACAACGTGCACAAACAAATATTTGTATTTTGATGATTTTGGGTTACAATCTCTCTCTATTTTGATCCTCTGATTCGATCTCCGTAAGGTGTTGATTTGTGGATATTTCATTGATCCAAGGGCCGTCGAGGCTTGATCTTGGATGAACTGTTGGAAGTTTCTTCAAAGGGCCGTGGGCTTGATCTTTGAAGGTGGATTTGAGTGGATCTTCAAAGGGGCTTTTGGGCTTGATCTTTGAAGAACAGTGACAAACGGATCTCCAAGGGCTTTTGGGCTTGATCTTGAAGAACAGTGATGAACAGATCTTCAAGGGCTTTTGGGCTTGATCTTGAAGAACGGTGACGAACGGATCTCCAAGGGCTTTTGGGCTTGATCTTGAAGAACGGTTGGATGTGTGGATTTGTCGACGTTGTTGATCCAAATGGCCGTTGGGGCTTGATCTTGGATGAACGGATGATGAACGATTGTGCTTTCTTCAAGGGCCGTCGGGGCTTGATCTTGAATTGGTGGATGGTTGATCCAAGGGCCGTCGGGGCTTGATCTTGGAAGAACGAAGAACGAAGAACGAAGAACACTTTCTTCAAGGGCCGTCGGGGCTTGATCTTGAAGGTGGACGATTGTTGATCCAAGGGCCGTCGGGCTTGATCTTGGAAGACCGATGAACGAAGAACGCTTTCTTGATTCTTCGGGAACCTGAATGCTTGAGAGCTTCGGAGTTTCAGACCTTCAGAGCTTCAAGAGTTTTGCCTAATGATTTTGGTTCTTCCCAAATGAATGAAATGGGCTTGTATTTATAGAATTTTCCAAGGCCTAATTTTGAATATAATATCCCAGATGAAATAAGTCGTTTCTGCCAAGTGTTGACACGTGTCCTATTTGATGACTTTTCCAACTCATTTCAATTTTCGTTGAGTCACACGCTACGTGTAAAATTTATGTAATACATGAGCGTTGACATTTTGATTTATCGGTCAACATTTATTTACCGAAATTTCGATGTCTACAAATGCCCCCACTTCAAGGCACGTCGTATACATGTGCTTGTCACGTGTAGGAGATGCGTTTTGAAGTCCCTTACTGTAGATGTTGATCCAAGGGCCGTCGAGGCTTGATCTTGAATTGGGTTGGAGATTTCTTCAAGGGCCGTTGAAGCTTGATCTTGAATTGGGCTTGAGATTTCTTCAAGGCCCGTTGAGGCTTGTTCTTGAACTTTTGTTTGAAATTTCTTTAAGGGCCGTCGAGGCTTGATCTTGAAGGTTGAAATTGGACCACAAGGAGCTTCATGTGGTAGATGATCTTTGGCTTTGGTAGTGGGTGAATCGGCACGTATTTTGTTGCGCTTGTTGACTTTCCACAGCTTTGATCTTGAACTGGGTTGAAGGATTTTCTGGATTCCTTCAATTGTTGATTTTCCACAGCTTATTCTTGAACTAGGTTTTGATTCAAGGGTGGTAGACACTTAATCTTGAATCGGACTTGTGATTTCTTCCAGGGCCGTCGATGCTTGATTTTGAATTTGGCTGGAAGTTTCTTCAAGGGCCGTTAATGCTTGATTCTTGAAAGCTGACTCGAACACATGGCAAGCAGGCACGAGGTGAAGGTGACGACTTGTTGCTTTGTTCAATCTTTCTAATTCACACCTGAGCAGTTTGGTCAACGGTATGATCTTCAAGATTGATGGGCTCTTCTTCCAGTTGGTGACTTGGTCTTTAAGGATTTGATTCAAGGGTGGTGAATCGGCACGTGCAGCCCACAACGCCTAGTAAGTCGACCCAAGAATTTGAGGGTCAAAACGAGTTCACCGTCCTCAGGCAGATGCGGCATCTTCTCGAGTTCTTCATCTCAGACTCTTTCTGCTGAGTTGACTGTGCATGCTGCATTCTTCTCTGCTTGTTTCTTCAGGCAGATGTGGCAGCTTCTCGAGTTCTTCATCTCAGACTCTTTATGCTGAGTTGACTGTGCATGCTGCATTCTTCTCTGCTTGTTTCTTCAGGCAGATGTGGCAGCTTCTCGAGTTCCTCAGTTCGGACTCCTTCTGCTGAGTTGACCGTGCAGACCGCATTCTTCTCTGCTTGTTCCTTTTGCCCTTTGTCTCCACATGCTGCAAGGTATCATTTTCACTTGCCTTATCTGTTCTCCAGGCAGATGTAGCAGCTTCTTTGGAAGTACAGCAGCAATGGGAGGGGGGGTACTTGAGAGCAGTGCCAGGTAGGCAATCAGGGAAGGGTTTCAAGCAGTCGGTTCCTTACCCGAGTTTGAGTGGAGGTTCCGGCATATTGTTTTCTTTATCCTTGTCTTTGTAAGTAAGAACAAGGACAAAGGAAAGGACAGGGAGAATGCATGATATGAGATACTCTTGCTTTCTACCCTAGTGATATGAGATACTTTTGCTTTGGTGTCATTTGTTTGCCGAGGTACCCCAAGGAATAAGGAACACTGAATGACTCGAAAGGCTTCGTTGAGAAAGCATATTTGGAGATGAAGAAAGACTCTGTATGTTTGCCTTGCTATGGAAGGTGAAGGTGGACAGTTATAGGAGGTCCCTTAATACCTGTAGAGGTACTATTCTTTCACTTGTGTCGGCAACTAACGCGTGATTGAACAGTAAACTTTCACGTGCTTTCTCCTTCACTGAAAATCTTCGACAAATTGCCCGCGATTTGCGCAAAGTTGAGTGCGCATATGACAGGTGATGACGCGGCTGAAAATGACTGGCGCCTCTTCGATATCTGGGATTGGCGCTTCGACAAATTACCCGTGATTTCCGCAAAGCTGAGTTTGCATGTGATGGGTGCGACGCGTCTGGAAAAGACTGACGCCTCTTTGATATCTGGGATTGGCGCTTTAACAAATTGCCCGTGATTTCCGCAAAGCTGAGTGTGCATGTGACAGGTGTTGACGAGGCTGAAATGACTGGCGCCTCTTCGATATCTGGGATCGGCGCTTCGACAAATTGCCCGTGATTTCCGCAAAGCTGAGTTTGCGCGTGACGGGTGCTGACGAGGCTGAAAAAGACTGGCGCCTCTTTGATATCTGGGATTGGCGCTTTAACAAATTGCCCGTGATTTCCGCAAAGCTGAGTGTGCATGTGACAGGTGTTGACGCGGCTGAAAAAGACTGGCGCCTCTTCGATAACTGGGATCGGTGCTTCGACAAATTGCTCGTGATTTTCGCAAAGCTGAGTTTGCGTGTGACGGGTGCCGATGCGTCTGGAAAAGCAAGATGCTTCTCCGATTTCTGAGCTTGCCTCTTCGATTTTTGAATGGCCTCTTCGAATTCTGAGCTCGCCTCTTCGATCTCTGAAATCCCGTCGAGTGCTGATTTTTTATAGAGGCACGCTGTTCGTTTCAAAGCACACTTGAATTTTACTTGTGAAAACTCCCTTCTTGCACTTCTAAGATCTTGATTCGTCCGACCTCTTCTTTCTTCAACACTTTGAAAATGTCAGGACCCTCCGATCGTCGTTTTGACTTGAATCTTGGTGAAGAGGCAGTCCCGCCTTCTCCAGACAACATATGGCGCCCATCCTTCATATCCCCTACTGGTCCTCTTACGGTTGGGGATTCGGTGGTGAAGAATGATATGACCGCTGCGGTGGTGGCCCGAAACCTTGTCACTCCCAGAGATAACAGACTACTTTCCAAACGGTCTGATGAGTTGGCTGTTAAGGATTCTCTGGCTCTCAGTGTGCAGTGTGCAGGTTCTGTGTCCAACATGGCCCAACGCCTATTTGCTCGAACCCGTCAAGTTGAATCGTTGGCGGCTGAAGTGATGAGTCTCAAATAGGAGATTAGGGGGCTCAAGCATGAGAATAAACAGTTGCACAAGCTCGCACACAACTATGCCATAAACATGAAGAGGAAAATTGACCAAATGCAGGAATCTGATGGTCAGACTTTACTTGATCATCGGAGGTTTGTGGGTTTGTTCCAACAACATTTGCCTTCGTCTTCTGGGGCTGTACCGCGTAGTGAAGCTCCAAATGATCAACCTCCGGCTTCTCTTCTTCCTGGAGTTTCGCCGAGTGGTGAGGCTTCAAACAATCAACCTCCAGCGCTTCTCATTTCTGGAGCTCTGCCGAGTGGTGAGGTGGCACCTAATCGTCCTTGAAGATCCCCTCTTGTAAATTTGATTTGATTTTTTATTATTATTTTTTTTTTTGTATGTACAATGCAATTTTATGTAATTTTTCCAGATGAATAAATAAAAAATAGATTTTATTTCTCTCAATGCATTTGTTTTTTTTTTTTTTTATATATATTTTTTTATATTTTTTTTGTATATATACATATATTATATATATATATATATATATATATATATTTTCACGTGGACTGATCCACCATTTCCTTTTTTTTTTTTTTTTTTTTTTTTTTTTAATTAATTAATTAATTAATTTTATATGCTTTTCAGATGCAGCACCACCTTCCTTTCCCTATATGGTGCCAGACGCACCATGTTCCCTCATCATCATTTTTATTATTTTATTATTTTTTTTTCTTTAATCATGGTGCAGTGTTCCACCATCTCATTTTTTTTAATATTTTTTTTTTTTGTATAAATTTTGATGATGGGATGGGGAATTTGCAGGGAGGACGAAGACGACGTAGAGCTGGAGTCGAGGCTTCATGACCGGCTAGTCGTTTGACGGCGGTTATTGAAGTTCTTCGCCGTTGCTGTTTGCCACTGCCACTACACAACCATTGCACCGCCACTGCATTCTTGTTGCCCTGCACCGCCGCCATTGCACAGCGACTACACAACCATTGCACTGCCGTTGCTGTTTTCTTGCGAAGATGAGGACACACCGTTGCCTAAGGACGAGCCGAGATGTTTTTTTGCCATGCAGAGGGTGACTCCTGGATCCTGCACAGAGCTTAGACAGCAGCAGCTGTAGCAGGCGGGTGGGGACGTTCAAGCGAACCAGTCGTCGCTGCCGCCGTCACGAGGACCCAACCGTCGCTGCTGCGGTAGTTGCCGACGATTCGATCTTCCATTCATAGCCTCAACTCCGTCACGGAGGAGGACGTCGCCGCCGCTAATGAAAACCACCAAGTGTTCATAGCCTTAACACTTGTTCCTTCGCTGCAACTTTAGGCTTCGCCGGAGCTGCTGCTTTCTTCTTCTCATCTCCTTTGAGAGTCTGACCAAAGCTAGAAGCAGCCGCGGACGACTTCTTAACTCCGGCGCTGGGCGAGGTCATTACGACGAAGATAGCAGAGACGGTTGCTACTGCAATTGGTGGAGGCGTTGACGGGCAGCGCATAAGCTGTTGTAGGTGCTTGGTGCAGACCCATTTGAGGTGAGCCTGCTGCACCCAGTTTGACGTTCAAGCCCGAGGGGAATGTATAAGCAACATGTTTATTGTGTAAGGATGAACCATTCCACGATGCTTCCCCACCAAGCACGTGGCTACATCTCGGTCCACTTGAAATTTCTGACAATCTGGCTTCGTCTGAGCATAATGTACTTTGAGGTACAAGTTTGTTTGTGTGGTCATCGGATGCAGGGTTGCTTTGAACCCTCTGTTCCCTCTCACGGACTGAAAACGGTTGCATCCTCCATGTCTCATTTTCTCCCATCCATCCTGGACCAAACTTGATTCCAACAGGCAAAACACTTGCAATTTTCTTTGAAGCAACCTTCCAACCAACAGGTCCAAGATTTGCAGCAAAACGAGCTAGACTCCTTGCATAACCATGCTCAAATTGTAGACCTACCGCCACAAGTTGCTTCCACTTTCCTTCACAACCAGAAAACATTGATAGCTCATCACCCAAAAGCCAGAGCTTGTGTATAAGTGTCACGTCTGTTCTCATCTACTGTAAAATGTTTCTTTCCATACTTTAGATCACTCCTCAATACAGAAGCTGGAAATTCATTCTCCCAGCCAGGCAACCAACTAGCACCAGTTTCACCACTAAGAGACCCATGGGGGCCTATATTTAATGCATCAGAAGACCTGAACTTATGGGGAGCAGGCCGTCTTAGATTGTATGTGCCGGACAAGCTAGGATTCTCTCCTCCAGAAGCAAGAGTAGTTTCTGATACAAATTGAGGACCTACACGATCAAGTGGAGAGCCTTCGATTGATTTTTTTATGCTCTTGCCAGGTGGCCTGCCTCTCCTCGCAATTTTTGGTTTCGGATCACCATCTTCGTTTACTTGCCTCAAATTTTCGAAGTCCTTTTTTTGCAAGCTCTTGTATAGATCGTGCCTTTATAGAAGCTCAATTCGCGAATTGACATCCTCATCCTCCCCGAGCTCAGTTCCAGCTCGTAGGCCAGAAAGCATGCACCCCGTAACCCGTCTTCCAGTTATCCAATTGGATCACCTTCTTCACCGCGAAGAACAAAACAAACAGTGCAATAATCATCACAATGCGCTGGACCTTGACACTGCGAACCGTAACAAGCACGCGGGTGAGGAATGCCAGCAACAACCCGACAATGGTGTACAAGAATCCGACAGCGAACCCCTCTGTTCCGAGCTGCATTCCGGAGCCCTGGTAAAAAAAATATGAGCTTGGAAGGATCCTCCCTATCAACCAAAGACATGGGCATGTTCCTAATGATGTTATGCATTGCTCCCGATACGCTGAAGAAGTAAACAAAAAACCGACCCCGCTAGCCAAATCCTCAGATCGTGAAGCAATGTCTTGCCACTGTAAACCTTCTTCGCAATGAACGGCATGCAGATCAGCCAGGCAATGGTGACGAACATAATCTGGTTCTTGGACAGCATCGGAGGCCGATGGATCGGACCCACGACGAGTTTGGTCTTGGACTGGATGAACTCAGACATTGACTCGGCCAATCGGGAGAAATCGCCCTGGTCCATCTGCGGCGACTCCTTCAGGCCGTGGGTGGGGATGACGGGTCCTGATTGTTCTCGATGAAGGAGGAGGCGACGACGGCGAACTCTTTGCGGAGCTCCTTGAGGTGAAGCTCCGACTTTTCGTGGAGCTTCGCAGCATCGAAGAAGACGAGGACCCAGTAGGGTCGCGGGGTTTTGACGGCGGTGAGGAATTTGGCGAGGGAGCGGTCGTCGAGGCGGATCACCCCAGAACTGGATCGGGATTGGAGGGAGAGGAGTTCGCTTGGTTCAGAATTTGAGGCTTTTGTTCGAATCCAAAGAAATCGTTGCTAACTTGAGGCTTCGAATCGAACTCGAACGGACTTTGAGATCTCAAACTTGTGGATTTTGGAGTTTGTGAGGTCGATTACTTGGGGTTTGGGTTCGAAGTCGAAGAAATCAGCGGAGTTAAAGTTGAAGATGTCAGTTGAATCCAAGTAATCGGATATTTCAATGGAGGATTCAAAGGTGGAAGAGGATTTGGAGCAGAACGAATCCGATTGGGCTCTGGAGAGGTCGGAATTGACCTCGGGACTCCATTGGTTTTGGGGGAAGCTGAATTTGGACAATAGGCTTGGGCCTGTGAAATGAAGGGAGCTTGCTTTGTAGCTGAAGTCTGAGCAGGCATTGGACTTGACTGCAGATTGGGCTTGTGGCTTGTGGCTTGAGCCTTTTGCTGCTGCTGGGCCGAGACACTCGTACATATATTTTTTTTTCTTTTTTTTTTCTTTTTTTTTTTATAAATACATAATAACATATGTATTTATTTATTTTTTTTGTAATAAAATTGACTTTTTTTTTTTTTTTGTAATGACATTGACTTTCTTTAATAAAATTTATTTATTTATTTATATTTTGATGTGACTGAACTCGAAATTGAATGCTCGAGTTGCCTACGTACCCTTCCAAACAAAGAGATCAAGTCAAAACGTAGTTCAAAATACATTTTTTTTTCTTGGTATTTTCTTTTTGTGCTGTTTGCAGTTTAACTCATGCAGGCAAGGAGTGTGTTGTGTCGCCTTTTAAACTCGTGCAAACCAGGAGTGTTTGGTGCCGTGGAGCAGTTTCAGCTCGTGCCAGCAAGGAACGTTGGTGTTGCCTTTTATGCTCGTGCAGACCAGGAGCTTAGTGCCATGCAGTTTAGACTCGTGCGAACAAGGAGCATTTGGTGCCGTGTTGCAGTTTCAGCTCGTGCAGGCAAGGAGCGTTGGTGTTGCCTTTTATGCTCGTGCAGACCAGGAGCGTTGATGTCGCCTTTTATGCTCGTGCGGATCAGGAGCGTTGTGCCATGCAGTTTAGGCTCGTGCAGGCGAGGAGCCTCGTTTCCTACAGTTTAGGCTCATGCGGACAAGGAGCTTTGTGCCATGCAGTTTAGACTCGTGCGGGCGAGGAGAATTTGTGAATTTTGTCAAGCAATTTTGGAGAGGCGTTCCTCACAATCTTCATAGCAAGGAGCCTTGACCGAGTGATTGAAGAAGTCTTCGGGAAAGAAATCGCGCATTGTGATGGCAATGGACGATCTTTGTGTCGCAATTTCATCATCTTCAACACGTTCATGTTGCTTTGAAGGTTGACAAGAACTGCTTTGCCCCCTTTCCGATTGGCGAACTTGTGGAGGAGACGTATGCTTCTTGTGCAATTTCTTAGGATTGACTTGAGTCCATCCTTCAACTTTGCTTGTCTTGGAGGATGCCCCCAGCGGTTGAGGTGAAAACTTTGAGTCGGAAGAGCCAGAAGTGAAGGTGGTATAGTTTGACTTCGCCACTTCGTCAAGATCTAGCTCGATGATTCCTTTCTGAGCCAGCTTCATGATGAGATCTTTCAGCACGAAACATTTTTCTGTCGGATGACTGATGAAGCGGTGGAATTTACAGTATCTTGGACTGTCGGTATGATTTATCTCTTCCGGCCGTCTGCACTCAGGCAAACTGATCACCTTCTTGTCCAACAGGTCATCCAGCATGGCAACCACATCAGAGTCGGGGAATGGATAAGTCTTCTCCTCAAGCTCCTTCAAAGTGCGTCTACGCATCTCTTGATCATGAAAAGCTTCGTTTTGAATCGCCTTGCCTCGTGTAGGGATTTTGACGGGAGCTGTGTTGACTGTCATTGCTTCTTTGGTGGATTTCCACGTAGCCTTCTCCACCTTTGGCCCAAGAACTTTGTCGTTCTTGTAGTCGGCGATCGGTTCCTTCTTCCCATGATGGGCGATGCTCAACTCCATGTCATGGGCGCGAGTGGCCAATTCCTCGAAAGTCCGTGGTTTAATGCCTTGAAGGATGTATTGCAAACCCCATTGCATGCCTTGGATGCACATCTCGATTGAAGAGGTTTCCGAGAGCCTGTCTTTACAGTCGAGGCTTAGAGTGCGCCATCTGTTGATGTAGTCAATGACTGGCTCGTCCTTCCACTGCTTTGTGCTCGTTAGCTCTAGCATGCTCACAGTGCGGCGGGTGCTGTAGAAGCGGTTGAGGAATTCCCGCTCTAATTGCTCCCAGCTGTTGATGGACTCAGGCTCTAGGTCCGTGTACCACTCAAAGGCATTTCCTTTCAGCGAGCGCACAAACTGCTTGGCGAGGTAGTCCCCTTCGGTTCCTGTGTTGTTGCAGGTTTCAACGAAGTGGGCAACGTGCTGTTTCGGGTTTCCCTTTCCATCAAATTGCATGAACTTTGGTGGTTGATAACCCCTCGGCATCCTTAAGGCGTCGATCTTCTTTGAATACGGCTTTGAGTACAACCCGGAGGTATATGAGCTCCCTTCGTACTGTGCCTTGATGGTGATGGTGATCATCTCTTGCAGCTGCTGGATAGAAAGAGATCCCATGAGTGCCGCTGCTTGGTCTGGTTTCGGCTTCCCATCGATTTTCTTCACCGGGGGTTCTTCGTCTCCGCCAGCTCCTCCCTTTAGTGGATCATTCTCTGGGTCGGGTTTCTCGCTGTCATGCGCCTCCAGTCGGTTGACTAATGCCGCGATTTGCAAGTCTTTTTCTTCCACAGTTCGAGTTAGTCTTGCGATTGCTTCATTAATTTGAGCAAGCTGTTCCTCGACTGAAGTTGCTCCAGCGGTCATGACTTGCATGGCTGAACTGCCGCTTGAATCGTCATCGGAGAGCATGGATTCGGAGTATTCCCTTGGTCTTTCCCCCCTTGGTGCCCTTAGTGAGGCTAAGGTGATCATAGGCTCGTGCCTGGGGTACTCTCGTTCCCCTGGCAGAGTTGATGCAGAGGTGAAAGAGGTGGCAGAAGTAGATTTTGCTTTGCTTCGAGTCGTGATACCCAACGTGACACCACTTGCGACGAGGGCGCCTTTGTTCTTTGCGCTGGTTATGGGAACAGCTTGAGCCTTCCTTGAAGCCATTAATTTTGGAAGTGTGCTCGAATTTCTTGAACGGAGAAAGAGATTAGAGGTAGAGATTATCCCACCGGGCGTGCCAATTTGTGAACACGGAAAATTCCTGAAACGAAAGAGACAAGAACAACGTGCACAAACAAATATTTGTATTTTGATGATTTTGGGTTACAATCTCTCTCTATTTTGATCCTCTGATTCGATCTCCGTAAGGTGTTGATTTGTGGATATTTCATTGATCCAAGGGCCGTCGAGGCTTGATCTTGGATGAACTGTTGGAAGTTTCTTCAAAGGGCCGTGGGCTTGATCTTTGAAGGTGGATTTGAGTGGATCTTCAAAGGGGCTTTTGGGCTTGATCTTTGAAGAACAGTGACAAACGGATCTCCAAGGGCTTTTGGGCTTGATCTTGAAGAACAGTGATGAACAGATCTTCAAGGGCTTTTGGGCTTGATCTTGAAGAACGGTGACGAACGGATCTCCAAGGGCTTTTGGGCTTGATCTTGAAGAACGGTTGGATGTGTGGATTTGTCGACGTTGTTGATCCAAATGGCCGTTGGGGCTTGATCTTGGATGAACGGATGATGAACGATTGTGCTTTCTTCAAGGGCCGTCGGGGCTTGATCTTGAATTGGTGGATGGTTGATCCAAGGGCCGTCGGGGCTTGATCTTGGAAGAACGAAGAACGAAGAACGAAGAACACTTTCTTCAAGGGCCGTCGGGGCTTGATCTTGAAGGTGGACGATTGTTGATCCAAGGGCCGTCGGGCTTGATCTTGGAAGACCGATGAACGAAGAACGCTTTCTTGATTCTTCGGGAACCTGAATGCTTGAGAGCTTCGGAGTTTCAGACCTTCAGAGCTTCAAGAGTTTTGCCTAATGATTTTGGTTCTTCCCAAATGAATGAAATGGGCTTGTATTTATAGAATTTTCCAAGGCCTAATTTTGAATATAATATCCCAGATGAAATAAGTCGTTTCTGCCAAGTGTTGACACGTGTCCTATTTGATGACTTTTCCAACTCATTTCAATTTTCGTTGAGTCACACGCTACGTGTAAAATTTATGTAATACATGAGCGTTGACATTTTGATTTATCGGTCAACATTTATTTACCGAAATTTCGATGTCTACAGAAACCAAAAAAGAAAAAAACACGCAATTAATAAAAAATAAAAAATAAAAAATAAAAAAACCTCCTAGGACCGCCTAGGACCGCCTAGGGCCGCCTAGGACCGCCTAGCCCGCCTAACCCACCTAGCCGCCTAGCCCGCCTAGACCGCCTAGGCGCCGCCTAGCCCGCCTAGACCGCCGCCTAGGCCCAACCCGATTTTTCCTCCCGATTTGCCCAAAATCACCTCGGTTGGTGCCTAGGCCGTTTTTTAGAACACTGAGAAAACCAAAGAAAAAAAAGAATTAATCCTCATTGCACCGACAAAATTAAAGAACAAAACATAAAAAAGGAAGGAAAAAAACCCAGATTTCTCTCAAAGTTGTGTTATCCTTTCTTCATCATCATCCCCGCGCATCAAATCTCACCCTCTCTGTCGAACCCATTTCCTTATTTCTTAATCTCCCAAAACCCATATGTATTCTCCGAACCAAAATCAATTTGTAAGAAACAAACAAATCAACCAATTTCATAAGAGAGGGAATAGAGAGCAAACAGAGAAAGGGAGCGGAAAAAAGGACGAAGAAGAATGAAGGATAGCAGATGAATTCGAAAGGAGGAAGAAGAACAAAGAACAGCATATGGAGTTCGTTCTGGATAGAGGAGAGAACGGAGAAGGCACATATTTATTTGAGAGTGAAGAGACAACGTGATTAAATTTTTCTGGGCTTTTGAGTTTTGAACCTGCTAAATTATCCTTAGCTTTTGGAGTGTATTATTTAGCAGGTGTGAGCCGGAATAAAAAGTGGGCCCGTGATCTATAATCGGCCAGCTAATTAATTCAAAACTGCACCAAACTCCTGTCTCGCACTATTAATCCTATCCGGAGTCTAATACGGTGTACCAAACGAGGCCTAAAAAGTTCTATCATCTTCGTTCCATCTTCTCTGCCGCTTGCCTCCTTCCTCCTCATCCTCTCCCGCAGCAGCTGCATCTCCAGGTTCGATCTTGATCTTCTCCCGTAGCCGCTGTATCTCCAGGTTCGATCTTGATCTTCTCCCGTAGTCGCTGCATCTCCAGGTTCGATCTCAATCTCTATAGATCTTTAATTTTGCTTTTTGGATTGGGTTTTACTTTTTCGTTTTCTTGATTTTTTCCATGGAAATTTTCAATTTTCTGGGAAAATAGGATGATTATGAGAAAATAAGTTAGTTTTCTTGGTTTCTCTGGTTTAACTTGTGCTTGGGAATTGTATTTGATTAGTGGTATGTTTGTGTTTTGGTTGTAAATCTACACAGAGTAAATGACCTAAGAGTTCAAACTTAAACTCAACGTCCATTCTTTACGGTTACATTAGCAAGAGGACACCCCGCCCCTCACACCCTCACATCATCAATTCGATGAAGAAAAGAGTTCGGCCCAACTTTCAATTTGTCCAGTTCAAGGTAAAATTCAATGGTTTTAGCAGTAGAAATTTCAAAGTTTGAATCTTTTTCTCCCACCCTCCCTCCTAAATATCTAATGTTGATTTGTTCAAAATTTGCTTCATTTTTTCCACCTAATGTAATATAGTGTCGTCGTTATTCTAAATATGCGTTTGTTTTTTCTTCTGTAATTAAAATTTTAATTATGATAACTTAAAGGAGTCGTGACATTAAGGCATAAAATTCAACTAAGCTTTAATTTTTTGTTCTTAATTTGTTCCTCTTTTGTTTTCGGGGTTAAACCATGTATTAGAAGGCGTATCTGTTCAACTTGGAAGCCCGACGTCAGACAGAAACGGGGAAAAAGAACTTGGGAAAGAATGGGAGAAATAGGGGTACTGATTACAACTTGGTGGACCGAATCAGTTGGTTGCCAGATGAAGTTCTTGTTAGTATATTGTCTCGCTTGCCACTAAAGGAAGCAGCAGCTACTAGTATCCTTTCTAGGCAATGGCGGTATGTGTGGGTGTCAACTATGACTCTCGTCTTTGATTCTGAATTTGATATTTACCCCTTTCACCGCTTCTATGAAATTAAACCAGAACTAAGAGACCAGGAAACACGTAGATACGTTGATTGGGTAAATCATGTGGTGGAACATCATACAGGAACAACAATTGAACGATTTAGGGCTTGCTTCCATTTGGATTATCGTTACTCAAGCTCCATAGATAAATGGATTCATATTGCAAGGAAAAAGCAAGTTCAAATACTTGAGCTGGATTTCCATGTGCGTGCTAGGGAAAATTACTATACATTTTCGGAGGAACTTTTAGGTATCAATCAAGTTTCTGCTTCAAAGCTCAAGCACTCATATCCTGAAATTCCAAGTGTACGCTTTTGTGGATACAATACTGGATTTAAATTCCTCAAAGCTCTTTGTGTCTGCAAGGTTTCTGTGAGTCAAGAAATTCTCGAGTACTTCTTGTCTAATTGCCCCCTTCTTGAGCGATTAACAGTGCGCTACACTACAAAAAATTTGGTCAATTTAAGAGTTGTTGGCCCCTCAATTGCCTTGAAGTATCTGGTGATAGAATCTTGTCCAGGCCTCCACAGCATTGAGATTTCTGGTGTAAACCTTGTTTCATTTTCCTATTGTGGAACTGCTATAAACCTGCTTCTCAGCAAAGTACCTTTTCTTCTTGAGGTATCCATTTCTGAAGAGCCCGTTAAAAATTCCAGCGATCATCGACATAGGGTATGGGGTATACATTATTTGGTATCCCATAGATCCATAGTGCTTCCTTTCACCCAACTTTCTTGCTGTCTTGCTCAACTAGAGATTCTCGAGGTGGATATTGTTGGAGCGGTTAGTATTTGTAATTATAATGTATTGGTTTTCTTTCCTTCTTGTTGGATCACGTGGTTTCTTACTCCTTGTTTGGCTTTCAGGTCTACAATGACAGCAACACATTTCCTATATTAGCAAATCTCAAGCATTTGAAGTTATTGATTGGAGCAAATTATTATCGGGATCTTGATCACTTATCTTCCTTCATGAAGGCATGTCCTTACTTGAAGAGACTTGTGCTGAAGGTATGTGTTCACACCTAGTATGGATAGAATGGTAAAACCTTGTATTTTATGTGCATTTTCATCCCTTTTTTTTCCATCTCCCGTGCATTGCATCACCAATTTTGATTATGAGGAAAGCATAGAGAAAGTTAGATTTTTCCTTATGATTGGTAAAAAGGAAAATGCTAGACACCAACGTAAAAAGTACATTTTTTTTAAAAGTTCAAAAGAATTGCGGGATCTTTTGCTAGATTGGATGCATTTGTTACTTATTCATAGTCCGGCATGTACATAAAGTGAATTTTCGACCACCAACTTATGTGGGTATGTTGCATTTGCATTGAATAAACAAGTTCCATAGTGGACTTAAAACATAACAAAATAAACTTTGCTGCATCAGTTGGTGTACAAAAGTTGTTGTGCCTTGTGCAATCATATGTAAGGAAGTTGTGAATGTGAATTTCACTTCCACGTCGTATGGTGTATTTTGATGTAAAAGTTTTGTAGTTGTGTATAATTGTGGTTTGATTGGGAGGAGGTTTATAATGCTGGTATGGTTGGGAGGAGGTGTATAACGGTTGCAGTGGCAAGTGATGGGTTGGGGTGCCAAGGAGCTAAGGTTTTTCTCAAGAGAGAGAGGGTGTGAAACATGAGAAGGGTATATGACCTCAATAACTAACTAGGGTAATACGGGAATTGAGAGAATACATGAAGCAACTTTTTTACTAAGCTTTAAACTGAAGCAACTTTCCTTGTTCTCATTGGTGTACACTTGGTTGTTGTTTTCCTTGGTGCAGGTGAACAGGCCAACATGTGGGGAGAGGAAAGAAATAGCGAAAGTTGCTAAATGCCCCCATAATTACCTCAAGGTAGTTGAGATAGTGGGGTACCGTGCTCATGCATGTGTCATTCAACATGTCATGTTCCTAATGGAGAGTATTGTTGAATTGGAAAAAATTGTTATTGATCCTGTCCGGCATTGGTGTTGGCCTAGGGGAACGGATGGGGGAAGGGAAGAACCCGATCTGGAAGCGAAAGCAAGAGAACATGCTATGCAACACCTTAAACAAAGAGTGCCATCGACGGTTGAATTTGTATGCCTATAGTAAGTGTTGTGCTTAAATTATTAAGAGATTGTGAGTAGAAAAATTCATTCGAGACATAGTTTGCGTTATTCGGTTAGCTACATTTTACGATTTCTAAGTTAGGTGATATTCAAAAGGGGCGATGGGGTTATTCGCATTACACCTTCACTCTGAAATTGTATGAATTATGCCTTGCATATATTTAAAAGTAGAACTAATAGATATAAAACTATACTGCAATATCTGTCGACGTGCTAGACTGTAAGACAACTCTGTTCTGTGTATTGTAGAACTAATAGATATAGAACTATACTCGATGCATTAAAAAATATCCGACAATACAGTCAATAATATAGTAAATATTAAAATCCACAATATGGTTACAAATAGCAAAAATTTATTTTGCAAATCAAGCATGCTTTCCTTTTTTCATCATCAAACACTTGACTGAATGACAACAAAAGCCGTCGAAAACATCTTGCATTTGCTTACCTTCCCTTGGACATCACTTGGTTGTTGGAAACTTGAACAAAGAATGGTCATTTTCTTCAAATTCTGGGCATACTCAACAACATATCTTGCAAGCTCAATTTCATTTGACGCATCAGAGAGCTTTATGGTTACCGCCACAAGCTGATAAACAAAATCAAGGTTTTGCGATTTCCAGTATACCATATCAAACCCAGATGATTGAAAAGCCACATGGAAACCAGCAATCATTACCAAATAATATCATATAGAAAAATGGATAACTACTTTATAAACTGATGATGATTTACAATGCACCCAATTGAAGAAATTGCGACAGGATATAGAAGAGAGGGGGGAAGAGGAGAGGAGAGAATTGAGAGTTAACACCAACTTTTTCACTTACCATAGGATTGGTTTCCCGTCTTCCTCGTCCACTTTCTATGTTCAAGGTATTCAAATTAGGGACTCCTCTAAGAAGAGAGACCACTGCTGGAACTAGTTCATTATTCAAGCTCCTCAAATGCAAACCCAAATAACGTATATCATCTAATGGTCCTGGCCTGGAGCCTTCCGTGAACAGAACCTGCAAATATTCAAGCAAAGAATCTTGAGTAGAAAAAGGAGAAGAAGCCAAACGCAAAGAGAGAAGAAAAAAAGTAAAAGAATCCTATTAAATGCTATACATACTTAGAATAACACCAGAAATCCAGATTAATTAGCATTAATTAGTCACACATTCAAACACTCATGTTTCTGAAGTCACTACATACGCTAGAGCTTGACCAAAAGGTTATAGACCGTAAAGGCTAGGTCCATTTACCTTAATGGTCTCCTCGTTCAGAATAAGAACTTTAGCCCTGCACACACTGCAAAGAACCTCATATAAATTGTCATAACCATTTACCTCGGGCTTCAGAAAAATCTGAGCTTTTTCTAAACTCATGAATTCTCCTAGACTTTGGCTATTCAACAATTTGCCTTTCCATCTCAACTTTCTAAGATTGGGGGCAAAGATTTTTAACGAGCGGCTTTTAGATGAAGTACCAAATGTCCAATCTAATCATATTTCTTCAAGTTTTTTACCACATAGGTTAAGATGGAAGAGGACAGTCGAAGCCAACTTAAATGATTCCAAAGACAAGCCTTCAATGGTGATACTCTCCATCCCATTAATGTGAAAAAGTTTGATTTCCTTAGTGCATTTGCAGGCACATGAGATCCATTTGCAAAATCTCTCATCTACTATTCGAACAAAACTCAACTTCAAGTAATGGAGATTGCACGAAAAAGATAAGGAGGGTGCTAGAAGAATCATATTAAAACATTGCACTGATAGAGACTGTAAAGATTCAGAACGCAAAGTGCGCAAATGTGACGGTACCCTTTGCTGAGAAATCAAGGTGCAGCTCCTCAACGTTGCACCTTACTGCACCGTTAATCCACGTGATGATCCGAAAACGCTCATCAGAGTGCTTAATTAAAGTTTGGCTACTAAAGGACTTCCAACAAATGGAAAACCGCTGCATCTTATTGTGACCGCGATGAATCAAGTACCTATCCAAAGAACTCATCAACTCTACACGCTTCTGGTTGGTTTTTACAACAGCATCGAAATTCACTGAGGGGACTGATAGATAAAATTTTAAGCATCCTTTGGACACAGTACCAACTTAATGGAGAAAGGAAAGAACATGATAAGCAACTTCTTCTGGAAGATTACTGAATCTGTCTGTTATACCCTCACCACAATCTCCGTGAGCGTGACAACGACTCGTACTTGACTGAAACTTCTTGCTTAGCATGATGATCTATTCCTTTTCGATATAGGACTGTTGGAAGCGGAGGCGGTGCAGCGACAAAGAATATGCTTCACCTGCAACGTTAAAAGGACACAACCAACCTTCACCAAATTTATACTAAAAAAAAAGGCAACCCCAAAACATCAAAACTCCCCGCTTTGCGAGAGTCGGGGAGAACGTCTATCTACGCAGTCTTTCCTTGTTTTGCAAATACGCTGCTTTCACGACTCGAGGTCACAAAAGAGCAACATTTACATTGCGCCAAGGCTCGCCCTCCAGACAAGGGAATGACAAGCCAGAAAGGTAATAGAATTGATGAAGTATTTAGAATTGATAATCCATCCAATTGAACAGTTAAGTGAAAAACCAAAGAAGAGTATTTCAGAGCACCAAATTTTCACCCTGACAGGATATTTGTGATTACTTCAAGTTCAGGATATGAACTGACCGATTTAGGATATGAATATTACACAATTTTACAGAAGTGTTGTAATGCAGAAGCAAACAACTAATAAACTGTTAGAAAAATTCTAATCAGACAATTAATTTAGGGAAGATTGGCAGTTAGGGTTTTGGGTTTTTGAGATCATACCTCAATGGATGTCGAGGGAAGGCGAGAAGATTTCAGCTCCTGCTAGCTCCGACTTTAAAGAGCGGAGGAGATGGAGAGCTTTGAGATTTGAGAAGTGAGACCGGACGAGATGATGAGTCGAAGCGGGAAAGATAATGAGACAAGTGAGAGAAGTTACAACTGTCTAACCTTTTTCCTTTCTATTATCTTCATTAATTAATAAAACATTCATTGTCAATTAAAATCATATAAAATTATCAATTTAACCCTCTAATTAAAATAAAAAATGAATAAGAAATATGGAACAGAAATGTAATTTCACAAATATGGGACAGAACATAGAAGAAAACGGAGAAAAAGAAGGAAAGGAAAGTAAGGTGTTATAAAATTGAACTTGAAGTTTGGCAAACCCGAACACGGCAAAAACCCGCATGAACTGAGTCAAACCCAAACCCGAATTGTTTGAATTAGGATTGCGTTGACCATCCAACCCGTCCAAATTGCACCCGTACTCTCCATTCACTTCACACCTTGTCTCTGTGTTTGTATGTCAATAGTGTTCTTAACAAGGGTTATTGCAGCGGAAGTTCAGTCAAGATTTTTGCCCCCAGTCTGAAAGCTTTGCAAATGGTTATTCTTGATAAGTAGGCCATGCCTGATTGTCTGGATTGCTATATGGACTTTCTCCCGCACTCACCAATGTTAATGTCTCAGTTGTTTGGCCAGCATTGACTGGTTTGCTGAATGCTCTAACTAGATCAATATATACATCTATACGATGAAGGTACTAGTTTGATTTTCAGAGTTGTCGGGAGCTAAGCTGAAAAATGAGAGATTACACATTTTCTTTCGGGCCGCAGATTACTTGACAACGACAATTAAGGCTCCGAAACCTTGTCATTACAAAATTTAAGTACAACATACTAACAAAAAGGTAATATTCATTGTCCAAATAGATGAGGAAATATAATCAAGTTATAAATCACAGTAGCAAAAATACATTGTCAAACAGCGGCCAGATGGCACAGTGGACACAAAAAATGACAGAGACAGATGCAACGAGATGGCGAAAGGTTTGGGGGATTTGTATATTAGATCGAAATGGCTGAAACATCACCTCATCTTTTCGTGCTATGCAACACCAACGTGTCTCAGCCTGCAACTCGAACTAGCTCTTTTTTTTTATGTATATTGGGAACGGCTTTGTGATGACATAAAAATACCTATCCTACTTTTGTCTTCCTTTTCTTTTACATTTTACCCCTCCTGACATTAAGGATCTCTATCTTTCAGATCACTCCAAGCAGTTAACACTTTCACATTCCGACTTTACTCAACATTCACACTAAACACAGTACGAACTGAGTGTTGACCATCAAACCATGTTATGGACCCAAAATTGTAGCCGCTAGGAGCCTCCTTGCCGTAAAATGACACTTGGAAAGACACCCTCCTCACACCCTCGGCAAAAACTAACTTCTCCGGGAGTACACTGACTGTTAAACCTACAGGAGCCTGAACCTTGGCAATGTACGTAGAATTCAGGGCTCCAACATTGGTCACGGTTCTTTTAATAGCCTTTGCAGGTTGGCGCCGGTTGAGCTTACTAATGGAGATGGACGGGTAGTTGATGTTAGAGATGAGTTCTTCAATGGAAATTTTAGGGCAGTTGAACTTTGTGTTTGACATAAATCTTATATTTTTCTCTGGGTAGCCGTAATAGCAAAGGAATTCAAGATAGTTTTCTGTTGTGGTTTCGAAGACTAGTCCCGGGTTAAGAGCTTTAATTGGGTTTATTTCTCCGACCCCCACCTCGTGTGGATTTGCAAAGTGGTTAGAGCTGTCTGTCAAAGGCATTTTCATGTTGTTGTAAATGGTTGCTGAAACAAGAAAAGAGGTCGATATAAGTATCTCCTACGTGCCGGTACTTTCAAGTGGAAATAAACTCAAACGAATATAATCTAGGTAAGGAAACCGTGTAATTCTCGTGAAGTATCTTCCTAAATATTTTACATTGAAATCAAAGAAAGATTGATGCACGCAATATCGTTAACATAGAATGGCTGCACAAGATGTCGAAAAGTCTAAAAATACCTGTTGTCATAAGGGCTGATTTGATCATGGAAGTAGTCCATTGACGATGCACTGACTTGATGAATGCAGCAGTCCCCGATACGTGCGGACAAGCCATTGATGTCCCGGATTTTATGGAAAATTTTGATGGCTTCTTCCCATTTGGGACTGTCCCTGTTTCATTCTTGGGAGCTATGGCAGCTAAAATGGCCACTCCTGGAGCCATTATATCAGGCTGAATAGCACATAAAGAAACACGAAAAGTAAATACAGTTGGTTTTGCAAACAAATACTGGTACATTATCGAAACCTGATAATCCAATACGCTGTGGTTTGGATGAGCAAAGTTTTGATATGAACAACTAAAAATCGACCAGACTTGACTAAAAATCAACCAACTTATGTGGATCGAATTCATCATTTTTTTCAGCACAAGTGAATGACTAGCTTATAGGCAGATCAAACAATTTCATATTTTGTCTGTCTGATCGCATCGACCTGGCATGTAAAGCCTTTATGGTCCGATTACATAGGGTCTGTGCACTTGCTTCAGAGTTACAAGGTTTAGTGCGAATCCAACTAAATCATGGTTTCCGACTTCATAAATATTTGGAGAACTGTAAAATTGGGAATGCACCTCAAATTAAACACGCACGGATGTATCTAATGTTAAGGTGCAGGTGAATTTAAAAAAATTTAAAAAAAAAACAAAGAGGTGCAGGTAGAAAATAACCTTGAGAATGTTTTCTGTAAGCTGTGCAGGACCCCTCGATGAAAAAAATGCGACGGACGGTGCAGGTCTATACTGTGGAACTACAACTGTTGGGAGAATCGTTGCTGTTGGTTTTCTGTTGTTATGACATAAAAATAGTAATTCGTAACTGATGCGTATGAAGATTGTCGTAATAGAAGCTCAAATTCAATGACCATATCCTTTAGCAAGGAACCACCCAATCACATAAGTCTGACCGGAATTTGTCGGATATTTAGCAACACATAATGTCGAATAATGCACCACACGACAAGAACATGCAAACCGAAATACTGAGAGCTGGTAAAAATGATCCCCAAACACATAAATTTCTTAGCATAAATGGTTTGAATGCTTACTTGGTAGAATTTATGTACTTGAGAATCTGAAACCCTGCAATATTGCCAACTTCTGTAAACGGGAAAATGCCCGAATCGAAAGGTACACCTTTCTCAGCTTCATCAATTAAAATCAACCCTTTGGCTTTAGTATCAGCAACAACTAATTTCTTGGTTCTCCGTGAAACAGCCGGGTCATCATCAACACAAACGACTATTTTGCCAACTACTTTCTTTTGATCCAATGATCCCGGATAGCAATTTCTGCAGTTAAGTGCCCAACCAAATACTTTATTAAAATGTTAAAAACCAATCACCTGAATATGAATTTCCCAAAAAAGAAGATGCCCGAGGATGATGAATTATGATCACCTTGCTTCCGATACAGGCGTGTTAATGCCAGCGGCATCTTTTCCAAATACAAGGGGATATGTTTTCAAACGAGTGAGATTGGAGAAATTGATGGCATAACCCTATTAGAACCTAGATATTAGAAACTTTTGTATAAGCAAGAAACCAAAATACTAACTGCAGGACTTCAGTAAACATCTTACAGTGAATGTTCTCCCATTTCCAAGAATGATATTAGATTGGAAATCCCTATCAATGTTAGAAGCTGCAACGGTGAAGATCCATGGCGCTGTGTTTGCAATAGTGTAAGGATCGGGACCATCATTTCCAGCAGAGCAAATTACCATCACTCCCATTTGCTCAGCGTGAAATGCTCCGATGGCTATGGGGTCATTTAAATAGTCAGACTGAAACAGTGAGCTCATCCCAATGGAAATAGATATGACGTCTACTCCATCTCTAACTGCATCATCGATAGCCTTCAATATGGTGGCACCAGAGCAACCAACATCCAAGCATGCCTTGTAGCATGCAATCCTTGCTGACGGTGAGCCTCCCTTTGCTGTACCTTGTGCCAAGCCATAGTAACTGGCATTGGGAACTTGCACACCGGCTGCTATGGATGCAGTGTGAGTTCCATGGCCGACAGAATCTCTTGGTGAGCCACTGGTACTGGCTAAATGGCTCTGGTCACCATTTGTTGTCACCGGAACATTATAGTATCTTGCACCTATCAACTTTCTGTGACAAAAAAAATGTAATGAAATCAAGATGTAGTATCTTACCTATCAACTTTCAAAATAAACTCTGAAACATTAATTTGAATCCCTCTCTCTCTCTCTCTCTCTCTCTCTCTCTCTCTCTCTCTCTAATTTTCTAATTATAAGCCAGGTGAAATAGCGATTAACACTGTAAGGGCTGGTTTGGTATTGCTGTGCTTTGAAAAAAAGCTGCTGTGAGAATAAGCGGCTGTGCTGTGAGAATAAGCGGCTGTGAAATAAAGCCAGTAGAGTGTTTGGTAAACTTTTTTGTGAAAGTGCTTTTGGAAAAAAAAGCAGGATGATAGTGTGTCTTTTCATTAAAGGAGCACTATAGCTCCGTGTGCTTTGAAAAAAATGGCTTTTTTTCAAAGCAGCAAATAGCAGCTTCAGCTTTTCCTTTGATTTTCAGCCTATTCTCACAGCAGCTTCCAAAATAAGCCATTTTTTTCAGTTTACCAAACACAAAAATGACCCTCAGCTTTTTTTCACAGTGGCTTTTTTTAAAATCACCTCAATCCCAAACGGGGCCTAAATGCAGTGTTTAGATAGAATGTGAGACAATAAAATCACCTATTACAATTAGATTTCTTGAAGTCTGAGCCTTCCATACAGACTCCTTTCCATCTTGAAGGGACTGCACCAATTCCCTCATCACTGAAGCTCGGAGACTCAGGCCATATCCCTTAATCAACACATTAAATTAACAAAACAAAATTATTTTACAGAAGGGAGTTGCTAAAGATTAACTGATCTAATAATGCAATGTAAAACTCTATCCTTCAACTGGTTTGAAAAAACTGTACGATTTTCCTGATCCGAATAAATTATTTTTTACAGAAATAGGATTTGGCTCAACATATACGATTAAATATTGTGGGCACGAGAATGCCCAACTCCATATACTCTGTGGAGTAGCCATTGTTGTAACTTTTTAGTTAGTTTATAGAAAGCAAGAACATACCAGTTGATCCCAAATTCTTCTTCTCCTTAAACAACGTCATTTATACGTCCATTTAATCATTTGTCCAACCTAAATACTAAACCAAACCCGAAACACTTAAACCTTTGAACGCATATGAACAAAAATCAGCAGAGGATCCTATTTCTATCTACGTGTTCAACCATACTTTTCATATTTCCTTTTAATCTTGATCTTCATGTACACATCTTAACATAGATAGAATGTACTTGATCATTATATTTTTTTTCTTTTCAAAGTAGAGCTAAACATGTAAAAGAAAAAGGAGGAAAGCAATTATGTCTAGTTCTCCTTCATAATCCTTCCAAAATATTCATATTTATAAAATCAAGAATCTTCATTTCCCTTCCTACGCAAAGCCGAGCTATGGTTGATCTTTTCCCTTCTCATTTTTGTTGACATGGATAATATTGAATCAATGCATTAGTTGCTTACTGTAATAACATGCCAATTTTACCATTTTTAACTTCTCACAAAGCATATTCAAACCTACTCTAATGTGGAGAAGGTCCGAACTTAGGTACAAGGCTACAGGCGCACTGCCTAACCCTATCTGCGTAGCTACCCATTACCCATTCAAATACACTTTTTTTTAGCCAGCTATTTTTCCCAACCCCAACAACAACAACAAAGTCTCTCATCCCACTAAAGATGGCCGGTTGTATGAATCTTAAAACATCACTTGACTCGATTTTGCGCTAAGTCTCCCAACCCCACTCCCATATAAATGAAAAACACCGAAACAAGAAAAAATTATTAGGGGCAAAGAAACTGACAGATGATGGAGTTACCTGTGTCTATCATCCCAATTATAACATCACTTGATGGGTGCAGATATTTGTTCTTTAATGGCCTTGCCAATTCCGGCTCCAAGAAATCCCAAGAACGAGTTGTATGTAGTTGGAGCATTGAATCCGGGAAGATTGAAACGATACCATCATTGCCTGCAACATGTTTAGAAATGTTTCAATACAATGATATTGGGGGTAGGGAGTTTGGCTAAGCAACATAACTGAGCTAGCCGACAATAATTTTGTTACAAACTTTCTACTTTATGTGCCAATGAAATATTTTTTAAGTTGATCACGCGATGAGTTTTATTTGGGTTTTACCCTTTAGAAAGAGAATT
Organism: Malus domestica; assembly: GCF_042453785.1. Classification (NCBI taxonomy): domain Eukaryota; kingdom Viridiplantae; phylum Streptophyta; class Magnoliopsida; order Rosales; family Rosaceae; genus Malus; species Malus domestica. The sequence goes on along the minus strand of NC_091662.1, from coordinate 32,505,420 downwards.
AATACTCTAAAGCTAAACACTTCTCCCTTGGTAGCATGCTTGGAGCTTTTAGTAACATATAAACAGACCGTGACAAGTGGTGAATTGTTTTTTATGGTTAGGGCCTCATCTCAACTTACTGCATGTCGGGTTCATACCTTCTCATTCTCTCCCCTTAGCGTAAATTAATGTATAATATTGCTTGTACTCAAAACAAAGAAAATGAAGACAATGAAGTCAGGGTCTCAAAAATGAGATTGTCAACCTTCAATACAATGTGGATGCACATTATTATAATTTTCTACAGGTACTGTACAACAAATGTAATAAGAAATATAAAGGAAAACTAATGAAAATTGTTTGAAAACTTTGAGTTTTAACGATAAGGACAAAATAAATGGTAAAGTGAATTGTACCAATATTGACTTTTTAGTGTAAAAATGTAATTTTTCGTTAAAATGAACAGTATCGAAAACTTTTCGTTAAAGTTCCCGAAATATAATCCACACTTGATATTACCCCATTCAAAAGGCAACTTCTCCAAGGAAAAAACTAGTACAGGTCATTCTGGGGCCTACTAACGCCTACGAAACCATCAGCTACTACTAGGCTGCCCATAGGGGGAGGAAGGAGGTCCAACATAACGTAAACCCAAGTCAAACAACATACCATGATTCATGAAAAACAAGCACATCTTCACCATTTTCTTTCCATAAATTTATCATGTCATCGATTGCATACCGTTATACTAATATATCTCTCGCATTACGTAATTAGTAAAAAGTGTGTAGATATAAATAAATAAATAAATAAATATATATATATATATTATAATAATACAAGCCTTTGATCTAAAGAATTTTCATTTTTTGGTAAAAATAGGGACTAGTTGTGGAGTTCACTCCACATCGAAATTCAACGATTTGAACTATCTATTTCTCAAGTTGCACTTTATAGATTATCCTTGCAAAATATTAGCCAAATCGGAAATGTTTGAGGCATCTAATTAAGTTCAAAGAAATTGATGAACACTATGTTCTAAAAAACATTGAAATCTCATCATGACAATCAAATGAGTAAATGGTTTCAGATTGAATTACTTTTTTTGCAAAGATGATCTATAAGTGAAGACTTAAAAATAGTGATACGGATCATTGAAGTTTGATGTATAATGAGCCCTACAATTAGTTCCCATTCTTATAAAAAAAAAATGAGAATTCTTTTAGATAAAGGCTTTGTATAATAATAACAATAATATTTTATTTTTTCATTAGCACAACAACTCATCCAACATGTGTTTTAGAGATCTTGGATCTGTCTATTGTATTTGTTCTATATAAATTTCAGTGACATCAATCAAAGCGATTTATAAATTTATTATTTTTAAGAAAAAGCTAGCTGTATTTCTGTAAGAGCTGTTGCTTCTTTCCTTGATGGACTCATCAGTAAAATAATAAAATAAACAATTCATGAAAGGATCTGGGATCTTAATTTGAAGGAATAGAACGTAAATATATAAACGGTTTCGTAATGAGTACCACAAGTTGTCCGTCAAAAAAGATTCCTCAATGAAAAGGGTAAATATCTAATGAAATGGTAGACTTACAAAAGGACTTAATTACCTGATAAAATAGAAGCTTCAGTTTCTGTAAGCATGGCAGAGAATCCTCTAAAAGCATGATTATAATTGTGGATTACAGATATTCTCTCAATCTCATGGCTGGATACAGAGACATGATATATTAATTAATAGGCAGTAAAATTAGATTCCTTGATGAAGAATTAATCCAAAAATTCATTAAGTTTATGCTGGTGTTTATGATGTCAATAAAGATAAATTATGATAAGAATTAACATTGGAATAATGGATGACAAAATTTGCAAATAAGCAGATTCTGCAGCTTCATCAGCTCCATTATCTCTTGCATTTCCATTTGAGAATGAGCTTCCCATATAAACCACATGATGCTGCCAAATAACCAATGACATATAATTAAAAGAATTTTGATTTAGATATATTAAATATAACAAGATTCTTATTCATTTTCTCGTCAACCAAACAGAGAACAAGATTAATCAGAAGACAGTTTGGATATGAACCCATAATTCAAAGTTACCTTAGGAATCTGAGTTGAAGTAGTAGTGATGGTGGCACCAGAGAGAGAGAGGAAAAAGCAAGGTAGAGAGAGAAAAGGGAGAAGGAGAACAACCAGGGAATTAGCCATGGAAGCAGCTGAATCTGTGAATGTGAGTGCTTGTGCTTCTTCTTCTGATCAGTTAAGTGAATTGGTTTGGTAAAGCAATAATGTATGGTTGAGTTCTTTGGAAAGTTTGCTTATATAATGAAGTTATACATTTTTGTAGCTAGGCTCAGTGTGAAGTGAAAGCTTTTTAATTGACCAATCAAGAAGCTTGAGTCATGAGCAAAGCATCTTTGATATACCTTTGGTGCTTTTAACATGTATACATCATTAAGCATTCATAATTTAATTCTCAGTTATTAGGTTATTAATATATCATTAAATCCTACATTTGTACATTCATAAAATTATTTGCACAAGAACTTTCTGACTTGCTCCTACAGAACCAACGTCGAAAAGATTGAGAGTCATTTACAACCACTGATGAATGATTCATTGAAAAGTTAAGGATTAGAAATCGCGTTAAAAGTTGTAACAACTTTTTTAATCTACTTTAGATAAATTTCAACTTGTGACCTAACATTGAAAAGAGAAATACAACTAGACTAGTTAGTTGCTCAACTTAAATCTAATTAGTAACAAGTGAATATAATCGACGTTCATGTCATGAATAACTACGTAAGAATAGGGGCTTTCTTTAGTAATAAGGATGTCCTTTAATTTAAGAAAATGTGCACTTATCAATCGTTCTTACTCATTCAAGGATTAACTCTAAACCCGATATAAATTCTCTTATCCAAATGTTAGTGTCCGGATTTCGTTGGGTTTGTGTGTTTGACTGTCCTGCTCCCTTGGGCGACCGACCAGTTATATCTTACGGTGTCAGTCACAATTTTCTTGATCGGCTTAGGCGACGACTTTTAGATTCCAACACTTCTCTCTAAAGGTTAAGCTTCACATTTACTCTTTCCTAAGTTTCATCTATCAACACTATATCATTTGCGAAAAGCATGCACCAAGGAATATCATCTTGAATATGTCCCGTTAACTCATCCATTATTGTGGAACCAAAAAATAATCAAGAGGCGACACGTGGATTTTTAGGTGAAGAGGACAAAATTACCCTCGAGACACACCGGGTTTTCTATACGTGAGCAGCGGAGAATCATCCATCAACCGAGTCAAGAATGCCCAAAATAGGTAACAAGTTCAAATTTATCTCATCCATCTTTACTCCATATCATCTACAAGGAAATCATTCCATAACCTTCAAAACCTTCCATATAAATTAAATTAATTAGGCTAATTAATGGATTAATTCCTAATTAATCCATTAATCACCAAATTAATCAAAGGTCCTAAAAAACGCTAGGCGCTAGTCGGGCGGTGGGCTAGCGCCTAGCGCCTAGGGGCTAGGCAGGGTCTAGGTGGGCGGCTAGGCAACTTAGGCAGATTTAGATAAATTTATTATATATCTTGTAAATAAGTGCATATTGACAGTTACAAAAAATTATACTTGTATGAAATTCATGGATAAGATAATAAAAGAATGATAAATTAATTAAATTTACTATATAATAAATAAATAATATGGCTTTTCTTTTAAAATAATATATGCAATGTTTGGGTTTAAATACATACTAAGAGCAATTCCAGCGTGGGAGCCCTCCCCCAAGGCAATTCACTATTCAATCCACCCAGTAAACAGTAACTGCCCTTAATGAACAGTAACTGCATTTTGCATTTCCAATGTGGGAGCCCTCCCCCTGGCAATAGGCAATAAAATATTAGTATTTTATTTATTTATAAAATAATACAAAATAATTTTATTTGTAATTTCGGATAAGATTTTTAATTGTTCTCGTTGAGCCACTTGTCATAATCCGAAAAGTTATAAAATAATACAAAATAATTTACTAGTTTATGTAAATGGTCTTAAAAGAAAAAAGAATAATAAAACAATAGATATTTACTAGTTTATGTAAATGGTCTTAAAATAAATAAAAGAATAAAAAATTGGTAAAGGGAGTTTATTGGAACCAAGACCCGTGCAATCAAAAGAGAGGACATGGTGGGACCATAAATAATTCACCCACCCGTCCGTTTAAACTTTAAATTTAAAGTTGATATGATGGTCCCCACCCTTCCATCTTCTTCTTCTCCCCCCACCCGTTCATCTTCTTCTTCTTCCTTGCGCCTGCAACATCATTTTTCCATAAATATTTTCAGATCCCAGCGTCTTCTCATACACCTGCCTAGGCCCGCCTAGCTTCTGCCCAGCCCCGCCCAGACCCGTATAGCTCCGCCTAGACCCGTCTAATCTCACCTAGGCGTCCTCCTAATACATTTTTCGATTTTGCAAAACAGTTAATCGAAGCGGTCGGTCACCGTCCAGTGCCTAGGCGGCCGCCTAGGCCGATTTTTAGAACATTAACCATTCCACCCAAAAAAACATCCAAGGGCCGGCCACTTTCTCTTCCAAAGAAGGCCAACCATGCTCTATAAATAGGACTCCATTTTCTTTGAAAGACTAGGTCCACACTCTTGCAAAACTCCAAAAACTCTCTAAACACTTTTCTCTCTAAATTCTAACTTTGGCATCGGAGGTTCTTCGGCCAAAGCCCCTCTCATTCATCGTGGGCGCGTGAGGCTTTTAGCCTTAACCAAATGTGTTAATTGTTTTGTAGGTGCAATTTTGTCCAAGATCAAGTTGGAAGAAATTTGCATCCACAAATGGTGCTTTCATTGAGAGAAGAGTCACACACTCGTAGAAGACTCTCGCATAAAAAGGTTTTTCTCTATTTTCTAGTCCACTTGCATTTTTTCGTACGTTCTTATTATTAGAATTTTTTATTTGCAAAGATTCTTTGATAAAACGTAAAAGAGAAATACAATGGCTAGAAATTTAAAAAATTCCAAGAGTGAAAATTTCAATATTCAAGAAATGGGACCACGGCGATCCACGAGACTAAATGTGATCTTAGGAGGAACGGCACCACCACCACAAGGTTCCACCATAGGAAACACCGCGGTGGCTACCACGATAGCTACTCGTGGCGAGGTCCATGGTGTCACCACTACCATGACCAGAGCCGTGCCACCAAATCAAGCCCAATGTGCTGCCAAGCCGAGCCCAAGCCTCGCACTTGGGTGCATCACGCACCGAGCAGGCCACTCTTACGGCCTAGCCTGCTCCCGCCGAGCAGCCCACTCTTGCGGCCCAGCCTACTCCCGCCGAGCAGCCCACTCTCGTGGCCCAACCTGCTCCCGCCGAGCAGCCCACTCACGTGGCCCAACCAACTCCCGCGGCCCTCGGTCACCATCCAGTGCCTAGGCGGCCGCATAGGCCGATTTTTAGAACACTGACCATTACACCCCAAAAAACATCCAAGGCCCGGCCACTCTCTCTTCCAAAGAAGGCCAACCATGCTCTATAAATAGGGCTCCATTTTCTTTGAAAGACTAGGTCCACACTCTTGCAAAACTCCAAAAACTCTCTAAACACTTTTCTCTCTAAATTCTAACTTTGGCATCGAAGGTTCTTCGGCCAAAGCCCCCCTCATTCATCGTGGGCGCGTGAAGCTTTTTGCCTTAACCAAATGTGTTAATTGTTTTGTATGTGCAATTTTGTCCAAAATCAATTTGGAAGAAATTTGCATCCACAAATTGGTGCTTTCATTGAGAGAAGAGTCACACACTCGTAGAAGACTCTCGCATAAAAATGTTTTTCTCTATTTTCTAGTCCACTTGCATTTTTTCGTACGTTCTTATTATTAGAATTTTTTATTTGCAAAGATTCTTTGATAAAACGTAAAAGAGAAATACAATGGCTAGAAATTTAAAAATTCCAAGAGTGAAAATTTCAATATTTAAGAAATGGAACCGCGATGATCCACGAGACTAAATGTGATCTTAGGAGGAGCGGCACCACCACCACAAGGTTCCACCACGGGAAGCACCGCAGTGGCTACCACGATAGCCACATGTGGCGAGGTCTATGGTGTCACCACTACCATGACCCGAGCCGTGCCACCAAAGCAAGCCCAATGTGCTGCCAAGCCGAGCCCAAGCCTCGCACTCGCGTGCATCACGCACCGAGCAGCCCACTTTTACGGCCCAGCCTGCTCCCGCCGAGCAGCCCACTCCCGCCGAGCAGCTCACTCTCGTGGCCCAACCTACTCCCGCTGAGTAGCCCAATCCCATGGCCCAGCCTACTCCCGCGGCCCTCGGTCACCGTCCAGTGCCTAGGCGGCCGCCTAGGCCGATTTTTAGAACACTAACCATTACACCCCAAAAAACATCCAAGGGTCGGCCACTTTCTCTTCCAAAGAAGGCCAACCATGCTCTATAAATAGGACTCTATTTTCTTTGAAAGACTAGGTCCACACTCTTGCAAAATTCTAAAAACTCTCTAAACACTTTTCTCTTTAAATTTTAACTTTGGCATCGGAGGTTCTTCGGCCAAAGCCCCCTCATTCATCGTGGGCGCGTGAGACTTTTGGCCTTAACCAAAGGTGTTAATTGTTTTGTAGGTGCAATTTTGTCCAAGATCAAGTTGGAAGAAATTTGCATCCACAAATGGTGCTTTCATTGAGAGAAGAGTCACACACTCGTAGAAGACTCTCGCATAAAAAGGTTTTTCTCTATTTTCTAGTCCACTTGCATTTTTTCGTACGTTCTTATTATTAGAATTTTTTATTTGCAAAGATTCTTTGATAAAACGTAAAAGAGAAATACAATGGCTAGAAATTTAAAAAATTCCAAGAGTGAAAATTTCAATATTCAAGAAATGGGACTGCGGCGATCCACGAGACTAAATGTGATCTTAGGAGGAGCGACACCACCACCACAAGGTTCCACCATAGGAAGCACCGCAGTGGCTACCACGATAGCCACCTGTGGCAAGGTCCATGGTGTCACCACTACCATGACCCGAGCCGTGCCACCAAAGCAAGCCCAATGTGCTGCCAAGCTGAGCCCAAGCCTCGCACTCGCGTGCATCACGCACCGAGCAGCCCACTCTTACGGCCCAGCTTACTCCCGACAAGCAACCCACTCTTGCGGCCCAGCCTACTCTAACCGAGCAGCCCATTCTCGTGGCCCAGCCTGCTCCCGCCGAGCAGCCCACTCTTGTGGCCCAGCCTACTCCCGCGGCCCAGCCTGCCCCGTGGCCTCCCAAGCAGCCCAAGTCGGCCCAAGACTATCTCAACCATCTGGACATACCATCAAGCTGGGGGCATTTTCACCACATTTCTTCACAGATTTAATATTTCCCAACTCAAATCACGCGCTTGGAGCCTACCACACTTCCATTGCTCAATGAGGCACATTCCTTCCAAGCTCTTCCAATCTAAATGGCGAACAACACTTGTCTCGATAAGTCATAAAGTTGACGAGCGTCCTTGCACAACAGACAACCTTGGTGAATCAACTCTTGTAACGCATCGAGATCCAACGTGCCTCAGACGAGGTGTCCCAAAGTAGGACAAGGGCAGATGAACGTCTCCACCAGCGTCTCAACAAACAACCCATCAACCAACCACAATTTGAGCGTTCTGGCAGTTTACACTCTCGCCTGGGTCCTTGAGATAGCGTATACTCTCGTCTAAGCGCACGGATGAGTGTGCATTCCCGATCAAGCCCATGAATGAGCATACGTTCATGGTTGAAGTCACACTTTGATTATCAATATGGACAACCTTCCAGGCGAAGTGTTCATTCACAACTAGGCTCTCAATGAGTATTCTCCACCTCACATTGGAGTAGGCAGCACGGTAGAGGGAGAGAAGCAGTCACTCAATCGACTCAAGTTCAACCGACAGCCTGCGAGCAGCCTGTTTGCCTGCCAGGAACATGCCACATGCACCGCAGTCGCGACATAGACGAGTTGATCATAAGGAAGAGTGGCCCAAACCCATAGGTCACGACCGGGGGCAGCTGAAAGTTCCACTGCCCCAGCAGAGGCAAATTCAAGAAGAAGTTGAGAGGCTCCTAACTGAACGATTGCACAATTTCCAACGTAACGAGCCTGTTGACAATCCGTTTTGACGAGACATGACCAACATAAGCATGTCACCATTCACGAATGAGATCGAGCAGACAGATCCACCTCGCGGGTTCACTATGCCTCACTTCACTCCGTACAATGGAGACGAAGATTCAGATTAACATCTCAAGCACTACCGCAGTACCATGATCCTCTACAGGAAAAACGACGCGCTTATGTGCAAAATTTTTGCCATAACTCTACAAGGCGAGGCGCAAGATTGGTTTCACACTCTGCCGCCGCAGTCGATCCAGAGTTTCAACGAACTTTCCTTTGTTTTCATTAATGAGTATTCGTCTAACCGCTCAATCAAAAGGACATTCGACCATCTCTTCAGCATCGTAAAATACCCTAGGGAGACAACTCGCGACTATGTCAAGAGGTTTAAAGCTGAGAAGGCCAAGATTGTTGGCTGCAACTAGGACATAACAACGGCAACATTCAGAAATAGGCTTTCCACCGAACATAATTTATTCAGAAAACTGATCATGGGAGAAGAACTAACCTTAGCAGCTTCATATGCTTTGGCAGAAAAGCATGCATTATGGGACGAAGCCAAGCAGTCTAACAAAAACGAGTCAGAAAAGAAGCACATGGAACGTTCCTCGACCAAAAAGACTCAAGGCCCGAAACATTCACCAAGTTCACAGTTCCAATCGACCAATTTCTCCGCAAGTTCAAGAACGAACCTTGGTTCGAACTTTCGCCACCCATGAAAGGCGATCTTACCAGGCTGGATCATGCAAAGTATTGCGCATTCCATCAAGGACCAGGTCACACTACTAATGGCTGCCTAAAGTGGAAGCAGTACGTTAAGAAGCTGACAAATTAGGGTCGATGCGATAAGTATCTTGATAGGTCAACGAAACAGCCTACATAAGCAGGGGAAGTCTCCATCATCCCTTGAACCCCGTTTGGGCTTTTCCAAATAAGTTTGAAGTCTCAAGCAGCTCGACGAACAAGGCCTCGCAAGCCAAAGATTATCCAGTTTGATATGCAGTTTCTACCTTCCAGCATAGTTAATTTATTTCTTTATTCTCAATGAAGATTCAAGAAGTTAGTCATAAGCCTAGCTCAACTGATGTCCACAACAACTACTCAAAACCCTTTCTAAGTTTGCTCTCCAGTGTAAGAGGATAAACTAATTGCTCTCCAGTGCGAGAGGGTAAACCAATACCCTGACACCCATATGGGTTTGCTCTCCAGTGTGAAAGGATAAACTAATTGCTCTCCAGTGCGATAGGGTAAACCAATTCCCCGACACCCATATGGGTATACTCTCCAGTGCGAGAGGATAATCTAATTGCTCTCCAGTGCGAGAGGGTAAACTAATTGCTCTCCAGTGCGAGAGGGTAAACTAATTGCTCTCCAGTGCGAAAAGGTAAACTAATTCCCCGACACCTATCTAGGTAAGCTCTCCAATGCGAGAAGGCCACATAGCTTAAAAGATCGAATGTTTGAAGATCAACTAGGCATCAAATGGTCACGGGTAGCAGCCACTTTTGCACTTAACAGTTCACTCATCCGACACTTTATCTTCAGTAGCTCCGATCTTGGCAGCTTTATCCTTGACTGTTCCATCTATGGCAGCTGAGAAATCAAACTCAAACAGTTTCCTCATTTTTGGCAAGCAGCCCAGACATGGCAACCCAAACCGTTGCCCATGCCACGCCACTTCCTCGGCCCATGCCGAGCTAATCCTTGGCTTCAATCAAGCAGAGCAGCACAAGCAATGGCCCCTGCCACACCACTTTCTTGGCCTATGACAAGTCGACTCCTGGCCCCTGCCAGCCGACGTGCCGCACCACCCCGACGGCTGCCTTGTGACAGCACCTCCCAAGAAAACGACAAGGAGAATTAAGTTTTCCTTACAACGGTGTGGCGCGGAAAAGACGAAGAAAGCAACGAAAAACGGTCCTTTGTATGGGCAAGTGTAGAAGATTGCTAGGGGAGGGGGAACAAATATCCTCTAAGCTTTCTCTCTCTTGTAGGGTAGAATAAATCGCTCTCCAAAGTTGATTTAACAACCCAGTTAAGGTGGAATTAAATAGGTTTTGAGAGAAATTTATTTCCCTTTCCTAGAAGGATCTAATTTCATATTAAAGAGGGAATCTACATCAAAATAAGAAGCAGTCCTAAGTTTCCTAGAGCAAGAAGATCTTTACACCTGCTGCCCTTTCCTACGAGCAACCCAACAAGTGTGGGGGCATTGTGGAGCCAAAAAATAATCAAGAGGCGACACGTGGATTTTTAGGTGAAGAGGACAAAATTACCCTCGAGACACACCGGGTTTCCTACACGCGAGCAGCGGAGAATCATCATCAACCGAGTCAAGAGTGCCCAAAATAGGTAACAAGTTCAAATTTATCTCATCCATCTTTACTCCATATCCTCTACAAGAAAATCATTCCATAACCTTCAAAACCTTTCATATAAATTAAATTAACTAGGCTAATTAATGGATTAATTCCATAAATCACCATTACACCCCAAAAAAACATCCAAGGGCCGGCCACTCTCTCTTCCAAAGAGGGCCAACCATGCTCTATAAATAGGACTTCATTTTCTTTGAAAGACTAGGTCCACACTTTTGCAAAACTCTAAAAACTCTCTAAACATTTTTTTCTCTAAATTCTAATTTGGGCATCGGAGGTTATTCGGCCAAATCCCCCCCCATTCATCGTGGGCGCGTGATGCTTTTGGCCTTAACCAAACGTGTTAATTGTTTTGTAGGTGTAATTTTGTTCAAGATCAAGGAGGAAGAAATTTGCATCCACAATTACCAATGCAAAAATGTAAGGACTTAAGGATGAGCCTTGATGTAACCCAACAGTTCCTTGGACTGACACCTACTTTGTAAATATTTTTTCGGTTTTAAATCTCATCCTTAACACGGCCGTTTTTTCTTCAGTGTATATTAGAACCATGTGAACTCATACTTTCGGTTTTAGATGCGAGCGTAAAACTCATAGAATTTAAAATATAAATCCTACGTCAGTCGATCGAGAATGACAAGGTTAGACCGGTCGACTGTCACATATTTTTAACTCAAATTTTTGGTAAATAATCAAAATTAATGACTAAACAGATGATAAAATATCAACCTACTCTATCTACTCTTCCTTGATAGAATTTGCATATCCTCATGGCGCAATCATTTAAAAGAGTCAACAGGATCATACATTATATTTTATTAGTCACTTCACATGAAGGAGAAGCCATAGAAAAACTTTTTGAAATTAATTGGTTTCTCAATGCTACGTGGTTGATTTACGAAACTTTATGTTTATGATCGAAATTGTTCATGGTATAAATCACTTTGTAATGATCATTTATGCAAAAAATTAGTAAAATATGAGATTATTTAATCATTGAACCGTATAAAAACAGATGGATGAGTCTAGTAAAAAGAACTACGAACTGTTTGCTACAGTTAATGACTAAAACACCTTATTTTTAGTTGATTTTTTTTGCAGAGATGATCATTACAAAGTGATTTATAATATGAACAGTTTCGATCATAAGCACGAAATTCCGTGAATCGATCACAAAGTAAATTATAAACTACAGATTCCAACTCTTTTTTTTTATCAATATTTTTAGCATTAATAAAAAAAGCAGATTATAATCTTGAATTGCAAGTAAACAATGCTTCTGTTCATGTGCATTGTTTTCTTTTATTTCTTGTTTCCTTTATTCTCTCCTTTTTTTCCATTATCTCCCACCTTTAAGCATTTTCTCCATTAAAATTTGTATATAATCCTCTCTTTTTCTTGGTTCTCTCTTTTGTCTTTGTTATTTGATGAATGAGTTTCACCACAAAGAAAAGAAAAGTGCAGAACAGCCTTGCAAGTGAAAGCACCATTACCGGCTTTAGTGCATCAACTTTGTAAACCAATCTCATGAAACATTATACAAATGAAATGGAAGTTTCTTAGCGAAACGGTAGGGACCGATCACGACGACCATACTAATGTTTGCACGCATAAAATATAACGGATAAGGGATCAAATTAACAAATCTATAACCAACTAACTTTTGATCTAGTGAAAGAACTAGACAATATTTATGAATTATGACCAAGAACTAGGCACTATTTATGAAAGTGAACCAATAAGTAGACACTATTTATGAAACCGGACCAAGAAAGAGACACTATTAATAAAATTGTACCAATTACTATACATTATTTATGAAACTAGACCTAATAACTAGACATTATTTATGAAACATGATCAAGAACTAGACATCATTTTATGAAAGTGGACAAAAAACTAGATACTATTTATGAAATTGAACCAATAAATAGTATAGTACCGTTCAGTTTCATAAATAGTGTTCAGTTTTATAAACCGTGTTCATTTTTATAAATAGTGTACATGTATTGCACGCGCGTCAGGTTTTTTGTTTTTTTTTTAAATTGTGTCATTTTCGTTAAAAATTAAGTTTTTTTGTCCTTTTTATTAAAATTTAAGGATTTTTCATTAAAATTTAATTCTTTTTCATTAAATAAAATTTATAGCATGATTTTTTATTAAAATAAACTTAGTCCAAATCCTTTTCATTAAAGTTCTTTTTTTTTTTCTTTCTGAAATTTGGGATTTATCTACCTGAACAGCTATGTGAGCGGTTTCATTTTTTTATATTATTTTTTATTAAAATGTCTTTCAGTCAGTCTGTTATGTTGATCATGATGGTTTGATTAGAACACAAATTCTGACCTGCTTTGATTAGGTTTTGATATTTGAAGGGATCGGACGATTACGTTAGGGCTCGGCAACGACTTCCATACATTTCGAATTCTTCGGCCTTGTATCATCTTTGAGGTTGAAAGGAAGGACTTTCTGGTGAGTTGATCGGTTCGGGCTATCAGCTGAAAATATGTGGAATCTGAAATTCCAATTTTTAGCATGATATTGAAGCATCTGAATTGTGGATTCTTTCGGTTTTCTCGTTTGTAATTCTTTGAATTGACGGTGATTACTGATTTTGCATAGGTATTTTCTGCCCAGCAGATTAAAGTTAGGTTCCAGGTATCCAGTATAGTTAATTGTTAATTCGACTTAGAAATGCGGGGATATGGTAGAGATGTAAGTAAAATTTTAATATGTGTCTATATGCGATTACTGTTGACATGTCGATTATTCTTATTCATAAGCTCTTTTTCCCTTTCCTTCTTATTGAAACACATTAGTATTTCTGTTTATCTGGTGGTTGCTTTCGTATAGGAATTCCATCAATCAGTCAAAGAATATGATGATTTTGAGGACAGGGTGAGATACGGGGAAGCGGAGGAAGGAAAAGAAGATACAAAGCGCACCAAGGTAACAGTGGCACGTCTTGAGTTTAGACAGTGTTTGAAAGAACAACAAAGAAAGAAGTTTGAGACGGATGGTGGTTCTTCTCGAGACAAGTCCTATGAAAAGAAGAAGCTACCCTATGATAAGTAAGTGGCTACTGTAACTGCCTTCTTTCATGTGATAAAAAACTCAAGATTTCTTTATAGCATGAGGACGGTGGTATTGGTCTTTGCTACCACTTATTTCATCCTCCTTTTCTTTTAGAGGGTTTGAACTGTTTTAAATCTATTGTTGTCATTGCGAGGACATTTTGAGTCTTATGTATAACTATATTTTTTTTTTTTGTCAAACAATAGATTTTGTTAGATTAGATAGATTAGTCATCAACGAAATTTAAACACACGCCGTCATGCAAGAGCTCAACACATTTCCACCATTATATTGATGAACAATATTTGATCATGTTATTTGGATTATAGTAAAGCAACGAATTCAACCAAATAGTTGCTTTGTGAGTTGTGTATAGATTTTCTTAGTGGTATTTTACTTTTATTTGAAACTGCATCGAGTACAGTTTTTTATTTATTTATTTATTTTTTAATTTTGGGAAAACCTTTCCGAAAAAAGGAGACAATTTTATTTCAAACACTAAATTACAAAGAGAGGCCCACATAGAAAAAGAACCATACACAGAAATGGACCTCCCAACAAACCCAACAAAGCTCAACAAAAGGGCCCAACATTAGAGAAAGCAAAAGACAATTCTTGACCCCAGCATCCACCGCCTTCAAAGTTATCCTGATCAACCCAGAACCAATCCGCTAGCCAACGCCAGAGCCAATCGAGCAACTCCGCAGAACCCAGCCACGAAACCGTCCCGATCGCCCAGCTTGCTCCGATCGTCTCGATCTCAGCCAAAAAGTGGAAGAAGTCCGAGGGAACACCTCGAACGATAGTGCCATCGAAGGCAGACAAATAGAGGGAGGTGGTGTTGAAAACAACCGAGCTGATAATTCTAAAAGGTGTTTTAAATTTTTTCTCATTATCCCGCAGTTACGGATCTTTTTTTGGCCCATCTCAACCATTTTCTCAGAGAGTAATACAAGTGACCCAGTAACTGTCATCTAGGGTTAATCCCCTTCAACTTGTACGTATTATGTTAATCTTTCTGCGTGTCCCGCAATACTTTCTCATATCTTATCTTTTCTCCACCTGCTATGTCGGCTTTTCCTGATGATTTTGACTTTCCATTGTGGTGTCCTGATTCCGTAACAGTTAGGGAATGTACTTTTGGCCGTGCATACTTCTACACTTAGGGCTGGTTTGGTATTGTTGTGTTTTGAAAAAAAACTGCTGTGAGAATAAGCGGCTGTGAAATAAATCAACAGAGTGTTTGGTAAACTTTTTTGTAAAAGTGCTTTTGGAAAAAAAAAAAAAACAATATGATAGTGGGTCTTTTCATTAAAAGAGTCATATAGCTCCGTGTGCTTTGAAAAAATGCCAGTTTTCCAAAGCTGCAAATAGCAGCTTCAACTTTTTCATTTGATTTCAGCTTATTCTTACAGCAGCTTCCAAAATAAACCTTTTTTTTTTTCAGTTTACCAAACACCTAAAATCCTCACAGCTTTTTTTCATGGATGTTTTTTTTTTAAGCACTTCACTCCCAAACCACCCCTTAGTCTATTAGGAAATTTGAGAACTTTGTTTATGAGGAATTGATTTAAGATCCATTTATTTGATATTACTATTAGAATATTAAATAATGCTTAGTGATTTTTTATTTTTTATTTTGACATCTGTAAATCACTTTGCAACCCTCCTTTTTAATAACAGACGAATCCATGAGCTCTAAGCTTCTAAACTATAGGAGATCTTCCTTGTTATGATGTTGTCAACCTAAAGTAAAAACTCATTGTTACTTTCTAAGCATTTGCTAGGAAACCTCTCCTTTTTGTGCACTTCCACTGTATATTTATTTTGAATTTTGAAGTATTCGTGTGCTTTAATTGATATTTAGATTTTAATGTATTTTGATTGGTCCAACTCACCTCTGCAGGATAAGAAAAGCTCCTGATCGATCTCTTCTAGATCAAAATCTGTATCACATGGCCAGAAACCCAATGTCATGAATGAGGTTATGGAGCAAATCGTCCTTGTAAGTGTCCTTTAAAATCTGAAATTGTCTTCTAGTTTTCTTATTATCCATTAATGGAATTTCTGGTACGTACAGCAAAAACTAAGGTCCAAAGGATTAGGGATATGAGAGATTACTCACAAATTTTCTCTAAGGATGCGGAGCGTCCAGCTCCTGCCAAGGATTGTCGCCTTCAAAATATCTCTCTTCCAAATTCTGGTGTGTTGATATACTGCATCTGATCTGGCTGTTGGGTATTTTTCTATGCCGGTAACTTTATCTACTCTTCCTCGATAGAATTTGAATATCCTCATGGCGCAATCATTTAAAAGAGTCAACAAGTTCATGCATTGTATTTTATTAATCACTTCACATGAAGGAGAAGCCATAGAAAAACTTTTCGATATTAACTGGTTCCTCAAGACTACTGGGTGGTTTACGAAACTGTTCATATTATAAATTACTTTGTAATAATCATTTATGCAAAAAATTAGTAAAATATGAGATCTTTTAGTTATTGAACAGTATAAAAACAGATGGATAGGTCCAGTAAAAAGAATTACAAACCATTTTCTATAGTTAATAACTAAAATACCTTATTTTTAGTTGATTTTTTGCAAAGATAATCATTACAAAGTGATTTATAATATGAACGGTTTCAATCATCAACATAGAATTCTATGAATCAACCACAAAGTAAATTATAAACAATATATTCCAACTTTTTTTTTTATCAATATGTTTAGCATTAATAAAAAAAAGCAGATTATAAACTTGAATTGCTAGTAAACAATGTTTCTTTTCATGTGCATTGTTTTCTTTTATTTCTTGTTTCCCTTACTCTCTCCATTTTTTCCATTATCTCCACATTAAAGCATTTTCTCCTTTAAAATTTTTATATATCCTCTTTTTTTCTTTCTTGGTCCTCACTTCTGTCGTTGTTATTTGATGAATGAGTTTCGCCACCAAGAAAGGTGCAGAACAGCCTTGTAAGTGAAAGCACCATTACTGGCTTTAGTGCATCAACTTTGTAAACCAATCTCATGAAACATTATACAAATGAAATGGAAGTTTCTTAGTGAAACGGTGGGGACTGATGACGTGACCAAAATAAGGTTTACGATCATAAACTATTATGGGTTTGGGATCGACTTAACAAATCTGTAAACAACTAACTTTTGGTCTAGTGAAAGAAGGCCCAAAGTTAGGAACTCTCCCACCACCACACTATTAAAAGAGTTTTCCTTCAAGCTGTTATGCCTCGGAAAATGAAATCTCAAGAAATATAAGTTGCATGAGCAACCACTAAGCTATTATTTGGTGCATCAGTTTCATGTTGTTTCAATTTTTCTCCATCTATTGTATGCTTTTGCTACTCAACATTTTTCTGTTTTCCGGTCAAAGGAGAATGAACTTTCAATACGAAGCCCAATACAGATAACAACCACAAAGCCCAATGCAAACAGAATATACAATACATGGAGATTCTTGTATTTGTTGAATATATTGATCGAATTTAAACAAAATTACAACAATACAGTACTGAAGCTATCAGAAAATCTTTCGGAAATCGAATCGTATCAGGTAAGTAAAGGGAGATGACTCTTATATACAACTGAGTGGTATGTCTATGGAGGCATCGATTGGTGAAGGAATACGGAACACTAGCGCCAAACATTTTGTTCTTGAATGCCACCACATCAATCTCCCTCAGAACTTTATTGCTTACCGAGCAGAAGCTCATTTGGATATTGAAGCAAAGCTAACTTATTTTCCTTCATTAGAAACAAGAGAGTCCAGAGGAGTTAGAGGTTGACATTTGGGAAGGTCTAACAACGCACGTTTGCAATAAAAGTCAGTCTGTTTAAGTTCTTGCATTGGCCTTTTGTTAAACTTAAAAGAATATTCAGCTCAAAACGAATTGCCAATGAGCAAAAAGATAATGGTAATACAAAGCTTAGAATGTCCGGTGCATGACCTGCTATTCTCAACATCTTCTTTTGTATTGTGGCCAAATTCCGCCGAACATGCATTCATTAGCAAGTCATAGCAGTCGTACAAATACTGTAAGTCACAAAAGAAACTGTAAAGCACATTTAAATGACATTAATTATCAAAGAGAAACTGTAAAGCAGTCGTACAAATACTGTAAGTCACAAAAGAAACCTAATGAGAACAAGCAAATTAGATAGTTGCTGACCTGAGATGGAACATTTGGATCATGCTCAACATCACGTCGAACATTCAATGACTGGAAATAGTAACATCAAGCAGTTTTAAGGTCTTCGTCATAATATTTTGAGATCTCCAATTTTATTGTGAAATAGAAAGTGTATCCGTTATCTACATACAAAATTGAAAAAGGAAAAATAACTATATCAGGGCAAAGCACGGGTACGACATAATGCTGATATTAGTATTACAGTAAAGGTTCGGTTTGGATGTAATAACTCCTTATCATTTCTTGGCAGTTTTGAAAGAAACTCAACACTCTATTCAAAGTAACTGACTGCAGAACCAGCATCCCCTGTAGCCCCGACTGCAAAAAAAAAAAAGAAGGAAAAAAAATGAGTTAGAGATCCACTCAAGGAAACAAATCAGGGACAGTCTAGTGTCTACTTATGCAGAAAATACACTAAGCAGTTTTATCCATGTTAATGATGTCCTTAAAACTCAGATCAAGTGAATCAAAACTCCGTCTCAGACTTCTTATGAACGATCTGGTGATCCTCAAATAGGCAAATCTTAATTGTCAGTCTGATGATTGCTTAGAGTGCGTACAGACTTGACCATCCACAATGTCATCAGTCCATAGCTTCACTCCTGTGACAACCATATATGCATGATATTCCAACAATAATTTCATTTTTTCCCAACATGGGAGAATAAAAAAGCAGTTATATGTAGTTTATGCAGACGTGTGCAAACTCATACATTAGGTTTGTTTCATTTATAACAAATGGGTGTCATTTTAGGAGTGAATCGTACAAAATAGTGTTAAAATGTGTCAAAAGAGTGTATCCTCGAATCCTTATATGTATCACTAGGTGTCTTATTCAATTTATTAAGTCATATTTGCGGATATGACTATAAACTAGAGTGGGAAAACCTCATTTCATCAACATGACACAAAGATTTAGTTCATTTTTCATTCAAACTTTCAACATCATTTTTCATTCAAACTTTCGACACTTTTTATTTTGTATTTATCAATACTACTTTCAATAATCTAAAACGTAGTTTTTTTCTTTCCATCCGCATATTCCTTTTGAATACGATCTTTAACGGTTTAAAAAATGTGTCCTTCCCCTACTCATCGAATATGTTGGCAATCGCAAGTATTTTTAATGGCAATAAACTCTTAACAACTATAAATTGAAGAAGAATTGAGCTATGCTGATGAAGAAAGGAAACAGAAAATGCAGAAGGAAGTCGAAGAAGAAGATGAAAGGAAGAAAGAGAAACTGAATGTTCTTGTGTTTATTGCTTTGTAACGGTAATAAGCTATTACACATAGGTTGCTATATATAGCAATTGATGACTCAACACTCTCTCTCATTCTAGCTCACTTAACAAACTAACTAATTCTTAACAACTCAACTAACTTGTAACAAACTAGAGCGGACATGGCATGAAGGTACATACTAAGCTATCATACATCACTAGTCCTTACCCCCCCCCCCCCCCCCCCTTCAATCTCAGGGTTAACCTAGTATGAGATTATAGCAATGTCTGAGAAAGGCTGGACCATTTAATGCTTTTGTCAAGATATGTGCAGTCTGGTGCTCAGTTGGTACATAGTGAACTTGTAGATATTTTCTTTGAACCTTTTCCCTTACAAAATGGAAGTCCGTATCTAGATGTTTAATTCGTGAATGAATCATAGGATCAGAACATAATGCTAATGCAGACAAATTGTGTCACATCCCAGACCGACTCCGCCGTAGCACGATATTGTCCGCTTTGGGCTTACCATTCCTTCAAGATTTTGTTTTTGGGAATTCATGAGCAACTTCCCAGTGGGTCACCCATCCTGGAATTGCTCTCGCCCAAACTCGCTTAACTTCGGAGTTCCAATGGAATCTAAAAATAATGAGTTCCCAAAAGGCCTCATGCTATATAGAGGTGGGCATGTACATATAAGGCACATCACTATATCTCCGTTGGTCGATGTGGAATGTTACAATCCACCCCCCTTAGGGGCCCGACGTTCTTATCGACACACTCGCACCACACGGCATAGTGGCTCTGATACCATCCTGTCACATCCTAGACCGACTTCGTTGTAGCACGATATTATCCACTTTGGACTTACCCAACGTGCTTAAGCAGTGTAGGATCCGCAGCCACAAGAACGGCTCCCTCAACGTGTGCTTTGAGGGTGCCGAAGACCTGCCCAGTGGCAGTGGAACCAAGTACAACACGAGCTTGAGAAATGAGGTGGCGATGAACCCGTTGAGAGATATTATCCTAGAATAAATGCAAAACGGGGAGCTTTTGGCGCCGGATCACGGGTTTCCGGTACGAGTCATAATACCCTGGTTTATCGGGGGTCGGATGGTGAAGTGGTTGAAGCGCATCGTCGTAACGACATCGGAATCTGACAACTACTACCACTTCAAGGATAATCGAGTGCTCTCGTCGCATGTCGATGTGGAGCTAGCCAACATTGAAGGTATTTACGACTTTATCAAACTGTTGTGTTTGGCTTATACATTTGTGAGTAATTATGAGTCATGTGATGACAACAATTGAAGACATGGTGACTGTCACAAGCAAAGTTGGAAGCAAGCAAGACTTGACTTTGTGTTTGCTTGCACATAATTGTGCATGTTTTCTCTTCTATGCATTAAATGACAAATGGAGAAAAGTTGTATTTTATAGACTAGGTATAGACTGGGTATAGACTTTGGTGCATGCTAGGTAGGCTAAGCAATAATTATGTCATGTGAACTTTAGACTTTTTGGTCTTGGTTGTTGTCATAGTTGCTAGTGTATGCCTATAACTAGATGCAATATTTGTGCATTTAGTAATGCTTAGAAAGTGGGAAGGTAAGCATCATAGAAGCATCCAAGGGGAGAGCATCCGGCTCTCCCATGGGAAAGGTTGAACATGGGTTAAGAGAAAATCAAGAGAACTAGAGTGAAAAGTATTCTAGTGAAAGAACTCTTGGGATAGAATGAGGCTCTTGGGAAAATTCTATGAGTGGGTGTGCAAGGGATTCAGGATTGCGTTATGTTGATTTAACTCATGTGTACTTATACTATTATTCATGGTGAAGAGCAATATCTCTCCGGGGACGTAGGCATGTTTTTGCCAAAACTCGTAAATTTCTCGGTGTCTTTATTTCTTGTATTTTATTTTGTTCAACTGAATGTGATTTGGTGAGGTTGTAATCTGAATCTCATTTTCGCACTAACGAACGAGCCAAGACACAACACGAACACCTTATCCGCACTTGAAATTTGAGCATTCCTGTTGGCCCATGGTGTAAAAGTTAGCGCCGAGGTGAGGTGAAAGTGATAATGATAGTTGTTAGTTGTGACGTGACTAAACCTAATATTGATAGTTGTCAGTTGTGAGGTGAAAGTGTTACCTTCTTTTACTGTTTTACCGTTTACATCTGAAGCTAATACTGTTACTATGTTGGGTTGTGAACTTATGTTGCAGCGTGGTGGTACAAGCCGGAGTATATCATTAACGAGCTGAATATAAACTCCGTATAACAACACCGTGTCACGAGGAGATATTGCCGATCAATTCGTATACACCTCAGAGGCCGTATACGATGAAAGGCTACGCATAGTCAGGTGAGTTATACAACTTACACTATACTTGTACAATTATTTTTCAAACACAAAACAAGTTGCGCCTAAGTTATACGAGAGTTTGAGACACTATTGTTTCGTCTAAAATTTTAAAAACTATTATATATTGTGCTCAATTCCAAACAAGAAAACAAAAGAAGAGAATTCCCACTTGCTATAATATTCTTGAAATATCATAAAATACTGATAACACAACTAGAACGCAAGTGCTTAATACATATTAGTTTGGAATGTGTTGGAGATATTGCACATCACTTTGTAATATCAACGAGATGTTTCTCAAATAAGGTCAACGCCTCCCATAGCCCAACTCCCTGTTGATATCGGTCTCACCGAAGCCTTCTACTACCTTTGCCAAGTCTCTTTTTGCTACCTCTAGATCTACCTCTGCAACTGCTAGCCTCGCCCTTAGCCTCTTCACTCCCATTTCCAACGCATCCACATCCTCTCTCAGATTTTTAACTACCCCTGCCCTTTCCATAAGCTTCTTCACGTCCAGAGCAGATTGCACATAAGGCTCCAGCCAACCCAAGTCAAATTTAAAAGTCTCAAGCTCCTCCCACAAAAGTTTAACGCGTTCACTAGTGTCTGGGGTCATATCCTTCACCTTCGTAGTCTTCAGAAAATGTAAAACTCGACCCAAAGCTGTGAATGCCCATTCAATATACGTACGGCTTCTCTTCTTTTGGCACTCAATCAACGAGGGATGCCATGAACAAACTTCCTCTAGCAGTGGAACAAAAGCTCTCTCTATTTTCCCTAAACCCCTAAAATCCATGAGCATACCATCTGGAGCGGAGAGCACTTTTTCGTGTCCCTTGACTATGGAAGGGTCAACAGGGAAATCAGCAGGCTTAATGCAAACTTCTCCGGAACTTGGTGCATCCTTGAAAGCAAGCACCTGTTCCGATTTCAAATTTGCTTGCACCTGTTCTGATGTAGGTGTTGTAACTGGTACGGATGAGTGTGGAACTTGCACGGAATCCACACTTGAAGGTTTCAGGGCCCGATCTTCTTGCTTTGAAGGCTCTTTGGGTGCAGAACTGCCAGTTCCTTGGTCTTCGAAATTCTTTATGTCTACCTTACGGACTGTAACCCTGGCTTCAATAATGCATTTATCGTTGCGAACAAACTTTCCTCCATCATAAAACTCATTCAGAGGCATGAATGATGTGAATCCCCAGTCGCTCGCACTTGCATTGAACTCGTGTTGCGTCTCTGCAAAATCAAAATATGAAGGATCACAGAAACACTTAATTGACAAAGTATTCATAACCAACCAAGAACTAAAAAAAAAAACAACAGCAAAGGAAGCTTATTCCTAATTTTAACACAACCAAACCCAAGACCATATATACATGTAGAGGTATTCAAACACGTAAGTGGAAACATAAAATTTCCTTCTGAACTTAACCATTGAATGAATCCATCTCAAAATTATATTATTTTCTTCAAAAGAAATCTCCCTTCTATTGGTTCTTGGACAATAAAAGTGACAATTCTTCTTTCTCTCTAACTAATGGTTTCCCCATAACGAAAAAGGGAAGCAAAATTGCATACTTCCTCTTGTTTAATTTTTCCCTCAAGTCCCTGATTCCAAACAAGTGTAAAACTTTAACTACAACCGAAGCCCCATATCCTAAAGTGAACTGACTATTGTTTATTAACAAAGTTGAACGGTACCTATTTCTTTCTTGCAGGAAAAAACTACAAATACGGTAACAGGGTGCCTATTAGCGATCACAACCAATAATCACGACTGAATCAAAGCAGAGCCTCAATAACCGGATGCAAGAATCGCAATCT
Source organism: Malus domestica (assembly GCF_042453785.1). Lineage (NCBI taxonomy): Eukaryota > Viridiplantae > Streptophyta > Magnoliopsida > Rosales > Rosaceae > Malus > Malus domestica. The sequence goes on along the minus strand of NC_091662.1, from coordinate 32,482,185 downwards.
CCAGTTCACAAATTAACCACATTCAAGCAGAATTGGGCACAAAATGAAAAGAAAACAGACAAGAAAAAAGCAAGCGTAAATGCGAAATCAACCCAAATGAACAACGGAGAAAATACCCTTTGTTATTGACATATTTCTGCTTAGCTGATTAACCACTGTCAAGCTGAATTGGGCATACCTAGTCCACAGAGATGGTAAATCCGAAGCATCTGCAACCTCCAAATACAAAGACAAGTGCTTTACGTTGTTCCCTTTCGGAAATACAAGGATCCGCCTGATCAAACCAACCAATGAAATCAATTAATCCCGAAACCAACAATAATTCATCTACAACCTCGAAGCGATTTAAATATTTACAGGAGGGGATGCACAAAATTCAAATTACCATTTCCAATCACCGACGAGGAAAACGTCAGAGTAATGCCTCTGGGTTTTCAACTTAGAGACATTTTCGATTGTCCATGTGAATGACCTAGTGACAAGTTCCCCTGCTACTTTCTGCTGATTCTCCATTGTTGATGATCCAAGCTAAGCTCGCGAACTTAAACCCATAAACAGTAAACAAATCTATATCATTAGACGGAATATCGAACAACAGAGACTAATTTACAAGACCCACAACTCAGACATACCTTCCAATCGACGATCACAGAGAGAGAAAGGGCTCTACGACAAAAAGCACTATACGATGGAGAGGAGGGGTTGGAAATAGGAGGAAAAAGAGTACGTGATGACTTGAAAAGCAGTAACTTAAATAGTCTTGAAATTTTTTTGCACCAAACAGACTTCTAATATGACACGCAATGAATGAATCCTATACCTAATCATTACTTTAGTCTAAAGGCTCCCGCTTTTACCATAATTTTAAAACGGAAAAGGATACCCTGCGGATCTATTATGTGGGGGATTCTCACATGTCAGCCATTTATCGTGTATTGTGCGGTCAGTTTTTATCAGGTACTATTTATGTTTAATTTAAAATAATAAAATTAAATAATTTCTGACCACGCGATACACAGTCGACGACTGAGATGTGGGGATCCTTAAGATCCCCCACATAATGGATCCGGTGGGGATCCTTTTTTTTTTTTTTTTTTTTTTTTTGGTGAACGAGATAATGCATTACCCGGGCAGAGATGCCAAAGAGAACAAGAAAGCTTACAACAAAGCAAACAGGCCAGCTACGACCAAGCAAGAAACGAAGTACAAGGAGGAAACATCTGACACCGCATCAAATGCTAAAAGTGTCACTCCTTGCACCAAACCTACAAGCCTAATGGGGACAAGGGAGGCCGTCATTACACAGAACATGAACAAGGGAAGATGGGGGTCGGTTAACCCAAACAAAATCACATACTTCCCTACTTTGCCACGACACCAAACTGTCCGCTGCCTTGTTGGCCGATCTTGGAACCCAAGACCAGCGGCAATCTTGGAAAGCCTTCCCCAGACTTGTGCACTTAGCTAGCAAAGGAAAAGCATCCCAACTGCCCATCGAATTAAGATCCTGAAGACAAGACACAGAGTCCAAAGAATCTGATTCAATGATAATATCATTCCACCCCATATACCGCCCCAACGAACAGCCATGCAAAATTGCCTTAGCTTCAGCCATTACCGCACTCGAGGCACAGATCTTCTTTCTGCATGCAGCCACAAACCTGCCATGATCATCCCTAGCCACCACACCCACGAAGCCCACACTCTCCCTAGCATTCCAACTTGCGTCCACATTTATCTTGATGATACCCGAGCCAGGAGGAGACCAAGATAAGTCATTTCCCCGATCCAAATCATTGATCCGGGGCCTACTACTTGGAACACGATTGGCCTCTAGGAACATACCCACCGAATGATGAACATCGGCGATAACCTGCCCTGGGTAAATTGGTTGCTGCTTAAAGATAAAGTTGCACCGAGACTTCCAAATATGCCAACAGGTAACAGCAATATATGAGAACAGTTTGATCCTTTCACCCCTGTTAGCAAAAGCCGCATCATAAATATCATTTAACCAATTTACCCAAGAAATTATCCCCTCCCGGCCAATACCGCGAGTCATACTTCCCCCATTCCACACCGCCTCTACCCACAGGCATTGGAGAAAAAGATGTTCCGTTGATTCCTCAGCCGAGTTACGGAGAAGGCAAATGGGGGAATGAGAAGAGCGCCTAAAGAACAGGTTTGCCATCGTTGCCACTGCCGCATGAAGAGACTTCCACATGAATACCCTTATTTTTGGAGGAACCTCCAAATTCCACATGCACTTCCATAACTGATTCGGTATCATATCAGACCTATGCGGGTTGACATTCCTGTGAATATGGGTCCTGGACAAAGCCTAATGATAACCAGATTTTACCGAGTATGCTCCTTTTTTTTCGAAAGGCCACACCAATCTATCCTTTAAGGTTGGATCACCCAAAGGGATCTTCAGAATCGCCTTGATCTTTTCCTCCACCACAAAAGGTTTCAAGAAATCAACCTCCCAATCCCCAGACTCATTACAAATCAAAGAGTTGACCCTCAAATTCCTAGAGACTGGAACCGTACCCAATGAAGAAGGTCTTCCTGAGGGGATTGAAGGAAGCCATCTGTCCACCCATACCCGAACCTCTTTGCCATTCATAATCTGCCAGTGTGCACCTCCGAGAATAATATCTCTTCCAACAAGGAGACTTGACCAAGCCCACGAAGCTCTTCCTCCCCGTTTTGCATCAAGGAAAGAACAATTAGGGAAGTATCGGGCTTTAGGCACCATCGCCCACAAAGAATTTGGTTCCGATAACAACCTCTAACATTGCTTTGCCAAAAGAGCATCGTTGAAATCTGTGAAGCACCGCAAACCAAGTCTACCATCTTGTTTTGATCGGCCCAATATTTCCTTAGAGACCCAATGAATACGGTTCTCGCCCTCTTTTTGACCCCACCAAAACTTCGATATCAAAGCATCAAGTTCATTACAAAGAGTCGAAGGAAATTTGAAGAGGTTCATAGGATACGCCGGAATTGCTTGCGCCACTGCCTTGATAAGGATTTCATGCCCCGCCTGAGAGAGAGTAGTACGCTTCCAACCTTGGATTTTTCCTAACAGACGACCTTTGATGTAAGCAAGTCCGTTCTTTTTAGATTTACCCCAAATAGCTGGAACACCCAAGTACAATCCTGGATCCCCAACTATTTCCATACCAAGAATGGTAGCTAGCTGGATTGAGAGAGACTTCGGTACATTTCCCCCAAAGTAAACACTGGATTTTGACTTATTGACCTGTTGTCCCAAAGCCAAGCAGTACTCATCCATTACCTGAATTAAATTCCTACAATTTCTCTCATCCGTCTTCATGAAAATCAGAGTATCATCAGCAAAAAATATATGAAAGATCATGGGACCGGCAAGGCCCATTTTTACCCTTTCAATCTATTTTCTTTCACCCGCCTGCTTAATAAGAAGAGATAGCACCTCACTGACCAGCAAAAAGAGATATGGGGACAGGGGATCCCCCTGGCGAAGCCCGCGAGAAGGAGCGAACCGAGGCCAGGTTGACCATTTAGGAGAATGGCGAAACTAACAGTGGAAATACACCCCAGGATTAAATTTCTCCAATGACGATCAAAGCCCATCTTCTCCATAACTGCCAATAAGAAGTCCCATTCCACCCTATCATAAGCTTTATGCATGTCCAGTTTAATTCCCAACTCCAGCTTGCATTTCGTCTTTCTTGTTTTAAGGAAGTGGAATAGCTCATGCGCAATACCAATGTTGTCTTGAATTTGTCTACCTTCCACAAAAGCATTTTGGGTTGGAGAGATCAGATCCGGCAGAAAGCTTTTTAAGCGATTAGCCAGGACCTTGGATAGAATTTTGTAAGAAAAGTTGCAGAGGCTGATGGGGCGAAAATGAGACACAGACTCCGGGTTTGGAACTTTTGGAATTAGAGCCAGGTGAGTCGCATTGATTTGCAAAGGTTGTAAAGACCCAACCATTAGATCCTCAATCATTTTATTTACATCCACAGCTATAATATCCCACTGTGACCTATAAAAGATGCCTTGGAAACTGTTAGGGCCTGGGGCTTTAAGACCACCCATTTTCAAAGCAGTCTGTTTTATCTCGTCCGCAGAAACCGGAGTCGATAATGTAGCATTCATCTCTTCCGAAACCTTAGGTATGATGCAGTCAAGGATGCCACCCCAGTCCCTATGTCCCGAAGAAGAGAATAGATCCATAAAGTGCTCATCAAACAGCCTACGAACCTGATCAGGATTATCCACCCACTCCGAGTTACCACCTTATTCCTCCTTCTTCTTTGTAAAGTAGACTGATGAAAGAACTTTGTATTGGCATCCCCTTCCTGTAACCAGTGGACCCTTGATTTTTGTTTCCATACACATTCCTCCTTTTTCTTTTTAAATAATGACTAAATAATTAAAAGTGGAAGATAAAAGTGGCTTGGAAGAGATTGACGTCGACAATGGACACGGGGACGTCCTCGAAGTCGCTTTTGGGATTTTCTCACCGAAGTCGTCGTTGTCCATACATGGCAAGCTGTCGGCATGGCCATGGACGCTGATCCATCAACGAGCTCGAACGTGGTGAGGCAAAGGAAGTTAAACAATTTACTTAGGTCATCTCCCGACCCGGTCAAAGGATCATAGGGCTAAAAATAACTCGAAATGACACGAAAAAGGATCTCCAATCGTGGGTTAGGCCAACTGGCTTGTGGGCCCCATTGGGCCAAAAATCTTAAATCAAGCCAACTGGCATTCCAACCAGGCAGCCAGCCCTAGGAGGCCCAAAAATTTGAACTGCAATGGCTACCTAGCGTTAACATAACTCCAGCTAGCAACGGCTAGTTGACGTCAAGTTACCGTTGCATTTGAATATTTTTTTTTTGACAAATTTTTAAAAAAAAAAAATATTCTAATTTGTTTCTTATAAGTACCTAAATCATTCCTACACCATTTCTCACATAATTTTTATCATTCCATACTATCTTACCTCATTTTATTTTAATTTTTCACATTCTATTCTCTTACCTCTTCCAAAAATCTTTTCTTCAATTTTTTCAATAATTTTCAAATGGCCACATCAGCTGTTACAACCCATCCATGATTTTATATAAAAAAAATGAAACGATCAAAATGCCCTTAGAGGGTATGTGTCGACTTTCATTTACTAACTGGTCAAAACACGTGTAACATATTAATTAGTATATTCTAACAACACTCGTTATTATGAACGACTGATCATAAGCATAACGAAAATTAGAACTAGAAAAAAGAGTTTACAAAACACGTATAAATCATTTTATTTAAAGTAGTCGAAAAGATAATAGCACTAGATTTAAAATATTAATGTTAGAAGAAAAGAATAAAGAAAGAAGAAAAGAGGAGAGGTGGAGAAGAATCGGGAAGAAACGAAAAGAAAGGAAAGAAAGGAAAAAGGGGAGAAGGCGGCAAAAGCCTCTTCTTCTTCTTCTTCTTCCTCCCTCACTCAAGAGATCCCTTTCAAACTATTTTCATCATAATTTTCTCATACGATAACGAAATCACATGAGGTCGAAAGCTATAGTTTCATAGCAAATCCGTCTTAATCTTACCATACCCACCCCTTGAAAACCAATGTATAAAGAAAACGAGGTCCAAACATATTGACGTGTTCCGGCGACTTTTCTCTAATTTCGGCCAATCCCGCTGGAATCTGGCCTCAACCCAAGTGAAATTAACGATTCTTCCTTTGTGGGCTCTCCTCTAGCGTAAGTATTTTCCCAAGGTTTTAACTTTTAGTTTTGGGGTCAATTCATGGTTTCGAATTTTAATTCGATATTTTGTATGCATATTTGAGATGATGCTTGTTGTATTGTTTAGGAGTTGAATTGGAACCAGGTAGTCATGATTGGTTGCATATATAGGGAAGAACATTGAAATCCTAACCTCAATTCGGTTCTCTTTAGAAATTTAAGGGTTGGGTTTGTTTTATAAGTATTAATGTTATTCCATAATCAAGGCCAGATACATTTGAATATTTTATGTGCCATATTTGTTCTACCCATGAAGAACATTGTTGAATTTTATGTGTTGTAGCCTAGAGTTGTGTAGATAATTAGAGTTCTAAAACTAGTGAGCGGTTCTATATTTTTCCATGGCATTGTTAGATGCTGATGCTAAATACTTGATTGGACAAAGCTATTACTAGAGTAGTATATGACTCTTGGTTTTGGTCATTGATTTATTGTTGGTTCATTATTTCATTCTTTCAGTGGATGAATAGCTTAAGACTGCTAAGAATTTATATTTTTATTTTAAGGTACTTGAATAAACAGTTTGGTTTTCTATGTTAATTATTAAGAATCATCGATATGGTTTGGCTGGTGTACTAGTTACGAATAATTATTCGAATGTTATAGTTTAGGGATTGCTTGTTATTCTATGGCCTGAGAACTAGTTCCTTGATAACAAACATTATACCTATTCTCTAATTGAGTATAACTATGTTCTGAGTTCAAGACCAATTTAATATGGCAGGTCAGGTTCTTATGATTTGTTTGGCATGCTTATTTGATTAATTAGTGTAAATAAATGTAATCAAATTTAGTGAAGTTATAAATGTACTGGATTCTATGTGAGGTGGTTGTTTTCAAACAATTATATGCTAAATACATAACTACTTATATAGAGAAAATGGATGCAGCTAGTTCTATCTGCCTATGTATCAAATCATACGTATTTTCCTCACTCAATTTCATTATATACTCCAATTGGGTTAGTTCTAATGAACCATTCTATTTGCTATAACTAGTCCAGCTAGTTATCATTAGATTATAGTTATATTGTTGCTTTTATATGTACCATTGGCTTTGTATTTTGGTATACAATTTGAAAGGGGTATGCTTATAGTAGTTGATTGATTACAATTATATCTAAAGTGTATTGGTTAGTAATGTCATGGCTTGTATAGATATCAATAGTGGACTGACCCAATTTGGTAAGATTACTATCCGATTAAGTGCTACACCTTTATATGTGTCATGTTGTTTGCTTAAATGGTAGAAAGATGTCCCATTCAACATAAATATCTATACGCATGCCTAAACTGAAACCAAAATCAAGTTGATGATTCACGTTGTGAAGCTATATGTATATATTTCTCATATGCCTAGACAAGCTGTACATAGAAAGCATATATTTTGTAATAGTTATTCCGATTACATGTTTGTAGGAATGTCTTGCAGTAGTAATAGGAGTTTATTGAACTGGTGAACTACGACTGACTTGATCCCTATTTAGGGTACGCAGGCAGTCTAACAAGAAGGTTAGATGCAGCCATAAAGTATACGAAAAAAAAAAACTATGCAATTCGAATCTTGAGTTTTGTTTTGTCCATATCCCAGAGGATGGGTATGTGAGATATATGGGTATTTGGTGTCACATGTCAATTCCAGAAGTATGTCAGGATCGGCGCGTGACATCAGCAATGAAAGGAAGGGGTTGGGCTTGAAAAGAAGATGAAGCTCTTTGCAGGGCTTATAGATAGGTCTCATAAGATAGTGTCAAGGGGAGTTCTCAAACAAGTGAAGGTGTTTTGAATCGTACATCCAAAAAGTATTATGAGTTCTACGAAAGCACCACTACACTGAATATCCGAAACCACGAGAGTTGTTCTTCAAGATGGAAAAAATATCTTCATCCAAGTTTGAATAAATGACATCAAGCAGTGGTAAAGGTCGAAAGTAGACATGAAAACGGAGCCAATTACTACTACATAATCAGTGTTTTCACAAGTTATTTTAAATATTTAATTATATTACATTTAATTTCATAAATTAATTTCCTTTAAATTTTGTAAATATATTTTCTAGGTACGCCAATTGGAGGAATTGTATATGGAGGACAACTCGAAACCCTTTAGTCATCACGGTTGTTGGGAAATTTGTAAATGGTGGGTGTTATTTCAAGATCCATTTTAAGAAAGATCTGGTCCTACGCTAGTGTTCGAAAATGTTTCCTCAAATGTAGTTGGGGATGAACAAGGATCTCCTGCCATTCAAGAAACAATGGTAGAAAATCCGTCTCCGGGTGCCTCTTCCATACCTAAGGCTACGGGATGAAACAAGGCCTGAAAATTGAAGGAAAAAGGAAAGGCAAAGGATGATTTAGCCTTTCAACAGGAAATGGCATTCTCATTGCGATTAATGGCGGAGCAAAATGCCTTTGCTGCGGAAGAAAGGAACTTTAGGCACAAAGAACGGGCAAAACAAATATAAGAAGAGATGGATGATAGGAACATGCAAAGAAACACTTCGAACTACACTTCAATGAGTAAGGCATATTTTGATAGTAAAAAAAGGGAAATTATGGTCTGACGGGAGTTGTTTACATCCGACTATACTCCTACAATGGCGGATGAAGATGATGATTATAGTCTTTAAATTGAAGTTGTTGTAGTCTTTAATATTTAAGTTGTAGTTTTTAAATTTAAGTTGTTGTAGTCTTTAAATTGAAGTTGTTGTAGTCTTTAATATTTAAGTTGTAGTTTTTAAATTTAAGTTGTTGTAGTCTTTAAATTGAAGTTGTAATCTCTAAATTTAAGTTGTAGTTTTTGATCGGATCATATTTATATATATTTTTACTTCGAATTCACTCGTCTTTTCTTAGTTAGTTCCTTATATTTTTGAGCTATTTACGTTATTTTTGTGTTTATAGGATTTGTTATGCAAAGAAAATAAAAATAGAACAAGTGAAATTTTATTCGTGAAAAGCAAATTTAAATTACAATATTGCTAACCCATTGTGACGCTAAATGTTAAACCAATATTTAAACTATATATTTCATCATTTTATATTTCTTTTCTTGTCTAATTTATTTGGAAGCTTTAAGTATTTATGATACTTTTGATATATTGTGTTTGTAGGAGTAACATGATCGAAAGAACTTATTTTTCTGCTATGTGGGGCTGCTAGAAACTAAATGAAAATAAAAGGAGAGCATCGGGAGGAGAATATAGAGGAAAGCAAGCTGCCCTTGCAGCTGGAGGAAAGCAGGTCAGCGACAAAGGGATCCAAGGAAGTCAGAAGAATTAGGGGACAGCAACTGGCAAAGCAGAGGAAATGGAGGAGTCCACACGGGGGACGGAAAAAGAATCCAAGGGAGAAGATAGAACGTGCAGAGAAATAAGAGGGGAGCTGAAAAAGAAAGAGGAGGATACAAAAAAAAAGGAAGTAGTAAGGAGGTCAGAGGGAGGAACCGGGGGAGAGGGAACCGAGAGCTGGGAAAGAAAAGCTGCTTTGGCAGCTGGCGAGTCAGAGGATGCTGCCTTAGGCAGCACGTGAAACACGGACAGAAACATGGGCAGCGTGAGAAAAAAAAGATAAGAAACGCTGCCTTTGGCAGCGAAAATGAGAGAGGTCAGAGGGCAGGTGAGAGGGCAGGAAACCGAGCGGGGACTGACTGGGGGGGAGAGAGACAGACGGCAAAGGCAAGGAGCTGCCTTTGCAGCAGAGAGCAGGAGACGGGCAGCGGGAGACTGACGCGGAAAGGAAAGCAGAACAGCTGCTTGGCAGCGTACGTGGGGAGAGAGGAAACGCAGAAAATAGGGAAGTCAGGGAGGACGCCAGTAAAGAAAGCAGCAAGCTGTTCTTCTCTTTCGGTTAAAACTTTCCAACTTATATTTTACTTTTGGTTAAATGTTTTAATAATGTGTAACTAATTTTATTTTGGCTAGAGGTTAATTCAAAGCCATGAATATATTTGTAATATGAATTGATTACCTTCAGTTGTGATTTCTGAGTTGTGATTTAATTTGCTTAACTGCTTGATTGATAACTTATTTTTGTATGTCGATTAAGGATGCATACTTAATTTACATGCATGAATTTGATGCTAGAATATAAGTGAATTTCACCTAATCGTTATGAACTTATATTCACAAGTAGTGAAGGTTGTTATCCACAATTGTGTTAAGTGAATTCTTGGCAAGAGTATCATGCTTTTCATAGTTACGAATGCCTCGTCAATGCTTATAGTTTTCACAAAGTCTAATGATCTTTGATTGTATCTCTATTGTGCTTTTCACGTAGGGGACTTTTGAAGAATGTTTTGAATTGTTGTATGCGTTTTCCCGTCCAATTCAATAACTTAAGGAAAACTTGAAGATTAAAAAAGTGTTGTTCACGGTTAATCTGAAGTGTTGAGATTCACAACTTATTGAAAGAACAACTGAAAATCAATTTAGGTTGCATATGTGTCATGTGTGGAGAAGAACCCTCTAGCTAATCCATCACCTATCCTTTCACCTTAATTTCATGTTTTTGTCAATTCTGTAATTTATTTAAGTTTAATTTACTTCTAGTCAAAACCAAACACCATTCCATTATTAAATTATTTTATTTAGTTAGTTTTCATTGTTGTTAGTCTTTTAATTCAATTTCCGTCCATTTCAGTTCCTAGTGTCTAAATTGAGTGTTTCCATTATTTTGAGTCATTCTAAGTGTGTTTCAAGTTATTAGAGTTTTTAGCCTAGTTTTGTGTCCTTGAGTCTTATTTAATATTTTTAAATTAATTTAGAATAGATTAGCAATCCCTCCTAATCCCCGGCCTAGAACGATACCCTACTTACATCTATACTACAATTGTCACGAAGAGGGTTTAATTTGTGTGCTTATATAATTCGCATCAGTTTTTAAATTTAAGTAGTTGAATCTTTAAATTTAAGTTGTCGAATCTTTAAATTGAAGTTGTAGTTTTTAATATTTACATTTTACTCTTTAAATTAAACAACATTAAACAACATAATCTCCACCCTAGTACTACTTGGGGGAGTTATTCAAACTTAAACAACATTAAACAAAATAAAACTTAAACGCCTACTCTATGCTTCTTTTGGCCCAAAGATGTGAAACAAGATCCTGTTGTAGGTACTCTTTTGTGGCACGCAAACATACCATCCTATGGCGCCTCATATACTCATTTGAAGAGATATTACCAATTCTTGGATCCAAAGGCAAATTAAGCCCATCATATATTTTCGCACGACCCCTCCTTGACCTATTTGGATCATCTTGTTATTTAGTTTCCTCACGTGCCATAACCTTAGCCATTGATGCCATATATGTTGTGTTGCACCATACTTCATCTTCTTCATCGGACTTCTCATCTTTTCGTCTCATCTACGCCCATTTATCTTCCAATTCGGAATTGGAATCGGACCCCCAGTTGGAATGCGAAGAGGATCCAAAGTTGGAATTCATTGCAAACTTGAAATGAAAGAGATATTAGAAAGGGCAAAGATGAAGGTGTGTGAATTCTACTCCAATATCCAGCCTATTTATTAACATTGGAAGTTGAAGATAAGAAGTATCACGTAGATAAGAATCTTATCTAAAATTTGCACAACCAATTACATCTCGACACGTGGCACTTGAAATCCTATCCGAAAAATTATTAAGATTACATAAAGATAAGAAATATGGAGAGTTACTCACTTTAGTGACACGTGTCATAAATTATTAAGATTACATCAAGATAAGAAATCTGGAAGTTACTCACGTTAGCGACACGTGTCACTCAAAATCATATCCAAAAAATTATTGAGATTACATCTTGACGAGAAATCTGGAGAGTTACTCATGTTAGCGACACATGTCACTTGAAACCCTATGGCCCTTTGGTCCCCTCTTTTGGAGATGGTACAAAATATGGCATGACACTGTTCATTAAAATATTAATTTCTTGCAAGGCTATAGGGCTAAAGGGAACCCTTTGGCCCTCATTCGGTTGGAGATGACCTTAGTTGTTTTGGATGTGGTGGTGGGTCCCACACATGTTGCCACAGTTTTATAGCCACATAAGAAAATTTAAAGAAAACAAGGTGATGTTGAGCGAACTTTGAGTTTTAAAAGAGTAAAGTTGGATGAAAAATGAGTTCAAGACTCATGAGAAAATCACTTTATTTTTTTTTTCATTTATATAAAGAGAGAAGCACATATAAGTTCGCTAGAGACCAAGGATTCGGTGTTGGACTTTTTGTTTACTGATAGCTGAATTCTGGGAGATAGAAATCCATTAAACTTCAAGCAATTAAAATGGGCGAAATTCTGTTTTTAGGATATACTAAATTATGACTAAACAAGCCTCTATCTATGTATGAAGTCAGTTTATATTGATTCAATTTTTCTTATTGTTCTAGTAATTTTCATTGATATAACTTCATAAAGTTTGTTACAATAGTATAAGTATAGTTATATTGCTTTTGATTTATTGATATTTGTCTATTGCATACTAACAAATTGTATATTTTTTTTTCACTTGTAAGTGAGAGATTTTAAGTTCTGATTTCGTAGATCACGAGTTTAATATTAATTTACTTCTCCCCAAGAACAACTTACATGAAACAAGTACAATGTCACATGCCGTTTTGGGTCAATTAAATAAATATATTTAGACTAAATACTTACACATGTCATTTATTATCACATAACACCACCGAGACGATATACACATCTCTATATATGAAGCCAACACTACAGTGAATAGTGTTTTTGGTGTCACAAGCTTCACCAAAAAAATTGGACAAAAATGCCCCTCATACAAAAAACTTCAAAAGCAACCCAAAATAATACATCATATGTGACAGGGGTATTTTCATCATTTTAATAGTGTTTTTAAATAATTAATTTTTTTGTATAGTTTTTGTTTAATTTTTTTAATAATTAGTACCACACAATAGGCTAGTAATAATATGCATAATCAGTTGTTTATTAAATATTATTTTCTCTATTTTTAAATACGTTCAAAACATCTTATGTAACAACCCGTCCCGGGATTTACTGAACAAAAAGGGTATTTTTGTATTTCACTAAGTTTGGGGATATTTTCCTTTTAAAAATGTTTTTGGGTCTTAAATGGTGTGCCCAAGGGGCCCACCCCTGATTTGTTTGCCCCCCGTCCCCTCTCCTTAGCTGCCACATGGCAATCTCCTTGAGCCTTCTCTCGTCCTCACTCTTCTCTCCCCGAGTTCTCTCTTTCCCTCACTCCTCACAACTTTCATCTCTTTTTCCCTTCTAGTTTTCTCTTTTTCTCTCGACGTTCTCTTCTTCGGCGAGATACCACACATACACACTTACACACCAACCACCACACCCTAGGATCCTCCCGGGCAAGAACTCGAACCCAGGACAGGTCCGTGGTGCACCATAGTGGTGGAGACCACTGTTTTTCTCTCTCTCGTCGAACTCCGGCGAGTTCCTTGTATCCCCGATGTAGGTAAGGCCTTTTACCTTCGAACTTTCCTTCTTTCCTTGTTGGATTGTTAATGAGTGTGTTTTGGGGACTCTTTGGGATAGAAAACACCTCGGTGGAGTTTCTCCATGTTTTCCGGCGAGGAGCACCGCCCTTTTCGAGGCAATTTATGGCTAAACCACGGTGAGTTGGCCAGCGTGCAAGGTATCAATCTCTTCGTATTACTGAGTACTACAACTTTCCATTTTGTTTCACCCAATTTCATGGATTATTGAAGAAGTTATATCCATTTGAATCTTACCCAGTTTCTGGCTACCTTAGTGGCTTTGGAGGCATTTTTTGGCCAAACCACGGTGAGTTAGATGTTGTACGAGGTACCATTCTCTTCGTCTCATCGAGAACTATGATTTTCATTTTTGAATTTCTCGATTTCATTGAGTATTGTCAAAGTTATGAACATTTAAAATTTGTCTAATTTCCGGCCGAATTTCGACCTTCTTCTTATTGAGGTCAGGCGACCCACCGAACCCAGGTCCTTCGGGCCGTTCCTGCTAAGCCCAAAACCCTAGGCAGCCCAACCCAACCCAACCTTTTTTTATTTCTTTTTGTTTCTAATTATTTTGTTAATTTAAAGGCTTTTCGGCCATTTCCCTTTAGGGCCTTAGGCATGTGCACTTTAAACCCTAAACCCTTTGGACAAAGGCTTTTAGGCCACACTAAACCGGGCCTCCAGCTCGTATGATACCAAGCCCAAACCTAGTGGAATATTCCCTGTTGACTTTTGTTGACTTTTCATAAATTTAACCGAGACCCTTCTTAGGGTAATTCGATGTCCTGAATCCGTTTTTGATGTCCGTTTCCCCAAATTCAATTGCTATTATATAGTTTTATTAATTTTACCCTTTATGTGCTTAGGGGCAATTATTTGTGGCGTTTCCGTCTTCGCTAGTTGCGTGGCTCTTCAGTGGTGAAGTATTGTGAGTGGACCCCTTCTAAAATGTATGTTTTAATAGTAGAAATGCATACATGAAAAGCATGATTTAATAATTACGTTTTATTAAACGTTTTACGAGATAACATGCGTATTGAGGCTAGTTTGAATTATTACTATTTTTCCTATAACCCGTGTTCTTTATAGAATATTTGATGGATGACTTTATACTATGAAGGTGATTTTCAAATATATGTATGTTCAATGATTTTGTACTTACCTAGTGGTCCCTATTCCGCTACAGGGCGAAGGATAGATTCCGTCCCGGGCGATGGTTACGATGTTGGCATAGGGCTTGAAGATGGTTTTCCTCTGGCTATTAGCACATGGACGGGGAGCTGACACGAGGCATGGGGGTGATTTTCCTCTGGCAATTGGCACAGAGACGGGGAGCTGGCATGGGGCCTAGATGGATATTGGACATTCACTAGTGATTACGATATATACGAGATTTGTTTTGAGACATCGCATGACATGCTAGGTTTCGGAAAACCTACTTTTATCATGTTATATGAGTTTTCATAAAATATGGGGGTTAGTATGTTGATAATTATTTTATTATATATATATATATATTAACTTGGTCCACTCATGTTTGTTTTACGCCCCCTTAAGGACTATAATCAAGGCATACAATCCCCGCATCAAGGCACTTCCGCATCGGCATCTTTAAGTCCTCTCGGTGCAGGACCCATCATTTGTTTCCTTCAATTTTATATTCTTTCTTTTAGTGTTCTAATTAGTTGTATGTTCTGAATATGTTCCTTATCTGCATATTAATTACCATTAAATTCATAAGTCTTATTTATTTCTCGTTCACATGCATTTCTAAATGGCTTTTGTCACATTCGTGTGTCAGTCAGCACGTGACCATTCCTATGTCCTGAGGACATCAGGATCGGGGCATGTCATCTTAAAATGCATGTAATGCCGATTATAAAAAAGATATTTCGCATGCGGATAATAATGTGATTAAATTAGTTGTCAAATGATTGTTTTTTTTTAACAAACAATAATCAATAGGCTAACAATAATGTGAAGTTGGAAAATATTAGTATTTAGGTTTATTTTAGTATTTGGGATTTGCTTGTTAGTTTAGGATTTGGACCTAACCCATCCGAGTTAGGGTTTCTTAGGTTTAGTTCTCTATAAATATTGCTTGTAATTTAGTATGAGAAATAAGTCATTCACAATGTAGTCTCTTGGAGTTTTGTAGCCGTTTCGGCATCTCGTTAGTTTAATAATATTCCCATTAGTTTGTAATCTTGTTCGTTGCGCACTCTGATATTCAACTTGGTATCAGAGCAGGTTTGATCATTCGGGATTTAATCTGTTCATCTCGTATTAGTTTGTTGTCGTCTTCCGCTGTTTGATTGTTCCAGTTTAGATTCATCGCGAAAATTGAAGTTGCTTGTTCTTCGTTTTAGTCCAAAAAATAAAAATAAAAAGTTGTTCGTTCATTTTTTATCCCGTACTCTATTCTCTGACCTGCATCACTGCCGCTCTGGTCTGCACCTCCCCAGTTGCACTAGATTTAGTAAAACCACTTACACTGACTCTGCTTCTGCACCTTTGAACACTGCAACCTGCAGAAGCATCCCACAAGTCTGTATTGCTGCAAAGAAAAAAGAGGAAAAAGGAGAATGGAATAAAAAAAATTGAAAGAAGGGGGAGTTAAAAAAAAAGGAATAAAAATTGGTTGATTGTTTAAGGCTTAGGCCCACACGTGCAAGAAAGAAATATGGTCTGTTTGGTTGGATTTTTTGATTGTTTGTTTGGAACTTGTAATTTGCATTGACATGGAAATCTTGCATTGGCATCGGCATCGGCATTGACGTTGATATTGACATTGGCATTAGCACTGGCATTGGCACTAGCACTAGAATTTGGAGTCTTGCATCCACATCTACTTTGGCAAACCCATGTTGTGTACCGTCATGAGTTTGACGGGGGGTGTTGGAAAATATTAGTATTTAGGTTTATTTTAGTATTTGGGTTTTTCTTGTTAGTTTAGGATTTGGGTCTAGCCCATCCAAGTTAGGGTTTCTTAGGTTTAGTTCTCTATAAATATTGCTTGTAATTTAGTTTGAGAAATAAGTTATTCACAATATAGCATTTTGGAGTTTTGTAGCCGTTTCGGCATTTTCGTTAGTTTAATAATATTCCTATTATTTTGTAATCTTGTTCGTTGAGCACTCTAATATTCAACAATCAGTTGTTTATTAAATATTATTTTCTCTATTCTTAATATAAATTCAATAAATACCGATTTTATTATGTGGATTTAGCTACTTTAATTGGTTTATGAGCGGTTTCTTCTAGTATGATCTAAGATTATTCATTTACTTCAAATATTTGACTTTTCTTTTGTCAATTTACACATATAAATATATTTAAAACGTGTAAGTAGTGCGTAGCACGCCATGATTCAAAAAATGTCATGCGCATACATGAAGGCTAGTATTATGTAAGTCCTACTGTATCCCACCTTTTATTATAAGAGTGTGATATCCATACACATCATTTTACTACTCACCCATCTTTCTAATTTTTGACCATCGAATCAGATAAATTAAAGAAGATTAACGGATATCAATTAATAAAGATGTGTGAAAAGTAATTTGAACCTTTATTATAAATAATCAAACTTTCAATTATGGCACCGCCTCTTAGAAATCCTTCAAAATATCTGCCGTCCAAAAAGTTTTATGGTATAAAGTTTCTTATCGGTAAAGTTACTGGCAACACTTTCCTCTGCTTGGCGCTTGACCAGGCCTACTTGACCTACGGCCGTGCCATCCCTGCGGAGCCCTTTCTCTCTGTGTGATCGTCGATTGGAAGGTATGTCTGAGTTGTGGGTCTTGTAAATTAGTCTCCGTTGTTCGATATTCCGTGCTAACGATACAGATTTGTTTACTGTTTATGGGTTTAAATTAGAGAGCTTAGCTTGGATCATCAACAATGGAGAATCAGCAGCAAGTAGCAGGGGAGCTTTTCACAAAGTCATTCACATGGACAATCCAAAATGTCTCTAAGTTGAAAACCCAGAAGCTTTACTCTGAGGTTTTCCTCGTCGGTGATTGGAAATGGTAATTTAATTTATGCATCCGCTCCTGCTAATATTTAAATCGCTTCGAGGTTTTGTATGTTTTAGATGAATTATTGTTGGTTTTGGGATTGATTGATTTCATTGGTTGGTTTGATCAGGCGGATCCTTGTGTTTCCGAAGGGGAACAACGTAAAGCAGTTGTCTTTGTATTTGGAGGTTGTAGATGCTTCGGATTTACCATTTCTGTGGACTAGGTATGCCCAATTCAGCTTGACAGTGGTTAATCAGCGGAGCAGCAACATGTCGATAACCAAGGGTATTTTCTCTATTGTTCATTTGGGTTGATTTCGCATTTACGCTTGCTTTTTTGTGTCTGTTTTCTTTTCATTTTGTGTCCAATTCTGCTTGAATGTGGTTAATTTATGAACTGGAAATTGCAATTCTTGCATCCGGTTATTGAGGCTCTGCTTTGATTCAGTCGTGATTATTGTTCATGATCGCTAATGGGCACCCTGTTACCCTATTTGTAGTTTTGTCTGCAAGAAAGAAATAGTTACCGTTCAACTTTGTTAACAAACATTAGTCAGTTCACTTCAGGATTTGGGGCTTCGGTTGTAGTTAAAGTTTTACACTTGTTTGGAATCAGGGACTTGAGGGAAAGATAAACTAGCGGAAGTATACAATTTTGCTTCCCTTTTTCGTTCTGGGAAAACCATTAGTTAGAGATAAAGAAGAATTGTCACTTTTATTGTCCAAGAACCAATAGAAAGGAGATTTCTTTTGAAGAAATTAATATAGTTTTTAGATGGATTCATTCAATGGTTAAGTTCAGAAGGAAATTCTATGTTTCCTCTTACATGTTTGAATACCTCTACGTGTATATATGGTCTTGGGTTTGGTTGTTTTAAAATTAGGAATAAGCCTCCTTTGTTGTTGTTTTTTTATTAGTTCTCGGTTTGCTATGAATATTTTATTAATTAAGTGTTTCTGTGATCCTTCATATTTTGATTTTACAGAGACTGAACATGAGTTCAATGCAAGCGAGAGTGACTGGGGATTCACGTCATTCATGCCTCTAAATGAGTTTGTTGTTGGGAAAAAGTTTGTTCGCAACGATAAATGCATTATTGAAGCAAGGGTTGCAGTCCGTAAGGTGGACATAAAGAATTTCGAAGACCAAGGAACTGGCAGTTCTGCACCCAAAGAGCCTTCAAAGCAAGAAGCTCGAGTCCCGAAACCTTTAAGTTTGGATTCTGTGCAAGTTCCACACTCATCTGTACCGGTTACAACACCTACATCTGAACAGGTGCAAGCAAATGTGAAATTGGAACAGGTGCTTTCTTTTCAGGATGCACCACGTACCGGAGAAGTTTGCACTAAGCCTACTGATATCCCTGTTGACCCTTCCATAGTGAAGGGACTGGAGGAAGTGCTTTCCACTACAGATGGTAAGCTCATGGATTTTAGGGGTCTAGGGAAAATAGAGAGAGCTTTTGTTCCACTGCTAGAGGAAGTTTGTTCGTTGCATCCCTCGTTGATTGAGTGCCAAAAGAAGAGAAGCCGTACGTATATTGAATGGGCATTCACAGCTTTGGGTCGAGTTTTGCATTTTCTGAAGACTACGAAGGTGAAGGATATGACCCTAGATACCTGTGAACGCGTTCAACTTTTGTGGGAGGAGCTTGAGACTTTTAAATTTGACTTATGTTGGCTGGAGCCTTATGTGCAATCTGCTCTGGACGTGAAGAAGCTTGTGGAAAGGGCAGGGGTAGTTAAAAAGCAGAGAGATGGTGTGGATGCGTTGGAGATGGAAGTGAAGAGGCTAAGGGCGAGGCTAGCAGTTGCAGAGCTAGATCTGGAGGTAGCAAAAAGAGACTTGGCAAAGGTAGACGAAGGCTTTGGTGAGACCGATATGAACAGGGAGTTAGGCTATGGGAGGCATTGACCTTATTTGAGAAACATCTCGTTGATATTACAAGTGATGTGCAGTATCTCCAACAAATTCCAAACTAATATGTATTAAGCACTTGCGTTCTAGTTGTGTTATCAGTATTTTATGATATTTCAAAAATATTATAGCAAGTGGGAATTCTCTTTTTTTTTTCTTGTTTGCAATTGAGCTCAATATTTATTTATTTATTTATTTTTTAATTTTACACGAAACGATTGTGACTTATTGATAACTATAACAACAACAACAAAGCCTTTTCCCACTAAGTGGGGTCGACTTATTGATAACTAACAATTATAATTTTACCATTTAGTGTTACGGTATAAATGTACTCATCTTCACCTATGAGTAGAGATTTTAGGTTCGATTATCGTTAAATGCGAATTTGAACTACATTATTATTAGTACATTGTAAGATTAAGCACTCTCTTTCTCTTTAGTGTAGATAATATCGTTTGTTAAAAAAAAAAAAAAACAATTACAATCTTAAAAAAAAAAAAAATCATAGATGATATTGGAACCTCATTTACTAGGGCTAACTTGACCAATCTATGATCCCAGACAATTAGCTGACCGTCCTTAATACAACAATAGCTGACCGTCGGGCATGAACAATTCAGGAATTAGAAATGGATCGTAAACTGGATTTCACATCTTCAATCACTAGGGTGTATCGCTGAAGGCTAAGCTGATTCCTTCCCTTGCAGCCAAGCTTCAACTAGTACAGGACTAGTCACATGGGAGCAGGGCCGGTCCAGTCCAGAGATTTTTGAGGCCCGGGACAACGTAAAAAAAAGTGCCCTAACTTCATGTAAGAAAATTATTTATTTTCACACATAAGACATCGAAAAAATTATACTTAGAAAAACATTTCAAACTCAATAATTTTGAAACACGGAAAGACTAATTTATTTTGTATTGAGAGATGGAAACACAAAAACTTCAGGCTTATAAGTAGATAGATGATGAGTTTTGTTTCCATCTGAACTTTGAATGTGTTTTTGAATAAATCATGAGGTGTTTTTTTTCTTATTTACTAACCTTGTCAATATAGGACTAAAAAATAATGATGTTTTCGAGTCTTTAATTGATATATATTATTAATGAATGGGCACTAAATTAAACATTTTGATGACACGTCATATAATTTGCAAATTTGGTCTACGTATTATTCTTTGTTGAAGATTAGACTTAATTGAAATGAATATTTAAAAATAACAACTCACATAGCTACTAGATAGTAACTAAAAAAAAATTAACTGTTGTAAACATTCCTAGAATAAGTGTGATTGTGTAAATCCTATATTAGATTTGATTCTAATTATCCTTTCCTATTACAACTTGTATTACTTGGAGGAGAAGGAATATCTTCTCTCCCTTTACTACTATAAATAAAGGCACAATGTAGGAGGGATAACAACACACACATTCCCCTACAATTCTACAAACACACATCTCTCTCCTCTCTCTCTCTCTGCCGTCGGCCCTAGTCTCTCTGTCAGATAAAAATAGACCATAACACGTTATCAGCACGCTCATACCGCTGCGCTTAGGAATCTGACGTTGGAGATTTTTTTTTTCTGCATCAAACCAGTTCATCCATATCATCACGCAATCAGGTTCTTTCCAAACAACAGCTTTTAACTCGATATTTTGCAAGCCCTGATAGCATGAACATTCACAATGATGCATGACCCAGCTTTACGTTTAACATATTTTAGATTCTACATAAATTGTGTATGCTTCATAATCAAAATTGCTACAATTATGTGAATTTGATATTTGTCATGAATTGAATCTTACATATGTACATGCATTGAAACTATTATTTGCATATGCATCAACGTAAATATGTGATTCATTAAAATTATACATGCATATAATATAATTGAATTGAAAAAAAAAAACATTTTTTTGCGATTGGGACCTGGGTTCTTTAGAACCCGTGACCACCATCCTGCAGATAGGGTCTCCACGCAAGCAGAGAGCATGCAACTCTCCTTGTTCCCAGAAAAAAACCCACGAAGCCAAGCCCCAAACCCAAAATCCCGACACCCTTCCTGGTGTCCCCCGACCATGGCATGGCCTGCAGCCACAGCCTTGAACCTTTGGTTCATATTCTCGACGACGTGAAGTCGTCCCATGTCGACAATTGAACCGAGATTCAACGGAATCTCGTCGGAATTTTTTTGAAAATTCGATTTCAATTTTTAAGGTTTTGATATCACGTCGAGATTTCATCTCCGTCGATGGATACTTGGTTCTCCGACGAACCATGGCTTGCACACACCAAGGACAACCACCTGCAATGGCGCCGTCCTAGTTTTTCCGGCCTTCTTCCTCGGCCAAGCACGCCCAGCGTTGCTGGGGTGTCTGATACCTGCAACCCCTGCGAAAAAAAAGATATTTTTTGTTTTTTTGGGCCAGCCTAAAGCAGCCCGCGCGAAAAAAAAAACAAATTTTGTTTTCTTTTGGGCCTGCTTGATGCAGCCCTTTGTGAAAAAAAAAATTTTGTGGGGTCTGCCCGCAGCAGCCCAACCCCCTGCTCTCCCCGTGGGCCTGTAGCCCCACCCGAGGGTTCTCGGCCTATATTTTTCGACCCCGAGATTTTATTATTTAATATTTTTAAATAATATGGGTTTTTATATTTTCACCCACACTTTAATTTGGCCCTGAGGACCAAAATAACATTCATTCAATTATCATTATACAATATTTTTGCATATATTTGTTGCATATTTGTTTGCATATATATTTGTGTTTGCCTGCAGGAATATATGAACTTGAAGTTCATAATTACTTCGAAACCCGAAGTTTCTTATAAACATGCCTTGTTTGAAAACCTGAAGTTTTCACTTAAACATACCATGCTGAAACCCACGTAGAAAACAGAGTTGAATTTTTGTGCGTAACTTCCTACGAATATGGCCAGAAGCGTATTCTAGAGAAGATGGAGCGTAACCCGAGTGGTCTATATACTACGACCATACGCCCCATAGAATGCCACTATGTGGCCGGCCCTACCACAGGGACCGCGCACGAAATTACACTTTGACATGATCATTTGGGACATCCTGGACGAATAGCGATGCACCGTATACTCAAAACTTCACACGAGCATCCACTAACCCGAAGCTTAGGTTTGATCCATGAAATTGCATGTCAAACATGTTCTATGGGAAAGCTTATTACTAAGCCTTATTATGACAAGATTCGTTCGAATCCTCCCATTTTTCTACAACGGATTCAGGGGGACATTTGTGGACCGATTCAACCTCCCTGCGGACCATTTAGATATTTTATGGTTTTGGTTGACGCTTCTACACGTTGGTCACACGTGTGCTTGTTGTCCACAAGGAACGCTGCATTCTCCAAACTATTGGCTCAGGTTATCAAGCTCAGGGTTCACCACCCAGATTATCCGATCAAATCTATTCGATTGGATAATGCTGGAGAATTCACATCTAAAACTTTTGATGACTATTGCATGTCGGTTGGGGTTGAAGTTGAACATCATGTACCCCATGTTCACACCCAGAACGGCCTGGCTGAGGCTTTCATTAAGCGTTTACAAATGATTGCTCGATCGTTGGTCATACGTACCAAGCTCCCAATCACTGCTTGGGGCCATGCAATATTGCACGCAGCAAAGTTGGTCCGCCTGAGGCCTGTTGCGACACAACCATTTAGTGCCCTTCAGTTGGTCACCTGATGCGAACCCGACATATCGCATCTGCGCGTTTTTGGTTGTGCGGTCTATGTGCCGATCTCGCCACCCTTATGTACAAAAATGGGGCCTCAGCGAAGGATGGAAATCTATGTCGGATATGATTCTCCTTCGATTATTCGTTACTTAGAACCTTTGACAGACGATCTGTTTACCGCTCATTTCGCGGATTGTCACTTCTATGAGACAGTCTTCCCGTCGTTAGGGGGAGATAAGAACGTTAACGTTCCTAATGAACGACGCGAAATATCATGGACGACTCCCACTTTGTCTCATTTAGATCCTCGCACCGCTCAGTCTGAAGCTGAAGTGCAGCGCATATTAGATCTCCAGAGCATAGCTCAGAGCATGCCAGATGCTTTCACCGATCTAGCGCGCGTGACAAGATCACATATTCCAGCTGCGAATACGCCTGCAAAGATATATGTACCAAATGTACGACGGACTACCCTCCTGGAAGCCCGGGACGCCAATTCTGGTGATCCACGTACATTAGCGGCGAGCCAATCATCTGCCCCTACACAAAAGCGTGGCAGACCCCTTGGTTCAAAGGATTCACACCCCCGGAAGAGGAAAACCACGGCACAAGGTCCTGAAGAGCCTACCGTGAATCCGACTATCGCTTACTCATTTTACCCAACTCATGAGGAAATTCTAGATTATGGAAGCGTCCTTGAAGAGACGAATCCTCCTCCCGAGAATCGTGAGATTTCGGTCTATTATGCTAGCTTAGATGATGTGTGGCGTAGAAATTAGATGATTGTCGACGATGCATTAGCATTTGCAGTAGCTACTGAGATCATGTTGAGCGATGACATTGAACTGCGTTCCGTTGATGAATGTCAACGTAGAGCTGATTGGTCAAACTGGAAACAAGCAATCCAAGTCGAACTTGATTCACTTGCGAAACGTAAGGTGTTTGGACCTGTAGGTCCTACTCCTCCACATGTGAAGCCCGTTGGCTACAAGTGGGTTTTCGTTCGGAAGCGTAATGAGAAGAACGAAATTGTGCGTTACAAAGCTCGTCTTGTAGCACAAGGTTTCTCACAACGCCCCGGGATTGACTATGACGAAACTTACTCACCCGTTATAGATGTGATTACTTTTCGATACCTTATCAGTTTGGTAGTTTTCGAAAAACTGGATATGCAGCTGATGGACGTAGTAACCGCGTATCTCTATGGGGATCTTGATACGGAAATTTATATGAAAGTTCCCGAAGGACTTACATTGACTGGTTCAAATATTTCCAAACCCCGGAACACACTCTCAATTCGGCTGAGGCGTTCACTATACGGTTTGAAACAATCCGGAAGAATGTGGTATAACCGTCTGAGTGAGTATTTGACTAGTTAGGGATATGTGAACAACGAACTATGCCCTTGTGTGTTCATTAAGAAGTCACATTCCGGATTTGCGATTGTTGCAGTATATGTCGATGACATGAATCTCATCGGAACTCCTGAAGAGCTCGCGAGAACTGCTTCGCACCTGAAGTCGGAATTTGAGATGAAAGATCTAGGTAAGACTCGATACTGTCTCGGTCTCGAGATAGAGCATTGTTCGGATGGAATCTTAATACATCAATCGAACTACACCCAGAAGGTGATGCGCCGTTTTAATGAGGATAAAGCGAAGTCTTCGAGTACTCCTATGGTCGTTCGTACGCTAGATGCAAAGCGAGATCCCTTCCGTCCGAAAGAGGATGATGAAGAGATTTTGGAACCTGAAGTTCCTTATCTAAGTGCGATAGGCGATTTATTGTACTTAGCTCAATGCACTAGACCCGACATCTCCTTCGCTGTTAATCTTTTGGCAAGATACAGCAATACACCAACACGTAGACATTGGACTGGCGTGAAAGACATCTTCCGTTACCTTAAGGGTACTACGGATTTGGGCTTATTTTATCCCTACGAATCCTCGAGTGATGCTGCACCCTATGCTCATCGGGTTGATTCTCGCCTTGTTGGTTATGCCGACGCTGGATACTTATCTGATCTGCACAAGGCGCGTTCTCAAACGGGTTATGTCTTTACCGTTGGAGGCACCGCAATATCTTGGAGGTAAACTAAACAGACCTTAGTTGCCACTTCGTCTAACCATGCTGAAATTCTCGCCTTACATGAAGCAACTCGAGAATGCTTTTAGTTGAGAGCAGTAATGGGCCATATTCGAAGCTCCTGTGATCTTCATCCCGCCGTTAATGCCCCGACGACGATTTTTGAAGACAACGCAGCTTGCATCGAACAGCTCAAGAAGGGTTACATCAAAGGAGACAATACCAAGCATATTGCGCCGAAGTTCTTCTTTACACATCAACAACAAGAGCATCAGAAGATTGAAGTCATGCAAATCTAATCACAAGACAATCTGGCCGACCTCTTCACCAAATCACTACCGAAAGCGACGTTTCAGAAGCTTGTTCATGGAATTGGTATGCGTAAACTTTCTGAGTTGTAACTTTGCTATTTCTCTTTGGAATTATGTCAAACTCAGGGGGAGTATCTTCTGGATACTTGCTTGATCTTAATGTACTCTTTTTCCCTACGATTAGGAGCATTTTTCCCACTGGGTTTTTGCTACCTAACTAGGTTTTAACGAGGCACCCACCTTGGGCTGGTCATATCCCTGATGACGTCCTGTAGACGTTTCTTTTTACTTTGCATTTCTCACGCATTTTTCCTTAGACTATGGATTTTGTCCCTACTCGGGTTTTTGCCATAGCCTTAGGGTTTTTTAGTGAGACTTACTACTTATGCAAGTTCCTACCTTATTGAGAATAAGCGTTGTTCCTTGGAATCAATGCCGACGAGTCGACTTCCTCAACTTCTGCATGATGCTGAATCTACCTTAAGTATTTGCACACTCAATGGGAAGTGTTGTAAACATTCATAGAATAAGTGTGATTGTGTAAATCCTAGATTAGATTTGATTCTAGTTATCATTTCCTATTACAACTTGTATTACTTGGAGGAGAAGGAATATCTTTTCTCCCTTTACTACTATAAATAAAGGCACAATGTATGAGGGATAACAACACACACATTCCCCTACAATTCTACAAACACACATCTCTCTCCTTTCTCTCTCTGCTGCCGGCCCTAGTCTCTCGGTCAGATAAAAATAGACCACAACATTAACAACCAAACAAAAATTTGTAAAAATTGAAAAGAATAAACATGCACATAGTATTTCGAACTTAAGACTTCTTGTTAATTTTAAACAACAAAAATCATTGTTTCTAATTAAACTTCTTGATCCTTTAACCAAATTTTATAAATTTATACTCTTATAAGAAATTTGTAAAAAATGGAAAGTAAATAAGCACACATGATGTTTTGAACCCAAGACCTCCTCATTATTTTCAAATGACAAACCACCACTTCTCGTTAAATGTCTACATCTTTGAATCAAATTTTATAAATTTATACTCTTATAAAAACATATATAAATATACCACCCTAATAATTTTGGTGCCCCTAATTTTTTTGGACCCTGGATGGTCGTCCTGCCTGCACTGTGCCTGGGCCGGCCCTGCATGGGAGAGCCTACGAGTAAAGAATAAATTGTAGTAATGGTCCATCAACTAAAAATTCATTACCATTGGTTATTCAACTTATCAAAATTTGCAATTATGGTCACTCAACTAAAAATCCATTACCTTTGGTTCCTCAACTTTAATCCAACTGGACAAATGATCCATCAACTTTAACTTAATTGTAGCAATGATCATTCCAACATAACTCATTTTGACAAAATTCTGATGAAATTGACGAAAATGATCATAGCTACACGTTTTGATGAGTCGAAAGACCCCAATTGTAGCAATAGTTCTTCCAACATAACTTATTTTGACAAAATTCTAACGAAGTTGATGAAAATAACCATAACTATACATTTTGATGAGTCGAGAGACAAATAATAATGAATTTTTAGTTAATAGACCATTACTCTAATTTGATTAAAGTTAAAAGACTATTGCTACAATTTACTCGTGAGAAAAAACAACCACAAAGTCACCCAAATGGTTTCGAATCACACCCGTAGGACCTCGATCCCACCCATTGCATTGAAGGCTCCACCTGTATTCAGTTTTAACCAACCACAAGCCTGTTTAGACCAAATGAAGGGGAGGACGGAGAGACTCACGGTTGAGGGGGATGGCTAGGATTGTAGAAATTACTGGAGATGAGAAGCAGTCGTCTGTATCAATTGAATGGGATCTGGAGTCGTACCCTCCCAAAGCAATGAGTTGTGTGCCAGCCATATACCATACTACGACATCATTAGGACCTCAAACTGAGCTTGGAGACAATTTGTAGCATTCTGCAACATCCAGCCATGAATATTTGAGTTACTTGTGTGTGAATACATGGCATGGATTTACTGTTACAGCATCTATGTAATAGTGAAGTTTTTGTGTGTTGAAGTAAGTGGATAGTTGGTAACTTCCGTTACTGTTATACGAAATGTATTAACAACTTCGGAATAAATAATGAGAAATTTTTAGTTATGACGCGAACACGAGTGATACATCATGTGTTTTTATCTAAGTGGTGGGAAATTTTATTTTTTAAGTTATTAAATTTTTAACACACATATCCCACTATTTATATAGCGATACATGGTGTACCACTTCGTGTGACGGTCATACTGAAAAATATCTCATAAATCATAAAGAAATATACAAAACTGAGAGGTAGGATTTCTCCTTCAGAAATGCTAATGGGACTCTCTCAAAAGTGAGATTTTTTTATAGACTTTCAGTCATCTCGCAATTTAAATCAAATTCTCGTGCCAACATTATAAAATATTATGTAAAAAATATAAGATGACAAAAAGTTCCCTTAACATTTGTCGTTTCTCCTTTTTTATTCGCTCGGGACAAACCATTAATTAGGCAGGAAGCAGAATTGTTTTCTCCTTGTTTAAGGAAGAGGAACATTCCCGCCCGTACCATAATATCATAGGAAAACTAATGAAAATGGCTTGAAAACTTTGAGTTTTAATGATAAGGACAAAATAAAGGGTAAAGTGAATAGTACCATGATTGACTTTTTAGTGTAAAAATGTGGTTTTTCGTTAAAGTGAACAGTACCGGGTGCTTTTCGTTAAAGTACCCTATCATCATTTGGTTCATTCATTTAAAATTACTTGAGTGACTCATTGGATTTTGTAATATGAGTGACAGAAGTTGGAATTAGCACAATCAGTATTGATAAATGCTAGTAACCTTTACACTAATTTTTGCATTGGATTTTTGAGAAATGTTAAAGAGACTTTCTAAAAATGAAACTCTCCAAAGACACTCTGCCACTTCATGTTTTTGGCACAATTTTCGTGCCAACATTACAAAACATTGTGCAAAAAAAAAAAAATGAGGTGGGGGAAAGAAACTGGAGAGGTAGAAATGAAAAAGTAAATGAAAAGGTGGCTAGAATTCCCCCTTTACCCAAATGGAGTCGAATGGCAAATATCATAAAGAAATATTTTGAATAAACTGACCGTCTCTCTTCCGGACCATGGTGGTTTGCATCTCCTATTATATGCTCTGTATATATATATATGTGTGTATGTGTGTGTGTGTTTTTATATGTTTGTTGGCTTAAGCTTGCAGGAGAATGAAGAAAGAAGAAGAGGAGGATCTTTGGTCTGGGACATTCACATGGAGAATTTACAGGTTCTCTAAGTTGAGGAGCCATTGGCAATACTCTGACTTTTTCTTCGTAGGTGGTTACAAGTGGTACGTTTTAATAATTAATTAATCGGGTCTCTCCAATTTACAAGCTTAAGATTTTTGTGCTTAATTATATATGATGATAGGTCTTGTGGACTTGCTTTGTTCAGGCAGGTTAGTTGTTTACAGAATAGACAAGAAGATCACTTGTCGCTAGATTTGGATGTTCCTGATGCTGCAACATTCCCATCTGGGTGGAGTAGATATGCCAAATACAGCTTAACCGTGGTTAATCAACTTGATAGCAACAAGTCAATAAAAAAGGGTACGGATCATGTAAATGTTTATTTAATCCTTCGAATTTATGTTCGTTTTCTTCCCTTCTATCTCTTAGAATAGATTGTTTGGTTGATCACTCGTGTCTTCGTCATTACTTCCAATTGTGATGTGCCTGTGATTATTTAAGGAATTAATGATTTTTATTTTTTAACAAAAAACAGTTGTATATTTGGTGTTCTGAAGATCATTATTCACTAGAGCATTATTGTTTTGTTTCACGCATTCAATTTTTTTCTATGTTGAAAGTATTTCTTTTTCTGTTTTGTCAGTATATTTGTGTGTAAATTGGGTACGACTCTTCACGATATTGAAGGCATTTTCAAAGCAGAAATAGAAGTCAAATTTCTTAGAGCTCGTTTGGATGTGTTTTTAAAATGACTAAAAGCATTTTCGGTGAAAATGTTTTTAGAACCAATTCTTAGTAAAAATGCAAGTAAATCCTGGAAAAACACTTAAAAGTGCTTCCTGGAAGAAGCACATAATTGGTGCTTATTGCAGAAAGCACTTAAAGTGCTTTTTAAATCCAAAAATATTTTCTCTAAAAACGTTTTCAATCATTTTAAAAACATATCCAAATGAGCCCTTATTTTGTCCAAGTTAAGGGCTACTCATGAAGAAAAGATATTTCTACTAATTCCTACAAATGTTAGGATTAAAAGGGAGAACTATTCTTCATGAGTAACTTTTAACTTGGACAAAAAAAAAAGAAAAAAAAAAGAAATTTGTCATTCATTTCTTTCCTTAAAATACATTTAATATAATGAATAATTCTATACAAGTCTATCTTCTCTATCAAACGAAGCCATAGTATTAAAAAAAAAAAGATCGTATAGTGTGCAATCCTATCAAAAACTCGACAAAATATATTATTACTTATAAATGAATACTTATCAGTGTGATTAGTAAAGGGTTGATGGCCTGACTCTGAAGTCTTGACAATGTACTCTTTAGTCTTGAATATATTATAATTAGGTATGTAATCGGTTAAAATATTTCCTAGCAATCTATATAAATTGTGATTTTCTTACCTAGCTATATATTTTGTTGTATCATATATTGAGCTTCAATATTTAGGCCCCACTTCTTAGCATGTGATGTATGTAAGAGGGGAGGGAAAACTTTATTCTATAAAAGGGATCTCACCCTCACTTTAGAAAGAAGGGCAAACCCTAGCCTCTAGAAACAAACTTATATGTACATTGTAACTCTCAATTATACATAGTAAAACTGGATCTACACTAGTGCAGACGTAACTTCAACTTGTGACGAACCATAATATATCTTTGTGTTTGTACACATGTATGATTTATGGTCCAATTTAGTTGGTCTACAATCGATAAGATTTTGTGCATCAACATATGTATATATTTGATGGTTGACAACATTTTGTGCATCAACATATGTATATATTTGATGGTTGACAACATAATCGGATGCTTTTAACGTTTTTACAATTCGGCAGGCCTATCACCAATATATTATTCTTTACTTGTAATTAATATTTTTTTATTTAAAAAAATTAAAGAAATAAAGGAACCAAAACTGCGCGCTACGGTGCTTTTGTTCTGTTAGTTTGGTTTTTTTTTATAATTAAATTTTTTTTATTTTAAATTCCTAATTAGCTAGTGGTATTTTTGGGATTATGAATGATTCATCTTTTTTGCGTTTTTTTCCCTCTTTTGCGTTCTTGCTTGGTTATTGTTTTATGGATCCAATTTAATGTTGCAGATGGCAGTGGAGAGTTTGTGGCAGAGAAGAAAAGCTGGGGTTTTAAATCATTCATGCCTCTAAGTGAGCTTCGTGATCCTGATAAGGGGTACCTGGTGAATGATTTATGTATTGTTGAAGTTGAAGTTTCAGTGCGTAATGGTATCAAGATTTTAGATGACCAAGAATCTGGTGAGCTTTTAGATTTTAGGGGTTTAGTACGAATAGAGAGAAATTTTGTTCCGTTGCTAGAGGAGGTTTGTTCGTCTTATCCTTCGTTGATTGAGTGCTTCAAGAAGAGAAGTGCTAGTCGTACGTTTGTTCAATGCGCATTCACAGCTTTGGGCCGACTTTTGCATTTTCTGAAGACTACAAAAGTGAAGGATACAACTCCTGATGCTTGTAAACGTCTTCAACTGTTGTGGGAGGAGCTTGAGACCTTCAAGTTTAACTTGGGTTGGCTTGAGCCACACGTTCAATCTGTTCTTGTGATGAACAAAAGGGCAGGAAGAGTGAATAGACTGAGAGAAGATGTGGATGTTTTGGAGAACGAAATAAGAAGGAGAAGGGCAATGCTAGCTGCATCCGAAGCTGATCTTCAGGTAGCAAAAAGAGATTTGGCAGAGGCAGAAGAAGAGTGCTTCAACAAGATAGATATGGATAGTGAGTTAGGGTATCCCTTAGCTTAATTTATCCTTGGATTTTCTATCAACAGTAGTCTCTCACTTGATGCAACTACGTAGTAAAACATGGAGGGTTATGCATTTTGAAACTTAAATCAGATCTGACTATGAATTGTTTCGTCTTTTTGTTTTTACTGAAAATATGACTTTAGTTTCTTCACTTACAACTCGACATAAGTGTTTTACTCGAATAAAACTCATTGACTAGATTTCACATCAGTAAATTCATTAATTATATTTGACTTTACACATTTAACAATATTATGTCTAAAATACCCCTATTTGAATGTTTACAAAAAAAAATTAAATTCATTTCCTACTATATAATCTTTATTAATTAATGAAACCCTCTTTGTCAACCAAAAGAGGGTGAAAAGACTACTTAGTCTTCTATTACACAAAAAAAATGATGGGCAATAATGTAATTTTCACAGGTCCAAATTTTACTATTTTTTATTGAAAACTCACCTACAAATGATGTTAAAATACCTTCAATATTAAAAAAATAAAATAAAACAAAAAACAAAAACCTCCTACTCCCCCACGTTCTCTCTCTCCCTCTCTCCTTCTCATTTTCTAAAAAAATGTGTTCATACACACAAAGTGTTTAGACAAATGCTAGTAACAATAAAACATGCCTAATATATGTAATAACACATGCTTAGTTTAGTCAATCAAATTATATTTTAAATATAAATGTAGGTAAATTATTTCATGGAAAATAATTTACCTACATAATAAAGCAAATCCCAAAATACATGGAAAATAATGTACCTACATACAAAATAATATTATTTTATTCAATACGAGTTTAACTATTATTTGTACATATAATAATAAAATGTGCCCAATATATATGATGATACATACAAAATAAAATACCTACATAATGAAAAAATGTTATTTGATTCAAAATTAATTTACTTATAAATAAGGCAATTTTATATTGATCCAAAATTAGTTTACCTATTATTTGTACATATAATAATAAAATGTGCCCAATATATATGATGAAACATACAAAATAAAATACCTACATAATGAAAAAATGTTATTTGATTCAAAATTAATTTACTTACAAATAAAGCAATTTTATTTTGATTCAAAATTAGTTTACCTATTATTTGTACATATATATTATAATAATAAAATGTGCCCAATATATGTAATAATACATGGAAAATATATTACCTACAAAATAAAAGAACGTTATTTGATTTTGACACACCCCGACCGGAATGTCCACTAGGACTCCGAATCGAGCTGTGCTGGACGACACCTAGAAGGTGACGAAGCCATAAAGTATAGTGATATGGAAAATGTGAATAAATTTAAACCTAATAATGCTAAAAACGAGTACACTGTGAGCGGGAGTGAACCCATTTCACATGTGACGTCAAAGCATAAGTAAAGTACAGTAGTGTGGGTAAGGATCATACCCTCAGAGGTAGCCACCTATACTGAAATTCGCTAAGAATCCTCGTTGATACGAATTTTCAGCAGCTAAAACTTGGAGGGGCGAAAAACAGAAAATGTGAGTGGGCAAAAACAAAGCTTTTTGAAACCATTTCTCTTTCCAAAAATAATAACTCCTCACTATAAAACTTGTATACTTTTCCAGAAAATAATAATACATATTGTGAAATCCCGTTCCTGGATTTCACTGTTATCACCTACATATTTGTATTATTGAGATTTTATATTATTTCTCGAGAATTTATTTAAATTTATTGAATTTAAATTTTAATTAAATTAGTTATTAACGTTTGAAGTTTGGGACATTTTAAAAATAAATAGAAAATCTGGAATTCTCTTATCAAATATGGTTTGCCACATTGGGTGGCCCAGATTTAATGAAAAGGAAAATGGATGGTGGAGATGCAAAGGAAAGGACTTGAAAGAGGAGTGGAGAACATGGGCACTGCCCAATCAGAAATGAAGAAAGGAGGGAAAGGAGAGAAAAAAAAAAGAGGGAAGAAAAGGGAGAAACGGGTTCGTACGACCCGTGGGTATTGCCGGCCACCCATCTCCATTTTCCGACGAATGTCCGACGAATTTCTTCAAACAACCCCTTGGAAACACTCCCTTGACCTTCCCTCTACATGTTTCACCCTAAAAATCAAAGGTTTTGGACTTGAATTAGGGAGAAACCGCACTAAGGGGGCGACGGGTTTGTGTGTCAAATCTCCCAAATCCAAAATGTTTACACCCAATTACCACCATCAAAAGACTTCCCTTGAGCTCCTGAACAAATCCCAGGCAGTGGTGGAGACGTCGGAGCAAGTTTGGAGGTCGAATTGGAGCACACCCAATTCTAGGGTTCTTACGGGTTTTAGAGAAATTGGAGCACTTCTTGATCAAATTGGACTTTGTCACAGCTATAAAGTTTACTCTACTCATTGAGATCTTCATTTCTGTAATTTTTAGTAATTTTTAAAAATAGTTGAATTTTCCGGCAAATCGGGGCGGCCGACCGCCACCCGCGGCGGCGCGTGCGGCGGCGACCCGGCCAGCGGGCCGACGATGTCCTTTTAAGTTCAATTAGATGCCCTGATTTCATAACTGACATCCTTATGTTATGGTTTGATTGTTTGAACCTAATTTCATTACGATATGTGGTTAGGTCAAAATGTGATTCGACGATCCGACCGTTGGATCGTCACCAAACTTTAATGCGTCATAGAATGTAATATTTAAGGATAGTTGGAACTGACGGATTGGGAATCCGACGTACGGATCTTCCTGATTTGGATTTCTAAGTTTGTAAAATCAAATGTTGGTCTCCAATTGAAATTGTAATTAGCGGGGATCCGACCGTCGGATCATGATGAAATTTTGGTAGGTTGTTTTAGAAGCATAATTTGGACTTTAGAGGTTACGGATCTGAAATCCAATGTGCGGATCTTCCATATTGAATTGTGTGGAATTGTGGATCCTACCTTTGACCGAGAGTGACTTTTGGTCAACATGTCTCCAAACGTTCTTAATACTAAATTTAGTACTATGAGAGACTTAAGTGAAGTCTAGTGGACTTCCATTGGTTGGAGAGTGACTTGAATATTTGTGATATCGTTATTACTTTAATTGTTTATGTTAAAATCATTTATGAATATGAATTCGTCTTATAAATATGATTTCTATTGAAATGTGATTTTCATATATTTAGCCATAGACTTATGTTTATTAAACATGATGTGGCTTGTGTACTGATGATAATGGTGAATATGTGTGTTTAATTATTTCTAGTAATGCGAATGATAAGTATGATAGATTTTATGGCAATGTGATCTTAGAATCCTATTAGAAGTATTTTGTAGAACTTATATGCTTGTGAGACTTATTAGTGGGTGGTCATGAGAAGTGGATATGGTAGGTGACTACGTTGTAAGTATAGAGGGGATGAGTGTTAGATATATTTGGTACATTCAGTGGGTACCATATCCATATGATTCCGTTGAGTGATGATCCAGAATCGTATTCACCTTGGGTTTTATTGAGTTTAGATTGACATAACTTCAGAGATGTAGGCTTCGGCCGAACTGTGTCGCTCTAGCTCGGCATTCCGATGAATTGTATGTGTTATTGATGATATGGTTATTGGCATTATTGATTGATGTGATAATTGGATGGTGTTGGAATGCATATGTGAGGATGAATGACATTATGTCTAGAGATTATTATTGTGCTTATTTAAATGTTCCTTGAGGTGCCACATAATTGAATTGTGGTGTTATGTTGAGGCCTAGTAGTCTATGTGATGAATGTTCGAGAGTAGTGAAATAGTGAAATACGAATGGCTTGATCCCTATTGAGGGTACGTAGGCAGTCTAACGAGAAGGTTAGATGCAGCCACAAAGCATACAAAAATTATTATGAAATTTGGACCTTAAGTGGCCTTATTTCATATCCTAGAGGCGGGGTATGTTAGAAGTTCGAGTATTCAGTGACGTCACGTGTCGATCCTGGGCGTAGGTCGGGATCGGGGCGTGACACATACGTATATAGAAATCAGGCTTGAGAGCAATGAAAACCAAAGTATGTGCCATGTCAAGTATCTTAGCAAATAATATGCAAGCCAGGTGCTGTGAATCAATATAAAATGATATGTCAACCGGAGTCACCTAATGTGACCTGTATGGCTGAACCTATAGCTCATAAACCAATTCCTGTACACGAGTCGGAACCACCTATTATGGTATGTACGATAAGGCTAGATGTAAATAAGTACGTTCAAGTGCTATGATCACATGAAGGCTGTGCGATAAATCGCGGGTTACCTATGAGTCGAAACCACCTATTGTGGTATGTATGATAGGGTTGTGCACCAAACTTGGATCCAAGGTGAGCGTGTGGTGCGGGAGGTGATTATCACGTGTAGTACTGTGCCCTGGCCACGGGCGGGAGCACTAACACCGGGGTGTAGGATAATGAGCTCTAAATGCATCTACATATAACCATACACAATGCAACCACCATTATCATAATCTACTCACCTGAAGCTTACTTGGGCCTCATCAGCATCATTCAATAGTATGCAAACTATCCTAATGCAAATACTAAAATATAATGCATCCTTGACACAACATTTAAATCTTAAATTCATTTAAAAACAAATTTTGGAAATCGTAAAGCATATATATATAGAAAACAAAAGCCCACTCACCTGAAGTCCAAGCTACAACTCCCTAGCACAAACATCGAGGCGTCACGAACAATCGGCGCCTTGAACAATTATCAAACCACATCTTAGAATCCTTATCAATAGAACATGTAACTCACATAAAACACATCCTAAAATTTCGTTACGATCCAACGGTTGGATTTCCGCCAATTGCAATTTCAAGTGGTGGTTAACGTTTTATTTTACAAACTTCCAAATCCAATACGGGAAGATCCGTAAATCAAATTCTCAATTCGTAAGTTGCTAATATCCTTAAATATTACGTACTATAAAGTATTCAATTTTCGTGACGATCCAACGGTCAAATCGTCGATTTATATCAATATTAAGTAACGC
The DNA here is from genome assembly GCF_042453785.1 of Malus domestica. Taxonomy (NCBI): domain Eukaryota; kingdom Viridiplantae; phylum Streptophyta; class Magnoliopsida; order Rosales; family Rosaceae; genus Malus; species Malus domestica. Next base: position 32,445,804 of record NC_091662.1, on the reverse strand, counting down.
ACCTTAATCAAATTAGATTCACAATAATCAAATCACATCATATGGATATCAAATCTGAGATCAATATATCAATTTAACATGAAATGGCATCGGCGGCCCGCTGGCCACGCGCCGCCTCGACTCGTCGGAAAATTTAACTATTTCTAAAAATTCTCAAACTTCACAGAAATGAAGATCTCAATGAGTGGAGCAACTTTCATTCCTGTGACTAAAGCCAATTTGGCCGGAAAAAGCCTCAATTTCACGAAAACTCGTCGAAACCCTAAGTTTGGGTGTATTTTGATTCGTCCTCAATTTGAACTCCGACGCCCCCAAAATTTTTTAGGCTTTGTTCCTAGTCTTTAGAGGAGTGTTTTTGTGGTGAAGATCGAATGTAGTTCATTTGGAAATGAGCGGATTATCACCAAGAGTTCCACGGCACCGTCGCCGCCATACCCCATAAAACAGCCTTATTTACTTCGAGCCTTTGGGTGGTCAACTAAGGAGGGAATGTGTGATGGTGTTTGTAGGTGGTGGGAGGTCGTAAAATGCAGGAAAATGGACGGAAAACCAGTCAAAATTGTAGTAAAGCCACGGGTCACAACCGGGTCAAGGGGAACCAGTCGGGTTCCTCTCCTTCTCTCATCCTCTCCTTTCTCTCCTTTCTCTCCCTTCTCTCCTTTCCCATTGGCCACTCTCTCCTCCCTTCACTGTTTGGTCTGCACCCCTCCTTATCCTCATTTCCTTTCCATCATAGACACACACGTGGCATGACCAGATTTTGCTCCAAAAATCTGGCACATTTAAGAAAATAATTAATTTACTAAAATGCTCCTGACTTTAAACGTTAATAACTCATTTATTATAACTCCAAATCGTGGTATGTTTGCGCCTACATGTCCGTAGCGACGGGTACTATGAGGATACACCAAGAAAATAAATCTTACATGTCATGACAAGATGGTCAACACAAGTCAATGCATTCGCCTCGAAGGGCATTTTCAAAGTTTCACATTTTAAAATTATAAAAATCGTAGTTTTTGGGGACGGATCGTTACAAATTCAATATTAATTTACCTACAAAATATACATCATTGCTCATCATAAATTTACATATAGGTAGATTAATTAGTTAATATATGTTTGAACATATAGTAGTACTATATATATATATATATATGTAGGTATGTATGTTAGGGGTAATAATATGTGCAATAACTATTTGTTCATTGTAATTAAGGTAAGTAATTACATTTATTGATTTGTTTTGAATATTGTGGTACAAGTTGTAAATATTTTGTAATAATAGGTTAATTACTTCTCGACTTGGTAATCATTTTCAAATTGGGTTTTATTTTGATGTTTGTAACTAGGTGGGTTTTTGTTTAGGAAATAAGAGTTGTAAGGGTCTATATCTAAAGAACCCTTGTTTTTATTTCATCTTATTTTAAGTAGGGTCTCATGAGTTTTAGGCAATGGTGTGCGATTGATTAAACCATATATTAGTTCAATTATAATAATTAATTCTCGAATCCACATCTAAGTGAGTCAAACATGATATCTCCCACTTATTAAGTTATATTTCTAGTGACAAAATAATGTTAGACTTTAGTTTAAAGTAATCGAAACCACGGGAAGGCTGCACTTAACTAGCTTCAGAGTGAGATTTCAAACTGTGTAAATTTGAGAGGCTAGCTAGAATACTTGCATTGTTGAAGGAAAATTTAGAGAGCAAGGGTAGGAGAGGGACGGCAAGAGAGAGGAAGGGACCTCATGCTAGTTTGTAATCGCTTTTTGTATCTTTTTGGCCTTATACCTTTATTTATACTAATCACATGAGTACTTGCCCTTAGGGGTGGGCACTCAGAACCGAAAACCGAAACCGAAACCGAAACACGAACCAAATCGAACCGCACCGAACCGTTTGGTTTTGCAGTTTTGAAATGGTTTTGGTTTTGAAACCAAACCGCAACATAGAAAACGGTTTGGTTTCGGTTTTGGCTTTTGAAAACCACACCGAAACCCAACTGCATCGCACATATTAATAAACATTTAATTAAATGTCCATATTATATTTCATGTTTTAATTGGTTGTTTGTTAGAATCCATACACTTAGTATAGGACTCAACCACACTAGAATATCATCATTCATCACTTTCTTTCGTTCATTAACTTGAAGGACCTTTGTTATTTTATACCATCTCACACACATATATGTACAAGGGTGGACTAATCTTGTTATCAAGAGTCGAACAATGATCTAATAAAGTCCACTCATTTGAAGCATGATATCACATATTCGAGTATCAAAGTTCATGTTTAATGAATTCAAATTTATTCAACTTGTTTTATGATAAACATTGTAAGGGACACCCTTTTGTTGCACAAACATGTTTTAATATCACAACTACATGCAACATGCTAATTGTTTAAATAACAAATGTCTTTTTCCTATTGCTATTGGGAAATGCTTATTAATATGTTAAATTGCAAATTGTACATTTTTTCTTAAAAACCAAACCGAAACCGTTTGAAACCACACCGAACCGAACCAAACGGTTTGGTTTCATTTCGGTTTTGGCTTCAAAACTGCAGCAAACTGAACCGCAAAAAATTTCGGTTTCGATTTCGATTTCACTCAAAACCGCATCGAACCAAACTGTGCCCACCCTTACTTGCCCTATAAGTAATACAAGTCACAAGGGGATTCGATTCCCCAAATCCTATTGGAATCCTACTTCTAAATTTACACAATCACACGTCTAAATTATATTAACTACTACATGCATGTATTTATTACACCATGGCTGCAATTGAAGATAAGATGAGAGAAAATCGATTAAGATGGTTTGGACATGTGAATCGAAAACCTATAGATGCTTCAATGAGAAAATGTGATTATGAGACAGAGACTCAAAGAAAAAGGAGGAGAGGAAGACCTAGGAAGAATTAGAAAGAGGGAAAAATTAGTATCCGGTCCCTAGTTACTAATGTTCATGGACTGAAACCTTATTAGTTTTTAGATTTTGATCTAAGTCCCTATCATTAATGTAATAATGAATTTACATGTTAGTTACATAAGTTTTTAAAATAAAAATTAATAATTAATTTAGAATTTTAATACTCACCCCTTTATTAAACTCCTAACTAATTTTCAATTAAAAACATTTCCGAAATAAATAAAAAAAATTAGAATAAGTTTGTACCCATTAGCTTTTTAAAAAATTGTTTTCAATTTTTTAATCTTATATGTACCCATTCATGTAACTTTTTCAAATTTTTAATCTTAAGATTAGGCCTAGCAATTCCTAACATGACCCGATAACCTGACACGACACGACACCAAATTAACAAGTGTTCCGGTTGACACGATAACGAATCGGGTCGTTATCGGGTAACCCGATAAACAACTGTTAAGATAACGGGTTGGTTCGGGTATACGCGTGGATAACACGATACACTTTAAGCAAAATATTAATTTTATAATTTTATAACCCTAAAAAAAACTATAATAATTATATATATATATTAATTTAACAATTTTATACCCCTAAAAACTATAATAATTATATATATTAAATTTAATTTAAAAAATTGGTGACCATTGGATCGGCTGAGATTTAATCTCAGCCGTCCATTGTCCATTAGGTTGGAGGCTACTATATTTTTATTGTTTTATTTCTTTTCATAATTATTTTGGTAAACTTCTCATAATTTGAATGGTTTTTAATGTTTGGTTTTTCTATACTTAGTTTATGCGGAAGAGAGTTCTGATGTGGAAAACATTACTGAAAACATCATCAACATAACTCTTGAAGGCAATAGATCAAGCCAAAGTTCCAATATAATTTCCTCATGACGATCCATGAAAATTGAGGATTTTGTAAAAGGAATAATATGCAAGCTTTGAGTTCCATTGGCAATGTTTAAATTTTTGAGAAAGGCTTCACAGCCTTGAAAATAAAAACTCTTTCATTTTGCATATAAGGGCACATTTAATATTTTGTAATAGACTAGTAGTGTATAGATGTTTTTTTATTAGGCTCTTATTTTCGAGTGTAGATGTAGTACTTAAACGACAAATGTGTTTTAATGTTTTGAAGCAATATTTATGTGGCAATGTGTGGTATGTGCATATTTAAGAAAAAAAAATATTTTTCTTAAAGGGTCGGATCACTTTACCCGTTGGGTAAAGTGACCCAACCTGTTAAGGACCCGTTAAGATAACAGGTGTTACACGAAAACGACAAGAATACGACAGACACGATCCGTTTGCCAAGCCTACTTAAGATGTACTCATTCTTAAATATACCAATTTGTTATATGTAAAATGTACCTTTTTTTTATATAAAATCTATTCAATTTTTTTCTAATTTTTTGGTTAATTTTGATGAATGTACCAATGTTTACACACACACACACACACACACAATAGTATATTTATATTTTAATATTTTTAATCCCACAAATTATGGGTTTTTATGTAAAATCTCATTAATATAAACAACTATAAATTTCAATTTTTAATTTAAAAAATATAGTAACATACATAAAATAAATTATCATATTAATTTCAGGGACTTCGATCAAAAATTGAAAACCAACAAGGTTTCAGTCAAAGAATTTTCATAGCTAGAGACCGCATCCAAAGTCTCTCTAGAAAGAGACCTTAAGAAAAATCCTGGAGTACTTGGAGCTTAGGGAAAACTTGGCACAAAACCGAGCGTAGTGGCGTTTTAGGATTCATACATTCGACTCCACTTAGTGGGGTTAGGCTTTGTTGTGTTGTTATCATTCAATTGTCAGATACAATTAATATAAATATAATATTAATTACAATCACCAATTGATTATCAAGATGATGATTATATTAGTTTTTTATTTAGACCCAGTCAATGGCATAACCCCCCCCAACTATTTACAACTTTAAATATAAGAGTAATACTGTTCGCGGCAAGAATTTCCGTCGGGGATGATTTCCTGGCCGACGAGCACACAGCTCCCCTGGGAGGTTGGCGCCGGTTGAGGGCTGCTGTCGGGCTTCTGCTTTCCTGTCGGGCTTTGTCAGGCAAGTCTCGTCGGGCAAGACTCGTCGGGCAAAACTCTTCGGGCAAGGCTGAAAGAGAAGGACATCGTTAACTTTGAGAGGTGCCTTTGTGGGGCCTTAGGTGTAGGCCTTGAGGCTCACAATCAAGGTTAACATTTTGGTGCTCAGGCGTGCCACTGCCATCTTCATTATGGCAGATGTCGAATAGATGTCAAGTTTTAGTTGTGAATATGCATATGCCCGAGAAACCGTGTTAGATATAACAGGTGCCTTTGTGGGGCCTTAGGTATAGGCCTTGAGGCTTCCTGTCAAACTAAACCAGTGCTTGAGCATATTATATTTGGTCTTTGTGGTTGTCGGGGTCTTATAACTATTATATTTCTGATTATCCGAGTTTGAGAGGTAGAGCGAACCCAAATAGGTGCCTTTGTGGGGCCTTAGGTGTAGGCCTTGAGGCTTCCCATTAGAGTCCGTTCTTATACTCAAACCATCTAGACCGCAGAATAGAATAAACCCAAATAAGTGCCTTTGTGGGGCCTTAGGTATAGGCCTTGAGGCTTCCTATCAGAATCCATTCTATACTTAAGCGTTCTATAATAATCATGATATAATAGAAATAAAACCAAAAGGTAGGTCGATTACTTGCGCCCCAAGTAACTTCGGACTTCTCGTTTATCAAGGATTGTCGTGGATGGGTTAAGTCCACATAAAGTTCTTTTTTATGCCTTGAGGCCAAGGACTTTTAAACTAATCAGATTTACATGCCTGAGGACTTAGGACTTGGATTTGATTTAAACACTGAAGATATATTCAAATCGGATCCAAGTACTGAGAACGCTTTGTCATTGTGATTTTACTAGAAACAACTTGCATATAACTGGAAATATACAACATATTGCTAGACTTTAAAGAAAGAGAAGACAAAGACAGAGCAAAGCAGGTCGGGCAAGATTAAACCTTATCAATTAAGGCTGATCGTCTTGCAGGTCCCTATCTTTGTAGTTCTGTCAAAGGTCTGAAAGCTTAGAGGGGGAGAGGGGAAAGGAGAATACAAAGGGTGAATCGATACTACAACTTGTTCGAACAAGGTAGCAGAGCTATTACAGGGGTTGGGAGAAAAGATTATCCCGCGGGGGATGAAGGCTTGGGCTGACTACAGCTTCGTTTTGAAAGGAAAATCTGGCTTTTTGAGCAGAGTTTGTGCTTTTGTTTGTTTGATTGAGTGTCTTTATTCCTGTCTTCTCTTCCTCCTTTTATAGACGACTCGATTTGGCTCCTGTAGCGACAGCTTTGCCCGAATGCGGTCTGAGGGTGATGACTCATCAGCTTTATTACATGTAATGCCACCATAAAGTACTTTATGGGCTGTGCAGTCTGATCAGTCTACACCACTTGGTCCTTGGGTAGGTAGGCAAGTGGCCCTTATGAATTGTATCAAGTCAGAAAAGGCCCTTTCCTGCTTTCCCAAGTTTCGGCCGGGCCTTGATCTTCTATTCCTCCAGGCCTCCTTTTGGGCCGACTCCATCCTTGGGCCAAAAATCAATTTTTAATCCAAACAAATACTATTCTTACTACATATTTGTACCATCTTTCTAATAAATGTGGGGATCACCAATATATGTCATTAACTAAAATTAACCAATAAAAACATACATAAACCAATAAGAAGAGAGTTAAAGGCATACGATAAATTATAAGTAAATTGTGTGCAAACTAGTTGTGGAGGGTAAAATAGGTATGAAAAGTTCACTCCGATTTTTTGAAACCCTAAATTACACTATAAGAATTGGGCTAAAATCAACTTTTTTATTACATTAAATAGGACGATGCTTTACCGCAATGCCGGAAGCAATGAAGCTTATGCAACGTGATGCATGTTCTATCTCTATTAATCTACTTTGCCACTAACAATTAACAATTTAACTTACTAACGTAATCGTTTAAAAAAAATTATATTATATATAAGCATTGTAGCTATCTTATATGAATCAAAATCACAATTTTGGGCCCACTGTGGACGGCCTACGATTTAAAACAAGGACTTAGCGAAGTATATAAGGTCTGTCAAATTCTATTATTTTTATTCACTGGTTTTATCAAGACAATCTCTCTCACTATCTCTCTGTTATATCTCTCAAGAATCTCATGACAGATTCGTTAGTTGCTAGGTAAGTATGTAGTCTCTGTTAATTATGTATCGGCTGTAGTCTACTTGTTTATATTCATACATTATACATTTTTATTTATTTCTGGATTTGATGATCTTGGTATGTATAGAATGATCAAGAAGGTGGAAGAGGAGGACCTTGTGTCTGGGACATTCACATGGAGAATTGACAACTTCTCTAAGTTAAAAAAGTACAAGCATTTCTCTGACGTTTTCGTTATTGGTGGCTATAAATGGTACACTTGGGTACTTGAACTTATAAGCTTAGTTGTATGTATAATTGGTTGATGGGTTTAGGGTTAATTGGTTTGATCTGCAGGCGGATGTTTATATATCCAAAGGGTGACAACGTCGATTACTTGTCCGTGTTTTTGGACGTTCCAGAGACTAAGACATTGCCATATGGGTGGAACAGATATATCAAGTTCACCATCACACTCGTTGATCAATTTGATACCAGAAACTCAGTATCAGAGGGTATCTTCTCCACTTATCATATTAGTAGCAGTTCGAATTTTAACCTAATGGTCTTGCCATTCACTCAAGGCAAAATTTGTTAAATGGAATTTAGTGATTCTTATCCTTACCCATATTTTTAGTTTCTTTTTAACATCGTACTACAAAGCTTTGTCATTTTTGTGTGCGTCCTCTTGCTTTTAGTTTTTTTCTTTAACTTCTTACTACATAGTTTTGTCATTTTGTTGGGGTGTGTGAATGCGTGGGCGGGCGAACATGCTTGTGTGAGTGCGTGTGCGGGCGAGCAGACATGAGTGTGATTGTTCGTGCATGCATGTAGTCATCGTGAAATTTTGTTTCCATTGGAAGATTGTATTCACTCATGGTGATTTCAAAGCATGCATTTGATGCTTTAAGTTTTAGTGCAAAGTTTAACATATTGGAGAAATTCTAAAATCAGCATATAAGTTTGAGCTTTTGTTCAAAGTATGTTACATGTTTATCCTCTACTAGATAATTTGAGGGAATCATGTGTACTATTAGTTTTATTTGTACCAGCGATATTGCAAGAGGAAAAATCAAAAATAGGACCTCGGGTGCAGCGATAAATGCTTACAAGACCGTCACTTTGTCTCCATGTTCTTGAGTTCTGAATTATGTGTCTCAACTAGCTTTTCCTCTAGGAACATCTGGAAAAGTTCCAACTTCGAACTCCCTCTCCCAGTTTGATAAGGTACAATAAATTAAAATTTTAGTTGTAGTGTAAAAAAGAAAACTATGGGCCAAGTTAAACATATGTCAAATCTATGCTCCAGCTGAAGGTAATTAGTGTTTGAAAGTATACTATATATAGTCAATAGCGTAATTTAGATAAGCTTTCAAGTTTTAATTAGAATGTTTGTCTCACATGTGTTTGAACTGTGTTTCTTACCTGTTCTGTGGATCCATTGGAACTTTTACAATCGAAATGTCCTCTTCTATAGTTTATATGGATACATTAGCATTCATAAATATGTATACTTCTGATTTTACAGAAACGGAACATGTGTTTATGGCAAATACGGCTGACTGGGACTTTGCAACACTTGTTCCTCTAAGTGATCTCCACTGTCTTGATAATGGGTATCTGGTGAATGATGTGTGTATTGTTGAAGTTGAAGCTTCAGTTCCTACCGGTTTTAGGAATTTAGAAGACCAAGAAACCGGTGATCTTATGAATTTTAAGGGTTTAGGGCGAATAGAGAAAAGAGGTCGCACTTGGTGCGATGGCAAGTGCCTTCGCCCATGAGCGGTAGGTCTCGGGTTCGAGACTTGGGAGCAGCCTCTCCATAAATGGGGGTAAGGCTAGCCGACATTCACCTCTCCCAGACCCTGCGTAAAGCGGGAGCCTTGTGCACTGGGTACGACCTTTAGGGCGAATAGAGAAAACTTTTGTTCCAATTCTAGAGGAGGTTTGTTCTTCTTATCCTTCCTTGATTGACGGCCAGATGAAGAGGAGTCGTACCTTTGTTCAATGCGCATTCACAGCTTTGGGCTGAGTCTTGCATTTTCTGAAGACTACAACGGCCAACGATATGAACGTTGATGCTTGTCAACATCTTCAACTGTTGTGGGAGGAGCTTGAGGCCTTCAAATTTGACTTGGCTTGGCTGGAGCCTCATGTTCAATCTGTTATTGCTATGAAGAAAAAGGCAGGAATAGTGAATAGACTGCAAGAAGATGTCGATGCTTTGAAAAACGAAATAGAGAGGCGAAGGGCTATCCTAGCGGAGGCAGAAGCCGTTCTTGAGGTAGCAGAAAGAGATTTGGCAGAGGCACAAGAAGAGCATTTCAGCAAGATAGATATGGATAGTGAGCTAGGCTATCCGTTATCTTAATTCTTAGAGAATTTTCTCTTAGATATAGTCTCTCTGAAAAAGTTATGCAGTAAAACTTGAAGGTTCAACTTTGAAACACTAATCTAGCTCTGGATTTAATTTGTTTCATCCTTTTTGTTTTTCGGTTTAGGTTTCATCTAGTTTTAAGAATACGAAAATTTTGCAATTATGTTATGGGATTACAAAACTTGTTATATTGCTATCATGCTTAATTTCCTTTTCAAGTGTGATTGGTTTTATAAATGTCTTGGCCCATAGATTATGGCTTAACCCAAATAAAATGGGTTGAGCTTGATACTTTTCCATAAAACATTTCTCCATTTATGAGAGCCTTCTGTTCGAATGTTAAGAATGAGTTATCAACTAATTTATTTCCTTTCGCCTTAATATATATATATATATATATATATATATCGTTGTATAAAAAACGTGGTATTTAATGTTAGTTTACTTTAAATATTTTTGGCATACTATGACCAACAAAGTTGAAAAAATACGGAGGCACAAAGAATTGGGCTTTAGGCCCAAATAAAACAGAGTCGAACCTTCTAATATTAATTTCGTCTGATCCGCTTTCCTTTCGACTAATTTGATATTCATTTTTACTTATAAAATGAATATACATAAATATAGGAATAAAATGAGTCTCTAAATTATAGAGACTCGTCGGATATTTGGTATATGTACCCACATATGGGAACTATGTAGAGACTAAAATGGTGGACTCAAAATGACTATTTAAGTGAAAAAGTAGGTGTGGATCCCATTTACATGGCCTTATCTTCTTTTTTTTTTCTTTCTTTTCAACCGTTTAAAATGGAAAGTTTATATTGATTCTTGCTTTTTAAAATTTTTTACCATTGGGATCTTCGGTTCCAATTAAATAACCATTTCAATTGAGATTACTCTCCCATGTTGGTTTTCAATTGTTTTCTTTTCTCTATTCATATTGCATCCGTTAAAAGATTACTAGTTTCAATTTGGGCTACTCTCTCATGTTGTGCTCTCATCATTCCTATAAATACTAAATTATCTAACCACAACTTCATCTCCTATACTCAATTCACTCGTACTCAATTTACTCATTCTAGTTATGTTTTTGTGAAGAAAAAATTTTGAATTTTTTTTTTTGTTAAAATGTTCACAAAAAGATTTTAGGAGAACATAATGTTAAATTAATTAAAAAAAAAGTTAACATAAACAAAAAATGCACACCTAATCAAATTATCACATAAAATTGTAAAAACCTCAAATTTAAGATTGATTCTACCATAAGCACTCTTACATTTGAGACAATATTCCTTCAGGGACACAAAGATTCCCTTTTAAGTCCGTGTATGAGTACTCAAAGATGATGATGAGAGTCTCTAAATAGGGACTCCCATTAGCGATGCTCTCAATATTACAATCTAATGATATTCCTTTTTACTTGTAAATAAGAGGTCTTAGGTTCAAATATCGTGGATGGCAAATTCGATACCAAATTAAGTTGCCCATTATATGACTTAACCGAACTTCCCCACTTCCCCCTCATCTTACTGTAAATAAAACATTGTACAAAAACAAAACAAAACGTATAAGATCTACAAAAATTAAGAAAACCCGAGGTCCATCGAAGTTTAAGATTAAAAACAATCACCAGCTAAGTTGGGCATAATTATATAACTTGACAGGTCGGCATAACATCGATGTAGTCGCAATACAAATCCTCTCCATTGTTTAATTTTAGTGCATAATTATAGTAGTAATACACAAACTGCTAGTAATGAAGTAGTAAAGGGGTTTGAGGCCGCATTGAGTCACTTCTTTCTAAATGCTTTGAATATATTGTCCTTGTAGTATTTGAGTTCTCTGATGCTTTCTCTGATATCGTCCAAGGCTCTGTGTTTATTTTCTTTGGAAGGGGCTTTCTGATTATCTGCTAAACAACCACCATACATATTAAGTAATTAGTCGATACATGTCCCAAGTAAATTCACTCAGGAGTGCAAGTACAACAAAGCTTCCGGGTAAACACTTGTGTTCAATATGCCCGTTTTCTCAGTTCGGATGGCCTAAAGGTGTTGGTAGAGAAAAATTAGAGTGTACCAGGTTATGTAAGAATGATTACCTCTAGGATACCAGCGAATGCATAGAGCTTTAATACTGCTAACATCCACTAATACATGGGAGAAAAGGCTAGCCAAATCCGGCATGTACTTCTGCCAGAAAGAAACCAGTTAAACAACTCCAACCATGCTGATTATATGTATCTAAATAAGGAAAGGTAACAAAATACGGAGGACAAGCGCAGAATCTTCAAAATAAGCAAAACCTTTCATTCTTTTAAGGCAAGGAAAAATAAATGGGCAGCCAAGGGAATAGCAAGAGAGCTTTATCTTCCAGAACAGACACAAAGATGACATTTTCTTTTGGTAAGAAATTGAACAATTAAATTGAATTCAAACATATGCCCTTGTCCAATATTCCAATTCCTCCACAAGCCCCATAAACCTTTTTGTTCCAAAGAAAACACCATGAAACCACAATCCACATGGTCAGGACTACTCTAAATAAATTTTACAAACTACTACTATTTTTTTCCTCTTCGTCCACAACCTCGTTTGCAATCAAACTTACATCTATACTATGGTCCCTCTTTACGAACGCCCCTTGTCTTTTACATCTCCAAAATCCTCCTCATCCCTTTTAATTTCCTCATAAGCTTGTCACCTCCCCATCCCAGACTTGAATCTTCTCATCATTCCACCATTCCTCAAATCACTTTCTCGAGTGGTGTTTCAGATCAAACACAACAGGACAACGATCTGAAGAAATCCTAGTAACTAGTAAGCGCTAATGGCCTCAATGAGGAAATTCCTCTTCCCATTCTACTACATATAAATATCTGTCCAATCTCCCGTGAATGACAGTTTCCATCATTTTTTACAATGTAAATAAGATGTTGTGCAACTCCGGATCATACAAATTTGTTTCCCTTGTAAAATCATTAAAATTCCTCATGCTTCTTGTCACCCTTTTTCCATTAGATTTCTTGTGGAAAATGTCAGACTGCACAATTTATAACTTGATCCTATTGCTTACTCTGGCTCTGCTCTATTATAGCTAGACAACAGTATAACACTGTGCAGCATAACTGAAACCTAATATAGCAAAACCTTGTAGCAGAACTGTAACCTAGAGGGAATGTAAGCATTCATCAGGAACCTGAGGTGTGGACTCCCTTGAAGAGTTTACTCATCATTTTACGTTACACTTTCCCAAGTCCAATATAGATGTTAGTTTACTCATCATTTTACGTTACACTTTCCCAAGTCTAATATAGATGTTTCTAGTTAGAATGGTGTAATCCTTAACTGTAATTTCAAAACTGGAACCACCAATTCTTTTTGGAGATACAACAACAACAACAACTAAGCCTTTTACCACTAGGTGGGGCACAGATTTCAATTTTTGGAGATAAAAAAAATTTAAAAAAAAAAAAAACTGCTATAATTAGGATTCTGATTACGTAGATATCTGGTTTCCTGGTTTGTTTAAGGGTGCAACTTAGTTTCCTAGTAAGTGATTTGGTTCTTATTTAGTTTCCTACTCTGAAGAAGCTTGTGATTACAATCATACCTAATTTGTATTTCTATCCTTATTTTCCCAGAATCCCTACTACTCCAAGCATCCGCTTCCGACATAACAGGAAAACAACCAAATAAGTGAAAAAAATGTCCATTAATGCAGACACAAAACAGATGTGCTGCACAGTGGGGTCCCTCCTTGCATGCTGATCGGCTTATGAAATAATACCAATGTACTACTAATAAAAAAATACATCAAAATTAGTCAACCTCCTATTAGACCTTTATGCAATTCAAGTTAATTATGAATAAAATCCAGGAAAAGTGATTCAAATTACCTTCAAAAACAGAAAATCCACATAAACTGAATTTCCTGCTAAGACAGGTTGATATGTTCCAATGTTTCTCTTTACAAATTCTATGACCTGCAGTATTCAAGTACATATTTAATTGCCCAGAAATATAAAGAAAGAGGTATGTGACGTTAATATCATCAACAATTAAATTTCCTCGAACAGATACAACTAGAACGTACAAAAAGATCACAAATGAAGTGAAAAAAGGATGATTACTTAATAAGTAATGTGTATGTAACAATTAAATTAACTAGTTGTTCATCAAAACAAGGTCGGAGAATTTTCTTATCCAAAACAACTAAGGGAGAGTACAATGGATATCAAATTTGTCTTCTCTATGTAAGGAAATGACCAAAAGTTCCAGGTTGTTTGTTATTTTGACATCGAGAAACTCAGAGGTAGAATTCTTTAAAAATATTTCCATTGAAATTGTTTAAATTTTTTATTCAATCCTATGATTAAACAAGTGTTATTAAAATCACATTGAATATTGATTAAAAGAATACCAGACATCCGACGACAGAACAATAATTAATTATACCAACCAAAACTGAAGGTTCATGAGTGCATCATAGCCTTAATTATACCCTGATGCAAATAATCATGCATTTCCGTTTGTTTCTTTTATTTCTGGTGTCTAGTTATAAGATTTAGTCACAGTTTAGGAGCCATTCGGATTCTGTAATAAAGTAATAATGAATGTGTAGAAATACCAAACGTTGCTTAGGCCCCAATGATAAGAGAAATTCATTGATGCAGTTATAGAGTTCAAAACCTTCTTTTCAGGGAATAGAAGTGTCTAATAGATGATGTAGTTTAAAGAGCTTTTCCCAGGTTCCCCTTCAGAGAAGGAACTATAACTTCTTCCATAATTCCATCTACATTAAGTGGTACCACAGCCACCTTAGGTATGCAATTTCTATGGATTTCTAACTAGAGAAAACCTACACAGTCTACAACAGCACTTTCAACAAAAGCAGCAGATTCTAGAGAAAATTACTCAACTATGCGGAAGGATGGAGCAAGCAGAAATTTTCAGTCTTCCTGCTCATGGTATTAAGTGGCAAAGAGGTCAGCAAACATGTCTAAACATGAAAACAAAAGCCCTCCAGCGATACAAAGATACCAACAGAAACAGCAGCATTTAGAGGATTCATAAGGTGACAGTGTAGCTTTACCCCATCTCTGGTTATATGCAGAGGATGAGTGTTAAACAGGACCAAAACCACATAGCAGCCGCGCAGTAAACAAATGTGCATATGATAAAAAAAATATTGACAAGAAATCTCGTGTAAAAAAAAAAAAAAAAAAGTTCTTTCACACCTGCTGTTCAGCTTCTTTTTCACTAATCGAACTTTCGAGCACTTTTGTCGTCAACCCTAATATCATTAAAGTTTGTTAGTTGTGAAATCCTGCATCATATGCTACAATGACAAGAGATTCTTGTGCACGAAATAACACATGGAGATAAAGAGGACAAAATCTTCGTTCATATGTTCCTACAAAGTACAAATGTCAGATGACAATTTTATTGCCCTGCTTACTTACCACTAGCTGCATGATGAGTTTGACACCATTCTCCCATTCTATCTAAACACTCCTTAGTTTGATGGATAACTAAATCTGGGCCCTGAAACATAAAAGGGGGAAAAGGGAGGAAAATAACAGGTTGGGTATCCATGTGACAATGCTAGTTAGTCAACTGAGATGCATGTTGAAATTGAGTGCAATTGATAAAAGAGCAAGTGAACTGTAAGACACCACAATAAGAATCAGGAAAAATATAACATTTCAGGGTATTCTGACAAACAAACATACTTAACTCAATCAGGTTTTGTTTCTTTAACTTCTCAAATTACAAGATTATAAATAAAAAAGTTTAGAAAAATTCTGCAGCTTTACAATTCCAAAGTCAACAATTTGTGTAAATAGCACATGACTATCATCTCAGAGAAATCAATGTCTGATCATTCTATTTAGAAGATCGGTGCACAGTTATTTTACCATATTTGTGACATTTACACAGATGTTAAAGGCTAATAGAATAAGGATGACTAAATCGCACTTCGGAAAATGACACTGAGAAAGTTGAACAGTCACGCATTCTCATGGATATGTGAACCATTGGTGCTACCTAACCTTTTTTCTTTGGTTTCTTTTTTGGAATGATGCTATCACATTACAGCTACAAGTTCAAAATTATAAAATGGCGATCCACATTTCACAAGTTGAGAAGATGGAATACAATTGATGAACACAACCCATTTCCATATTATAAGGAAGACATGGGAGAACAAAGAAGCCTTGGAAGGTTTCCATAATATTTAAACTGCTAGTGATTATCAGTCCTACATGTTCTTTAGGATTGAGAAAACTCAGTCTCTGACCTGCCCTCAATTGAACCTATCTGAGATGTTTTGGTCCCTTCTTCGCTTTCGAATCTTGTTTTTTCTTTTCAGGAGATATTTTCATGTAGCTATATAGCACCCACTATAAGATATCCCGAGTCTTGAAAACCCCACCAAAATCACAAAAGATCAATTCCAAGCCATTGACAGATATGCTAGAGTTAATATGAATAACAAAACAAAATCGAACTAACTTAATGGAGAGAACTGATTGACGGACCAACTCTTGAGCAGAGCACACGCCATTTCTAAAAAGGTAATTTCCACACTAAGTACTATTTACTAAATATTTTTTCAGAATCAAGTACCATAAACTGGTGCAGCACAAATATTTCAATAAGGCGTACATGCAGCCTAAAGTAATTACGTATGAATACTCTACTAAAAGAAAATTCAGGTCCTTGTATACATGGAATTGGCTTTCTATAACTGGTGGAGTATAGGCTAGTTTCAGCCGCAAATGATTCTGTTTGAAGAGTTGACTTTCTTGGTTACCTTAATTGTTGATTGATCAGCTTAATTCCTAAAAACTAGATTAATCGTATTACTGAATTTTTGTCTTGGAGTTCTCCATAAACACCAACACCAATGTACTCTACTAACTTGTAAATTTGTAATGCAATCCAGTTTCTTAGTTCTTTCTTTTCAATACCAACCACTACTTTCTCAGAATCTCAGAAGCTGTCCCACAATATGATGCCCCATAGACAGGGATTTACATGTCAAGACAAGATTTCATTATAGAATTCCAGGGGGAATAAAGTGAAAGAATGTACATATTCTAGATAAAGTAAATATAACATATATGGAACAGCCAAAATTATGCCAAAACATAAAAAAAAAATTATAATACTTACTGAGTTCACCCCATGTAATCTTTTAAATTGCAATCAGGGATAAGATACAAATGTACTAGAAGATTACATGGTGCTGATGTATAAAGTAGCTGACTATCCAAACATTAACAAACTATGCTGAAAATACCTCCACTGACTTGGTTAATTTTCCATCAGTGATTATACAAGCAATCTCCAGTATTCGATCAACTTCAACATTTAAACCTGCATGGCCATGGAAGTGAAGGAGAAGATTTTCATGTCACCACATTTTAGAGAAATTAATCATAGAAATTATCAATTGAATGAAAACATAAGAATGTCAGTTTGAAAAAACTACGTTGTCTGGCATTCCTACATATTATATGCGTGTTTTTGTTTTATTTTCCAGAAAGAAAACAGAATGATTTTATTAATAATAAAAAAGACTGAGAAGGACAACTAAGGTGGACCAGTTGTCCATATATAAATAACCCTTAACCTACAGAACATCCTTAGCGGGAAAGATAGACAACTATCCACATAGAACAGAAGAACCAGACAATTACAAGCATGAAGCCTAGGAAGCAGCAACATCCAATTTGGAAGGAAGAAAGGAAGTCAAAGAATGCAGCTTAACTTGATGCCCAATACAAAGCAAAAAATCAGTCTTATCCCATAACCAATACACAAATTCCCCTACCAGAACCAAAAATATGGCTAGTGCGCCAAGACTAGCAAAGAAATCATCAATGTTATTTTTTGCAGGGGGTCTTCAATTATCAATATCATTTAGTCAGACATTCTTATATTATACCAAACAATATTACCCTCACCAGTCATTTCCAAGTCAATCCATATCAGGGGCCTCTTGTATTCTTCTGGAAGCATCTCTGTACTTTGTTGACT
This sequence comes from Malus domestica, assembly GCF_042453785.1. Classification (NCBI taxonomy): domain Eukaryota; kingdom Viridiplantae; phylum Streptophyta; class Magnoliopsida; order Rosales; family Rosaceae; genus Malus; species Malus domestica. The sequence continues at coordinate 32,428,220 of NC_091662.1, read as the reverse complement.
CTGCTTCTCGTTTACGAGCAACATTTTATCAGAGTTGATGACTTTCTTATCGCTGCCTGCTTCAAAAGATGCATTATTAGAATGCAGATATTCAATCTCCATATGGAGAAAGATTCTCAACCAATATTCATCTAAAGTGGTCCATATATTGTTACTAAATATATGCCCAAGTCTAGCCTAACATCATGAATCTGGTTTACATTTAGGTAAGAAATGTTAAGAAAATAAGTTAATTTCTGTAAGATAACATTAATTTTATTACAGCTTAATAATTACAAGAAGCATTGGACAAGATCCCCACCGTACAATATAATCACCAACAAAACCTCACAACAAGAAAACACTCTGAAAAACACACGCATTCAAAAAGTTACAACTTCTTTGAGGGAAAAGTTAAGAAAAAGAACCTAAAAATCGTGTTTCCTGATTCGGTTGGCTGCGTTGAATATGCAAGTATGCAGCATCCGCATATAAATAACAAAAGTAAATAGTAATTAAAGAGCATTCCCAACGACTTAAATCCGGATATTGTCGAAATCACCTCAATTTACAGGTTCAATCAGTAGCCATAGAAATGGTCCCAAAATCTAAAGTAAACAAGGAGTTTATAGCCTAAATCAGCAACAAACTTCACTAGTAACCAAATAAGTGAAGCACGCTTAATTTATACACAATCAACTAATCAAGCGACCCCAAGACGGCTTTTTCTTCAATTTTTTCACATTTTTGGCAAAATAATCATATTACGAAAGCAATTCTCAAAAGATAGAGAAAAGGGTTTGCATTAAGCAAAAGGCAGCATTCCAAATAAGCCTAACCCTAAACCCTAACTGATGGAAGGAAAGTGAATGAACCTGAAGATTTTGGAGTGTCATTGGAAGCAGAAGTTGCGAATCGCATTGGATGGTCGTCATCGGCGTCGAGCTCCAGCACAGAGAATGCATTTGCGAGGCACTCCATTGTTTCTCTGTGTTGAATATGGTTGCTTGGTTGTGGTTCTGGGCAAAATTTGAAGTGAAACAGAGGTTTAAAAAGAGAGCAATTTGACAACTGCGGTTAGTTGTATTTTACCAACGGAGGTCGCTTAATTTTCAATCGCTAGTGTCTCATGCTGTGTATGGTATGTTCGATCCTTCCGTGAATTATAACCACTTTATTACTAATTTATTATTAGTTTATTATGAGACGAAGATAAGGTTCGATCGCTCTATATTAATATAGATAATATTGTTTATTAAAAAAAAGGTTTACTTTCTTCTTTTTACTACTTCATTAATTAAAATTCTATTCATTTTTAATTTTTGATCAAGGTACTTGGGTATTAATAATATCATTAATTATTTGAATAATAAAATATTTTTAATTTTAAATATATTTCTTTAGTGTTAAAAATGTTAGAATTAGTATATTTATATTTATGGCTAATATTTTTATCATATATTTTTATTTTTAGTTTATACCTATTTTTAATTTGTACCAATTTTCTTTCCATTTTTAATTTGTACCCATATATTAGTTTCTTTTTGTGCCCATATTTTTTAAAGTGTTATTTGTGTTTGTACTTATGTGTATACCGTCACATGACATTGTATATTTAATCAACAACAACAACAAAGCATTTTCCCACTAAGTGGGGTCGGCTATATGAATCCTAGAACGTCATTGCGCTCGGTTTTGTGTCATGTCCTCCGTTAGATCCAAGTACTCTAAGTCTTTTCTTAGGGTCTCTTCCAAAGTTTTCCTAGGTCTTCCTCTACCCCTTCGGCCCTGAACCTCTGTCTCGTAGTCACATCTTCGAACCGGAGCGTCAGTAGGCCTTCTTTGCACATGTCCAAACCACCGTAACCGATTTTCTCTCATCTTTCCTTCAATTTCGGCTACTCCTACTTTACCTCAGATATCCTCATTCCTAATCTTATCCTTTTCTCGTGTGCCTACACATCCAACGAAGCATTCTCATCTCCGCTACACATATTTTGTGTACGTGTTGATGCTTCACTGCCCAACATTCTGTGCCATACAGCATCGTCGGCCTTATTGTCGTCCTATAAAATTTTCCCTTGAGCTTCAGTGGCCTACGACGGTCACACAACACGCCGGATGCACTCTTCCACTTCATCCATCCAGCTTGTATTCTATGGTTGAGATATCCATCTAATTCTTCGTTCTTATGCAAGATAGATCCTAGGTAGCGAAAACGGTCGCTCTTTGGTATTTCTTGATCTCCAATCCTCACCCCTAACTCATTTTGGCCTCCGTTTGCACTGAACTTGCACTCCATATATTCTGTCTTTGATCGGCTTAGGCAAAGACCTTTAGATTCCAACACTTCTCTCCAAAAGTTAAGCTTCGCATTTACCCTTTCCTGAGTTTCATCTATCAACACTATATCGTTTGCGAAAAGCATACACCAAGGAATATCATCTTGAATATGTCATGTTAACTCATCCATTACCAACGCATAAAGGTAAGGACTAAAGGATTGTTGATGCACGAAATCAGTGAGGACTTTGGTACAACATAAAGTATTAAGTTTGTGATCTTCACTAGATTGATCCGATCATTAGTGTGGATAAGTATGTAAATGGATAGAGACAGGAAAGCAAACACAAGATGTACGTGGTTCACCCAGATTGGCTAAGTCCACGGAGTAGAGGAGTTCTCATTAATTGTGAAGGGTTTACACAAGTACATAGGTTCAAGCTCTCCTTTAGTGAGTACAAGTGAATGATTTAGGGCAAATGACATTAGGAAATATTGTGGGAGAATTATCTCGTAATCACGAAACTTCTAAGTACCGAAGTGTGGTATCGTCTTCACTTGCCTTATCTGTCTCATAGGTAGATGTGGCATCTTCTCTGAAAGTACTCTTCCTCCATCCAAGGGTGGTATCTTTAACTGGTGAAGATGCACAAGGTAATGTATCAATTTCACTTGAAGCTTACTTGTAGTTTTAGGTTTGGTCAAGCGCGATACAAACCATGTAGTAGGAGTCCCCCAAGTCGCCGAGTTAGGGGATCTGCTGAAAAAGGTGACAGACAAGGTAAGCAATCAAAGCTCCAAGTAATCAGTCTCAGATCAGAAGTTTGATTTCGAGTTCCGGCTGATTGTTCTCATTCTCCTTATCTTGCAGGCAGCATGAAGGATAAAGAGAAGAAAAAAGAGAAGAGATGATATGAGATACTTTTGCTTTTGAAGAAGTAACTTTCTACAGGCTTATTCTTGAACTGGGCTTGAGGGTTTTCTGGTTTCATCCAGAGTATAAGGCCGACTGAAGAATTTGAGGGTCAAAACAAGTCCATCAAATCTAGAGTACGTTCGACCCTACTGATATGGGATACTTTTGCTGTTGACAATGTAATGGATGTATCGGCACGTGTTCTGTTACGCTTGTCTCCACATGCTTCCTTGTATCCTTCTCACTTGCCCTATCTGTTCCTCAGGCAGATGTGGTATCTTCTCTAGAAGCATAAGATGTTGAAGATGAGTACTCGAGAGCAATGTCAGGTAAGTAATCAGGTAAGGGGTTCCAGGTAGTCAATTCCTGACTGGAAGCTTGATTCCAAGTGTTGACTGATTGCTCTCTTTCTCCTTGTCTTGCAGGTAAGAATAAGGCCAAAGGAAAAAACAGGGAAAAAGCATGATATGGGATACTCTTGCTTTTAACCCTGATGATATGAGATATTCTTGCTCTGGTGTAGCTTGTTTGCAGAGGTATTATCGGGGGAAAAGAAAGCTGAGTATTTCGAGAGGCTTCATTGGGAGTGCCCTCTCAGATATGAGGAAGAGTTGAGCATTTTTGCAGGTCTTCCTGTCCGTTGAAGATGAAGGTCGACATATATAGGAGTCTCCCTAACAACAAGTAGTAATGTTATTCATTTACCCTGCTTGGTCATAGCACGGTAGTGGGAGCTGCCAGCTTCACGTGTTTTAATTCTGTCAGAGCACTTTGAAAAAGTGGTTTGTGGTATCTGGAAAGCTGATGTTGCGTGTGAAGATTACAAACAAGCTTTATCCAAGGAGATCTGGCTCTCGAAGTTGAGAAAGTGGTGCCTCTTTGGTTTTTGAACAAGTAATCCTATCGGGGATCTGGCTCTCGAGATTCGAAGAACAGTGCCTCTTCGATTTTTGAGAAAGCAATCATGTTGGGAGTCTGGCTCTCGAGATTCGGAGAGCGGTGTCTCTTCGATTTTTGAGAAAGTAATTATGTTGGGAGTTTGACTCTCGAGATTCGGAGGGCGGTGCCTCTTCGATCTTGGAGCAAGCAATCTTGTTGGGAGTGTTTTCTCGAATGTGAGTAAAGGTTGGGCATGTTTGCTAGTCTACCTTGCCACGGAGCACAGAGGTTGACACACAGGGACTTTCCAATTATCCAGCAGTGGTCCTGTTCCTTTACCCTTGTGGGTAATAATATGGTAGCTAGACCTTCAAAATTTATGTGTCTAAACTTTGTTAGTGCTGTTTCTTTGCTATTCTTTTACCCTCTTGGTCATAGCGATGTAATGGGAGCTGCAAGCATCACATGTCTAAACTTTGTCAGAGATCTTTGGCAAAGTTATCTGTGGTACCCATGAGCTGATGTTGCGTGTGGAAAGTGGATGATTGAACAATAAGATTCACGTGCTTTCTACTTCTCCAGAAATCTTCGACAGAATGCCCGTAATTTCCGCAAAGCTGAGTGTGCATGTAACAGGTACTGACAAGGCTGATAGAAAAATTACATATGGTATATTTATGTTTTATGCCTAAACTTTTTATCATATATTTATTTTTAGTTTGTACCCACTTTTAATTTGCAACATTTTTTTTAATTTGTAGTATTTTCTTTTTGTTTTTATTTTGTACCCATGTATTAATTTCTTTTAACGCCTATATTTTTAAAAAATTCATTTGTACTCATAATTTTTTAATCATTTATATGTACCTTAATTTATTTATAATGTACCCATTCTTCTTTATTAATGTACCGCTTTGTTATATGTGAAATGTACCAATTTTTTTAACACTATGGATACATTCTTTTGCCATTTATTATTTCTTATTTTTACATATTTTTAATCCATTTATTCAATCAAAATGTTTGAATTTTTTTTATTGTAACCGTTTCTAATAGTATATTATAATGAGGGATTTTAAATTTATAGGATTATAAATTTCATAAAGTATCAAACAATTAATGTCAAAACTATAAAAATAAAAATATAAATTGTAATATAATGAGGTGTACAAAGTCAAGGAACTTTGATCAAACTTTAAATACCATTAAGGTTTTAGTCAAAGAATGTTAAGGATTAGGGACCACATCCAAAATATCCCAAAAAAAAAATGTTTGATACTAATACACATGGTTGTACTGTTAATATATATATATATATATATATATATATATATATATATATAAATGAAGGGTTTTTATCATAAATAATCCCTGAAATTGACCTCTCCTATCAAGATGGTCATTGAAATTGAAAATCTATCAATATAGTATGGTCATTCCGTTAGAATTCTGTTAAAAATTATGTTAAGTGCTGATGTGAATTAAAATATTTAAATAATAAAAAAAACCTTTTTATTTTTACACATACACACACAAAAGAAAAAAGGAAAAATAAGATGACTGTTCATCATCTTCCTTCCTTTCCCACTTAGCAACCACTACAGCCCCACACCACCATATTGACTACAACTCTGGATCGAGCGACACCAGAAAGGTTTCATCTTGATTATTAGCATCTAATAGCACGAGGACCGCGAGAATAGGGGTACGACTGATTGGATTGGCTGGAGCGGATGGCGTTGATACGATCGCTGGACGAGAGATGTAGGTTGGGGATGGCATGTGGTTGGGCTTGGAGTGATCAGACAGGTTGGGATGGAGGTGGTGATGGTTTCATTGGATGGAGGGAGAGGTTTGGAGCTGAGCAGGAGGAAGAGGAAGACATTGATGGTGAGAGGGTGGTGGGTTTAGTGGTCAATGTTGGGTGGGTGTGAGGGTATATGCATATGGTAATTGCATTATAACAGGGCTTGGTTGATGGTTGTGTCACTATAGGAGTCGAGGTTGGGGGAGAGAAAAAAGATGATGAACAGTCATCTTCTTCTTTTTATTTTTAAGTTTTTAATTATAAAAATAAAATTAAAAAAAAACTTATTTAAATATTTTCTAATTCACATGGCAATATTTAAATAGATTTGTGGGATCCAGTTATGTACCACATCAGTACATAATAGAATTTTTGACACAATTGTGATGGAATGACCACATTGCTTTATGGCACCCATTTTCAAGGACTACATTGATCGAGTTTCAATTTCAGAGACCCTCTTTCATGTGATGAGTCAATTTCAAAGACCATTTGTGATAAAAACCCATAAATGAATGAAAACCTTCTTCAATATAAATACAAATAAATTATGAAAATCCATTGAGGTATTTTGTCACACCCCGATCCCATGATACGTCCCAGATCTACACGTGGCATCATTAAGTACGTCTCTCATATCTCGCCTCCGAGACATAAACAAGACACCATTCAAGATCCAATAAAGGAATAACTTTTCATTTATTTTATAGCTGCATCTAACCTCACTGATAGACTGCCTAAGTACCCTCCGACGCGATCAAACCATTCGTAGTTCACCAGCCACTACACTTTGACGTTTATCACAATATGTTTTAGCATATCATTCCTCAATCAAATATTGGAACTCAACATGCATAAATTGCTAGATTCAGGGCTCCATAGCGAACCCACATGACAACCAATATTTTCATTTTATCAATCATATAAATCACTAGGTCAACACAATACCACAATACCACAATTCACTGCATGTAACATATCAAAGAACCGACATAGCACAATACCATTCTCTAGTCACATTAATCAACTAATCTGACTATAATAATAACAATCATATCCATACGTAATAAATGCATAGTTTATGAAATCATAATCGAATCGTTGGAAATCTTGAAGAAGTCACCTAGATGTCCAAATACTTTTCTAATTCAATTCATAAGATTCTTTAAACCATTGTTAAAAAACAAATTAAAAAACTAGGGCTAGAGTGACACAGTTATATCGAAGCCTACAATAAGTAACCAAGTAGATAATGACACACCAATGCGGATTAACCAGGCGAAGTCACTCCTATACATACTGATAGGCAGTGATCACCTAATGCAGATTTACCAGGCGTCATCACCCCTAAACCACGTATGGCCATACCTAGGTAACGAGGATCGCCTAATGCGGATTAACCAGGCGCGGTCTTAGGGTTGCCCAATGCGGATTAACCAGGCGCAACCCATATATAGTATGGTTCACCAATACGGATTAACCAGGCGGAACCATCCATGTACCACTGCTACATGGTGCAGTCACATTATCACACAACATACATCAAAATAAATAAATTATAATTACTAACATACACATTATCAATTCCACAAAACAAATGAATATCGAATCACATAACATACATTCTATAACCTACGTCATTTCATCATGAATCACAATTTCAAATATACTTATTACCGATTCCTTTTAACTACCCAATATCTAACCACACAGGCATACAAGTTTGACGAAATTTTCTAGCAAGGTTCATTCTCATATTTTCATACTAGTGATCATATCTCTTATAGGAATTGTTATTGGCACTTCAAAATTTTCATTTTACACTCCTCGCAAGTGTATTTTCTTTCTAATTATAAAAAGTTTGGATTGTAAAATGAGATTTTTGGAGTGCCAATAACAATTCCCTCTATTATTTATATTATCTAGAAATCCAATAAACATATATATAATAGTAAGGCATCAATTTCACAAACACCGAGGTATACATTAATTCGGATAGCTCGCTAACCAAGATAGGCCCACTAGACTCTACTTAGTCTCTAGTAATATTAATTTTAGTATTTAAAAACAATCTGAAACATGTTGACCAAAAGTCAACTCACCGTCAAAGGTAGGGTCCACAACCTTATGTTATTCGATCCGGAATATCTGCCCAACGGATTTTTGATCCATAACTTCCCAAAGGTCTCATTACTCTTCTAGAATAATATCCTAAAATTTTGAGATGATCCAACAGTCGGATCTTCTCCAATCGCTAAACTTAAGTAGTGATCAATAATTAGTTTTGCAAACTTAGAAATTCAATTTAGGAAGATCCGTATGTCGGATCCCTAATCCATCAGTTCTTAATGTCCTTAAATATTACATACCATAACATACTAAGGTTTGGTGACGATCTTACAGTCGGATCATCAATGGTTATAATGATCAAGTGGCTTAATCTAACAAAACTATGTTCAAACGATAGGATTTCTTCAATCAGATGTTAAATATGGAATCGGGACATCAAATTTAGTCTAGGAAGACCATGTGGTGTCTCAGCCATGCGTTGCCGCCACCCAGCAGCTGGCAGCCTTGATTCGCCGGAAAATACACCTAATTCGATAATTGCTCACATATATCAAGATGAAAGCTTGAAAATGCCATGAACAGTGGGAATCCTTAGAAATTGGTGTCCTTAATTCATCTTTCCCTGTGCTCTGCCACCCCTAAACTTGTTTAGACCTTGTTCATGGGTTTAATGAGAGCCGAGAATGGGTGGTGGTTGGTGGTGCTGCTTGTAGGATCAACGGATCACCGTTCGTGGCATTATTGGACCCATCCCATTGTTCTTCGCTATACGGGGTCAAAACCTTGTCGAACTTGGATGAAAATGGATAGGGAAGGCTAGTGTGAAGTTTCCAAGTGGTGACTTGGTGAAATTCACCAAAAAAACAACGGAAAATTGTCAGAAATCTTACCGGGTTGTCGGGTCGAAGGGTCTGGAAAAGGGTTTCCTGCTTCCCTCTTCTCTTTTTTCTCTCCTTACCCCTTTCTGATTGGTACCCATCTCTCTCCTTTTCTCTCCTACGTCTCTCATTTTCCCCCATCTATCTCGCTACCATCTGGCAGCTTCTAGTCCTTTTTTTATTAATATAAATTCTAGAAAATACTATAAAATCTCGTTAGTACAAATAAGTTGTTTACATTAGTGAAATCCAGGAACCGGGTTTCACATATTTTTTATAAGAAAACATAAATAGTGTTTTTTTAATGCACTTCAAAAAGAACTTTTATTGAGAACGCTTTTAATTATTTTAAAAGTACTTTTAAACGAGCTCATGGCCGGTGACTTTTTGATAAAAAAATTCTTTAAAATTATTGTTTTTTTTTAATTTTTTTTAATTTTTTATATAACTGTTACCATCCTAATTAGGTTAGGCAGTAAACCCTATTGGAATTCTATATTATATTTTAAATAGTGTCCTAATTTGGTTGTAATACCTAAAAGTTAAGGAATATAAAATCACAATGGGGTGAGATAACACACACCTCATAATTCACTAAATCTCTTTCTTTCTCTAGGTGCCGCACCTCACTCTGTCTCACTTTATAATTCTTCAATTAAACAGGCTTACGATATCTTGATGATGAAATTGCATTGTGAATTTTGCGAGTCAAAGAAACCAAAAGAAAATAGAAGCACGAATAGGGTTCTAAAACCCAGGAAAACCGGGGAAAAAAAAAGAATATCGCAGTTGAGTCGCGGCCTAAAGTAGCCGAGCCGAGCCAAGCCCCACTGGTTGGCCTGAAGCACGACGTAGCCATTGGCAAAAGAAAATAATAGGTAGTGTTTCGAAATCTAATTCAAACTACTCATTTAATCCAACATTTACGACTGCAGCTACACATCAATCCATAAGAGAGACAGATGGAGGTTTGAATTAGACTTATCAAAAATGGAATTGGGATTGTCTTAGAAGACAAGTTGGAGGCAAAGAATTGTGTCAAAACAAAATGTCCATACTACATTTTAATTTAATATTTATTTGACAAAATTGACGAAAATGGGTGAACTGAGACTAAATGAGACGAGGCAAAGTGAGACAAAATCTATTTCAGAAAGTAAAGTGAGATTAAATGACAGTTTCAGAGGCCAATATAGCCAACTTAGTCTCCGTGTTTTAAATTTGGCTAATTTAGTCATCGTGTTTGTCTATGTTAGCTAATTAAGGATATTTCATTCAATTTCTTTTAAAAAATTCATAAGAAAATTATATGAGATATAATTACGGTATTACCCTTTCTCTTGATAGAAAAATGAAAATCAATGAGAAATAGCACATAAAAGAGATAAAACTTCCAATCTGAAAAATGATTAAGGTTGTGACATAGAAAAGAAAGGGGGATATGTTAAGGAGGAGGCCGGAGAGTTGGGAGGAGAATAATTTTTCTTTTAAATTTAAATTTATTTTTAAATATTTTAAATCAAATAAATAATTTTATACATACGTTTATAATTATTTATAAAAAATTTACAAAAATTAGATGAAAATGTCATTAATTGGCTAACGGAGATAAACACAAGGATCAAATTGGCCAAATTGAAAACATAATGACTCAATTGACTCAATGACTAAAATATAGGAACCATTTTAACATTTTGGTCTTGATTTTATACGAAATCACCATTTTTCTTCAAGAGTGGGCAATGGGCATATTAATGCCACTAAATTGTTGTGAAATACCAAAAGTCATTCATAGCAAGAATCGATGATTCTGAAGTATGAATTCATGCACCAGCCACCAAGCTTTTCATTTACCAATGTTACGGCCTTTACCATTCTCGAGGTGGAAAGCTCCTCCAAATTCCAGATTAAATACCCCAACGTGGGCTGGATCTCCACGGTACACCTACACATACAAGCCAGGGAAGACAAGATGTGGTTCAAACAGTAGAACAACTAGAAAGAACAAAGACTGCAAAAAGAGAAATTACAGAAAGAAAATGTCTTCAGCGACAACCGAAAATTGTGAACAACAAACTACTCATTCTGATTCGTTGGTTGAAATGGTAAGTCTCTCGATTATAATGACTAGGGTTGCTGACGGTATCTTTCTTTCTTCACATATATTTTATTCTTAATCTTAACCTGATTGAGTGAGTATAATATTTGAAGTATACTGAAGAATATAAAGATATTTTTTCTGGGACATTCACATGGAGAGTCGAACACTTCTCGAAGTTGCAGAGCAAGCATTACTCTGACGTTTTCATCATTGGTGGTTTTAAATGGTACGTATTTGACTTTGAGTTATCTCCTATATAGATACGTGCGTTCGGATTTTTTTTTCTGCTCTGCGTTATTTGGACTGCATAAACTTGGTGTGATTTGATCAGGCGGATCCTCATGTATCCAAAGGGGTGCCGCAGAGACGGCTATTTGGCTATATATTTGAATGTTGCAGATGCTTCGACATTGCCATCTGGGTGGAGTATTTGTGCTCAATTCACGTTCACTGTGGTTAATCAACTTAACAGAAATAAGTCAAAAACACTAGGTATTTTTTTCCGTTCAGTATGTTTTGAAATTGCATCAATTTATGTCTTTTATTTGTTTGTCTTTCATTAAATTGATGATTTGACAATCGTGAGACTCACTTATGGGTCAACGTAGTAGCCACAATATAGTCCAAAACTAGTCATCGTGGAGCTTTGGCTTCTCTTAATCAATGGTTCATATTTCAAAACAACAACTAATTACATCGTTTGGTCCCAATAACGCAGAGCAGTATTCTCACTCTTGAGTTTATATTTCAAAACAACTGAGTTCAGGCAGTATTCTCACTCTTTAGTTTATAATGAGTGATGTGTTAGGAGCTTAAAACGAGTTTTTTTGTTTCTTTTCAAAAAAGAATTCGTGTATATCCATTTAAAAAATACAAAAGTACATGCAGGGTGAGTGTCTTATTGTTCAGTTTGTTTTTCTCTTCCTTCTAGGAAACTCTGGACTCTTGAGAGATTGCAATTTCATATTCTAAGGCAATTAACAGTGTTTTTCTCGTCTTTACTTCCCCATGCATTTCTTGTATATAACCAAACACATGAAAGTGCTCTTGCAGCTTTCTGTAATCCGTTTTCTAAATTCTCAAAGTGAACCAAACAAATAGCTTAAATTCGCTAATTGGTACATCATGCGTTTTATTCCTGCTTGATGGCGGTTTGTTCTTGTTCCCTTGCATGATATTATTCATAAAATCTTTTTTCATCTCAAATTTAGTTTTTTTTTTTTTCTTTCTGATTAGCACTTATTGGCATAGAAACTAATTAGCTAGCTGTTTTGGTATGAGTGGCATCGGAGGAATGGTAGATCTTAAGGTTTGATTTTCTGATAACTTAAATGAATCCACCTATAATTTGGCCATGAATGGCTTGGTGAAATTGCATGTCAAAACTGGTTCCTGCATCTCCATATGTGGTTTTGACTGATTTTGATATATTGAAAAGCAATAGGATGTACATGCATATGCAAGAACCATTATCTTATCAAACTTAATTCCTTACCTGTGAATATTTTTGAAGAAGTTTGTATATATGTAAAATCTTATCAAGTCTCTCAGTAAAAAGACAATTATCATCTAACCCCAATAGGTGTATAGTTTTAGTCAAGTGCTGGTCGCATCTCTTTGAACAATTTTAAGAGTTGCGCTATGTAAAAGTCAACGGTAAATACTTATTTTTTTTTGGTTATCAAATATAGCCAGGCATGATGAGTTGGAAGTCGGACATTGCTGCAATAATATTTTTCCCTTCCTGACGAATATTTTATTTAAGGAATTGTTATTGGCACTCCAAAAATCTTATTTTACACTTCAAACTTTTTATATTTGGAAAGAAAAATACACTTGTGAGGAGTGTAGAATGAGATTTTTTGAGTGTCAATAACATTTTCCTTTGTTTATTGAATCATGGTTTTTTGGTTAATTATATTTTTTTGTAACTGTCTGAAAATTCTTTATTGTTGATGTACACAGGCATTCTTAATTAATTTTTCTTGTGACATCGTTTGATATTTTTTTTTTTTTTTTTTTGTAGAATTTCAAAAAGAGAACAAGTTCAAAGAAGAGGTGACTACATTGGGTTACACATTTGTAACTTTGCCTTTTAGTAAGCTCCATGACTGTACTGAAGGCTATCTTGTGAATGATACATGTATTATTGAAGTAAAGGTTTATGTCGTTGAGGCTCAAATCGATGAGGATGAAAACGAGGAAGGATCATCTTCTCTTGTTAAGAGCACGAACCACTCACTAAGTGCAAATTCTATGCAAGTTCCAGACTCTTCAGTAGCACCCAATTCTAAAGCACATTGTGAACAGCTGCTTCCCTCCAATGATAAACCAAGTTCTCTACAAATTTGCAGTAACAATAGCACCGATAGTCCTACTGGCCCTCGTGTAGTCAAGTTACCTGAAAGAGAAAAACTACCCTACACTACTCCAGCTAGTGAGCTCATCGATTTCAAAGGTTTAGGTTGGATTGAGAAAGCTTTTGTTCCACTACTAGAGGAGGTTTGTTCAGGGCATCCTTCATTGATCGAGTGCCAACAAAAGAGGAGTCTTAAGTTCACTGAATGTGCATTCACAGCTCTGGGAAGAGTCCTGCATTTTTTAAAGACTACAAAAAGTAGGGATATGACGTCTGAGGACTCCTGCGACCACCTTCAACTTTTATGGGAAGAGCTTGAGATCTTCAGATTTGATTTGTCGTGGTTAGAGCCATATGTTCAGTCTGCTTTGTGTATGAAGAAATTTGAGGAAATGACAGGGCGAGTGAAAAGATTGAGAGAAGATGTGGATGCTATGGAGATCAAATTAAGAAGACGAAGGACCGAGCTAGTTGAAGCAGAGGTAGATCTTGATCGGGTAGCAGAAAGTGACTTGGTGAATTTAAAGGAGATAGATATGGATAGAGAGTTAGGTTATGGGGGGCATTAGCCTAATTTTGGAATTCATCGTTTATTATTTTGGTCATATGACTGCGATGGACAGTTTTAATATGTACGCAGTATATATCTATTCAAAGTTGGGACTGATTTTCATTTTCAACTATGCAAGATATATACTTGCTTTCATACTATTATTTACAGTATTTCTGCAGCAGTATTTTTTTTCTTAGCTTGAATTCTTGTTCCTGTTCAAGGTTCAGAATCTTTCAGAAAATATTTTATATTGTATTTCGACAGATAACATTATGATGAAGTATTACAATTGGTAACACATAAAAATATATTATAAAAGTCTGACATGGAAAAAGTCTAGAGATTTTGATTAAAAATTGAAAATCAATAAGGTTTGAGTCAATGAACATTGGTGAATAGAGACTGAAACCTAATTACTCTTTAATACTAACCCCTTCAAGATCACTAATCATATGATTAATGTATTCATTTGTTTTGGGAACTGTTATTAACACTCTAAAAGTTTAATTCTACATTCCTCACAAGTGTATTTTTCTTTCTAATTATAGAAAGTTTGGAGTGCCAAATAAGATTTTTGGAGTGTTAATAACAATTCCCTTTGTTTTATACAAAAGTAAAAGTAGAAGAAAGTAGAAAACATACCTTTACAGTGTGCTATAAACCCGATCGATTTAGCAATCCCATAAACTTCTTTCAAAGTTTGAATCCACATTGTATAGCTCTTCCTCTTAGGCTCCAAAGTATAGAATCCCTCTAACTGCTGTCGACACCTTCTAGTATCAGATGAGTGAAGGAATGTGATTAGTAAGTGTGTGAAGCTAGTTAACACTTACTCAAACATGAAGGATTGTGGTGGTGGCCAGATTTGGTGGTGGTGATAGTGTGGTTTTCCCTATTGAAAACTAAAACTCACTCCTCTCACTCTAAAGATGATTGCTCTTCTCTACAAGAATAGTGATCTCCTCTCTCTCCTTTCTCTCTTCCTCAGTGAGAATGCATGTGAGGTTTCTCTTATAGCTGAAAGGATAAGTGAGAGTGCTCGAACTTCCACGAGAAGTTTTCTCTTCTTTATGGCAACTGGACTAACTTGAATTTTAAAATGAAAACAAGATTCAAACACAACTAACCCTAGGAAAAACCGTCCGACATCTTTAGTGGGTCTTTTGTCTACTTGGGTCGCATTTTTTACTTAATGTAGTCAAGACGTCAAAGATAAGTGCGTTGTATATGCATGATTACATCACCCTTACTAGGACGCTTTTGGACTAAATCGTGGGAGAATAGATGCAAAGCGGAAAATATCTCGACGAGGAGTAAGTTTTGGCATACTACATGCTAGACATAAGCGGGTCAACTTCTCACTTGAGATTCATTGAGAGAAGTGGCCTCTTTCAAAGGTAAAGTTTTTGGAAAATTTAAGGATGCCCATCAGGTAGTGGTTATATGTAGATGTCAATATTGATATCGGTATCGATTGCCTTAGATGAAAATTTGCTAAAAAACATGGATATTAAAAATTAAACTTTATGGAATGCCATATGATAGTTTGTTGATACTTAACTGCTATGTCGGAAATATCGCTAAATCTTGTCACTTTTAAACGAAGTTTAAGTGTTTCTCTGATATCTTTTGAAGTTTAGACTTTAGCCCCTTTTTATGCTTTTATTTAATTTTTTCATTACTTTCACAGAAATATTGATCGTATCAAAAAAATTTCAAACACTATCATTACGAGGCCTCAAATCTTGGATTGTTCAAAGTTGAATTTTGGTTTCCTAGGTGGACCAATAGTGGGATTTTGTTTACAACTAGCAGGAATGCCCGTGCTTTGTTGCGGGTTTTCAAACCATGAATAATATCCACAGAAAAATTAATTGAAAATGTTGCAGCAATATATTGCATTCTTAAATGTAGCAATTCAGACAATGCACGTTTTACATGAGTAACGCTTACAAAACCACAAATTTACACAATTATCTCCAAATAAAAGAAAAAGCAAGAGATAGGTGCATTGATACATAAAATAAGCAGTTCAGTTTACATTGCTACTTTATTAAGTCAACATCGAGAGCTAATATACAATCAAAATTACTTTAAGGAAAGTTTACGTTGACAAAAGTTGCAATGACAAAATATAGTATCTTTGCATCAGAGACTGAAGTACCATGCAATTTACACATATTTTGTTTGTGCATGCAACATGACAAAATACATGTCCTGCAAGGCTTGCTGTCGTTCCAACAGTTGTAAAAAATAATAAGACATCTTCTTATGGTATGTGAATTAGGTAACTTTAATAGTGGAATGCCCAAAAAGTATATATCTATAGTAGTGGAATGGCCAAAAAATATATATCTTTGATCCTTTGCAGCAATCCATGATGAAGTCTTTTATAGCTCATTTGCAAATGAACATCTCCAACACTAAGCAGCAAACCAGAACAAAAATTCAATAATTGTCCAAGTTGGTATATATTATTGTAAACAATATCTCATTATACATGTCCTTGATTTTCTTTGTCTATGATCTATTTCTTAATGCACTGATCGAAATTTTGTCTGCAGGTTCAACTTTTGGGACAACCAAGTTAGAGAATTCCGCAGAGATTTTGGCTGAATTAGCAGACGGTGGTTGTCTCCCCTCATCATGTTTGATGTGAAAACATGTCAAATTTAAAAAGGATGGAAATGAACATTATAAAGTGCATGCATGATGTTTTTGTTTAATGAAATACCAACATTATTTGAAGGAGAAAATTAACCTGTGAGCTTTTGAAGGTTCATTTTCAACAAATAGTGTCCTTTTTACACCCTTGTTTGTCACAGCTGATTGGATTTCTCAAGTTTGCGATTGCAGGGTCATAAAAGGGAGAAGGATTGCTGCATCAATGACTTGTTTCCCAGTGTTGCTAGTAGGTGTACACGGTATAATCGAACTAAGTTTTGGGTCAAATGATGCTTGTTCCTAACTAAGTTTTGGGTCAAATGATGCTTGTTCCTCAACTATTCCATGAACAACAAAGTCGGTGTTGCCAAACTCATTGTTTTGATTACCAAAACAGACCTAGAATTTTTTCATGTTGCCAACCAATTTTTGGAAGTGCGGTAGCAACACAGAAGAGTCGTCATGGCCTTCTTCTATGACCAAAGAGTGGCAAGAAATACCTAGAGGTTATTCAGTAGTCATTCCCATCACTAAGAATTTGAATTGATTTCATCCATAATAAAATTCATTTAAACCTAAATAAAAGACGAAGATATTATGACGTGAGTTTAGTAGTTTAAAAAGAATGCTTGCAATAAAAACCATATTTATTGCAAAGAGATATAAAGAATGTAGAAAAAATAAACTAGGAAATTACCATAGCTTAGGCATTTTTCCGAGTTGCCCATGTTCAAAGCACTAAAAGGTTCCATATGTATTTTTCACACTTTTGTGGCAATAGGAGCATGACTTGTACCACCATCCCTTGGTCAGATAGTAACCGACAATTGTTGCTTGGCATACGAAACTTGTATTATGATATCATATAAAATTTTCAAATACAAAAGACATTTAGGAATAAACTCCCAGACATGACACTTGCACCCTAGAAAATGTATTTCCACCCAAATTATAAAATAGAATACAAATTTTGGACATGAGATCACATTTTGGAAAATTTATATTGAGTCGTGAAAGATAAGTTGTTTAATTTTTTGTACTGAAGCTTATAAATGAACAAAGAAACAAACAACATGACACTTTATATGCATAACACAGTATAGACTAAGAAACAATATGTCATTTCCAAAATAGAACAAACAATTAATTGCGAAGCAGTTGCAAAATACAATTGATAAAACATGAGATAATTTAGTGATGGTGGATTGACCTTGTTTAATGCTGGATCAAGATGAAGCAATTGTTCAATTGTCTTCTGTTTAGAATTAGCCATAACAATAGCCTTTCCATACTTTGCAGCAGAAGTCTGTAGAATTTCAATGGGTGTTTTGAGGTATTCAATCCTGATTTTCACATTTTTAGGTCCAAGAATATAGACGGTAAAAATATAAACGAAAAAAAAAACATTAAATAAGGTTTGTTCACTTACTCTTGCTTATATTATGAAAGTTGTGGGATATCAGGATTGAAAATACAAATTGTTTAGTCTGTGCTCCCCAGAACAGGTTTTCCTATAAATATAAAGATAACAATTATAAACACAAAAGTAAAGCGATCAGATATAGACTTTATTAAGGTATAACCTTTGTATTGCTTCACTTTGAGTGAAGTCAAAACAACAAAGGCAGGCGGCGAAAGCGACTGCAATGCATCCTCTAGAAAGCTTGTTGTAGTTTCTGCCTATAGGGTCACTGTAACTTGTTCACCTCTACAATTATAAAATGGAGTCAGAACTTTCTATGTAATTTTCGTATGGCTATATATGTATAAATATGCAATCACAGTTTAAGAGAAGTATAGTTCACCTATTATTTTGAAGTTGGAGGTTTCGCTTTTTCTCAACTCTGATATTTTGCACAGTCATGTTCTCAATCGGTTGTAAAGTCATCAAACAACAAAAAAACATCTACATATGATATAGTTATAAGAACTAGTTTAAGCTAAATTCAATTAAAAACTAAGAATAATGATTTTAGAGTACTGGCAATAGTCAAAATTAGATGCTTTACCTGTGAGGTTTACATCTCTATCAACTTTCTTGTGAAGCTCATCAAATTCAATTAAATTAAACCAATGCATCGGGATCACTTGATTTGGTTTCTCAATAGGGACTATGGTAGTGTTTTTGTTCAACCATATAACAATCAAATCATATATAATTCTGGAAATTAAAGAACAGACAGGAAAGTGATAGAAAGCATCTTCCTGGAATGAGTACTACTCCATCATGAAAATCTTTGTGAAGGACATGATCCGGCTTAGTATAATCTTGAAACCAAGCAACTTAATGGAACTAGAATTCAGTTGGCACGAAATTCCCTTTCCCGTTACTATATGGACACTTATGTTGAAAGTTTAGTTTACTCAATAACTAGAAGAAACAAGTCAGATTATCACCTATTTTATTTTCTCTCTGTATGAATCAAATATTTACGTTTTTCATATTACACCTGTACCTTTGTCTTTGGGAAGTGCTAACAAGTTGTAGTTTTGAAAAATTTTAATGCATGTCCAAGTTCATTTTAGGAAAAATCTAGTAGTTTATATTTTTACATGTCCTTCCATTTTTTTTTTTTTTGACATGATAATTAACTAGAAATCAGCATTACTATATTCTCTGTGCTCTTGTACTCTGTATTTCACCACAATGTTCAAGTGTCATTGTTAAATATCGCCAATGTGGTCGAAATAGTCTTTAATTGATGTCAACTATGTATTGCCAGAATCGATCTTAAGATTAAAACCAAATATATTCTTTCGGAGGCTCTAAGACACCCTACGTAGGGTCTAAGACTTCTTAAAACCAAACCATGTGTTTAGACTTTAAACTTACGATTTGGGATTTGGCAGTACATTCTTATAGTGCACAATTTTATGACGTCGTTTATGAGAATGTTGAATAAAAACTGTCAAAGGAAATTAACAGCTAATTAAAAAACATAGAAAAGAAATCACTCCAAAGAAAATAGCATGGGATTTATCTAGTGAATTACCGAACTGTTATATTTTTTTCTTCTGAAAATATGAATGTAGTCCCTAAAACTTAATTTTCTCCACATAAAACCAGACATAAGTTTTTTTACTAGAATAAAACCCATTGACTAGATTCCACATCAACAAATTCCTTAATTATATTTGACTTCACACATTTAAAAAAAATTTGATGCCCAAAACACGCCTATTTGAATGTTTGATTTACACAATTAATTCCATACATATTGTAAGGGAGAATTAATGATTTACATGCCTAATAAATCTATTAATACATGCTTAGTTAAGTCAATAAAACTATATTTTAAGCATAAATGTAGGTAAATTATTTCACACACACACACACATATATATAACAACAAAAAAAGAATGCTTGACATACATAAAAAATTCATGCAAAATAATTTGCCTACATAATAAAGCAAACCCAAATATATGCAAAATCATATACCTACATAAAAATATGTTATTATTTTATTCAATACTAGTTTACCTATTATTTGTACATATAATAACAAAACGTGCCCAATATATATGATGATACATACAAAATAAAATACCTACATAATGAAGAAATGCTATTTGGTTCAAGATTAATTTACTTACAAAATAAAGAAATTGTTTTTTTTATTAAAGATTAATTTACCTATTATTTGTACATATATCTTATAGTAATAAAATGTGCCAAATATATGTGATAATACATGGAAAATAAATTACCTACGAAATAGAAGAATGTTATTTGATTCAATATTAATTTACCTACAAAGGATATGTTATTTGCTCATCATAAATTTAAATATAGGTAGATTGATATACATATATATATATATGTATATGTTTATATATATGTGTGTGTGTGTGTATATATATATATATTGAGGTTATGGTAGTAATATATACATTTGAACGTATATATGTGTGTGTTTGGGGTAATAATATGTGCAATAATTTTATTTTCATTGTAATTAAGGTGAGCAATAACATGTATTGATTTTTATTTTGAATATTGTGGTACAAATTGTAAATATTTTGTAATTATAGGTCAATTACTTCTATACTTGGCAGCCATTTGTAAATTTGGGTTTTATTTGGATATTTATAACTAGGTGGGTTTTTATCTAGAAAATAAGAATGGTAAGGGTCTATATCTAAAGATCCAAAAAAAAAAAAAAATTAGCACACTGAGAGACGGAAAAATATTTTTGTTGTCCGCCCTGCATCAAAGGTGAGAAAGGCCTTCTTTATCTCAGCCTCAATTATTAATTGAAAACTCATTCATATTTATTCATAGAAATAGACTGATATAAAAACATAAAACTGGACAAATTTTCATTCCCATATTTAGTCCTATTTTGATGAATGTGGCTGAAACCAGGGCTAAAAACCAAGCTCCAATCCATACAAAGAACTCAGTAGATGCTAATGAATGAGTTTCAAGTTTTTCATAGAGCCAAATTAAGCCAACATGCTTAAAAAAAAAAACTGATACTTGTAAGTCCGAAGACTGATTTCAAGGCCCTTTGCTTCTCTTTGTTGTGATGTAAATCCAATTTTTGCACCACCTTCAACAGAAAGAAAACAATTTCCAATTAACAAATTGTTTTGGGAGAGAAAATGGAAATTCATTAATACGAATGCCAATACCGATACACCAAACGAATCCATCGTGCTTCCAACGCAGAGGGCATTGTTCTTGAGAAAGTGCAAGTGAACTTTAGCTAAATGTCTTTTCCATTAAAAATCCTAACCCATCCATTTTAGTTAAAGGCTTTCAATTTTCATTATGTTTACATTAGTATGGTTCATTTACCTTAACAAAAAAACACTTTCCCACTCGGACAATAATATAGAAGTATGCATTAGGTATCTATAACATCCCACATCGACCAACGGAGATGGGGTGATGCGCCTTTTATGTACATGCTCACCTATTATAGCACGAGGCCTTTTGGGGACTCATTGGCTTCGAGTTCCATCGGAACTCCAAGGTTAAGTGAGTTCAGGCGAGAGCATTCCCAGGATGGATGACCCACTGCGAAGTTACTCGTGAGTTCCCAGAAACAAAACCGTTGTTCGCTTTGGGCTCCGACCACGCCCTCACAGTTTTGTTTCTGGGAACTTACAAGTAACTTCCTAATGGGTCACCCATCCTGGGAATGCTCTCGCCCAAACTTGCTTAACTTCGAAGTTCCGGTGAAACCTAAAGCCAGTGAGTCCCCAAAATGCCTCGTGCTATAGAAGGTGGGTATGTGCATATAAGGCACATCACCCCCTCTCTGTTGGTCGATGTGGGATGTTACAATAAAATAAGGAGAAATTAGGTTCTCATCCTTCATTTTGCTATTCCATTGATTAAAATCCTATTCTTTTTCAAATTTTTATCAAGGTCTTTGGATATTAATAATATTATTAATTATTTCAATAATAAAATATTAATTATTTCTAAATATATTCATTTAATGTTAAAAATGTTACAATTAGTATATTTATGTTAATGATTAAAATTTTTATCATATATTTTTAGTTTTAGTTTGTACCCATTTTTAATTTATACCAATTTTCTTTTCAGTTTTAATTTGTACCCATATATTAATTTCTTTTTGTGCCCATATTTTTTAAAGTTTTATTTGTATTTGTACCCAGATTTTATTTATTTATTTGTACCCTTTTTTTTTTGGCTAAATGTACCCATGCTAATTATATGTCCCATTCATGTAATTTTTAAAATTTTTAATCTTAAAATGTACTCATTCTTAAATATAGCAATTTGTTATATGTAAAATGTGCCATTTTTTTTATATAAAATCTATTCAATTTTTTTCTAATCCATTTTAAACTTATATGGGTACATTCTTTTTTCTTTGATTTTAAAATGTATATATGTCAAGTTTAATCGAAGAAATTTACTTATGTTATTAAGCCTAATATTTTTTTTTTTTGTGATTTTGAAGAACGTACCCATATTTTATACAATAATTTTTTGGTTAATTTTGATGAATGTACCCATGTTTATACACACACACACACAATGGTATATTTATATTGTAATATTTTTAATCCCACAAATTATGGTTTTTTATTTAAAATCTCATTTATACAAACAACTAAATTTTTTAATTTTTAATTTAAAAAATATAGTAACTTACATAGAAATAAATTATCACATTAATTTCAGGGACTTTGATCAAAATTTGAAAATCAACAAGGTTTCAATCAAAGAATATTCATAGTACTGTTAAGGACCGCATCCAAAGTCTCCCATAAAATAAACTGACATGCCCTAACCCCGATAACCCCAAATATCAGGGTAGGCACGTGTTGTCCGACACACGAGGGTGACGAAGCCATTTTAAACATGCATATAAGTAAAAGATATGCAATTAAAACGTAAAATACCATAGCAGGAACGTGTCAGAGCATACAACTACTAAGAATAATATGGAAGGATTACTAAGAAAAGATATGAACAAGGAAATGATACCTATGTTGAGAAGACTTGAGGATAACTAAGTTGTAAAGTCCTGATGTCGGGATCGTGTGCCTTGAATCTAAATCCTGAAGTGGGCGCAAAACAGAAAAGGTGAGTGGACCAAAGTTTATAATAATACTAATAATAAGAAAACCATTTTCTTTATGAACATAATAACCCTCTGCTTTGAAAACATATATATAATTACATATAGGTTTTATGAAAACCCTAGTATGCCATGTAAAACATTTGTAAAACCTCTATAAATCATATCCGTGAAGTACTCAACTAGGGGTATCATGGTCGCCCAAAGGCAGTACCTATCCATCACCTGAAGGTGAAGCGGAATAACTTGTTTATCACCCGAAGGTGAAGCTGAATAACTTGTTTATCACCCGAAGGTGAAGTTGAATAGCCTGTCCATCACCTGTAGGTGAAACTGTATAAAATAGCATAATATAATTATAGAAAATCCATAATTATTGGAAATTCGGAATTCTATATAATCCATAATTATAGAAAATCCGGAAAACATAATATAAAGCATATTCAATGCATGAAATATGAAATGCATGCTAGGTTAATAATTTATAAAAATATTTCGTAAAGCTATTTTAATTAGATCATGAATTCTATATAATCCATAATTATAGAAAATCCGGAAAACATAATATAAAGCATATTCAATGCATGAAATATGAAATGCATGCTAGTTAATAATTTATAAAAATATTTTGTAAAGCTATTTTAATTAGATCATGAATTCTATATAATCCATAATTATAGAAAATCCGGAAAACATAATATAAAGCATATTCAATGCATGAAATATGAAATGCATGCTAGTTAATAATTTATAAAAATATTTCATAAAGCTATTTTAATTAGATCATGAATTCTATATAATCCATAATTATAGAAAATCCAGAAAACATAATATAAAGCATATTCAATGCATGAAATATGAAATGCATGCTAGGTTAATAATTTATAAAAAAATATATTTAATAAGGGGTCCACTCACTAGTTTTCCATTGCCCGAAAGTTGATCGAACTATCAAGAATAGCGTTGCTTCCCGCCAACTCGCCTAAACACAATTAGGGACCTTTTAGCAAAACTCTACTAAAACGTTATAATTTTGGAAAACGGATGGCGGATTCGGCATGTCGAGGAACCTCATGTTTTTTCCTCCACATGCCACTACACGCGCCGCCGCACGTGACGGTCGGCCGTCCCGACTCGCCGGAAAATCCAACATCTCAAAAAATTCCAAAATTTGACAGGAATAAATATCTTGATGAGAGGAACAACTTTCATACATGCAACCAAAGCCAATTTGGTTGGGAAAAGCCCCAATTTCACGAAAACCCGTCGGACCCTAGATTTAGGTGTGCTTTGATTCAACCTCGATTCGAACTCTAACACCCCCAAACTTGTTTAGGCTTTGTTCCTGGGTTCAAGGTGAGTGGTTTGATGGTGGTAATGGTTGATGATGCTTTCACGATGGGTGGATCTCTACCATGACACCTTCGGAACCCACGAGTGGATCTCCGCCATGACACCTTCGGAACCTACGGGTTCCATTCTTGCTCAAAACGGGGTCAATCTAGGTGGATTTTGGGTGGAAATGAATGAGGGGAGGTCGGGTAGATGTTTGGTAGTGGTGGTAGGACGTGATTCACCAGAAAAATAGCCTGAATGGCATATGAAAACATGGATGCTGCCGGGTCAGGTACAAGTAAAGGGGAACTCGATGAGTTCCTCTCCTTCTCCCCTTCACTATCTTCTCTCCTCTCCCATTGGTCACTCTCTTCTCTCTTCTCTCTCCTCTTCTGAATGGGCGTCCCACCCCTCATTTCTCTCCTTTATCTCTTCTCTTAACCATCCATTTCTTTTTTTATTCAATTTGGGCCACACACGTGGCTTTCCAGATTTTGCTCCAAAAATCTGGAGCTTTCTAGAAATTAATCAATTTACTATTTTGTCCTCGACTTCATTTGTTAATAACTCTTTCGTTATAACTCCAAATTACGTTTAATTTGCGCTCACGCACTCGTAGCGACGAGTACTACGAGGATACATCAAGAAAACGAATCTTACGTGACACGACAAGACAGTCAACAAAAGTCAATGTATTTGTTTCGAAGGGCATTTTCATAAATTCACAAATTAAAATTATTAAAACCTTAAAATTTAGGGACAGGTCGTTATAGTATCTGTTGCAACATCAGTCAATTGGAACATAACCTATGAGGATTGTTTGAACCCATACAAAATCTTTATTTATATTCTTCTTGGATCGTTTCAAATTAAGCTATTTCTCTCAATGTCTCTGTTTTTGTACGCATGCACACACTGGCTGTGTGTCTTTCATTTCTAAGTTGCTTCATATGCATATATGATGCATATATGGATATATAGATATATAGAGGGTAATGTTCTCTTATAAACTCTTATAAACAACAGTTTTGCATACTGATATTTTCTTGAGAATTCATGATAAAGTAGGGGAATTTGATTTCATTTAATTTACCTGATGCAGATGATGCACATAACTTATTTGGCTTCTCCTCTGAGTGCAATTTGATGTAAATCCAATTTCTACACCACCTTTAGCAGAAAGAAAACAATTTCCAATTAACAAATTATTTTGGGAGAGAAAATGGAAATTCATTAATACAAATGCCAATACCGATTTTTGGGATTTTAGGGTTCTCTGTTACCCTTACAACTGAAAGCCTAAAATCCCAGAAAAATGAGCAAGAAGCTTAAGCAAAAAAAATCATATTTTTAACAACCAAAACCCAATACTGATTTAATCATATAAGAACGAAAAATCTAAATATAGAGTCACAAATTAACGAACCGAAAACCCACAAAAAAAAAAGACCTTAAAACAAAGAACAAATACACAGAAAAGAGAGATGAATCCCCAAAATGAGAGAAAATGAAACAAATAAGGGAATAAATAGAGATATATCCATCCCCCAAAAGCTGACCTAACAGTACTAAAAAATTCGAAAATAATTCACAGTAAAAAGGCAGAAATGTTGACAATCTAAGCTAACAGTAAGGAATCGAATTAAAAAAATGAACTTACCTTTGGAAATCCCAGCATGCATCGCAAGATCAGGCACACATCACCCTCAGTTGTCTCTGTTCATGACCCCTACCCCTTTCCCTCAAATCCTAACGACCCCTATGGTTTTCTTAGACCATCCTCACTCTCCCACTTGTGAAATCCATCTACAGCAATGGCACTGAGACCCCTACCCCTCCCCCTCGCTCTCTTTCCATCGCGATCTGTCTCTGTCTCTATTTGTCTCCCTCCCCCTCTCCCTCTCTATCTATCTCAGAGCCTCCATCCTTGAAACCCTCATTGAATGATAACAAATGCAAACCTACCCGGCTAGCCCCTAATTTGCTCAAAACCGAGAGGACAAAATTGCCCTTCCTAATACACCATTCCCACCATTGGATTTTAATCTTTGATGGGCAGAACTGTAATGGGCTTGATTTGAGATAACAATTAAGTAGCATGAAAAATGTTCAATTAATGAACTATTGAAGGGGTTTTTAGCTAGGGTATTTGGAGAAAAGTTTTAGTGACTGAGACACTATATAATCATCATGTACTGAGATTTTCCAACTGCCCTAAACAGAGAAATTGTTTTTCTCTAGATTTCTTGTTCTCTCAGCCATCATACATGCCTACACCAAACTAAAAAGGGAAGAAATTGCTACCAAAATTTCTCGAGCCATTATAAACCTCGAGTGGAATCTATCTAAGACTTAAATTTTGAGGTTCGAGAAGAGATCCATGCCAAAAAGAACTTAAATTTGAAGGTCGATCGGAGTCTAGGCACAACCGTAAGGTAAGAATCTTCCAGATCTATGGTGTATGTGTGTGCGCGCGTGTGTCATATATGTTAGAGAATTTGATTCTTATTAAATGGTGCTTCTTTTGGTATGTGACTGTTCATAGAAATGTGTGTTCAATACTATTTGATTTGATGAAACCATTTTCGATTCAAATTGAAGAATTAGTTTGTCTCTTCAGGAACAGATGCACAGTTCTATTTATCTGTTCTTGTCTATATAAAAGCTCAATCTCAAATATAGATTTCTCTAGGGTATGTGAATTTTTTCAATCTATGTATGGAGCAAGGATTGTATCTACTAATTTGTAGCCCTTTGAATAATTTGTTGTAGTTCATTTCTAGCTAATATAAATCCCTTGTTATTTGCAAATCTTGAAGACATACTATTCTAATTCTTAGGGATGCTTGAGATTTTAGAATTTTAACATATAATCTAACATGCATATCTAGATCTAACAATGAAATCAAAATGCAAAGCTAGATAAGGCAAATAGAAGCAAGGGCTATGTTTAATAAAGTAAATCCCCTTCAAGATTTTGTTAGTGTATCCACATGATTTTTCAAAATCAAGGCAAAGAGATGAATATAAACACTAACCTTTGGATCTTGATTTCATGACCTATTTAGGTATTTCACCAATTCCTCTCCACATGGATCCACCTTGTCTAGATTCTCCTTTATGTTCTAAAGTAAAAACTCTAATGTCTCTACACCTTTTAGTGTTTGAGACGAATAATAGACGTAGAGAAAGAGTGGAAGCCAGTGCACCCAATTTTATGGTGAAGGAGTCAGATTTTCACGCTCAAGTTCAAGTTTGATGGAGGTTGAACTTTTCTCTAACAAACTCTAGTTGCTTCTTTTTTAAAGGCATGCATCACTTAATAAAAACTGAGCGGATGAGTGGGAATATAAGAATTTGTGAAAGTCTCTCCCTCTACAAATTTTGGCGAAAATGGGATAATGGGCTTTTTGGACCACATTTGCGCTTCAAGTCATCTTATAATAATTTAAGTAAACGCAATGGGTTCAAACACTATAGGTCCGACTAATCCCAAAGCTATTATAAGGCCCATTGAGATGTATAAACGTCAAATTAATTAATTGAAACTATTTCAATTTAATTTCGATCTCAATCAAATTAATCAAACTAACTGCTCCATTATTTTGTGTTCATATAATCCTTGGCTACGAGATCTATTAGCTTCTAATTGGCGAGACAATGAGTAATAAGATGTTCTTTTAATTGTTTACTTGAATTTAAAATATTTTGAACTCATCATCTTAGTGAAGACAATAATAATTATTGTCTGGGGCTCATAGAATATGGGGCGACGATTTTCCTTACCCATGACACATGGCACCTTGGGTGGCAAAAAGGACCGGAATGCTCATAGCATGTGACACTCAAGCAAACAAGCTAAGAGACCTGATGTGGATTGGAACAAGTTACTTTTATAGGCGTATTAGTTAGGTCTGACCAGGCAGCCTTCTTAGTCAGATAGTCATAGTCATATCAGACTAGTCAAACGAAATTAGAATACCAAGTGAAGTTAGACAGTAGTAGTTAGACAAACTAGGCTTAAGCACATTGCAGATATTACTTGTCTCCCAAGTAAGGAAACCTTAGTTTAAGTCAAAGGAAGATAGCTTGGAGGTTAGGCAAGTAGTCGTGATCCCACAAAGGTTGGATATCTTATCCTAGATTCCCTTCTAGATATTCTCCCAATTTAATTGGGACTACTCTCCCTACAAGGACTCTGAAGATTTTATAAATACTCTTGCTTGGGCATTTATCTCTAAAATAAATCAATCAATGACAACTACGGATACATCTCTCTCATATTTTCTCTAAGTTGAACAGAGGCTAGTGTTCCATACACTTCGCGGTCTACGCGTGGATACGTCCATGGAGTTCCATACACTTCACGGTCTACGCACAGATACGTCCATGGAGAACTCATCTCCTTAATGCCCCGTCATAAGCTATTCGTCAAGGATGGTTCTCAATGCATTAAACATCACACTATTCTTTCTCAGAACTACACCAGTGGTTTGATTCTCTTTTTTGGAGATATGTAGGCTGTCAACGTAGATTCAGCTACACCTCTAATCAAACCCTTTCTCCCTTTGCGAGAGATCATGGGCAATTCCGATGAATTTGGCCTCTATTAATATATGTGCACAATTTTAGTTCCATTATAGACCATGATTGACACCTAATTGCATATCATGGCCTCATGTCAATATAAAATATTCGGAGAACCTATACAGTATGATCACACTTTATCACAAAACTCATAATCACATTATTAGGGTATGAATAAATAATGTCAAACTCATAAAGTCAAACACGTGGACAACACAAATGGGGTGAGATGGTGCACATGTAGCTGTTGGACTTCACATGTGGGACAACCTGCTTTGATACCATAAAGGAAGTTGAAGTTTCACCATAAATCTAATTGGTAATATGTAAAGTAGTCCAACTTACGTATAAGGTCATGCAAGGTCCATTCTCTCATCAGTGTGATATTTATTCTTAACATGTCACCTCACATGTGGCGAATTTTCATGTCAAACATGTGAAGAACACAAATGATGTGACATGGTACACGTGTGGGACAACCTGCTTTGAAGGAAGTTGAAATTCCACCATAAATCTAATAGGTAATATGGAAAGTAGCCTAGCTTACTCACAAGACCATGCAAAGTTCATTCTCCCGTCAATGTAGAATTCATTTTCAACATAACTTGCTGATTTAAGACCTAAAAAAGATTAAAAAATCATTAGTGTTGTAGCCTATTTTATTTGATAGGGGGAAGGGGGTCGGCGGCAAAGAGAGAAAAAAGAGAGATGTGTTTGTAGAATTGTATGGAGGAATGTGTGTGTTATTCCCTCCTATGTAGTGCCTTTATTTGTAGTAATAAGAGGGAGAAGAAATACTTCATCCCCAAGGAATACAAGTCCATATAGGAAAGAATAACTAGAATCAAATCTAATCTAGGATTTACACAATTACACTTAAACGAGGAAAGTTTACAACACTCCCTCTTGAGTGCGTAAATACTCAAGGTAGATTCGGCATCATGTAGAAGTTGAGGAAGTCGACTCGTCAACACTGACTCTGGGAACAACGCTATTCTCAATAAGGTAGGAACTTGCATAAAGAAGTAAGTCTCACTAAAAAACCCTAAAGCTGTGGCAAAAACCCGAGTAGGGCTAAAATCCATAGTCTAAGGAAAAATGAGTGAGAAATGCAAAGTCTAATGAAACGTTTACGAGACGTTATCGAGGATATGATCAACCTAGGGTGGGTGCCTCGTTAAAACCTAGTTAGGTAGCAGAAATCCAGTGGGAAAAATGCTTCTAATAGTAGGGAAAAAAAGTACATTAAGATTAAGCAAGTATGCTGCAGAATACTCCCCTTGAGTTTGACACAATTCCAAAGAGAACTAGCAATGTTACAACTTAGAAAGTTACGCATACCAATTCCTTGAACAAGCTTCTGAAACATCATCTTCGGTAGTGATTTGGTGAAGAGATTGGCCAGATTGTCTTGTGAATGGATTTGCGTGACTTCAATATTCTGATGCTCTTATTGTTGATGTTAAAAGAAGAACTTCGACGTAATGTGCTTGGTGTTGTCTCCCTTGATGTAACCCTTCTCGAGTTGTTCGATGCATGCTACGTTATCTTCATAGGTCGTCATGACATCAACGACGGGGTAAAGATGGCAGGAGCTTCGAATATAGCCCACAACTGCTCTCAACCAAAAACATTCCCGATTTGCTTTATGTAAGGCGAGAATTTAGCATGGTTAGACCTAATGGCAACTAAGGTTTGTTTAGCTGACCTCCAAGAGTTGCGATGCCTCCAACGGTAAAGACATAACCCATTTGAGAATGCACTTTGTGCGGATCAGATAAGTATCATGCGTCGACATAACCAACAAGGTGAGAATCGACTCGAAAAGCGATGGGTGTAACATCACTCAAGTCTCTGTAGGGATATAACAAGCCCAAATTCGTATTACCCTTTAGATAACGGAAACTGTCTTTAGCACTAGTCCAATGTTTGTGTGTTGGAGCATTACTGTATATTGCCAAAAGATTAACAGCGAAAGACATGTTGGGTCTAGTGCATTAAGCTAAGTACAATAAAGTGCTTATCATACTCAGATAAAGAACTTCAGGCTCCAAAATCTCTTCATCATCTTCATTCGGACGGAAGGGATCTTGTTTTACATCTAGCAATCGAATGACCATACGAGTACTCGAAGGCTTCCATTTGCCCTCATTAAAGTGGCGCAACACCTTCTGGGTGTAGTTCATTTGTTGTACTAAGATTCCATCCAATAGGTCATCTATCTCGAGATCGAGGCAGTATCAAGTATTTCCTAGATCTTTCATCTTAAATTCTGACTTCAGGTGTATGACTGTTCTCGCGAGCTCTTCAGGAGTTCCAATAAAGTTCATGTCATCGACATATACTGCAACTGTCGCAAAACCAGAATGTGACTTCTTAATGAACACACAAGGGCATAATTCATTGATCACGTATCCCTAACTAGCAAAATACTCACTCAGACGATTATACAACATTCTTTCGGATTGCTTCAAATCGGTAGAGTGAACACCTTAGTTGAATTGAAAGCGTATTCCGGGGTTTGAAAATTTTGATCTAGTCAATGTAAGTTATTCAAGAACTTTCATATAAATTTGCATATCAAGATCCCCATAGAGATATGCAATTACTACGCCCTTCAGCTGCTTACTCAGTTTTTCCAAAACTACCAAACTGATAAGGTAGTGAAAACTAATTACATCCATAACGGGTGAATAAGTTTCGTCATAGTCAATCTCAGGGTGTTGTGAGAAGCCTTGCGCAACAAGACGAGCTTTATAACACACAATTTCACTCTTCTTATTTTGCTTCCGAACGAAAAACCCACTTGTAGCCAACGAGCTTCACATGTGAAGGAGTAGGAGCTACAGGTCCAAA
This sequence comes from Malus domestica, assembly GCF_042453785.1. Taxonomy (NCBI): domain Eukaryota; kingdom Viridiplantae; phylum Streptophyta; class Magnoliopsida; order Rosales; family Rosaceae; genus Malus; species Malus domestica. Next base: position 32,396,384 of record NC_091662.1, on the reverse strand, counting down.
CACCTTACGTTTCGCAAGCAAATCGAGTTCGACTTGGATTGCTTGTTTCCAGTTTGACTAATTGGTTCTACTTCAACATTCATCAATGGAACGAGGTTTAATGTCATCGCTCAACATGATCTCAGTAGCTATTACATATGCTAATGCATCGTCGACGATCATCTTATTTCTACACCACACATCATCTAAGCTAGCATAATAGACCGAAATCTTATGATTATCGAGATGTGGATTTGTCTCTTCAAGGACACTTTCGTAATCTAGAATTTCCTCATAAGTTGGATAGAATAAACAGATGACAATCGGATTCACGGTAAGCTCTTCAGGTACCTGTGTTGTGGGTTTCCTTTTTGGGGGTGTGAATCTTTTGAACCATGTGTAAGGGCAGATGATTAACTAACCGCTAATGTACATGGATTGGCCAAAGTGGCATCGCGGGCCTCCAGGAGGGAAGTTTGTCGTACATTTGGTACATCCATCTTTGCAGGCACATTTGTAGTTGGAATATGTGATCTTGTCACTGACGCTAGATTGGTGAAAGCATCTGGCATGCTTTGAGCTATGTTTTGAAGATTTAATATACACTGCACTTCAGTTTCAGACTAAGCGGTGCGGGGATCTAAATGAGACAAAGTAGGAGTCGTCCACAATAATTCAGGTCGTTCTTCAGGAACATTGACGTTCTTATCTCCCCCTAACAACGGGAAGTCTGTCTCATAGAAGTGACAATCCACGAAACAGATCGTCTGTCAAAAAATCTAAGTAACGAATGATCGAAGGAGAATCATATCTAACATAGATTCACATCCTTCGCTTAGGCCCCATTTTTGTATGTAAAGGCGGTGAAATTGGCACATAGACCGTACAACCAAAAACGTGCAAATGAGATATGTTGGGTTCGTATACGGTAACCAACTGAATGGCGCCATATGGTTGGGTCGCAACAGGCTTCAAGTAGACCAACATGGTTGCGTGCAATATTGCATGGCCCCAAGTAGTGATCAGGAGCTTAGTACGTATGACCAATGATTGAGCAATCATTTGTAACGCTTATTGAATGCCTCTGCCAGGCCGTTCTGGGTGTGAACATGGGGTACTGGATGTTTAACTTCAACCCCAACCGACATGCAATAGTCATCAAAAGGTTTAGATATGAATTCTCCAGCATTATCCAATCAAATAGATTGGATCGAATAATCAGAGTGGTGAGCCCTGAGCTTGATAATTTGAGCCAACAATTTGGAGAATGCAACGGTCCTTGTGGACAACAAGCACACGTGTGACCAACGTGTGGAGGTGTCAACCAAAACCATAAAATATCTAAATGGTCCACATGAAGGGTGAATCGGTCCACAAATGTCCCCCTTGAATCCTTTGTAGAAAAATAGGAGGATTCAAATGAATCTTGTCATAAGAAGGCTTAATAATAAGTTTTCTCATGGAGCAGGTTTGACATGCGATTCCTTGAATCGAACCTAAGCTTTGGGTTAGTGGATGCCCATGTGATGATTTAAGGATACGATGCATTGCTATTCATCCAGGATTTCTCAAACGATCATGCTAAAGTGTAATTTGGTGCGCGGTCCCAGAGATAGGGTCGGCCACATAGTGGCTCTCTATGGAGCGTATGGCCGTAATATACAGACCATTCGGGATACGCTCCATCTTCTCTATGGAGCGTATGGCCGTAATATACAGACCATGGTAATTGTTATCTCTAATGTTTTTAAAACTCAACAACGTTCTTCCAAAATGTGGAGAATAAAGTGCTTTATCAATGGTCAAAATTGTACCATTGGACAACATTATACGTGCCTTACCGTATCCATCGATTAGGTTGGATAGGCCTGAGAGGGTTGTCAAAGGTGCCTTCTTTGGTATGAAGTTAGTGAAATAGATGCGTTCACGCAAAACGGTGTGCGTGGTTGCACTATTTGCCAGACAACTAACTTCCCCACTAGTCATACCTAAAATGAAAAATTAATTTGAATCGGTCACATGCATAAAAGTTCTAAAAAAATAAATATCCATTCAAAATAATTTTAAGTATCCAAGGACGGTAATTAATTAAAAATTAATATCCACGAACTATCACCAACAAATAGTCCAAACATAAAGGAAAATTGTTCAAAATTTAACCAAAAAACACAAGGTGGGGTTCGGCCACTACTGTGGAATTCGACCTTAATGTCTAAATTTCAACTAGAAAAATAGTTTATGTCTAAGATTCTAATCTTCCATAGGGGTAACAGCCTCTTGAAAGTTAGAAACCTCCATCTTGGTACTCTTCAGTTTGTCCACTTGCACAAAGTTTGATTCAAACTTTTTACAATGATAATGATATTCAACTACAATCTTCTAGGGAGCTCAACAAACACAGGACCAATGGTCCTTTGTACCACAACGATAACACATGTTTGCATCCATGGTTTCATGTGCTTGCCTTTATTCTTGAAGTTTGGGGCCTTGGGAGTAAGGTTAGCGTGCTTGTGGGCTTTGTTTCCTCTTTCATATGGGCTTGTTGACCTTGTTAGGGTGGCTTCTAGCTGCCCCTACCATGCCTCTTTTGGTGTTTTGGGCGTTGGTTCGTGCTATAGTGCGCTTCAGGCACAACAGTCACCCTAGTAGGTCGAGCTTGATGATTTTTCATGAATAGCTGATTCTGCTTTTCAGCAAGAAGTAAAACAGAGATCAAATCTGAAAACTCAGTGAACTTCTTAGCTCTATATTGGTGCTGCAGGACAATATTAGTAGTAGAGAAGGTCAAATAGGTCTTTTCCAGGAGATCATCTTCAGTCAAAGTTTCGTTACAAAACTTGAGAAGTGATTAGATTTGACAAACATCATAATTATATTCATTAACATACTTAAAGTCTTGGAAGCCCAAATGATGCCAGTCATGTCATTCTTCAGGCAATAAGATGTCCTTTTGGTGATCAAAACGATCAGCCAAAGTGACCTATAGTGCTCGTGGATCATTTTCAGCAAGGTACTCAGTTTGCAGGGCATCATGAATATGTCTTTGGATGAAGATCATGTAGTGGCTTTCTTAGCTTTTCCAACCGAGTTGTCCGTCTCATCTTCAATGGCAGGACGTAAATTCTTTACAGTGAGGAAGTTCCTTCCAGAGACCTCTAAAGCGGTGAAGTCGAGTTTGTTCAAATTCGACATGTTCCTATCACAAAATAGATGGAGAAGATATGGTTAGTGTAATGGAGAAACATCACTCCATTCACATAGGAGTAGAAAATTGAGGTTCAAATAGACATGTATTGGTTAAAATTTGCATGAAAAACTTCGGGTTTTCATGGGTGATGTTTTTAAGGAAAACTTCAGGTTTTCAAACAAGGCATGTTTCTAGAAACTTCAAGTTTCGAAATAATTATGAACTTCAGGTTCATATGTTCCTGCAGACAAACGCAAATATATATACAAAAATATGTAACAAGAAAATATGCAAATAGAACTTCAGGTCTATAATTATAATTGAATTAATTATTTAGACTTTGGACCAAATTTAAAGTGTGGGTGAAAAAATTATAAAACCCAGTGGGCCTAAAAATAATTAGGCAATTAAACTCGAGGCCCAAAATAATAGCCCAAAGCCCACGGGTAGCCTGAGTAATGTGAAACATGCGGCCCAAGCCCAAAAATTAGGCTGGGTTGGGGTCGACTGGGCTGTAGGCCCAAGACAGATAGGCACGGATCGAGTGTGTCACACGCCAGGGTACAAGATCATTAGCTACGGGCTGGGATCAGGTGCGGTTGGGTGCATGGAACTTGGAAAGCTCTGCAAGGGCTTGGTTCTGTTGCAGTAGGGACACGGGGACACCAAAGCCCAATTGGGCTGGCGTCGCAAGTGGACTGAGAGATAGGGCTAGTGACAGCAAAACTAAAAGCCAAATCTAGGTTTAGATTTGGGCCGAGAAGAGCCAAAGCCCAAAGGACTTGGTTTTTGGATCAGAAGAACAGCCCAGCCCTCGTCACTTCTGGTAGCGGTCGGAGGGGTATGGTTTACCGTAGAACCTCTTCCTAGGTGATGGGGAGTCAAAACTCAACGTCGATGAACCAAGAAACCCTGGAGTTCGAGTTAGGGTTTTGAACTCCGACGAGATTTCAAAAATCTCAGCCACAATTTTGGCTGGGACCACTTCAGGTCGTCGAGAAAGCAGCTATGGGGCTGGGCATGGTTGCAGGCCATGCTTGTGTCAAAAATCGGTGGTGACACCAGTGATGGTGTCAGGTTTTGGGTTTGGAAACTTGCGGGGCTCCATGGTCTCGGCTTTGGGTTCAAACAAATCCAAAAAAAAAAAAATATATTCAATTCAATTCAATTGCATGTATAATTTGAATAAATGAACATATATTTGATGCAATTCATGGCAATATCAAATTCACATAATTCAACAATTATGAATATAATGCATACACAATTTATGTAGAATTAAAAATCAAAGAACGTAAAGTTTGATCATGCATTATGGTGAATGTTCATGCTATCTAGGCTGCAAAAATATTGAGATAAAAACTGTTGTTTTGGAAGAACCTGTTTGCGTGATAATATTGATGAACTGGTTTGATGTAGAAAGCTTCCACGTCAGATTCCTAAGCGCATCAGTAGGAGTGTGCTGATAACGTGTTGTAGCCTATTTTATCTGACAGTGGGAAGGGGATCAGTGGTAAAGAGAGAAAAGAGAGAGATGTGTTTGTAGAATTGTATGGAGGAATGTGTGTGTTATTCCTTCCCACATAGTGCCTTTATTTATAGTAATAAGAGGGAGAAGAAATCCTTCAACCCCAAGGAATACAAGTCCATATAGGAAAGAACAACTAGAATCAAATCAAATCTAAGAATTATACAATCACACTTAAACTAGGAAAGTTACAACAATTAGTAACTTTATTCATTTATTATAATGATCTATTTTGAAAAATAATTTTTTATGTTTGCCAAAAAAAAAAAGGAAGAAGTTTTATGTTGTATAATAAGAAAGGGTAATGTTAGGGAAACTAAATTTGGAGACAAAAATTGCAAACTAAATGATGTGTCACTAATAGGAATGAGCACGTTTATCAACGCTCAAGTAATAAACCAATCAACTTCCATGTCCTTTAGTTTTCAAAATTTTGTCTACAAATTTAGTCTCCCTAACATTACCCAATAAGAAAGTGTATAAATGGATTTTTAGTGCATAATTCACTTAAGGGTAATGTAAGGGAGACTAAATTTGTAGAAAATTTTGAAAACTATAGTTGTACACAAAATTTTGGAAATTAAAAAACATGAAAGTTGATGATTAGTTTGTTACTTAAGCGTTGGTAAACATGTTCATTTCTATTGGTGACACATCATTTAGTTTACAAATTTAGTCTTCCTAGCATTATTACCCTTAACTTAATTTAGTGTTGCGTACAAGTGTGTAATCAAATATGTTATAAAAAGCTGAAATTTTGATCTCTATAACGCGCCAAAATGCTGCAGTTGTAATTCTTTGTGGATTTTGGTCGAAAAATGCAGGACTTGTGATATTCCTCTATTTCTATCAAAACTTGTCTAGCTGTCTATTTGATCACCGTACCGGATATCCAAAGGTATATATCTCTCTCTCTCTATAGACTCTCTCTCTCTCTCTCTCTATAGACTCTCAGTCAACCATTGTAGGATGGGAACTAATTGTTTGCTACTGCATGTAATATCAAATTACTATTTCTAGATTTTTGCTTAGTAGAATGGAGAAGATTAGAGAGGGGAATCAGAACCAACTTGTATCTGGGACATTGAAATGGAGAATCGAGAACTTCTCTAAGATGGACAAGGAGAAACTTTACTCTCAAGTTTTTGTCGTCGGTGGTTCTAAGTGGTACGTATGCTTTTGTTTTCAGCATTTCCTATTCCTCTTCACTTGCATGCATGCTCAGATTTTTAGTGTGATGTTTCCCCGTCCCCTAGCAAAGCGGATATTTTTGTTGGCTTGGGAATGTGAATGGGGATTCCTTGGTCACTAGTGTAGCTAGTAGATTTCCTTTTCTCTAGGTTAATATTTCTTTGTACTTGGGACTTTATTCTAACCTGCCCAATCCACTCGAGTTGCACCCCGTAATATAATTGTGGATGTGTGTTTATTATCAGGCGGATGCTTTTATGTCAAGGGTGGAAGGACACAAATCTTGCAGAGCAGTTGTCTTTGTATTTGGGTGTTGGAGATGTTTCGACATTGCCAAAGGAGTGGAGTAGATTTGCCCATTTTAGCATGACCCTGGTCAATCAACTTGACACCAAGAACTCCAAAACATGGCCTCCAAAGGGTATTTTCTTACCATACATGTTTGTGTTTTTCTCTGATATTGTCTTATCTTGTATGCCAAGGCTAGCCAGCAATAGTAGTATACGGAATTACAGACCTCATGCTAGAGCTACCGCTACTTTCGTAGTCACAACTTAGGGTTCATATATTATGATCCAGTTTTAGTATAGCAGACAATACTACATTCATTTGAGATGTTTTGTTTCGAAATCTATGACAAATTGAACCTTCTGTAGAATACACCTTTTTTGAAGATGGGGCCCTAGTTGTAGAGGTACTAGAGCTAAGAAAACTCCCACCTCACCCAAGTTCGATTCCCCCCATCCCCAAATTTAACTAATGAAAAAAAAAGAAAAAGAATACACCCTTTTTTTTTTTTTCCCGTTCTTTTATGCTTCTAGTAGAGTTGTAAAATGAGATTTTTATTCAACATGAGCAGCATAGCCCTACAACATTACCATTACAACGGGAATAGCACATTGTGTCTCGCTAAGCATAGTGTGAATATCTGTACCAAGAACAACGTGAATCTATGTTCCTACTGAGTCAAGACGGAGTTATAATGGTACCTCCATATATCTTTCTGTCGTACAGTAAGTGGGTTGTAGTTCCACTTATGCTCCAGGGATTGAGGTGTTGGAGAATAAAATGAATTGTAGTTTTAGTTCTTAGTTCAGTTACAATATTATATCATGTGTGATTTAAGTTTTTCAACATGGTTATATGTATGGTTATTGTTGTTACTAGCTTTTATTTTTATTTTTTTTTATCATTGATTGAATTCAAATGTATCAAAACCAAGGGCAATGACATTTTAGGATTCATATAACCGACCTCACTTAGTGGGATAAGGCTTTCTCGTTGTTGTTGATTGAATTTAAATGTATCAGAACACTTCTGTAGTAACTTTGACATGGTCCTCCTTTGTTATTGTTTCCTTATTGTCTGGTGATGCCCTTTACATATTCGTTTTTTCTTTCCTTGATATTTTGGTTCGCAGGTAGTGTTCCCCAAGAGTTCAATGAAATCAACAGTGAGTGGGGCTTCACATCATTCATGCCTATCAGCGAGCTTTATGACAAAAGTGCTGGTTATCTTGTCAATGATGTATGTATTGTTGAAGCCAATCTTAATTTCCCAATCAAGGTTGAACACCAAGGAACAGGTATTTCTGCAACTATTGAATTTTCATATGTGAATCATGAGCAAGCTCTAACCTCTTCTGCAGAACCTAACGCGCCATGCTCTGAACTGTTGTTTGCCCCCTTCCAAGATGCACAAGGTTCGGGACAAGTTCACACTGAGCCCCCAGTCGCTAGCCCTACTGACCCTTCCCTAGCCCGGGCACTTGGAGAAGTCCCAAACACCACAATTGAAGAGCTTGTGGATTTTAGGGGTTTAGGGCAAATAGAGAAAGTTTTTGTGCCACTGCTAGAGGGAGTCTGTAACTCGCATCCTGAGCTGATTGTCTGTATGCATAAAAGAAGTCAGAAATATTCAGAATGTGCATTCACAGCTTTGGGTCGGCTTCTGCATTTTCTGAAAACTACAAAGGTAAAGGATATGACCCTGGATGCTTGTAACCGCCTTGAACTTCTGTGGGAGGAGCTTGAGAGCTTCAAGTTTGATTTGGCATGGTTGAAGCCTCATGTTGAATCTGCATTCGATATGACAAGGTTTGTACATAAGGCAGGCAGATTGAAGAGGCTGAGAGATGATGTGGAGGCTTTGGCGAATGAACTGAAAAGGCGGAGGGCTGCACTAGCTGCTACAACGATTGATCATGCAGTAGTGAAAAAACACTTGACAAAGGCAGAGCAAGACATCAATGGGATTGACATGGATGGCCCGTTAGGGTATGGCATTTAGCTAGCCTTATTTTGTAAGGCTTTCTCTATGACAATGTCTACGGCACATGATGCCTTGCCTTCGTACTTCGTGTTGCAAATTTTCCAGTTTTTAGGTATGCAATAGTTAACTAGGTTGTTGGAATTGGACAATATGTTTTTAGTTGTCTTTATTTTGCAGCATATCTGAACTTTTGGTTGTTGTTTATGTAGCGCAAACCTTGCTTATTTTCATGTTTTGAAGTTCTTGTGTCTTATTTAATATGTTGAGGGTGATTATCGCACAAGCTTTATTAGTTTTATTGTGTTGTTTTAATTTCTCTGTAAGAATACAGCGTCACCTGAACTGTAAGGTCAATCCATCAAACAAAAGGAACATCACTCATAACACCACCTTGTCAACCTTTTAACCAAAGTTTCAAAAATCTCTCTAATGAGAGAAAAACTGTAACTATGTCAATTCAATTGAAAAAATAAAGAAAAAAAAAAAAAAACTGTTCACACATGGTGTATAGGTCGCGGCTAGTATTGAGTAAATTTAGGCTTTTTTTAACCAAAATGGTCTCTGAAATTGAAAATCAATAGAAACGGTCCATGAGACTGTCCACTATCCATTATTTTGGTCATGCCATTAAAAACTCTGTTAAGTGTCCCGGAGCTCTTGGCCAAAAGTTTGGGCAATTTTTAAGGCTTCGTAACTCAATCTTTTCTTAACCAAATTCGACCTATAATATATCAAAATGAAGATAGGAAAGTTTAGAACATTTCTATTGATTTTCAATCTCATGGACCAAAAGTGATGTGTTATGCAAATCTTAGGGATCATTTTAACTAAAAAAGCATAAATTTATGAGAATTATGTCCTCATTGACAATTGAAATGTTACTTATATAGGCATTTTCCTTCCCTAGAAAAAGACATGGGAAATAATTTTTTTAGAAATTCCTTCAATTTCAGCTTAGGAGAAGGGAATTGGGCCGAGCAACATCATGAGCCAACCATAAACAAGTATCAAACTCAAGACAAATAATAAACATCCTCGTTATTTATATGTAGAATTGAAAACCTTTATTTAACTAGTTACAAAAAGTAAACAAATGGTACCTATCTTTTCTATTTGCCTTTCCCAATTTATCTTTCTTACTCATAACTTGATACATGTATTCCACTTACAAATTAAACTACATAATTAGTGCATTAAAATCACAATTCTAATTTTCCAACTAAAAGCATGCATTATGTAGTTTAATTTGTTAGTGAAATACACGTGTTAAGTGATGAGTGCAAAAGATAAATAGAAAAAAAAAAGGAAATAGAGAAGGTAGCTATCTGGCATTCCAAAAAACGAAATACTAGACTGTACAATTAATTGAGGACAATCTTTCAAGTGAGGTGAAACAAGGACCAAGTTGAGGATAAATCAAAAGAACAAACAAAATCAAAATATAAATCGACAAACCCATTAAGAAATTCGAAAACGGAGGTTTTGTGGACGCATTCTTTCACTTTTTGCATACAAGTTCTTAATTGATCTTGATTCTCCTTTAATTTGTTTAATTTAATGTTAAGAAAATAGAAAAATATGCAGAATGTACAAAAAATTATATAGAAAGTGAAAAAAAATAGTGCAAAAATCATTTTCTTGAAAGATAATTGACATGTGGAGGTGATGGTGGAGTTGGATTCAGCAAGGGGATGTGGTAAGGTTGGGTTGAGGAAGATGGAGGTGGTGGGTTTTTTCTTCCAAAGGGAAGAGAAGCCAGACTTGAGGACGAGAGTATGCATAAGAAATACAAGTGATTAATAAGTGATGTAATTTTTAGAAACAAATATAACGAGAACTGAAAGACATTATTATATATACTGCTACCATTGAAGTAGTCGCAGTGGCCGTCACCACCATCTTTGTTACCACCACATTTCTATGGTCATAATTGCCACCAAACAAGCACCCCACCACTGTAGCGAGAAAAATTAGAATATTTTAATCAAGTTATTTTTTTATACAACAATATATTTATATTAAAAGTTAGGAGAATATTTAATTTTATTAAACACTCTTACAATCTCAAACTTTAAATTGAACAAATTCTTTTTTCGACAAAAAGAAAAAAGAAACGCAGAGAGATATATGATGCACTGTAGCAAATGATATGTACATATTAAATATCAATTAATGAGTTTATCTCATTAGATATTGATTATATGAATAATTAACCATATCATATAGTACACCAATATGATATAAAAATATTATCCTCCCTAATATTACTCAAAAGGACAGTTACAAACAAATCCCGATGCTTATCCACTGTTTTGTGGGTCCCACACCATACTAGACAATCAGGATAAACGTTACCCTGTTGAACATTTTTTGACCGGGGCATTATAAAAATTGGAGGTTGTCCGCACAGCCCCAAGAGCTGGAGTGTAGTGCTCTGATGGAGTGTATTTCCTCCCTCTCTCTCACTCATCAGAATCGTGGTCTGAAGTTACATCTATTTGTCTCTCTCATCGTCTATCATCGTCGATCATTTGCACGTTTGTTTACATTTGTGTGGGTGTTTGATTTTAATCTTTTTTTCTTTTGTTTTGTAGATGAACATCAAGAAGGCAGGGGAAGAGATTGTGTCTGAGACATTCACATGGCTGATCGAAAACTTCTCTAAGCTCCAGACCGGCAAGAATTACTCCGACGTTTTCACCATCGCTGGTTTCAAATGGTATTTTTATTATTTTCTCAAGATTCGTTTTGTTTTATTTTATTTTTTGTTCTTTTGAGCTCCTCCAAGTTCATGAGAAAATTTTCAACGTGCGAAGACAGCTCGATACACTAGGTGTTATAATATAAGTGGTTAATTTTTTTTTATGAAAATATGACTTTAGCCCTTAAAACTTAATTTTTTCCATATAAAATCCGACATAAGTTTTTTATTCGAATAAAACTCATTGACTAGATTCCACATCAACAAATTCATTAATTATATTTGAATTTACACATTTAAAAAATTTTGATGCCCAAAACACCCCTATTTGAATGTTTGATTTACACAATTAATTCCATACAAATTGTAAGGGAGAATTAATGGCCTAATATATAATTACAATAAAACATGCCTAATAAATGTAGTAATACATAGGCCTAGCAATTCCTAACACGACCCGATAACCCGACACGACACGACACGAAATTAACAGGTGTTCGGGTCGACACGATAACGAAACGGGTCGTTATCGGGTAACCCGATAAGCACCTGTTAAGATAACGGGTTTGTTCAGGTATACACGTGGGTAACACGATACACGATAAACAGAATATTAATTTAATAATTTATAACCCTAAAAAAATTCTATAATAATTATATATATATATTAATTTAACAATTTTATACTCCTAAAAACTATAATAATTATATATATATATATATATTAAATTAACTATAATAATTATAATAATTATATATACTATAATAATTATACCCAAAATATTAACTATAATAATTATATATATATATATATGAAATTTTATACCCCTAAAAACTATAATAATTATACATACAAAATAAATAGATTTAAATCTACTTAATAAATAAATATATATATACACACACACCATTGAACTTCATGGGATACGAATTATACGAAACTAATTTCAACGATCCAACCGTCAAACATGTTTGTATATACTTCGAGATCGCATACACCAAAAATTGCAAAAAACAAACATTCAGAGAGCAAGTAACGGTACAAAACTTTTTTACGGTTATAAACGAAAAATCACGATTTAACGGTCATTTTAACTCCGATTTTGATGATTTTTTACAACCACACTCCTTGACCCTATATGAATACAATGATTGAATTCGATCTTCAATTTAAAATATTTACACTAGTGGATACCACAAAATCTTATGTTATACTTAATAAAAGTATGAATAAACTCTTAAGTATTAGTGAATCTATTATTTTGAGGGGATACTCATTCTACAAAACTAGTTTCAATGATCCAACTGTCAAACATGTTTGTATATACTTCGAGATCGCATACGCCAAAAATTGCAAAAAACAAACATTCAGAGATCAAGTAATGGGACAAAAGTTTTCGACGGTTATAAACAAAAATCACGATTTAACGGTTATTTTAACTCTGATTTTGATGATTTTTTACAACTACACTCCTTGACCCTATATGAATACAAGTAATGAATTCGATCTTCAATTTAAAATATTTACACCAGTGGATACCACAAAATCTTATGTTATACTTAATAAAAGTATGAATAAACTATTAAGTATTAGTGAATCTATTGTTTTGATGGGATACTCATTCTACGAAACTAGTTTCAAAGATCCAACCGTCAAACATGTTCGTATATACTTCGAGATCGCATACGTCAAAAATTACAAAAAACAAACATTCAGAGATCAATTAACGGGACAAAACTTTTCGACGGTTATAAAAAGAAAAATCACGATTTAACGGTCATTTTAACTCTGATTTTGATGATTTTTTGCAGCTACACTCCTTGACCTTATATGAATACAATGATTGAATTCGATCTTCAATTTAAAATATTTACACTAGTGGAAACCACAAAATCTTATATTATACTTAATAAAAGTATAAATAAACTATTAAGTATTAGTGAATCTATTGTTTTGATAGGATACTCATTCTACGAAACTAGTTTCAATGATCCAACCGTCAAACATGTTTATATATACTTTGAGATCGGATACGCCAAAAATTGCAAAAAACAAACATTCAGAGATCAAGTAACGGGACAAAACATTTCGACGGTTATAAACGAAAAATCATGATTTAACGGTCATTTTAACTCCGATTTTGATGATTTTTTACAACTACACTCCTTGACCCTATATGAATACAATTATTGAATTCGATCTTCAATTTAAAATATTTACACTAGTGGATACCACAAAATCTTATGTTATACTTAATAAAAGTATGAATAAACTCTTAAGTATTAGTGAATTTATTGTTTTGATGGGATACTCATTCTACGAAACTAGTTTCAATGATCCAACCGTCAAACATGTTTTTATATATTTCGAGATCGCATACGCCAAAAATTGCAAAAAACAAACATTCAGAGAGCAAGTAACGGGACAAAACTTTTCGACGGTTATAAACGACAAATCACGATTTAACGGTTAATTTAACTCCGATTTTGATAATTTTTTACAACTACACTCCTTGACCTTATATGAATACAATGATTGAATTCGATCTTCAATTTAAAATATTTACACTAGTGGATACCACAAAATCTTATGTTATACTTAATAAAAGTATGAATAAACTCTTAAGTATTAGTGAATCTATTGTTTTAATGGGATACTCATTCTACGAAACTAGTTTCAATGATCCAACCGTCAAACATGTTTGTATATATTTCGAGATCGCATACGCCAAAAATTTCAAAAAAAAAAACATTCAGAGAGCAAGTAACGGGACAAAACTTTTCGACGGTTATAAATGAAAAATCACGATTTAACGGTTATTTTAACTCCGATTTTGATGATTTTTTACAACTACACTCCTTGACCTTATATGAATACAGTGATTGAATTCGATCTTCAATGTAAAATATTTACACTAGTGGATACCACAAAATCTTATGTTATACTTAATAAAAGTATGAATAAACTATTAAGTATTAGTGAATCTATTGTTTTGATGGGATACTCATTCTACGAAACTAGTTTCAAAGATCCAACCGTCAAACATGTTTGTATGTACTTCGAGATCGCATATGTCAAAAATTACAAAAAACAAACATTCAGAGATCAATTAACGGGACAAAACTTTTCGACGGTTATAAAAAGAAAAATCACGATTTAACGGTCATTTTAACTCTGATTTTGATGATTTTTTGCAACTACACTCCTTGACCTTATATGAATACAATGATTGAATTTGATCTTCAATTTAAAATATTTACACTAGTGGAAACCACAAAATCTTATATTATACTTAATAAAAGTATGAATAAACTATTACTTATTAGTGAATCTATTGTTTTGATGGGATACTCATTCTACGAAACTAGTTTCAAAGATCCAACCGTCAAACATGTTTGTATATACTTCAAGATCGCATACGTCAAAAATTACAAAAAACAAACATTCGGAGATCAAGTAACGGGACAAAACATTTCGACGGTTATAAACGAAAAATCACGATTTAACGGTCATTTTAACTCCGATTTTGATGTTTTTTTACAACCACACTCCTTGACCCTATATGAATACAATGATTGAATTCGATCTTCAATTTAGAATATTTACACTAGTAATCTTATACTATACTTAATAAAAGTTTGAATAAACTATTAAGTATTAGTGAATCTATTGTTTTGATGGGATACTCATTCTACGAAACTAGTTTCAATGATCCAACCGTCAAACATGTTTATATATACTTCGAGATTGCATACGCCAAAAATTGCAAAAAACAAACATTCAGAGATCAAGTAACGGGACAAAACTTTTCAACGGTTATAAACGAAAAATCATGATTTAACGGTCATTTTAACTCCGATTTTGATGATTTTTTACAACTTCACTCCTTGACCCTATATGAATACAGTGATTGAATTCGATCTTCAATTTAAAATATTTACACTAGTGGAAACCACAAAATCTTATGTTATACTTAATAAAAGTATGAATAAACTCTTAAGTATTAGTGAATCTATTGTTTTGATGGGATACTCATTATACGAAACTAGTTTCAATGATCTAACCGTCACACATGTTTGTATATATTTCGAGATCGCATACGCCAAAAATTGCAAAAAACAAACATTCAGAGAGCACGTAACGGGACAAAACTTTTCGACGGTTATAAACGAAAAATCACGATTTAACGGTTAATTTAACTCCGATTTTGATGATTTTTTACAACTACACTCCTTGACCTTATATGAATACAATGATTGAATTCGATCTTCAATTTAAAATATTTACGCTAGTGGATACCACAAAATCTTATGTTTATACTTAATAAAAGTATGGTATAGTACTATTGTTTTATTTTTTTTCATAATTATTTTGGTAAACTTCTCATAATTTGAATGATTTTTAATGTTTGGTTTTTCTATGCTTAGTTTATGCAGAAGATAGTTATGACGTGGAAAACCTTACTGAAAATATCATCAACATAACTCTTGAAGGCAATAGATCAAGCCAAAGTTTCAATGCAATTTCATGATGATCGATGTAAATCGAGGATTTTGTAAATTAAGGTTTAAAATTTTGAAAAAGATTTCACAAAAACTGTTTCATTTTGCATATCCTTGCACATTTAAAATTTGTAATAGATTAGTAGTGTATGTATTATTTTTTTATTAGGCTCTTATTTTCGAGTGTAGATGTAGTACTTAAACGACAAATGTGTTTTAATGTTTTGAAGTAATATTTATGTGGCAATGTGTGATATGTGCAAATTTAAGAAAAAAAATATATTTTTCTTAACGGGTCATAACGGGTCATAACGGGTCGGGTCACTTTACCCGTTGGGTAAAGTGACACGACCTGTTAAGGACCCGTTAAGATAACGGGTGTGACACGACACGACCTGTTAAGATAACAGGTGTTACACGAAAACGATACGAACACGACTGACACGACCCGTTTGCCAGGCCTAGTAATACATGCTTAGTTAAGTCAATATGTAGGTAAATTATTTCACACACACACATATATATAACAAAAAAAAAAACCTGATATACAAAAAAAATTCATGCAAAAAAAATTTCCTACATAATAAAGCAAACTCAATATATGCAAAGTACATGCAAAATAATATACCTATGTAAATAAATGTTATTATTTTATTCAATACTAGTTTACCTATTATTTGATTCAAAATTAATTTACTTTCAAAATAAAGCAAGTGTATTTTATTCAAGATTAATTTACCTATTATTTGTACATATATCTTATAATAATAAAATGTGCCAAATATATGTAATAATAGATGGAAAATAAATTACCTACAAACTAAAAGAATGTTATTTGATTCAATATTAATTTACCTACAAAATATATGTTATTTGCTCATCATAAATTTAAATATAGGTAGATTAATTATTTTAATATGTTTGCTCATATATATAGTACTGTGCATGTATGTGTGTGTGTGTGTGTGTATATATATATGTATGTATGTATATACACACACATATATATTGAGCTTATGGTAGTAATATATACATTTGAACGTATATATGTGTGTGTTAGGGGTAATAATATGTGACTAATAATATTTATTGATTTTATTTTGAATATTGTGGTACAAATTGTAAATATTTTGTAATAATAGGTCAATTACTTCTAAACTTGGCAGTCATTTTTAAATTTGGGTTTTATTTGGATGTTTATAACTAGGTGGGTTTTTATCTAATAAATAAGGGTTGCAAGGGTCTATATTTAAAGAACCCAATTTTTTTTTCAAAATTTCCAATCACTTGTATTGTTATATACTGAACAGTGTTTCCGGTACACTAAAATATCTCTCCAACTCCAAAGATAATTTTTTTTTATGAATCCATCGACCTCATAGCAGCTTCAGGCTCATATGTTATTTTTTTAATTAATTTTTATATTTTATTGTTTTGCAAATTTGTCATGGTATTTAGAAACTCCACTGTCATTCCCAATAAAAAATTAAAGAAAGAGATCGAAATAGGAACAATCTAGAAGCTTCCACAAGTAACCCTATTCACAAAGGTAGCCCAAAAGAGCCAAACCCTAGTAGAAGACCAATACATGCCCTAAAGTATTAGGATCATGACCTACAATTTTAATATCGTTGTGCCCCTTGGTTTGATAATTTTAATTTGTCAGGAGGATGCTTATATGGCCGAAGGGCAACAAAGTAAAATCCGAAATGCAGTTCTCCGTGTACTTGTGTGCTCCAATTGCTTCAACTTTGGAACCTGGTTGGGCTAGATCTGCCGATTTCAGCTTGAGTGTGGTCAATCAACTGGACAGCACCAAGACAATCACGAAGGTTACGAAGGGTATTTCCTTTACTCTTCATGAATCATGTTTCTGTTCTTTCTGTGTGATCTTGTCGTTATGGCAAGCGAAACTTCTTAAATGGAATTTCCATCCTGTTTTTGTTTTTTTTTGTTTTTTGTCAAACTGCTTCTGTTTTTGTTAGTTGTTGATATGCGACACGAGTCGTTAATTGTAAAAGTTATGGTGCATTTGGGTGGAAAGAGTTAAAACAAGGGATGTGAAGTGAGTTTCTAGTATAAATTGTTTAACGGATCTATTATCATTTATGTGACACATGTGTCGTTGATTGTAATAAATTGAGGTACATTTGGATAAAAAGGCTTAAAACAAGGGATTCAGAGTGAGTTTATAACGTAAATTAATTGTTTAATGGATCGTTAGCTCTTTATGCGACACGCGTCGTTGGTTGTAATAAGTTATGGTGCATTTGGGTAGAATGCTTTAAAACAAGGGGTTTGGAGTGATTTTCTAGCAGAAATTGTTTAACGGATTGCTAGCTCTTAATGTGACATGCGTCGTTGGTTGTAATAAGTTATGGTGCATCTAGGTAGAATGATTTAAAATAAGGGATTTGGAGTGAGTTTCTAGCATAAATTGTTTAACGGATCGTTAGTTCTTAATGCGACATGTGTCGTTGGTTGTAATAAGTTATGGTGCATTGGGTAGAATGATTTAAAACAAGGGATTTGGAGTGAGTTTCTAGCATAAATTATTTAACAGATAATTATCTCCTTATAGGACATCGTTGGTCATAAAAGATTTTAAATAGGGGATTTGAAGTGAGTTTCTAGTATAAATTGTTTAACTAAGCATTATCATTTATGCTCCCTGTTAGTCATCAATAACTAATTAGAATTCCTAAGCTTTGTTGGTGATATTACTTGGTGTATTCCAGAGTCTGATCAGTTTTGCATTAATATATCTATGGCTGTTAACATTATATGGATTTTCTATCGCGTTGGAACACCGTTTGCAACTTAGTTTTTATATTTTTCTTTAACTCTCTGTTTTTAACAGTCACTTGGGTGTAGTAAATTTGCCAACTTTAGCTTAACCCTGGTTAATCAACTTGATACCGACAACTCAATCACAAATCCGGCAAACTGTATTGTTTTAATCTTGACATCTCTTTGTGGTGACATGGAACCTCGGATGAATATCCTCTTAATTACTTGAATTACAAGCACCTTGCTTTCTCGAGGAGTTGAATTGCACTCAAAAAAAGTATAGAGTTGTTGTTAGAGTAAAATTGGCAGTTCCTAAACAAAAAACTTGAGTCTGTAATCTTAAACTATTGCTTGTTTTCAGTTGTAATTATTTTAGTCTGAGTTTGTCTCACGTGCTCTCGATCACAAAATGGCAATCGTTTCAGAGACATCCACTCAGGTAAATTTGGCATGCATATGCATTCATATAGTCTAAGTCTATGTTAAATGGATTATTTAGTTTGGACTTCGCACATTTATTAGTTTGATATTTTAATTAAGATTCCATTATCTGAATTAAAAGCCCATGTCTTTTTAATTAGCCGCATATCCCTAGACTACTTGTTGATCTGTAGATTTGCCCCTTTAGCATATTGATAATTCCTATTGGTTTTAATTTTTATCTAGTAACATGTCATTCCAATCTTAAGGAATTTGAAATCAACTTAAAGTCTTTTACTGCAGTCTATTTATAGATGCATTAGGTTAGGGTTTCTGGCCGCTGCCGTATTACAATATATATATGCATTGAAAGTAGCCATTTATTTGCAGAGCATGCGTTAGGGTTTTAGATGTGATCATCATATCATATCATAATTCTTGTTTTGGTTCTTGCAACATGCATTAGATCAGGGGTTATTTTGACTGCCGCTTCTGCATGAGTGAGGTTTTAGTGAGATACACATGCACTGAGAAGAGTTCAGTGAGAAAAATAGCATGGATGCAGTTGTGAGTGCTTCATAGATGGTGTAGTCACTTCATGTTGCGTGAGCATATATGATTATATATTTGGTTGTTGTCGCATAGCTAGTCTAATACACACAGAGGACATTACAATTTAATCTTTACTTTAGTGCGCTAGTGTGAGAAAAACAGTTTCAATCATGTGATTTTAAAAGACAAAATTCAGTTTTTCTTCACTGTTTTTATTCGGGCTTTAATCGAAATCAATTATGAAAATGTGCCTTGTGATTTTCGTAATTGGTTGACATTTTCATAATTGGTTGATTTTCAAAAATCATTCCATCATACATACATTTTGCATGATTGAGATAATATCTTGTAAAGTTCGAGGAGATAGTGATTAACGACCGCTTTAGTATCGCGCCACTTCCACTCGAAGGCTGAAGAGAGATCGAGTAGCAAAGCGCGGAGACAAAACTGCTTACTAGTATGCGTGTCTAGTTGATGAGTTTTGTAAGTCTTTCTGTACTTATTTCTCTTAGTGTTTGTCCTGGCTTGGGAGCCCGAGGATTTTCCTAGTGGTGGGTTTTGCCTCGTTAAATCCTACATCCTGTGTGCGCATTTTATTTATCTTTATAATTGTATATGTGTAGGATAGTTTATATGTGATGTGAATGTGGATTTAATTTGAGAATTGAAAATTAAATTGAAAATTGAATTGGATTTTTAAATTGGAACCTATTCACCCCCTATAGGTTAAACTAGTACCCATCCTAGAACTTTCAATTGGCACCAGAGCAGGTCACTAAAAATACCTAGTGAGATCCGTGGGTAGTCTAGGATGAATCGTGCTATGGGTTCAGTTTCTCATCCACCACATTTTGATGGTGACAACTATGTTGCGTGGAAGGTGAAAATGAAATCGTTTTTGTGGGCACAAGATGACAAG
The DNA here is from genome assembly GCF_042453785.1 of Malus domestica. NCBI lineage: Eukaryota > Viridiplantae > Streptophyta > Magnoliopsida > Rosales > Rosaceae > Malus > Malus domestica. The sequence continues at coordinate 32,376,343 of NC_091662.1, read as the reverse complement.
GTGTGGCTTGCTGTTGAAGAAGGTTGGGAACCTCTGAAGATTGAAGAAACCAAGGGTAAGGGGAAAGTCCTATGTGTCTATATCTAAGCTTAAGCCTAGGAAAGAATGGAGTAATGATGAGCGTAGCTCTAGCACTTTTAACCAAAGGGCTTTGAATGCTTTATTCACAGCCGTTTCGCCTGAACAATTCAATTGCATAAGTAAGTGTACAACAATGAAAGAAGCTTGGGACATTCTTGAAGTTACTCATGAGGGTAACTCAACTGTTAAAGAATCCAAACTTCATCTTCTCATCACAAAATTCGAAAATATCACAATGTCTGATGATGAAAGTTTCTTTGACTTTTATGCTAAGCTTAGCGTAATTGTCAATGGCTGTCACAATCTTGGTGACAGTATTCCTGAGCATAGGATTGTGAAAAAGATCTTAAGATCACTTCCTATGAGGTTTCATGCTAAGAGGACATCGATTGAGGAATTGAAACATCTAAACACCTACAAGCTTGAGCAATTGATTAGGTCTCCGTAAACGTATGAGTTAGAGCTTCCTGATTCCAAGAAGATGAAAAGCATTGCTCTCAAAGCTGTCAAAGAAGAAGAAAGTGATGGCTCAATTGAAGACTTGTCCGAAGATGAATTAGTTGAATTAACCATGCAAATTAGAAGGTTTCTTAAGTCTCAAAATTCCAAGGGTCGTAAGCAACGAACCAACTTAGGTTCGAACTCAAAAAACTTTCGTTCTCTAGATGTCTCACATGACAAAGCCTCTAGATCATCTAGAACTAGTGAACATAAGAATTCTAACAATAGGGTTCAGTGCCATGAGTGTCAAGGCTATAGACACATTGCTTTTGAGTGTGCAAACACTATCAAGAGAAAAAAGAAGAAGAATAGGGCAATGAAGGTCACTTGGAGTGATAATGATTCAGGGGATGCATCTACGTCGGAATCTGAGAAGAATACAATTGCGTTTATAGGAACTATTGATGGATATGACATAGAAGGTTCATTTGTTGAAGAACCTAACTTGGAAGAAGTCTTGAGAAAATATTCTGATCTCCATGACATCAGTGTGCAAGTAAAGAAGGATAACTCTAACTTGAAGAAGAAACTTGCACTTATTGAAAGTGAAAAGAAAGAAGCTGAAGTTGAGCATCAATCTTAGTTGGACAATGAAGAGACATTGCGAGAGTCATTGTTAGAGAAGATACATATTCTTCAAACCATATATTATTGGATTACAAGAATTATATCTGTTCCGAGTACGGTAGTTCCAAAAGCGAGACAAGTTTGGAGAAGAAAAGAGAATCAAAGTGGTGTACTTGTCAATTTATCTCCACCTTCAAGTTGTTTATATTGATTGAGCTCTCTCTTTGCAAATTTTTTCATTCATGTATGCTTGCATGTTCATATAATATATGTTGCATTTTTTTCTTGTTAAAAATTTAAAAAATAAAAATAAAAAATTGTGTGAGGTGAAATTAAAAAGTGTGATTTCATATGAGCTCTAGCTTTGTTTACTTGATAGCATGACCCTAGCATGATATGTTTGACCCTATTGTGGACAATAGCCTCTTGTTGATAATATATCAATGTTAATGAGTTGAACATGTTGAACTTGAGAAAAACCCGCACCCATGTGAATTTTTGTGCCTAATATAGTGTGCATTTTTCGTACACTCTTATTTTTTTTCATGTGTGCGATCTTATGTGTTTTGCTTCTCTAGAACTTGCTTTGAGACCTCTCAAAACTTTGTATCATATATTATTCTATTTGGAGATGATAGTAGGCATTAGGACTTACCACCATTGCCATATATGTCAGTGCCTTATATTTTTTTCCCCTAGTTAGCCATTTTGAGCCTTTATGTAAGCCTTTTGTTCTTAAACCTACATTTTCCTATCCTAGCCTCTTATATTAAAAATTCCCTACCCTACTAAGAAGCTAGTATAGTACGTTTTTCAAAGGAGAGAGTTCAAGGTTATGTAAAAGTTGAAGATGCAAATTTTGTGAAGAAAGCCAACTACAAATGAAGAGCAAAAGATGAAAAGAAGTCACTATGAATCACAAGTGAGCTGCCAACATTATAAGAAATCAAGTGTGTCATTGTAAATGAAAAGGAAGAATCATCATAAATCAATTGTGCTAACTATATGTCGTTCATCCAACCACTCAATATACTGCCAAGTTGCTTGGTTAATTGTTGCATGCTTCTCTCGATTTCATTTCCAACTAATCTATTAGTTTCTTAGATTTTGCGTTTCCTATATCTTTCATTTCTTTAACTGAGTACCCGAAGCCCTATTACACCCTTAACAAAGTCCTACTTGATCCAAATAAGTTAATTTTTGATGTGTGGAGATGAGATCAATCTGCAAGCCTATGGTAGAGCATTCATGAAATAATATTTTGAGCGTATACACTTACCCCCAAACACTTTGAATGAAAATTCAAGGGTATATCTTGTGAGCTTAAGGGTTAAAGTTAAGTTGGTCATGTAAGACTTAATTACATTTGTGTAGTATCAACTTTCGGCTATACTTGCAACTACACCCATACATGTTATGTTTTAGGGACAATGTTAGGTTGTGAATGAGGATTCAGAGCTACATGTGTTTTTGCACTCTTTCATTCTTGTTGGAACAATTATATGCTTCTCATACAATTCAACAAAAAATAAAAAAATAAAAATAAAAATCATATCATTTGTGTGCTGCATTTCATTATTTTTTAAAGCATTTGTTTAGGGGGAGCTTAACAATATGAAAGATGCATTTCTTTTCATGTTTCTCTTTTCGACTATTGCACTTGTATTCTTTTCCCTCCCAATTTCGTCCCCACTTGTATTCTTCCGAAGAGGTTCTAGTTCACAGAAAGGAAATCTTTCTTCATCACATTGTGTTATGTTCCACATATCTTCCGCTAACTGCACCTAATGGTTACCTCTAAGGCCTTTGACCTTTCTAGACAAAAAGGGGGAGAATTAAGAAGCTTATATTTAGGGGGAGAAGTAGAATTTCGAAAACCTGGTTGTTTTTTAAATGCTTTCATTTTGAGCAACGTATATCTTTTGTACGTCACAAGTTTTCTTGTTTGAGTGTGTGCAGGTTACAGACTTCAATGTTATGCATGGTCGTTAATTTTATTAGTTGTCTGTAATTTATGATTGAGGGTTTTGTCTAGGAAATGCCAAAGGGGGAGATTGTTAGAGTAAAATTGGCAGTTCCTAAACAAAACACCTGAGTCTGTAATCTTAGACTAGTGCTTGTTTTCAGTTGTAATTATTTTAGTCTAAGTTTGTCTCACGTGCTCTCGATCACAAAATGACAATTGTTTCAGAGACATCCACTCAGGTAAATTTGGCATGCATATGCATTCATATAGTCTAAGTCTATGTTAAATGGATTATTTAGTTTGGACTTCACACATTTATTAGTTTGATATTTTAATTAAGATTCCATTATTTGAATTAAAAGCCCATGTCTTTTTAATTAGCCGCATATCCCTAGACTACTTGTTGATATGTAGATTTGCACCTTTAGCATATTAATAATTCCTATTGGTTTTAATTTTTATCTCGTAACATGTCCTTCCAATCTTAAGGAATTTGAAATCAAGTTAAAGTCTTCTACTGCAGTCTATTTATAGATGCATTAGGTTAGGGTTTCTGGCCGCTGCCGTATTACAACATATATATGGATTGAAAGTAGCTATTTATTTGCAGAGCATCCGTTAGGGTTTTAAAAGTGATCATCATATCATATCATAATTCTTGTTTTGGTTCCTGCAACATGCATTAGATCAGGGGTTGTTTTGACTGCCGCTTATGCATGAGTGAGGTTTTAGTGAGATACACTTGCACCGAGAAGAGTTCAGTGAGAAAAATAGCATGGATGAGGTTGTGAGTGCTTCATAGATGGTGTAGTCACTTCATGTTGCGTGAGCATATATGATTATATATTTGGTTGTTGTCGCATAGCTAGTCTAATACACACAGAGGGCATTACAATTTAATCTTTACGTCAGTGTGCTAGTGTGAGAAAAACAGTTTCAGCTGTGTGATTTTAAAAGACAAAATTCAGTTTTTCTTCACTGTTTTTATTCGGGCTTTAATCAAAATCAATTATGAAAATGTGTCTTGTGATTTTCGTAATTGGTTGATTTTCAAAAATCATTCCATCATACATACATTTTGCATGATTGAGATAGTCTCTTGCAAAGTTCGAGGAGACAGTGATTGACGATCGCATTAATGTCGTGCCACTTCCACTCGAAGGCTGAAGAGAGATTGAGTAGCAAAGTGTGGAGACAAAATTGTCTACTAGTATGCGTGTCTAGTTGATGAGTTTTGTAAGTCTTTATGTACTTATTTCTCTTAGTGTTTGTCCTGGCTTGGGAGCTCGAGGATTTTCCTAGTGGTGGGTTTTGCCTCGTTAAATCTTACATCCTGTGTGCGCATTTTATTTATGTTTATAATTGCATATGTGTAGGATAGTTTATATGTGATGTGAATGTGGATTTAATTTAAGAACTGAAAATTAAATTGAAAATTAAATTGGATTTTTAAATTGGAACATATTCACCCCCTCTAGGTTAAACTAGTACCCATCCTATAACTTTCAGTTGTAAAAATGAAACAGTAATAGTAATTATCAATGAATAGGATCTATTGAATATGAAACCATTGTACTTTTATTTGAAATGGTTCGTTGATTGTTGTTCATCACTCTCTTATTAAGTTATTGGTAATGTATGTGTCTTGTGTGTGTGTGTGTGTGTGTGTGTGTGTGTGTGTGTGTGTGTGTGTGAGTTTATATGTGGCCGTAGCATTAATTATTGATTGAATTCCTGTATGTCGAAAATAGAATAATACGGTAACCCCAAAATAGACTTCCTCTTTTCATTAACTCCGTACTTATTGGTGATGACCTTTGCATTCTTGATTATTGTTTTTGTTTTCCTTGATAACAGGATGTATAAAAGAGTTCAAAGAAAACAGCAGGGAGTGGGGCTTCAAATCGTTCATGCCTCTCAGTGAGCTTTATGACATCAGTGCAGGTTCTCTTGTGAATGATACATGTATTGTCGAAGCCAAGCTTAATGTCTCAATCAAGACTGGAGACCAAGGAAGTAATGTTTCTGCAAGTTTGGAGCACTCAGGGAAAGAACTTTCCACTGTGAATTCTGTTCAAGCTGCAGACTCTTCACCGGCGGCTAAGACACCACGTTCTGAATTCCAGCATACGCCAAGTTCTGAAAAAGTTTGCACTACGCCAGCTGATGATGGCCCTACTGACCCTTCTCTGGTCAAGGAACTCGGGGAAGTGCCCACCAACCTAACGGGTGAGCTTATGGAATTTAGGGGCTTAGGACAAATCAAGAAAGCTTTTGTTCCGCTGCTGGAGGAAGTTTGTTCGTTGCATCCTTCATTGATTGAGTGCCTACATAAGAGAAATCGTAAGGTTGTTGAATGCGCGTTCACAGCTTTAGGGGGAGTCTTGCATTTCCTCAAGACTGCGAGGGTCAAGGATATGACTAAGGATGGCTCTGCACTCCTTCAAAGCTTATGGGAGGATGTTCAGATGTTCACATTTGACTTGGCGTGGCTGGAGCCTCATGTTCGATCAGCTTTGGCCATGAAGCAGCACCTGGAAAGGGCAAGGAGAGTGAAAAGACTGAGAGAAGATATGGATCTATTGGGTAATGAGTTGAAGAGGAAGCGCGCTGCGATAGCTATTACAGAGGTGGATTTTAAGGAAACGAAAAGAGACTTGGAAAAGGAGGAAGAGGGCTTCGTTGCAATAGATATTGATAGCCAGCTGGGTTATGGAACTCATTAGTCTTACTGTTGAAGCTTCTTGTGGGTTGTATGGGAACATTTTGCTCTTCTTCTAGAATTTGATCTTCGATATAAGTTGTAGGATGACAGTATCAACTCCCGGTATGATCGGTTCGGCACGACGCGGGAGTTGATAGGTATTATGCATTTGTTTTAGTTTGTACTTGAATTTTTTTCTTTTGCGAAAAATGCGTTATTCTCGGATATGTTTCTGTTAAAGTCTTAATGTTTCTTAATCTTATTACGGCATGTCTTGAGGATCTTAGGTTGCTTGTTACTTACGACTGAGTCTGAGAGCTCTCAGTTTCTGTTTCTCTACTAAAATGTTGTTTTCGTCCTTCCCTTCTTCCCCTCCTCAACCCACAACGTTCTTCCAAGTTCTTGACCATTTTTCACGAGTAAGCGGTTAAAATTTAACTAAATCTCAGCTGCTCATTAGTGTCTTTTGATGCTTAATTAGGAGAGCAAAGCTCCTCGCAGATGAGGGTCACATGTATTTTATTAATTGAAGATTAACATAAACTTTGATTTGGACTGTAATTGTTAATGTAACGGAGTCAATCTTAAGTGTTAAATTAACAGCTTTCTACCGTAGGGGTTACATTAAAAGAAAAACTAATGAAAAGAGCTTGAAAACTTTGAGTTTTAATGATAAGGACAAAATAAAGGGTAAAGTGAATAGTACCAGGTTTGACTTTTTAGTGTAAAAATGTGGTTTTTCGTTAAAATAAATAGTACCGTGGGCTTTTCGTTAAAATTCTCTACATTAAAAGTGCAAGCGTTTTTACATGGGCCACAAAAGTATTTTAGCCTACAAATAGTAATCTGACAATGGACATATATAACCAACGTCAAATGAGATGAACGTATTAATTGGCATAGTATATATATCATTTGCCACATGATGCGATACATGAATGTGGTCGAAAATATAATCTTTTCCGTTTTTCACCTAAAAACAAAGTAAGGTCATCTTTGTGGTTAAGTATTTTATGGATCGATTAGCTCCTCTTCAAATTTCCTTCCTCAAGTTTCCTTCTTTCTCACTCTCCTCTTTTTCTTTTTTCTTCTATAAAGAAGTCAACTCCATATTTATACGTGATTTAATTGTGACTGTTTAAATAAGAGTACTACTAGACTCATCTCAGTGTCCTATTATCCCACTCACATGATAATCACACCCACCATAAAAAGTTAAAAAGTAAAATGTTATTTCTCCACCCACAATTATTTCCAAAATAGCCTTAATATATTTTGTTTAAAACTTTGTTTTTTTTTTTGGGTAAAGTACAAAAAACTACCTCAACTATTGGTGTCACGACACTTTCATACCTCATCTTTTAAAATTGACAATGTCATACCACATCTTACGAATTTGTGCCAATGTCAGACCTCCATTAGTTTTTCTTTTACTTTTTCTGTTAAATGCTGACGTGGCCAGAAACGGGACCCATTTTTATTAAAAAAAATAATTAAATATTAAAAAATTAAAAAAAACCAAAACAAAAAACCAAAAAAAACCTATCAACCCGTGTCCCCCCTCCCCAAGAACCCAGACCCTTTTCTCTGAGTTCTCCCCCACCCAACTCTCTCTCTCTTCTCTCTATCTTTCTCTCTCGCCTCTCTCTATTCTCTCTCCCTGCAACCTGCATCCCTAAAATCCCAAAACACAGAAACCATTCCCACCCGAGTCATCACTGTCGGCGAGCTCTCAATCCTCTGAGCCGACGATCACTGATTAACCCCAGACCTTTCCCCGCCACTCCCGCTGGCGTCGGAGCTCTCCTTTTGGCACCACAGGTGCTTCTGATTCCCCCACTTCAAATACCACGACAAGTTGAAATTGTGCAGAGGCTTCACCCTCTCAGAACCCATCGCCATGGACTTCACCTCCATTTTCTCTCCTCATTCGACCCGCCTATATACACCATTTATCGAAAACTCAAACCAAAGAGAGCCACTCTCAAATCACACTCTCTCTCTCTGTTTCCCATACCTCCTCTAATTTTCTCGGAAAATCTCTGAATTTTCTGGGAAAAACAGAGAGTTTTTCTATTGGGATTATTGTTTTTGTTGTTGTTATTGTTTTGTTTTTCTCTCGCAAATCGTCGGAGGGGTAGACTCCAAGGGCGAGGAGGAGAAGGGAATGTTGTTATGGAGGTTGTGGCTAGAGTTAGGGTTTGGAGCAATTGAGGGTCGTGGCTGTCATCACTGGAGTCAACAACAGAGGTAGGGTTGTCGTCGATGGGATCGGAGATGAAGGTTGGGGGGGGTACAGGTAGGAAGGATTTCTAGGTTTTGGGATTTTAGGGATGCAGGTTACAGGGAGAGAGAAAAGAGAGAGGCGAGAGAGAGAGATGAGAGAGAGAGGGTTGGGTGGGACAGAGAGATGAGAGAGAGAGAGGGTTGGGTTTTGGTTTTTTGTTTTTTTGTTTTTTTTTGTTTTTGTTTTTGTTTTTTTGTTTTTTTTGTTTTTTTGTTTTTTTTTAATTTTTAATTTTTAATTAATTTTTTAATAAAAAATAGGTCCCGTCTTTGGCCACGTCAGCATTTAACAGAAAAATTGACGGAGGTTTGACATTGGCTCAAATTTGTAAGATGAGATATGACATTGTCAATTTTAAAAGATGAGGTATGAAAGTGTCGTGACATCAATAGTTGAGGTAGTTTTTTGTACTTTACCCCTTTTTTTTAATAGAAAAGATAATTATAACATGAATTACACAACCATCGTTGCAAGCATCACTTAAAGGAAAATTCTATGCTTATATAATACAGGTCTTTACAAACTTCTCAAGAAATAACTAGCAGCACAACTCGACAACTAACTTACATTATCAGAAAATGTGCTAGTGTCTTCTATGCGTGACCTTAGAACAAAAACTAACAAACTATTGTGCAGTGTTGTCATCGAATTTTTTGGCAATTACACGACGAACATCATCAGATCTCTCGCAGAGACCCCGAATCCCAAACCACTCTTCCTACTTTTCCGTCAAAGTCCCAGATCTCACCGACAAGTCTCAAATAGAGAAATTGTTTTTCTCTAGATTTCTCGTTCTCTCCGCCGTCATACATGCCTACACCAAACTAAAGAGGGAAGAAATTGCTAACAAAATTTCTCGAGCCATTATAAACCTCGATTGGAATCTATCTAAGCCTTAAATTTTGAGGTTCGAGAAGAGATCCATGCCAAAAAGAACTTAAATTTGAAGGTTGATCGGAGTCCAAGCACATCCATAAGGTAAGAATCTTCCAGATATATGATATGTGTGTGTGTGTGCGCTCGCGCGTGTATCATATATGTTAGAGAATTTGATTCTTATTAAATGGTGCTTCATTTGGTATGTGACTGTTAAGGGAAATTGTGTTCAATACTATTTGATTTGATATAACCTTTTTCGATTCAAATTGAAGAATCAGTTTGTCTCTTCAGGAACAGATACACAGTTATGTTTATCTGTTCCTGTCTATATAAAAGCTCAATCTCAGATACAGATTTCTCTGGAGTTTGTGATTTTTTTCAATCTATTCATGGAGCAAGGATTGTATCTACTCATTTGTCGCCCTCTGAATAATTTGTTGTAGTTCATTTCTAGCTAATATAAATTCCATGCTATTTGCAAATGTTGAAGACATACTATTCTAATTATTAGGGATGCTTGAGATTTCATAATTTTAACATATAATCTAACATGCATGGCTAGATCTAACAATTAAATCAAAATGCAAAGCTAGACAAGGCAAATAGAAGCAAGGGCTATGTTTAATAAACTAAAGCTCCTTCAAGATTTTGTTAGTGTATCCACATGATTTTTCAAAATCAAAGCAAAGAGATGAATAGACACACTAACCTTTGGATCTTGATTTCAAGACCTATGTAGCTATTCCACCAATTCCTATCCACATGGATCCACCTTGTCTAGATTCTCCTTTATGTTCTAAAGTAAAAACTCTAATGTCTCTACACCTTTTAGTGTTTGAGATGAATAATAGACCTAGCGAAAGAGTGGAAGCCGCCAGTGCACCCAATTTTATGGTGAAGGAGTCAGATTTTCACGCTCAAGTTCAAGTTTGATGGAGCTTGAACTTTTCTCTAAGAAACTCATTTCTGTTGTAAAATCGATTGTGGGTGCAGTGGAATAAATGAAACAAGACACAAAATTTACGAGGTTCCTCTACAGTCAGTGTGACTGGAGTACGTCCTCGGGGCAGCAGCGGTGCTTTCATTATAATTTGAAATAATAGGAGTACAAAGATAACTCTCTCTATTATCTCCTCTCATCTTCCTCTATTCTCTCTCTTCCTCTTCCTTCTCTCTCTTCCTCTTCCTTCCTTCCTCTCTTTCTTTCCCGTGAACTCCCCTCACTTCATTCCTCTTCTTCCTTTATATAAACAAAAGAAAGCACTATTCACTTTACAAATTTTCCACAAATGAATAGTGAAAATACTGTGCATAAATAGTAACAAACTATTCATGTGGACCATCCACATAATATTTACAACACTCCCCCTTGGATGGCCACAAGTCTTCGATTGACTCGTTAAAACCTTGATCTGTCTTGGATGCTCCCCCTGATGAGTATCTCCCCCTGATTTCAAATCATTTAGGTTGATGGTTGATCGTTCTGATTTAGTCTCTTAGTAAGAAGAGTTGCTGAAAGAGTTGCTCTACTTATTGTTAACTTTCCACAGCCTTTTTCTTGAACTGGGTTGTAGGACTTTCTGCTAGACTAGCATTGAAGATCGGAATTTACTCCTTTTATCTGGAGCGGAATTTGATTCAAGGGTGGTGGACACTTGATCTTGAATCGGACTTGTGATTTCTTCAAGGACCTTCGAGGCTTGATCTTGAATGAAATTGGACCATGAGGAGCTTCACGTGACAAGTGTTCTTCGGTTTAGTTGGGGATGCATCAACACGTGTTCATTGCACTTGTCTCCACATGCTTCAATGTATCATTTTCACTTTCCTTACTTGCTCCCCTGGCTTCAGTAGTATTTTCCCTGGTTTTCCCCCATGCATGTGTGGCATCTTCTCTTGTAGGATTTGTCCCCTGATGCAGGAGTGGAATGCAAACCCTTGCATTTGAATGGTTCATCACTTCTTGGTGACTGGGGACCCAGCTCCAACAACAGTTGAAGATGACTACTCGAGAGCAATACTAGGTAAGCAATCAGGAAAGGTTCCAGGCAATCGGTTCCTTACCGTGAGTTTGAGTGGAGGTTCCGACATATTGCTTTCTTTATCCTTGTCTTTGCAGGCAAGAACATGGACAAAGGAAAGGACAGGGAGATTGCATGATATGAGATAATCTTGCTCTGGTCCCTGAAGATATGTGATAATCTTGCTCTGGTGTGACATGTTTGAAGAGGTATTCTCGGAGAGGAAGAAAACTAAGTATTTCGAGATGCTATGTTGAAGATGCATTCTCGGAGATGAGGAAGAGTTAGGTATTCTTGCAGTGTTGCAGGTCTGCCTTGTTATGGAGAACAGAGGTCGACATATATAGAGATTTCTCAATAGCAAGTGGTGGTGCTGTGCTTTTACTCTTGTCAGCAACTGTGGTGTAAATAGAATAGTAAGATTTACGCGTTTTCAACTTTGTCAGAGATCTTTGACAAAATTGCACGCGACATCTGAAAAGCTGGGATTACGTCTGAAAGATGCCAACGAACTTTATTCAGGAAAATCTGGCTTTTTGAAATTCGGAGAGCCGTGTTGCTTCGATCTTTGAACAAGCGGCTCTGTTGCCTCTTCTTTTATAGAGACATCAATTGTGTTCAAGAGTATGCTCAGAAAGTTGCTGCCTGTAGAAATTTCCTCTATCTTGCACTTCTGAAATTTTATTTGACCTCTGTTTTTCCTTCATCATTTCTGAAAAATGACTTGCCCATCTAACATTTGCTTAGATTTGAGTCTTAGGAGTGATACAGACGAGCAGCGTCATGATAATATATGGCGCCCGTCCTTCTTATCTTCTAATGGTCCTCTTACGGTTGGGGACTCTGTGATGAAGAATAACATAACTGCTACTGTGGTAGCTAGGAATCTTCTCACTCCAAGGGATAACAAGATCCTTTCAGAACGGTCTGAAGAGTCGGCCGTTCAAGACTCATTGGCTCTCAGTGTTCAGTGTGCTGGCTCTGTTTCCAATATGGGCCAACGCCTACTTGCTCAAACTCGCCAAATTAAATCATTGATGGCGGAGGTGGCAAGTCTTAAACAAGAGATCAGAGGGCTCAAGCACGAGAATAGGGTGTTACACGTGCTTGCAAATAGTTACTCTACGAGCATGAAAAGAAAGCTCGACCAACTGCAAGAATCCGAAAGTCGGATTCAAAGTGATCACCAGAGGTTCGTTGCTAGATTCCGAAAGCAACTGATGCCTTCCCCTTCTGGTGTTTTGCTAAGTACTGGGGTGCCACATGATCAATCTCCAGTGCCTCCCCCTTCTGGGGTACTTTTGAGTACTGAGGCTGCACATGAGTAACCTTTGTGAAGGCTCCATCCTGTTTGTTTGTTTTAACTCATGTGTATGTATATATCTGTAATTTCTTGAAGATATTAATAAATAAACTTTATTTCATTCAATGTATTGTGCCAAATACAATAAAGCATATACTTCACTAAGATGTGGTACTTCTGGACCAAATATTAATTTATCTTTACCCTCACGAAGATAAATGATTATTCTTAGTGTCTTCATCATACGAGTATTCAACTCATAATCTTCAATCCATATGGTTCTTTTAATATCATAAATATCATGGATAAGATTCGTGTTGGTAGATTGTTCGATCTGCAGCTCGAGACAATAATTCCTTCAACACTTTATAATTTTTCTAGACTCTTCAGAAGTCCCAATTTAATATCATCAACTCTTCAAGAGTTCTAATTTAATGTCATTGACTCTTGCAAGAGATTTTAGTATGTTGCAACAATATCATAATAATAGTACTCACTAAGGCAATTTATATCATCCATTGATATTGAGTACATAATTTATGCTTTACCCTTCGGGGGCTTACTTCAAGCAATTTGAATCCTTCAGGGATTTTCTACACTTCATGACACATTTTCCTTTGGAATTTATACAGAGCAATTTGCTCCCATGTATATTTGAGGGATTTACTTATGGAGATATGATGTGGGTGACTCACAACCCTTCATATATAATTCTCCATTTATATGAACTCGTTTACAACCTTGTGTCATATCATGTAAGTGTATTACACTGTATTACAAATGCCCATATATATAGTCTCCTTGGTTCAACATCTTTTGGCTATTTGTATTACATTCAAATATATAGGTCCATTTTTCCACGTTCTTACAAAATTGTAATGGAATTGCCTTTCTCCATTTTGGCCAATAATTTTCCTTTTGTCGACGAACAAAAGAACGTGACTCAATATTAACACAGCTCATTGATGAATTTAGTAGATACTTGTAAAAACCAAAATTACCATTGGTTATCATCAATCTGTGATCCCATATTCTCATGTGCATGCGCATGTATAAAAGCTTTTCATTTCTCTGGATATCCATTGCCTCTTCAAGGGCATTACACTATCTCTTCCAGGATAGTCATAGTTTAGAGAATGCGGATCATAACCTCTTCTTGAGCGTTATAGAGCTTGGATTTTAATCTCCACTTCCAAGAGTTGAGTCATTTAGAACCTATACGTCAATCATGCTTCATGCATGAGACATCAATATTCCCATGTTTGTGGATTGTCCTATCTGGGACGTGTATCCACGCGGCGACTGTCATGCTTCTGGCATGCAACAGTTATGCTTCGGGAATGCAATAGTTCAGTAGTGCCATATTATTCTTCTTTCGAATAACTGAACCTTTTGAGTTTAAAAATCTGCCACGCTTCAGGCGTGCAACAGATAAATCATTTACTGTCTCATTATTTTATCCAATAGAGACATCAATTCTTGTAGGCACATTTGCAGTAAGTATATATGATTTCATCACTTTCGTTGCATCATTCAATTATTCATATTTCATTTTCTTATTGATTGCTTCGTGAATCAAAATAAGATAAATTCTCTTCGTTCTTCTGGAACGGTCTTTTCTCATCATTCTTTTGGAATGATATTTTCTCATCGTTCTTCTGGAACGATATTATTTTCTCCCCCTAATGTCAGGAAAATTGTCTTATCAAAATGACAGTCCGCAAACCAAGCGGTAAATATATCCCCAGTCAAGGGTTCTAAATATTAAATGATAGATGATGAATCAAATCCAACATAAATTTCCAGTTTTGCGTTGATGCCTTATTTTAGTATGTTGTGGCAGTGCAATAGGCACATTGATAACACAACCAAAAACTCATAACTGTATAATGTTTGGCTTGTGCCCAAACACAAGTTGTACTGAGTAGTATTGATGGTTGGAAACTGGTCTCATCCGAACTTAATAATGCGTCATGTAAAATGACATGTCCCCATGTAGAAAACTGGTAATTTCGTTTTCATGAGCAGAGCGCGGGTAATCAATTTCATCCGCTTAATAAATGCTTCTGCTAAACCATTTTAAGTATGGACATAAGGAACTTCTGGTCCTTATTAAATAGTCTATGGACTGAGATTTTTATGACCTTTATTATAATTAAGTTGAGGCACTGTGGCACTTCAAACTTACGGTACTCATCAAGGAATTTCATATCCTGATCTTCAGGATCAAAGGACTTCATGCCTGATCTTTTTTGTATGATGGAACTTCGGGTCCTATCATTTTATGTGATGAGGATCAAGAAACTGCAGGTTCTGATCTAATCAAGGAACTCTGGGTCCTTGTTATACTCATTGTAACAAAAGATAAGTACAATAAATAAATTAAAGCAATAGACGGTAATTCCAGCCATAATGAATAAATTGCATTTAAGTAAATAAAGCTTGTGACAAGGGCTTTAATTCAGCACCATCAAAACTTAAAGCAATAGGCGGTAAAACCGTCCATGGTAAATAAATTGCTTTAAAGTAAATAAAGCTTGTGAGAAGGGCTTTAATTCAGCATCATTCACATAAATATCAAAGCTTTAAAGCAAAGGGTAATAATTCTACCCACTTGTAAATAAATTGCTTTAAATAAATAGAACTTGTGACATGGGCTTTAAACCAACACCATGCACATAAATAAATACATATTTTTGTTTCTTATTCATTCACATGTGCCGTGTACCATCCAATAATCTTTGTTCTTTTCTCCTTTTGTGTCAACATCATGCACCAAAAATCCACCTTTCCAAATTTTTTTTTTTTCATCAGAATGGTGCAACTCACCATTCCAAAACCTTTTTGTTTTCTTTAAATAGTCCAACCGACACGCCATCCATTTGCTCCCTTTTTCAATTTATATATATATATATATATATTTTTCTTTCTTTCCAACTATCCAAAATAATCACACTTTTCTTTGTCTGCCACTTATAAGAAGATCAAACCGTTAGATTTAACTCAAAATTTAGTATGATATGGATAAGAAGATACCAAACAACTTTCGTGAAGAAACAGTTTCGAGCTGAGCTTCTGAAAATGAAGGTTTGGTACTCATAAGATGGCTGTCCAGTTTTCTGGAAGTTGAAGTTTTCAAAGCTCATATGATTGTCGGATTTTCTGCCAATAATAATAACAATACTTATATAACCACATGTATGTTTACTTTAAGAAAATTAGTCATTTAGAGATATAAGAATGAAATGAAAAGATTTTCTTATCTGTGAGATTCCAGCCGATAGAGGTGAGAGGTAAGTAGTGCTTTCCACTGACATGAGAGCTTCTCGTGCTGATAACGTGTTGTAAAATCGACTGTGGGTGCAGTGGAATAAATGAAACAAGACACAAAATTTACGAGGTTCCTCTACAGTCGGTGTGACTGGAGTACGTCCTCGGGGCAGCAGCGGTGCTTTCATTATAATTTGAAATAATAGGAGTACAAAGATAACTCTCTCTATTATCTCCTCTCATCTTCCTCTATTCTCTCTCTTCCTCTTCCTTCTCTCTCTTCCTCTTCCTTCCTTCCTCTCTTTCTTTCCCGTGAACTCCCCTCACTTCATTCCTCTTCTTCCTTTATATAAACAAAAGAAAGCACTATTCACTTTACAAATTTTCCACAAATGAATAGTGAAAATACTGTGCATAAATAGTAATAAACTATTCATGTGGACCATCCACATAATATTTACAACATTTTCTTTTTCTCTCTAGTTGCTTCTTTTTTAAAGGCATGCATCTGTGAACACGGAAAATTCCCGAAATTTCGATGTCTACAGCATCACTTAATAAAAACTGAGCGGATGAGTGAGAATATAAAAATTTGTGTCAAGATACAAAGTCTCTCCCTCTGCAAAGTTTGGCGAAAATGGGATAATGGGCTTTTTGGATCACATTTGTGCTTCAAGTCATCTTATAATAATTTAATAAACGCAATGGGTTCAAACCCTATAGGCCCGACTAATCCCGAAGCTATTAAAAGGCCCTTTGAGATGTATAAACGTCAAATTAATTAATTGAAACTATTTCAATTTAATTTCGACCTCCATCAAATTAATCAAACTAACTGCTCCATCATTTTGTGTTCATCCCATCCTTGGCTACAGGATCTATTAGGTTCTAATCGGCAAGACAATGAGTATTAAAATGTTCTTTTAATCGTTTACATGAATTTAAAATATTTTTTGAATTCATCATCTTAGTGAAGATAATAATAATTATCATCGGGGGCTCATAGAATATGGGGCCATTATTTTCGTACAAGGATTGTCTGCCCTCCCGTGCCCTCTTGTTTGTGTGGTCATGGTTAAGCCACGTCAACATTTTATATTACTATTCATTTTTGTCTTATTATCTCTATAAAAAAATAATATAAAATGTTGACGTGACTTAACCGTGACCACATAAAACAGAAGGGCACGGGATGGCACCAGAAGTGGGAGGGCAGACAATCCTTGTCCATTATTTTCTATACCCATGACATGTGGCAGCTTAGGGGGGAAAAAGGACCAAAATGCTTATAGCATGTGACACTCAAGTGAACAAGTTGAGAGACCTGATGTGGATTGGAACAAGTTACTCTTATGGGCATATTTGTTCGGTCTGACTAGGTAGCCTTCTTAGTCAAATAGTCATAGTCAGATCAGACTAACCATAGTTAGATCAAACTAGTCAAACGAAATTAGAATCCCAAGTGAAGTCAAACAGTAATAGTTAAACAAACTAGGCTTAAGCACATTGAAGATATTACTTGTCTCCCAAGTAAGGAAACCTTAGTTCAAGTCAAATTAGGATATTTTGGAGGTTAGACAAGTAGTCATGATCCCACAAAGGTTAGATATCTTATCCTAAATTCCCTTCTAGATATTCTCCCAATTTAATTGGGACTACTCTCCCTACAAGGACTCTGAAGATTTTATAAATACCCTTGCTTAGGCATTTATCTCTAGAATAAATCAATCAATGAAAACTATAGATACATCTCTTTTATATTTTCTCTAAGTCGAACAGAGGCTAGTGTTCCATACACTTTGCAGTCTATGCATAGATACGTCCATGGAGAACCCATCTCCTTAATGCCCCGCCATAAGCTATTCGTCAAGGATGGTTCTCAATGTATTAAACATCACACTATTCCTTCTCAAAACTACACCAGTGGTTTGATTTTCCTTCTCGGAGATATGTAGGCAGTCAACATAGATTCAACTCACCTCTAATCAACCCTTTTCTCCCTTTGCAAGAGATCATGGGCGATTCCGATGAATTTGGCCTCTATTAACAGATGTGCGCAATTGTAGTTCCAACATAGACCATGATTGACACCTAACTGCATATCATGGCCTCATGTCAATATAAAATATTCGGAGAACCTATACACTTGGAGTTGTAATGTAGTATGATCACTTTCGATCACAATACTCATAATCACATTATTAGGGTATGAATAAGTAATGTCAAACTCATAATGAGAATTTTCAAGCCAAACACATGGACAATACAAAAGGGGTGAGATGGTGCACGTATAGCCGTTGGACTTCACATGCGGGACAACCTGCTTTGATACCATAAAGGAAGTTGAAGTTTCACCATAAATCTAATTGGTAATATGTAAAGTAGTCCAACTTACGTATAAGGCCATTCAAGGTCCATTCTCTCATCGGTGTGATATTTATTCTCAACACGCCACCTCACGTGTGGTGAATTTTCAAGCCAAACATGTGGAGAACACAAATAGTGTGACATAGTACATGTGTGGTCGTTGGGCTTCACGTGTGGGACAACCTGCTCTGAAGGAAGTTGAAATTCCACCATAAATCTAATAAGCAATATGAAGAGTAGCCCCATCTTACTCATAAGACCATGCAACGTTCCTTCTTCCATCAATGTAGAATTCATTTTCAATATAACTTGCTGATCCATATTCGAGAGCATATCAAATTCAAATTGGATCATTGTCTGTTCTAATTTAAGACCTTAAAAAGATTAAAATATCATTAATAACTTTATTCTTTTATTATAATTGTCTATTTTGAAAAAGAATTTTTATGTTTGCCAAAAGAAAATTGAAGTTTTATGTTGTTTAATAAGAAAGGGTAATGCTAGGAAAACTAAATTTGTAGATAAAAATTACAAACTAAATGATGTGTCACTAATAGGAATGAGCACGTTTATCAACGCTCAAGTAATAAACCAATCATCAACTTCCATGTCCTTTAGTTTTCAAAATTTTGTCTTCAAATGTAATCTCCCTAACATTACCCAATAAGAAAGTGTGTAAGTGCATTTTTAATGCATAGTTAACTTAAGGGTAATGCAAGGGAGATGAAATTTATATAAAATTTTGAAGACTAAATTTGTAGACAAAATTTTGAAAACTAAAAGACATGGAAGTTGATGATTGGTTTGTTACTTAAGCGTTGATAAACGTGTTCATTTCTATTTGTGACACATCATTTAGTTTGCAAATTTTGTCTCCCTAGCATTACCCTTAACATAATTTAATTTTACGTACAAGTATAATCAAATATGTTATAAAAAGTTGAAATTTTGATCTCTATAACGCACCAAAATGCTGCAGTGGTAACTGTGGATTTTGGTCGGAAAATGCAGGACTTGTGATATTCCTCTATTTCTTTCAAAACTTGTCTCACTGTCTACCTAATCACCGTATCGGATATCCAAAGGTAAGTCTCTCTCTTTCTCTCTCTCTCTCTTTCTTTCTTTCTTTCTTTCTTTCTTTCTTTCTTTTCTCTCTCTCTCTCTCTCTCTTTAATAGACTCTTAGTCAACCATTGTATGATGGGAACTAATTGTTTGTTTGCTACTGCGTGTAATATCAAATTACTATTTCTGGATTTTTTCTAATAGAATGGAGAAGAATAGATAGGGGAATCATAACCAACTTGTATCAGGGACATTTAAATGGAGAATCGAGAACTTCTCTAAGATGGACAAGGAGAAACTTTACTATTGAGAGTTACCAACCCTAGATAGATTATGCAATTCCTGAAATCATGGATGCAGCATGGCTGCACGGCACCTTCTGTGTTTCCTGATAGATTATATGTAAATCTCTTCTTAGTCTTGTAGTTGGTTTCCTCCAATTAAGGAGTATGGCTAATATCTAGTGTTTGGTGTAATCTCCTTTAATTAAGGAGTATAGTTGGTCTCTAGGGTTTAGTCTAAGGACCGTTGGATGTAACTAGTCCTTCTTATCTTTTATATATGTGTAACCTTGCACATTCACATCATTAAGAAATACAAGAAAACTTAAACCAAAACTGCAACATGGTATCAGAGTAGTGTCATCCTCAACCTGTCTCTGCCCATTTTTTTCCGCTGCTGTTCATCTTCAAGCTCCAGTTATGGCAGAAGAAAGCTAAGTAAACATTGGGGGAGAAAACTCACAAAGTTCTCCCTCTTTTGTTCCAGATACTGAGATAAATACAAATCAGTGTTTATGCTCAGTTTTGTTGAATGAATTCAACTATCTCTTATGGTCTAAATCAGTGTCTCTTGCTCTCGGTGGAAGAGGAAAGCTAGGGTTCATCAATGGAGGAGTTGAAGCACCTGAGCCTTCTACCCAAGCATACGAAGCATGGTTGTGCAAAGACCAACTGGTTATGTCTATGTTACTTAACAACATGGAGAAGCATGTGGCTGAAATCTTTAGCTACTCTAAATCCTCAAAAGATCTATGGAAGTATGTGAAGGACATGTATGAGAACCAAAATAATTATGCTCATGTGTTCCAGTTGAAGAAAGATATTACAAGTATTCAACAAGAATGAATGACCTTTGTTCAACGCCTTGGTGTCTTTAAAACCATATGGAATAAGCTGGATGTATATTTGATCCATATATTCTTCTCAAATGTGCTGAGGAAGATAAGATATATCAGTTGCTAGGAAGCTTAAGCTCCAAGTATGAAGATCTTAGAAGTCACATTTTAATGAGCATGGAGCTGCCATCTTTTCAGAATGTTTGTGCTACTATGCAACATGAAGAAGCAAGAAGAAGGGTGATGAACCAAGAGTTAAGCCACAAACTGCCTGAAGCTCGAGGGTATGCTGCAAACTACAAGCAAACTGACAACAAGGTGTACAAGGGGAAGAATCCACACTTAAAGTGCAAATACTGCAATGGTACAGGACATGTGGAAGAAAGGTGCTGGGAACTACATCCAGAGTTGAAACCTAAGTTCAATAAGAATATTAAGTCAATCACTTCTAGAGCATCACATATAACCTCCTACAAAGCACAACATGTAGCGAATCATGCCTCAAGCTCACTCAACCATGGCTCTATCGCAGTACAGGCTAATCGCAGGGCTCTTTATTTTTTACAAAAAAAAAAAAAAAAATCCTAGGCCAAAGAAAGGAGGAATAAAGATCTGCATTTTGGAGCTTCTGGAGACTGGAAATGAAGTTCTAGTTTGTTTCCAATGAAGAAGAAGAGGGAGACTTTCTCTCTCTCCCATCCCACCCCACGTGACTTTTTGAGAATTACAATTTTTTTTTAAATATTGGTCAATCAAATTGCCCCACCTAACTGATTTATATTGGAATTTGTTTTATTTTTTAATTATTGTCCAATTAATTTGACCACTCTTCCAATATTTTTTAATCCACTTGTTTGACACTGTTATTTATCTTAAAATTCACTATAAATTTATATGAGCTTCAAAAAATAATTTGTAAAATATTACGAACTCATAATTATTTGTTTTTTTTTCTCTTACCATCAAATTCAACAAAGTAATAAAGAAATTTTGTCAATATTTTTATATATTATATGTGTACGTATTTGTACTATTGAGATTTTACATTATTTTTCGAGAATTTATATTAATTTATTTGAATTTAGATTTCAATTATACTAGTTACGAATAGTGAAGTTTGGAAAATTATTATTTACTCGTTGACCTTTCGAGGTCACAAGTAACATTTTCGAATAGATCTCGAAACTACAAACACATAGGCTAAAGCCGTTTGCGAATCCGAATTATAGCAGTATAGTTACGGATATTTGAAGTTGTGTTACTAACTATAGATTTTAGAAATTATTTAAACTCTCACTTTGAGGGAAAAAGCCCAAAGAGGTATTTGCTTTTGTGGCCAATCAGAAGTAAAGGTTGAAGGGAGGACCAATCAAATTAAAAAAGAAGAAGGTTTCTGAAAAAAAAAAAAAAAAAAAAAAAAAAAAAGAGAGACAGGGCTGTTGCTAACCCGTTTTGGGGGCGAATTGGACTCGTTAACCTACAAACTCGACCCACTTGTATCTCCTTCATCCGAGCTCCGTTTTGGGTGATCTTGGTGTTTATGGAAAGCTCTTGACGAGCTCTACATCTCTACAGTGTTAGATTTCCCATTTTCTTATCCATTTTTCCAGTTCGAGGCAGCAAAGTTACGTGGGTTTCTAGCGATTTTGTCATTTTTTCGGTGATTCCGGCAACCATTTCCTTTGAGTGAGGTATGAAACTTCATCTACTCTTCATAATCTTCAAGTTGGTATGCTTAGTTTGTACTTTCGTATTTATTTTAGAGTTGGGTGTTTAGAACCCTAGAAATCCGGTTTTCTTCGTTGAATTTGGACGGTTTCCAGTTAGAATTTATCGTCGGCCTAGTTGTGAAAAGTGTTTCCCTTGTTGAGCTCTAGCTACCATGTAAATTTGAGCTCATTTAGTTAATGTTGAAAATTCGGTTGGCTACCACCGCGTGTGGCGGTGCGTGGGACCGTTCATGAGTGTTGTCTAAGTACCAAATACCATCTAGTGATCCTGTGAACGTATGTCTAGCTCGATTTCCCAAAATTCAATTGTTTGGTGTGGTGATCAAATTGGACCGCCACTTGTTTGTGTGATTTACGACAATCCGACCATTGGATCATAATGAAATTTTAGTATGTTATTCTAGAGGCATAATGTGGACTTTGGGAAGTTATGGATCTGAAATCCGCTGTCCGGATCTTCAGGATCGAATTCCGTAGAGTTGTGGACCCTATCGTTGATTGAGAGTTGACTTGTGGTCAACATGTCTCGAAATGTTCTAAATAATAAAATTAGTACTACGGGATTAATTGAAGTCTAGTGGGCCTACATTGGTTAGATAGTGACTTGAATATATGAGATATGATTATTATCTTAATTTCTTATATGGGTATCATTTGTGAATATGATTTGGTCTTATAAATATGATTTATATTGAAATGTGATTTTTATATATTTAGCCATAGACCTATGATTTGGCTTGTGTACTGATGATGTTTGTGATATATATATATATATGTATGTATGTATGTGTGTGTGTGTGTGTGTGTTTAATTATCTTTTTAATAATGTGAATGATAATTATGATGAATGTTATGACAATTATGGGATCTAATTATTGTTTGATAATTATTTGGATATGATTGCCAACTGAATACCTATTTGAACTTGGCATTACTACCTAGTATGTGATAGGGATGAAAGTCAGAAGATGAGTTAGGTATGTTTGTACCATACTTGACCAATCCCGAAACTACTGAGTACCGGTCAACGTTATACCGTCAAGGACCCAAAAGAGTTTCCCTCCAACCAGGAGGCCAATCACAGCTCGACACGTGTCGACATCAAAAGTCAATCATATCGCAACACGACACGTGTCAATGTCAGAATGAAACTAGAAACTCTCTTCTATAAATAAAGATCATTCTCTCACAATATTTCCTAATGTCATTTGTACTAAATCATTTACTAGTACTCACTAAAGGAGAGCTTGAACCTATGCACTTGTGTAAATCCTTCACAATTAATGAGAACTCCTCTACTCCGTGGACGTAGCCAATCTGGGTGAACCACGTACATCTTGTGTTTGCTTCCCTGTCCCTATCCATTTACATACTTATTCACACTAGTGACTAAAGCAATCTAGTGAAGGTTACAAACTTAACATTTTCTGTTGTACCAAAGTCCTCACTGATTTTGTGCATCAAAATTTGGCGCCGTCTGTGGGAATGACACTTATTCCCACTCTCTTCAGTTTTGCCAAGCTGGTTTCCACCATTCGTACATTCTCTTTTGACTAGGCATTCTTCTCCAACATTGGGAGCGAAGGAAGCCATAGCACACAGAATGACACCCCACTTGCACCTAATGCGAAGCAACGAAAGAATGAATGAAAGAGGGTTACTCTTCAAGCTAAAGTCAATGAGTTAGAAGCTCAAAACAACAAGATAGCAATGAAGAATGAGGTCATCTAAGAGCAATATGAGAAGCTCTTTGAAATGCTCCATGAAACTAGGCGTACTCAAACACGCGAGCTCGTTGCCCAAGTGGACATCAACCATTATCTGGGTGCCCCCAACACAGAGGGTCACCTCCCTTCGACATGGGTATCCCTGATGAGGAGCGAGCTAATCATCAAAACATTGATCAACATGAGACTTCTCTTAACCCAGATGCTTCGACTCGAAATAGAAGAAGTGGAGGAAGACACCTCATTGCAGAAGAGTTAGAAGGATCGAAAGTCATTTATCGTGACTGCCGATACTTCTTAAAGTAACGTCGAGAGAATTTTCTCCGCATATGCTCGAAGATCAATGACCCAAGGGTTTCTGAAAGACTCGATCCCTTCTCACGACCCAGGTCAGCTACCAATTTAGGGAAGAAACGACAGGTCCCAGAGGAACATGAAGGTACGGGGGGCTCTGAGGTATTCCGACAGACTCGCCCTAGAAGTCAGTATGGCGAGTCCAAGAAAAAACCACACGCCCTTGCTCAAACTTTCCTACTTCCAAGAGGCGATGGAGACTTACGAAATAAAATTTCAGTGGTACATGACTCCACTCAGGACTCCCTTGTCTTACAGCTCATTGAGGAAGTAAACAAGTTGAAGGCCGAACGTTAGACCGAGATACCTGACTAGAACCAACCCAGGCCTGGCCCTCTCACAAGAAGGATCCTCGACACCCCCTTCAAGCAAAGACAAAACAAAAGTTTGGTTTACAACTCTATACTGAAAGGGAGGACCCAATTGAACACCTTAACCTCTTTGGGTCCACCATGGCATATCAGATGCACACCGACGAAGAGCGATGTCTTCTCTTCCCCTCCACCCTCTCTGGTGGAGCTCTAAACTGGTATTACCGTCTTCCACCTGAGACAGTAGACACATTTGAGGAATTGAGGAAACTGTTTATCTCTCAACATATCTTCCAGACCGATCACTTGCATTTTGCAGATGACTTGTACACTATTTTTCAGAAGCCGGACGAGTCACTACAAGAGTATGCAGGTCGCTTCAGCCATGAGTATTCTCGCTGCGCTGAGGCAGATGACAAAACTGCCCTCAAGGCCTTCACGGCAGGCCTACATGATTGTTTCTTCAAGTACATAATCAATGTCAACACTTGGAAGACTTACTCTGAGGTGATGGCACATGCTTACAACCACGCCTCCACCGAAGCAAGAACATACCAAGGGAACTCCCATATGGTTAACCCCCATCAACAACTGGGAAATGGAAGTCAAGTTCTACCAAGTGAGGAGATATTAGCCATTCAAACACCCATTGCATCATCTCCTGCTTCATTTAGCTACTCGCTAAGTCACCAAACGTATCTGTTTCTTGGTAAGAGGAATAATTTTTACTTTCAGCAAGCCCATTACAACAATAGAGATAAAAGTTCGTATCAAGACAACCAGGGGTGAACGTGCCGTCGACTATTATGACTATGGGGCCAAGCCTCGCTCTTTTAAAGTGGATGACTAGGTACTGAAGGAAATGCTATTATAAGAAGGCATACACATTACAAATGTTTTGACTCTCAACCGCTTGGGGTCTTTTGTCACACAAGCCATTCGACAATATTTAAAGAAAAGGGAATTTAGACAACTTCTTCTGAGTCTTTTGCGTTCCTAGCACTGGAACACTTGGTCTACGCTGACCTACCCTTATACTCCAACTCAGAGCTTCAACATGCATACTTTGACACAAAGTATGTGTTACTAAGTGTTACAACCAACATGGTTCACATATCAAAAGCATGGATCTCTTCATGCATAGCAAAACATTCATAAGCATCACTCATATCAATCAACATAAACATTATACATTCCAACATATTCATCCATAAACATCATACATTCCAACACATTCATACAAAAACATCATACATTCCAACATATCCATACATAAGCCAACTGTGATTCGAAAGGGTTCAACATACTTTGTGTCTTCGACACTTGCTACAATGTGTCTTGACACCTTGCCCTTATTCTCACCAACCAGGTGATGAAATGTAAAGAAGGAACTCATCTTCATGCCACCAACCAGGTGATGAAATGTACAACCCGTACTCTAATATCATTTGGCAACTTACCACTCATGCCACAAACCAGGTGAAGAATGAACTCATATTCATACCACTAACTAGGTGATGAAATGTACAACCCGTACTCTAATATCATTTGGCAACTTGCTATTCATGCCACCAACCAAGTGAAGAAGGAACTTATCTTCGTGCCGCCAACCAGGTGATGAAATGTACAACTCGTACTCTAATATCATTTGGCAATTTGCCACTCATGCCACCAACTAGGTGAAGAAGGAACTCATCTTCATGCCACCAACCAGGTGATGAAATGTACAACCCGTACTCTCCTTCATGCCACCAACTAGGTGATGAAATGTACAACCACTACTCTAATATCATTTGGCAACTTGCCACTCATGCCACCAACCAGGTGAAGAAAGAATTCATCTTCATGCCACCAACCAGGTGATGAAATGTACTACCCGTACTCTCCTTCATGCCACCAACCAGGTGATGAAATGTACAACCCGTTCTCTAATATCATTTGGCAACTTGCCATTCATGCCACCAACCAGGTGAAGAAGGAACTCATCCTCATGCCACCAACCAGGTGATGAAATGTGATGAAAGGTGATGAAGGAACTCACTTTCGTACCACCAACCAAGTGATGAAAGCAACTCACCATTCATTCCACCTACCAGAAGACGAGTGGTACAACTTGTACAAGTGAACTCCTAGCATTCACAAATAATAAAAAATCCTCAAACTTGACAACTCAACTAGGGGAACACTTATGCCCAACAAGAGTTATAGTCACCAACAAAGTCTTATTGTAAGCCAACAACAACTTCTGTGCATGGTGTACGAAGATCAAGCTATTCAGCCCTCTTGCATCTACTTCAGACATTTCCCCTCCGTAACAATGCAAACACTACAACCTATAGAAAGTTTCACACTCTTGATCAAGACAGTGTGAAGCAAAACCAATTTATGGTGCCAACAAGAGCTTCATCAAAGAAGTTCAACCATAATTCTCAAAAGCTTCACACACTCTTGATCAAGACAGTGTGAAGCAAAACTAATTTATGGTGCCAACAAAAGCTTCATCAAAAGAGTTCAACCACAATTCTCAAAAGCTTCACACATTCTTGATCAAGACAGTGTGAAGTAAAACCAATTTATGGTGCCAACAAAAGCTTCATCAATGGAGGGCAACCACAATTCTCAAAAGCTTCACACACTCTTGATCAAGACAGTGTGAAGCAAAACCAATTTATGGTGCTAACAAAAGCTTCATCAAAGGAGTTCAACCACAATTCTTAAAAGCTTCACACACTCTTAATCAAGACAGTGTGAAGCAAAACCAATTTAAGGTGCCAAGAAGAGCTTCATCAATGGAGGGCAACCACAATTCTCAAAAGCTTCACACACTCTTGATCAAGACAATGTGAAGCAAAACCAATTTATGGTGCCAACAAAAGCTTCATCAAATGAGTTTAACCACAATTCTCAAAAGCTTCATACACTCTTGATCAAGACAATGTGAAGAAAAACCAATTTTTGGTGCCAACAAGAGCTTCATCAATGCAGGGCAACCACAATTCTCAAAAGTTTCACACACTCTTGATCAAAACAGTGTGAAGCAAAACCAATTTATGGTGCCAACAAAAGCTTCATCAAAGGAGTTCAACCACAATTCTTAAAAACTTCACACACTCTTGATCAAGACAGTGTGAAGCAAAACCAATTTATGGTGCCAACAAAAGCTTCATCAATGGAGGGTAACTACAATTATCAAACCTTCGAGGCAAATTGAAGATTGTTCGAAGCAAATTCAATTTATATGGTTCATCCAAACTTTCAATTACTACAAGGTGTGGCTTGCATCACAATCTCTTGCTCAACAGTGTGGAAGCAAAATTTGTATATGTTGTCTCTCCCACATTTTCAAATTTCTAGTTTCCCCAAAAAAAAAAAAAAAAAAAAAAGGAAAACAAAGCCTCATTAATGGAGGACAACTACAAATTCTCAAAAGCTTCACACTATCTTGATCAAGATAGTGTGAAGCAAAATCAATTCGTGGTACCCAACAAAGCTTCACCAACAAAAGCTTCATCAATGGAGGACAACTACAAATTCTCAAAAGCTTCACACTATCTTGATCAAGATAGTGTGAAGCAAAATCAATTCATGGTACCCAACAAAAGCTTCAACTCCAAAGCTTCACCTACAAAGCTTCAACTCCAAAGCTTCACCTACAAAAGCTTCAACACAAAAGTTTCAACACAAAAGCTTCACCTACAAAGCTTCAACTCCAAAGTTTCACCTACAAAAGCTTCAACACAAAAGCTTTACCTTCAAAGCTTCACCTACAAAGCTTTAACACAAAAGCTTCACCCACAAAAGCTTCACCTACAAAAGCTTCACCCACCACAAAAGCTTTAACTCCAAACAAAAGCTTTAACTCCAAACAAAAGCTTCAACTCCAAAGCTTCACCTACAAAAACTTCACTCTCAATAGCTTCACCAAAAAAAGCTTCACTAACAAAAGCTTCATCCACAATAGCTTCACCTACAAAAGCTTCACCCATAAAAGCTTCACCAACAAAAGCTTCACCCACAATAGCTTCACCCACCACAAAAGCTTCACCTACAAAAGCTTCACCCACAAAAGCTTCCCAAACAAAAGCTTCACCCACAAAAGCTTCCCCCACCACAAAAGCTTCACCCACAAACGATTCACCAACAAAAACTTCACCCACCACAAAAGCTTCACCTACAAAAGCTTCACACTATCTTGATCAAGATAGTGTGAAGCAAAATCAATTCATGGTACCCAATAAAGCTTCAACCTCAAAGCTTCACCTACAAAGCTTCACCTATAAAGCTTAAAATATATATATTTTTTTTTTCGGAAATTCAAAAATTTGAAAATTCAAAAATTCAAAAATTCGAAAATTTGAAAATTCAAAAAAAAAAAAATTGTCTATGCCTCATCTTCTTTGGGCCTAACAACTTTCATAACAAATATATATGAATGAGGAGTTTTGGGCTACCACTTAGAAAGGAAAATGGTGAAGTTTTGTTACTTTGGAAACTTGGCTACTAGCAAGACACCTCCTTCGTCAACTCCTTCGACCAGAGACTTGGGGGACTCCTACCATATGCTACCGCACCTTGATACTCAGAAGTCTCACGACTACTCAGTGACTTGGATTTTTTTAAGTCTCCAACCGAGAAGTTTTCCTCACTCGAGAAATTAAGGGAGCACTACCTCAACCTACATGCTTCACTCACAAAGCTTTAACATACAAGCTTCAACAAAAGGAAAAATTCAAAGAATTTAGTGAAGAAGGCCTTGGTGTATTTAACACAATACGTTGAAATGAAGCAAAGCTTGTTTATTGATATCTCCGATAAGTTACAAATATGTACATATACATGAATCAAAATAAACAAACAAGAGGAAGCCTTCACAAAGGTTACTCAAGAGAAGTCTTAGCAGTCAGCAGAGCCCCAGAAAGATGAGGCACCAGAGGGTGATTATTCGGAGCTTCAGTACTAAGCAGAACCCCAAAAGGAGGAGGCACCGAAGGTTGATCATTTGGAGTTTCATTACGCGGTACAGCCCTAGAAGACGAAGGCAATAAATGCCTTTGGAACAAACCCACAAACCTTTGATGATCAAGTCAGTTTCCTGCAGCTGGTCGAGCTTCCTTTTCATGTTTGTAGCATAGTCATGTGCGAGCCTGTGCAACTGTTTATTCTCATGTTTGAGCCCTCTGATCTCCTGTTTAAGACTTTTCACTTCAGCCGCCAATGATTCAATTTGGCAGGGTTCGAGCAAATAGGCATTGGGCCATATTACCTGCACACTGAACACTGAGAGCTAGAGAATCCTTAACAACCAACTCATCAAACCGTTTGGAAAGTAGTATGTTATCTTTGGAAGTAAGAAGGTTCTTGGCCACCACCGCAGCAGTCATATCATTCTTCATCATAAAGTCCCCAACGATAAAAGGACTTGTAGGGGATAAGAAGGATGGGCGCCATATGTTGTCTTGAGAAGGCATGGCTGCCTCTTCACCAAAGTTCAAGTCAAAACGACGGTCAGATGGGCCAGACATTCTCAGAAATGATGAAGGAGAAATAAGGTGTAATAAATCTCTAAAGTAAAGGGAAAATTCCTACAAGCAATAACTCTCTGAATGTACTTTTTGCACACAATTGGTGCCCTTATAAAAGAAAGGGCAACATGGTCGTTGGTTAAAAAATCGAAGAGGCACCATTTTCCACACCCAACATCAGCTCCTTGGGTACCACAGATAACTTTGGCAAAGATCTCTAACAAAGGTTAGACATATAAATTTTGAAGGTCCAGCTACCCTACTATTACTCACAAAGGTAAAGGAACAGCATCACTGCTTGATAACTAGAAAGTCCCAATGTGTGTCAACCTCCGTGCTCCGTGGCAAAACAAACTGGCAAAAATGCCCAACCTTTACTCTCATTTGAGAAAACACTCCCAACAAGATTGCTTGCTCAAAAATCGAAGAGGCACCGCTCTCTGAATCTCGAAAGCCAGACTCCCAACAGGATTACGTGCTCAAAAATCGAAGAGGCACCGCCCTTCGAATCTTGAGAGCCAGATTCCCAACAGGATTACTTTCTCAAAAATCGAAGAGGCACTGCTCTCCGAATCTCGAGAGTCAGACTCCTAACAGGATTGCTTTCTCAAAAATTGAAGAGGCACCGTTCTCCAAATCTCGAGAGCCAAACTCCCAATAGGATTACGTGCTCAAAAATCAAATAGGCACCACCCTCCGAATCTCGAGAGCTAGACTCCCAACAGGATTACTTTCTTAAAAATCGAAAAGACACTGCTCTCCGAATCTCAAGAGTCAGACTCCTAACAGGTTTGCTTTCTCAAAAATCGAAGAGGCACCTCTCTCCGAATCTCGAGAGCCAGACTCCCAACAGGATAACATGCTCAAAAATCGAAAAGGCACTGCCCTCCGAATCTCGAGAGCCAAACTCCCAACAGGATTACTTTCTCAAAAATCAAAGAGACATTGCTCTCCGAATCTCAATAGTCAGACTCCCAACAGGATTGCTTTCTTAAAAATCGAAGAGGCACCGTTCTCTGAATCTCGAGAGCTAGATCTCCGACAAGATTGCTTGTTAAAAAATCAAAGAGGCACCGCTCTCCGAACTTCGAGAGCCAGATTTCTTTGGATAAAGCTTGTCTGCAATCTTCACACGCAACATTAGCTTTCCAGATACCACAGACCACTTTTTCAAAGTGCTCTGACAAAGTTAAAACACATGAAGCTTGCAGCTCCCACTACATTGTTATGACCAAGAAGGGTAAAAGAATATCACTACTACTTGTTGTTAGGGAGACTCCTATATATGTCGACCTCCATCCTCCACAGCCAGGCAGACCTGCAAATAAAAAAAATGCTCAACTTTTCTTCATATCCGAGATGGCACTCTCAGCAGAGTCTCTCGAAATACTCATCTTCTTTTCCTCCCGATAATACCTCTGCAAACAAGCCACATCAAAGCAAGAGTATCTCATATCATCAGGATTAAAAGCAAGAGTATCCCATATCATGCTTTTTCCCTGTCTTTTCCTTTGGCCTTGTTCTTACCTGCAAGACAAGGAAAAAGAGAGCAATCAGTCAACACTTGGAATCAAGCTTCCAGTCAGGAACTGACTGCCGGGAACCCCTTGCCTAATTACTTACCTGGCATTGTTCTCGAGTACTCATCTTCAACATCTTATGCTTCCAGAGAAGATACCACATCTGTCTGAAGAACAGATAGGGCAAGTAAGAATGATATAAGGAAGCATGTGGAGACAAGCATAACAGAACACGTGTCCATACATCCACTACTTTGTCAACAACAAAAGTATCCCATATCATCAGGGTCGAACGTACTATAGATTTGATGAACTTGTTTTGACCCTCAAATTCTTGAGTCAGCCTTATACTCTGGAGCAAACCAGAAAACCCTCCAGCCTAGTTCAAGAATAAGCCTGTGGAAAGTTACTTCTTCAAAAGCAAAAGTATCTCATATCATCTCTTCTCCATTTGCTTCTTCTTATCCTTGTTGCTATTAACGACATAAGGAGAAGGAGAACAATCAACCGGAAGCTGAAGTCGAACCTTCGATCCAGGTTGCTTACTTGGAAGTGTGATTGCTTACCTTGTCTGTTACCTCCTTCGGCAAATCTCCTAGCTCGGTTACTTGGGGGACTCCTACTATAGGGTTTGTATCGCACTTGACCAAGCCTGAAACTACAAGTAAGCTTCAAGTGAAATTGATACATTACCTTGTACATCTTCATCGGTTAAAGATACCACCCCTGGATGGAGGAAAAGTACTTCCAGAGAAGATGCCACATCTACATATGAGACAGATAAGGCAAGTGAAAATGATACCACACTTCGATACTTAGAAGTTTCGTGATTACTCAATGGCTTAAATCTTGCAAGTCCCCAACCGAGGAGCTTCCCTCACTCGGGAACTTAGGGGAGCACTGTTTGTACCATACTTGACCAATCCCGAAACTACTGAGTACCGGTCAACGTTATACCGTCAAGGACCCAGAAGAGTTTCCCTCCAACCAGAAGACCAATCACAGCGCGACACGTGTCGACATCAGAAGCCAATCATAGCGCGACAAATGTCAATATCAGAAGCCAATCACAATACGACACATGTCAATGTCAGAATGAAACTAGAAACTCTCTTCTATAAATAAAAATCATTCTCTCACAATATTTCCTAATGTCATTTGTACTAAATCATTCACTAGTACTTACTAAATGAGAGCTTGAACCTATGTACTTGTGCAAATCCTTCACAATTAATGAGAACTCCTCTACTCCGTGGACGTAGCCAATCTGGGTGAACCACGTACATCTTGTGTTTGCTTCCCTGTCCCTATCCATTTACATACTTATTCACACTAGTGACCGGAGCAATCTAGTGAAGGTCATAAACTTAACATTTTCTGTTGTACCAAAGTCCTCACTGATTTTGTGCATCAACAAGGAACTTTATTAGATTTTTACTAGAAATAGCAATTAGGGGAATTCCTTGTGCTGTGCTCCATATGACTAGATGTTGGTTGATATATGGAATCAATAGCATGTATACGTATAATTAGGTATAATGTGTGATGATGAGACCGCACCATGTAGTAGTGGTACATGGATAATCCTGGTTGGTATATCCGCAATGGGGGACCATACGTATGCTAGGAGTGATCATGCTTGGTATATCTGCAATGGGTGGTCACTACCTATAGTTATATGATACAGTCCTGCTTGGTATATCCGCAATGGGGAACTATTAGGGGTGATCATGCTTGGTATATCCGCGATGGGGAACTATTAGGGGTGATCATGCTTTGTATATCCGCGATAGGTGATCACTGTCTGCATGATGAGATTATGCCTATGGTTCTGCTTGGTATATCCGCGATGGGGGATCATATGTATTCTAGAAGTGATGATGATTAGTTGTACTTGGTACATTTGATAGGCGATCATATTTAGTTTGGTTCGTTTGAGTGGTCCGGAACCCGAGGTTGTTGGATTTCGTAGAGTGGTTTGAAATCCCATTATTTGGAGAAGTAGGCTTGGCCTAATTGTGTTACTCTAGCCTTAGTTTTATATATATTTGTGTCAATGGTTTCGAGAATCTTGTGAATTGAGTTAGAAAAGATGTTGGACGTCTGGGTGACTCCTTGGGGATATTCTACAATTCGATTATGATTTCATAAGGTATGAATTTAGAAGATATGGGAATGATTGTTATTACTTTGATCAAATTAATTAATTAATGTGACTAGAGAATGGTTTTGTGTTTCGTTGGTTCTTAAATATGATGTATGTTGTGAATTGTGATATCATGATGAGACATAATGATTTATATGTAGGATGGAAGAGAAATCATGATTTCATGAGGGTTTATTATGTAGCTTGAGCCCAAGAATTTCATGCTATCAGGTTATATTAAATGATCGAGGAATGTTATGCTTTTCTGCTTGAACTCAGTGGGATAAATGTCTGATTTTGTGAATGGTGAACTACGAATGACTTGATCCCTATTGAGGGTACGTAGGCAGTCTAACGAGGAGGTTAGATGCAGCCATAAAGTTTACGGAAAAAAAAAATTAGTACGCAAATTCGAGGCATGAGTTGAGCTTGGTACATATCTCGGAGACGGGGTATGTTAGATACACGACAATATATTTTATAATCAATGTTTTTTTGGATATTATAAGCTATATAATAAATAGACAATTATTTATACGGTATATAATAAATTTATTCAAATTTGCCTAGGTCCTCGCCTAAGTGTAAAGTCATGTCCATCATCTTTTAAAACTTTGCTTATTATACGGTTAAATAATAGAACGATACAACAAGAAACGGTGCTAAATCATCCTTCAAATAATATTATTGTTCAAACCCTCTTTCGACTATTTTGAGTAGTCCAAATCCTCTTTTGAATATTTCGGTTAGTGCAAATTCTCCTATGAATATTACGGGTAGTTCAAATAATCTTCTTGCAAATCTTGGACTTAGACCTTGAATGAATGTTCACATTTTTTTGGGACCCTAAATTTTTTAAATTTCGCCCCTCCCTCCGAGAATTCCCGGCTTCGCCATTGCAAGTTCTTAATTGATCTTGAGTCTCCTTTAATTTGTTTAATTTAATGTTAAGAAAATAGAAAAATATGCAGAATGTACAAAAAATTATATAGAAAGTGAAAAAAAAAGTGCAAAAATCATTTTCTTGAAAGATAATTGACATGTGGAGGTGATGTTGGAGTTGGATTCAGCAAGGGGATGTGGTAAGGTTGGGTTGAGGAAGATGGAGGTGGTGGCTTTGTTCTTCCAAAGGGGAGAGAAGCCAGACTTAGGGATGAGAGTATGCATAAGAAATATAAGTGATTAATAAGTGATGTAATTTTTAGAAACTAATATAACGAGAAATGAAAGACATTATTATATATACTACTACCATTGACGTAGTCACAATGGTCGTCACCACCATTTTTGTTACCACCACATTTCTATGGTCATAACCGCCACTTCCACTATTATCATCGTTGCTCAACAACCATCGCCATCGTTGCCACCAAACAACCACCCCACCAATGTAGCGAGAACAAGTAGAATATGTTAATCAAGTTATTTTTTTATACAACAATATATTTATACTAAAAGTTAGGAGAATATTTAATTTTATTAAACGCTTACAATCTCAAGCTTTAAATTGAACAAATTATTTTTTCAACAAAAAGAAAAAAGAAATGCTAAAGAGATTATATGATGCACTGTGGCAAATGATACGTACATATTAAATATCAATTAATGAGTTTATCTCATTAGATGTTGATTATATGAATAATTAACTGTATCATATAGTACACCAATGTAATATAAAAATGTGGTCCACCCTAATGTTACTCAAAATGACAATTACAAACAAATCCCAATGCTTATTCAATGTTTTCTGGGTCCCACATCATGCCAGACAGGATAAACATTACCCTATTGAACATTTTTTGACCGGGGCATTATAAAAATTGGAGGTTGTCCGCACAGCCCCAAGAGCTGGAGTGTAGTGCTCTGATGGAGTGTATTTCCTCTCTCTCTCTCTCTCTCTCTCTCTCTCTCTCTCACTCGTCAGAATCGTGGTCTGAAGGTACTTCTCTTTGTCTCTCTCATCGTCTATCATCGTCGATCATTTGCATGTTTGTTTACATTTGTGTGGGTGTTTGGTTTTAATCTTTTTTTTTTTTGTTTTGCAGATGAACAGCAAGAAGGCAGGGGAAGAGATTGTGTCTGAGACATTCACATGGCTGATCGAAAACTTCTCTAAGCTGCAGACCGGCAAGCATTACTCCGACGTTTTCACCATCGCTGGTTTTAAATGGTATTTTTATTATTTTCTCAAGATTTGTTTTATTTTATTTTATCTTTTGTTCTTTTGAGCTCCTCCAAGTCCACAAGAAAATTTTCAACATGTGAAAACAGCTCGATACACTAATTCTCATAATATAAGTGGTTAAATTTTTTTTTCAAAATTTTCAACCACTTGTACTGTGATATAGCGAACAGTGTTTCCATGACACCCAAAAAATCTCTCGAACTCCAAAGATCTTTATTTTTTATGAGTCCTTAGATCAGAGCAGCTTCAGGCTCATATATTATTTTTTAATTAATTTTTATATTTTATTGTTTTGCAAATTTGTTATGGTATTTAGAAACTCCACTGTCATTCCCAATAAAAAAATGAAAGAAAGAAATCGTAATAGGAACAATCTAGAAGCTTCCACTAGTAACCCTATTCACATAGGTAGCCACAAAGAGCCAAACCCTAGTAAAAGACCAATACATGCCCTAAAGTATTAGGATCATGACCTACAACTTTAACATCGTTGTGCCCTTTGGTTTGATAATTTTGATTTGTCAGGAGGCTGCTTATATGGCCGAAGGGCAACAAAGTAAAATCTGAAATGCAGTTCTCCTTGTATTTGTGTGCTCCAAATGCTTCAAATTTGGAACCTGGTTAGGCTAGATCTGCCCATTTCAGCTTGAGTGTGGTCAATCAACTGGACAGCACCAAGACAATCTCAAAGGCTACAAAGGGTATTTCCTTTACTCTTCATGAATCATGTTTCTGTTCTTTCTGTGTGATCTTGTCGTTATGGCAAGCAAAACTTCTTAAATGGAATTTCAATCCTGCTTCTGTTTTTGTTAGTTGTTGATATGTGACACGCATCGTTAACTGTAAAAGTTATGGTGCATATGGGTAGAAAGAGTTAAAACAAGGGATGTGGAGTGAGTTTCTAGTATAAATTGTTTAACGGATCCGTTATCATTTATGTGACACATGCGTCGTTGATTGTAATAAATTGAGGTGCATTTGGATTAAAATGTTTAAAACAAGAGATTCGGAGCGAGTTTCTAGCGTAAATTATTGTTTAACGGATCGTTAGCTCTTTATGTGACAGACGTCGTTAGTTGTAATAAGTTATGATGCATTTGGGTAGAATGATTTAAAACAGAGTGAGTTTCTAGCATAAATTGTTTTATGGATCGTTATCTCTTTATGAGACACACGGTGTTGGTCATAAAAGATTTTAAACAGGGGATTTGGAGTGAGTTTCTAGTATAAATTGTTTAACTGAGCATTATCATTTATGCTCCCTATTAGTCGTCAATAACTAATTAGAATTCCTAAGCTTTGTTGGTGATATTATTTGGTGTATTCTGATCAATTTTGCATTAATATATCTATGGTTGTTAACATTATATGAGATTTTCTATCGCGTTGGGACACCGTTTGCAACTTAGTTTTTATATTTTTCTTTAACTCTCTGTTTTTAACTGTCACGTGGGTGTAGTAAATTTGCCAACTTTAGCTTAACCTTGGTTAATCAACTTGATACCGACAACTCAATCACAGATCCGGCAAACTGTATTGTTTTAATCTTTGCTAATTAGGGCTTATTTTGGGGTTTAGTTTTCTGATATTATTCTTCTCACCAAGGAGGGAAATATATATTGTACAAGATTGATTTACAAGACATCAAATAAAATCAATCCTAATTACATTCTGATTACAAGGACCCAAACAGGTAACTAGGCCAATTACAAAGGTCAACTCTCCAACACTCCCCCTTAAGTTGGTGCATAAATGTCGTTCATGCCCAACTTGATGAGAGAGTTGTAGAATGCTTGACTGGCAACAACTTTAGTTAAGATGTCTGCTAATTGATCCTCTGACTTTACAAACGGGAATTGAAGAATATTCTCATCCAACTTCTCCTTAATGAAGTGTCTGTCAACTTCCACATGTTTCTTGTGATTGTGCTGGATTGGGTTGTGTGAGATATCAATCGTTGCTTTATTATCACAAAACAAATTCGAAGCCGACATTGAAGGACACCCAAGTTCTGCAAGTAACCTCCGAAGCCATAATAATTCACATACTCCTTTTGCCATACCCTTATATTCCACCTCTACACTTGATAAAGCAACCACTTTTTGTTTCTTACTCCGCCAAGTCACAAAATTTCCCCCCACAAATGTAAAGTAACCCGATGTGGATCGTCGATCAGTAATATTCCCTGCCCAATCTGCATCGGTATAACCTTTTATCTGGCAATGACCATTCTTGGAAAACATGATGCCTCTACCAGGAAAGGACTTTAGGTATCGTAGAATGCGTTTAACCACACCCATATGCGTATCACTCGGGGAATGCATAAATTGACTAACAACACTTACTGCATATGCAATATCAGGTCTGGTATGAGATAAATGAATTAACCTCCCAACTAACCTTTGATAACGATCTCGGTTAGTGGGAACTTGATCAGGGTGCACATCAAGATGGTGATTTTGGACAATAGGGGTGTCAACCGGTTTACAATCAAGCATTCCGGTTTCGGCTAACAAATCAAAAACATATTTTCTTTGAGATAGAAATATACCCTGTTTAGATCGAGCTACTTCTATACCCAAGAAATATTTCAATCCACCAAGATCTTTCATCTCGAACTCAACTGCTAAGTAATCTTTCAGCCTTGAGATTTCTTCTTTATCATCACCCATAACAATCACATCATCCACATAAATAATAAGTGTCGTCAATTTACCCATCCGACGTTTCAAGAAAAGTGTATGATCGGAATTGCTCTGCCTGAACCCATACTTGCTCATAGCCGTACGGAACCTACCAAACCATGCCCGAGGTAATTGTTTCAATCCATACAATGCCTTATTCAACTTACACACCATTCCGGGTTGTGAAACTGATGCATAAACAGGTGGAATATCCATATACACTTCTTCTTTAAGATTACCATGTAAGAAAGCATTTTTCACATCAAATTGTTGTAATGGCCAATCCAAGTTAGCCGCCAACGAAACTAACACTCTAACAGTATTAATCTTTGCTCCTTACTTATTACATATTTGCCCCTCCATTTATTACATAATTACATTTGAGTCCCCCGAGTATTTATACAAGGTCTAAATACGGAGGCCCTAAGTATGGTATAAACAAAGTGTAACACCTAATTCAATGTATTGTGCTAAATACAGTAAGGTACATACTGCACTAGGATATGGTACTTTTAGACCAAATATCAATTCATCATTTCCCTCATGAGGATGAATGATTTTTCTTAATGTCTAAATATTAATTAACAACTTGAGTGTTCAACTCATGATCTTCAATCCATATGGTTCTTTAATACCATAAACATCATGGGTAAGATTCGTGTTGGCGTATTGTTCGATCTACAACTCTAGATAGTATTCATTTCAACACTTTATAATCTTTCTAGACTCTTCAGGAGTCTCACTCTGATATCATCAACTCTTGCAAGAGATTTAATATATTGCAACAACATCATAATGATAGTACTCATTAAGGCAATTTATACCATCTATTGGTATTGAGTACATAATTTATGCTTTACCTTTCCAGGGCTTTCTTCAAGCAATCTAAATCCTTCAAGGATTTTCTACACTTCATGACACATTCTCTTTTGGAATTTAGACATAGCAACTTGCTTCCATGTATGCTTGAGGGATTTACTTGTGGAGATATACCTCAGGCATTTCATAAGGCTTTGTGTAATATATAATTCTCCATTTAAATGAACAAGTTTCACAATGAGAAATCATGTTTCCAGGAGTGTATTAGAGTTTCAACTAAGAACCTTGTGTCATATCATTTGAGTGTAGTACACTGTATTACAAATGCTCATATTTAACCTTCTGGGTTCAACATTATCTGGCGATTTGTACAATAGGTCCATTTTTCCATGTTCTTGATAAATTGTAATGGAATTGCTTTTCTTCATTTTTGGCCAATAATTTTGTTTTTTGTCGACGAATAAAAGAACATGGCTCAATATCAACATAGCTCATTGATGAATTTAGTAGCTACTAAAAACAACATTGGTAATCATCAATTCATGGTCCCATAATTCTCATGTGCATGCGCATGCATATGTATAATCATTTCATTACTTTGGATATCCTTGCCTCTTCAGGGGCTGTACATTGTTTCTTGTAGGACAATCATCTCTTATTACATGAATTGTTTGAAAATATGGATCATAACCTCATCTAGAGCGCTATAGAGTTTGTATAGTTAACTCCACTTCTAGGGAGTTAAATCATTGGAACTTACACATCGATCCATCATGCTTCAAGCATGAGATATATTAAAATTGCCATGTTCATGGATTATCCCTTTTGAAACTTGAATCTATGCGGCGACTGTCATGCTTCAGGCATGCAACAGCTCAGTAGTGCTAAGTCTATGGATAGTATGACTGAGACTTTAATCCGTGCGACATCTCTGTAACTTGTAATCAATTAGTAATTTTCATTACCTTTTTCTACATCATGTGAATGATATAAACTGGTAAAGTTTGCTGGGGATATGAGTAGAATTTCCATAATTGAACTTTGGTCTTCCATTCACTCAGTCAGCCACCAATTTTCTCCCTTTGGACTTCTATAAGCTCATCGTTGATCATTCTGCTTCAATCTCTTGCCTAATAGAAGTGATGTGCAACCTTTTGTCCTTAGATGGTCCATCATTTCTCGGTGACTCGTCCATGTTTAGCAGCTTTAGTGTAAAGAGCCAACAGTGTACCAATTATTCTGCGATGTTGGTGACTTGAGACCCAGCTCCAACAACAGTTGAAGATGACTACTTAAGAGCAATGCAAGGTAAGCAATCAAGAAATGTTCTAGGCAGTTGGTTCTTGACCGGATGTTTGATTTCAGGTTCCGATTGATAGCTTTCTTTCTCTTTGCCTTGCAGGTAAGAGTAAAGGCAAAGGAAAAGATAGGGAAAGAACATGATATGAGATACCCTTGCTCTCAACCCTAATGATATGAAATACTTTTTCTCTTGAAGGAAAACAGTAGAAGGATTTAATGCTAATATAAAGCTTCTCGATCAAAAATATTTCTTGCTGAGAAAATGAGTTTGGCATTTCGAGGGACTTGGTTGAAGAGGTATTCTTAGAGAGACGGAAGACTGAATATGTTGAGAGGTTTGGTTGCACATGCATTCTTGGCAAGGAAGATGAGCTAGGCATTTTGGAGGTGTGCCTTACCATGGAGGACAAAGGTCGACATATATAGGGATTTCCCAATAGCAGGTAGTGATGCAGATGTGGCTTTGTCACCCACGCTTGTCGGCAACAGTGGTGTAGTTGGAATAGTGAACTTTACGTGTTTTAAGTTTGCTAGAGATATTTTGATCGAGTTGTCTTTAATATCCGGAAAGCTGAGATTGCGTCTAAGAAATGTTAACGAACTTTATTCAAGAAAATCCAGCTTTTGAAATTCGGAGAGCAGTGCCTTGATTTTAAAAGTGGCTATGTTGCCTCTCTTTTTATAGAGGTATCAATTGTATCCAAAATGCATGCTTTAAAGGTCGCCTACCTGTGAAAATTGTTTCTACTGTATTTATGAGATTTCACTATATCCAATCCTTTTATTTCATCATTTTTTAAAATGGCTTGCCCATCTAACATTTGTTTATAGTTGAGTCTCGGAAGTGATACACACGAGCTGCGTCAAGATAATATATGGCGCCCGTCCTTTTTATCTTCTAATGGCCATTTTACAGTTGGAGACTCTATGATGAGGGATGATATAACGGCTACAATAGTAGCTAGGAACTATCTCACTCCCAAAGATAATAGAATAGTTTCAAAAAGGTCTAATGAATTGGCTGTTCAAGACTCTTTGGTTTTGAGTGTTCAGTGTGTGAGTTATGTATCCAACATAAGCCAACGTCTACTTGCTCGAACTCGCCAAGTTGAAACATTAATGGCTAAGGTGGCAAGTCTTAGACAAGAAATTAAAGGGCTTAAGCACGAGAATAAAGAGTTGCATAAACTTGCAAATATTTACTCAACGAGCATGAAAATAAAGCTCGACCAGCTGCTAGAATCCGAAAGTCGGATTCAAAGTGATCACCAGAGATTCGTGGCTAGATTCTAAAGGTAACTGGTGCCTTCCCCTTATGGTGTTTTGCCAATTATTGGGGCGTTACATGATCAATCTTCAGTGCCTCCCTCTTCTGGGGTACTGCCAAGTACTAAGGCTTCACATAAGCAACCTTTGTGAAGGTCCCCCGTTTGTTGGTTTTTTGTAGTTGTAACTCATGTGTATATATAAAAAAAAAATTCTCCCATTTGATTTTATACATGTCAGAAAGCTTCTACTTTAGCTTGTTATATATGGGAACCCATGGAAAATTCTGATTCCATGAATATGATTCAATGAGCCTTTAAGTATAGATATTTTCTAATATCATATGCTTCCACATGAGTTCTCGAGCATTATGAATTCATGAAAGTATCTCGTGTAAGATGACGCTGGTCACAAAATCGGGTTTTGCTAAGTTCACCATTTTCTTATTCCCAAAAGGAAGAAATTCAGGTATGACAGAAATTACAATAATTAACTCATGCCACATATAATATATGCCCACACAAAATGTTAGAATTTCAAGTTCTTAACATTATTCATATTTTGAACTTCAGACCAAAACATTATTCATTTGTACTTGAAATTTATTTTCAATGTTGACATCATTAGAACCTTTAGGTTCGTATTTTTGGAATTCATACCCATACTTAATTTGTACATGGATTAAGAAACTTATGGTCCTCATTTACATGAAGCAAGGAACTTCTGGCCCTTATTTAATAGTTTGTGGAGTGAGGCACTTATGGTCGTCACTTTATTTTAATTGAGGAACTACTGCTATCTCTATTGGTTAAAAAACTTCAGGTTTTGATTTTTGATCAAGGAACTTCGGGTCTGATGTTTTCATATGATGAGAATCAAGAAACTTCAGGTTTTGATTTGATTAAGGAACTTCGGGTCCTTTAAATACTCATCATAACAAAATGTAATACACTAAATAAATTAAAGCAATAGGCGGTAATTACAGCCATGATAAATAAATTGCTTTTTTTAAGTAAATAAAGTTTGTGACAAGAGCTTTGAACCAACATCATTCACATAAATATCAAAGCTCTAAAGCAAAGGTTATAGATATTGGGCAAATGAACAACTTTCAAGAAGGAAGTATCTCAATCAGAGGTCAGCAAGTTGGAGTTCAAAATTTGTTTTCATGGCTGTCAGATTTTCTGCCAATAATAATAATAATTATATAACCAAAATGTAAATTTACCTTAAGAAAATTAGTCATACAGAGATATGAAAATGAAATGAAAATATTTTCTTATTTGTGAGATTACAGCTGACAAATGTGAAAGGTAGGTAGTGCTTTGCCGGATTTATGGAGTATGCTCTCCACTAACATGAAAGCTTCTCGTGCTGATAATGTGTTGTAAAATCGACAGTATGTGTGCAGTGGAGCATAAAATAAATGAGACACAATATTTAGAAGATTCGGCAAGTGTGCCTAAGTCCTCAGGACAGTAGTAGTACTTTCTTTCATTACGTGAAATAATAGGAGTACAAAGATAACTCTCACTATTTTCTCTCTTCTCTCTAGCTCAGCTCACTGGTATTTTCTTCTATATCTCTCTTCTTCCTCTTCTTCCTCTCATCTCTTCTTTTCTTTATCTCTTTCTTTCTTCCTCCGTATGCTCTCATTTTATAGGCAAAAGATTATTGTTACAAGACTATTGCTTTACAAGCTTTCTTCATATAAATGATAACCCATCTTATTTTTCTTTGGATGAATAGTAACAAACTATTCGTATATGTCATCCACATATTACATTACAACATTTTCAAAATTTTAGTAATTAATTAAATAAGGATTTAAAAGTTTTCTTACAAAAGGATAAATATGTTATTAAATAAGTGAAAAAATATGACATTGGGATGGCAATTTCCGTCCATTTTGTTAGACATAAAGCACGAACGTGGGTGGAGGATGGAGCGGCAATCGTTTTGGTGGTTAGTGAGGGATGGAGCAGTTTTTTTCTTCCTCAACTCTGGGACTCGAGATGATGTGATGGCAGGTCTTTGTGACGGAGATGGTTTCGACTCATTGGGGAGTTTCGGCGGCAAAATGACTTGCTACAGTAGCCGATGTGGTTTAGGGTTTCTTGTGTTGTGTGGTGTGTTTGTGCTGGATTCCAAAGCTTTCTTTGGGCTTTGTAATGTGTATTTTAAGGGTTTGTTTTTTCTTTTGTTCACAACGTATATTTGGACCTTTCATGTGTAATGTTTCTTTGTTGGTAATATATTTGCCTTTTCTGAAGAAAAAATAAATGAACTTTAATGAAAAACTCCTGGTATTGTTCACTTTAACAAAAAATCATATTTTTACACTAAAAAGTTAATCCATGTATTATTCATTTTACCTTTTATTTTATTTTTATCATTAAAATTCAAAACTACCAAATCATATCCATTAGTTTTCTTTAAAAAAAAATAAAAAAAGGACCAGCATGGGACCCCTTTGGACATTGTTTGACTGAGCCATCATATAATTGGAGGTTTTGTCCGCTGAGCCTACTGGGCTGCAGTGTCAGTGTGTGCTCTGCTGGGGAGTGGAGAGTATTTTCCTCTCTCTCTCTCTCTCTCTTTCTCTCCCCCCTCCTCTCTCTCACCGTCGATCATGGTTAGGATTGCTGTGATGGTTGGTGTGATTATTGGGTGACCATTTTTATGGGTTTTATTTATTTGAATTTTTCTGTTTTGTAGATGAAGAGCAAGAACAAGGAAGAAGAAGAGGTGTCTGGGACATTCACATGGGTGATCGAAAACTTCTCTAAGCTCAAGAACGAAAATCATTACTCTGACGTTTTCACCATCGCTGGTTTCAAATGGTAAAATTATTCTCTCATATTTTGTTT
Source organism: Malus domestica (assembly GCF_042453785.1). Taxonomy (NCBI): domain Eukaryota; kingdom Viridiplantae; phylum Streptophyta; class Magnoliopsida; order Rosales; family Rosaceae; genus Malus; species Malus domestica. The sequence goes on along the minus strand of NC_091662.1, from coordinate 32,331,780 downwards.
TGTTTAGGTTTTTTTTTTTAAATTTTTGTTTTTTTGATTGTGAACACTTCAAGATCGCCGTTTTGGTTTGATAATTTTGATTTGGTCAGGAGGATCCTAGCACGGCCGAAGGGCAACGAAGTAAATTCCGAAATGCACTTCTCCATGTACTTGTGTGTCCCAAGTGCTTCAACTCTGGAACCTGGTTGGACTAAATTTGCCCACTTCAGCTTGAGTGTGCTCAATCAACTGGACAGCAACAAGACAATCACAATGGCTACAAAGGGTATAACTTTTACTGTTTCATGTTTATGTTCTTTCTATGTGATCTTGTGGCTTTGGCAATCGAAACTCAGTAAATGGATTTCCTTGTGCTTTCCATCATGATTCTGTTGTTGTTTGTTGTTTGTATGTGACACGCATCGTTCGTTACTTGTAACAAGTTATGGTGGATTTGGATGGAGAGATTTAAAACAAGGGATTTGGATTGCGTTTCTAGTATAAGATTGTAAATTGTTTTGCTGAGCTTTTGTCATCTATACGACATGAGGTGCATTTGGATAGAAAGAGTTAAAACAAAGGTTTTGGAGTGAGTTTGTAGTATAACTTGTTTTAACTGATTGATCTGGCGTGAGTTTCTAGCATAATTGTTTAACTGATAGTGATCACTTATGTGACATGCGTTGTTGGTTGTAATAAGTTATGGTGCATTTGGATTGAATGATTGAAAACAAAGAATTTGTAGTGATTTCTAGGACAAATTGTTTAAATGATCGTTATCTCATTCATGCGACATGCGTTGTTGGTTGTTGGAACAAGTTATGTTGCATTTGGATATAAAGATTTCAAACAAGGTTTTTGGAGTGAGTTTCTAGTATAAATTGAGTAGCTGATCTTTATCAATGAAACCATAATTTTGATTTTCGGATCAGTTAGTTTGGATTTGTCGTCAAGAACTATTTAGAATTTCTCTTCCCTTAAGCTTTGGTGGTGATAATATTACTGGTAGCAGCTTAGTTTTTATTTTTTCTTAAACTTTCTGGTTTTAAAGCTAACGGATTTATGCCTGGGTTATGTACGTTTACACATGGAAGGAAGTCCATCTGCAAATATGTTATTATAATTAGCATGAGTTCTTGATCATTGATTGAGGTCATCTTTGTTGACAATTTGCTTCTGTAGTAAATTCCAAATTGGACTTCCTTTGTTGTTGTTTCCGTATTACCTTTGATGTGCTTTGTGTACCTGATTAAAGTTTTGTATTCCTTTATATTTTTGCTCACAGGCTCTTATAAAGAGTTCAAAGAACACAGTAGTGAATGGGGCTTCAAATCATTCATGCTGCTCAGTGAACTTTATGACAAGACTGCAGGTTATCTCGTGAATGATAAATGCATTGTTGAAGTGAAGGTCCGTATTCCAATAGACCAAAGAGCAAATGGTTTTGCAGAATCTGCACTTATGGAGCCCATAAAGAAAGAGCGTGGTGGGCAGGAACCTTCACATGTGCATTCGGTGCATACTCCAGAATCTTCTCCTACACCTAAGACACCAAGTTCAGAACTGCCGACTCCTTTCCAAGAAACATCAGGTCCTGAACAAGTTTGCACCAAGGCTATTGTTGAAAGCCTTCCTGACCCTTCTCTAGTTAAGGAGCTTGAGGAAATTCCCACCAAACCAACAGGGGAGCTTTTGGAATTTCGTGGGTTGGGACTAATAGAGAAAGCTTTCGTTCCACTGCTGGAGGAAGCTTGTTCATTGCATCCTTCATTGATTGAGTGCGTACGTAAGAAGAATCGTAAAGTTGTAGAATGTGCTTTGACAGCGCTCGGAGGGCTCTTGCATTTTCTTAAAACAACAAAGGTCAAGGATATGAATGGGGATGCCTTTACTCATCTTCGAAGTTTATGGGAGGATGTCGAGATGTTCAGATTTGACTTGGCTTGGCTGGAGCCACATGTTCAATCGGCTTTGGGTATGAAGAAATTTCTGGAAAGGGCAAGGAGAGTGAAGAGGTTGAGAGAAGACGTTGAAGCTTTGGATAATGAGAAGAAGAGGCGGAGTGCTGCCCTTGCTGTCACAGAGGCAGAGCTTGAGGAAGCAAAGAGAGAGTTGGCTAAGGAGGAAGAGGGCTTCAACGAGAAAGATATGGATTCTGAGCTAGGTTGTGGTGAGTTAGTCCTATCATAGAAGTTTCTCTTTGATATGAGTTGTAGGACGGACATATGAGAGAGATAGACATGTATAGTAAGCTAGTTTTGGGAACCGTTTATATATTTCACGGTTTACGACTAGTTTTGTGCACCTTCATCAACTTCCTGGTCTGATCGATTAGGCAGGATGTCCGTGTTGATAGCCTTTGTTCAAGTGAGTTATTTGAATTTACTTTCGTCAAAAATGCATCTTTTACTTTGATATTGATGTAAGAACAAGTTTATAACACCTTATCCAAGAATCAAGGATTCATCCAATTGAATCACAACTAGTTTAAGCTTTGCATTTAAACAGACTTAAGAATCAAACCCTTAGAACATACCTGCATTGTTCGATCCTGATGAAGAAGCCATTGCAGCCTCTGTGTCCGAAACCTTCTCCTCTTTTACGATGACAATAGCTTCTCTAATCAATAGGTCTTAGAACAACACAAGCTGGTATCACAAGAGCAGTGGTTTGAACCATATATATAGTACTCCTCTGTCCATTCCCTATCAAAATTGGACTAGGAGTCAAAGTTATACAAACCATAAAGATTTATGAGACCTTATAAAGTTCCAACACTAAGTTCTTTTCCAAAACCAATTGGAACTTCTCTCAAGACTGCATTCCTTATAAGATTTAGACTTCTTTATAATATCAATTATCCCAAGACTTGTAAGGATCATACTCGTACTCTTACAATTGAAACTTAACATTGTTTCTTAAGATTTCGTACAGTGTTTGAAGTTGCGCCTTTCATATTTCATCGTTTTGTTTTGGATTGAACAGTTAAAATTTGGAATGTTGTGCTCCGTGCTAGAAAGACTTGCTAGACTTTTGTTTCTTCTTTCTTCTGGGTACTGGATTCTTGCTGATTTACTCGTATATGCTGTCTGTGCAAGGATTTATGCCAATAGTTCATTATTTCTATCTTATATCTAAGTCGATTTAGCAATATTTCTCGATTCATTTTTTGGGGACGTGATTCCAGCAAAGTGGAATAGCTAGTTGGTTTATGTAAAGTTTGTTTTTGCAGAGTGGAATTAGCTCTTGGTCTTATTGGTGATTCTCTTTCGCATGTTAGAAGAAGAGGTCTCAAGTTCGAATCTAATATAATCTAGTAGAACAAATATTTTGCATGACCGGACATTTTCTTTTTTATGTCAATATATAGACCAAACAATTGGAAGCTGAAGCTACTTCTGCCAAGGAGAAGTGGACCATCTCAAACTCGACTAGAGATTAATTAGCCCAATAAATTTATGGTTCTTGATTGATGGGTTGAAATTTTTACCCCAATTGCCTGTATAAAAGTAGTAGGGGTTGAGATCCTCTCCGGATCTCTTCCTCCCCAGCCAGGGAATCAAACAATCTTGGCCATTGTAGGGGCGTGTTTTCTGCATTTCCTTTTTCACCTTTTGCTCTGCCCTTCTTAGTTCTATCTGTAAATTCTCTTTATTCAATCTAATAATATCTCATTTAGTTCTTCTCCCCTTTTTTCATTCAATATGTCACTTTACTACTCATCTTCAATGCTTTAAACAATTTGGACTGAAATCTTACATTTGAGCTTAAATATGAGTCCAAATCTCCCCAATACATTGGGGACTTGTGACACGCCCCGATCCCGGTGTCCAAAGGACAACAAGATGGCCACGTGTTGGCCAACACCCGAGGGTGATGCAAGCCATTTATGAATGCATATGCTGAGAACATGAGAAACATGCATATAAATTTTGCAGAAACATGCATGACATAAGCTTACAAAATACAAACCTTACAAAATAATAGTGATAATGCATGACATGTTGAGAGCATATTACTAATTCAGAATACAAGCGGAAGGTATAATAGAAGGTGCTATTACAAGAGATGTCCAACGCAGAAAGGAGGACACAAGCTTACTAATATGGGAATGCCTCGTAGCTCAGATCGTATGCCTCATTCCTAGGTCCTGAGGGGGTGCAAAACAAAACATGAGTAGACCAAGTTTATATATAAGTAATACTAAAATAGTTATTCATTAACGTACTAACCCCCAGTTTAGAAAACTCAATAGCATAATATGTAATAGGTTTTCCGAAAACCCTAGCATGCCATAAAACTTCATAAAACATATATCATATATAGTGTGCTTAGTAGTGGTATCAAAATCGCCTGAAGGCCTTCATTTGCCCGTAGGCCCTGCATCACCCGACCGAAGCCATATATAAATCTTCAATCGCCCGTAGACCCTACATCACCTGACTAAAACCATATATAAATCTTCATTTGCCTGTAAGCCCTACATCACTCGACCGAAGCCATAAATAGATATCATTCGCCCGTATGCCACTATATCACCCGACCGAAGCCATATATAGATATTGTGGAGCCAAAAATAATCACAAGGCGACACGTGAATTTTTGGACAAAAGAGGACAAAAATACCTTTGAGGTACAATGAGATTCCTACGCGCGAGCAACGAGCAATCATCATTCAACCAAATCAAAAGTTCCCAAAATAGGTAACAAATTCAAAGCTATTTCATCCATCCTCATCCTATATTTTCCACAAGGTAATTATTTCATAACCTTCAAAACATCCCATATAAATTACATAAGCCCCAAAATATTTATTCCAAAAATGTGTTGATTAACCAATTAATGGATTAATTGCCTAATTAATCCATTAAATCACACATTAAACCATAAGTTACACCCTATCCCTATAAATAGGCTCTCATTTTCCCCAAAAGATCATTCCAACACTCTTGCTAAAATTCTCTAGAATTCTCAAACACTTTTTCTCTCTAAATTCTAACTTTGGCATTTGAGGTTCTTCGGCCAAAACCCCCCCATTCATCGTGGGCGCATGAGGCTCTTGGCCTTGACCTAAGGTGTTAATTGTTTTGTAGGTGCAATTTTGTCCAAGATCAATGAGGAAGAAATTTGCATCCACAAATTGGTGCTTTCATTGAGAGTTGAGATCCAGACTCGTAGAAGACTCTCGCATAAAAAGGTTTTTCTCTATTTTCTAGTCCATTTGAATATTTTTCATACATTCTTATTATTAGAATTTTTTTATTTGCAAAGGTTCTTTGATAAAATGTATAAGAAAAATATAATGGCTAGAAATTTAGAAAATTCCACAAGTGAAAATTCTAATACTCAAGAAATGGGACTGCGGCGATCCACGAGGCTAAATGTGGTCATAGATGGAGTGGTACCACCACTACGAGGTTCCACCATAGCCCAAGCCGTGCCATCCAAGCTTGCACGGGCCTGAGCCCAAGCCTCGCATTTGTATACATCACGCACTGAGCAGCCTACTCCCGCCGAGTAGCCCACTCCCGTGGTCCAGCCTGCTTCCGACAAGCAGCCCACTCCCGTGACCCAGCCTGCTCCTGCCGAGCAGCCTACTCTCGCGACCCAGCCTGCTCTCGTGGCCCAGCCTACTCCTGCAACCTAGTCTGCTCCCGTGGCTTTCCAAACAGCCTAAGTCGGCCCAAGACTGTCTCAACCATCCGGACCTATCATCGAGCCGGAGGCATTCTCACCATATTTTTTCGCAGATTTGACATTTCCCAACTCAAATCTCGCGCCCGGAGTCTACTACCCTTCCACTGCTCAATGAGGCATATTCCTTCCAAGCTCTTCCAATCTAAGTGGCGAACAACACTTGTCTTGATAAGTCATAAAGTTGACGAGTTCCCTTGCACAACAGACGAGCTTGGTGAACCAGCTTTTACAGTGCACCGAGATGCAACGTGCCCTAGATAAGGTGTCTCGAAGTAGGACAAAGGCAGACAAAGAACCTTTCCAGCAACATCCTGGCAAGCAGCCACTCGACCAGTCATGAACCGAGCGTTCAGGTAGTGTACACTCCCGATTGGACACCCGAGATAGCGTATACTCCCGTCTTAGAGCGAGGAGGAGCGTGCACTCTCGACTAGGCCCACAGATGAGCATATATTCACGATCGGGGTCACACTGAATAGTCAACATGAGCAACCTTTCAAGTGAAGTGTTCATTCACGGCTAAGCTCGCAAGGAGCATCATCCACCTCACATCGGAGTAGGCAGCACGATGGACGGAGATAAGCAGTCACTCAATACGACTCAAGTTTAACCTGCAGCCTACGAAGAATTCGCTTGCCTGCTAAGAACGCACTACACGCACCGCATCCGCGAGCTCCACTACCTCAACAAAGCAAAATTCAGGAAGAAGTAGAGAGACTCTTGACCAAGCAATTGCGTAATTTCCAACGCAACGAGGTCACCGACGAGGCACTACGACGGAACATGACCAACATAAGCAGGTTACCCTTTACGGATGAGATCGAGCAGGCAGAGCCTCCACGCGAGTTCAGCATGCCGCATTTCACATCTTTCAAAAGGGATGAAGACCCGAAGAGACATTAAAACACTACCGAAGCGCAATGATCCTCTATCGAAACAACGATGATTTCATGTGCAAGATATTCGCCACCACTCTACAACGGTGAGGTGCAAGATTGGTTCTACACCATGCCGCCACAATCCATCCGGAATTTCTACGAACTCTCTTTGGTTTTCACCAAAGAATATTCATCCTATCGCTCGATCAAAAAGAAGTCCGACCATTTGTTCGACGTCAAGAAGAACCCAAATGAGTCGTTTCGTGGTTATGTGAGGAGGTTCAAAACAGAGAAGGCAAAGATAGTCGGATGCAACAACTCGATAGCTAAAGTAGCCTTCCATAAAAGACTTCTAGCAGACCACTTGCTCTTCGGAAAATTGATCATGAAAGAAGATCTAACTCTAGCAGACTCCTTCGCTCTGGCAAAGAAGCATGCACTTTAAGACGAGGCTCACCAATGCACATTTAAGAACTTGAAGAAGTACCCGACATCACTTCCCTACTATCCAAACCCAAAGCAACGGATGACTCATTCGCATGTTTGACGATATCTTAAGCAGCAATAAGCTCTATTATCATATGAGAAAAGCTGGGGGCTCGACTACCTGTATTCTACAGTTCGAAAGCTCTTCTCGATGCTATTAGAAATTCAAAAGCTAACTTTGGCAATAGTTGTTGTAACCAGGAAGCTCAAGTTTTACCTTCAAACGCACACAATCATCATCATGACGCATTATTCCGCCGAATCTAGATGCGCGACGATAAAGGCGTAGACCCTGGCGGATGTAAAGTTTTTTTACGAACGCAACAACTCGGCCTAAAAGACATGCCAAGGGCAGATGAACACTGGAAGGAACACTCAGAAGCAAGTTTTATCCTCGTCGCCCCAGAAGATTCTACATAAGAGCAACATGTACCGGCAGTTGAGCACTACCTCCTGCTGCGCGTCACACAGCCCTAACCGACCTTTGCTCAATGATTCAACTCTAGAATGGCCCAATACCAGCAGTTGTGCATCTCTTGCTGCGTGTGACATGGCCTCATCTCCACAGCTCCCTACTGCGCCTTCACGCCGAGCCTACGTGACGCAACAGAGCGACCCAATGATGCCCCGGAAGTAGACAAGCATATTCTAGCCGCGCTTACTCCACCCGATGGAGACTTCTGGCATTTGCATGTCGACGGCACATCCAACTACAAAGGTTCAAGAGCAGATGTGATCCTTGTCACCCCAGGCGGTTCGATGCCCGAGCAGGTGATCATTCTAGGTTTCAAAGCATCTAACAACGAAGCAGAGTATGAAACCCCACTAGCAGGCCTTCGAATGACAAAAGACTTAGCGGTGAAAAAGCTTTCAATTCATTCTGATTCGCAGCTACTCACTAGCCAGATTACTAGGGGCAAAGGCATGATGATCGTGGCAACCGACTATTTCATCAAATAGGTAGAAGCAGAGCCCATGACGACCACGATTCAGACGGACATAGAGCGCTTCATACGGAGGAACATCATTTATCGATTTGGCCCCTTAATCCATTGTCACCGACAACGGCCCACAATTCATGGGCAAAGATTTGGTGAAGTTCTTCCAAAAATATGGCATCAAGCAGCACATGTCTATGCCGAGATACCCTCAAAGCAATGGGCAGGTCGAAGAAAATGATCCTCGACTGCCTCAAGAAATCCCTCACTAATAATAAGGAAAAATGGCCTGACAAACTCCCCATATGTCTATGGGCATATTGCACCACCAAAAGACGAGCAACCGGTGAGACTCCTTTCTTTTTGGCATTTGGTTCGGAAGCAATCATTCATCCCAATGTCATCAAGCCAAGTATCACCGCTCTACTACCAAGCATTGAACAGAACGGTAAAGAGATGGTCACAAGCTTAGATCTGGTAGAGGAAAAGCCCGAGCAGACCAGCACTCGCATTGCAGCCTACCAACATCAGCTCCTCTCCAGCTACAACAAAAGGGCTAAGATCCAGCAGTTCCAGCTCGGAGATCTAGTCCTAAGAAAAGCCTTCATCACTACCCGCAGAGAAGGCTCCAAAAAGATGAATCTCATTTGGGAATGTCTGTACAAGATTAGTAAAGTAGACGGAAAAAGTAATTACACCCTCGCCACCATGAAACGAAAAAAAAAGATCGAAAAGTAGTGGAATGCCTACAATCTGAAGATGTACCATGTGTGACCTCCCACTACATCAAAGCCCAAAGAGAAACTCAACGGGCACCACCTCACAAGCCAAAGACTATCCAGTTGTTATGCAGTTCCTACCTTACATCTAAGTTCTCGTTCGTTTCACTCGTTTTTCAATGAGGAATTCAGAAGCAATCACAATTTGGCTCGACTGCATGCTTACAACAACTTATCACTCCTACACTTCAAGAAAAGACTGCGCCCTTCTTAGGGAATTATCTCAGGAATTGTACCCTCCGAGGGACCAACCATGTTCTCCAGTGTGAGAGGGTAAATCAATTTCCCGACACCCACATGGGTCAACTCTCCAAGACGAGAGGATAAACTTTACACTCTGAATATCCAAACGTGGATAAGCCTAGTTGCCCTAGTATAACTAGATGCACGATGGCTTGCGCCGGGATTCCTAGAAGTAGCCACAATGGTCTTTTTCAAGGCTTAGCTAACTGAAGGATTTTGGGTCTCTTAGCCTAATCTGTGAAGAACCAAGCCCTAGAGACGGAAGGGGCACATTATGCAGTACGCTCTATAGACGGCTGCCTTGGAACCCTAAAACTGCTATCTAGTGCACTAAGATAACCTACGGTTTCCGGAAGACTGCCTACAGCTTGCCCTTCGAGCAGTAAAACCACGCTAAACTTATGCAACCGCACATTCTTGTGAAAGGTTAAACAAGTTAGCGTGCATATACGAAGCGTTATCCACTGCTGATATGCTACGTAGTCGATAAGCTTCACCTCTGCCAAGCGCAGAACAACCTACACCAAGTCCTAAAGTGTTGTGATACTTGCTATGCAACCTACAGAATTGGAGAAAGCCAAGGTTAACAACCTAGTGGTTACGCGGACTTGTCTACTTCTGTAAGTAAGGTATCCGGCTGCCAACCCTATGGCTGACAACTTTGCAAAGTTCTACACCAACACTTATGGCTACATAGGCTACGCGAGCTTGTCTACTTAGCACGCCTGCCACTAGTCTATAAAAGTCTAAAGGTTAGGGCATGAAAAAAAGAAGTGAAGATGAAGATAAGCGAAGGAAACATGTTTATAAACAACTAGCAAAGGCCGAATGAGTTCAAGCAAAATAAGAGCTACAAGGAAAAACAAAGAAAATCTTAAAGGCTACCTAGAAGACTACACTTCAACGGCTTGGACATCCCACGACTACTCGGTCATAACACTTTCAACAGTCACGACACTCTTAGCAGTGGCATCATCCAACGCTTCACCCCTAGCTGCCCCAGCCTAGGCACAAACTTTTCCAACTACTTCACCAATGGAAGCCTCAAAAGTAAAAGCAAGCAAGTCTTCCGGAGAAATAGAGAAGGTCTAAAAAACTCAAGCCCATCATTCTCACCCTTCAACTGTTCATCCTTCTCGAGCAGACCAACACGAACACATTACAGCTCAACCACTTCCTTCTTCAGACTTTTGTTGATCGTCAGTACACCTTGAAGTTCCAATACTTAGGATTCAAGCCTATCGACGATTCTTTTGAAGTGGATCACCTGGTTATAAGCAGCAATCAACTCTTCATCATTTGCATAAGCAGCAGAATGAAGCTAAAAAATAGCGTGCTCAAGATCTTGAATATGAGAAGAATAAGCTTCAGCTGCCACAGCCTTTGCCACCTCATCAGCATCCTTGGTATCCTCTTGGTCAAGGAGCATAGACTCGGCTGCCAGAATAGCCATCTTCTGTATCATTGCAAGTAGAGTAATCTTCCTATACTCGGTCGTATGCTTCGCAAAGGAACTTGGGCAAACAACCTAACGCCATTGACAAACTTGGCACAAGCGTCCATGTCTTCAAGAAGATTTGGTTTCAAAAGCACACAAATCTCAGCAGCCTCCCCAAAAACAGGCTTAGTGGATTTCTCACAGCTACCCATGCAAGCAGTTTTTTTCTTCCCAGCAGACGAATCAATCTTAGCAACAGAGGGAATGGGCCTTAGTGCCACTTTAGCAGTAGAGTCCACCTTATCGCTCTTCGTAATAGCAAGCTTTTCCGAAGAAGAACCGAACTTTGCTCCCAACGAACATCTTAGTGCAGACTTCGGCACTAAAGGCATAACAAGACCTCTACACTGAGCAATACTATCAGCAATCGTACAAGCCATTCTCGACATGGCAGGTGCCACATGCTCAGATCTAGCAGCCTCATTTTCCTTCCCATTGGAAGAAGTCATGTTAATCACAGGATTCTTGGCAATAACCAGACCCATACAAGTAGCGGAGGAAGTCTTCAGTTTTCTCAACCAGCATCTATTAAGCAGGCGGGAAAAATCTCTTCTTTCCACCTTCATTCATAATAGGTTCCACGACAGCGTTCAAACGAACCAATGCATCTGCCTTGATCTTCTTTACCTTCTCTCTCGGGAGCAGCCCACTTTTCTCCTGGCGAAAAGAACTAAGCAACCAACGCCATTCACGGTACTTAGCAGGGAAGCTCAACCTAGCATTCCAACAGGCAGGAGGCCTGCATGCCCAACATTCTAGCAGCTCATAAGGCTCGCAACCTCGTCATTTCTCTCAATCGTCGGCCTGGTCCAGAAGCCCAAAAGACATGAGTCATGCGGTTCACCTAGCACTACATTTCAGAGCTTCAATCTACGGTCCCAACTGCTCAAGTTGCCCATGGCTCTAGCCAAGTTAAGTAGCCTAAAGCAGTGGTCCCTGCCACAACACCTCATCAGCCCATGCCGAGCTGATTCCTGGCCCCTGTCAGCCGACATGCTGCACCATCCCGACAGCTGCCTCACGACAACACTATCCAAGAAGAAGACAAGAAAAATTAAATTTTTCTTACATCGGTGCGACACGGAGAAGACTAAATCAACGAAAGACGGTCTTTTGCACGGGTAAGATGTAGAAGATTGCTAGAGGAGGGGGAACAAATATCCTCTAAGCTCTCTCTCTTGTAGGGTAGAGTAAATCGCTCTCCAAAGTTGATTTAATAACCCACTTAAGGTGGACTTAAATAGACTTTGAGAGAATTTATTTCCCTTTCCTAGAAGGATCTAATTTCCTATTAAAGAGGGAATCTACATCAAAATATGAAGTAGTCCTACGTTTCATAAAGCAAGATGATCTCTACACCTACTGCCCTTTCCTATAAGCAGCCCAACAGGTGTGGGGGCATTTGTGGAGCCAAAAATAATCACAAGGTGACACGTGAATTTTTTGACAAAAAAGGAAAAAAATACCTTTGAGGTACAATAAGATTCCTACGCGCGAGCAGTGGGCAATCATCCTTCAGCCAAATCAAAAGTGCCCAAAATAGGTAACAAATTCAAAGTTATTTCATCCATCCTCATCCTATATTTTCCACAAGATAATTATTTCATAACCTTCAAAACATCCCATATAAATTACATAACCCCCAAAATATTTATTCCAAAAATGTGTTGATTAACCAATTAATGGATTAATTGCCTAAAAGGGATCCTCGGGTACCCTGCACATCAACATGATTTAGGACGTCATAAACTAATTTAGGACGTCGAAAAACCTAAAGGGGAACCTCGGGTACCCTGCACATTGAAAAAGTCATCGGCACCGCAATGGACAGCGGCGAAGCACAGTACCTCCAATGGAGGTGCATCTGTTCCACGCACCGGCCAAGACAGGCACTCACGCACACCCATGCGCTTATTGGAATCTAGGATTCGACCGGGTCAGGTCAAATTTGGGTTCTGGGTTTGGGCTTGGTTCTGGGTTGGGTTTGTTTCTGGGTTAGGCTTGGTTGCATGGCCCAAGATTTAGTTTGGTTAGTAGTTGGGTTCTGGATCCGGGTTTAAGGGTATCGGGTCGAGTTAACCTGGTTTCAGGCCGTGGATTGGCCGATTTCTGGGTAAACCTTCAAACGCTCATAACTTTTTCAATACTCAACCAAATCGAGTGATTCAAAAATGAAAAACATAGTTCTCAAATAGATGAAGAGAATAGTACCTTGCACGACAGTAACTCATCGTGGTCTGGTCGAAAAACGCCTAGAAAGGGACGGTGCTTGCAGGAAAACTTGGAAAAGCTTACTCCGAGCCATATCTACGTTTAACAAGTGTGTACAACTTAAAAGGAGCCTTGATCTAACCTTAAAACACATCCCAAAGGTTTCTAGGAACTTACCCACATCGAAAAAGTCACGAAAGTCGTTGGAGTTCATCGAATGAGAGGTTCATCGTGACTGTCATGATTGAAGTATCAAGTTTTGGCATGGGGTTTCAAGGTCCTACGTCCAAGCAGTGAGTTTTGTGGTTATTGTTGTGTGAGTGAAGCTCAGAGAGAAGATGGAGAGTTTGCAGAGAAGAAAGAGAACTCAGGGGGAGTCTTAAAGGAAAAGGGAGAGAAAGTGATGGGGAGAGAGATAGTGTGTTATAAAGTAAATATCCAAAAAGGAAGGGGGAATCCGGATTGGGTAGAAAGATAAAGGGACAAGAGTCCCAAGTGGGTCCCCTTTGGTTCGCAATTTAAGAATGTATAAAAGGAAACACAAATATTCAAAAACGTTCGACGGTTCGAACGTAGAATCTTCATTATACATCCGATTTCAAATCCATTCACACCTACGCGTTCATGACGATGAGTACGATACGAATAAATTAATTAACTTAAGTCTACACGTTTCGACGAGACGGTCAATGAAAGTCAACTCAAGGGTAATTTGGTAATTTCATAAGTTCGATAATACAAAATATGATAAATCAAGGACAAGGTTTCACAACTTGAAACTCATAGAAGTTTCCGGCTAAAGTAAGGCCAAATTTGGATTCCAATATGAGATTCAAACCCAATATAGAGTTTTTGCCAAATGCCAACTAAGAAAACTAAGATTTGAGTTTTGACTCCAATTATCTAAGATTTGAGTTTTGACTTCAATTATCTTCAATGCACATCCTTTTATTGTTAAGTTGAGTTTTGAGTCTTTTGACCCCAATGTTGGAGGAGGAGAGTGGAGTATGGTCGATGGAACACAATAGTTGGAGGAGAGAGGAGTGGATTCGCAACTATGAGCAATGTCAAGAGCTTATGGGTGACGAAGTGACATTATTACGCTTTAGAATGTGTCTCGTGACCTAAATTGATGGAAATTTGCATATAATTCATTTAAATCTTATAATAGGGAATAAAGTAGTAGGTTTTAATGAGTTCAAGAACTTATTTAAAAAAAAAAAAAGTTTAGAGACTTGATTTTTACCCATGTAATATGTTATATGTTAGGGACCAAATATGCAATTTAATCCAAAAGTTAATTTTGATACTAACTTTACAATTTTTCTTCAATGGTACGTGTAGCACTAAGTGATATGAAGAATGAATGACTGAGTTAAAAAATAGAAGATCCAGCAATTTGTGGCAATCAAATCTAATGACTAATATACATGTAGCATTGAGTGCGACATAGCATTCAAGCCACATAAATTTGACTAGTTTCATGATTTTGCTTTTGGTTCAACTACATTATACACCACAAGGTTTGGGCGCCAATTGCAAAATGAGTCACGAGGTTTCAATTTTTGTATTTTACATAATGTGATTTCTGAATTACACTAATTTAACATCTCTATCAATTTTACAGACTAATTAGACGTTATGTGCTTATGTGGCATAGATTTGACCCACATTTTAAGCACTCGTCGACCTTCAACTTTAATGTTTAATGCTTTACTCTTTTAATCATTTTATGAAATTGACGGTCAACGTGTGCTTAAAATATGAATCCAATATATGATACATCAGAACTTAACATCTAATTAGACATTAAAACTGACGAACATGTTAAATTGGTATAATTCAGAAACTAGTGACTGATCCCAAATTTTTTAGTCTAAATGCAGTTTACTTTTTTTTTTGTTACTTTTTAAGAAAGCGAAAAATGAGGAAACTTTTAGAAGTGTAAACTGGCCTAGATGGACACCATTTGGCAAAACATAGCAACATACGACGGTTTAAAGTTGGACCCAGTAAAAAAGGTAGAAACCGGAACTGAAGTAGTGCGGTCTCTCTCTCTCTCTCTCTCTCTCTCTCTCTCTCTCTCTCTGAAAGTGAAAGTCGCCAACGGAGAAATACCCAGCTCTTAACTGAAAATGCAAAGAGGTGAGTGACAATGGTTTTGCAATTCTTGTTTTCCCACCGAAGCATTCATGCATGTAAATCTGATGCTTAATTTGAATATTTCTGGTCAATATTTTAAATCTTAGCCAAATACCCATCTCAGCACCATGTTCTAGATCTCATTTTCTGTAGATTTCAGCTCGAGTTTTTCCGTGCTCTTTAAATTATGAAACTTTTCAGTAATGTGCAGCGTCGTTTGTGATGTTGTCTTGCAGAGATAAATGTCTGAAGTGAAATTTTTTTTTTTTCTCTGACAAAAAAAGATGATGAAATTGGGGCTTAGAGTTTAGAGAACCATTACAAGAACCCAGAAGTTGAAGGAAGATAAATTAAGGAAAAGGGCTTTACGGGTTTGTCGAAAAAGCGAAAAACTTTGGTATTGTGTTGATTTGTGAACAAGGGTTTGTAATGGAAGGAGGGTCCAGCCAAAACTTCGTTCCTCCTTCAGCTGGGTTTGATAAGTCAAGGGTTTTGGATGTTAGACCTTTGCGTAGTTTGATGCCGGTGTTCCCAGCTGCGTCTCAGGCCCCATCCTTTCCGGGCATGCCTCCCTTTGGCAATACCCCTAATGGGTTTCCTCCGTTTTACCCATTTGGTTTACCGTCAAGCTACCAGGCCTCACCTGATCTAAATAGTGAGATGAGGACGCCAACCGGTCCCATGCCCGCTCCTATCCGGTCATATAGAGCCCCAACCTCATCTGGCGCCGATGACTTTCCAGAGGATTCCAATGGAGATGGGTACTTTGATCCTCATGTAGGTTCTAGTTCGTCTCGAAAGAAGACCACAAAAGCTAGTTCATCTCGGAAGAAGACCAAGAAAAATGGAGATGGTGATTCGTTAACAAACAATGGGTCAGGTGTGACCTTTGTTTCTGCTATGAGTTCATTTCAAATTGAAGATGGTAACAGGGAGTTGGTTAATTATGTGCTCATGAATTTTGATGCACTCCGGAGAAGGATATGCCAGATTGAAGATAACAAGGAATCGAAAACTGGGGTTATTAAGCGTGCAGATTTGAAAGCTGGTGGCATCGTGATGAGCAAAAAGGTTCGGACAAACATGAGGAGGAGAGTTGGGGTTATCCCTGGAGTTGAGATTGGTGATATTTTCTTTTTCCGAATGGAAATGTGTGCGGTCGGATTACATGCTCCATCTATGGCTGGAATTGACTACATGACTGGCAATGGTGATGGTGACAAAGATCCAGTAGCCTTAAGCATTGTTTCTTCAGGGGGCTATGATGATGAGGCAGAGGCTAGCGATGTCTTGATATACAGTGGTCAGGGTGGAAATAGCAATAGCAAAGACAAAGATAGGGAGGTTGCTGATCAGAAGCTTGAAAGGGGTAATCTTGCTCTTCAGAGAAGCTTGCATCATGGAAATGAAGTACGAGTGATTCGGGGCGTGAAAGATGATGTTAGTTCAACAATAAAGATCTATGTCTATGATGGCCTATATAAAGTTCATGAGTCATGGACAGAGAGGGGGAAAGCTGGTTGCAATATATTCAAGTACAAGTTGTTAAGGGTTCCTGGACAGCCTCCAGCTTTTGCAGTTTGGCAAGCTATTCGTAAGTGGAAGGATGGTTTTTCCTCAAGGGCTGGACTTGTTCTTCAAGACCTCACTTCAGGGACTGAACCTGTACCTGTTTCCCTTGTAAATGAGGTTGATAATGAGAAGGCGCTGGTTTCTTTCACTTATTTCCCTACACTCAAATATACTAAATCATTCAGTCTAATGCCACCTTCTTTTGGATGCAATTGCCGCAGTGCATGCCAGCCAGGTGATACGAATTGCTCTTGCATTCAGAAAAATGGAGGTGATTTTCCTTATACTAGCAATGGGATTCTAGTCAGCCGTAAACAATTGTTACATGAATGTGGTCCTACGTGTCCATGCACTCCCAACTGCAAAAACCGAGTATCCCAAACTGGTGTAAAATTGCGGCTGGAAGTGTTTAAGACAAAGGATAGGGGCTGGGGCCTCCGGTCATGGGATTCTATTCGTGCTGGTGCTTTTATTTGTGAGTATGCTGGTGAAGTTATAGATGAAGCAAAGTTAAAACAGAAAGAGGATGGAGGGGAAAATGATGAATATATTTTTGACACAGGCCGTGATTATGAATCATTCAAGTGGAGTTATGAACCTGGATTAATAGAGGAGAGTCCTAATGATGTTGAGGATTATAACATTCCATATCGCCTGATCATAAGTGCCAAGAATGTTGGGAATGTAGGTCGGTTCATTAATCACAGCTGCTCACCAAATGTTTTTTGGCAACCAGTTGTATATGAGCACAACAATCAGTCTTTTGTCCATATTGCTTTTTATGCCATCGGACACATTCCCCCGATGACAGAGTTGACATATGATTATGGGAGTTCAAGCTCTAATGAAGCTGGCAGTAACAGTGGACCCAACAGGAAGAATAAATGCTTATGTGGATCGTCGAAATGCCGGGGTTATTTTGGTTGATCGTGTAGGTTCTAAAACAGGCTGATGCAGTGCCAACAAACATGATCCTGGTTCGAATAACTGGAACTTCATCTTTTTTAAATGTTTTTGAATGTAGCATAGCTGTAGTTTTGTTGTTTTGTCTTTCAATTTCTGGGCGATGGTTTAGGTTCCAACAACAGACTATCATGGTGCGACAAACATGATCCTGGTTAAAGTCTGGAATCTCCATCATGTTATATGCTTTTGAACTTAGCATGACTGTGATTTTGTTTATCTTTCAATCTTTAGGGGAGACATGCCTGCGTACTTTTAAGTTCCCATCTTTTTTTTTCTTATATAAAAACTCTCTGCATGGAAATTCATAAATGCAATCTAGGATATATGTGTAAGAAGATGCTTATGCTACGGATTCATGAAACGTCGTATTTGGAATCTGCTTGAATTTCTAATAAATAATATTATGAGATGCTGTTATAGGATAGTATTGCTCTGTTTTTACTGGGCAAGTCATGTACTTGTGTTAGGAAACAAATAGATGGAATTATAGTTTAGTTACTTCTTGATTGTTCATTGTTAACTTTGCTCTGATCGTAACCCATTTGTTGTACTGAAGTTTGGAGGTCCATGTAGACACAGTTAGACGTTTCCTTACTTATATCATCCTCGTACAACCAGACCCAAAAGTTCTTTTCATGACATATTCAGCTTTAGCTCAACCAAACTAATTGATCTGCCTCTGATTTCTGGCGATGACTCGGGTGAGTCGTGACCAGGCAACTATTCATCAAAGTTTAGTTTGGGCGTTTAGATGTTAGCCCTTCATCAATTTAAGAGATGTGTGGACAGTATACCCCTGGGTTTACACATTTGGTGTGTTATAGTATCCCTAGAGCAGTGATGTATTTATGTTCTGCAGGAGGTTCTAGTTCTATTCTGCAATGATACTATTAGAAGTTTCAAGATTGACCTCGACGACGTTTGGTCATCTTCTAGAGTGGCAGTTGCTAGTTCCTTGGCATTGCCCATAAATGAGGAATGGTTACAATTAGGTGAAGAATGTGTTTCTCAGTCTAGCTTTCGGGGGTAATTGGGCTGGTGTAGTTCCCAGCATAGCGGTTTAGAAATTCTGCAAAAAATATAACATATGCGGTATGTTTTGGAAGAGAGAGAGATGCAGGTTTTTGGAAGTGGAAGTTGATATTTCAAGTCATATCCCAATGTGAGTGTCATTCTCTTGAACATTGTGATGTCACACATCAACTTGCGAGTTCATTGCAATGTTAGACTTTCTTCTCGTTGTCCGTTAGTTAGTATGTTAACTGCTGACATAGCAAGCGTGGGCCTACTTTTGCCCAACTGAATTGAGAAATTAATTAATATTAACAAATTAAGAATGTTTTTGCAGCCTTCGTTATCGTTCCCAAACAAAAAAAAAAAAAACCAAAAACCCTAACAAAACATCCCGAGAAGTGAGAAAGAAGCCTCCATCTGAAATCACATAACGCATGAGTACTGTAGCAGGCTAAAAGAAAATCAGGTAAAAAGTCCTCAAGCGGAGGAATGCACGAATGGTCTTCTCGAGCACGAACCCAGGTGGAAGAGCCGTCACGAATTACGAGAAGGAATTCTCGGGGATAGATTCTTTTTCATTAATTTTAATAATAAAAAATCAGTTTATTAATATTTAATTAATTTCTCAATTCAGTTGACCGAGTGAGTAGGTACATGCCACATCAGTAGTTAACAGACAAATTGACGAAGAAAGAGACGGAGGTTTGACATTGCAACTATTTCGTAAGCTAATGTATGACATTGTAATGTTTGAAAAATGAGGTATGAGTTTATTATTTGATCCAAAGTTGATGTTGTAAAATGTATCCTACCCTTAATAATTTTTCCGAATTTTACTTTCTTGTTTTTCCAATACAACTATATTATTTACCCTAAGTTGGCGAAGAAACTTGGGCTAAGTCAAATAATGTGTTAACCATTTAAATTGGTATCGAACTTGTCATTCAAAAAATCCGAACTTAAAACCTTCTACAAATGAATATAAATACACCACTAGAATGTAGTACTATCATGATCGCAACACCGTAATTACTCACAATACCATCCCTCATTACAAGCAAGCCCTCCTCACACTCAAGAGTTGAAAATAATAACACCGAGGCTGGCGGTACACGGGGCCCTTCACATTCTACTTTCTCAAATCAAACTTGTATAAACCAGCTGCTATCTCAAAACCCAGTGCCGGCGGGGTGGAATTCTCGGAACAATGACGGAGCTTTTGTAAAAGCCTGCATGGCTCAAAGATCTCACCACCTCCATCTTCGTACGACTAGCTGATTTTGATGATTGCGGTCGAGCAACAAATGGACGAAGTAATAACTTCTCAGCAGTTAACCTTTCGCAAGACCTCGTGGTAAGGCAACCCTAACTTCTCAGCAGTTAACCTTTCGCAAGACCTCGTGGTAAGGCAACCCTTAAGAAAATCCCTAACTACACCTGAGATTTTTGCAGGGATTTTGGGACTAGATACGTGATCAAACATTGTAGTGACATCACTACAATCGCCATAATCACTCAAGAGACTTCAAATCGAAAACTTTGCTACAAAAACGACTTGATTAACGTTAAATCCATCATTTTTTATAGTTTGCATCCCCTAAATCATGCTTTTTTCAAACATCAAATCACATTTTAAAAAAGCAGATGCGTTATTAAGCTGTAGTCTTTTCAAGATTTAGGACAAAGAATCATATACTCTATGCAAAAGTCGGGTTTGTTGAAAATACACATAGATTTAAGACAAAACCTACGACAGATGTAAACAAGTCAATACAGAAGCAGCAATCTAAAGCAAAAATTGGCAAAAGTTGGGTTGTTGAAAACAATAACAAGATTACCTTTTCAGATTGAATACATATGAGTGAGATACTTCAAGCCAAAACAGAGACAACATCACATTACCAGCGAACCGAAAGCCAATAGATTAGGAGACTGCTGCAATCTGGAAACACAAGAATGAATTAAAACTATTATTTTGCAGACAGTGAGCCGCTTTCATGAAGGAAGTTGAGGTTCCACGATAAAAGAGTAGCCCAATTACTTACACGCACATGCACGGTTCTTCCTTTCCTTGATGTGGGATTCATGCTCTCAACAACTTAAACAAAAAAGATCATAGCTTTAAGCATCATGAAAAACCATACTCCAAGCATAGCACCAACTATTGCGCGTGCTAGAGAGACAGAGATCAAAGCCTGCAGAATCAAAACTCAGCGGTTTTATTTTAATAAGGAGGTTAACTATATAATTGCCCTCAGAAGTTTAAAAATATCATTTGCACCTTTTACCACCTCTAACTTTCCATTCCTTAAATCATGTTTTAAGAAATGTAGACGAGTATTTACATTTTAGCGACCTTTCGGGATTTAGGACAAACAATTGTTTAATCTTCTTTAAGCAAAGTAGGCAAAAATTAGGGTCGTTGAAACGGAATAGGAAAAAAAAAAAAAAAAAAGTTACTACTAGCTTGCCAAAGAAAGTTAGGATCAAGACCAACCAAAAGCTAGGCGTCCATATGATCCTGCAAAGCCAAAAAAAAGGTCAGTAATTGAGAACACGGGGAAAACTAATCTGGTAGAAGGACAATGCAACAAATTGGAAGATTTAGGATCCAAGCAACGACATGGAATGGAAAAGAAATAATGAACCAACTGCTCCACTTTGAATGCTAAAATTCAATAGTTAGGCAAGACCATAACCGTGCCTGCAATAATAAGACTAACAAAAACTAAACAAACTTCGGATACAAAATTTTGAATCCTTTGTGCAAATCCATGGATTAGTTGGAGAAAATAAAGGAATTAAAAGAAAGCAGATTCGCTTCTATAATCCAACTCTTCTAACTAAACCACCTTTTAATCTAATCTCAGTGATTCTATTTTGAGAAACAAGTAACTATTATTGCATTCAGAAGTCCAAAACTTTGCTACAAAAAAAGACATAACTAAACACCACAATTGATCATTTTTTATCGTTTTCAACCACCAAATATGTAAAATTTTCAACTACTTATACATATGAATTAATATTCATTTTTTCATCAAATCTCAGTGATTAATTTCAAAATGATGGTCGGGGCTCCAACTATAACAGCATTCTGAATTCCAACTACTTCTCTTAGCTACATAATCTTATCATTTTTATGTTTTGCACCTCCTCCTATTTGCTACTTTTCATGATTTAGTTTTCTGCAAAATGTGCTAAATTAACTTGGGATTGTTGAACAAAAGGTTTAGTCCCAACCAAACAAGTATAAACAAGTCAAAAAGTCAGTAACAAAGTATTAGCTAGCGAAAGAAATTAAGTAAGTGGAGAAGTAATGTTAGATTTAGAAATGTCAGGTGAAGGCTGCCCTACAAGTTCATAATCCTTGCAGAAGAAGTTCTGCAGGACGATGCAGTTTATTGCAGCTGACACTGGTGAAATTGCAGACAACAGTGACTTTATTCCAATAAGATAGTGTGGAATACGAATCATACATAACGGTGCCTTCTCTATATCCAAAGAGTGATGAGAGTTGTGGTGATGACAAATAACTGTTTTACCATATGTCAGGATCAAATGCTGAACTAGAAGGAAAGAAACAGAGAAGACCACTGAAATCTGCAAGCCAAACAGAGAAAATGGCACCTACTATACTGCAGATAGAGAGCCACTAAACAAAAGCAGCTACAGAAGGAACAGAGGAAGAACCAAAAGCTTTAAGCTTTAAGCATCACGAAAATATCACAAGTGATCCTCATTTTATCTTTTGAATCAACCAAACCACGTTTAAAAAAGAGGATAAGCATTTAAATTTTAGTAACATTTCAAGATTTAGAACAAATAAGTTTATTTTTTTTGAAGTGAAGAACAAGTAGGTTTATATTCCCCTTCTCTCAGTGAAGTATGCAAAAATTGGAGTAGTTTAAGACTTCGGTAAGACCAGACCAATAACAAACATACACAAGTCAAATACAAGAACTAGAAAGCTAAAGCAAAAATTGGGTTGTTGTAAACACAAACAAGAGTTATGACTAGCTTGCCAAAGGAAATTAGAAGCAAGACCTACCAAAATCTAGGTGTCTATTCGTCCTCTTTTGCAACACTGTATCTAGCCTGCTCTGCAACGTAATCATACTTTCATTCTGTGATAATGAGGCTTCATGTATCTTCTGTTATTCCACAAAATACACTCTTAGTTCCTTGTGTAAAAGTATTCTACATTTGATTCTTGGTAGATAAAGAACTGACTTACAAATTAAAAAAAGTAGAAATTGTTAACCCTTGTACTCAGATTGCTGTTTTTCACTCTTACTGGTGCATAGCATCTCAAATCATCTTTTCAAGCGTAGTCCTATATGATTAATGTGCCTCTGCTTGCTGCCGGCACTTCTCTGCTATCTATAGCCTAAGCAAGCGAAGAATTATAGATAAAAACTACGATGGTAACTTTCACAACAACAACATACTCACCAAAATCATGGGCCTGGATGTAGTTTTGCTGCTTTGAGGTCAATATGGGAAACATCTGCTTCAAATCTAGTAACGCGCCAAAACACAGAATATCAATCAACAATTGGGAAAAAACATAATCACTACAACTAGCCATTCATGGCCATGGCTGCACAATTGCACAATCAGGATTAATAAAAGTAGACAAAATTAGGGAAAAAAACAAACTACAATATCTGTGCAATTCTGTGGTTATAAACTTGAAATAAGATCTACAACAATAAAGATCAGAACACCAGACTTGTACTCACTTGTGACATAACACAGGGCTTCTATAGTCCGGCTGTTATTACTAAACCTACTGGGGGCTGAATTTTCGGAACAACGGTATAGCCCAGAGAAGAATGACATGCTTCGGATGCCTGTGGCTCAGCTATGAATGGATGAAACAACAATTGTTCGGCAGTTAACCTTTCCCAAGAATTGATGGCTAGGCAACACTTGAGAAAATCGTTTGCCGCACTTGAGATTCCGGGAGGAATTTTGGGGGTAATTTCTTGAGAAACCATGTCCAAGAAGTCTTCAAGATCGGAGCCGGGCTTCACATCCCAAGGGGGGCTGCCTGTTAACATCTCAAGAACAATGGCACCAACAGACCAGATATCGGAGGACTGATTTTGCACATTATCCATCAAGGCATCCGGGTCCGTATACCTCGGAGTGCCTCTCCATCCTCCCACATCCTCTTTGGTTCTCTTAGCCAATCCCAAATCTGCGACCTTGGCCACAAACCTTCCAGTATTAGCAACAGGCACAAGCAAAATATTCTCCGGCTTTAAATCGCAGTGGACGTAATCGCACTCGTGAATGTGTATCAACCCTCGGAGAATTGACCTTGTGTAACTTATGACATCGGATTCCGGCAAACCCCGGCCCTTGAATCTCCTGATCAGGCCATCAAGGGTTCCCCCTGCGGCAAATTCGAGCAGCAAATTGTAGACCATCTGATCGCCATCCTCACTGGTTGTGATTTCTTCACCCAAGCAATCAATCACAAAAGCGGAGCCTTTTACGTAGCTGAGAACCTCCGTCTCGTGCTGAATCGACTCGGAATGGGAAAGCTCAGCAGATTTGACAGCCATGACCGGAGGCAGTGGTGGACGATCACTGACAATGGGTTTGTTTTTCTTGGAAAAGGCAAGAAAAACCGACCCGAAACAGCCTTCTCCGATCAAATCTCCTCTCTCCCAGTCCTCGCCGTCGCCCCACAACCTCCCCAGCTCTTCTTCTTCGGCCTTCCTTTTCATGGTTTCGAACTTGTTGCAGAGAATCAGTGGTGAACGGAAACAAGCTAGTGTATGATTGCGTGTGTGTTGGGTGGCTTAGGGTTTTGAAGAGACGTGTAGTCGGTGATAATCTGCCTTCTAACGGTCGTCTAGGTTTTGACTTGAAGCTACCTAGTACCTACAGAGACGACGTGAGTACAAGCAACTAATTTCTTCTTTTTTGCTAGGGCTACTAATTTCTTCTCCCATTTATCATTTTATTTTATTTTATTTTTTGGTAAATTATTTATCTTTTATTTTTTACGGTTTTGTGAAACTAGTAATAATTGACAACCACCTGACGGTAGGAAAAGAGTATTTCAAATAAATAAAATGGAAAATGTAAGGGGAAATTATAACTTTTGTTGAAATTGTAAAAGGTAATTAATTTGTTGAATTTGAAATTATAACTTTTAATTTTTTCCAAGTTCGAATATTCAAATTAATCATGATTTTAGGAATCAGTGTCTTGCCGGAATTTTCGGAACGTAATTCAGTATTCTTACATTTTACAAGTTTTTAGATATTGTCAAGTAGTTTTGTAGAGTTCACTCAATGGTATTTCTTCGTGCACATGGCGGTTTAGCGCATTGACCACAAAAAAAATCATACCCATGCCAATATAGATCATACCTATTCTTTAGGTGTAAGTTCGATCCCAACTAATTTCTCTCTCTCCTAACAAGTAACAATTTTACCCACTAATAATATTGCCAAAAAAATTACGTTATTTCTTCATTTTTGGTATATACTTGTGTGTAAATCTAATTGATTGCACAACATGGATACATATGAGTCAAAATAAAACAGAGAAGTGCTAAATACGTTTTTAGTATTATGGGTGCAACTCAGGCGGGTTGGAAGGTCAACCCAATTCTAACCCAACTTTTACAATTCAAACTCGGGTTCGGGTTGGGTTTCATTCGGGTTTATTAGAGCTCGAGTTTAATTGGGTTGGGTTTGGGTTGCCCAACTTTTTCAAATTTAATCTTATAATAACTTAATTTTCAAGAATTCCTAAAAATAAACCAAGTAGCATCAAATCTAGCTAACTCTAATTTCATAAATCAATCTACTATAAAGCTTTAAGATTTAGAGACTACGAATATGGGCTAACTAATCAAAATCTCTTATTCCCTAGAAGCTTAAGTAATTATAAAGGGTAATTCATTAAAAAAATATTAGAAAGGGCGTTGGTTTTTGGTTTGGCACACTTGGGTGTAGTATGAACATTAATTGATATGGGTTACAATCTGGTTAGATTAAGTTTGGTTAGTGGGGTTAGGTTGGATTGGGGATGGACGGGCAAATGATCAACCCAACTCAACCCAATCAATGAACGGGTTAAAATTGGGTTGGGTTCGGGCGGGTTATAACTAAAAAAATCCTGCTTGTTCGGGTTTAAAGTCGGGTTAAACATGGACAGGTTCGGATTGGCCCAACCCAAGTTGTACCTCTAATTTGTATAACTACCACAAGATATCATTAAACCTCACCCTTACGAACGATCGAACTCCATAGCAAAAGTCTGCCTACATGTTGTGGAGGGAGAGTAGATTGGAATTTCCCGCAGCAGCTAATTTTTAAGCCTGGATAAAACACAATTTCAGTGACTTTTTGTGTATGGACATTTTATATTTTTTTCAAAATAGGCACGTAACAATGCCAACGTAGTGTTACAATGAGCCTTTCTCTTGTGCGTACCAACATCGAACGGCTGTAACGATTCGAGTGTATCGGTAGAATTGGGTCTAAAGACACGTATAATTGACGAGGTTGTGACTCCTTTTCAGCCAACTAAGGATGGGCAATGGTTATGCGGACGAGTAACCACGGTTAATTTACCAATAACCGTTTATGTTAATACCCGCATAACCGTTAACCCGTTGGGTAATTGCCTAAACGGTTATACCCATACTCATAACCGTTTATAAACGGTTAACCATACCCATAACCGCATACTCATTTAACTGTAACCGTTTAATACCCGTTTACCCATTTATCCTTTTTAACCTGTTTATCTTTTTTTTTTACCATTACCCTTTTTTCACCCGTCTACATGTTTTTTAACAACTTGAAAATTAAAAAAAAATTGTCATAATTTTTTTTTTCACAATTAAACACCGTTATAGGTACATTCATCATACATTTCCATATTTTAATTTTGTAAGTCCTTATACCATTCCAATAATTGAAATAATAGTTTACGGACGATATTTTTAACTATTACCAATGAAGGTAAATATAATATTTTCAAAGTATTATTAGGTTACAAAAATTGTTTAGAATACATTTTTGTCAAAGCATTTCTGTCAATTTCACGGTTACCCGCAAGGAATTTAAATTAATTTGGCCAATTCCTTGATGATGAGAATCATCATTCCTGTAGTAGTGTTATTGAGAGAAGGACCGATGAATTCCTTGCTAATTTATTGGATGCTAAGTATTATTGGATCGAAAACATGGTTTGTGTTAGTTTTACATATATAAAATAAATTGGTAAACGGTTACCCGTTTATAACCGTGGTTAATACCCATAACCGCCCATTTAAATTTCACGGGTAAACGATTATACCCATAACTGTTTATTTATCTTAACGGTTACCCATAACCAATGGGTATTTGCCCATCCCTAGTGAGGATACATAGCTTCTGAATTCTCCAAGGAGCATTATTACTCACTGTCATTGCATATGACCGGGTGCTATTAGATGTTTGAGTGTTCAATTCCATCCGCCAAAAAATACAAAGGGGCTCAATAAAGTCAAAAGGACAACAACTAGAGTCTACAACTTAAGTAAAACTTGCTAAATGAGGGAACAAACGTCCCTAAACACGAACAAAAACTCACTTAATACACATGGGCGACACAACCGTATTCCTACGAGTGCTTGAAAAACCCGCCACAACCCCTCCACGCTGCCGCAAAGAAAACGCTCCATGTTGATTTGGCTCAAAACAATATCCAAGGAAATACATGATGCCTATACCTGGTTTTTTTGTTTTCACTCCATACGGGTGTCTCTACAATTCTGCATCTGGCTTTGAAACTCATGAATGAGTAGCATTTCCTATCATACAGCCAGCTGCTCCGAAAGACCACAGAAAATATTCACAAACCATCATGACCAAAGTTCCGTTGTTTGAACAGTTTTAGCCAAGCAGATCTCGAAACAAGTTGGGATTCGGCCTTGTTGGTGTCACGCCCATCTGCCTTACACGTGAATCCTTTTCCAAGGCATCTTTAGGGTTAGGACCCTTATTAATCTGTGTTACCCCACCTTGAGCAGTCCTTGTAGCACTTGATAACTCAGATGTAAGATTAAACTCATCCCTGTTGGTCGGCAAAAGATCCCCAACACTGCTACTGAGCCCACTGACAGGTGTATCTGCATATAATCCCATAAAATCAGGTGTCTTTGCTGTACCATGATTCACATTTGCCGCAACGTCAGTTTGATCAAGAAGCCCTTCTAACTGCTTAAAAGGATCTACAGACGGAGCAGAACTAGTTGAGTCACCCAAGTCAAGCAAGTCTGGAGCTGGTTCATGATTAACTTCAGCGTGTACAACTGCAGCCTTTGGCGCCTGGGACTTCTCTGAAGCATGGCTACCCACCTTAGATGCCTTATGGTTGGCAGAAGATGACCTCTTCTCGGTTTTTGATGAGCCTCCAAACAGAGAAGAGGCAAGCTTCTGCTTTTCTTGAGAAATCTCAACCTGTGGCCGCCTTGAATCATAAGTGTCACGTGCTTTTGAATTTGAAGTGCCCACGCTATCTACTTGTGTGACCCCATTCGTTGTGTTGTGGGAAGTAGAACTTGAAGAGCTCGAGCTCGGTGATGCAGAAGAAGAGTATGTTGGCCTGCCCCATTTTTTTTGTACACCATCAAGTCGTAGCTTAAGTTCCGACGATCCTGCATCTGAGACAGATGGCGATGATGCAGGTTGGCGGGTCTCCCTCGCATAAGATGGTTCTAGCACTGGAACAAGCTCAGTTGAGGAAGCAACTGCAGCTGGGGGAACTCTTGATGACACTACTGGCTTTGGAAGATCATACGCTTCAAACCTAAGACTATGGGTTAAAGCTTCATGGTGATCTTGGTTTCCGAAGTTGCTGACATCTAACACTCCTGAGCGCTCATTCTCGGGAATATAGGGCTGAGCGCCTTTTTCTAGTGCTTCTTGGACATAGCCATTGAGGAATGAAAGGTTTTTATCAATCTGCAAAAGAAGATGAAGATATTAGTACATATATAATTATAAATGTAATCTTTATTTTAGATAAATAAATAACCTCTACAGGAGATGGTGTATATGCAGAGCAGAATCCCAAATCAAATGTTTTCCGGAATAATGGAGAAATATGCAAAACCTTTCAAAAGAACAAAAAGAACACCCACAACTAAAGGGAAGAAATAAGATGCAAGGACTAGGAAGGACAGAAGCCAGCAAACTAACTCCAACACTAAGTTGAAACACTTGCTAGGTATCCAGGTAGTACCAACCAAGTTTCACCCATGTTGGTAAAGTAAGAAATTCTAATCACAAACCGATTGTGAAGTTTTCTTCATTTACACCAAGATCTTTTCCAAAATGTTTTCCAATGTACAGTTTAATAATATTAATTGAGATCATCGCAATTGGGACCTGAAGATGACAGTCTTTATATTGATCCATTCCATACATATACATGAAAATATACATAAATGAAAATGGTAAAGAATGGGGAGCTGATTGCTCGGTGTATAAAAGACATGTGGGGCATATTTGAATAGCAAGCAAGCAAGCAGTCTCATTTGGATCCATGTTCGTTTTTCATAGTTTTTGTATTGTGCGTTACATTCTTCAGAATCTATATATTCTTGTCTAACATGAATAATTCTGCATCATGATTTTTGAGAATGCATCCATGAAACACTACCATATACATCGTCACGATGTGAAAAAGTGAACTACATTTCATCAAGATATTTAAACATGAGAGATATATTGTGACTTGGAAAAGTGTATTATGTCGCATTACAATAAGCTCTGAGAAATACATTTTTATGAGACAAATACATCAGTTCATTTTTCATATACTAACATTACAATAATTAAGGGTTAAATCTAAAAATTCTTACCAAACAAATAATTTAGTACAACAAACCTGAAAATAATGAAAGTTATACAATTTTTTTGAGTTAACTTAGAGACTATCAATGGAATCCTATTTTTACGGTATGTTAATGGACGTTGCAAAATAAAAGAAAATATGTCGATCAGAATCGGACTCTACACATGGAAAAAATCATTTGGCATAACACAGAAAAAGGCTCCACAATCTTAATGTAGGACTGCTGTAATTCTTAATACTTGATAAGACATAAAAGCATAGCACGAGTAGACAATATGACCTCAATGTCTTCACAACTTGCGTCTAGCGGCATTATACTCTCAACAGCAGGAGCATCTAAGCTAATGACAGCTTGCAATTCATATGCACGCTGTTGTAGATCTGTTGAGTGAGAAGCTGATAATTCTTCCACCAAAGACTGACACTGCATGGGAATAAAGATTTTTATCAATCGAAAAGTACCTCCGTGACGAGCCAAAACAAAATGAAAATGACAACACTATAGCTAACCAATGATAGATGAATGTGATCTTGTAAGTTCTGTCCATAGAATTTCAATGTACAACTATTCATATCACTACAACTCTAAAACATATCTCCTAGATTTATCTTCAAACTTTTCCAAGTCCAGCCATCAAATTATAATTTCTTAAAAACAGAGGGAGTACACCATACTTAAAAAGGTCGTACCCAGTGCACAAGGCTCCCGCTTAAACAAGAAAATTTAAATAAATTTAGAAAAGAAAAAAAAACATTGATTAGAAAAGAAAATCCAACACTGATTCAGTTTCTTGTCAGATAGGAAACGTATGACTACATGCATCCTTACATATAATTCCACAGCATGCTACCAAATGAAGATCTACATGAGAAGATGTTTAAATCTAAGCAGACACTATAAGCATGGAAATTGATATTGTAGTAAAAGTGAAGTTAGGATTAAAGAGTTCCTTAAATGCACCTCAGGTAGGATCTCGACTTTTCTCCGAGCGGATATTTCAAATGCATATATTTTCATGATTGCTGTAACAGCATAAGCCTGTAAAAGAAGAACATACTCACTTCAGTTTCAACAAATAAGAAATAAGCATGGATATAAAATAAACACAACATGGATGGTGCATTTTCTATGAATTGAAAGAATTAAAGTTCAACCAGAAAACATACAAGATAGAATATTTTTGCATTTAATTTTTGTTAAAACTTCAAAAAAAGGATAAGATAAAACCAGAAACACCGTTCAGCCCATGAAAATCTAAATAGAGGATTAGAATTACCTTTGCTTATTCTTAATCAAATGGAAAATAAAGAGTTTGTTCCCTACATTGCCTTCTTTATTTTTTTTTTTTCCCAATGATCTCATGTTTCTATAACTACACATGAGGCCCTGCTTATTCAAATGATCTCTGGTTTGGACATGTGAAACAAAGACCTACAGACGCTCTGGTTAGAAGATGTGATTATGAGACAAAGGCTTAAGGCCAAAGGGGTAGAGGAAGGCCTAGGAAGACTTGGAAAGAGACTCTTAAGAAAAGACTTGGACTACTTGGAGCTAACGGAAGACATGACACAAAACTAAGCGCAATGGCCTTCTAGGATTCACAAAGCCGACCCCACTTAGTGGGAAAAGGATTTGTTGTTGTTGTACCTTTTAATCCCAATTCTTAAAAATATACGTGTATATATATATATATATATATATTGTTTTAATTATGATTTGCACCCACATTCTTTTGATTCAATTGTTGTTACCGCTAATAGGCCCCGATGGTAGCCTCCCTTTGAAGGTCCACAAGCATATAGGTCACAGCTTGACTGTTCCAAACCATGCCGTCACAGCTGCACCGTTCCAAACCATGCCAGAGCCCAGTTTTCTTGAGGAAGTTTTTTATGTGCAAAAGATTTATACATACTTTTGGCAGATTGGAGAGTTTTATTCAAGCAATTCTAGCTGATGTAATTTGAGAGTGGATTTCTTGTCCACAATTGTACTTTTGATGGCTTTTTCTTAAATAAATATTTTAGTTTGAGAGAAATCAAAGAAAACAGAATCGCGTTGAGAGTCCGCATCTAGTACTTGTCTGATGAGCTCTGGTATGATATTTATAATCATAGAATCAAAATGCCTAAGCCACTGAGGAAAGACACAAGAACATAAGCAGATGTTTGTACTTCATGCACATGCTAAACATACAAACTTAACATGAAAGACTACAAAGTTGAGGTTCAATGGTTTTTGATAAAGGAAGCCAGCATATCCCATATGCCACTTTAAAGCGCCAATAGTATGTCCAAGTTTAAATCAATAACTAATTCATCTCACTGAGCATTTTGCTTCCCCAGCCAAGTGAAAAACTATAGAATCATCATCCGGTTACCAAATGGAAACCAAAACTCAAAATATGCAGTCATTGAACAATTAGGAATTGGATAGTATTACCAAAAGGCAGTAGAAAAATAAAATTCAAAATCATAAGCAGAAGATGGCTCACAGATCTGTCATAGAAAACTAACTAAAACTCAAAGCAAGTTAATGTTCACATGGAAATAGTTATTGAATTACGAAATCATTCAGTTTCGTAGATGTCAGCAGCTTGCTGCCATGTATAACTTATTCTGAACAATTTAAAAATATATTTTTTTTGCAAAAGGAAATGAAATGGAGTCATAGTCTAATATGCATCTTAAATATTTTGTACCATGACTTAATATCCAAATTTAAGAAGCATGGAAATCCCTTCCATTCAAACTAAAATACAAATTCAGATGATGCAAACTCTAGTTACGAAAATCTGACTTCGAAGAATACCTTGACGGATTCGTCGTTTGAATATGACTCTGCAACATCACATAACTTCCCAGTGATATAGGAAGCAGAATATTTTCCATCAGCAGTTCCATATTCCCCCAAAACCCAACAAATAACCTGAGATCAACTAAAATTAAGACATCGACAGGAAAATTCTTTCTAAAAAATTAACATAAAAGAAGAGAAAAAGTACAGAGGAGTTAATGTACCTGAAGAAATACAGATGGAAGCTTTGGCTCACCAATTATGCGTAAATATGACTCCACCTAAACACAAAGAAGTTTTTTTCTTTACCATACACAATAAGTGAAAAATAAAGGAACTGGTGGATGACAGAGTGCAGAAGCAAGCAATGCACAAATATTGTAAACATGCTACTTTGATATAATTTTCAAATGTTTTTAAAGCTATATAAGGTGAAGAAAAAAGGTGACTGCAGCAAAATATCTTCTCTGCTGAGTTTAATGGGGACTGTTGAACTAATGGCAAACAAATGAAAACTTAGTGATTTAGCAACCCCAAAAAAATTCATCCCAATCAATGAACAAGGCAGTAACAAGTAATGCTTCTTTCCCAATGAGGTAAAGTAAATCTCAAAGAAATATCTACCTCTGCGGCCTTAAAAAAACAGGAGATATGCATCAGACGGGTGAAAAAGGTCAGAATAAAAAAATACATAGGTCCAGTGGTGGTTTTGTAAAACAACCCACCATCGCTCTACGTAATAACTACAACATAGTTCAAAGAACAAACTCTTTGGCAACAAAAATCAGGTTGCCTATTGTTGGCTACAATATACATTATACGAGAAAGTTAGCTAATGCCCCTGAATTGCAGGTTGTGTTCCACATTGCCCCTGAACATAATTTGGTGTTGGTATACACTAATTTCACATTATTTCCCCTTATCAGTTCAGTGGTAGACAAGGAGGTGGTGGTAGTGTGGTGGTAGTGTGGTGGAGACAGATGAAGATTATAAAATAATGGAGAAATGAGAGAAAAAAGAGACGGAAGCTTGAGGGTAAGTTACATAATTTTATGCAAATTAGAACACATGGCCCTTGTGGGTTGATGTATCAAATTTTCTGAATTAACAACGCATCCTTCTAAAATGATGTGTCCATGCTTTCCCATCAATTGTAGATGGTCTGAGTAATTTATGGGACTATTTGAGGAATCTACAATTAAAGGGACAGAGTTTAATGGGAACCTTTGAGATCAAATAAAACTATAGGAGGGCGTATTTTCATTAATATTGAATGAAACAGTTATAAACATAAGTGCAAAATCAAAGTTACATACCGCAGATGATCTCAACTGACTATCTGCAGTATCATCATCCTCTCCAAATCCCTCGGCAATCAACTTCATCAAGTTATGTGCCACCTTAACATTCACTAGATCCCCGGCATGTTCGAAGACTTTATTCATGGTCTGCAGTGAAAACATATCAGACAACGACATTGGATGTTCAATAAGCATTAACAAAATTGCTCCCTAATAGAACTAGAATTTAATTACAGCATGTATTACACTTACCTGGATAAACCATTGATTACTTGGTGCAAATTGCTCTGCAAGCTCCACACATCTAGAAGCTATGTATGCTTTGTAATGGTTGTCATTAATGCTAATCATGTAATCAATCATACGATCCACAATTACTTCCACATTGGAGGACTTGGTCATCTTGTACAATAATTCAAACGTTTTTCGCTTCAGAGTATCATCTGGGTCCTGCATTATGCACATCAAACTTCACTTAACTTAAAAAGTTACAAGCACAACTCTAAAACAGAATACCTAAAACTAAATGAGAATCTCGTACCTCTAAGCAATCAATGACGGCTAGTTGGTGTTGCTCGGCAATCTCTGGACTAATCTTTATCAGTCGACCAAGGGCATCAATGCCCATATATTTCAAATTGTGACTGTCACTCTGTCCACGAAATAACTAACATGAATTGGCGTTTAACCCTCTTAAACATCTAGATGTAGACCATAATTCGCACAAAATTACACTGAAAAAAAAAGATCAAAAAGTTGAAACCTTCAAAAATCTTGAGATGACTTGAGCAGCCTGTTCTAACAACTTAGGATTAGGATATATGGAAGAAACGCAACAAATGCACTCGTAAAGAACAGCATTTCCAATATTACTTGTGGATTCGCTCTTCCGAAATATATCGCCGACTACCATATACATGCTCTCACTTGATTGCTTATCACCACTCCCCAACAATGCCAAAATCTTCAACAACCTAATCTGCATTGTCAAATTCAATCACTAAATTACATCGCTTTACACTTAGGAGAGCTATCATTTCAATTACTTTGTCATACCAAAAAAGATAAATTCACACACAAAGTAGCTCAGCTCCAATCATAGTAAGTAAAACCTGAATAAAGGGCGCCGGAAGCTGATGGTAATCGTAGGCCTTAGGCAACCTGCGCTCGGCGACCTGCTTGAGAATGCTGACAAAGCTGACCACCAAATCCTTATAAGAATTCACATCGATGGTAATGAGATCAAACAGCGGCCAGAGCGTGGCACCCATGACGCCCGGATCGTTATCGCAAAGCCGCTTCCGAAAACTCGACACTAGATGCGAAACAGAGGAGGGCGATTTCTGATAAAACCGGTGAAGCGCCATGATGGCTTTCTTCCTGACAGCCTCCTTGGGATGGGCGAGGAGGTCGACGACCTGGGGCAAAACGGCAGGCACAGTCTCGTCGTTGATGAGCTTGCAAACGGCATTGAGGGCGGCGCAAACGACGAGGTAATTGTCAGACCTGAGATCCTTCTGGATGGTGTTGACGATCAAGATGATCAAATCGTGATCGTCACTGAGGAAGAGGGAAACGGCGAGGTAACCGGTGCGCTTGAGGAGGAGGTTATCGTCGTGAGTCATCTTAACGGCGTGAATGTAGGCGAAGGAGCCGTCGTGGCCGAGCATTTCAACGTAGACGAGGCGGACGATGTACTCCTTCATCTTGCGCTTGGGGATTTCGGGCTCGGAGAGACGTCGTTTAAGGGTTTCGATCTCGAGGAGGACGATGCGCTCCTCCTCCGCCTTAGATCGAGCTTCGCCGATGGACTTGACGAGGTCGAGGAACTCCTTGGATTGGCCGAAGCCGCCCTGGGAGCCCATAGCGAGTTCCCGGCCGATGGTCTTGAGCTGCTCCATTGATGATTGAGGGTTGGAATATTAGGGTTTTGGATGGAGAAATAGGGTTTCAATTTGGGGGAAGTAATCAGTTAATTTCCATTGCAGGAAGAAGGGGAGAGAGAGGGCCTGTGGGTAGATCTGATTCCGGAGAGAGAATGTGTTTGTCATGACTCGTGTGTGTTTATGATTTCAAGGTGGATGGTGAGAGTACGAAAGACGGCAGAGGTGACAAAAAATAGGTTACAGTAATGCTAAGAATTAAAATTATAAATTAAATAATAGGTTACCAATAAAAATGAGTACGCCTATCAACACTTAATAATAAATCAATCATCAATTTATATGTTTTTTAATTTCCAAAATTTAGTCTCCTAGCATTACTCTATAATTAAAACGTATTTTGGTTATGTCTGGAGGTGAAATATTTTAAGTTGTTAAGATTCAAATTAATACAATATTATGGCTAATATGTATTTTGTTTCACATTAAATGTTTGAATTTGACTTATTATGTTCTAACCGCATTTTTAAATAAAATGTCAAATTTTAAACATAAAATTTAAATTTAAAAGCTTATGTGACACTTTAATCTTTGAAGGTTTTATCATTCATCTAATATGTTAAATTACAGAGAAATTGCTAAAAATTACTCATTTTCTTAATCTTATGACTGAAATAGGACAAGCTGCCATGCACACAACATTCACAAAAACGAAATGACGAAAATACCCACATATAAAATGTAAAAGCTAAGCCTAATCTCCGTTCGCTTAGTGTAGATAATATCATTTGTTTAAAAAAAAAATACAATTTCACAAGTGATGTCGTCATGTTTTTTTTATTTTGAAGAAAGAATTGTGAGCTCTGGGTTTTCAGATTTATGAGCATATTATGTGCATATCGTGTCCATATCATTAGAAACAAATGATTTTAATGGGATTTCCAGAATTTAGAGTTAGGTCAAAGATTTGTAAACGACAAATTACAAATCCTTACGTATTTATAAAATCTAGCCCCACATATCTCTCAACGCCATTTATTGCACGATATATGTCTACAACAAAACCGATACACGTTCTAAATATTGCATCAAGAACCCTAATTTCTTACAGTGAAAACAAAAATCTCAAATTAAAAAAATTGAAAGCTCTAATCTGCCCGCGACACTCGAATTTCAAAAAATGATCCATTGCATCAATAGGATGCGCTAAGAAAAGTAATAGAAACGAGAGAGAGAGAGAGAGAGAGAGAGAGAGAGAGAGAGATTGTTCTAGTGGTGGAAGCAAATAGGGAGGCCATGGCTGCGGGGTATGTTTGATGTTCTAGGAATCGAATCGATGTATGTTGGATGTTCCATGTTAGACTTGGAAAGGCTATGGCTGGTCCTTCAAATCCTCGTCAGCTGCTTGTTGCACCTTGGAGCACCTCATAGCAGCAGCACCACCACCACCAGG
This sequence comes from Malus domestica, assembly GCF_042453785.1. Classification (NCBI taxonomy): domain Eukaryota; kingdom Viridiplantae; phylum Streptophyta; class Magnoliopsida; order Rosales; family Rosaceae; genus Malus; species Malus domestica. The sequence goes on along the minus strand of NC_091662.1, from coordinate 32,295,068 downwards.
CATAGTACCTCAAGATGAAGGCGAGTGTGAGCACCACCCACTCCAAGCAGAATATCACCACTTCTCACAAGCCTCCAGCCGTCCAGCGACTCCCCGTCTTCATCTCTCTCTCTCTCTCTCTTTCTCCTCTCCCTTTCTCTCTACAAAATAAAAAATGATGGTTGAAATTTTTGAGTAATCCCTTTATATGAGAGCATAATTAGGTAATTGTACGTTTTAGAAAAATCTTATTTTTGTCCTATTGATGTGGATGGCATGTGCGTACCATGTCTATATTTGGTTTGTCCTATTTCAATTCTAAGATTAAGGGAATGGGTCGTTTTAGGCAATCTCACTAAATTAAATTTTTCATAATTGTAATAAATACTTTTAGAACAAAAAACAATAAAAAATGATAAAAAAATAAAACATTTATTAATCATTTAAAAATAAATTTGGAGTTGCTATCAAATTTTACAGCAACCTCCTTTATTGTCGATCCACGTCATGTCACATAAGAATTTGTTCAGTAAGAAAAATTAATATTGTCTTTCTTACTGTTGTTGTTAACGTGAACTTTTTGACATCTCTCATAAAGATGATCTTAGTTGACTGACCAGTTTTACCCGTCAACAAATTGCATTCCTGGCATCCAATTTCGGGAAAGTTTACTATGAGGAAAATGCTAGGAATAATTTTGTGAAACCATATTTGTGCTGCCTTTCTAAATTGCTAATTGGGAACTATGATTAACACTTCAAAAATTTCATTCTACACTCTTCACGAGTGCATTTTTCTTTCTAATTATAGAAAGTTTGGAGTGCCAAATAATTTTTTTGGAGTGCTAATAACAATTCTAATATAGAGGTGAGACCTATTGCAGCATCGACCCCCTACCCAACTGTATGATACCAGACAACAGTGCTAACCTTAAGGCAAATGTCTCCACTTGGAAACCAAATGCTTTTTTCGTCTCCGCAACTAATGAATCTTCGAAAGCGGAAGCATATCGAGGGGCAGTAAATCCACTTCAAATTACTCTCGACGTGATAAGACTCCTGCACGATTTACTGAAAGCGTAAATGTCATCAGAAACGGCTTAAATGTCCTTAGACTTCGACATGAACTTCCGTTTACGTTGATCACGATCTATTCACGTAGAGTGAGAAACGGCTTAAATGTCATCAGAACTGCAATTGCCTCGACCACATTCAAGATGAAGAATATCATCTGGCTTCCTGCAATCGAAAATTGAAGCGGTTATGTTTCTAAACCATGCGAGCTGTCAGTAAATCCACGATGAAAAGTTGGTCAAGTACGATACCAGGTAGGAGGGCAGCATCCCGACGTTTTTGTGCCCAAGAAAACCTGTTGAGACGAAATCATGATTAACATAAGAAAGGAAGATTTTTGAATTCTTTACGATGAGATCATGCAATACAAATTTCATATCATTGGTAAAGTGTAAGGCTTGTAAACTCGCCTTCACCGAAAAACAAGTATACTATTGAACAGTATCAACAAGAAACATCGTATAACAACATCACGTCAACTCCCAGTTGGCGTACTTACTAGAACGAATATATGGATTTAAGCATCGCCCATAAGTAAAAGAAAGCTAAACTTACAATGCACCACCAGCAGCTGGAGCAATTGCCTTGAACAGTGACATTGCTGTCATAGAAAGTCCATTAGCTGCGCCTCTTTGTTTTTGGTCCTGTTGTTTAATCACGGCCAAGTCACGACACATTTTCTATTGAAGATCAATAATCTCATGACTTGAGACGAGGGGAGAATTTTAAACCAGTTAATTCGAGAAGAAAATTACCACCGCTCTGTTTTGAAGGATGAACATGCCGGTTATAATCGTGATCTAATTGTACACAAAAAATTTAAAAGTTAGAGCACAACACGTACAAGAGAAGATAATTGTAAGCAATTGGAAGCCTTTTGATATCTTTTGTCGGTACCAGCGAGTATTCCCCCGAAAGAAAAGTACATAAAAATTGACAAACTATATATCAATTTCTATGGAGTAGATAAAAGTAGAGTTTTGCTTTCGTAGCTCGTATTATGATTAATACACTAAATGAGGGGCATTCATGCAATGATGCATACAGTGTATTAATTAAAATGAGCTCCAAAATTATGGATGGATGCACATACAGATATGACATTCTTCAGCACAGATGCACAGTTTAACAGCACGAAAAGTGAGAGCCCGGACAACATTGCTATAAACGGGTAACTTGACAACAGGGGTATGGATATAATCTGCACGCGAATGAAAAAACCATGAAGATAAAAATTTGGGGTGTGCTGTCCACACACCCCTTGTTAATTTATGTCCGTTGATCTTCTTCAATTCATCTGATCGACGGCCGAAAACTAAAAAGGTGTGGGAGAAGTAAAAAGGAGTGTGTGGATATCACACCCCTATAATTAATATCAGTCACCAGGAATTAGGTCAAAGGACAATTATTTGCAAAAAGAACTAAAGTGCGGAAGGTAGTATACTGCACAGGGAACAGGAGCGGAAAACTTACCCCTCCAACGCGAGCAATCATAACAGGACCAAGAAGCCTTTCAACATATGGATATAGAGTAATTTGGAAGACAAAAAGACTAAAACCTACAAGTTGATTAAGTTGTCAGCCATTGTTCTGTATATGTAGTTAGTCACATATCGAAACAAGCAGAGACCGCATATAAAGCAAATATCCCAGATATGTTATGCATATCATAATGTGCTTTAGGAACATGTGGAAATATCAAGTGTTACCAGAAATTGCAAGAACTTCACCAACGTCCTCAGTTGTAAAGCTCAAACCCCCAAACTTCCGAGGACTCACGGCCCATAATGAGAATATCTGTTTTAAATGAATCATAAGAAACACATAGTATATCACTTCAAGTAAAAGAGAGGAAAAGGAAAAGGGAAGATGCGGAAAATTGTACTATACCGTGTTAAAATGAAAAAACGCACGGAAGTTACCTCTGCATAAGCCATGTCATGAAGTGAGAAAACACAATAAACAATGATTGAAGACATTAAGGGCCAATTCTTGAAAAGGTTTTCTTTAGGTGTTTGTTCTTCAGTTTTTTGCTTTTCATTTGCATCAGACCCACCAGATGCAGTTTCCAAAGCTTCATAAGAATCATCGTGTAATCTAGCTTTTCCGTTGTGCTGGTGTAAAGTTTCCTGCAACCACCAAAATACGGAAATTTTCTGTTAATGCGTATAGTTTCAAAGAGTACTTAATGTAAACATGTGCTAAAGATGAACCAAGCATTACTAGTTTCTCTCTTCTTGGGAGATTGTCAAGAAGTTATATTCAAATAAAGAGTGAAAGACAAGATGTCTGAAATCTTCTCATTCACGTATAAATAAGTTAAGGCGTGCTAGGATGAATGAGTATAGAACGCACGGAGTATATGATTAGATAATATAATATAAGAATGGAACTTGGTATTAACAGGTACTTTTCATTTAGGAACTGCGTCTATATGTAATGCAGGACAGTAAGGGAGGCCTGCATTCAAGATTTCATGGAGGCATCTATTGAGAAAATTGAGAAAAAAATTATAAGAGGCCAAAAACAGCAATGAGGAAAAAATAAAAGAGATTTATCAGCATAAAGGAATATATACTAAGATATGTACCGGAAGCCAGAAAGAAATAATGGTTACTCCAAACGCTAAAGCCGATATACATAGGCAAGGCAAGAAATACGGAAACCTGCACAAATATTTCACATTATATATGGAACATCATACTGCAACAAATAAATAACACAAAAACTTCAGAAATTTGACAATCCATTGCAGTGTACTTAATAAGTAGCCAAACTTACCTCCCAAATATCGAGTTTTGGGAAAATATACTTGGATATTTGTCTGCTGGCTGCATATTGTTAGGTACATCACATTAATAATCTAGAAGACAAGACGCTAAGTGAGAGAGAGAGAGAGAGAGAGAGAGAGATCAACCAGGAAAAAATAACAAAGAATAGAATAGTTTCTTCTTTAGTGTCCAATAGCTCTGAATAGTCATCATATTATACAGACATGCTAGCGCTGCAATAAGATCGTTTTAGTATCCCACAACCTTAAACTCGCAGGAAACAGCCTTGAAATACTAAAATCATCTGCTACCCCATAATTTTCACGAAGCGTACTCGACAGTGAGCCATTATTTGCTCTATTTAACCTATTCCTTCTAAAACCAACGTTCTCACACTCTAACCCCTGTACTAATTCAGAACCGACTGGGACACCTCACGCTTGCTTTCAGCCTTAAAATTAATTCCCATGTGTTAGTGATACCACATGCGCTTCCCATGATTTTTTCTGCAGCAAGTTGCAGCTTTCGTGAATTATTCATGTATGTGGTTGTATAATGACTGTCGAACATGTAGTGTTAAACATATCTAGTTCTACAAAAGAACATGCATTGAAACATTCTCTGACTTTTCCGAAGTATCATATTTGGAATGGAGCTAGTTATTGTTGTTCTTTTTAGAGGATTAAAGAAATTAAGTTGTCTAGGTAAAGGCACATCAACGATACACCTCTTCCATCATTTGACACATATGGAGTCACAAAAAGTTTCATTGAATGGTCTTGCTAAACAATTAGCACGACAAAATACACGCACACTAAGGGATTTTCTGAAGTGTGGTTCCTAGCGTGAAAGTACACGAGGTAGAATTACCTGGGCCAAGAAACCTCCCAAAGCTGGGCCAATGATCAATCCGATACCCCGGGCTACACTAACCTGATAAAAAAGATGATAACTCTCAATGTTGATGATGTAGAACATTTATTAAAAGAAGCTGCAGAACCCAGAGGCCAATGTGGCTTACTGTTGACATGCTTAAAGCTTGGTGTTCTTCTCGGAAGGCTTCACATGCGTATGCCTGGTCATGCAGTTAAATCATATATTCTAAGTAACGGGGACATTACATACGTGGTTGTACAGGTGCAATGACATCATTAATAATCGTACATGACACGATGTAGTACCTTAATCGGCCCAAGCGAACCATTCAAACTTCCAAGAAGAAACCGTGTACAAATAGCCATCCAATAGTTTACACTGAGTCCAAATAAAGTGTTGAAAATAACCCTGAGCCAGTAAATGGTAAAAATAATTTGTAAATACGCAGAGAAAAGTGTTGAAGAAAACAGCCAGTGTTAATTGCCAAATAATCAAAATGAAACTCAATTGCAGAATAGAAGTTACTAACACTGCAACAGTCCCTATAATTATGACAGGCTTCCGACCATAGCGATCCGCCACCATTCCCCACAAAATTGATGTCAGAACTCTGCCAAGCATAAATGAAGCCCCTTCACAATGTACGGAAGTTCTTAAAGGAGGAACGAAATGGTGAAGAATATGAAAGTTAAGTAGTGACGATCATCAACTCACCTACATATCCAGCATAGTAGCCAATGTCTTCCTCTCTTTTAGCAATATGCAAATCCCTGATCTGCAAAACAATAATTTGGAATCCTGAGATACCAAATCTACTTCAACGGGTTTTGAAGGTTGAATTTTTTTATAAAATTTTAGAAATACAAGTAACAACAGTATTAATAAGTATGCACCCACCATGAAATAAAGGAATGGAAAGAGAGATGATACTGGCAGCGCTGCAAAACGATTAGATCAGGGTTAAACCATTTAAAAAAATTACTCCTCTACTAAACAAGTCACTAGCACGCCAAAAATGGGGAGTGTAGCTACAATGAAGCAACCTAATACCCATAGAACATGGAAAAATAGAAGGAGAGTAGGACTTGGAGGCCAAACATTTTATGCCTACAAAAGGCCAATAATCACACCAGCATGGGTTGAAGATAGAGGTTTGAGATCGTTCTATATTTTAGAGGCATTCTAAACAAATACTAAGTTGAGCTTTAGAGTTATTTTTTGCAGGTCCCCTTCCTCCCTCATCGATGGCAAGCGAAGATGGTGTCTAAACCTTCTCAATAAGTTCAAGATTACTTGTTGATGGAGAATTAGTATCCAAATTTTTCCGCTCCAACAGATAAATAAAATCAGAAGGGAAATTTTTTTTTCTTACCAGATGAAAGAGCAATAAGCCATATAGAAACAAGCATTTTAATAGGAAGACCTCTCTGCAGCTCTTTACGCTGTTCCACTACACAGCCGGGACACTCGTCATAGTAAACCTTCTTCAGCAGCGTCTCTCTGCACTCCTCAGCCATGGTTCGAACGATCAATCGCTTCGAACCCGAAGCCCAGAAAATTGGCTCTCTGAATCTGTTTGATTCTGTTAGAAGCTGACTGAGGAGGAGTAGGAGGAGACGTAAAACTTTTTGTCTTCGTATACGTCAGAATTAATATTAAGATGAAAAGTGAAAAAATATCATGGATTGCTAATCATGTTTTGAGTCGGGGTTGGCTGCTTGGTTTGCAATTGACATCATTGCAAGCGTCAACAGGAGAACACATGTATACCCGCAATTATTGGCCTGTCATGTCAATGAATTAATAAAAACGAAACTAATGAAAAATGTTTGAAAAATTTTAGTTTTAATAAAAAAATAATATTATAAGTTTGTTTAATGATTAGTACAAGACTTATATTAAAGTAGTCCAACTAAAAATGGTTCAACTATAATAAATTATGATTTATCGATTTTATCCTTAAATTTTTTAGGTTGAGTTCCAGATTTTCGTCGTTAATGGAGTTCATCATTGTTTTACAGACCTTCTTCTTTTTCTTTGAAACAAAAATATAGATCCTCATACTATTTAATTTATATTTTGTATTATTTTGTTGAAATGTGATTGTCGTTATTATTCATAGTGTATTCGATGTACTGTTTTTCAATTTTTCTTCGTCAGTGGAGTTCATCATTTGTTTCTCCATAAAATAAATTTGAGATATGCAAGCTATTCAATAATAACAACGGGTCGCTGTTTCTGGACTGTAAAAATAAATTGCTTCTGGATTTTAAGTAACATTATTTCTGGAATCTAAGTTACTGTTTCTAAAATCTAAGTCATTGTTTATGGATCCAAATGAAATAGACACACGATTTCTTAAATGTAAGCTAAAAAAGAAATAGTTAAATTCACTGTATTTGAATTCAAAGCAAAATAAGCACCATGTTTCTTAAATATAATCAATTGATGCATGAAAGAAAAGAAACAGTCAAAGGTTAAAACTAGGGGTGGGTTCAAAAAACCGAAAACCGAAAAAAACCTAAAACCAAACCGAACCGAAACCGAAAAAACCGAACCGAACCGAATTCTTTCGGTTCGGTTCGGTTTTAGTGATCTAGAAACCGAACCAAACCAAACCGAACCGAATTAATTAAATTAATTTTTTTATTTAATTATTTGTTTTGGGTATTATTTTCTAAACCCAATTTGTAAGTTAAAATGTGCTAACCCAATGTGTTGCCAAACTTTAAGCTCAAAATATTAAAAAAAGGCCTATAAAAACTCTAAACCCTAACCTATTATTTCTCCCCCATATAAGGTTCCGGAACCAAACTTCTTCCCGAAGTACCAACATCCATCTCCATAGCACTGTCTACTTCTGCGCCAGCTTTCTTTTCCAAATCTACTCTCATATAACATGTAACATAATCCATAAACATTTATTCCGAGTAGATTACTTGGGTAATTTGTGATGGAAAAGAATCCAACACACACTAAATAAATCCACCCACGCATTACCTTTACTAATCAAGTTGTCAACATGCAGTTACAAGCAAACAACACTGATCTTTGAACAACATCATATAATTTAACTTTTCTAAGTCATTTGTACGATTTTTGTGTGATTTTTGTGTTGTGAGGTTGTTAGTTTGGACTTTGAAAGACTTGATTGATGATTTTAGTTCAACTTTAAATGTTTATTTTCATTGTCTTTGATTCTAGTTAGAATGTTTATATTATGATGGATATGTTAAAATTTAAAATTTCAATGTTTTTCATTTTTTGAAAAAAAATAAAAACAAAAAACTGAAACCGAACCGAAAAAAACCGAAAAAAAATTGAACCGAACCGAACCGAACTGAAATTTTGGTTTGGTTTCGGTTTTGGCAAAAAACCGAACCGATTTAAACCGAACCCACCCCTAGTTAAAACATAGACTGTTTCTGGAATTTGAGTCACTGTTTTTTAAATTTAAGTCAATGTTTCTGGAATTTAAGTCATTGTTTCTGGATTTTGGTTCTTTTCTTTCCAGATATAGTGTTTGTTTGTGCACAGATAAAACAAACATTGTATCTGATTTTTTTTTTTTCCAGAAACAATGTTATGTTTTGGGTTCTCCAGAAACAATTTTATGTTTTGGTTTTTTTTTTTTCAGACACTTTTTCGCCGGTTTCTGCCATTAAACTTCTTTGAACTTATTTCGGCAACTTTGTTACGATGAATGCTTAATTTTTCAACTTTGATCTGAACTTTGATTTGGTTGTTTTTGAAATGGGGGAATTCGATTTGATAAGAAGACAGGGAGTTATTATGGCGGTTTCGTGCTGGGTTGAGGTTGGTGAAGAGTCAGGACGATATCGAATCATTTAGGGGTATTTATTTCGACGACTTTGTTCCGATTAATGCTTCCTTTTCCAACTTTGATTTGAACTTTGATTTGGTTGTTTTTGAAATGGGGGAATTTGATTTGATAAGAAGACAGGGAGTTATTATGGCGGTTTCGTGTTGGGTTGAGGTTGGTGAAGAGTCAGGACGATATCGAATCATTTATGGGTATTTATGAAAGTGTAGATTTGTAGCGGGTTGAGCTTGTAAGTTTGACCATTGGACAATAGTTTTGGATGATTTGTTTATTAAACTTTGAGCCATTTTGATTAAATAACATTTTAGGATGATTTTTGATTAAAATTTATTGGCCCAAACCCTTTTCATTAGAGCTCCTTTAATAAAGAGATGCATAAGTTTTTTTTCTTCTTATATTATTATTTTATTGTCATGAGAAGCCACATGAAAGTGTACCTGTAGGTCTTGTACGTACGAAAGTTGTTATTTTTTTGTCAATATACTGTAAAAGTTGTTTCCTTTTTGTCAAAGTATCTTAGAAATTTTGGAAGCCTATGTCAAATTTGTAAAAGGTCACTCCTTAAAATAGTTTTCCAAAAAAGAGTAAGACATTGTATTAATGCTTGCAAGTAATAGTTTAATCAAAACAAACTTTAGAACTCACTGATTGTAAGTTTACAAATTTCATTAAATAATAAGTAAAAAGAGCTACAACATAACCTCCACTAAATAATAAAAAACACTTCAATCTTAAACAACCAAATATAAGGAAAAAAAGCTTCAAAAACTATAAATTTAAAATTTCACTTGAATATCTAGCATTATTATGTAATAAAACTGAAAAGAAAAATCATTTTTAGGATGTTGTTATTGATATTCTAAATAGCTCATTGTGCACTTCAAATGTTTATATTTGGAAAGAAAAAAGTTACAATACAATGAGATTTTAAAGTGTTAATAAAAAAAACTTTTTTAAAGTGTAACATTTTAAAGTTACAATACAATACATTCAGTCTTCTTGGCGTTACCGTCGGCTTTAGAAAATAAAAAGCACATGGTATTTTTTAATTGAGCCAAATAAAAAAAGTGAGTACCTAAGTGAATTACACCGGCTTCCAAATGTGAAGAGTCCCAACAATTTTTGCCATATATATTTAGGGAATTGATATTGAAACTTCAAAAATTTCATTTTGCACTCCAAACTTTTTATAATTAGAAAGAAAAATACACTCGTAAGGAGTGTCAAATAATATTTTTGAAGTTCTAGTAACAGTTCCATATTTGGGAAGAGGGTTGAATTTCGCCACGTCATCAACAAAGCTCAGTCCAACAACAGTTCCTACTCCGCTAATTACAATCCTAATTGTGTTTTGCTTTCTTTCCTTGTCGTATCAATAACAACAATTGACACAATTATTAGTATTTTATTCTGATATATCTACAACTGATATTTTATTTCTTAGATTGGAAATTTGCAGGTTCATTGGATCTTATATGCTGACTTTTTAATTTTGTTCCAATGATATTTTAATATATATTTTATTGGGAAAAATAATAGACATGTTAATTAACTGAGTAATACTAAGTAAATCACACTTTTAAACCAAATTTGTATACTAATGAATGTGTCACCAATAGGAAATAAACACATTAATCAACACTTAAGTAGTAATCCAATCATCAACAACCACATCATTTGGTTTACAAAATTTTGTTTTAAAATTTAATCTCCTTAGCGTTACTTTAATTGATTTTTTCTTCGGCTTTAGAAAATAAAGAGTGGTATCTTTTGATTGAGCCACATCAAAAAAGTGAGTACCTAAGTATTTTTCTTTTCTACATGAAAACAACTTTTGTAGTACATTTACAAAAAAACATGGTCAGCTTTGGGGGAGGGGGACCGAAAAGTGAATTACACCGGGCTCCAAATGTGAAGAGTCCCAACAATTCAAAAATCTTATTTTATATTCCTTATAAGTGTATTTTTTTTTCTAATTATAAAAAGTTTGGGGTGCAAAATGAGATTTTTGGAGTTTCAATAGCAATTCCCATATATTTGCTTTACAATTAGGTCAATCATTTACTAATAAACGCCAAACTCACTCACTATGTAATGGACAAATTCAAGTTTTTCTCTAATATGTGATTGAGAAAGGAAAAAAAAAAACCCTAAAGTGACATGAAAAGTCCTAGATATACCATATTTTAGGAAACGTGGTATATCTATAAGAAAATGATTTACTAGCACGAGTGTATAGTGTCGCCCACGAATGAAACAAAAACGCGTTCTTATTTTACTGGCATGAGACTTCTCGTGAAGCTGTACTCGTGTCATGTAAGTTGTTATAAAAAAATGTGGGCACTACTTGTATTGGTAGGCTATACTTTATAACAAAAAAGGTGGGCACTAGGCTCTACTAATGTGACAAAAAACGCTAAGTACACTATATTTTGATAGGTGTATCATATTCTCTAATAGAGGTAGTGTTAGGTTTCCAGGCATATTATTGAGATTAATTTAATTTGAATAATTAAATACATAGCAAAAAAATAAATAACATACAATATGTTATCCCAATTATATATTTGGTTGGTTGTATTTGATAAAACAACAAATAAAGAAGGGCCACGTGCATGCTGCTTGATTGGATCATCCCCATGCTTGCAATCTTCATCTTCATGATTGATCACGCAATGCTCCCCAAGTGTTGAGCCTCTAGGCGTATCCACACTGATAAAACTAGCAATGGATAATGGAATGATTGATTTGAGGCGTTAGCAATATCTCTCATGTAGATCAATGTAGGATGGACGACACACAATGTGTTTTTATTTTAGGGCTTTTCTCTCTTTTCACTGAGGGGATAAAACTTAACAACTTTTGCATTGCATATAAGAGAGAAAACCTAAGTAGTATATATACTCCTTGCCGTCCCTTTTAGCCGCACCCTAAAATTACGTCGACGCTTTCACATATTATGGGTTCCGAAGAAGGAGGAATCCTTAGATTTACCACTGCTTAACTTTCAAATTGTCTATGTCCATCAAATGAAATATATTTCCACCTTTCTTTGAAACAATGGGCGCTTTTGATTTTGTAGGTGCTTGAAACAATTTTGTGACAGGCCTCGAAGGGTGGGGACATCCCAAGTATCCGCTTGGAATCATGTCTTCTTAGGGTGCAGCGAACAAATAAGAATTGAAAAACTCGGTATTAAATATATGACATCACAAACTTGGAATAAAAAAATAAAAAAAGAGCAATGATATGCAGTAAACAAAAAGAAATTTCATATTGTAAAAAAACGTGATCACCTCATCTACATTTTTTTTAAACAAGCTGACATTAAATTTATGAATGATAAGGAGCAAATCAAAGACGGATGTTTTAAACTTTCTTACTAAGAGAGAGAACACAAAGATGAGCAAAAAAGAGTTATGACAGTAAGTAGTAAACAATATTTAAAAAATTTATATCATAAAAAACTTGATAGCCTTTTATACAACAACAATAAAGCCTTATTCTACTAAGTGAGTCGCACTTGAACGCCTTAAATAATTCACTATAATATATTATTATCTAATGACATCTTAAAAATGAAAGTAAAATATAAAATCTATATCATAGAATGAAAACAAAGCGGATTCGAGCACGAATAGGGGCGATAACCGAACTGTAATCTTATTATATATACCTGAAATATTTTAATATTTGTCAAATTCTCGTTAAATTTTTTTGTCCGTTTACAGATGCATGGGAACGAACGAATTTAAGATGTTTAAAATTCATACTCGACTTGTTGCCAAGATTGGCAAGTCCAAACAATTTTCAACCTTATTGCTCATATTAAGAGGAAATCATCTCAAATCAACCTAGATTGGATTCTCAGGTTGCAAGTAGAACTCTTGAACTTTCCAGAGCAATGTGGAACTAACCGATGTTGGTGGCAACAACCATTTTGCATCTTCGAACAGTTATCGTAAAGTTTGCGTATAAAGTTGTTCATACCATCGTGAACGTTCGATAAGAAATTCATGGACGATGACAATCTCAGTAGTTTTTGTTGGTAGCTCTGTGTCCCTCCCTATATTAAGTTGTTAATTAATTAAACATTCCATTCATTTCTTAGTATTTAGTACATTACTTTGAAACTGGTTCTGGACAAGACTTGTTTATATAATCGTTGTAGTTTCAGTCCAACACTCAAAAGGGATTAGAAGATTACACATTTTTTATCGCCGAGAGTCCATGAACTCGTTTGGAAGTGCATTTTAAAATGGATGAACACATTTTTTGTGAAAATGTTTTTGAAACCAGTTAAAATGCAACTGAATCCTGAAAAAGTATTTGAAATGCTTCCTGCAAGAAGCATACGATTGGTACTTCTGGTAAGAAGCACTTCAAAGGCTTTTCGAATCCAATTTTTTTTCTCTAAAGACGTTTTCATTCATTTTAAAAACAATTCCTTTCTAGCTTTCACGATTTTATCCTATTTCCAAGTTTTCCAACTTTCCCTCTACTTCTCTCTTCCCTCAAACCTCGCTCTTCTGATTCATACACTCACGCATCCACTCTTTCATTTTATTCTCCAGGTTTGGTGCCGGATACATCCTACACAATTGCCAGGACATTTCAGACCCCGAAACCAAAACGACGAGCTGTTTTCGGATTTCTGTTCAAAACAAGAACCAAATACAATGTTGGGGAATTTAGTCATATAAAGTGCCACGCCGATTCGGGTCTTCTTGATTGCTTTCTGTTTACATGTGCAGGAATGGTTCCTTGTGTGGCAATTCAAGTCTTTTTTTGCATACCATAAGAATGTTGATCGTTTTAATCTTCAATCTCAACAGAAGGCCAAAATATGTAAGTACACTCTCGAAATTGATAAGACTTTGAGCAAGCCGAATACACTCAAAATCGCTCGATTGCAACCTTAATATCTCACTGAATTGCAAAATCGCTATATATAATTTTTCCGAAAAGGATTATTCGATCACATATAACACCAATGCCAAGAATCTTTACCCTTACAATAATGAAGATCATATCTAATATTCCTAATAAGCTATATCCTTGCAACAGAGTGTGAACAACCATATTGCATACAATGATCTGCCCGTAATTATGTTGAGAGAGTTTCCTTATTTCCTTAGGTTCGGCATGAAATTCCATTTCTGTTTACATTGATCTCGATCTATTCATGTAGAGTAAGAAATGGCTTAAATGTCATCAGAACGGCGATTGCCTCAACCACATTCAAGATGAAGAAGATCATCTGGCTTCCTGCAATCGAAAATTGAAACGGTTATGTTCCTAAACCGTGCGAGCTGTCAGTAAATCCAGGATGAAAAGTTGGTTAAGTATGATACCAGGTAGGATAGCAGCATCCCGGCGTTTTTGTGCCCAAGAAAACCTGTTGAGACGAAACCATGATTAATATAGGAAAGGAAGAATTTTGAATTCTTTACTATGAGATCATGCAACACAAGTGCACCGAAAAAAGTACACTAATTGTAAGGCTTGTAAACTCGCCTTCTCCGATTTACAATGTGCAATACTACTAGCAATCTACGGACCTTATGCAGAAAAAACCGTACGTAAAAGATATACACAAACTTATGCAATTGAACAGTATCAACAAGAAACATCGTATAACAAAAATCACTTCAGCTCCCAGTTGGCGTACTTACTGGAACAAATATATGGATTCAAGCATCACCTATAAGTAAAGGAAAGCTAAACTTACAATGCACCACCAGCTGCTGGACCAATTGCCTTGAACAGAGACATTGCCGTCATCGCAATTCCATTCGCTGCGCCTCTTTGTTTTTGGTCCTGTTGTTCAATCACAGTTAAGTTATGACACATTCTTTTTTGAAGATCAATAATCTCATGACTCAGAGAAGAGGAAAATTTTAAACCAGTTAATTCGAGAATAAAATTACCACAGCTCTGTTTTGAAGGATGAACAGGCCAGTTACAATCGTGATCTAATTGTGCACAAAAAATTTAGAAGTTAGAGCACAAAACGTGTAAGAGAAGATAATGCATGGTAAGCAATTGAGAAGCGTCTCGATATCTTTCGTCGGTACCAGAGAGTATTCCCTCGAAAGAAAAGGAAATAAAAATTGACAAACTATCAATTTCGATGGAGTAGATAAAAGTAGAGTTCTGTTTTCGTAGCTTGTATTATGATTATGTTTCTTGTAAAACATTTCATATCAGCTTCTCATAATTAATGATACGTCAGTAATGCAATGGTGCATACAGTGTGTTAGTTAAAATGAGCTTTAGAGTCATGGATGCACATACAGATAAGACATTCTTCACCACAGATGCACAGTTTAACAGCACGGAAAGGGCGAGCCCGGACAACATTGCTATAAACGGGTAACTTGACAACAGAGGTATGGATATAATCTGCACACGAATCGTGAGTGAAAAGATTAACGAAGATTAAAATTAATATCGTTCACCAGGAATTAGGTCAAAGGACAATTATTTGCAAGAACTAAAATGCAGAAGGTACTATAATGCACAGGGAGAAGGAGCGGAAAACTTACCCCTCCAACACGAGCAATCATAACAGGACCAAGCAGCCTTTCAAAATATGGATATAGAGTAATTTGGAAGACAAAAAGACCAAAACCTACAAGTTGATTAAGTTATCATCCCTTATTCTGCATATGTAGTATAAATCGAAACAGACAGAGACTGCATATAAAGCAAGGGTAGTGCTATTCACACACCCCATTTTGCTTCACACACACTCTTGTTCATTTTTGTCCGTTGATTTTCTTCCATTCACACGATCCAATAGCCAAAAATTAAGAGAGGTGTGTGAGAGGTAAAAATGGGTGCATGGATAGCACCACCCTAAAGAAAATATCCCAGGTATGTTATGCAGATCATAATGTGTTTACCAGAAATTGCAAGAACTTCACCAACGTCCTCGGTTGTAAAGCTCAAACCCCCTAACTTTCGAGGACTCACAGCCCATAATGAGAATATCTGTTTTGAACGAATCATAAGAAACACACAGTACATAACTTCCAGTAAAAGAGAGCAAAAGGAAAAGGGAAGATTTTGCAAATTATACCACACTGTGTTAAGAGAAGTTACCTCTGTATAAGCCATGTCATGAAGTGAGAAAACACAGTAAACAATGATTGAAGACATTAAGGGCCAATTCTTGAAGAGGTTTTCTTTAGGTGTTTGTTCTTCAGTTTTTTGCTTTTCATTTGCATCAGACCCACCATTGGCAGCTTCCAAAGCTTCATAAGAATCATCGTCTAATCTAGCTTTTCCGTTGTGCTTGTGTAAAGTTTCCTGCAACCATCAAGATACGGAAGTTTTCTGTTAATACGTATAGTTTCAAAGAGTACTTAATGTAAACGTGTGCTAAAAATGAACCAAGCATTACTAGTTTCTCTTTTCTTGGGGGATCCTCAAGTTAAATTCAAATAAAGAGTGAAAGGGTACGAAAAGCAAGTACGAAATATAAAGGACAAGATGTCTGAAATCTTCTCATTCACGTAAAAATAAGTTGAGGCATGCTAGGATGAATGAGTGTCGAACACATGGAGTATATGATTAGATAATATAAGAACGGAACTTGGTATGAACAGGTACTTTTCATTTAGGACCTGCGTCTATATGTAATGCAGGACAGTAAGGGAGGCCTGCATTCAAGATTTCATGGAGGCTACGTGATGAGAAATTTAGGCTAACAAGTACAAAAACAAAAATGAGAAAATAAGCAAGTTACGTTTTTTTTGTTTTGGGTCCAAAAAGCAAGTTATGTCTGTGATAAGCTAAAAAATATAGGAGGCCAAAAACAACAATGAGAAAAAGTAAAAGAGATTCATCAACATAAAGGAATATATACTAAGATATGTACCGGAAGCCAGAAAGAAGCAATGGTTACTCCAAATGCAAAAACCGATATACATAGGCAAGGCAAGAAGTACGGAAACCTGCAGAAGAATTTCACGTTTTGGAACATCATTGTGGAACAAATAAATAATAAGAAAACTGCTGAAACTTGACAATCCCACTGCAGTATACTTAAATAAGTAGCCAAACTTACCTCCCAAATATAGAGCTTTGGGAAAATATACTTGGATATTTGTCTGCTGGCTGCATAAAATTTGTTAGGAACATCCAATTTATAATCTAAAAGACAAAACGCCAAGCGAACGAGAGAGAGAGAGAGAGAGAGAGAGAGAGAGAGAGAGAGAGATCAACCAGGAAAACATAACAAAGAAACAGAATAAATTCTTCTTTAGTGTCCAATAGCTCGGAACAGTCATCATATTATAGACATGCTGGCGCAGGATAAGACCATTTCGGTATCCCAAAACCTGAAACTCGCAGGAAACAGCCTTAAAAATTACTAAAATCATCTGCTAACCCATGATTTTCACTAAGTGTACCCGACAGTGAGCCATTATTTGCTCTATTTAGCCTATTCCTTCGAAAACCAACCTTCTTGCACTCTAACCCCAGTACTAATTCAGAACCACTGTGATACCTCAGGCTTGCTTTAAGCCTTAAAATTAATTCCCAAGTGTTAGTGATACCATGTGCGCTTAAATGATCTGATCCCCACGATTTTCACTGCAGCAAGTTGCACAGCTTTCGTAACCATGTAGATTATTCATGTATGTGAAAAAATGGTTGTATAACTATTCATGTGAGGTTGCTCTAGTGCTATGATGACGGTTGATCATTTAGTCTTAAACATATCCAGTTCTTGAGACTTGAAAACCCCACAAAAGAACATACGTTGAAACATTCTCTGACTTGTCCGAAGTATCATATTTGGAATGGGATCTACCAAAACACAATCTGCTGTTATCGTTCCTTTTAGAGGCTTAAAGAAATTAAATTGTCTAGGTAAAGACACATGAACGAAACATCTCTTCCATCATTTAACATGTACAGAGTCACAAAAAGTACCATTGAATGGTCTTACTAAACAATTAGCACGACAAATACACGCACATCTGAGGGATTTTCTGAAGTGTGGTTCCTAGCATGAAAGTACTATAAGTAGAATTACCTGGGCCAAGAAACCTCCCAAGGCTGGGCCAATGATCAATCCAATACCCCAGGCTACACTAACCTGAAAAAAGATGATAACTCTCAATGTTGATGATGTAGAATATTTATTATAAGAACTTGCAGAATCGAGAGGTCAATGTGGCTTACTGTTGACATGCCTAAAGCTTGGTGTTCTTCTCGGAAGGCTTCACTTGCGTATGCCTGGTCATGCAGTTAAATCATATATTCTAAGTAACCCAGACATTACATACGTGGTTGTAGACTTGCAATGACATCATTAATATATGACACAATATAGTACCTTAATCGGCCCAAGTAAACCATTCAAACTTCCAAGAAGAAATCGTGTAGAAATAGCCATCCAAAAGTTTACACTGAGTCCAAATAGAGTGTTGAAAATAACCCTGAGCCAGTAAAAAGTAAAAAATAATTTGTAAATACGCAGAGAAGAGTGTTGAAGAAAAGAGCCAGTGCTTATTGCCAAATTATCAAAGTGAAACCCAATTGCAGAACAGAAGTTACTAACACTGCAACAGTCCCTATAATTATGACAGGCTTCCGACCATAGCGATCAGCCACCATTCCCCAAAGAATTGACGTCAGAACTCTGCCAAGCATATATGAAGACCCTTCACAATGTAAGAAAGTTCGTAAAGACACTTGTTAAGGAACGAAATGGTGAAAGAAATGAAAGGTAAGTAGTGACAATCATCAACTCACCTACATATCCAGCATAGTAGCCAATGTCTTCCTCTCTTTTAGCAATATGGAAATCCCTAATCTGCAAGCAATAATTTAGAATTTTGAGATAAAAGAGTAGACTTCAACGGGTTTTAAAGGTTGCAAAAATTTAAAAATTACAAGAAACAACAGAATTAATAATTATGCACGCACCATAAAATAAAGGAATGGAAAGAGAGATGATATTGGCAGCGCTGCAAAACGATCACCAAACAATAGATCAGGGTTTAAACATTTATAAATAAAAAGTATGAAGACGGTGCGGATATAAACATTACTTAACAAAAACGTTTAATCATTTGGAGTGTAACAAAGCAATCAAACTATAGGATCAGCAACCCAATTTACACGCAGCAACAAGTCTTTCTTTAATTTCATAATCTCCTGGTATAGTAGCTTATTCTAAAAGCACTTATAACAGCTTAAACCTCTAACATCATATTTCTGAATTTCCGTTCCAAGTTTTTAGTCTCAACATCAATTGCAGAGTTATATATTCATACATACACGTCACATCATTCACAGGAAAATTGAACTGTAGACTGTAGTGCAGCACAATGAGGATGAACTTGAAATCCCTTTTCGAATTCGGTTCAAGAAAAACGATAAAGAAAATCAAAAAGAAAAAACTGAAGTGCTTTTCTTACCAGCTGAAAGAACAATAAGCCATACAGAAACAAGCATTTTAATAGGAAGACCTCTCTGCAGCTCTTTACGCTGTTCCATTACACAACCGGGACACTCGTCATAGTAAACCTTCTTCAGCAGCGTCTCTCTGCACTCCTCAGCCATGGTTCGAACGATCAATCGCTTCGAACCCTAAACCCTTAAAATGGCTCTCTGAATCTGTGTTGATTCTGTCAGAAGCTGACTGAGGAGCAGGAGGAGGAGGAGATGTAGAACTTTTGGTTTTTGTACTCGTCAGTATTAATATTTAAGATGAAAAGTGAATTAATATCATCGATTGCTAATCATGTTTTGAGTCGCAGTTGGCTACTTGCTTTGCGATTGACATCATTGCATGCGTCAACCGGAGACCGACATATATGCTGCAAGTTCATTGTTACGGGAAGCCACATGACGGTAAGCTTAACCAGTTTTTGCATAACCGGTTAATTTAATACGAAAAATAGTAGATTTTGAATCAATTCTTTTATCACAAGTTAGATTGTAATCGTGTAACACATTAACTGGTGCCGTTACAGAAACTGTTAGAATATCGTTTTGTCAGATCTCGACATTATGCACGACACTTGTTAACCCGATAACGAAACTACACAATTCATTGACGAATCGGGCCATTATCAAATCAAGTGTTAAGAACTTGTTAATATAATGAGTTTGACACAACACAATTAGTTAAAATATTACTATATATGACACGAACATTGTTATCTAAGAATCGGATCCCATTTGGATCCATCTTGTGGGGGATCTCTAGGATTCTCACATCTTAACCATTCATCGTGTATCGTGCGGTCAGAAATTATTTGATTTTTTTATTTAAAATTAAACACAAATAGTATCTGACGAAAACTAATTGCACGATATATAATGAACGGTTAAAATGTAAAGATCTCTAAGATCTCCAGAAAGTGAATCCGAAAATGATCCCTTTCCGTTCATCTAGACTATAAAAATTCGTGTCCTTGCAAAAAATCATAATCATTGAAGGCATTGGATAACCAGCATGGAAAATGCGAACAAAATAGTATTATTAATAATGAGATGGAATCAAGATCCATGAACCTGCAAAATTTACCAGTCTGAGAAATAAAATATAATGTGTAGATATATGAGAATAAAATAATAATATTTGTGTTAGTCGTTGTTGTTGATACGACAAGGAAAGAAAGCAAAACACAATTAGGATTGTAATTAGCGGAGTCGGGACCTCTTCCCAAGTATTTGATTGTTGGACTGAGCTTTCGATGATGAAGTGGCGAAACTCAACCTTTTCCCAAATATTTGCTTGACAATTGACTCGTTTACCTCGTCAATCATTCACTACTAAAACGCCAAACTCATTTGTTATGTACTGGACAGATTCAAATTTTCCTTTAATATGTGAAAGAAAAACAAAATAAAAACGAAAACGTATTTTCAAAAGAGATGTTAATTCTTATGTAGCAGTTAACATTCAGTCCAGCCGAATTGTTTTAAATTTATGTGGATTAACATATTTGAAGAGGAATTCAAAAATAGAGTAAGGCTATAAGAAAGAACTTATAAGGAGAGTGAAAGTTTCGCTGAAGCCAAAAAAAGAAAGAAGAGGAAATGCCGCTCAAAGGAGTGGTCATGCAAGAAGAAACGTCACTTGACACAACAGTGTTTTTTTATTTTGTGAACTTTAACGAAAAGCTCCCGGTATTGTTTACTTTAACGGAAAGTCATATTTTTACACTAAAAAATCAATCATGATATTATTCACTTTACCCTTTATTTTGTCATTATCGTTAAAACATAACGTTTTCAAACTTTTTTTTATTAATTTTTCTTTTTATTTTTCTTAAACCATAGATCACCTCATGTTGCTTCTTAGCCGTTCATTTCATCTTTAATAATGATTCAAGTTTGCTTTAATTAATACTAGCATTTGCTTTTTAGAAAATGAGAAGGAGAGAGGGAGAGTGAGAGAGAGAGAAAAAAAAACGTGTGGGAGTGAGGTTTTTTTTTTTTTTTTTTTTTTTTTTTTTAATATTGAGGGACTATGAACTTGTATCATATAAGTTGTTCTCAAAATAGGTGGACACTACTTGTACTAGTAGGCTCTACTAATGTGATAGAAAAAGAGAGATTATATTCACACACCCCAAATTACTTCTCCCACAACTTTTTAATTTTTTAATATTTTCTACACACCACTAGCACTTGATAAATAAATATTAAAATTTTAAAAATGTGTGGGAGAAGTAATTTGGGGTGTACCAGTTCCGCCTCTAATAGAAATATTGTACAATGTAGTCTACTAAAATATGGTTTACCTAGCATTTATCTACGTGACTGAAAGTATTTCATTAGCAATAGAGATAAAAGAGTTTGTAACTCAAGTGGTTAAAACATTTATCAGGTACTTCTTTCCCAAATAATGTGTATAAAAATATTAAAAAATAAACATCCGACCTAAAATCAATTGACAACCAAAGATATCCAACACTATTTCAATCACTCATTCAAAATTTTCTTTTCGATGTAGAACAAGCAACAACTTTGGAGTCGCAATTAGTACAGTTTATGATATTTGATTTCTAAAAGCAATTACAACAACGTGGTAGCTACTATCGTTATATCAAGTGGCCATGGGCACAGATTTTTTTAAAGATTCTAATCAAATGGCACGTGAAAATCCACAGCTGCAACAAAAAGTATTATAGTACAATAATTTACACCAAATTTGGTTGCTAAGTGAAATTGAGAGACTTTGGATCATCGAATTTGTTTTTCTGTTTTTTTTCATAAATGAAACTTCAAATTTCAGAGCAAAAATATAGTAAAGATGTACAAAGAGATGAATTCTTTTTTCTCGTGTTTCTCTTTAGCCGTTAGCATCTGTTTCTTGGATTTAAATTCTAACATATTTCACCACAAAGATTTATATAGGGGTGGGCATAAAAACCGTCAAACCGCAAAACCGCATCGAACCGTATGAAAAAAAACCGTGTTGACCGGAAAAGTCAACTTTGAGCCAAAAACCGAACCGGACCGTTCAAACCGGTTCCGGTTCCGGTTTCGAATGACCAAGAACCGGCCGGAACCGAACCGAACCGTTTTATTAATAATAAATAATTTAATTATATATATACACACATGCCAATACCAGGAGACCAATTTTAGGAGACTAGTGCTACTTGAGTTCTTCATTTTTTGTTTGTTGACTAACTGACCAATGCATGTTTCTATTAGTTGTCTCTTTTTATTGACTTGGTCCACTACCAAAGACATTTGCATTAAAAAAGATGTGTTGTATGCAACTTTATATAATCAGTTTTTGAAGATGTATTTGAATGCATGATGATGTGTTGTATGCAACTTTTATAATTACTTGGAAGTGTTTCTTGAATAAGTACCTATTTTTTATAAAGTACTTCTATGAGTCAAATGTATTTTAAAGTTTTCTGCCAAATTTAATCAGAAACGCTTCTAAGTGTCATAAAATGTTATTAGTCTTCCAAAAACAGTTCTCACATTCAAGATGTTTGTTAATTTGGACTCATACTTATTTTCTATACCTGCAGGGCCTATCACTCAATTCATACAATAGCATGGCACACTTTTCTTCATTTGCCAATTGCTGGATAGTGATTTTTTACTTAGACATCCACAATTGTCTGTCAACTTTAGAAAAACAATTAAAAAAATGCCCTTCTTAGTTCAAACAATACATTGGCAGCCAATGTATTGTCTCTTTTTATTGACTTGGTCCACTACCAAAGACATTTGCATTAAAAAAGATGTGTTGTATGCAACTTTATATAATCAATTTTCAAAGATGTATTTGAATGCATGATGATGTGGTGTTCAAATAATTTAGTATTTGGAACCGTAAACCGGCAAGAACCGAATCGGAACCGGTGTAAACCGAACCGTACGGTTCTAGTAATAAATTTAAACGGAACCGCACCGAACCGAACCGTTGATATTTTTCGGTTCCGGTTCCATTTTAGGGGTGGAACCGCACCGAACCGCACCGTGCCCACCCCTAGATTTATATTCGATTTTTTTGTAACAAAAATTATCTTTCAACTACCATATCACTGTGACGACCATTTATTCAAGTGGAGCTTCACAATATATTAGCAAATAAAAAGACAACAAATAAAACAACAACATGATGTTAATTGACATTGTCATAATTTGTTTGAGTGTGAATTACCAGCCATATCATTATCTCCATTAATATGTTAGGCTCCAGCCAGCCAAATGGTAGAGCAATTTGTCTGCACATAAATAATGCCAATTGACCGCAAAAACAGGGATCTGGGTCACCAAATAATTGAAGGATCCCCATTTGGAGTAAACAGTTGAGCCCTTGGCTTGCGTGTTGTCTGTTGCTCAAGTCGTTTTATTGTTTTGGTCCACAACATCATGCCACGAGCCGTAACGCATGTGCCACGAGCACACGAGAACTATTTATATAAAAGAAATTCACTTTTTATTATTATCGTAGTGCTTCGTTCTAATAATGTCTTGTTATATGAAAAGATAAAAAAATAAAAAAAACTTATCTTTATCTAAATCTCTACTAATTAATAAAACATTAATTGTCAATTAAAATTCTATGAAATTACTAATTTAACCTTGTAATTAAACAAAACATGAATAAGAAATATGGGGTAGAAATGTAATTTCACACAATCAAATTTTGCTTTTTTTTTTCAAAACCTTACCTACATGTAATCCTATCATATATCTAATTAAAAAAAATAAAAAAAAATAAAAAAACTTCCCAATTCCCACATTCTCTATCACTATCTTCCTCTCTCCTTATATTTCAAAAACAAAAATAAAAAGTTTTCTCACACACTTTGTGTGTGCCCATATGCTAGTTATGTATTAATAAAATATTTTTGTCAACTACAAAATGATAAAAAGACTATTTAGTCTTATATCACAACAAAAAAATTAAAGGCAGTAACTTAATTACACAACACAAAATTTTGCTGTTTTTTGTTTAAGCACCATCTACAGGTGATTTTAATATTCCTTATTTTTTAAATAAATAAAAAAATTATCTCCTTCTCTCCCCACTCCCTTCTTTCTCTCTCTATTCCTCTCTCCTTCAATTTTGAAAACAAAAATAAAACATTTCACACGCTCTTTTTGTGTGTGTGGGCATATACTAGTTAATACCTTATTGAATTGAAAAGTTGTGTGACGATAAATTTGTTTCACGTAAGTCCTCACAAACACCATCAAACTTCTAGTGAAAAAAGAGAAGATTTAAGTTATTTTTTTCATAACATACACAAAGTCTTTAAGAGAAAGGATCACATTTTATTTTAAAATAAGGATTAGTTGTGGGTTCAAACGACATCAAACTTCAATGATATGAACCATTAATTTTTCAAGTTGTACCTCATAGATCATATTGCAAAATATTAGCCAAATCGGAAATATTTGAGGTATTTAATTAAGTTCAAAGAGATTGACCAACAATATGGTTTAAGAAACAATGAAATTTCATCGTGACAATTAAATGAAAAAAATGATTTTGAATTGAATTAGATTTTGGTAAGAATAATCTATAAATCAAGATTTACAACATAAACTGTTTGAATTATTGAAGTTCAATCAAAAGTGGATCCCATAATATATAAAGGCATGTTCTTTGTTAATCACCATTCACGATTTCACGTGAATGAGTCGCATCACATGGACATGGTGGTCTCTTTATTTCTTTTTACTTATTAAAGTTGATGTTGGTTGCCCCTTTTAAATTGCGCATCTTCTTGTTCTCATGTCGAATTACTTTTGATGTTTCGTATTATCATGATTTTTTTCCTTCTCTTTTTTCTCTCAAAATTATTAAATTAAGAGAGTTTTCATGAATTTTCTAATGAAAAATATTTAACAAACTTTTATTAATAACAATGACAAATCAAGAGGTAGTTATGGTATCATAAATAAGTTGAAGTTTAGAGATGATAACAATATCATAAATAAGTTAAAATTTCACGGTAATATTGTAAGTAAGTTGAAGTTTGGGCATGGTTATTTCTCCGTAACTGACTGCATCTTAATAAATAGTTGATTGCTTCTTAAGAAATAATTGTTGGTGTCATCAAACTTCAACTTACTTAAGATTACTCAAACTAAAAAAAAGTTAACAATCTAGATAATCTAAAAATTTCTTAAGACTACTCCCCAAATAGGTTATTTAGCTAAAGGTTAATAAAATCTTTACTAATTAACCATATATCATTGCCCAATTTTCTTTTAGAACATAATCAATCAAATATTTATAATAATTATTCATAAATTAATGAAGCATGTCACATGGGTTTAAGTTAGTTAGAAAATAACTATTATACCCTTATAGTCTTCTCTGTTGACTTCGTTTCTTTTCTTATGTTCTCCCCTCTCTGACTTTATTCATTCTCTCTTTTCTCCGCTGTAATTAGTAATTTTGCTTTCCAAGTTGAGTAAAACTTACTTGCCGTCACGGGGCAATGGCGCCCAAACATTTCCCTTGTTTACGTCTAAGCAAACCATCGTGATTTGCTCAGCAAAAAAAATAAAACTAGGAGCAAGCAGAAGAAGGATGTAACAAATTCCAACAACTTACAAAGGTTTTAGTCGTGGAGATTCTTTTCTAGGGTAGTGTCCATCAAAATCCACCTGAATTGCCGGTGCGTTTGCAAGAGTTTTACGATCATCAATTCAGAACCAGAAAAATGACATTACATTGCAGCGTTTGAATTCAAATGTAAAAATTGCACAAGGTGTGAAGCATAGGAAACGTGTGAGTGATGAAAAAAATAGAACCACGAAACAGACACTCCAATGTAGTGTCTGATTCAAAATGTAAAAAATGGAACTAGAAAACAATGCAGTGTCTGAATCAAAATGTAAAAATTAAAAAAAAAACAAAAAAAAACAAAACAAAACAAAACAAAACCAGGAAACAAACACTACATTGCAGTGTCCGAATCCAAATGTCAAAATAACGTAAAAAACATAACCAGGAATTGGACACTTCACTATAGTGTCTGAAGCCAAATGTCAAAAACAGAAATAGGAAATGCAGTGTCTGAATCTAAATGTCAAAGTAACATAAAAAAAAATATAATCAAGAACTGGAGATTGTATTGTACTGTCTGAATCCAAATGAAAAAAAAAACAGAATCAGACATGCAGTGTCTGAATCCATATTGACCTATTTCAAAATACAATGAGAAATAGGGTGTTAGTTGAAGTGAGTGCTAGTTGTAGTGGTAGATTTTGTAATTTTTTTTGTTTATTTTAAATGCATTTAAGTATCACAATATATGATTGAGCTATTTTTAATTAACATTGTTTGTACCATACTTAGGGTCTCCGTATTTAGACCTTGTATAAATACTCGGAAGATTCAAATGTAATTATGTAATGAATGAAGGGGCAAATATGTAATAAGTGAGGAACTCTTATTCTATAAAAGGACTCCTCACTCTCCTCATTGAGGGAGGCCAAGATTGAGGGCAAGGCTTAGGCCACAGGAAAAGAGAAAACAGGCTAGAGAGCATACTGCCTTTAGCCTTCTTGTATATTCACCGTATATCAA
Source organism: Malus domestica (assembly GCF_042453785.1). NCBI lineage: Eukaryota > Viridiplantae > Streptophyta > Magnoliopsida > Rosales > Rosaceae > Malus > Malus domestica. Next base: position 32,268,470 of record NC_091662.1, on the reverse strand, counting down.
CATCAGTGTGGATGTAGCCCACACATTGGGGTGAACCAAGATACATCTTGTGTTATTTACTTTCTTGCAGATTCACGGTCGGATTTACGTTGTTCCAAGACCCTCCGGTTTTGTGCATCAACATTTGGCGCCGTCTGTGGGAACTGACACGAGAAGCTATGTCGGTTCTCTCTCAATTTTTCACCTTCGCCATGAATCTGCAAAACCCCAAGAACCCAAAAATTTCCCAGAAAACCCATGGTGCCGCCTCCTCTCTGACTCAATCTCTCTCTGCAACTGCACAGACCTATCGTTGGTCTCAGTTCTGCGCCAACCGCATAGACTTGCCCGTTCTCAATTCCTACCTCCAGCTGTCATGACTTGACCCCTAGAATATCACCTTCCTCTTCGGTCAATCTCCGACCGCCATGTGCCTAGCCTCCCTCTCTCTTCTTCTTCTTCTTCGTTTTCTTCTATGTCTATTTCCTCATGTGCTGCTCCCACCCACAGAGAATCAAAACTCTCATTCAGCACCATAAGGGTTTCTTCCACTCCAATTTCTCAAACCGACACCATTACCCCCGACAACAAAATCCCACTCACCCAAGAAGGCCTTGCCCAGGCCTAGTTCGTTGGCGCCGAGATCCACCGCGTCGTCTCCGATGCCATTGGAGCTGATAGCCCCAACTGACGCCGGTTCTGCTTCGCCATTTTTTTCCTCAGAAAAGCACCAGATATGCAGAGCAGCGGGCGAATACAAATTTCCCGACCCAATTCCTGATTTCGCTGATACCGAGACAGAAAAGTTCAGGACCCTTCTGCTGAACAAGCTCTCTAAGAAAGAAATATATGAAGATTTTGTCGAAGAAATCATAGGCATCTGCACTGAGGTACTTTAATGGTTTTTCCTGCTCACCGAGTTCTGCCCCAGCGGCGACCTCCACGTTCTCCGCCAGAACCAGCCGTTTAAACGATTCAAAGAACCTGTCGTCGGATCCTAGTGGATTCCAGAAATTTCTATCCCTCTCTGCAACTTCTTTCTGAAATCGAAATGGCGAGTCCAACTCAGGACATGATTGACATGTACATGAGCATCACCTGCGCACCTCACTCACTCGCGATTCGAAAGCTAGAGGAATACGAAGGAAATCTCAGTGAAGCCGTGAATGCACATTTTGGGGGGAGGATATAAAGACTTTACAAATCCAGGGTCGGCTGCTAACCCCCAGTACAATTTCTCTCATATGGATGGTCAGAATCAAGTTGCACCACATGCTTACCCGCAATACAATAATATGAGTGCTCAGAATCAAGTTACACCACAAGAACAAGAACTTGGGCCACTTCTCTCTGCTGCTGGAGTAGATAATACTTTAAGAAGAAAATTCGATCGAGAAGAATTCTTGGAGCCGAGCTCGTGAGCGTGAAAGACAGAAGGAGGAAGGAGGACCGCATAAATCCAAATCGAAAGGCTCGCCAGTGCAAAGGAAGCCATTGAAGCACAGGGATTATGAAGTGGATCTCAATTCTCGCTTGGGGAAAACACAGGTGATGGAGGACAGGCTGTGCTCTTCCAGTGACCAAAAGAGTGAGAAACCGCAATCCATTTTTTGGACCATCTTCAGAGGCAATGAGATAGTTGCTGAGAAGCCTGAGGCTGCAGTTGCGCCAAAAACACCACCTCCGACTCCCTTCGCTCCCTCTTCTCCGCCTTTGGCGAGCTCGACGAGACCATTGTCATCCACGACAATTTCTTGGATGATTATCTGAGAATGGATGGGCTTCAACGATGACCAATGGTGAAGCCGTTGGGTGACATCTGACTGGAAAAGCAGTAAAGGTAAAACAGGTTCCTTTAAACACACAGCTGGAAAGTGGTCCGGCGACCACGATGATAAAGGAATTCAGACATCTAATGATGCCAAGCTGTTTGTCATCCCACTACAAGGTCCCAGTAACAACTAAGCTGAAAGCAAAAGCAAAGCAGAAAAAACGAAAGTAAAAGCAGAAAGCAAAAAGAAAATAAAAAGAAGCAGACATAATTGCGGTGGTGATGGCATGCAAAAAAAGAGAATTATGGGCATAACCCATTGAGCAAAGGGTCGGATTTATTTTTGAATGATGTGATGTATTTATCTTTCAGAGACATCTGTATAACCCCATCAGAGGGTAATAATAATAAATAAAAATAAAAAATAAAAAAAAGGCAAGCCCAAAATAATGGGCTGGAATGTTATGTGGAGGGTGAAGGCCTATATGCCCAAAAGAGCCAGGCCCTATGGCTTCAAATTTATTCGGCACCCTACCGCTATTATCACTAACCAGGTGATCAAAAGTATGCCCAGTACTCCAAAATTATTCGGCAGCCTGCCGCTATTATCACCAACCAGGTGATCAAAAGTACGTCTAGTACTCCAAAATCATTCGGCAGCCTGCCGCTATTATCACTAACTAGGTGATCAAAAGTACGTCCAGTACTCCAAAAATTATACATGAGCATCACTCATGTCAATCATACATAAACATTCATGACCATCATTCATGTCAACATTCATGAGCATAACTCATGTCAACATTCATGAGCATCACCCATGTCAACATCCATGAGCATTACTCATGTCAACATCCATGAGCATCACTCATGTCAATCAACATAAACATTCATGAGCATCACTCATGTCAATCAGCTTCGAAAGTTTCATTTACAGAAGCTTCAGCTTCGAAAGCTCCAGCTTCAAAAGCTTCATTTACAAAAACTCTAGTTTCAAAGCTTCACTTGCAAAGCTTCACCTACAAAGCTTCAGTGCAGGGTATACAAATACCGCCTCTGAACAACCGCCATTTCGGCCCATACATGGACTGAATTTCAAGTTTCCAGCCAACAAACTTTATTGATAGAAGACTTGGGGGACTACACTATGTACTATATATTGGGCTTCCGCAACTGAGCCTCATGAAAATTACTTAGGGGACTTAGCCCATTATTCATATATTGAGGAGCGAGCCTTTATTCTATAAAAGGGACTCCCTCACTTTCATTAGAGAGCACTCATCACTTATGTATTGAGGAGCGAGCCCTGATTCTATAAAAGAGACTCCCTCACCATCATCAGAGAGTATCGCCGCCTACTGAGCAACCGCCTCGCCGCGAGCATCAACTCTAGCCCATCATTTATGTATTGAGGAGCGAGCCCTTATTCTATAAAAGGAACTCCCTCACCTTCAACGCCACAAGCCGAGCCAACCAAGGCAACATAAGCCCCAAGCCGAGCAACCTCGCAATATATGCTACTTCTAGTTGAGCATCATTCCACATTGAGCACCGCCTCATATCAAGTATCAGTTCTAGATGACATCTAGTTACTTCGGCCCACACATGGACAGAATTTCAAGTCTCCAGCCAAAAGACTCTCTTGACTGAAGACTTGGGGGACTACTGTTTGTACCATACTTAGGGCCTTCGTATTTAGACCTTGTATAAATACTCGGGGGACTCAAATGTAATTATGTAATGAATGAAGGGGCAAATATGTAATAAGTGAGGAACCCTTATTCTATAAAAGGACTCCTCACTCTTCTCATTGAGGGAGGCCAAGTTTGAGGCCAAGATTGAGGGCAAGGCTTAGGCCATTGGAAAAGAGAAAACAGGCTAGAGAGCACACTGCCTCTAACCTTCTTGTATATTCACTATATATCAACATCAGTGTGGACGTAGCCCAAACATTGAGATGAACTACGATACATCTTGTGTTATTTACTTTCTTGCAGATTCACGGTTGGATTTATGTTGTTCCAAGACCCTCCAATTTTATGCATCAACAAACATAAATATTGTTGATATATTGTAACTTATTGTTGATTTTATACAACCTACATAGAAACACATTTACATTAATATCAGGGACTTTGGCTAAATTTTGAAAACCACCAAGATTTTAGTCAATGAACATTGGTAGTTAGGAACCGCATCCAAAATTTCTCTTTTAGAAAATAACATTATTTATTATTCAACACACATTTCTCATTTGGACAACAAAGTGACCGCCGCCACCAACCACTACAAACACTAACCTTCTACCACCACAACAATTGTCACCGCCGTTGCCGCCATTGCCACAATCATAACCTCACCACAACTACCACCATTGCCACTGCCTTCACCGTTGTTGTTATTATTGCCACCGCTAGCACAACCACAACCGTTGCTACCGCCACCACAACCACCACCGCCTCTACCACCATTGTTACCTCTGTACCCTAACCACCACACCCCTATTGGCACCACCAAGATACCCTCACCATTGTTGCTAGTCATCACCACCACACACCACCATTACCACTAATGCCCCCACCACTGGTGTTGTCGCCACCACATCCTACCATGTCTATTTTTGTTATTGTACAAAATTATACCACTTCAACATTAAAATTTACCAAATGCTTTTACACTAATTTTCATAGTCACAACACTTATAGAAATATAGTTTATCAAATGCTCAACTACTTTATTTTACAGTTGATTATTCTTTAAGCACAACAGAAGCAGTTTTTTAAAAAACACAGTAATCCCGAACTGACTCTTAATTTCTCCTATATTTTTTAATTGTGGTAAAAATATATATATAATTTATGTTTGACTGCCCCCTTCATTATTTTACATGTTGGAAGCCTCTTTTACTTTAATCAAGTAGACCGGCCCTGGTAGATGAATGTTGTCATTGAACAATATCCTAATGTTTCCTCGTGCATCATGTGATCCATTATTTCTAACATTTTTTTTTCTTCATAAACGTGGGAAATGAATGGCTAATCACAAATGATCAAACCCATACAATTCCAAGGAATTAAGGTCTCTTTTGTGTCTGTAACTGGATTGAATTTGATAACTAATGTGAAGGTTAAAATTTTGCCGAAGTTGAAGGGAAAGATGGATTGGTTCTCAAAGAAACTACTTGTTCTTTCTTATCCCCATAAAAAATAGGATTGAGAGGGATAAGTTTGTTTCATGATTAATTTCTACATTCAAATTTTGACAAATTTGAAAGAAAGAAAAAAATGCATCCATTTCTTCCTCAAAAAAAAAAAAATATATATATATATATATATAATATGAGTTTAGTAAATTATCTAATTCAATCTAAAATCATATAATTAAAAATATATATATTGTTGTGGTCTATTTTTATCTGACAAAGGAATAGGGCCGGCGGCAGAGTGAGAAAGGGAATAGAGATGTGTGTTTGTAGAATTGTAGGGGAATGTGTGTTGTTATCCCTCCTACCTTGTGCCTTTATTTATAGTAGTAAAGGGAGAGAAGATATTCCCTCTTCTCCAAGTAATACAAGTTGTAATAGGAAAGGATAACTAGAATCAAATATAATCTAGGATTTACACAATCATACTTAAACTAGGAATGTTCACAACCCTTCCCCTTGAGTGTGTAAATACTCAAGGTAGATTCAGCATCATGCAGAAGTTGAGGAAGTCGACTCGTCGGCACTGATTCCAAGGAACAACGCTTATTCTCAATAAGGTAGGAACTTGCATAAGTAGTAAGTCTCACTAAAAAAACCCTAAGGCTATGGCAAAAACCCGAGTAGGGACAAAATCCATAGTCTAAGGAAAAATGTATGAGAAATGCAAAGTCAAAAGAAACGTCTACAGGACGTCATCAGGGATATGACCAGCCCAAGGTGGGTGCCTCGTTAAAACCTAGTTAGGTAGCAAAAACCCATTGGGAAAAATGCTCCTAATCGTAGGGAAAAAGAGTACATTAAGATCAATCAAGTATCTACAGGATACTCCCCTTGAGTTTGACATAATTCCAAAGAGAAATAGCAAAGTTACAACTCATAAAGTTTACGCATACCAATTCCATGAACAAGCTTTTGAATCGTCGCCTTCGGCAGTGATTTGGTGAAGAGGTCGGCCATATTGTCTTGTGAACGGATTTGCGTGACTTCAATCTTCTAATGCTCTTGTTGTTAATGTGTAAAGAAAAACTTCGGCGCAATGTGCTTGGTGTTGTCTCCTTTGATGTAACCCTTCTTGAGCTGTTCGATGCAAGCTGCATTGTCCTCAAAAATCGTCTTTGGGGCATTAACGACAAGATGAAGATCGCATGAGCTTCAAATATGGCCCACTACTACTCTCAACCAAAAGCATTCCCGAGTTGCTTCATGTAAGGCGAGAATTTCAGCATGGTTAGATGAAGTGGCAACTAAGGTCTATTTAGTTTACCTCCAAGAGATTTTGGTTCCTCCAATGGTAAAGACATAACCCGTTTGAGAACGCGCCTTGTGCGGATCAAATAAGTATCCAGCGTCGGCATAACCAACAAGGCAAGAATCAACCTGATGAGCATAGGGTGCGGCATCACTTGAGGATTCGTAGGGATAGAACAAGCCCAAATCGGTAGTACCCTTAAGGTAACAGAAGATGTCTTTCACGCCAGTCCAGTGCCTGTGTGTTGATGCATTGATGTATCTTGCCAAAAGATTAACAGCAAATGAGATGTCGGGTCTAGTGCATTGAGCTAAGTACAATAAAGCGCCTATCGCACTTAGATAAGGAACTTCAAGCTCCAAAATCTCTTCATCATCCTCCTTCGGACGGAAGGGATCTCGTTGCATCTAGCGTACAAACGACCATAGGAGTACTCGAAGACTTCGCTTTATCCTCATTAAAACGGCGCAACACCTTCTGGGTGTAGTTCGATTGATGTACTTGGATTCAATCCGAACAATGCTCTATCTTAAGACCGAGACAATATCGAGCCTTACCTAGATCTTTCATCTCAAATTCTAACTTCAGGTGCAAAGCAGTTCTCGCGAGCTCTTCAGGAGTTCCGATAAGATTCATGTCATTGACATAAATTGGAACAATCGCAAATCCAGAATGTGACTTCTTAATGAACACACAAGGGCATAGTTCTTTGTTCACATATCCCTGACTAGTCAAATACTCACTCAGATGGTTATACCACATTCTTCCGGATTGTTTCAAACCGTAGAGTGAACGCCTCAGCCGAATTGAGAACGTGTTCCGGGGTTTAGAAATATTTGAACCAGTCAATGTAAGTCATTCGGGAACTTTCATATAAATTTCCGTATCAAGATCCCCATAGAGATACGCGGTTACTACGTCCATCAGCTGCATATCCAGTTTTTCAAAAACTACAAAACTGATAAGGTAGCGAAAAGTAATCACATCCATAACGGGTGAGTAAGTTTCGTCATAATCAATCCTGGGGCGTTGCGAGAAACCTTATGCTACAAAACGAGCTTTGTAACGCATAATCTCGGTCTTCTCATTACGCTTCCGAACGAAAACCCACTTGTAGCCAATGGGCTTCACATGTAGAGAAGTAGGAACTACAGGTCCAAACACCTTACGTTTCGCAAGTGAATCGAGTTCGACTTGGATTGCTTGTTTCCAGTTTGACCAATCAGCTCTATGTCGACATTCATCAACGGAACGCGGTTCAATGTTATCGCTCAACATGATCTCAGTAGGTACTGTAAATGCTAATGCATCGTCGACAATCATCTCATTTCTACGCCACACATCATCTAAGCTAGCATAATAGACCGAAATCTCATGATTCTCGAGAGGAGGATTCGTCTCTTCAAGGATGCTTCCGTAATCTAGAATTTCCTCATGAGTTAGGTAGAATAAGTAAGCGATAGTCGGATTCACGGTAGGCTCTTCAGGACCTTATGTCGTGGTTTTCCTCTTTCGAGGGTGTGAATCCTTTGAACCAAGGGGTCTGCCACGCTTTTGTGTAGGGGCAGATGATTGGCTAGCCGCTAATGTACGTGGATCACCAGAATTTACGTCCCGGGCTTTCAGAAGGGCAGTCTGTCGTACATTTGGTACATCCATCTTTGCAGGTGTATTCGCAACTGAAATATGTGATCTTGTCACGCGCGCTAGATCGATGAAAGCATATGGCATGCTCTGAGCTATGCTTTGGAGATCTAATATGCACTGCATTTCAACTTCGTACTGAGCGGTGTGAGGATCTAAATGAGACAAAGTGGGAGTCGTCCACGATAATTCACGTCATTCATTAGGAATGTTGATGTGTTTATCTCCCCCTAACGACGGGAAAACTGTCTCATAGAAGTGACAATCCGTGAAACAAGCGGTAAACATATCGTCTGTCAAAGGTTCTAAGTAACGAATAATCGAAGGAGAATCATATCCGACATAGATTCCCATCCTTCGCTGAGGCCCTATTTTTGTACGTAAGGGCGGCGAGATCGGCACATATACTACACAACCAAAGACGCGCGGATGCGATATGTCAGGTTCGCATCCGATTACCAACTAAAGGGCACTAAATGGTTGTGTCACAACAGGCCTCAGGCGGACCAACTTTGCTACGTGCAATATTGCATGGCCCCAAGCAGCGATCGGGAGCTTGGTATGTATGACCAACGATCGAGCAATCATTTGTAAGCGCTTAATGAAAGCCTCTGCCAGGCCGTTCTGGGTGTGAACATGGGGTACAGGATATTCAACTTCAACCTCAACCGACATGCAATAATCATCAAAAGTTTTAGATGTGAATTCTCCAGCATTATCCAATCGAATAGATTTGATCGGATAATCAGGGTGGTGAACCCTGAGCTTGATAACCTGAGCCAACAGTTTGGAGAATGTAGCGTTCCTTGTGGACAATAAGCACACGTGTGACCAACGTGTGGAAGCATCAACCAAAACCATAAAATATCTAAATGGTCCGCAGGGAGGTTGAATCGGTCCACAAATGTCCCCTTGAATCCGTTGTAGAAAAATTGGAGGATTCGAACAAATTTTGTCATAAGAAAGCTTAGTAATAAGCTTTCCCATAGAACATGTTTGAGATGTGATTTCATGGATCGAACCTAAGCTTCGTGTTAGTGGATGCTCGTGTGAAGATTTGAGGATACGGTGCATCACTATTCATCCAGGATGTCCCAAACGATCATGCCAAAGTGTAATTTCGTGCGCGGTCCCTGTGGTAGGGCCAACCACATAGTGGCATTCTATGGGGCATATGGTCGTAGTATACAGACCATTCGGGATACGCTCCATCTTCTCGAGAATACGCTTCTGGCCATATTCGTAGGAAGTTATGCATAAAAATTCAACTCCGTTTTCTACGTGGGTTTCAGCGTGGTAATTGTTATCTCTAATGTCCTTGAAACTAAGTAATGTTCTTTCGGAACGTGGAGAATAGAGTGCCTCAGCAATGGTCAAGATTGTACCATTGGACAACATTATACGTGCCTTACCGTATCCTTCTATCAAGTTGGATGGGCCTGAAAGGGTTGTCAGAGATGCATTCTTAGGTATGAAGTTAGTGAAATAAATGCGTTCACGCAAAACAGTGTGCGTAGTTGCACTATCTGTCAGACAACTAACTTTCCCACTAGTCATACCTAGAATGAAAAATTAATTTGAATCGGTCACATGCATAAAAGTTTATAAAAACAAGTATCAATTCAAAATAATTTCATTTATTCAAGGATTAAAACTTAATATCCAAAACAAGTCGCCAACTAATAATCCAAAACATAAAGGAAAATTGTTCAAAATCAACCAAAAACAAAGGGGGGTTCGGCCACTAGGTGGAATTCGGCCCCAATTGTCTTATTTTAACTCAAAATAAGTATATGTCTAAGATTCTAATCTTCCATAGGAGTGGTATCCTCCTGAAAGTTAGAAACCTCCATTTTTTTAGGCTCCGGTTCGTCCATTTGCATGGAGTTTGATTCAAACTTCTTACAACGAGAATGATATTCATCTACAACCTTCTTGGGAGCTCGGCAAACACAGGACCAATGGTCCTTTGAACCACAGCGATAGCACATATCGTCATCCATGATTTTGGGTGCTTTGCCCTTATTCTTGAAATGCGGGGCCTTGGGAGCGAGGTTTGGGCGCTTCTGGGCTTTGTTTCCTCCTTTGGATGGGCCTTGGCTCTGTTGACCTTTATGGGATGGCTTCTGGCTGCCCTTACCACGCCTCTTTTGGCGTGTTAGGTGCTGATTAGTGCTATAATGTGCTTCAGGCGCAGCAGTAGCTCCAGTAGGTCGAGCTTGATGATTCTTCATCAACAGCTGGTTCTGCTTTTCAGCAAGAAGTAAAACAGAGATCAAATCTGAAAACTTGGTGAATTTCTGAGCTCTATATTGTTGTTGCAGGACAATATTATAAATAGAGAAGGTCGAGTAGGTCTTCTCCAGGAGATCCTCTTCAGTCAAAGTTTCATTGCAAAACTTGAGAAGTGATCGGATTCAACAAACTTCATAATTATATTCATTCACAGACTTAAAGTCTTGGAAGCGCAAGTGCTACCAGTCGTGTCTTGCTTCAGGCAAGAATATGTCCTTTTGGTGATCGAAACGATCATCCAAAGCGACCCATAATGCACGTGGATCCTCCTCAACAAAGTACTCAATTTGCAAAGCGTCATGGATATATTTTCGGATGAAGATTATAGCAGTGGCTTTTTCAGCTTCGCCAACAGGTTTATCTGTTGCTTCTTCAATAGTAGGACGCAAGTTCTTTGCAGTGAGGTGGAGCTTCACATATTGAACCCACTTGAGGTAGTTCCTTCCAGAGACCTCCAAAGCGGTGAAGTCGAGTTTGTTCAAATTCGACATGTTCCTATCACAAAATAGATGGACAAGATATGGTTAGTGTAATGGAGAAAAATCAATCCATTCACATAGGAGTAGAACATACAGGTTCTAATAGACATGTATTGGTTAATTTTGCATGAAAAACTTCGGGTTTTCATGGGTGATATGTTTAAATGAAAACTTCATGTTTTCAAACAAGGCATGTTTATAAGAAACTTCAGGTTTCAAAGTAATTATGAACTTCAGGTTCATATATTCATGCAGGCAAACACAAATATATATGCAAACAAATATGCAACAAGTATATGCAAAAATATAACTTTTAGGTGTATAATTATAATTGAATTAATATTTGGTAAGTGTGGGTAAAAATATAAAACCCATTAGGTCTAAAATAATTTAGACGAATAAAAATCGGGACCCAAAAAAAAAATGGAGCCATGGGTGGCTAAAAAAATTGGTCCGTGAGACATATGCCCAAAAACTTTTGGGCAATGGAGGGTCTCGGGGTGAGCTGCAAGCTCACAGGGTGGGCTGCATTAAGCAAACTCAGAAAAAAAAACTTTTTTTCTTTTTTTTCTTTTCGCTCGGACCGCTTCAGGTTGGCCCCAAAAAAATGTTTTTTTTTCTTTTTTTTTTCGCGGGCCGCTTCAGGCTGGCCCAAAATAAAGTGTTTTTTTTTCTTCTTGCGCACATGGGCCGAGGAACAGGAGCCCACTAAGGCTCGGGTTGCAGGGAACCAGGACACCCCAGCAGCGCTGGGTGTCGGAATTGAACCGAGGGGATGCCGGCGTCACTTCAGGCAACTGTCCTCAGGGCTCTAGGGTTCGGCAAAACTTGTGGGTTCAACGGGTGACCCAAATGAGAATAGAGATTGACGAAATCTCGTCGTGCTATCAAAAACCCTATGAAGCAAATTGGGATTTCAAAGAAATTTCGACGAGATTCGAGAAAATCTTCGGCCATAAGACACCATGGACGATCTGCAGGTCGTTTAAGGAGGCTAGGCACGATGATGGATTGGTGGCGACACCTGCTGGGTGTCGGGGTTAAGGGTTTGGGCGAGGAGCAGAAGCTCCAACCGTGGTCTTTGGCTCAGAGGATCGATGCAAGCTGCAGGCCTGGTGGCATGGGTTTGAATTAACCCTAGAATTCCCGATATGGTTTTTTTTCAATTCAAATATAATTATATGCATATATAATTCAATGAATCACATATTTACTTTGATGCATATGCAAATAATAGTTTCAATGCATGTACATATGTAAGATTCAATTCATGGCAAATATCAAATTCAATAATTGCAGCAATTTTGGTTATGAGGCACACACAATTTATGTAGAATCTAAAATACGTTAAACGTAAAGTTGGGTCATGCATCATGGTGAATGTTCATGCTATCAAGGCTTGCAAAATATCGAGTTAAAAGCCGTTGTTTTGAAAGAACCTGATTGCGTGATGATATGGATGAACTGGTTTGATGCAGAAAAAAAATTCTCCAACGTCAGATTCCTAAGCGCAGCGGTAGGAGCGTGCTGATAACGTGTTGTGGTCTATTTTTATCTGACAAAGGAATAGGGTCGGCGGCAGAGGGAGAGAGGGAATAGAGATGTGTGTTTGTAGAATTGTAGAGGAATGTGTGTTGTTATCCCTCATACCTTGTGCCTTTATTTATAGTAGTAAAGGGAGAGAAGATATTCCTTCTTCTCCAAGTAATACAAGTTGTAATAGGAAAGGATAACTAGAATCAAATCTAATCTAGGATTTACACAATCATACTTAAACTAGAAATGTTCACAACATATATATATACACACAGAGAGCTTAAGGGAAAGGATCCCCGTTTTTTGAAAAAAATGGGGATTAGGTGTGGGGCCCATTTCACATCTAATTTCAACGATCCGAACCGTTTATTTTGTTAGTCTCGATTCATAGATCATCCTTGCAAAATATTAGCTAAATTGGAAATGTTTAAGACATCTAATTGGGTTCAAGGAAATGAACGAATACTTTGATATATAAGAAAATATGAAATTTGATATTGATAATTAAATAGGCAAATGATTTCGGATTGAATTGAATTTTTGCAAGGATGATCTATGAATCAAGACTAACAAAATAGACGGTTCGGATCGTTGAAATTAGATGTAAAGTGGGCCCCACACCTAATCCCCATTTTTTTCAAAAAATGGGGATCCCTCCCCTTAAGCTCTCTGTGTGTATATATATATATATATATATGGATTTCACAATTTGAGAGGTTGACCAAAGGTTCTTGTTGCTCTTGGAGGAGCTCTACTAGTTATACTGTGGCCATTAGAAAATTATATGGCTAAGGAGGAGGAGATAGAAGAGTTGGGTTGGAAACAAGAAAAGTTGGCATTGTAATTTTAGAGATTGTGAAACCACTCCTACTATAGTGGACTCTAAAGCCTTATTTGTGACTATTTAATATTTATGCAGGAAGTATTTATATTCATATGCGTCTTTTTTACAAGTGCTTTTACTAGAAACAAGCTGAAAAGTTTATTAACAATTTAAGTTCTTGAAATATTATTTAATGGGGAAAGCATCTGACAGTTGCACGCTTCCGCAAAAGTGCTTAAATGATCGAAAACTTTAAACTTTTTTTTCTTCTATTTGAACGGTGATGATTAAACCACATCAATATTTGATGTTGACTTTTTTATACAGGGAAAAACAAAAACAGAAAAACAAAAAGAAAAGTGAGAAAGGAAGGGACTGGACTGAATGAGAGAATCCTACTCCCACTTTGGCATGCAAAAATGCCATTATTCATACATATAGCTAGTCTTCAACTTGCCTTTTCATTTTTCATAGCGTCACTGGTCTTCCCAGAATTTCAGAACTTTCTGTTTGGAGTTATATTGTTTCCCCAGAGGATCGTACTAAATAAAGCTGCACATACATGCGAAGTAGAAAAATATGCAAAAAGATTGGTACTTTTTCTGAAAAAGAAACATTATATATATATATATATGGAAGCCCTTCTTAAGAGAGGATCCAATAGTGAAAAGAATTGGAGCACTTTTGAGGGGATACATACAAAGAAAAGAAATAAACTTTATACAACAATATTAAATAATTTAGTTTATGTCCAATCTAATGCAAGGATCATGAATAAGAAGAATTTAGTCTATCATCCAAATCCTTCTCATTATGATTATATACTTATTGTTTTTTAGATATTGAACTTTTTGGAAGTATATACTTTGTGTATTCTTCTACTTCTATTTTTTGCATTTTATTATTCTTTTATTATCTATAAAAGTATAGTTTTTTTAGGTGTAAATAGGCACTTATTTACAAGATATCTAATAAATTTACATAAATCCACCTAGGCCGCACTAAACCTCTGCCCGCCGTCCAACTAGCGGCAGCGTCTTTTAGAACCTTGAATATAAATGGACAAAAAATATATAGAATCACTTGATATGAAAATAGTTTAGATGTAAGAGATTGTTACCCAATGTTGGCCCGACTACGTGGTCCTCATTTCGGCCACCCAACCATCCAAAAGCCACTCATGGCCAGCAGAGAATCTATCGTAGTAGACATAAATTCTTCTCGCCCCCATCCTTTCTTTGGCCCTTTTGCGAAAGGCATAACAAGTTGCAATTGTGTTTCGATGTAGGAGTTGATGGTGACCATTTATGTTTCCACTGCTTAGTGATGTTATAGCCTCTATCCCATTTGGCATAGCATAACGTATCAAATCTCATGGTGGCGGCTGTGGACTTGGGGGCTCATCCAGTGGCCGCCCTGTGCGGTAGTCCCACACAACGGCGTTGGAAGCACGGATTGTCAAGGCTCGGTAAGGGGCCATGATTAAGGGTTGGTGTATGAGAATGGTGACTATTAGAAACGAGTATATGTTAATGGTTGGTGTATATATATAGGAAAGGAAGTTGGTAACATTAAGTTACTGGAGTTTGATCAAGTTGGTGATTTATGTTGGTGCATTTTTAATTTTAAATAAGATAATTATGGTTGTCATTAGTGGAAAATTAAGACAGTTCTCATTATTTGATATTAGTGGGAAATTAAAATTGTTGTCGTTATTTGTTGTTAGTGGAAAATTAAGATGGAGTCTTTTAGTCTTTCACATTTTGTAACTCTTGTAATCTTTTTTTGTTAATTTGTGTTTATTACCTTCACTAAGAGTGTTTATTCCTTCGCCAAGCTGTGTAAGTTGGTGGTAGTGCAGCGGGACCTTCAGTCTCAGAGGAAGGTGAAAAGTTGCTGTGGAAAAAACTGTGGAATGCGACAGTGCCGCGTGGTCGGGTTAGATTTGTCCCTCACATAACTCCCCTTATCTTGCATGTTGGGCAAGGTTTGTTTCTGCATCTTTTGTGATATACGTTTATTGTTAGTTTGAATGGTGCCTTTGTGGGGCCTTTATTAGGCCTTCAAGCTCACAATCAAAATTAACATGAATATGAGTGTGCCACTGTTCTTTTTGTTTAACAAATTGTTTACTTGGTTGTTTAGTTAATCAATTTCTTGCACCACAAGTCACTTTAACTTCTTGGATTATTAGGATTGTTCATAGATGTGTTAAGTCTGTATTAAATTCTTTTCTTGCCTTTTGATCAAGAACTTTCATGTATAGTGGTATACGTTCGTTCACAAAAGAGTTCAAGGTCACTCAAGTTAATTCCTTAATTATTACCTTAAGTGGATGGCAAAGAAACAAGAGTAATTAGTTTATCAGGGTTAATCATAACTAACACTTGAATGGAATTAGTTAAAAATGATACAAGGTTTAATTCAATATATAGAAATAGCAGATCTATTCTACGTAAATACAAATAAAGGAGATTCGGGCAAGATTACAACCTTGTTGGGCAAGGTTCATCCTCTTGCAGACACCTCTCCTTGTATTTGACAGTGATTGAAATCTTGGAAAAGGAAATATAAACGAGGTTTACTCAAGGGATTGATACTACAACAAAAGGAATGGTAGTAGAGCTTCTAAAACTGGACAAAAGAGAGCTTTTTATGGTAGACATGCGACTTGAAAGGGACAAGGGATGAACGAACTAAAGCTTTTTCTAATTTCGTTGTTGAGTGTATTGAGAGTTGCTTGATTGATTGGTTGAGAGAGAGACGTATGCTTGCGCCCTTCATAGCTTTTATAGACTTTTCTAGCCCGATTGTCCAAGCCTTCCCTTTTGGTGATGTCTTCCAGAGCACGGTGAGCCATCATCAGCCTTTGCTAAATTAGATATCCATGCCATGGAAAAGTACTTTTTGCTGAGGGTGAGTTGCCCTCTACTACTTGTCACTTCTTACATTGGCATGCTGCCTATTAGCCGCTAAAAATGGTTTTAAATTCTTCCTAAGCTGCCACATGTCCCAACCTAATTCTTTTCTGATTTTTGCACGCTTGGGCCTTTAATTGTATTGAGCCCAACATTAAATATTCATCCAAACACTGGGGAAAGCGAAGATTGCAGCTTGGCGGAGTTGCCTGGATGCGTTACCAACAAAAGCTAAACTAAGGCATCGGAAGGTCGATGTTGACGAGTTGTGTTTAGCATGTGGACGATGGGTTGAAACAATAGAGCATGTTCTTCGAGATTGCTCCTTTGCTGCGGCCGTTGGTTCGCAGGGTTAGGCTTGAGGATTAATGTCTTTGGCCACCTAAGTATAAGGGCTTGGTTGATACAAAGTGCTCCCTCTTTTCCTGTGGCGAAGTTTGAATTACTAATGATTTTATGGAACCTATGGGAGACGCGGAATGAACTATTATGGCAAGGAAAGCAACTCCAGTTGAGCTCGTTATGAATGTCAGGGAATCGTTGAAAGTTTATAAGCAACGGCAAGGTCAAAGAAACCCTCGCACTACCAGTGTGCGACAGAGATGGGTAGCTCCCAGTGATGTTTGAAGGAGATGCAGCTGCTGTTTTGGCATTTCTGGATGGTGTTTTTATGAGGTTCTTCAGAGCTTGCTGTTTTCTCTTTACCGCAGTTGGACCAACACGCTGCGGCCATATTGGTAGCCGCTCAGATGCAATTTCAGAGACTCCGTGAAGCAAAAGGCGGTGACGGCCGCGGTGCGGCAGTGCCAGAATTACCCAAGATAAAAATGTGATGAGGCCAATGTTTTCCGTTGAAACCTGAACGCAGGCGCTTCGTGCCAATCCTCAACCCCTGATGTCAATGAGTCATCACTTTACCATCACCAGATATATTTGTACTACGAATTAGACTTACTAGAACCAGAACCCAAACCCGAACCCCAGCAAAGAACATGGCTAAGAACGGGCGTGGACTAATTCTAAATGGCATGGGTTGCAGCAGGCAGCAAGACACCATGAACACAACAATTTCGAAAACACAACACTAATATTTTCTGGACAAGTCTTAAGGACAATTGAGTAAAATGGTTCGATGAAAATTCCTAACGCAACTAATGTCACAAAGAAGTGAAAAGAAAGGAAAGCACAAGCAGCAGATGCATATAGATACAAATTTCAGAATGGAGCTGATGTCGTTCTACGAAGCTGGTACTTTGGCTCCGGAGGCGGAGCACTCGGCAACACCTTCTCTTGCTCCTGCAAGGACACAAAGTAAAACGAATAAGATATCTAATATACAAAAAATTGATACTTTGTTTCGTTCTTGATTTAAAATTTAGAAAATTCTCAAGCCTGGTCTGAAAATTTTCTTTATTTTCAATAATATTTGAAGAATGGAGAAGGACAAATGAGATAGAAAGATGAGAGAGATGAACAAAATTTGCATCTCTCTTCTTGGTCTCATCTCCCTCTCCCCTCTTTCATTAGTTGATAATCCATATAGCTTTTCCATCAAAACCATACAAGGTAGAAAATGAGCAGTTAATCAAGGCGTTGTCTCAACGTCATGCAAAGTCAAGAACAAACTAGGCAGCAAGTTTTCTACCAGCTTGGAAAAATAGAATGCAAGTTGAATGAAAAGTGTAGATAATGAAAGGAGGAAGTAGATCCTCCAAAACAACACAAGTAGATAATGAAGTCCAAACTACAGATGAAAATTAAAAAGCGGGACATCAAATTTTTTAATTACTTTTGTGAGGAGAAACAAACATTTTATTAAATAAAAAGTCCAACAAATGTAATATTGGCTTTCAGACTATCGTTTTAAGGTACGATTCAGTTTGTTCTATGTGCTGCCCACTTTGAGTCCTCAATTAAGTTAAAGTTTCTCCACTCTCTCTTCCATACTTATTCCTAGGAACTAATTTTAGTTAACACGTGTAGAAATGGGTTGCATCACTAACAACTGGTACAAGAAGGCCCGAACATATGGATAATGCAGTCATCTTTACAATTAAAAAATTGGTGGCATGTCAACCCTTGCAAAGCATGCCACTCACAAGGATTTTGAAACAATAATCCCTTTCAGAATCTACATTCCAATCCTGTTAGAAGATCCTGACAGACATTAAACCCAATTACATCCCTTTACACCAACTTTCCCCTCCCACTCTCTCTTGCACTTTCACCAGAATAATTGGACAAGCATTCCTTCTTATGGCCAAACTTACAAAGAACCAAGTGCTCCTCAAAGGGATATGACTAGACATATTAGGATGCTAAATACTCGCACCCATTCCCCAAACCTAAAGCAAAGTTGAAAAGTAAACCCCGACACACTTCTACACCTCATCCACAATCACCACGTTCCAAAAAATCATGCCATGTCCAACTTTGCCCTAGAACTTAAACATTCATTAGAAACTAGGAGTATCTGCTTGCCAACAAAAGCATTGTGAGAGCAAGAAACAATCCCAATATTCAAGGTGGAACTAATAGTAAGAACATTCATCAGCTACTACACAAGCTACAACCTAAACTTACAAGGCTAAAACTCTAAACTACTAACTCTGGATCATAAGTCTTGAAAGCATGTCAGTAAAAACATTGATAATAATGTACTCATAACATCCTGGAAAATTTAATTGGGGTACCCAACAATTTACTCCATATTAACTATGCACCTTATTTTCTCGAAACTTCCTATCTTTACCATTTGAATAAGCTTAAAAGAGCAAAAACGAAAAGAAAAAAATAACTTTAATAAAAATGAAAAGAAGTCTTCCCTGCCCGGCGGTGAGTCCCCCCCCCCCCTGGGACTTGTCTCCCAGCAACACACATTAGGGTTGCAGGGAGGCCAGTCAGCACCAGAGCCAGAAGCAGAAGCAGGCAGTTTAGTATTTGTTTTCCTTTCAAAGAAAAAAAATGTTGTTTAGAGGGTAAACGGGGATTTTGGAGTTTACATAATAGTAGGTCGGTATAGTATGCATTGTAGTGTACCTATAGATTTTCCTAACATTATCTGTAACAAAACTTTAATTTATGGGGAAAATGGTCATATACGGAAGCCATCTGGACATTAGAGTATGATCAAGTGTAAAACCTTATCTAGACATTCAAACTATCTCCTCAATAATGCCACTTGTAAAGCTGCTTATAACTATCCATGAGTTAATGCTCATGAAAATCGTTGAGGAAAATCCTACTCATGCACAAAATAACTGCCTTAAGAAAAGGTATCACCCGTAAGTTTAACACTAGTCAGGAAAAATCCTCTTCATTAAGACAACCACATCAACTACAAACAAATGCGATACAAAGTTGTATTGGTTATTCTAATAACTAGCCTTAAAACATGCAATAAACAAGTGTGTGATGACTCAATATCTTCGAAATATTTAAATTAGTTAGTACATGGCTTTTCTTGGGTAGATACATTTGTATCAAACTCTGCAAATTTTGGAATAATTTAGCTAACTAATAGCCACATGTAAAAGAGTGGATGAAAAGGGATGAGCCCCCAACCCCTTTTAAGGTTATATTGTGCTATACATACCATTACCTTTATGCTGCTTCTTTTTTAATCCTTAGGTTGAATATCATCAAATTCCATTTAGCATTTATATTTAAACCGCAAATTCATTTAGACTCTTAGATTGTAATTTATACATGTACATCTGAATTAAGTGAGTACATGTGCTCAAATTATCAAACCTGATGAGGTACACTGAGATGCTAGGAGTACCAAAAGAACTTACAACATAACTCACAGTCTAGAGCTTCACACTTCATCCTTTAAAAAATATATGAAATCTTCTGACACAACTGTGCACATATCCGGTGGACACACGGTGACTGCATATGATCTACTAATCAAGATTGCAGTTCCGATATAATGGGTTATGTTAAATCAAACTTCAGGGTGAAAGACCCCAACCAGTGGAGGCACTGATATTAGGATAAAACTTGCCTTAGACTTAGCATCTAACAACGAAGATTCCCTTATATTTGAACATAAGTCGAGGGCTCTACCAAAATCCATGCTCAAATTTCACCAGGATATGAAGTTTCATTCATGAGATTGAGGCAATGACTGTTGCATACTCCAATCTTCTCCAGGAACTAGGAAAAAGTACAATAGATTCTTAACCGCCCATATGTCAAGGATTCTACCTTAGGTCCTAAACCCGGGCTCAAATTTTGCCCGGATATGAAGTAATATTCACAATATCACAAGGCAATTACTGTTTTCCTATTGAATAGAAAGGATCATATTCACAATCTGTAGGCCCTAGAACGGAAGTGGACTCCAATATTTTCTAGGAAGCAGGAAAGAAAGAACATTACATTCTTATCCATTATAAACTCACCCCTGCCAAAGTTTTATTTGTATCATATCGTATTTATCACTTCGTCCCCAGGTTAATTACGGCTATTTGTCCTTTCCCAAGGTTAAATGGATGCTTCTAGGGTCCATTAGTGGTTTACTTGCAGGATGGCATGGAAACTTCACGGAAAAGGTAAAAAGGGAATTGGAGAGTGACTCCTCCATGCATCTTGCTCAAAAGAAAAAGTACAGCTATTGAAGGGAAAGAACACTCCTTAAGGAAGACAATTGTACAGTCCTTAAGATGGTATTGATGAATGAACAATTAATGTTCTCCCTGTTTCCTTCATTTCTTTCATGAGTTTTTTTGCTTTTGATGTTTCTAATTTATTGAATACTGGATAATGCCCCTAAGAATTCTTCATGTTTTTCAATCATGCAGCTACCAATCTGTAATTTTATCAAACTCTAGCTACCAATTGGTCTGGGGTTCGACTCTCTCCCACGGTACCCACCTAGCAAATGCTAGAGTTTCTCGCTCCCCAAATGTTGTGGGGTCAGGCCCCGAGGGGGGGGTGGTGGGGTGGGGTGGGGTGGGGAGCGCCTAGTGATTAATTGGGTCAAAGATTCGGATACACTAAAAAAAGACAATTACCAGCTAAAGCATTTATACAATGTTTTTCAAATCTATCCTAATTCCTACATCACTGTTTCTCCACAATCAATGACTCTGTCATAATCATCCATTGATGAACTTAGTTAGTGGTGCCTGTGTGTGCATGTTTCAATTACCTGCAACAGGCTTGTATCTAAATAATTAAATCTGATGCAAAACAAACAACTTCCTACTGCCAAATGAAAGAAAAGAAGCCAACTAAGATTCTCTCTTTTCTAATGAGGAGGAAAGAAAGAGTTTTACTAATCGCAGTTGAATTAAAGCAAGCAACAATCATCAGTCACCAATTCAAGATGTATTAGAGAAATCAAATGAAACAAATACAAATATACATCATACTAAAAGAAACCTGACCTTCTGTTTCCTTAGCCTTTCATTTTCCTCCTCCAGGCGTGAAACTTTGTTCTCCAGTTCATTTGTATATGCCTGTTAACAGTTTTCAATGTTCAGCTAAAATTGCAAAAAGAAAACCTTGTGTGTGGACTTATAAACCAAAAGATATGAAATATTGACCTGCTTCCTTGCTCGCGAACGTGCAGCAGATTCCCGGTTCTTTATCATTCTCTTTTGCCTTCGCTCAACAGTCTTCTCAACTATGTCCTCAGGGTTGCCTCTTTTCCTCCCAGGTGTCTGCGTATCTGATAACGTACCCATTAAGGGTGAAGGCACCGCAACTTGGTTGTCAGGATACGGCAATTCCATCATAGCTCCAGCACCTACATGCATTGGTGGTTGTAAAGGTTGGCTTGGCATGTATACCCCCATCATACTTTGTTGTGGATGCTGATATTGTGGTTGTGGGTACTGCATCCACTGACCTTGTGGCAACTGTGCTGCCACATTTGCATCAACCCCAACTAGAGGATCAGCATATTTTTTGTCTGAAGATGCTTCAGCTTCAGCAACAACTCCGGCTTTGACCAAGAAATCCTCCAAAGTCATCTCTCCCAAAGTCCGTTGTCGTTCTTGAGATTTCTTTTCTTCTTCATCTTTGCTTTGTTGAATATCTTTCCAAACCTCATCAACTGTCTTCTTGCTCAATGCACTAGTTAATGACAGGCTTGCCTGACGCTGCAGTTGAGCTTGATTGACCAGTGTATTGCCTTCAATATCTATACCCATGATCTGATTAGCTTCAGCACTCCATACATTTTTTAGAAGCTCGTCAAGGTTCATGCTGCTGAGTGGCTTCCCCAAGTCACCTAACTGATTCTGTACCTCGTCCAAGGTAAGACTGTAAATTGAGTTTTGCCGTGCCAAAGGTTGGAACTGTGACTGTTTGCAATTACCATCAGCCCCACCTTGAGATCCCATTGTCGGTATCCCCATTCACCAATTCTTAATAAGAAATTGTCGATTACAATGAAAGTCTAAACTTTTAAATATACTAAGCGATACCATAGCTCAGCAGCTTCAGCCTTAAACCTACTTGAGGCAATCAACCTGAATATCAGAAACCTATGTCAAGAAAACTGAGATATTTCAGACTAAGAATTTTTTACTAGTTAACAACATTGTGTATGGTACGAATGCCAAAAGTAACTAAAAGAAGAATGACAACGAAAGTGAGTACACATCAACATGATTTGCAAATGAATACACACACATGCAAAATAAATTTGAATGACGGTTTGAAGGATCTCATCAGGTCATGTAGGCATGCAATCAGTAGAGCCATAAGCTGCTATTAAAAAGACAGAAAAATATGCTAGATTAATGCCCATAAAATTACAGGTTAAATTCCCTTCAATGGATAAGAATAGTCCAATTTATTAGAAAATACAAACAAAAACCAACAGATTACCAAATTGCAAATTCTTGAAACCCAAATCTAATCAAGATTAAAAAAGAAAAAAATTTAAAAAATCAGGGTCTAAACTAGCAGAGGGATTTACCAGAAACAGCTATGAACTCTTGCATGCAAGTGATTGAAGGAGTTGCATAGCCTCCATTTAACCCAATGCTTTCAAACCCTAAACCCGCAATCAAACTCTCACAAAAGAAAAACCCCAAAATCCAAATTTCCCAGAAAATCAAAGAGCACCACAATGAAGCATGAAAAATGAAATTACATCATTCTCCAAAAAGGAACAAAATTTCACAACATTACCTCACCACAGAAAAACCCAAATCCCAGAAATTAGATTTGCATGCAACAGAAATTAGTGTTTTTCTAATTAAAAGAAAAAAAATCACTGACCCAATTTCATTCCCAAATGCATGAATGTCTTTCCTCATAAAATAAAACAAAGTTCAAACAATTTTCTTTTAAAGAAGGAAGAATGACTGAGAGGACTGCCTGATAAAGAGCATCGGATACATACATACATATATATATATAGAGAGAGAGAGAGAGAGAGAGAGAGAGAGAGAGCACTCACTTTAGAAAGAGAGAGAGAGGAGTCCGATCTGAATCACAGGAAGAGTTTTGGGTTGAAGAGATTGTTGCTTGCTTGAGTGTTGAGGTTGGAATCATCAGCAGCAGTACTCACACATACCAACTGTATCTATTGTTGAATGTATCCAATTTGCAGAAAAACAAAACTAAAAGAGCGCAGTTGTAAGAGACAGAGGAGAGAGAGAGAGAGAGATAGAGAGAGAGAGAGAGGTTTCTGGCTTTCTGCAAAAACCAAAAATTCCCATTTTTCATTTTATAAAATTTAGTTCTTTTTTATCCTTGCTAGGCTCCTCTACTTGCGCCCTCATCAGTTAATTATGGGCTGCCAATTTGCTTGGTCCACTTGTGCCACCACAAAATGGTTCGTCTATATCATCACTCATTTTTATATTCGATATTAAATGTATAGATTAAATAAATATATTTTTAATGTTTTAATTTCAAAATTTTTATGTCAAATTCAACTGTAGGTAGGTATTTAGATAAGGTTGTTTGACCAAATAGAACAAGGCTATATGCCACCATCACAAAAAGTTATTCGATAAGGTGAATTACATTTCTGACTGAACTTGTTCAACTTACTCTTAGCTTATGAATCGTATTTGATTTATTTAATTCAATGGCTAAAACATTTAAGAGTGCAAAAATGGCTCCACTTTCTCTTACAACGAGCGTTATGTCTTACATAACATAATGGAGCATTATGACGTACACAGTGTTTAAAATATTGGTATCGATGAAATACCAATATGCAAATTTGTGAAAATATCGATGGATATATCGATATCGATATCAATTATTTTCAATAGAAATCATGGAAATTCAAAATTAAATTTTAAGGAGTGTCAAACACTAGTTTAGACGAAATATAAGAGTTTATCCGATATTTAACCAATATGTTGGATATATTGACAAAATATGTTGATTTTAGATTAAACTTAAGAATTTCTCCAAGATAAGGTGAAATCTAGACTTCACCTCCCTTTCCATATCTTTCTTTAATCTTTTTTGATATTTCCACTGAAATATCGACCTTATCTAAAAAATTTCAAACATTGGTCTTATGTCACATAATGGAGCATTATGTCTTGCGTAATGTAACAGAGCGTTACGTCTTACGTCACATAACGCTTCCGTTATGTTTTACATCACATAACAGAGCGCTATGTTATACGACACATAACGGAGCGTTTATGTCTTACGTCACATGTTCAAATCATTTGAAAATTCTAATTATTTATTACATCAAGTATAGTAATTTTTAGTTGATTACCCTCAAATCAAAAACTCCAAATTATTTATCACTTTTGAGTCGCATAGTTGAACTCAAATTTCTAACCCCCAAATGACCAAACATAAAAAGAAGAAATTAATTTATATGGAAAACATATTGAATGCACTGTTTTGGATTTTCTGACATAAATAAGAATATTTAACAAGGCTACATATCATTTCCACTAAGTGCTACTCGAATTTCATAAATAACAATTTCGATATCAATTTATTTGTTAATTTTATTAATATATAGTTACATTGTTGTTTTAAAAATTAAGACTATTTGTATTTAGAAAACAGTTTTTAAATTTGACTGTATAAATAAATTGAAATTGTGTATTGGATGATATGATTGCGGTACAGAAATAAGCGTGGGAAGGCAGGCAGGGGAGCAAGAGTGCGTGGACTCAACCCAAATAACGAGGGTTTTGTCCAGTAGTGATTAAACGCTGTGGAAGAAGTTGCGCTGGCCCTCTCTGTAGGCACAAAATCGAATTAAATAACTCTAATGCAACAGACAGTGGCCACGTGGCACTCCATGCTCCTTCTGCCTATTTGTATGTTTTGAGACTTTTTCAAGACTTTTTTATTTTTTATTTTTTTATACTTTATAGATTAAATAAGAACAACTAAGAAATTCAACAAAATTAAATAATTACCATGTCTCAATGCATGTGCGCCTGCAAAACTCCACTTGAAGATGGAGGTATCAAAGGAAAAGATTTTGATACGAATTGATGTTGAGTAATAGGATATAGATTTTTATTTTCAAATTAATAATTTAATTATGATTCGAATTGGGGGACAACACTATCAGGTACATGTCTATGGTCCTACTTGTTTAATTCGTTAGGAGGACTACACGTATTTAGGGGTGGTGTCGTTGAGTTGGTCCAGAACATTATATTCCTCTTAATTGCATTGAGTTGGTCTAGAATCCCACTTTCAATTTAGTTTCGTTGAGTTGGTGTAGAACTCGATATACTTTAGATTCCGTAGAGTTGGTCCGGAAGCTCACTTCCGATACGGTTCAGTTCAGGTAGTCTAAAATCTTATATTCCTCTAGATTTCGTTGAGTTAGTCAGAAATCCCACTTCCCATTCGGTTTTGTTGAGTTGGTCCAAAACCCTATGTTCCTCTGCATTTTGTTGAGTTAGTCACTTCCCATTCGGTATTGTTGAATTGGTTCGGAGTCCTATATTCCTCTATATTTCAAGTTGGTTTGGAATCCCACTTGTCGAGTTTCATTAAGTGATTTTGGAACCCTATTTTTTCCTGCTAGATAGACCATGATAAATTTTAGAAGTCACTGTAAATATAAGATGTTTTTGGAGCTTAACAAAAGGGTAAACTACAAATGGCTTGGTCTTATTTTATGGTACGTAAGCAGTCTAACTTTAAAAGTTAGATACAACCATGAAATTAGAAGAATTCATTAGTACTACGCAATTCAGTTCATATATTTAGTCACGTCTCGAGATTAAATTTTCAAAGTGACAATGATTTGTTCTATTCTACCGCAACCGTTACTGTTCACTTACCATAAACCAAATGAGGAAGGCCATTCAATTTAAGGAAAACTAATGAAAATGGCTTAAAAACTTTGAGTTTTAACGATAAGGACAAAATAAAGGGTAAAGTGAATAGTATCAGGTTTGACCTTTTAGTATAAAAATGTGATTTTTCGTTAAAGTAAATAGTATCGTGGGCTTTTCGTTAAAACTCCCTTCAATTTACTCATGGAAACAGCCGGCCCAAAGTAAGAACTGGGCCGCCCAAAACCGTCGCGCCGGATCGCCCAAATTCCCAACTTCCCCACTATTTTATTTTTAATTTTCTTTCAGATCGCTTAATTTTCTTCCAAACCCAAAATTCCCCCATTTTCCCTCGTTTTCATTCCTCAACTTTTCAATTCAAATTTTTGTATCTAATCCAGCAAAACCCGAATCTCAAATCCAATGTCCGCGTCGACCGTTTCAATAACGGCGAACCCGGCGACGACCCGGCGGCGACCCGTCGTGGCTTTCGATAAGAAGTCCTCCAACATTGAACTTGTCTCCGCCGAACCCCAAACCCACAAAGCCGACGACACCGCTACCAATTCTAAAGATCTGAGCCACTACTCCATCAGAGGCGAACCGGCTCTTGACCGGTCCGCTCAACCCAAGAAAACCGGCCCCAATTCCACCATTTCGCCGCCGTCCAGTCGCCGCTCTCGCAAAACCCTAGCCGCTGATCCCAAGCCTCGATGGGTCACCGTCCTCCGAGTCTTCTTCAAGAACTTCATTCTTCTTGTTCTGATTCTCGGTTTGTTTCAGATTGTCAGGAGACTCGCTCTGGGGTCTGGGGTTGGGGTTCCCATGGCGTTTTCGGACTTGGAAGGCCGAATAGTGGAGGTCGAAGCGTTTATGAAGACCACTACGAAGATGGTTCAGGTTCAGGTGGAGGTTGTGGACCGGAAGATCGAGAGCGAGGTCGGAGGGTTGAGGAGAGAAATGGAGAAGAAGATACAGGATAAAGGGGTTGCGTTGGAGAGTGAGTTGAAGAAATTGGAGGCAAAAAGTGAAGGGTTGGAGAGGTCGGTGGGCAATTTGAGGAGCGTGGAGTGGTTGTCGAAGCAAGAGTTTGAAAAGGTGTATGAGGATTTGAAGAAGAAGGTGAAGAGCAGCGAAGATGTCGAATTGGGTGCGACTTTGGATGACATAAGGGCCTATGCGAGGAATGTGGTTGAGAAAGAAATAGAGAAGCATGCGGCGGATGGTCTTGGGAGGGTGGATTATGCTTTGGCCACTGGTGGGGCTTCCATTGTGAAGCATTCAGAGCCATATTTGGTGGGGAAAGGGAGCAGTTGGTTCTCGAAGAGTACAAAAAATGGGGTTCACGGTGATGCTGATAGGATGTTGAGACCCAGTTTTGGAGAGCCTGGCCATTGTTTTCCCTTGAAAGGGACTAGTGGGTTTGTCCAGATTAAGCTGCGGACTAAGATCATTCCCGAGGCTATCACTCTGGAACATGTTGCAAAGGTGATGTTCTTGTTCACTATTTAGTCTTTGCTTATTGATGTGTTGCTTCTTTATCTTTTGTATTGGTTATGCTGGATACAATTTAAATTCTCTACAGTTTCAGAAATATGAATATTGTTTAAGATGTGTGTCGGAATTAACTCGCAGGCAATAATGTGCTAGGAAGTGTGGGATTGAGATATATAGTCAATGACCTTCACGCAAGAATAGATCTATTGTAGTTACTGTTCTCCGAACTTTGACATGTTTACTCTTTTGGTAATAAGTTGTTTCGGTTATTAGTTATGTTGAAGTAAAGGTTAAACTACAAGATTCCAAACTAGACAAAATGAATTCTTAATTTTGAAGTATTTTAGTTAATTTGTTGGTGATAGTTGATTTTTTTGTCATTTCATACGACATGTAACTTTAAATTTGCAGAAGTTCTGTAAGGGGTTGTGAAGTAGTCTAGGTGGATTATCTTTAGGCTGGATTTTTTTTTTTAACCTTAGATAATATCACTTAGAACAGGCTTTTCCTGCGCATATCTTGCCCTTCCTAGACCCTGCCTTCGTGGAAGCTTAATACTCTGAGGCTCTGAGCCATTTTTCAAGAGAGTTAAAATGGTTACTAATTTAGTAGAGCTATCCCCTTTTTGTTGAAGACTCGCATTCAGTAGGTCGAAAGTGTTTTTCTATCTACAAATTGAATGAATAAAGCATGTACTACACTGAAGGCTGTATTATGTGACATATACAAGAGGCAGAGGGGTTTTGTACTTGTGCATCTCTCACCTAAAGTGACAAGTTTCATTGCATTGCTGTACTCATTTGAAATCCTTTGCTATTTCTGCTATTAGTTCGTGGGCAGCTTTCGTCTGCCTTTACTTTAAGCAATGTGGTATGCTCTCTCACAGCTTGATTTGTATGTAGATATTTGTGCTGTGTTGTAATGACTTACATGTTTTTTTATATTGTATAATCCATACTAATATAAAAGCTCAAAACATAGCGGCTTGTGTAACATATAAATCTCTAAAGCATTTTCATTAAAATAAAATTATCAATACATGGAGAGTAATCTCAAACTCTATGTGGGGTTGTGTGTGTGTGCATGCGCACACTTGTATTTTTAAAGATCTCTAACCAGGTTGGCAAATTTGTGAATCAAGCCTAACCATTTTTTTGTGGGGTCCTTAGTCCTTACTAGTTCCACAATTGAAACCCTTTGAAGCTATGGATGACTTTAGTTATGTCCACAATTGAACTCTTTGTCCTACTATCTTTTAGAAACGCATCCTCTTAATTATATTAATATTTATAGATAGTTCCAAGTCTCCTTATTTTATGTAAGAAGTCTATGTATGTTCTGAGTAGTAGGCTGATAAAATTGAAATCAAGTCTTATTATAGTCGGGGAGCCTCTGAATTCATGTAGTAAAAACATACGATAGAGTTGTATGTGTACTTGTTCTTGTCTGTTTGCTATTATGCACCATGTTGTTTAGTTTGACTTTGACCTATAATATATGGAAATGCTTAGTCGGAAAAACATGTTTGATTTGCCAGTAAATATGTGGATGGATATCATCTGTTAGTTTCGGTAGGTGACAGGGATTCAGGAATGAGCTTCTTGTTGCTTATCGTAGGAAGGCTTGGGTTGTAAAATGTAGGCTAAAGCAGCAAGCAAATAGTAAAGTATTGAAAAGCAGAATCATCTAGTTACAGAAACTCAAATGATGCGGTTCATGAGGTCTACTATGAACTGGAACTTGTAATGTACCAGTGCATAGGCCTACTATGAACTGGAACTTGTAATGTACCAGTGTATACAAAATGGTCAATTAAGAATGGTTATCTTATGTGCTCGTGTTGTAAACTGAACCCAAATTCTTTTGGGCATGATATTTTGGTTTAACTGTGGATTAAATTAAGAATAAGGTGTTAGGAATCAAAATTAGTTGCAAGAATGTTTTTCTTTTTGTATGCGAGAAATTAATATTAAATATATGCGATAATTAATATTAAAACATGATAATGATAGTCTGTGGGAACGCGTTTCTGATTATTTCTTTTACCCATATTGGGATGTATTTTGATTGTAAACTTATTTTTCCTGTCCTTACTGGACCAAATAATTGCCTTTCTGATTAGTTATATAAACAAATTTACATATTCCCTTTGTCGTATGGTTCGGCATAACAAAATTGGTTGCAGATCTTGTAGTTAATCCTTCCAAATATCTTTAGTTAAACATGTGGGGATTTCTGTATTATTTGGTTACTTGAAAGCTTTGAGCGTAGACATCCATTAAGCATTTAAGCAAGAAATGAAACTGAATATTACTGATTCTATAACTGTACTCTGTAATTAACTTTGTTTACAATAAATTTTGAACCTGCTTATATATAATTCCTTTACATTGCCACTCTGTAGGATTAGTTTGAATTCCTTTTATGGTTTTGGTTACTTTGTTGATTTCTATATTCTTTGGCTACGGGGAAGCTTTAACATCTATTGCAATGTTGGAGTACCATGGCATGTAAACCAACTAACATGTAAAAGCATTTTCTCGTCTCCACAAGCATTCTGACTTCAGTTCACCACCATTGTGTTCATTAGCCGACCTCTTTGTCCTTGATTTTCTTTTCTATTGTGTTCATTGATAGCGTCCTTAAAAAATATGCTAACATATTTGTTTTTATATTTGAACAGAGCGTCGCTTATGACAGATCGAGTGCTCCCAAGGACTGCAGGATCTCTGGGTGGCTGCGAGGAGGGGATGATCCAGAAGTCTATACAGAGATGTTTCGCCTGGCTGAATTTACTTATGACCTTGAGAAAAGCAATGCCCAGACATTCAATACCATGGACTCGGCACTGTCTGGCCTCATTGACACAGTGAGGTTAGACTTCACATCCAACCATGGAAGCCCTTCTCATACTTGCATATATCGATTGAGAGTGCACGGACATGAACCAGACGTTTTGTCCATGATGGCCATGCAGCAGTAGCGTTAATGCCATTACCATGTTCGCGGAGCAGCATTCTTAGGCCACTTCTGTATTGAATATGAAGACTCAATACTTTTTTCGTTTAATTTATAACTTGGTAGGTAGAAATTTGCGGTATGTTTCTAGAGTTGTTGATATCGCGTATTGTCTCTTTGATATTTTTAGTTTGGATTCATGTATTGGTAGGTGTATGGTATTTTCTCTGTGTTTTCCTCTCTATGCACCAAGTAATGAAATCAGGCACGGGTTACAGGTATAGAAACAGAGAATTTTCTTGTATATTCCGGAGTATTATTGTGATTTGTCAATTTTCGTTTTTGTGTTTGTTTCTGCATGCTTCTTGTTCCATTGATGTGAAAGAGTACTTGACCTTGGACCTCACGAAGGTAGTTCCTCCTGTACTTCACTTCCAGGGTTGGCCGCTTCTTCGAACTTGCGACAAAATTGACGATTAGGAAGAGAGATTGTCATGAACGCAAAGTTTAGAAGGGCTTTGAACCAAATTGAAAGTTCGGTGGGCAAAGAGGAACAAGGTTTGAAGTTCAAGGGGCAATTGTAAAGTTGAAAGGGAGTGTGGAGTTGGTGGATTAATATGCTTATAGCCATTGTAAAGACCAGAGAGCCAGTGACCATCGAGCCTCTATAGCCAGATGAAGCTGAAGGCGATGATGCAAAAAGATGGAGGTAGCGGGAGGCCGCGGCTTTTGGTGGTTCTGAGAAGCGCCATGCTCCCTCCGGCCGGCTTTTGGTCGTAAAGACTTCAACATCTTGTTTTCCAGGGACCAGGACACAGAGTGATATTTGTGATTATACTTTTTATGGCACGTTTGATTGGCTGGATTAGGACTAGGATTGGACTATTAGCACTGATCCCAAACTATATCAAACATTGATTTATTTAGCAACTGGATAAAATGGTTGCGTTTTATGAGCGGGCTTGTTTTAGACCATTAAAAATGAGAGGCCTAAATAAGCCTTCAACTACATCTTTGATTTTAGTGTTAATTAGTAATTATGTAGTCGTGTATGGGTGAGTATGTCATTTTCGATTAGTAATAGAAGTTTTTACGAAATTTTGAAAAAACAACATTGATTTATCGATTTATATTCAGAGACGATGTTGATCGATTTTTTAACTTATGCATTATTCTGAAAAGGTAGATCAGTTTTTATGACAATTTTTAGTGTAGACTTTTTTAATGTTATTAAGACCATTTGTAATAAGTGACCTGAATTTTGTTTTTAGCCCTTTAAACTTTCTCTCGAATAGTTAGTTTGTCAATTAATTTTATGTATTTTGTCATAAAAAAGTATGTAGAAAACAAAATTAAACGTTAAATAAATAGGAAATGTTGGGTAAATAATTGATTTAAAAAAGATGGAGGTCGGAATTGAGGAGCGGGTCCTACGGTGGTGTGGGACAGATGAGGGGTGCCGGCGTGTGATCCATTGCGGAGGGAGGAGTTCAGCAGTAAGAGCCCCCGTTGCTCTGATAAGCCAACGGGCTTTACTCAACACTGAGGTAAAGAAATCTTCCAGCTACTCTTTTACAAGGCGGAAGGACTGTATCGCCGCCGCTGTGCTTATCGACAGTGGCCGGAAACAACTGTATCCGCTGTGCTTCTGGCCAGCGGCTCCGGCCTACGCTTCAGGGCGGCCGCTTCTCTTACATACCACGCGCGCGAACACCTGTGTCACCTGGGTCCACATCGGCACGCCGACAAGGGCCCACTAAGCCCCTCAAATGGATCCACACGTACCGTAGGTTGTCCACCTCTCAATCGTTTCCAAACCATCCTTAGTGCCCCCACTTGGGTCACAAGTTCACGCGACTGAACTCGGCGATCAAGTCTACACGTGTCAGGTATATAAAGAATGGTGCTCATGCTCAGCTGGTCGATGTGGGACAAAACAAAACAAATCCTCTTTCCCTTGTTTCACACATCAACGTCAAATCCTTGCATCTTCTTCCTTTTTCTTCTTTTCCTTTAAGATTCTAAAAGAAGGGGTGTGAGTAAATGACCAAAAGAGTCTGGTAATCCACCAACAAAATCCAAATCTTAAGTTTTGCCTCAAGATTCATCAGATTGGACTTAGAAAAACCTTCGTGGTTAATGGGTTCCAACCTTTGAAGTATAATATCTAGATCCCTCTAATGACTATAACTGTTTTATATCATATTTTAGAACATTTTTTATGTAGATGAAGTTTTGAACTGAATCATAAACCTCGAATGCTTCAATTCAAAAGCACAAATGTGAGAAGTTTTGCTAATTTGTTTATTACGCATACCAGAATAGCTTTGATGGATGACTATATGTCTTGGATTGTGAACGAGATTTTTCTAGCCGATAATCTTGCTTTATTTGGACTTTAATCTAGAGTAGCTGGGTATGTTATCATGCTTTTGAAAGCCTACCTCTTGTGTAGATCATTTTATTTGTTATAATGTTTCGGCCCATCCATTACTGTAACCAAAAGAATCGAAAATGTTCTTCCTTTTATCTTCCAGAAACTATAATTTTCTTGGTGCGTGCATTGCCTCTTAAGGCCTAAAGTAACAACCCAGGAAACATGCTCTTCCTTTTATATCAAATGCCCATACGTTTTGTATGCTTAGCCTTCCCCCTAAATGCCTAAAGTAATCCCTACTATTTGGAACGTAATGATATCTTGGATGCTTTGGGACCAGAAGAGAAGACTATAAATCTCACTAGCTGATGAGCGATGACTGGCTCGGCTCCTTCCAAAAAACTTCGCACCTTTCCGCTTGAAACGGAAACCTAGTCTTAGTTTCAAGATTTAACCTTTAAGCATATTTTGGTCTTTGATGCTTTGGTTTTGGGTTTGACTGAATTAATTAAAATGCTAGCCCCCAAAAACATGTTTAAAGATGATAGAAAGAATGGTTTCTCGACGTGGGAAAAAGAATGAAGGGTTTTTCTACTTTCTATGTTGCATGGTACGTAGTCAAAAGGTTCTTTGTTTTGTTTATATACAAGTGATATTTTCGGATGACAGAGTTCAAACACATGAGCTCGAATACAAGAGTCAACGTCCTTAACCATTTGAGTCATGAGGCGAGCCTGTCACAATGAAGGTTTATTCTTAACAGCACTCTCAATATCGTGGACAATGCAAATGAAGAAATAAATCATAACACGTACCTTCTACAAGGCTGAAGCTTTAAATTGAATCGCAAACCACATAATTTTTTTGCAAGTATTGCTTAATAAGCTAGAATGTAAAACCAAAAAGTAAGAATATTATTGGTGTTACAGGTTACGAATATATTATATGTGTATATTATATGTGTCTGTACACACACACTATATATATATATATATATATATATAGTATGTTTGATGCTTTGGGACCAGAAGGGTCTTCTCACTCACTGGTTTTTTTCAAAGAATCTGCACCTTTCCGCTGTAAATAGAAAGCAAGTCTTAATAATATGATTGATTGAACTATATTTTGACCACCCTTTTTTCTTGTTGCCAATATTGTGGTCCAAAAGGTTTGGAATAGGGTAGCAACAAAACGGCAAAGAGAGGACTAGAGAACCGGCGGAGTGGATATAATTTAGAGTTCATGAGTAGAACTTGTCCCTAAAATTCGACTTGTAAGAGAATATGGTGCTTTAAGAGTTATCAAACCATTTCAAGGTATGGTGTTTTTCGGAATTGGGTCCTAAGTTTGGGACTTGGAGACAACAAGCTCATTTATCTAATGTTATCGATTTATCCACTTTCAAAGAGAAATCATATTATTCTTTTAGAAGACCTAAAAATAGATGTTTGAATCGTTGAAATACATTATAGAATGACGTGTTAAAAGTATATGTCCTTGATATGATCCAAATTTATAATGTGGGACAATATTACTATTCAGTCTCATCACGACCATCATATTTGCATACTCAGAAAACATTATATAAATTTATTGAATAACCTCTTTTTAAATAATTATATAACTGAAAATCCTCATCACACCCATAATCCATCACAAACTTAACATAAGGCACAATTAGTCAAGATATTAGATCCAAACACAGTCAAAAGTGCAGATTAAACATTATATTCAAATATTGAGAAGTGTGTGTGGGGAATGGGATCCAGCAGCTTCAAGTTTGAAGTACAAAAATGTTGAGTCCAAAACATGTTGTCTGGGAGCCCCCTCCCTCGCTTTGCCAGCCTTGAAGAAATTGATCTTCCTTTTTTCGACATTGTTTTTGGTACCATCAAATTTACACATTTGTTGTATGCTTAATTAGCTTCTTCCTAAAACCAATACTTAGCATTTTATGGTTAAACAGTCGACAACCATTTCTTGTAAGCTGTGTTACGTGGTCCAAAGGCTTTGCCCTTGACAAACCCAAGACCAATAGAACTAGGGAACGAAAACAAAAGACTAGAAATGTGGAGCAAATAGAACTAGTTTGGTTCCATATAAGAATGCAAAAGTTGTATTGGAAGTTTTTGTTCTGCTCAATTTCAGTCCAAAAGGTTCTAGTTCTACATTAAAATATGAACATTTTAAAATTGAGTCAGTTGGTTCAATTTTACTGACAGTTTAAAATTGGTTCTACTTTACTGACTATTCATGATTTGAGAACCTGTTCGACGTTTGACCAGATCGATTTCAGTACAATATCGATCGAGATTAGTTAGTTATTGACAAATCAAGTTAGTTGGTTTGTCCTTTTAGACTATTTTTTATTTGAAATTCCAACACTAGAAAACGCCAATAGTGCGGTCCTCCTTTTGTCCGCAAGTGTAAATCGGTCTCCACAACCATAAAAGGGCTAAATGCATCTTAACCAACTGAGGTTTGGTGTGAGTTTTAATACAAATCAGATCACATAATATCAAAATTTTCACATTACAACTAGACTTTTGACATTCCTCCAACTTACATCAATTTAAGTTGATTGTATGGTCAACCATTAACTGCTCATGAATCCGAGCTAAGACTCACCCTCCAACAGTCAACCTAACAAAAAGGTGTAAAGTGGCTCAAGTTATTCAAAATTATCATGGTGCTATATGAAAATCAAAACCTCATAGTCCATCGTGAGATTGACCTTAAATTTTGATAAAGAGAAATGCAAGACTCTCTTAAAATAAAACTTTCCGTCACCTCATATTTAAAGCATAAAACTTTATATTGTCAACACTAAAATTGTGTAAACAATGAGGCGCCAAAGTATCTATGGAGAGTCCTACTTTTATAAAAATCTCCATAACATTTTCCACGTTATGTAAAATGTAGTTTAACCGTGAAGAAAGAAAGATTGACAATTGGCAAAGTGCACGATGAGCCCCAAAAGCCCAAACCTGGGACCGGCCAAGGGAATATTAAGGTTATTATATTGGCGGCAGCGGTGGCAACGCCTGCCGTACAGCCAGGAAACCATAACCCACAAACAAAGCCTCCCAAGTTTGACTGTTTGACGGAGACACACACATACACACGTGGGGCCTCTTTTTCCTCTGTCACACAAAATTAAAAATAAAAAAGACATTAAATAAACCCCTCCCCCTCGTTTCTCTCACCCATCAAGTTTTAATGAACTAGAAAGTGGGACGCACGAAAACCATGACCATAATCTGCTAAAATTTAAGAACAAAGTACCAAATAGATTTTTTCTCATTTAAAAATAGATCCGTTGATGATTTCGTTATAACAGTTCAACTATTCGAGAGATGAAGAGACAAGTAGCATGTAGATTTTCGAGAAAAGGGATCCGTTTCCTTCCTCTAATTTCCTAAATTAGAAAATTCGTGTCATTGAAATTTGATTTAACTGTTATAAACATGAATCTACTTTAGAAATTATAATGATTTCAACTGTTTGATCAAATTTTAGTAATACAGAATCTCTAATTTGATAAATTAGAAGAAAGAGATCCGGGATTTTCAAAACCAACTTTCTTCCGGAGAAGAAAACAAAGTACAAACTGACATAAAACAACGATTACTTCCCAAATCCCAATCCCAATTTCCAATTGTGTCTGGACTTTATTTGATGGGACATTTCACAATCTTCTCTTCCCCCTCTTTCTTTTGACCCCCCTCATCATTATATAATTATATTTGGTATATTTTTGTGTTTAAATTTATATGAAGAGTTATGTCGGAATTAGTGACTGATAAGATTTACATATATTTAACGTCGTGTTTTTTTTGCTATCATTTTTTTTTAAGTTGAGTTGCAGAACCTTTCTATTTCTTCAGATTGTTATACTTAATTTTGTTATAAACTGTTTTTATTTTATATTTTTATATTTTTTATTTTATCAAAAAGTGAAAGCTTCCATAAAAAGAACCACAAGTATAACCAGAATCAAATAGAAAAACAAATCTCGCCTTAGTTTGACACACATATCTCAAATGCAAGTGTCTTTACATGAAGACCAATACTAGTGCTAGCATCGGCTAAAAAAGGGAATATAAGTATACTCTTTTAAACCTCTAACACATATGTTTAATCATATCCGTTGATTTACTCAATTCAATTGCCAAAAATAAAGAGTAAAGTGAAAAGCTAAAAAGTGTGTAAAATCACTTTCTGATAGAAAATTTGCTTTCTTAAGAACATATTAAATGTCACCAAAAATTAGTTGAAAAAGAAATTGTAATACTTGAGAATTGTTATTTTCTTTTTCGTTTCAATAAAGTAATTCTAAACAAAAATAAAAATTGCAAAGCCAAATAACGCTTTAAATATCAAAAGATATATAAATTTTTTGAAGAAACATGTTAAAAATAATAAATAATATATATAAGGTCACGTTTTTAACATATATTTTGACACAAGTTTTTGTGGAATTCATCTAATGGTGTATCTCAAAGACCTAATTGTCTATTTTTTATGTCTTACCTAAAAAATTATGTACACTAAAAATCACTCAAATCCAAAACTATACGGTTGGATTAAATTTAGTGTTTCTTTGTAGAACCGTATTCGACCATTTTTCACTATAAATGAATTTCATAATTATTTTGGATTTGTCTAAATTTTTAGCAAGGATGATCTATGAATGATGTACTAAATACCGACGATTTGGATCGTTAAAATACATTGAGAAGTGAGCCCTATCAAATGAGTGTTAAAATGTGTGAAAAACGATATGTCTCCGGATCGTAACCTATATATATTAAAATCAATAAAAATATATTAAAAACACTAATAAGTTTCGCTCGTGAAATTATTTATTGCATTTGTCTTTGTTTGTATTGTCCATCAACAAAAAACAAAGGGAGAGGACTTTTCTTGAAACACCATCTATGGAAGAACAAGAGGTGGAAGTTTGAAGCCATCCATATGGAATATGCAGGTCTCCTTACCAGTCTTATCACGTTCAATTCTCCATCTCCTTTTTTTTTTTTTTTTTTTTCTGGAATAAAAAATAAATTAAACAAACAAATCCAAATATTTTATCAAGGCAAGGAACAGGGAATCGCTTTGTCCAGTTGACTTTCTCGAGAAAACCCATGTTGCCTGTCAACTTGTTTCATGGGTTGGTTGTTCTTGTTGCCATTGCCACTCTTTCTTTATAATAATATATAAATATATACATATATACATATATATTATATTTATATAAGTTTACAGAGATCTCATCCTTCACCAAGTTCTGGTAATTTATGTTCTATTTATTCTGTCATCTGAAACTGAATTGCATTTGGGTGTTTGTATTTGATGCTATTTTTTGGATGTAGGTAACTAGAGTCTTATTCTCTGAGAATTGTATTCGTTTGTTCAATCTCAATATTTTACAAATATTCTCACGTTGTCCTCTTTGTTTTTAATCTATAATTTATTTTGTCCAATTCATGAAATTTCCTTCTTTTTTTTTTTGACGATTTAAAAGAAATAGGAGCAATTTAATTATCCGGTTTGGAAGGTTTTGATCTAATTGCAGTATAAATCTGTTATCTGTAGGTTTGTGAAGGTCTGTGAATAACAGTTGATGAAAAAGTTGCACCTTCGGAATGCCTGTCAGCAATCAAGACGTGAAAAAGAAGGTTCCTTTTTCTTATTTTTGTTTCCAAATTCTTCTTCTTTTCAATTTTGTAGATAAAAAAAATGGATCTTTCGGCAAACAGAATGGTGATTTTTTATCAGATTTTGTTAATTAATTGGATTTTGTGTTTACCCTTTTGTTTCAGTCTTTTATTCATAAAATCTTCACCACAAAGGAGAAAGAAGGAAGCGGCTCTTCGGATTTCTCAGGTGAGTAAATGTGTTTCTTTCTGGTTTCAATTCAATCACTTATCACCATTGTTTTCCAATGGAGAAAATCTAGAGAGAGAGAGAGAGAGAGAGAGAGAGAGAGAGAGGATATTCCTTGCAATTGGGGACTTATATTATAGTTGATGTTATCTTTCTTTTTGGAACCGCAGAATAGAATCCCATCTGCTTTTTGAAGGATGTGATTTACTCTTCTTTTTTTGAATGGATTTGTTCTTCTTTAACTGTTTGGTAAGATAGGGACATTGGTCCTACCATATAAGACATTTGGGGTCTTAAAATGGCGTTTTTGGTAAGAAAGATATCGATTGCTACAGAGAGAGGGAGAGCACCATGGAAATGTAATCTTAGAATATATTCATGTTTCAAATCTAAGCTACTGCAAGAAAGGTAGCAACTAGCAAGCATAAAAAATGTCCCTCTCATCCCCACCTCTCTCTCTCTCTCTCTCTCTCTCTGCTTCCTTTTTAACTTCCAAAGAAAATTTCTGTCTTGCTTAGCCTACAATTCTTATAAATTTGACATCTTACCATGAAGTCTTTACGTAATTGTATCCTATTTCAGAAGCACGGCAGTCTAACCCATCAGTTGACATTCAATCTATAAGTGACACAGGATCTCAAATGCCTGCCGGTCAATATGTTCAGTCCTTTCGGTAATTGGAATATCTTCTACAACTGGTTCTTGTTTCCGTCTTTCTATCCGCTCACAAGAATGCATATGCGCTAACTTTTGGCTTTTGCTTTCTCGGTTTTTTTGTTTCAGGGTTTTTGTGGCGACATGGAATGCAGGAGGGAAATCTCCTCATAGTGGCCTTAATCTGGATGATTTTCTGCAGGTTGATAATGAATCAGACATATATGTCTTGGGGTATGGTCTCTTTTTTTTTTCTTTTTTTCATTTTCTTTGTGTTTGCCTTTGATTTTTATAGTTTCAAACGGATAAATTATTTTGACAATTTTTTCAAATGAAATTGTACATTTGGGTACTCGTTTTTGAAACCATCGGACTGATATGAGTCACAGTGTATGATAATGTGTCAAAAGGACAGGCACACTCGCTGTAGAAAGAAACTAGTGAATTTTTATCTTCTGCGTGTATTTTTTGTTTTGTCATATCAGTTTGGTACAGCCTTTAAAATGAAAATGTAATTCCATATTGTTTGTGCTTCTGAAGAAGATATTGATTGTTCATCTAATTAATTTTTCTGCTTTTTACCATCAGTTTCCAGGAAATTGTTCCGCTAAATGCAGGAAATGTACTAGTTCTGGAAGATAATGAACCTGCAGCAAAATGGCTCGCTTTAATCAATCAGTCGCTAAACAAATCACCTGATGGGTGTTCAAGAAGCAAAGCAGGTGGTTCACGATTTTCCCCGAAGCCTTCCCTTAAAAAGGTCAGTAAGACTTTTAGGACAGAGAGCAAACGGAGGTTGAAGAGTTGCAACTGCCCTTTTGAACTAGAAAGGAAACATAGTAAAGATTTTTGTTTTCGGTGCCAACAACCAAACATAAATGAAGACGACCTTTCTTCAGATCCAGATGAGGATGGATCTAATGCCTTTGATATATCGGAAATTTCCATGGCCTCTACTACCAACCAGATGAAGTACGGCCTTATAGCAAGTAAGCAAATGGTAGGAATTTTTGTTACTATTTGGGCGAGGAAAGAGTATATACAATATGTTAGCCACTTGAGGATCTCTTGCATCAGTCGCGGGATAATGGGACTTGGAAACAAGGTATTTTGTTAAAACTTTTACAAGCACCAGATGTCGGTTATACATAAAAAAAACCTTTTACAGTACATAGATGATTTTGTATACTGGTTGCAGGGATGTATATCTGTGAGCTTCTTATTCCATCAGACAAGCTTTTGCTTTGTCTGCAGTCACTTGGCATCTGGGGAGAAAGAGGGCGATGAGCTTAGGAGAAATCTGGATGTTTTAGAGATTCTTAAAAGCACTCAGTTTCCGAAGATTTGCAAAACAGCTCGTAGTAGGATGCCGGATAAAATTCTAGGACATGAGTAAGCATATTTCAACCTTGTTATTAAAGTACTGAACCCTTTTTATAATCCAACACTATTTTCTCACATTTATTGACACTAATTATCTGATTAATCTCTTTGCAAATGGATCTAGTGTGGTCATATGGTTAGGGGACTTGAATTACCGCATTGCTTTGAGCTACTCTGAAACCCAAAAGCTATTGATGGACAACAACTGGGATGCACTTCTTGACAAAGATCAGGTAACTGATTTTGCCATGAAAGAATAAGAAATTTATGTTGGGAACTGCAGGTACAACATAAGTACAATCATATCAGATCACATTTCAATCTTTCATGGTGTACTAATAATTTTTGTTTGTTTTTGGTTGCATATATAGCTCAAGATCGAAAGAGAAGCAGGGCGAGTATTCAAAGGATGGAAAGAGGGGAAAATCTACTTTGCACCTACTTACAAATACTTTTATAACTCAGACACATATTTTGGAGAGATAAAAACATCGAAAAAGAAAAGAAGAACACCAGCTTGGTAGGTCGACTGGAAGATTGTACTTACGGAACCCAATTGACATTTAACAAAGAAGTTTATTTGACTCGTTTAAAATTGCAGGTGTGATAGAATACTATGGCATGGAAATGGGATCAGACAACTTTCTTACATACGTGGAGAGTCTCGGTTCTCTGACCATCGGCCAGTGTGTGCAGCATTTTTTGTGGATGTTGTAGTTAATGAGAATGAAAATAAGAGGGGATCACCTAGCTCTAATATGAAAATCGAAATTGAAGAGCTTTTACCAACTGCTAGATACCAGAGAAACATGTAAGTTATAGCTAAATTTGGTTAGTTCTTTGATTACCTACCGTTAAAGGTCCTTTCCCTGATCGTCCTTTTGTATTGTCAGGTACTAAACAGCTAACCGTAACCACTGAAAGTTTGAAGAAATACCCAGTTTTGCTTATCTAATGAGATGACGTAGGTTTAATGATGCAGAGTTTATTGCAGCACTGAGGTGCAGAATAATTCTCCAACAAGTGAGAGATGTACTGTACCGAAATAGTTGACCTCTCCTGCAGGCAATATGAAGTATGTTCTCTCACGGCAAAGATGCTCGGCTTTGGATATATTCGGATTTCCTAACAAGTTGAAGGGGAGATATTCATAGGTGACAGATTATTGTGTGAATTTCGGCTGTCTTTGTTCTTGTCATATATCAAAGTGTTGGTTACAATATTTATTTGTAGACATTCCCATTTCTCTTGCCTAAATTTGGGTCAAAAGAGAATGGAGCTGATGATATAAAATTGCTTGATTCACAAGCCACCTGGTCTTATCTATGATCTCATTGTGTTTAATGCGAGTGATACTAGGAGAGCGTGGAATCGATCACGAAACTTCAGATACACAAAAAAGGGCTCTAAACACTTAAGCTACAACCCTTTGCATGATCTCAACGTGTTTAACTGGGCGAAACATTTTAGGTCGGTGGTGGTGAAGGTGAGAATACACCATATGGTAGTTTAAGTACAGGATTATAGTATTAAGCAGCACATTCAGTTTCAAACTTTGTATGCAAATTGGCATTGCATTCGTAATCGAACCCTTTTAGTTATAAGTTGAGTGTCAAATTTTAAGGCCAATGTACGGGTGTTTTTCAGAATCGGAAACCATGTGTTACCAATATCCAATCCCAAGTTTCGGACTAGGACTAGGTTGGAACATAATTTTTAAATTCAGAATTTTTATAAACTTTGGAGTTAGAGTAATTTGGGAAATTTCGAAACATTATTTGGAAGTTAATATGTTTTACAAGTTTTATTTTATTTTATTTTATATTTATTTTTAGGTTTTTTAGCCAAAATGGTCTCTGAGATTTGCATAATACATCACTTTGATTCCTGAAATTGAAAATCAATAGAAATGATTCATGAGATTGTCCACCGTCCATTATTTTGGTCATTCCGTTAAGTGTCCTGGAGGAGCTCTTAGCCAGAAGTTTGGACAATTTTCAAAGCTTCGTAACTCAATAGTTTCTTAATCAAATTTGACCTATAAAATCAATAGAAATGGTCCCTGTCCACCATTCATTATTTTCGTCATTCCATTCAAAACTCCGTTAAGTGTCCCAAAGCTCTTGGCCGGAAGTTTGAACAATTTTCAAAGCTTTGTAACTCAATCATTTCTTAATCAAATTCGACCCATAATATATCAAAATGAAGATAGAAAAGTGTAGAAAAAGATTATACCTATTTGAAAGCCCAATAGTTGCCAGATATAGACGGAAAATAGCCTGAAAGGTGACTGGAAAACTTGCCAAAAACTGGGTAAATTTTAAACGTTCATAACTTCTTCAATAGTCAACAAAATCGAGTGATTCAAAAACGAAAATCATACTTCTCGACAAGACAAAGAGAATGGTACTTTTGAGCCGTTTTCCGGCCAAATCACGACGAGTTAGCTGTCAAGAAATGTACCATTCTCTACTTTCGA
This sequence comes from Malus domestica, assembly GCF_042453785.1. NCBI lineage: Eukaryota > Viridiplantae > Streptophyta > Magnoliopsida > Rosales > Rosaceae > Malus > Malus domestica. The sequence continues at coordinate 32,225,084 of NC_091662.1, read as the reverse complement.
GCAATTTTTGGCCAAATCAAGATGAGTTAGCTGTCAAGAAAGATGCCATTCTCTTCGTCTCATCGAGAAGTATGATTTTCATTTTTGAATCACTCGATTTCATTAAGTATTGAAGAAGTTATGAATGTTTAAATTTTACCCAGTTTCTGGCAAGTTTTCCAATTTTCCCGGGGACCAGTCACCTTTCAGGCTATTTCCGGCCATCTTCAGCAACCACTGGGCTTCAAAATAGGTATAATCTTGTTCTAAACTTTCCTATCTTCATTTTGATATATTATGGGTCGAATTTGGTTATGAAACAATTGAGTTATGAAACTTTGAAAATTGCCCAAACTTCCGACCAAGAGCTCCAGGACACTTAACGGAGTTTTTAACGGAATGACCAAAATAATGGATGGTGGACAATCTCAAGGACCAAAGTGATATGTTATGCAATTTTCAGGGATTATTTTGGCTTAAAAACCTTTTTTTTTATAATCTAGATAGAGAAATGGAGGGTTTGAACATGTGACGTAATATGTTGAAAATTTTGACCCTATTCACCCCTTTCGGATCAATGTAATTGATGTTTTGGTTTTGTTCCATGTTTAATTTATGTGGTTGACTGATTAATGTTTCTTTACTGTATGAATATCATAATTGAAAATATTCATTCTCTTTAACTTTTTTTTTTGATGAAAATTCATTATCTTTATCATTATCTAAAGATCATATATACAAACAAATTTATTAAATTTAGAGACCATTTAGCTATTCATATACATCAAATAATGAACATCATAACCAGAATAGTTCATTCTCTTTATCATTTTCTAAAGATCATATCTGCAAGAAGTCATTCAATTTGAAAATCGTTAAACCATTCATATGCATTAAGTAAACAGTGAAAAGACATTAATTATAAGTTCAGGGATAAGTAGGTTTTCATATAAGAAACACAAGCATTGTCCATCCTGAAAAGCTCCATAATCTTGTGCACTTTTAGTTTGGCCCTAAAACAATCAGAAGTCCAAGTCTAACTGATCCAAAGAAATAGTGGCAGACGCAGAAGCATCTGAACAAACTTAGTTTCAAAAATGGATCTAAGGATTTAAAGCCCTAGTTTCAATTGGCAAAGTTTTTCGATCAAAAAAAAAAAAAAAATGGCAAAGTTTTGTGCACATAACTTGGAACTTTCCAACCAAACAAGACATACAATTGTTTCCCTTCGTATTATTTCACCACCACTCATAAACTTCCAACCAAAGGATCACAATTCTTTTTATCTTTATTTTTTTTAGTTGAACGATAACGTTAGTAGGTTAGAAGTTAATTATTAGAGGAAAGAGAGTTAGTGGAGATCAAATTTGCACTAAAGTGCATAAACCTGATGCTTTTCACCACCCTGATAAAGCGCCATCTGCATTACAATTCTTTAATCACAATTGTTTGGACAAGGAGGTCACTATGTTGCAACGTAGTGGTGCAAGTGGTCCGTGTCACTGTTTCAATTGTTTTTTTCTCTACAAAGACAACTCCTTTGTCAATGCATTTTTCTGTCATAACATTACTTCGTAGTCATAAACTTTTCTAGTACAGTGACACCCACGTCGTATATTTTGCAGTATAGTAGGGTGTCATTGTCGTTGCAATTCTAACTACAATATTGACCTTGGCTTTAGAGTTGTAAACGGATGGATATTGGCTGAATCGTCTTATCTTTGATCCGATCCGATACGAAAAATATTGCAACTCAATTTGATCCGATAATTCGACGGATCCTATACAACTAAACTTATATCCGATTTTGTACAATTAACGGTATCGAATCCTATACGATCAAAATCAAAGAATTTTTTTTTTTTATCTGGTAGTGAGACAGAAATTCATTAAAAGACCCAACTAGGCAGCCAACACTTGGCCCAAATACAAAATATGAAGTTCCAAAAGAAAAACACAGAACAAGCTCACCACCAAGGGTGAAGAAGCAGCCACGACCGACGGAGGAAGAGCCGCCCCGAAGGGTGGCATAGAAATCGACCAGCAGTACAAAACAAGCGTAGGGAAGGAGAGAAGTTTAGAGAGGGAAGCCTTCTCTCTCTCTCTCTCAAACGGGCTCTCGAGAGAGAGTCTCTCAAACTCTCTCAAATCAAAGAACTGTTGCGAAATAGATATTAACAGTGTCTCCCTTTCTTTTTAAGATAAACTCAAGAAGCAACTAGCAATGCCACTTTATTGGTGTTAGTTTCTAAGTTACATTCGTTGCAAACTCAAGAAGTCACTGTTATAGCTGCCTCTTATAACCCAATTGAGCGCCACTCCAGTTGAACACACCCATGCACCCCACCTTACGTGATCTTGTCGGCCCAAGCATGTTGCCTTTAACGTGCCCTAGCGCGCGTGTCCCTCTGCCTATGCCCTCTGACATGGTCCAACCGACTCTCCCTGATGCTACCCCCTCCACCGTGCAGTCCGTACTCATCCAATGGCGACTTGTCTTCGTGATGGAATCTCCAAACCGAAGACTCGTACTGAGGCACTGTTCTTCCTTATGCTTTCTTAGCGTCTATTAATTATGGTGAACCTACTTGTTTTTCTCATGCCCCTAAGCATCCGGAATGGTGCAGTGCCATGATTGAGCAAATTAATGTATTGCTTCGCAATCAGACATGGTCTCTTGTTCTGCCCCGACCTGGCCAGAATATTGTTCGTTGCAAATGAGCTTTTTGTATCAAGTGGAATCTTGAGGGCTCTATTGAGCGCTATAAAGCTCGTCTTGTGGTTAAGGGTTTCCATCAGTGTCGTGGCATTAATTATTTTGAAAAGTTCAATCTCGTTGTCAAACCAGCTACTATTTGCACTGTCTTGAGTCTTGCTATTTCTCATGCTTGGCCACTTCGTCAATTGAATGTTAATGCATGAATGCATTCAGGAAGATGTTTACATTGCTCAACCACCGAGTTTTGCGGATCCTGCTTGTTCGCATTATGTCTGTCACCTTCAGAAATCATTACATGGGTCTTAAAGAAGCACCTCGTGCATGGTTTCACAAAATCAGTTCTTTCTTGTTTCGCCTCGGTTTTCGGTGGAGTGAAGGATATTCTTCACTGTTTATTTTTCGACATGCCTCCTCTACTATTTACTTGCTACTATATCTGGATGACATCATTATTACTGGCAGCTCATATGATCTTCTTAGCCAATTTACTACTCTCCTTGGTAAATAGTTTAACATCAAAGATTTGGGTCCTCTCAGTTATTTTTTGGGTATACAAGTTACTCTTGACTCCACTTATATCTCCATATTAATCAACTAAAGTATGCTCATGACCTCCTTAAAAAATTTGATATACTTACGTTCAAGCCCACATCCACGCCCCTTGCCGCTAAGATTTCTCTCACGGCTTCTGATAGGTCACCCTGGCTTCTCTTACTTTGTTTCGTGAGCTAGTTAGCTCGCTCTAGTATCTCACTCTCACTCGTCCTGATATTTCTTTGTCGTCAATAATATTGCCCAATTTATGAGCTCGCCTCACACTACTTATATGATTGCTGCCAAATGGATTCTCAATTACATAAAAGGTACTTTAGATTTTGGTATCACCTTGACTCATCAGGTTGCTTCCGCTACCCTATCTGCATATTCTGATGTTGATTGGGCCGGTTTTTTTGACATCGTTCATTTCACCACTGACTACCTTGTTTATCTTGGCTCAAATTTATCTCTTGGTGCTCTAAAAAGTAGGTCACATTCCAGTGCTGAGTCAGAATACTATGCTCTTTCTCATGCATGTGCTGAAACCACTTAGATTATTTTTATACTTTACGAGCTAGGTGTTCGCCTATCCTTGTCCTTCTATATTGAGACAATCTTAGTGCCACTGGCCTCGCTTCTGATCCTGTTCAACATGCTCGCACACATTATATTGAACTCATTATCACTTTGTTCGTGAAAAGGTCACTCTTGGAAGTCATCAAGTTTGTTGTATTTCGTCCACTAATCAACTTGTTTGATTAGCCTCGTTCAATTTGCAGGGGATGGGGCGCAGTCTTAGAATAGAATTAATTAAACCATAACCCTCTTCATAATTATATGAATGTACTTATATAATTGTATTAATTTTTAGAATTTCTTTCACATATGGGTTATGTCAAACCTTATATATATTGTAAGTTCCATTATGAATTATTAATTCAAGGAGTCATATTTCTACAATTGCGTAAACTTTTTTAAGAAGCAATCCCAATCAATGTGATAATTGTGACAAAAAATAGCGACTGTTGCTCATTTTTATTGTAGTGAGAGTGAGAATGCCTTTACCAAAATGAATTGGTGTGTTCTAACGTTTACAAGAGTCCCTATGTATAGATATGAAAGTTTACAAAGTATGCTTTAACACAAAGCATTACATGCCTGATCAAAAGTCTTGACTATCGTATTGGTCAAAAGCCAATAAGCCATGTAGTAATTATAACAAATATCTCACCAACATTGCTATTTCATCCACCATCTTTTACTATGTGGGTCATCACAATTCTTTCAAGTTTCACAATACCTATTATTGATAATGAATCACACATTAATAAGAGAAGAGATCTTGTATGCGCGTATAAATAAGTTAAGTTTTTATATGGTCAATTGATTTATGGTGAAACTTTAACATTTTACTTTTACACTACAAATTTATTTAATTGGATCTTAGTCAGTGAGTTTAAACTAAAACAGAGGAAAAATATGGTTATTATACGCAAGAATAAAAATGAGAAAAAATAACCATGTGTAATTTTAATAAACCACATAGTTAATCTTACTCCAACATTGCTATCATGAGAAGTGACTATGAGGAGAACCCTTTTAAATTTTGGACCCTATACGATGACACCTTTCGCTCTCTCCAAAAGCCGCCACCAAGGATTGGAAAGGAATAGATAACTCTTTAATTTCAAGGTAGATTGAGGGGAGAAAGAGAAAATTTATGCTACACTAGAGAGTAGAAAATGAATTGCTTATAAAAGAAACTTATCCATTCTAATGGTCTCTAAAACAATATCTCTAATCCTCGTCTAATTCACTCCAAATAAAAAATCACTTCTATCATCAATATCCCATAAAAAATTACTTCATCCCCTTGAGGTGTGAAATGTAGTTAGCCCTAAAAATACGATGGAGCTAGATTAGGAGTATGTGCTACCTTGCACGTTCTCAGATGCCAACACAACCGCATTACCTACCTCTGCATTAAAATTGCTGACCTCTAAATTGTCAAAACCGACAACCCCATTCCCCTACTAATAATGTACACGCGCATCCCTGCATATCTGCATCTCTCTCTCTCTCTCTCTCTCTCTCTCTCTCTCTCTCTCTATATATATATATATATATATAAGAGATCCCCAACACACATTTTCAAACACTCAACTCAACCTAGAGCGGCCCCCGCCCCCCACACCCCCCCGGCGGGAAAAACAATACATTTTCACACTCAAAATGCCACGGCTACGCTCCTCTCCTTTCTTCCACCTCCTTTCTCTATCCCTCTTTTCACTACTTCTGCTAACCTCTGGTGCTGCTGCATCATCCTCCTCATCATCCTCTTCAGCATGCAAGTCCACCCTCTACCCAAAGCTCTGCCGTTCGATGCTCTCCACCATTCGCTCCTCACCGTCCGATCCCTACAGCTACGGCAAGTTCTCCATCAAACAATGCCTGAAACAGGCACGCAAAACCTCCACAACAATTAACCACTTCCTTGGAAAAACCAAGCACAAGTCGTATTTCATAAGCGACAGCGAGTCAAACGCGCTGGAGGACTGCCAGCATTTCTCGGAGCTGAACGTGGAGCACTTGGAGGCGATCTCGACAGAGCTCAAGTCCGCCGAGACGCTGAACGAGGAACTGGTGGACAAGGTGCAGACGTTGCTGAGCGGCATTGTGACCAACCAGCAGACTTGTTACGATGGGCTTGTGGTGTCTAAGAGCAGCGTTTTGGGAAACACCACGGCTCTGGCCGTGGCCTTCTCTAATGTTACGCAGCTCTATAGTGTGTCGCTTGGGTTGGTCACGCATTCCTTGGCTCGTAATCTCAAAAAGCATAAGAAAGGCAGTGAGGGCTCCGGCACCAAAAATGTGCACAAATTCCGGGTATCACTTGAAACTTTCATTAAGGTAAAGCTTTTGAGTTCATTTTTCTAGACATTTCTTTTTTTTGTTTTTACAAAAATGTTAATTTTACCATTTATTTGTACTATTATTTGTATTATTTTTCTAATAAAAATGAGACTCACATGTATTGACGGACCTACCTTGATTAAAAAGATAGTACAAATGATAGTATAAATAGATAGTAAATGAAGTATTACCCATTTTTTTACTTTTTTTTTCTGTGATAATTTTGATATATATGTCAGTATCCTAGTTAAGATTTTAATATATATGAGACTCACATGTATTGATGGGCCTACCTTGATTAAAAAGATAGTACAAATGATAGTATAAATAGATAGTAAATGAAGTATTACCCATTTTTTTACTTTTTTTTTCTGTGATAATTTGAATATATATGTCAGTATCCTAGTTAAGATTTTAATTGGATAAAATCTTGTAGTATATCTGATAGTCAGAGGCTACATGCTTATAGCTTTGTTGGACTATTGGGTAATAAAAAGGGAAATTGTTGGGAAGAATATTAGAATATATTTGTAAATCATATAATGTAATGGTTGATAATTTGACTCTGTTTATAATAATTTAAAAAATAAATTCAATGATTAACCACTACATCATATAGTCTACAATATATAATATAAAAAAAAATCCTCTATTGCATTACCTAATAAAAAATATTGTTGAATAACAATGCATGGAATGAAACTATATACTAGTGTAATTCGGAACCCAAGAAAGATAACAAGTGTCATTAGATTATATATAAAAGGTACCAAAATGGCAGATACAATAGAGCATCTGGGGATGTGACACTAGATTTCAACAAACAAAGCACACTACTTAGGCTGTTACAAATTTAGCAGCAACTCCTACTTGTATCTAATTACAGATATATATGTTTAAATAATTAAAATTCTAAATATAGATTGGACACGTGTGTTATTTATGATTGATTAGAAGCAGGAGCTGCTATTGAATTTGTAACTGCTATTGAATTTGTAACAGTTGAGTAATGTTCACAAACAAATAGCAAGACTTTCTAATAGCATCTTTAGATATCAAATATAATATGTCAAAATTTTATTTAATGACTAATGTGGCCAATTGTATACAAATGTTAAAATTTCTTCTTTTTCAATGATCCATCAAATCTTTATTTTATTATTATATTGAGCCTCATAGTTACATTAACTATTAAAAATAATTAAAATTGATTTTATTTTTTTATTCTTTTGGTTGTTAATGGACCCATGCTTTAACAAATTAAATTAAATATATTTAACTTCTTCTTTGTATGCTGTAAAAAAGATAGCTAAAAAGTAAGAAGTCAAATGACTCAGCTACTATTTGGCATATTTGACATCTCATTTGAAGATGGTCCAATAAATATTGTGGCAGTTGAGAAAAGAATTAGAAAAATAATTTTCACACACCACTTTAGCTTTCCATATATTTTTATTTTTAGTTTTAACCATTTGTTTAAAAAAAATCAACGTAATTAACCACTAGAATTAAATAGGAATGTGTAAGAAGTTAAAAAGGCGTTTTTATCATTTCCCAAAAAATTATAGAGTGAAGTAGGTTTTTGACTTACAATTGGGAAAAATACTTGAATTTTTATATTATGTGGTTTGGTGAATCGTATGTTAGTATCAATTGATATTGTTTACATAAAACTTTTATAATGTCATTTAATACACAAAATTGAATATTGTATAATTGAAATACACATAGAAAGAGTGCACGATGACATTTTAAGAGTAAGAGTAACATCTCATCTTAATACCGTGAAATGTAATAGTAGCTTCACTTAAATTTCCAACTTCTCATGTTATTATGCAAAAATTTCCAATTTTTCATTTAATTGATGATAATGAGGTTGTAAACCCATGGTTACTCTATGAATTAGAGCTTCTTAATAAAAAGAATCATAATTAGAGTCACTATTTGTAATTAACTTGTATATTTTTTTTCTCACAATCTTACCCTTCAAATTGTGAGTTTTATTTTTATAAAACCTTAAATTAGTGTAAGATATGGAGTTCATAGAGACTTAATTTGAGAGGAACAATCACATAGTAGATAGTACATCATAAAGATACCTTCTCTACTATTATTTTTTTTATTCAACATTTTTGTGATTTTTTTTTTTTTTTTGCTCGAATTAGAAAACTCAAGTAGGTGCAGAACAAAATGTTCTAAGTCAACTGAGCTACAATTTGTTTTTTTAAATAGTTACGAAATATTGTTTATCGACACAAAGATCTCAATTTATGGTTCAATTGTTTATTCAAGTCCAAGTGGGTCTCTGTGTGATAGAAGTAGCTAGATCTGGAGTAATGGAGTCAAAATAAGAGGCCCTGCCAACCGATGTCAATTATTGTACGTGCATAACTTGTAAGTAACGTACGTCACATGGTTTCTGCATATCGATCGCGATGCATTTGCACCGTCAATGGCCTCCCCCATCAAATGCAGCACGCCGCCACCACCACCACCCATCCTTTTATTTTTCTGGTCAACTCATCATCCGATCATACGACATAAAAAGATTCTTAACATGTTATCAGGGTAATAAGTATCTTAATAAGTGACTTTTGTATGTCTTACACAGTATTAAAGAGCGATTCTGTTTACAACCAAATTTTAAATACAAAAGATATTTCAAAGGTTGGTTTTAATTAGTGTTAATTATGTTTGGTGTCCAAAAAAACTTAAATTTTGAGATGGGTGTTAAAAAATTTTACTGTCCAAAGGTGGCATGTTGGGTGTAAACAAAACTCAACGTAAATTGATGAGTGAAAATCCGTATTGAATTTAGGTCATGTGCCAATACTAGTATATTATGCAGTGTACTAAAACAATAAAGTAATCTGTAAATATGACTAAAATACTCAATATACTTGCACAAATTAAAATTTAACAAATGTGTACAGTACGGCTACAATGTATAGAACAAGCTTAATCACATTGACTACAAATCCAAACCATACGTGTAATATCGTTTGATCAACTTTAGATATATAATTAAGTATATGATCATTTAGTCTAGTGGCTAATCACTTTAATGGAGGAGACCTGACTTGTGAGCTTAAATTTCATGAACCATAATTGATAAAAGAACAAGTGATTACGTAGAGATTCGTGAGTATCTAAGAATTCATTTGAATAAAAAATAAATTGCAGGCACTTCGGAAAAGTTCTGGCAAAAACTCGACGACTTCCGAAAGAGGTGAGAGGATTCTTGAAGAAATGGAGAGCAGTGGCATTCTGGTTAACGACACAGTGATTGTGGGTCCATATGGGACGGACAACTTTACATCGATCGGAGATGCTATTACTTCTGCTCCCGAGAAGTTGAAGCCTGAAGATGGCTACTTTGTGATCTATGTTAGAGGAGGATGCTATCATGAGTACATTGTCATCGCCAAACACAAGACTAACATAATGCTGCTCGGAGATGGTATTAATAGCACTGTCATTACCGGAAACCATAGTTTCGTCGATGATTGGACTACCTTCAACTCCTCAACCTTTGGTAAGAATTACATTTCTGCTAGCTACCTCTTTCTCTTCTGGCCCTCTTGAAATTAAAGTGCGTATAAAAATTATTTGAATCACATTCATCCCACCAAAACCCTAGTAGGGGCTCAAAAAAACTGTTGTGCCTTGTCACGTGACAGTGCTGAGTGACAAAATAGTTTCAATTGAAACATGACATGTATCCAAATTTGATGATAAGTTTTGTTTCTTTAACACGTCATTTTTAAACTTGATTATTTGGCCAATGTACTAGAGAAAAACTCTACATGCATGGTTCATAATTTTCATAATCCTTATCGCCTTCAGGTAGTAAGTACCTGTCGACTTCTACTTCATTGACGACTAAATATCGTCAAACTTGTGTAACATAGTGAAAATTAGTTTGAACACCTGTGAATTGAGTATTAATTATTTATGTTTTACATGCTTAATTAGTCTGAAACTCAATGATTTGTTGTGTTGCAGCTGTTTCTGCGGAACGATTTGTGGCCGTAGATATTACATTCAGGAACACTGCAGGTCCAGAAAAGCACCAAGCGGTAGCTGTAAGAAACAATGCTGACCTCTCCACATTTTACAGGTGCAGCTTCGAAGGCTATCAGGACACTCTATACGTACATTCCCTGAGGCAGTTCTATAAGGAATGTGACATATATGGAACTGTAGATTTCATTTTTGGAAATGCTGCTGCTGTCTTCCAGAGTTGCAATTTATACGCTCGAAAACCGATGCCCAACCAGAAAAACGCCTTCACAGCCCAAGGACGAACTGACCCGAATCAGAACACCGGAATCTCCATCCACAACTGCACAATTGAAGCTGCGCCAGACTTGGCAGCGGACCTCAACTCCACGTTAAATTTTCTGGGAAGGCCTTGGAAGGTGTTTTCTAGGACTGTCATCATGCAGTCTTATATTGGCTCTCTGATCAGCTCAGTTGGATGGTTGGAATGGAATGGGACGGTTGGATTGGACACACTGTTTTACGGTGAGTTTCAGAATCACGGGCCGGGGGCAAACACGACGAAGAGAGTACAATGGCCTGGTTATAGTCTGATGAATGCTACTCAAGCCTTGAATTTCACTGTCAGTAATTTCACATTGGGTGATACTTGGTTGCCCGACACCGATATACCCTTCTATGGAGGGTTGCTGAATTAGAGAATTATTAAAACTTCTCAACTTCCAAGTGAAAATTAATACTATTTCTACTGATTATTGTATTTAGTACTGTTAAAAACTTTTTAATTATTCATTGGCTTAATTTCATTCCAACTTCATTCATGTTCATCATATATATCCTCGGTTTATAATTCCGTCCTCTAAGTAGCTAGTGTAAATTTACAAACAGATGGTAATAGAATTAACTTAATTCGTAATATTTGAATTTCCAGTATTACACATGAATGATCTGAAAATTAATTTAATTGGAAATATGAATTATGAAATGTCAGACATGTTGGACTTTGTATATACTATTTTTCAACAATTACATCAAAGCCAGAAAAATATATCACAATTTGCTGTGCAAAAGCAATCAGAAAGTATAAGAAGGCACACAAAACAATCATGATCAAAAAGTGTGAAATGGAAAATAATAAATTGGGAAAAGAAAATCAATTTTTGTTCATGAAACTATCAAATATATTGGTCAGAGGCTTGATGTGTAGGTAACACCAGCATCAGAGATCCACTTAGTTCCTTGGAGAAATGAATGCACTGTAAATTTGCTGGCTGCTTTTTGGTTGATGGTTCTCAACCCCTTCCATTTAACCCTATTCTTTGTGGAAGCACCAGGTCCAAAATTTTGAAATTCCGAGTAAAATACGGTGTCGGGAGCGCTATTGCCTACCCATGGCAACCATCCATCAGTGCTGATGAGATTTCCCATGTATGTTTGCATGTACACAGTTGTGGAGTAATTCTTCCATGGCCTCCCGAGGAAAGTTTTGACCGAGGACAAGTCTCCAAAGGGCGATATGCTGCAATTGTGAATCGAAATTCCTGTATTTTGATTGGGATCAAACTTCCCTTGAGCTGTGATGGTGTTCTGCTGGCCTCGCATGGGAACCTTAGGCATTATGTTGCAGTTTTGGAGCACAACTGCTGAGTTCCCGAAAATGAAATCCACTGTTCCATAAATGTTGCATTCGCGGTAGAATTGGCGATTGGAGTGAGCATAGAGAGTGTCCTGGAATGCATCAATGTCGCACCTATAGAAGACTGACTGATCAGCAGTTGACAACAAGGCCACTGCCTGGTGCTTGGCTGGCCCTGCAGTGTTGCGAAATCCAATGTCCCGGGCAATGAATCCCTTTCCAAAAACGGCTGCATACAAAGAAATAATTGTTTCTATTACTATTATGATATGAAACATTTACCAGCAAACATTGCTGATCAGATCTCTCACTGAAAGGAGACTCATTTGCATGAGAAGAATCCCCTTTCAAAAGGACGGCAGTAATGTGATCAGTAAATATGCTAGCTATACAGAGTTTTATCGAACTATTACCGACTGTGGCAGTGGAAAATGTGGGAGTTCCATCCACAACGTTGAGTTTGGCAGTTACAATAGTTGCATTCGAACCATCACCGACCACCAAAACATTCCACTTGGATTTCTCAACCCTCACATTCCCATAATAAACCCCCTTCTTGACGTAGATGACTGTTCTCTTCTTGCTCTTATCCGGAACAGCATTGAGTGCATCCTGAATTGTTTTGTATTTGCTACTGCCATTGCTTGCCACGACAATGTCTGCCTTCTTCCTCAAATCCGAACTCTGAAGCAGCTTGCGATCCTTCCGATGCAGCCACTCTGGTACTCCCTGGCTGTACGTATCGGTGGGATCAGGGTGTGTCAGAAGTCGCCTTAGGTTCACTAAGTTAAGGACTTTGGAAATCCAAGAGACAATGGCGAGGCTGTTGCTAGTTAACTCATTGGAGTTCTTCAAGTAGCCGACAACTTTATCCTTGAGTTCTCCTTTTACATCGTCAAAACCTTCAATGCAAGTCTGCTGATATGTGCCTGAAGAGCTCAGCCAAGTCTTGAGATCATCAAACACATCAACCAACGACTTAGTGTCAGACAATGAGTCGTTGAGATGATCCAATGCCAGACTCAAAAGGTCTTGACAATCTTTCAAAGCTGCCACAGACTGTGTGTCCTTGGCAGTCGCATTAAGAACACCATCAGCCGAAAAATGAGTAGCGGCTTTCGACAATTCATTGATCGCCACCTGAATTGCCAACTTGAAAATCTCCTCAGGCTTAACATTGTTGGAGTTAACCAGAGGACCAAGACTGCTGTAACACGAATCCTGGTACAAGGTCACATCACAAACAGCCTTGACAGAAGTGGAGATGGCCGAGCCTTTAGAGTTCCCACCAGATTTATTATGAACGGTGGTTCCAACCACAGCAGCAACAATGACACAGACAAGAACTATGGACGAAAGGCTTATGATGGCAACTCTCTTTCGAGTTTCCCTACGAGCGTCGAGCCGGGCTTGGTCGGATTCATCAATCTTGCCATAGGATTTGATGGAAGACATAATGCTAAATGATTTTCCTATGTGGTCGAGGATTGCATAAGGGATGGTGGTTGGGTGTGTGTTTATATATATATATACATGGAGGGTTTGGATAAACATATTGGTAGCCTAACGCGGTACTACGTGCTTTGCACTTTACTATTTTTGGTAACATTCAACTGCTGGAGACTGGAGTGCTTCACATGTTATAAGTATTATTCGTGCACTCCGATTTCTTCCCCCACATACATCCAAGATTATTATATGAATATGGTGTATTTAACTTCAGGATAATGCTAAGCTGATCAAAATTTTAAATCAAATTTAGAAATCAAATAATGTGTCACCAATAGGAGAGATTTTTCAATATGATCGGTACACGGGGTAGTACATCACGTGTCACTATACAAATGGTGGGATATGTGTGCTAAAAAGTTAATAACTTAAAAAATAAAAAATTTCACCACTTCTATTAAAACACTTGGTGTACCACTTGTATTCCTGTCACAACTAAAAATTTCACCACCAATAGGAAATAAGCACGTTAATCAACACTTAAGTAATAATCTAATCATTAACATTCATATCATTTGGTTTATAAAATTTAGTTTAGAACATATACATGTAAGTGTTATTCATGAACTCACTATTAATATCACATATGTAATACAAGTATAGTGATCTTGCCTCCCTGATTAATTAGGGACTAATCATTGTATCACTCTAAACAATTTACTAATCTTGATTGCAACGACCATACACCTGGTAATACTAATAATGTTGCTAAAATCTCATATGAAATGAAAAACAAAAACCTATAACTATGTAGTATTTTGCGGACAAAACAATGTCTCAAGATTTTCCACTATACTTTTATTAGTAAATTGTATTAATGGTCCCTTAACTTTAATCAAATTGGAGTAATGGTTCCTCAACTAAAAATTCATTACCATTAGTCCCTCAACTCATCAAAATGTGTAGCTATGGTCATTTTCGTCAACTTTATTAGAATTTTGTCAAAATGAGTTATGTTGGAAGGATCATTGCTACAATTAGGGTCCCTCAACTCATCAAAATGTGTAGCTATAGTCATTTTCGTTAACTTTGTCAGAATTTTGTCAAAATGAGTTATGTTAGAAGGACTATTGCTACAATTGGGTTAAAGTTGAGAAACCATTTATCTAGTTGTATTAAAGTTGAGGGACCAAGGGTAATAGAATTTTAGTTGAGGGATCATAGTTGCATGTACCGGATTACATGGGTAAAGTTTAGGGAGTTTTAACAAAACACTTCCGGTACTGTTCACTTTTAACGAAAAACCACATTTTTACCTTTAACTGGCACTATTCACTATACATTTAAAAATAACTTTTCGTTAAAAGAGATGTTTTTTTGAACTTTTCGTTAATTTTCCTTAAAGTTTAACGCTCTATCTTTTACGAACTTGAACCACACGCAAGTGACATGCAGTTTGAAATACGACAACATTTATGTACATTGTAAGTTGTAACAAAGCAACGGATCTATTTAGTACAACAAAACGATGAAATTTCCTCCTATATGACACGAAAAAAGAGATTGTGTTTCGAAGGGAAGACTTCTAAATGGAAAGCTCCAAGAGAAGACACTATGAAAATCAACTTGGATGGCCCAGTGGGTAGAGGTTCAGCTGCTGGAGAATTTTCATTCGAGATTCTGTTTGAAGGCCAATTGTTGTTGGAGCTCACAATCTAAGATCAAATACTATTACTGTAGCTGAGACTCTCTTCGGGATTCTCTTCTTTTTGCAAAACAGAGAAATATCAAGGATGTGGTAATTGAAGGTGACTCCAATATAGTTATAGATGAGATTCTTGACTGATGTAAGATCTCTTGGAGGCTCAATACTATTTTCGAGGACATCAAATATCTGACGATCTCTTTTAATTCTATTCAGTTGCTACTTATAAAGAAGCAAACTTCCTAACTGATGCTATCACACTCATTAGTAACAATATTGACAACATTTGTATTTGAGATCGGGTGCTTCTTCAGTGCTTCCTCGTGAAGCACTCCAGTTTTTATTTAACTTTATGAGCTCCTATTGTTCCCGAGAATTCTTTTTTTCTTTTTTTAATAAAGTTTATTTCCTAAAAAAGAAGAGATCACTATAGCCAAAAGTTCTTGCCTATGTTAATGGAGAGAGGAAAAGAAAAACCAGTAGGGGTAACATTCAATTCTATCTGTTAAATATTTATCAACGGCTGAGATTAAAAGCTTAGATAAGATTAAAATATAATAGCTAATTAAGTAATACATCTGGATAGTTGAATATAAATTGTCTTTAATGAAATAAGCTAATTAGGTATCCATAACAGCCATATTATTATTCGCTATATTTGGTATCAATGTTTTGTGCCCGATTTAGAATTTTGGACAACGTTTTGAACTTCTATATTAGTCTACGTCCTTATCTATTTAGTGTAGATAATATTGCTTATTTAAAAAAATTATAATTAAAAGATGAAGTGAAAATACAAAAGTATCCTTTAGCTTAAACATTCAACTTTTCTCTTCCTTCAAAATAGTGAGATGAGTAAATGGTAAAAAAAGGAACACCCAGAGCAGTAATTAAACCCAAATTCTACCACATTAACATAAATTTAAGAATTTTTGTCAAAATTACTTATTGATTTTTTATAATACAGTTTAATAAACTACTACTAAGAGGATTTTTGAGCTCGAGTTAAAAGAGGCGAGCGAGCACACCTGATGGGAGATGTATACATTGAGTTTGCAATATAATGAAATTGTCACACTTTGTTGAGTTGACAAAAGTGACATAATAATAATATTGTCGCACATGATGGAACATAAATTAACATGGATGTTTGATCTTTAGTACGAGTTTTAGTTTAAAGAAATGAAAGAACGTACATAGTACATTGAAAATCAATAATGTAACCATATTGAAAAATTAATATTTTGAATTATCAACGCGGAACGGTAGTATGCGTGCTATACAAGTTACTCTAAATAGTAAAAAACCAAAAACCAAAAGGTACCGCTTACCAAAAGTAAAAAAGAAAAAGGAGAAGTTACCCACCCACGTCTCAAACCGCGGTTAAAACGTAGCCGAGTCTAGTTAAATAGCACGCCCTCCGACAAAAATTTCACTTTTGCTTCCAATTCTTTTGTCTGTCTTTTTCTTCTTCCATTTCTGTCTCCTGAGCAGGACACAACCTCTCTGCCTCTCTCTGAGGAACCAGAGGGTGTTGAGGAGGGAGGAGCTTCCATCCCTCGGCCCCTACCAACCCATCAAATAGGTACCTTCATTTTTCTGCTTTTTATTTGTTTACTTAAACTACTTGTTTCATTTCTCAGTCTTCTTGTCAACTAAAAAAATAATAATAGTCAAAGGAATATTTTTATCTTATTCATCGTGTGAATTTTCATGTATTTTTATGGTTGATCTCTGTGTTTATGCTATCTGGTTATTCTCTTGGTGTGTATTTTATATTCTACTTCCTTTAGTTGCAGGTCCTGGTGTGAGAATTTACCCTTTCTTGTTTCTGTTTGATCTTTTTTATTTTTCGTGTTTTTCTTTGATTTTTAATCTTCTAGAACTTTGGATTTGATAGCGTGGTTTTTTTAGTACAAGAGTAAACCACACTAAGGGCAATGGGTTGAATAGGAAGGCCCTGACCACCGGGGCAATCCACCACTTGCTGATGGTATAGTTTTGTAGTTCGAACATCTTATGATCCGAAAGGTGGCTACCCCGAATTTCCGTATCTATGTTAAACAATGAACAAACAAATTAATAGGTGAATTATATTGCTTAGGTAGGTGGAATATGTGCTGCATACCTGCATTATATCAAGCTATAACATTTTGAGTTAAATCATGAAAATCAGTAACATGGTTTTGTGAAAAAATATGAAACTGATTAGTTGTGTGATGAACCTGTTGTCACCCAGTTCTGTTCTTTGTCTTTTGGAAGTTTTTTGCAGTTACAGGGTATGCACTTGTAACATTTGGTTTTTGTTCTAATGATCTCATGTTCCTCATGTTGCTGATTTGTTTTTTTTTCATTTTTCATTTTGTTTTTGGTTTGTAACTGATGTTGTTGCTTTTGTGCATAAGGTTTTTGTATTAGGGTTTTGCTTTGGTTTTTTTCATCTTTTTTGTTTTGAATGCAAAACCGCGGAAATCCGTTGCGTTTCTTTGTTTGTTAATCTTACTTGTTTGATTCATGATCAATTAATATATATAACTTTGCTTGTCTACATGGTTCTGACTTCTTTAATGTATTACTTTTTATGTTTTCAATTAATCGTATCCGTGAAAGTATGTAATTTTCCTTTTTATTTTCATTGAAGTAACGTTGTTGTTACTAGTTCCATGTTCCTGATCTCCCGTATGCGACAATTGTGGCTTTAACTGAGTTATTCGTAATTATCATTTGCAGAAGATTTCATTTGTTTTTGGGTTTGCTAATCATATAAAGAGTAGAAGGGTGGTGAAGTTGGCGTGGACTGTATTTAATTACCCAATTGTTATATATTTGTATACAATCAACCTTGTTCTTTGTGTTGGTGGTGGATGGCGATCATTGAGGAGTTGGAGTTCAGTGACGACCTTGACTTTCTTTTGGCTTTCCCTGAGGAAGGTGAGGCAGCCCCAGAGAATGACCCAGAGGCAACAGTGGAGGAGGATGATAGTGACGACGAATTGGATGTTAATGAGCTTGAGAGGAGGGTGTGGAAATATAGAATGCGACTGAAGCGGCTTAAAGAGCAAAATGAGGGAACAGAAGCAGCTGACAATGCTAGGCAGTGTCAGCCACAGGAACAAGCTCGGAGGAAGAGGATGTCACGGGCACAAGATGGAATCCTGAAATATATGTTAAAAATGATGGAAGTTTGTAAAGCCAAGGGTTTTGTTTATGGGATTATCCCCGAAAATGGTAAACCAGTGACTGGTGCGTCTGACAGTCTTCGCGAATGGTGGAAGGAAAAAGTAAGATTTGACCATAATGGCCCTGCTGCAATTTCTAAGTATCTGGCTGAACATCCAATCCCTGGGAAGAATGAAGACTCCAATGCAGTACCATCCACTCCTCATAACTTACAGGAGCTCCATGATGCCACTCTTGGTTCACTTTTGTCGGCTTTGATGCAGCACTGCCATCCACCCCAAAGACGTTTCCCGTTGGAGAAGGGTGTTGCCCCACCTTGGTGGCCCACTGGCAATGAAGAATGGTGGACTCAATTGAATCTGCGCAAGGATCAGGGTCCTCCCCCATACAGGAAGCCTCATGATCTGAAGAAGGCTTGGAAGGTGAGTGTTCTCGCGGCTGTGATAAAGCACATGTCACCCGATATTGCCAGGATCCGGAAGCTTGTTCATCGGTCTAAATATTTGCAGGACAAAATGTCTGCTAAGGAGACCACCATTTGGCTAGCCATCCTTAACCAGGAGGAAAATTTGGCCCAGAGGTTATATCCTGATGGATGTACACCTCCATCATCTTCTGGGAGTGGGTCTAATTTTGCAATCAGCGGTACCAGTGATTATGATGTTGAAGTGGTTGATGATGAAGATAATTATGAAGAAGAGGACTGCCAACCTCTTTTTAATCACTTAAATATTGGAACATCTGGACACAGAGATGGACTGATGCATCATTTTATGGCAGAGCTGACTGAGACCGATTCAGACTCTGGTCAAAAGAGGAAGCAGCTGCCTGAAGAGCCACAAATGATGCTAAATCATCAGGGTTACACCTGCGAATATCTGGATTGCCCGTATCATGATTACCACCTAGGCTTTCGCAACATAACTGCAAGGAATAATCACCAGTTGACGTGTTCTTACAGGAATAATTCTTCACAAGTTGGAATGTCAAGCGTTCATCCTAACAGTGACAAACTTGTGGGGTCCTTATCCAGTCCTCAACCTAATCCAGCTATTCAACAACCAGTGAACCAGACAAGTAGTTTTAATGCTTCCGGACTTGAACTTGCTGGGGATGAGCAGAATATGATATCTGAGTTTATGTCATTCTGTGATGGTAATATTCAGCAGAACAAGAACTCGGATCCTGGAAGCCTCGATGTTGTAGAAAACCACAACCAGCATCAGGTGAATTATCAATTTCCCATGGGTGATAACTTCTTTGATGAAAGGTTGGTTATAGGATCCAACATGTCTCAAGCATCGCCTATGCCTATGCCTATGCTTCCTCCAGCTACTCCAGCTCCTCCATCTCTCCCATCCACAGAATTTCAGTTTGATCCGTGCACCTTGTTTGATTCTCCATTTGGTAATCATCCCAATAATACTGACAACTTAGGATTTGGCACCAACTTGCCGCGAGATGACTATAGTCTTGACTCGATGCTGGAGCAAGATCCATTCTGGATGTGTCGTTGAAGCTGGGTTTTCTTGCATTGCGCTCCAATATATGAATAAGGATGTTCATATGTTCGTGAGCGGGGGAGGGATGTTTTCTCGACACAGTTCAGGTTGTCTCGTGATAGTTCAGTTTTCTTTAGGTTTTTTAGACACAGTTTTGGACCCGATTCGGTGAAACTTCTCAAGTTAGTGGTTTATTTTTATCGGTTGGACTTTTTAGATGTTTTAAACCCTTGACAAATTTTGGGGAGTTTCTAGTACTGCAATTTTGTCATCCAAGTCTAGGTTTCATAGTTGTTCTCAGTGCAGTATTGAGCAGGGCCTATAAGGGCCTGGAAAGAACCCAATCTTATACACAGACACAGTACTTCTGTTGAAATGTTTTGGACAGTTTTTGGTCGCTGGAGGACTTGCATGGCACAAACACACAGTTTTTTAGGACTTACATGATACAAGCACACAGTTTTTTGAGGACTTACATGACACAAGCGTACCATCATGGTGGAGTTTTATGTCAATAAAATAAAAACATGCATGTATAAGATTCTGTTTGTGTAGTATTGTTTTATTGATATGAGACGCCTTATGATAGTGCTCCGTGACGGTGCACTGTGCCTTGTAAGTGGTTCTCATCGAGTCGTATTATTCTACGAGACAACTGAATTCGGTCCCTCGAAGCCATGATACTGGTATCATGTGAATCAGATTGGTCTTCCGTGTTAGGAATCTTAGGACCGGGAAAAATCAGGCAGAGACTGAAAAGGGGTCAAAGTTAGGTAAAGATCCTCTTCAAAATGTTAAGTGAAATCAAACTATTATATATGTCACAATATAATGATAATTTGCACCAAGGAATAATGATTCCGACTGAGCTAAACAATACAGAGAGCCTGGCTTCTTAAGTTGTGGAAGAGTTCCTATTCAAAATGTTCCGTGACTTATTTACAGAATTTTCCACCGCTCAGTTTTTAAGGTTTGAGAACGGGTTCCTCTTCAAAATGTTTCGTGGCCTTCACATGACTTGGACTGTATGATCAAAATTGTTTATTTTATAAATCACCTAACGATATTACTTTTAAGGGTAATGTTAGAGAAATCAAATTTATAAATTAAATTTTGTAAATCAAATGATGTGGATGTTGATTATTATATTATTACTGAATGTTGATCAACACGCTTATTTTCAATTAGTGACCTATCATTTAGTTTGAAATTTTGAACATCCTAATATTATTCTAATATTATTTTTTATTTTTTATAAAGACGAACAATTTTGATTATAACAAGAAATTATATAAATAGGTCGCAAAATATTTTAAAGTGGCTTGTTTCCAACCTTAAGGAGCTAAGCTCTTCTCAATAATATAATTATAATAATTTGATACCGTAGTGCGATGAACAGTTAAGCACGTGGTTTGTAGTTTTCGAATATTTAATGGGTGCTAACGTGGCTGATGACTGCTTGGTTGTCTCGTATATACGTGGGTGGGTGGGATTGATTCACCCAAATTAGGAATTAAAAAAGTCATCAAGGCTATTATGATAAAGTCAATCCACTGATTATGATTACTATCGAGTGGTGTTATATCCATCCTAATGTCTTATTTTTCCACCTATTTTTATTTATGGGTAAAAGACTGTTTACTACTCTCATATTTCGTGGTTTTTAACATTTTAATACATCAAGTTTTTTTCGTCTCAGATTCATATTTAAAGTGTAAATTTTGAGACAGTCTCATACATCCGTTAGTCAAACTGTTAAGTTTCCAATTAACTGTGATGTGGCGCCCATGTGGACACTGACTGGGCGCCACGTGTCATCCACGTTTTTTTTTTCTTCTTCTCCTTCTTCCTTCTTCTTATTCTTCTCATTCCTTCGACATAAACTTTTTTTTTCCTCATTCTCCTTCTTCCTTCCTCCTTCTTCCCCTTCTTCCCCTTCATCCTTCTCCTTCTCCTTCTCCTTCTCCTTCTTCTTCCTCCGAATTTGGGGAAGTTTTTTTTTTTTCTTCTTCTTCCTCCTTCTTCCTTCTCCTTCATCCTTCCTCCTTCCTCTTTTTCTTCTTCCTCCGAATCTACCCAGATTCTATTTTTTTTTTCTTTTTTCTTCTTCCTCCTTCTTCCTCCTTCTTCTTCTTCTTCTTCCTCCGACTGCAACTTTTTTTTTTCTTCCTCCTTCTTCTCCTTCTTCCTTCCTCCTTCTTCCTTCCTCTTCTTCTCCTTCTTCTTCTTCTTCATCTTCTTCAAAAAAAAAAAAAACCTTCATCTTCCCCAGATTCGGAGGAAGAAGAAGAAGAAGAAGGAAGAAGGAGGAAGGAAGAAGGAGAAGAAGGAGAAAGGAAAAAAAAAGTTGTAGTTGGAGGAGGAAGAAGGAGGAAGAAGAAGAAAGAAGAAAAAAGAGAAAAAAAATTGAATCTGGGCAGATTCGGAGGAAGAAGAAGAAGAAGAAGAAGGGAAGGAAGGAAGAAGGAGGAAGAAGAAGAAAAAAAAAATTCCCCAGATTCGGAGGAAGAAGTAGAAGAAGGAGAAGGAGAAGGAAGAAGAAGGAAGATGGGGAAGAAGGGGAAGGAAGAAGGAGAAAGGAAGAAGGAGAAGGAGGAAGGAAACAAAAAAACAAAAAAGGTTGTAGTCGGAGGAAGAAGAAGAAGAAGAAGAAAGAAGAAAGAAGAAAAAAGAAACTGAATTTGGGCAAATTCGAAGGACGAAGAAGAAGAAGAAGAGGAAGGAAGAATGAGGAAGGAAGAATGAGGAAGGAGAAGGAAGAAGGAGGAAGAAGAAGAAGAAAAAAAAAACTTCCCTAGATTCGGAGGAAGAAGAAGGAGAAGGAGAAGGAAGAAGAAGAAGGAAGAAGAAGAAGAAGCAAGAAGAAAGAAGAAAAAACAAAAAAAAAACTGAAGAAAAAACAAAAAAAAAACTGAATCTGGGCAGATTCGGAGGAATAAGTAGAAGAAGAATAAGAAGAAGAGGAAGGAAGAAGGAGGAAGGAGAATGAAGAAGGAGGAAGAAGGAGGAAGAAGAAGAAGAAGAAGAAAAAAAAAAAAACCTTCCCCAGATTCGGAGGAAGAAGAAGAAGAAGAAGAAGGAGAAGGAAGAAGAAGGAAGAAGGGGAAGAAAGGGAAGGAAGAAGGAGGAAGGAAGGAGGAGGAAGGAAAAAAAAACAAAAAAAAAAGTTGCAGTCGGAGGAAGAAGAAGAAGAAGAAGGAAAAAAAAACGTGGATGACACGTGGCGCTCAGTTAGTGTCTACATGAGCGCCACGTCACAGTTAACGGGAGACTTAACAGTCTGACTAACGGATGTATGAGACTATCCCAAAATTTACACTTTAGGTATGAATCTGAGACGAAAAAAACTTGATGTACTAAATGTTGAAAACCACGAAACATGAGGATAGTAAACAGTCTTTTACCCTTTATTTATATTCACCATAAAAAGTTGAAAAATACATAAACTCTTTTCCCACCTACCATTATTTCCAAAATAACCTTGCATATTTTTTCCTCAATTTTTCCTTGCTTTGAAAATTTATTATAATTTTAAAAAAAAATCATCATTACTAAAAAACTCTCCTTTCCCATAATATAAAAATATCGATGTACTAAAAAAAAGAACTTCAAATATCACCAGCAAGCAGCAGCTCCCTCCCTATAAAATCCCATAATTGTAACTACCAACACCCTCAAATCCTCAGCCATGGCACCAAGCAGAAAATGTTTCCAGCCCAAGCTCCACACAAGAGGTTTGTACAATAAACAAATTAAGCAATTAGCAATATTAGGATAAATGAATAAAATTTGATGTGTATGGTATGGTGTGCATAATTGGTTTGTCTTATTTTAGTCTAAAGATTAAGAAAATGGGTCATTTTTTACGTATATTTGTCTCTTTTTTTTTAATCTTTTTTTTATGAGATATTTCAAACTTTTTAGTCTAATTAATCGAAATTTTACTATGTTTTGTTGTATAATATGTATGAGGTAAATGAAGCATTAATGTGCACTAACAGATCCACATCAACGATTCAACGGTCACAGATTTTGATAAATAATATACATTGGTGCATACTAAGCAATTCTCTAATTAAAATCATAGCACGCACACTCCCTTTACTTATATATAACTCATTTTATATTTACACTAGGGAGGTGGGGAGATAAATTGGTATTAAAGAGATTCGAACATAAGACCTCTCACTTACTAGTGAGGAATAATACTATACCATAGTGCTAAGCGGCAATATTTCTTTATTTAATTATTTTTTAGGGTTGATCTCAGTTTACTACCCTGAAGTTTTTTTGTTTTCAACATTTCATACATCAAATTGTCTTCATCCCAGTCTAGTACCTAAAGTCATAAACAAATTAAGCAATTAGCAACATTAGGATAGATGAATAAAATTATTATTTCAAAGTAGGTGGGGAAATAAGACACTGGAGTGGACTTAATAGTACTCTTATATTTACTAATTAATAAAACACTCATTGTCATCCAAAACTCTATGAAATTACCAGTTTAACCCCCAGTTTAACCTTCTAATTAAAACAGAACATGAATAAGAAATATGGGGCAGAAATGTAATTTCACAAAACCAAATTTTGCTGTTTTTTTTCTTTTCAAAGTCTCACTTACATGTAATCCTAACATATCTCTAATTAAAAAAAAAAATTCTCACTCCCACGTTCTTTATCACTCTCTTCCTATCTCCTTCTATTTCAAAAACAAAAATAAAAAAAAATTTCTCACACACTTTGTGTGGGCTTCGGATGTGCTGTCCCGAAAGTGGTGTCTCATTCATGTCTCATTCTTTATTTGTTTAACACATGTACTACCACTAACTCTAATTTAACTCTGTTAACTTTTACTGAATTAAAAAAAATTAAAGTAAAAAAAAAAAAATATTAGCAGAAGCAACTCCCCAGTTTCCAGTCCCTGCCCACACCCACCCCTCCCCCTCCCTTACGCCAACCCACAGCCAAAGCCCGTCCCCCTCCCCTTCCCTTACTCGTTGCCAGCCCACAGCCAAACCCCTTTCTCACTTGGCTTAAGATTCACATAGCTTTTTTAATCATATTGGTCGAAAAGTCAAAAGGTTTGGGACAAATCTCTCTAGAATTTTCAAACACCAATCTCACTGAAATCTTCTAGATCTGTCGTGAAATACAAATTTCGTCGACATCGTAGTGGCAATGCGAAACCGTTGGTGCCGGTGCCATCGCTGGACTCGCCGCCTTGACGTCGTTCGTACCAGGTTTCAAGTCCACGACGGTCAGGCTGCGATGAGTAAGGGAAGGGGAGGGGGAAAGGGAGGGGTTTTGGCTGTGGGCTGGCGTAAGGGAGGGGGAGGGGTGGGCGTGTGTGTGGACAGAGGGACTGGAAACTAGGAGTTGCTTCTGCTAATTTTTTTTTTTTAATTTAGTAAAACTTAACAGAGTTAAATTAGAGTTAGGTGGTAGTACACATGTCAAAAAATAAAGAAAGAGACATGAAGGAGACATCATTTTCGGGACAGCGGATCTGGAGCCCTTTGTGTGTGCCCATACTAGTTATTATTTAAAGTAATCTATGTAATTGGTTGTTCCACGTTTTGACAATTCTCTCTCTCGCACGTTTCGACGCGTCCCTTCACCATTGCATTTTTTATTTTATTTTTTTTACAGTTCCACTAATTGCCTACACTTTCAAATGCAAGAGACTTATAGCTCAAGCTGATTTCATGATTGAAAAGTCATGAAATGAAAGGTTAAATAAAGCTTTGGAGGTAAAAATTTTGCCCTTAAAAATATGATTTAGTGGCAAATTTACATCACTGGTAGGAATTACAAGGAGTAATATAGAGTTATTTGAGTCATGTGAGCTCATTGACCCATTTTTCGACGCATCTGCATTTGGTTTTGCACTCAAAGTCTTGTGTTTGATTTTTCATATTTTCTAATGTCGCTTGTGAAAAAAAAAATACAAACTCTCTCAATTTGAAAGATGAAGGATACACAAAAAAACTCTAATTAATAGATAATTGAAGTAATAACTAGTAATTGTACACATACTATAAACAAGGTTTTAAAAGACGTTAGGCGCTAGTCAGGAGGCGAAATGGGGTCTAGCGCCTAACGACTAGACGGTCTATACGGATTTAAGTAAATATATCATATATCGTATAAATAAACTAAATTTATCTTATAATATATAAATAAACATGAATAATATGTTATTTTTATGTGAAGAATATATATATGTAATGTGAAAGTTTTAGGTATGGTGTGATCTAAAAAAGAAAAAGAAAATAATAAAACATTCTCCTAAGAATTTCAAGAACTATACAGGACTGTTAAACCTAGGCTCTGATACCAAACTGACATACCCCGACCGAGATCAAGGCATGTTGGTCGTCACGTGAGGGTGACGTAGCCATGTGCAAAGTGAGGAAGCATTAAGGATAAGAAATATACGAATATTTAGAACCGAATCTACTAGAGTGCACTTCTAAACAAGAAGTGATAGGAGTAAGATACAAAAGTAAGTACTCCTAATCAGAGCCGCCGAAATCCTCAAGGCCACCGACAGCAAGCTTACCTAAAACCTGGAGGGGCGCAAAACAGAAAGCATGAGTGGGCAAAAACAAATGTTTTACAAAACCATTTCATTTATCAACATTTCTAACCCCTCGCTGTAAAACTTGTATAATTTTTCCCAGAATCAGAATATAAGCATATACATATATATATATATATATATATTAATTCAAATCATGCTTCACAATATCATATTCATATGTATGCCATGTCAAGATATAACAGAGTAAGCAATTCAGGTGAGAATAATTTCATATAAATATAACATGTTAGCCGGAACCCCTGTGGTAGTCTGTACGGCTGAATTCATAGCTCAAAAGTCAATCTAGTCGGAGTCACTACAATGACCTATACGGCATTATACTGCACAATAGTCGGAACCAAATGAAAAGGTTTGTACGACAATAATGGGTGTAATATAATCATGCTCAATACTACTCACACATAATAGTTGGGCGATAAATCGCTAGTCATCTAGGAGTCGGAATCATAATAAAGGTCTGTATGACAGGCCACGCGTCGACCAAGGCACAGCTAGACGCGCCGCCCACGCGCGGGCACATGCCAGGCACGCTGATGGCGTCAGTTAACGCCGTCAGGAATATTCTTTTAACTTCTAGCATATTCCGTTAGAATCTTAACGGCATCAGCTAACGCTGTTAGCATATTCCGTCAGTTTTGACGGAATATGCCACCTTCTTCTCCAACGAGTCACCAGACGCCGGCGACTTCACCAGTTTCTGGGTAAATCTTTAAAAAGCTTATTCTTCTTCGTTTCTTCACCATTTTTCATGAAACTTGAACCATTGGAAAGCTGGAGATGAGAAGAACGACATTATACCTGTTTGAAGCCTCGAAAACCACTGAATCACGCCTGAGCAAGCTCGATAATTTCGGCCAAACTTGTAGTGTTTCGATCACAGTCCTCCGACGTCCAATTCACTCCATTTTTCATCTCCGAGCCTCACAAGGACGTCCTAAAGCTTCCTATGTCCTTAAAATTCCCTGAAACATAAGATTTTACGTCCACATGAACAGTGACCAAAATTGGAGCTAGGGTTTCCACGTGAAATCGAAGGTTTCCTTACCTAAAAATGGTACCAATCGATTCGTCTGAGCTTCACGAACACAATGGTGTGCTTAAGTCCCCCGATCTGTCACGTTTGAAAGGTCTAGGGTGTCGTTCGTACAAGAGAGAAGAGAGAGAAAGTCTGAAAGAGAGAGAGAGCACGGGAGGAAATAGATAGGGATAATATGTATGTGTGTGTGGTCCACGTGGGTCACCAATCCAAAACCACAAAAATTAACATTTAAGTCTCCAAAATAAGTCACACACACACTACAAGGTTCAACGTCCAAGGTTAAAACCGTCATTTACATCACCGATAATAGAAATTTGGGACGAGCTGTGACACTGTGTGCGAACAATTTCATTTCCTTTTTTTTTATTATGAAGAGGAATTAGTTTTTAAAATTCTAAAAAAAAAAATTCTATTATGAAAATTGGGATAATGATGAGTGGTTTCTTCTAACATGTGAATACTTTTTATTTTATTTTAAATTTTTAAATAGGGCATGTTATACTAACTTGGTTGTGAGGTTGCTGTAAAAAACAGTAAAATTTATGTTCATGTAATTACTAAATTACCTAATTTTTTAATTGAGTTCAGTCTTAGTGAGGGGGTTAAAATGGTAATTTCATGAAGTTTTGGTTGACAACCAGGGTTTTATTAATATGTGGTGTAGATAAGGCCTTGGAAACCGGAGAGTTGGTTTTTGAGACTTGAAAAGCCGAAAGTTTTTGATTTTGGGTTTTGTTCCGTGTCCTCTTCCTCGTTTTGTTCGATCGCTCCACCTAATTCTCCATTTATTTTGCTCTGCAAAATTTCCTAAGCAGCAAAAAAACTCCCCAAACGTTGCATGTCCAGGCAAAGAAACCTCAAGCGTCCAAATCAAATTCTCGTTTTTTTCATGATATTACATATCTATTTTTTAATTTCTTCTACAATTCTCTATCTCTTCCCTCACACTATCTTGCTCTCTCTTCAAATCTTATGATGTATATTCCTTTTCTACGACATGTAGTGAAATGGCGAGACAGAACAAAACTGCCTAGTCCGCCACCACGGCCGCCTAGCATGCCAAGTCGACCACCTAGGGACCGCCTAATACCCTTGCCGATTTATTGAACGTTTTTAGGATAATCGCGGTGGCGGCCCAATGGCCATCGCCTAAGCGGGTGTCTAGACCGCTTTTTAGAATAGTGACGAAGCATGTGATTTTAAAATTTTTAAAAATAAAATTTACAAATATATATATATATATATATATAATAGTCGATAAAGTTTTTTTGGTATGACCTTCAAACGATTTTATCGATGAGGAGGTTGTTCATATCTTTAGTGACTATTTCGAAATAACTATTTCATCGCTAAAAGTTTATTTTATTTGGAAGAATAATGTGGAAGAGAAAATGAGGCAACTGATATGATTACCTGATTGTGAGGCTTTCTAAAAAAAATGTTGTGTTTAATTTACCATATTGGCCATAATTTTTATTTTAGTTTTTTTTTTCCTTTAGTTTTGTTAATGGATAATTTAGATAGGGGTGTGCTATCCACACACCCATTTTTACTTCTCACACACCCCTTACTAATTTACCACACAGCCCTTTTTACTTCTCACACACCCCTTACTAATTTATGTCTGTTGATCTTCTTCAATTCATCCGATCCGACGGCCGAAAACTAAAAAGGGGTGTGTAGATATCACACCCCTTTAGATATATCGTCAACCATTTTGACAAATTACCACTTATACCTTATTTACATGGGTGAAGTGTCGATTTAGTCATTGAACTATCACCTCAATGAAAATTAAGTCCTTAAATTATTTTTTGGTAAAATACATCCCTAACTTCATTAAAAGTTGCTAATTTCATCCCTACTATTATATTCAAAGCTATTTTATCCAATTTTTCATCAACTTAAGTCACTTGCACACTTTAAAGTGTAATATCGTTATTTTCTCGGCTACAAGCCCTTAACACTTCATATAGGTTGCGAATCTAATGTCTAATAAATTACTCTCTGAAGTTAACTTACACTATTTTGTATGAAAAACTACCAATTTACCCTCCAAAGTTAACTTCATACACTATTTCTTTATGTAAAACTACCAATTTACCCTCCAATGTGTATCACATGCAAGTAATGTGACTTAAATTGATGGAAAATTGAACATAGTAGGTTTGAATATAATATTAGGGATGAATTGGCAGATCGTTAAAATTTCAAGATTGATTTTTCTAAAAAAATAGTTTAGAGATCTCATTTTCATTAAGGTAATAATTCAAGGACTAAATTGGTAATTCACTTTATTTACATTACTAAATGTTCATATTGTTTGTCACCTTTTATAAAAAGAAGAAGCCAAATAATGAGGTAGGTTTATTGTCCATATCTAATGTAGTTGTTGACATGTGATTATTTACGCATTTTTATTAAATTTGAATAACATGGTTGAGTCAACTGCATTGCTTACCACTATAGATGAGGGCGTCTTCTCTACGTATAAGGGGAGAGGCAAACTTTGTCTCTAGTTTCTAGAATAAAACAATTTAAAGGATGAAATAGTAATTTCACACATTTGAATAAGCATTTTTTCTTCTTCTTTTGAATGAACAATATTATCTATATTAAGAGAATAAAAAAATGAGCTAAGTATCATAATGAGATAATAATAATGTAGTTCAAATAGTAATTTCGCACATTTGAATAAGCTTTTACAATTAAAAGTAAAACCCAAGTTCATGTCATTTCATTTTCTGTATTTTATATAAAAAAAAAGCCAAACATATAATTTAGTATATAAAATAAAAAATCAAATTGCCCCATGCTCACCTGCATTAGTCTAGCTATGAAGTTAATCGGAGTTTCTTTCTTTACAATGTGGAGAACGAATTCCACAAGCATAGAATCATTCTGATGTTCTTGCAACCACAAAGGAAAAATTAGTGAGACGTTGTCACACCGTGTGGTGTGAGTCAAAGGCTCTTCAATGTCTATTAACTTTATGAACATTTTAACCTAAATATTTAGATTCTGATAAATATTAAAAAAATAGCTAAACTGACACAATGAAATTGGTGGAACACTAAGAGCAACTCCACCGTGCTCTTTAGCCCGATGGACTAGCCATTCCACCAACCCAATAGCCAGAGCTACAAGCTCCTACCCATGCAAGGCGTGTGGATGAAAGGGGGCCCAAGGGAGA
This sequence comes from Malus domestica, assembly GCF_042453785.1. NCBI lineage: Eukaryota > Viridiplantae > Streptophyta > Magnoliopsida > Rosales > Rosaceae > Malus > Malus domestica. The sequence continues at coordinate 32,194,623 of NC_091662.1, read as the reverse complement.
GGCCTGGCAGGAATCGCTGGCTTGAGAGCCCAAGGTGGAGATGATGCAAGGCTGACGTCAAGGCAACATCATCCATGTTATTAAGGCACCCATCGACCTTGACGCCACTACTTCCGATCTTCTCACCGACGTTGGCATCCCTCCATCTCCTCTTTCTTTGTCTCTGTTTGTTTCTCCATCCTCCTCTATTTTGCCTCAAACAATCGCTCTCTCTCTAACTAAAATCGACGACACCGACTCTGATTCGAAGGCCTGCAAGATTTCGACCACCCGTGCGGTGGATATGGTGGGAGATGGAGAAACAAACAAGAGAGACAAAAAAGGAAGACGATGAGAGAGAATGGAGGACAGAGAGGTAAACGGAGATTGGAATTAAAAATGGCGCCGACAATAGAATATTGGCCAGAATCAGTGGAGACTTCGAGTAGGTGGTTATGGATGGGTGTGGAATCTGTGTGTATTCTTACCAATGACGATCATGATACCTTATCCGAAATTACAAATAAAATTATTTTGTATTATTTTATAAATAAAAAAATACTAATATTTTATTGCCTATTGCCAGTGTTATTCAGTGTATGGGTGGAGATGCAAGACAGTTACTGTTCACTAAGGGCAGTTACTGTTTACTGGGTGGATTCAATAGTGAATAGCCCTAGGGCATTTGCAACGCTAGAGTTGCTCTAAAAGAATATTTTTAAATATTTTAGCCATTGGATTTAAATTTGGACATTTAGCTCTTTTTTTACCATTAAATTTGATTATATTATATCTTAGCCATTGAATTCAATGAATTTATAAATATTAAAATAAAAACATATATATGGTGCGCCAGGCCAATGACCCGATGATATTTTGATCTAATTTGCCCAAATAATGAATTTTGGATTAAAACTCATATTTGGCCCAAGGGTTGGAGCAAGTTGGGTAGGTTTAGGACTTAAAATTTGAATTTTACTCCAAGGGTTGTAGTAGGTCTAATAATAATATTTCAAAAATGCTACTCTTACCACATATTTATAAAATCATTGGTACTATCTAATAGAGATGCGACTCACATGTATTTGTGGACCCTATCTCTATTAGAGAGATGATAAAAATATGCGATAACTGTAGTATTACTCATAATGTGTGGATTACTGTTCAATACTACAATTTAGTATATCATTATATTAAAAAAAATTGATGTTAAATATAATATGTCAAAATTTTATTTAATGATTAATGTAGCCAATTAAATATGGGGTGTGATATCCACACTCTTTTTTACTTCTCTCACACCTTTTTGGTTTTTGAAAGGGGTGTGTGAAAAATAAAAAAGGGTGTGTGGATAGCACATCCCTTAAATATAAGGAAAACTAATGAAAAATATTTGAAAACTTTGAGTTTTAACGATAAGGACAAAATAAAGGGTAAAGTGAATAGTACCATGATTGACTTTTTAGTATAAAAATGTGATTTTTTGTTAAAATAAACAGTACCAGGATATTTTCGTTAAAATTATCTTAAATATATATGTTAAATCTTCTTCCTCGAATGAATGTGTCAAATACTTTTTTATTAATACATTGGGCCAATGGTCACATTAACTATTAAAATATAACTAAAATTGATTTCAGTTATCATAATCATTGGTTGTCAATGTGATTTATGTAAAAATAAATTAAAGGCGTTTAACTCTATTTTTGTTTGTTATCAATAAAGACAGTTTGAAAGTAAGAAATCAGATAACTCAATTGTCCCCACTTATTATTATTATTTAGTAGTATTCATTTTCACTTATAAGTGAGAGATTTTAAGTTTGATTTTTGCTAAATGCGAAGTTGAACTATATTATTGCTAGCTCATTTTGAGACTTAACCTATTCTCTCGACCCTTTAGTGTAGATAATCGTTTGATTAAAAAAAAAAACTCAGCTATCCGCCAGTTATGACATCTCACTTTAAAAATCTTAATGTCTTTTAGTCTTAATTGACGTATTTAACTTCTCCTTTAAAAATAATATAAAGTCTAGTCTTTTGTGATGAGTTTCACAACATAATTACTAGAAAAGGATTTGGGGTACTATTTATATTTAATTAGAAAATTTAAATTTTGCTATCAGTTGCACAATGTACGATGAATGATTACGATTACGGAATTCTTTAGATCTCTAAGAAAAGGATCAGATCGGATCAGATCCTTTTCTATAATTACAAGCTAAAATTGGATATACAGAACATTAGGTAAAATTTGGTTTGACCAAACGTAAACATCAATGACTTGACTATTTGAATTGAATAGTATTTGCGCACGTTTCGTAAGGTAGCAAGTGACTTGAGGGAAGGGAAAAGTGTACAAACAAAAAGAACGACAAGAAAAATAAAGTCTCCCCACGTGGTTCCTTCCCACGTATTAACCACGGTTAAAAGATAACCTAACCCTAGTTAGATAGTTCACCTTCCAAAAAGAAAAGTTACTGTTACCGTTGCTTTGCTTGTTCATATCCTTGTCCCTCCCCAACACACCCACCCACCCAGCCATCTTTCTATCTTTCTCTCATTTTCTTCTGCCATTAACATAGGAAAAGAAAACCCACTAAACTCTATCTCTCCTCTGACCAGTAAGGATAAAAATTCTGTGTCTTTCTCTCTCTCTCTCTCCCTCTCTCTCCCCCTCTCTGAGTAATCAGAGAGTGCTTGAGGAGCTTCAATGCCTTATACCACCGCTTGATATCCATCAATCAGGTACCTTCATTTTCTGCTTTTCTTTTTTTCTTAGATTGTTTTGTTTGTGATTGTTCTGTGTATATTGGGTTTATGTTAACATGTTCTTATCTGCATATTAATTAATAAATAGATATATTTGTTGTTAAATCTTGTGACTTTTCAAGGGTTTTGATGGTTGATCTGATTGCTCCTACTGCATCTGATTTGTAGAAACTCTAGGGTTCTTCTCTTATTCACTTGCATCTACATGTTTATCTGGGTTTTGTTTTTGTTGTTTACCATATAAATATATATATTGTTTTTTGTATTTTCTGTTTGATCTTTTTAGTTGCAGGGTTTTTTCTGCTTTGTTTTGTTTTAATCTGTTTTTTTCACAAAATTTTGATGTGAGTAGTTTGAATCTGGACGGAGGGATGCGAATGAACAGCCTTTGATCTTTGCTTAAAAATACAAAAACCAAGATCTAATGATTAAAACACCCGGAGTATCCCGTACTTAGGAGCACCTGGAAATTTTGATCCGAAAGTCGGCTACCCTGAATTTTCGGATTTATATTAAATGATGATAAAAAGGATTAATAAGTGAATTATGTTGCTTAGATATGTGATAAATTTGCTGTAAACCTGTGCTATAAGCTATATCAGTTTGTGTAAACAAAAATTAAAAACCCAAAACTTAGTCCTCTCAATACTCATCAATAACGTGTTACTGTAAGGAAAATGAATCTGGATGATAGTAGATCTGGAGGTGCCTGGTTCTCTACATGGTAGCGGTGTTCGAAGTTGCAGGGTGTTACGTGTAACTTAAATTTGGTTTTTTTTGTGACTACCTCTTGATTTTCGGGATGATGATGGATATTTTATTTTCCTTTTTTTATTGTTTTCTCTTTTTGCTCGGTTATTTGAGAGTCACTTCTTTTGTTGCTTGTAGTGACAAGGGCCATGTGTTGGGATTATCTTTTGGTTCTTTTTTTGTTTACGTTTTGAATGTGAAAACAGGAGATCCGTCACGTTACTTTGTTTGCTTGCATGCATTATTTGTTTGGTTTGTTGCCCATATAATTTATGGTATGTTTGTGTAAGTGAATCCGAATTGTTTATTGTGTTACTTGTTTGTGATTAATTGTATTTATAAAATTATTTACTTAATTGAATTATCATTACTGCTAGTTCAATGTACCTGATTTATGATTTGCGACAATTGTGTGGTTAACTGAGTTATTGTAATTTATTGTAGTTGCAGAAGATTTGATTTCGTTGGGTTGAGTATCCTTTATCGGTGGACCTTGGCTTTCAGAGATTTTAAAGCTAATAACTGTGCGCAAGATTGGAAATCTTTTAAAGAGTGAGAAAAGGGCAGAGAAGTTGACGTGGTGTGCATTTGATTACCCGTTTATATAATCAGGGTTGTTTTTTGTGTTGGTGCTAATGGGGATCTTTGAAGAAATGGGTTTCTGTGGTAATCTTGACTTTCTTTCGGCTCCATCTGGGGAAGGCGAAGCAGCTCCAGAGCATGAACCTGAGGCAACTGTGGAGGAGGATTATAGTGATGAAGAAATGGATGTTGATGAGCTGGAGAGGAGGATGTGGAGATACCGAATGCTATTGAAGAGGCTGAAGGAACAAACTAAGGGAAAGGAAAGAGTTGACAATGCGAGACAGCGTCAATCACAGGAACAAGCTCGGAGGAAGAAGATGTCACGGGCACAAGATGGGATCCTGAAATATATGCTGAAAATGATGGAAGTTTGCAAAGCTCAGGGTTTTGTTTATGGAATTATCCCAGAAAAAGGAAAACCAGTGAGTGGCGCCTCAGACAATCTGCGAGCATGGTGGAAGGAAAAAGTAAGATTTGATCGTAATGGCCCGGCTGCAATTTCCAAGTATCAGGCAGATCATTCAATCCCTGGGAAGAATGAAGACTGCAGTGTAGTGGCATCCACTCCTCACACTTTACAGGAGCTGCAAGACACCACTCTTGGTTCACTTTTGTCGGCTTTGATGCAGCACTGTGATCCACCCCAAAGACGTTTCCCATTGGAGAAAGGTGTTGCCCCACCTTGGTGGCCTACTGGTAATGAGGATTGGTGGCCTCAATTAAATCTGCCCAAGGATCAGGGTCCTCCCCCATACAAGAAGCCTCATGATCTGAAGAAGGCTTGGAAGGTTGGCGTCCTCACAGCTGTGATAAAGCACATGTCACCAGATATTGCCAAGATCCGCAAGCTAGTTCGTCAGTCCAAGTGTTTGCAAGACAAAATGACTGCTAAGGAGAGCGCCACTTGGCTAGCTATTATAAACCAGGAGGAAGCTTTGGCCCGAAGGTTATATCCTGATAGATGTCCACCTCCACTGGCTGCTGGTGGTGGGTCTCTCACCATCAGTGGTACCAGTGATTATGATGTCGAAGGTGTTGATGATGACGAAAATGTTGAAACAGAGGATTGCAAACCTCTTGTAAATCACTTCAACATTGGAACCACTGGTCAAAGAGAGATGCTGGTACCTCAGATTAAGGGAGAGCTGATTGAGATCAACTCAGATTTTGGTCAAAAGAGGAAGCAGCTGTCTGAAGAGCCACAAATGATGTTAAATCAGAAAATTTACACCTGTGAATATCCACAGTGCCCGTATCATGATTATCGCCTAGGCTTTCTCAACATAACTGCAAGAAACAATCACCAGATGAACTGTCAATACCGCAGTAATTCTTCTCAAGTGTTTGGAATGTCAAGCTTTCAGCTTCACAATGAGAAATCTGTGGGCTACTCTCTACCCATTGCTCAACCACCTGCACCCACAATTCAACAATCAGTGAACCAGGCCAGTAGGTTTAATGCTTCGGGAGTTGATGATGGGCAGAAAATGATATCTGAGCTTATGTCATTCTATGATAGTAATGTTCAGCAGAACAAGAACTGCAATCCTGGAAACCTCCATATCGTAGATAACCGCAACCAGCAGCAGTCGAAATATCAATTGCCAATGAATGATAACTTTTTTGGTCAAGGGGTGGATACAGGATGCAACATCAACATGTCTGAACCGGCCCCCATGCCTATGCTTCATCCAGGTTTCGCATCCCAGGAAGTTCAGTTTGATCAGTGCATCGCATTTGATTCTCCATTTGGAAACAATCCCATTGAAAACGTCGACATGAGATTCGACTCCCCCTTGCACTTGGCACCAGCTGATTATAATGTTATGGACGCTCCGCTGAAGCAAGATGCACCCCCTTGGTTCCAATGAAGTGGGGTTTTCTTATATTGACTGCTCCAATGTGTTGGAGTTACACAGTTGCGGACCGAATAGGTGAAGCTTCTTTTTAAGTTTAGTTGCTCTTTTTATCAGTCGGACTTGTTTGGTGTTTAGATGACTGCTCCAACCTATGTGTTGGTGGGAGGGGGGGGGGTGTGTTATGGATTACGTTTAGTTGCTTATATCTGTCGAACTTGTTAGATGTTTATAACCCTCGAAACTTGAACTGTAACTTCCTCATCCAAGTATATAGGTTATCTAGTTGCGGTATTGAGTAGAGCCAATAAAGGACTGGAAAACCCAATCCGTTGTTCCGTACTTTTGTTGAAATGCCGGAAACATTTTTCCGGTTGCTGAAGTCGATGTTGGCATGTGTAGTTATGTAATGTGTACACAGAAGACATCTATATATGTGATGGTTTTTATGTACCCTTTGCTTGTTCCTTATGCTATCAACACCAATATTCAAAGTGCTAGATTTGCCTGCCATCAACTATTCTTCCTATACATTGCATTACGTACACCGATACACTGAAGGAATCTTTATTGTCAAAAATTCTACAGTGCATCGATGTATGGGATTCCCCCGCTTTAGTTGATGCTGGATGGCTGGCTTTGCATGCTTTAATCTAAAATTCCTCTTTCTTAAATCTTGTACTGTTGTACATCACATACACGATGCACGAGAGAAGAACTTACATGCAACCATAATATCTTACGCTCCACGCATCTCGTCGTGATTTGCTTTGACTTGTTCACACAGTTTCGCGTGATTGGCTTCGAATCATTATCCTCTGCAAGAGATACGTCCACCTTTCAAAGGGGACGTATTATTTTTCTTTATTTGTCACATCAGTGAGTCCAAGTTTTTCTTTTGGGTCAAAGAGTTTGAAAGAAGAGTTGGTTTTGCGGTCAAAGTTAGGCAAGTTTTCTTGTATTTATTGAGTCATTAGATTCTCAACCAAGTAAATGGTAACAACCGGAAAGGGAGAGAGATGAATTCTCTTCTCATTGACTCCTAGTCTCCCTATTCTTATTTGGGTCTAGTTCAAATCGTGTACGCATAGAAAACAAGACAGAACGAAATAAAGCAAGCAGTTACTGCGGCTGCTGCTGCTACTGCTACTATTGCTGCTGCTATAAAACATCATCCATCACCCCAAGCACCCAGGGCTTCCGCCCGCAACACTGTTCCATTCCGTTCCGCTCCATTGACGATAAATGTGATTCAACGGCTCCAAAACACAGGAATTTCTCATCATCAAGATCCCTTTTGCTCTTAGACTTACTCCAACTCTTTGTGTAAAACACAAATTTTAGGTTCTAAACCTACCCCAACTTGTTTCAACCCTTGAGCGTGATATGTTTTTTAACCAAGACTCATTTTGGGGGAAAATTTAGCCCAGTATTCCCCTGGGTTAGTGGGCATAGTTTTATATTTATAAATTCATTGATGGCTAAAATTTATTATGATTAAATCCAACGGTAAAAAAAAAAAAAAAAAAATCTAACTGTCCAAATTTAAATTCAACAACTAAAATAATTTAATTTAATTTAATTTTTCATGTGTTTCATATTCTTTCATAGTGTTCCACGAGTTTTTTGGTGTCGGTTTAGTAATTTTTCAATATTGATCAGAATCTAAATATTTTTAGGTTAAAATATTCATAAAAATAAATTACAATAGCCTACATAATTTTTTTTAAAGTTACTTTACTAAAAACATTATCCTAATTTCGGGTTAAAAATTTAACTAGCAAGGTTGGAGCAGAAAAACTGTTTGGGTTCAAAACCTAAATTTTCGGGCTTAAACATTTTAGGTTTTAACCAAGGGTTGGAGATGGTCATGGGAGGCCAAGTTTCTATTAATCTTTTTTATTTTAATTTTAAAAGAGAAATAACTGGTAGCAAGCCACGATTATCCACCTATTCCGGGAACGAGAAAGACTCACAAAGTTTCTATTAATCTTATTGACATTATCACAACATACATGTAGGCAACCTGATGGTATGCATAGAATAAATTGGAATAGATGAAGTGTCAAATGGGATCAAAAACCTTTCCATATGATAACCGTGGCGGGTCAAGTATAAGGAGGACTAGTTGCGTTATTTCAACTTTATGGCATGCTAGCTTAGAATGGGTTCAGACGAGTACTAAAATTATTCTGATTACTGATTTCTCTTGTATTTTAAATGGACAAGCGAAAAATAAAAATTTCGAGCTCCCACGTTACAATCTCTAATTTACTACTGAACTAAATTAAGTTAGAGAGAAATCTCTTCCCAATTCATGACATTCACACAAGCCTCAGAGTCATAATGACTCCGTTAGAATTGTGGTTTGGCAGCGTGAGCTTTTGCTTCCTTATCTACGAGATTCATTGTCTCCTTCCTTTCCTTCTAACTAGGAGGTGAAAGTTGGATTAGAGATTCCAATCTAAACAGAAAATTTCCATTCTGAGTCCAAACATTATTGATTCCCAAAATTTTCAACAAAATTGAATGGCCATTGGAATGTACCTATCCGATTTCAAATTTCTCAAACTTGTTCCTTTAAAAAAAAATTATGCATATTCTTATTTTATCATGTTTGTTATTATATTTAGTATGTTTTATCTCATATTTTGTATATTTAATCATATTATTATATTCTAAAAATAAAGAGTATAATCATACATACTATTTAATCGTATCTAATATGGTCTTATGTCATAAAAAAGAAAATATTGCATAGTGCAATCATACAAGTTAAAAAAAAAATCTCAGTCTTGCAAAATATAAGAGATCTAAATCAAGTTCCGAAAATTCTGAGAGAAAACTAATTCCAAAATTTCCAATAAATTCTGATAATCCAAATTTCCGAAACTGGAACAAATATATGATACGAATGCTTGCTTCCAATCTGATCCGACCAAACTCACCCCTACTTCTAACCTTTAGTGAGATGATAAGATTTTTCTAATTAGGGAGTTTGTTTCCTTTATTGGAATTGGGCCTCTGACTCTTTTACTTGGAGCCCAAAAAGATATGTTCAAGATGGACTTCCCATAAATCTGCCTTGTTCGAACCAAATTTATTTCTTTTTCCTTTTGTTTTTAGGAAAACTAATGAAAATGGTTTGAAAATTTTGAGTTTTAATAATAAGGACAAAATAAAGGGTAAAGTGAATAGTACCAGGATTGACTTTTTAGTGTAAAAATGTGGTTTTTCATTAAAGTGAACAGTACCAGGTGCTTTTCATTAAACTTCCCTTTGTTTTTCTCAATCGTTGTCCCAATCGTTCTAAATCAGCCGCTTTACTATGTGCTCACATGATATATATGGATTATATAGGTAACTAGGATAATAACAATAACTTACATAACACGAGTGCATTGCACTATTGCGTGGAGTTGCATGTAAACTGTGAATAAATATGGACACAACTTTATTTACGTTGACACAGGACCATCCTGGCAGTATACTCATACTATGTAACTCCTCCTCGGCAACTAGAGATAAGCATTAAAAATTGCAAACTTCAAAATTGATGCATAGGCGAATTCCCAAGAGACCTATAAAACTTGCTACAAAATCAAATTGACTGACTCTTTTTTTCCTCAGCAACTAACTTGGACAATATATTCCCTCACTTCCCATATGAATCCTGTTAACATGAGTCTTAATTAAGGATGTAAAGTTTATGTAAATATTTTAGGAGTCCTTTATTAGGAAGAATATATTTTGTGTCCTTTTATGTTTCCTTGTGGAACAAGGATTGTGTATATATATTCTTAATCTTGTGAATAATAAGAAATTAGTAATTCAGCCATATAATTCCATTTGGCATTCGACCTTGGTTTGTCGTAACTTTAACTATAAATTTTTTTTATCGTGCCGCTATTGTGTCTGCAAGAACTATGTTCGCTGTTCTTGCTCTGTGTGTGTGCTGTTGTGCTATCGTGAGTGTGATGTTGTGCTTCCGTGACTATGCTACGATACAACAATGCTAAACGATAAGGAGAGAGGCTCAGAACAGAAATCTGGGGGTGGAATCGTTGGTTCAACTAGTTAGTATGTCCTTAACTTTGTGGTAATTCAGAATGATGCTTCTGCTGTGCTGAGTGTTATCAAACTCAATGGATCGAACTATCCCCTTTGATCCAAAGTGTTGGAGATGCATATCAGTGGACACGGTAAGAAGGGATTCGTGACAGGAAGTATCAAGGAACTGAATTAAGGCAGTGCTGAGTATGAGACGTGGGAGACAGGGAATGTAATTGTGAAAGGGTGGTTGATTAATTTTATGGATCCTACTGTCATGGGATTTTTCATTCACCTTTGCACAACCAAAGTATGGGAAGAGGTTGCTCGAACATATTACGATGGCTCTGACATCTCCCAGATTTAGGAACTGAAGGTTAAGTCGTTCCGACTTCGTCAGGAAGGATGTCCTATTGGTGTTTACAACATTGATCTCAAGTCAATGTGGCAGGAGTTGGATTAAAGCAGACCAATAAAGAAGAAGTGTGCTCATGATTTGAAGACACTTTGAGAAGAAATCCAACTGGACCGAGTTTATGCTTTTTAGTAGATCTAGATGATATGTTTGATAAGGTTTGTAGTTGACACGTCCCGATCCTGATGTTCGTGGGACATCGGAATGGTCACATGCTGGCCGACACCCGAGGGTGATGAAAACCATTTATTGAAAATATGAGAACTAAAATATGAATAAGATAAAAGAAATTTAAATATAATTAATATGCAAATGAGGAACGTGTTCAGAGCATACAACTAACAAGAACACTAAAAGAAATAATATAAAATTGAATGAATAAAAGAATGGGTCCTACACCGAGAGGACTCGAAGATGCCGATATGGATGTGCCTTGACGCCGGGATCATATGCCTTGAATCTAAATCCTGAAGCGGTGCAAAACAAACATGAGTGGACCAAGTTGATATACATATATAATAAAACAGTTATCAACATACTAACCCCCAAAGCTTTATGAAAACTAATAGCATAATAAGTGGTAGGTTTTTTCGAAAACCCTATCATGCAATAAAACATCACATAAAACACATCTCGTATATAGTGTGATAAATAGTGGTATCAAATAATAATATCTCCTAGCCCATTGCCAGCTCCATGTCTCTCGACCCGAAGCCAGAGATTATTTCTTCAGGCCCCTTGGCAGCTCCATGTCCTTTTACCTGAAGCTAGGGATTATTTCTCCCGGCCCACATGCCAACATCATAAACCTCACCCATAGCTAAATAGTGACCACTAGATAAGCACAAAACCATTTAACATAGTTTTTCCAAACACAAGTACATATATCTCAAAAACATATTCATAGTATAAAGTCATCCATCATCTATACTATAAAGAAGTGTTTAAAAACATGTTCTAAATAGTTGTTGACCCTAAAAACTACTAAGCCTACGCGGTGCGCAGGCCGAGTAATTAATAAGCTAACTACATCATTCGGTTATGTGCAGGGCATGCCAACTAGACGGCCGAGCTTGGCCAGTGAGTAAAATTTGTTGATGTTGCGTTGGGTGTGCTGCTGACTTCTGAATCTCGATTGCGACCGATGAGCGAACACTTATCGACCTTCGGGTTTTAGAGCCTGAAGACAAGGCTACTAGTTCTGCGAAGTTCAATATCAAATTAGGCTTTCAATGTGCCGAATGTAATAATTTGTAACACCTCACTTCGTCGAGAAGGCTAATGAGATGACATCTGCCAATAAAGATTCAAAAATCCTTCTCGACCGAGACTTGGATAGATAACCAGTCGGCCTCGACGCAGTGTTGTTTATCCAAATTGAAGGTGCTCCGTGGTTGGCTAATTCTACGGCAACAGTGTTGTTTATCCAAACTGAAGATGTTGGCCGGTTACCTTCACAGTGTTGTTTATCCAAACTAAAGATGTGTTGGCGAAAAAGAAAATAAAAATCTCAAGATGTTTGAGAGGTTTCGCATAGAGCGAGGGTTTGCGCAGGGCAATTTGTGTGTTGAGTTAAAGGAGGCTCTTCCGTTGCACCGAGTCTTGTATTTATAGGGTTGGGTATTTCCTTGGCATGGCCAGAGTGTCTGTAGAGTCCAATAAAACTCTATCCCAAGTTATACGCGCCATATCCCTTTGCCGTTCACTTTCTCCATGATAATTCATTACACATATATCCCAATTTCTTAAAGATAATGTTGAAAACTTACAAACTATAACACCTTCCACGTGACCAAAACTTCAAAGCTTTCCTGGAGCCTTATGCACCAACGAAATCGCATCATCACAGACCCAGACCTGCAGTCTGCATGCAACCCCATTCTTTGACTAATCATTCTCATCTTTACTTCCTAATCCTCTTATCTGATACATTTGTTTTGACCATATTGGAAAATAAAAAAATATTCTTTCATTATCCCTTCAAAACCCATCTGATCACGCCATCCCATCATCCAAGACTCCTAGGTTTCCTATGTCATCATTACAAAACTAGCCTTTCTAGGCTTGTCTCATCATCACGCAAAGCCATCACCTTTATTGTGGCATGCATCCTGACCCTATCTGAATGCATTTCAAATTCATTTTTAGCTTCCATGTACCGTCAGATATCCCAAATCAACTTAAACTATACTGCTCGCTTGGGATATAATTCACATCATATTTATCTGGTTGAAGAAAACGCTAGGATAATGCATATTAAAAGATAATTATTATGATAAAAAAATCATAATATTATCCTTTAATAATGACCAAAATTATCTCCACTTTTCCATCCAACGATTGAGAGCTATGCTCACTCAACGGCCATGATTGCATGGGTTGATGGTAAAAATTTGGGTCCAAACAATATTATATTGTCATCCATCAGATACCCTACAAAGGACATAGGTTCGATAGAAAATATGGTATTCCAAAATATTCTAAGTAAGCATAATATCTCATAAAACATTTCATAAAATGTAATCATTAAATCGTGTTTTTCATGTATGCATTTCTACTATTAAAACATGCATTTTAGAAGGGGTCCACTCACAGATACATTGTTGCCGAAGAGCCACGCAAACTAGCGAAGACGGATTTGCTATAATTTATGCACCTAAGCATATAAAGGGTCCAATTAATAAAACTATACTTAAACGAATGAATTTGGGAAAACAGATGTCATAAAAGGGTCTAAGACGTCGAAATTAGCCTATGAGGGGTCCCAAACGAAAACCTGAAAAACTACCAAAAAGTCAACATTGACTGTTGACCGGTTAAAGTCAAAGTTAACGCGGATGGTTGACCGGTTAAAGTCAAAGTCAACGCGGATGGTTGACCGGGTCAAAGTTAAAGTCAACGGCCAGACCTGGTCAACAGGGTCAAAGTTAACGGGTCAACCAGGTCGGGTCAAACCGAGTCAACCGGTTTAGGCTTAGGGTTGGACAGGGCTAGGCCTAAAGGAGTGGGCTTGGGTTCCAAGGCCCAAAGGCCTTATCTGATGGGTTTTGGTTCAAGGGGCCTGTGCTTGAAAGCCCGGCCCAAAGCAAAGGGTTTTGGGTTTTGGGCTTAAGAGCTTATGAGCCGAAACCCTTTGGTCTTGGGCTGAAGGCCTGGCCCAACAAAAGGGTTTTGGGTTTAAATAAAAATAAATAGGTAAAAGGATTTTGGGTTTAGGCATAATGGCTAACGGGCTTAAGTCCCGACTCCTAAACGGCCCAAAGGACCTTGTTCACTAAGCTTGGGTCATTCGACCCGTTACTCGTTGGGGAAGGAAGCTAGAGCTTCTCGGGCTCCGATCGTCATCATTTGGTCACCATAACTTACGATCTACCAATAAAATTAAAGGTAGAGGTGAGAGGGAGAAGTTGGTACCTGAGGTTTACCGTGAAACTGCCAAAGATGGCCGGATTTGGACTTGCACACCCACAATTCATGGGACTTGGGTTTGGTGTTCTCTGGGTACTCCAAAGCTTCACGAAGAAGGTGGAGAGGAATGAGAGGTCTACGAGGGTGGTGGTGGTGATGCGCCGTCATCGGGGTGCTTATAAGGGTGTGAATGGGTGCGGCTTTGATCTATGAGAAATGGGGAGAGTGATAGAGTGAGAGAAAAAAGTGAGATGAGTGAGTCTCGGGGCAAGAGAGAGAGATAGAGGATGAGTTGGGGTGATGCCACGTGGCAAACGAAGAGAGAAAAGAAAACAAAGATGATTTAAAGTGTGCTTTCTGTGGTCAAACCTGCCACACTGAGGATACAAGTTTTGCGAAGCATAGAGTACCCGAATGGTTTTCAGAGTTGAAGAAACGTTTGCGAGAAAATGAGTGTGCAAATAATGGAACAAGTGGAGGACGTCATCCTTAGCCACAACCACACTGAGCAGTATTAAGGAAACCTAGTTACCTTTTAGTGATTTGAGTCAGTCTCTGTTGACTTGTACTGGTGAATCATCGTTTAATACAGGTATTGTGGGACATGTTCTTTTAGCCTCTGATACTGATCATCATTTAGGTTGGATTCTCGACTCTAATGCAACGAATTATATGACTTACAATAAAACTTTGTTTCAATATATGACAATATCTCGTAAAAAGCGCATAGCTACTGCCAATGGCACTACTGCTCTGGTTATTGGAGCAGGAATAGTGTGTCTTACACCCTCTCTTTCGTTACATCATCTATTATCTATACCACAAGTTACTGAGCAGTTGGATTGTGTTGTATAATGTATCCGTCCCTTTGTACCTCAGGATATTCAGACCAAGGAGATAATTAGGTGTGGTACTAAGAGAGAGAGGTTGTATTATGTGGATGACATCGTTCCTCGAAGAGCTAATGCGGTTTGAGCATCTCGTGCTAGTAATTTACAAGAAGTTTGGTTATTGTATCGCCAGTTGGGCCATGTGTCTTTTGGTTATTTAAAGCGTATGTTGCCTAGTTTATTTCGTGAAATAATTGAATCAGACTTACAATGTGAAATATGTATTCTTGTTAAAAGCCATCGTGCTTTGTTTACTCCAAGTATGAATAAAAGAATGTTTCCGTTTGATCTTGTGCATTCTGATGTTTGGGGACCATCCCCTATTAGTATTTCTTCTAGACTTAAATAGTTTGTTACGTTCGTTGATGATTGCACTCATATGACTTGTTTGTATGTGATGAAAAATAAGAGTGATGTTAGTATGGTGGTTCAGTCTTTTTCTCAGATTATTCAGACTCAATATTCCTTCATTATTAAAGTTCTTCGCTCTGATAATGGAGGTGAATATATTAATTTTGAGGTGTCCAAATTTCTTCGTAATCAATGAACTATTCATGAAACGACATGTCCTCACACTCCACAAATGGGGTGGCTGAGAGGAAAAATCTCCATATTCTTGAAACTGCCCGTGCCTTGCTCATTGGTCCTTTTGTTCCTAAGCGTTTTTTGCCTGAAGCAGCCACTTATGCAGTTTATGTAATCAACCGTATGCCATCCCGAGTTGTCGGTTTTCAGACCTCTTCAAAAACTCACCCAACATGCTTTGGCAGTGTCAACAAATACGCTCATTCCTCGAGTGTTTAGGTGTGTAATGTATGTTCATATTCAAAAGATTCATTGAAGTAAACTTGTTCAGTGTGCACTTCGGTGTGTATTTGTTGGTTTTTCCACTCATTAGAAGGGGTATAAGTGTTATCATCTTGACACCCACCATATGTAAGTGACTATGGATGTTATATTTTCGGAATCTGAATATTTTTAAAACCTAAATTTTGGGGCTTAAACATTTTAGGTTTTAACCAAGGGTTGGAGATGGTCTTAGGAGGCCAAGTTTCTATTAATTTTTTTTTTAAATTTTAAAAGAGGAATAACTGGTAGTAAGCCACGGTTATCCACCCCTTCCGATGATCGAAAAGACTCACAAAATTTCCATTAACTTATTGACATTATCGCAACATACATGTAGGCAACCTGATGGTATGCATTGAATAAATTGGAATAGATGAAGTGTCAAATTGGATCAAAAGCTTTCCCATAAGATAACTGTGGCGCGTCAAGTATAATGAGGACTAATTGCGTTATTTCAACTTTATGGCATGCTAACTTAGAATGGGTTGAAACGAGTTCTAAAATTATTCCGATTACTGATTTCTCTTGTATTTTAAATGGACAAGCGGAAAATAAAAATTTCGGGCTCTTACAATCTCTAATTTACCCAATTCATGACATTCACACAAGCCTCTGAGTCATAATTAGGCCTGACAATTCCTGACACGACCCGATAACCCGACACGATATGTCACGAAATTAACAGGTGTTTGAGTCGACACGATAACGAATCGGGTCATTATCGGGTAACCCGATAAGCATCTGTTAAGATAACGGGTTGATTCGGGTATACACGTGGGTAACACAATACACGATAAGCAGAATATTAATTTTATAATTTTATAACCCTAAAAAAATACTATAATAATTATATATATATATATTAATTTAACAATTTTATACCCCTAAAAACTATAATAAATATATACATATATATATATTAATTAACTATAATAATTATAATAATTATATATACTATAATAATTATACCCCCAAAATATTAACTATAAATATATATATATATATTAAATTTTAAATTAAATTTTATAAAAACTATAATAATTATTAATTAATATGCATCCATTGATCCATAATTCCATTCCATTCCTGCCACACCATTTGAAGAAAAAGGGAGGGAAAATGAAAATTATAAGAAAAGCTGAAAATGAAACAAAAAAAGAGAGGGAAAGATGGGTAGGCTGCTGCCCTTTGAAGAAAAAGAAGGAAGGGAAAAATGAAATTATAAGAAAAGCTGAAAATGAAACAAAAAAGAGAGGGGAAAATGAAAATTAATAAAAGTGGTGAGAAATTTTTTTTTTTTTTTTTTTAAGTTATTAACTTTTTATCACACATATGACATATCCCACTATTTTTATAATGACACGTGATGTACTACTCCGTGTACTGGTCAATTACACGTACAACATAAATAGATTTAAATCTACTTAATAAATAAATATATATATATACACACACACCATTGAACTTGATGGGATACGAATTATACAAAACTAATTTCAACAATCCAACCGTCAAACTTGTTTGTATATGCTTGGAGATCGTATCAGCAAAAAATCGCAAAAAACAAACATTCAGAGATTAAGTAACCGAACAAAACTTTTCGATGGTTATAAAACAAAAAATCACGATTTAACGATTATTTTAACTCCGATTTTGATTATTTTTTATAGCTACACTCCTTAATCCTATATGAATACAATGAATGAATTTGATCTTCAATTTAAAATATTTACACTAGTGGATACCACAAATCTTATGTTATACTTAATGAAAGTATGAATAAACTCTTAAGTATTAGTGAATCTATTGTTTTGATGGGATACTCATTCTACGAAGCTAGTTTCAATGATCCAACCGTCAAACATGTTTGTATATACTTCGAGATCGCATACGCCAAAAATTGCAAAAAACAAACATTCAGAGATAAAGTAACATGACAAAACTTTTCGACGGTTATAAACGAAAAATCACGATTTAACGGTTATTTTAACTCCAATTTTGATGATTTTTTACAGTTACACTACAATGAATGAATTTGATCTTCAATTTAAAATATTTACACTAGTGGATACCACAAAATCTTATGTTATACTTAATGAAAGTATGAATAAACTCTTAAGTATTAGTGAATCTATTGTTTTGATGGGATACTCATTCTACGAAACTAGTTTCAATGATCCAACCGTCAAACATGTTTGTATATACTTCGAGATCGCATACGCCAAAAATTGCAAAAAACAAACATTCAGAGATAAAATAACAGAACAAACTTTTCGACGATTATAAACGAAAAATCACGATTTAACGGTTATTTTAACTCTGATTTTAATGATTTTTTATAGCTACACTCCTTGACCCTATATAAATACAATGAATGAATTTGATCTTTAATTTAAAATATTTACACTAGTGGATACCACAAAATCTTATGTTATACTTAATGAAAGTATGAATAAACTCTTAAGTATTAGTGAATCTATTGTTTTGATGAGATACTCATTCTAGGAAACTAGTTTCAATGATCCAACTGTCAAACATGTTTGTATATACTTCGAGATCACATACGCCAAAAATTGCAAAAAACAAACATTCAGAGATCAAGGAACGGGACAAAACTTTTCGACGGTTATAAAACGAAAAATCACGATTTAACGGTCATTTTAACTCCGATTTTGATGATTTTTTGCAGCTACTCTCCTTGACCCTATATGAATACAATGATTGAATTTGATCTTCAATTTAAAATATTTACACTAGTGTGGATGCAAATTTTCTCCGCTTCGATCTTGGACGATTTTGCACCTACAAAACAACTAGCACCTTAGGTTAAGGTCAAGAGCCTCACGCGCCCACGATGAATGGGGGGGGCTTTGGCCGAAGAACCTCCGATGCCAAAGTTAGAATTTTAGAGAGAAATAGTGTTTAGAATATTTGAGATTTTTTGTAAGAGAATTGGAACCAGTGTTTTGTGAAAATGGGACCCAATTTATAGGAGAGGAAATGGTGATTTATTTTGGGGGGTTATGGAGATAATGGGCTAGTTATTTTGGGGAGTTATGGAAATAATTGGCTAGTTAATTAGCAAATAGTAATAACCTAATTAACTAGCTATTTGAATGTCATAAAAAGGGGGAGAAAATGGCAGCAACAAACAGAAAATAAAGGGCATGGCCGGCCCTAGTGGGGTTTTGGTTATAATTTGGAGGTTTAGTTGATAATTAAGGGATTGATTAGGTAATTAATCCCTTAATTAGTCAATTTTAGGAAATATGAAAGGAATAAGTATATTATTTAGCTAATTGATTAGCTAAATAATGAAATGGGAAATATATGAATAAATTAGGTTTTAAGTTGATACCTATTTTGGGTACTTTTGACTTGGTTGAAGGATAATTGTCTGCTGATTGCACGTAGGAATCCCGGTATACCTCAAGGGTAGTTTTGTCTTTTTTTGTCAAAAATCCACGTGTCGCCTTGTGATTATTTTTGGCTCCACAACTAGTGCATACAAAAAAAATCTTATGCTATACTTAATGAAAGTATGAATAAACTTTTAAGTCTTAGTGAATCTATTGTTTTGATGAGATACACGCATTCTACGAAACTATTTTCAACGATCCAACCATCAAACATGTTTGTATATTGATAGGATTAAAAGCACACTACAAAGTAGCACACAAATGTCCTATTGATTTTCCTTATTAACAATAAGATTTGTCAATTGTAGCATATGAAAATAAGGGTTTTTCCCGTAGAAGATTGTTTTATCTAACTACTTAAAATGTCACAAAAACTGGTTGCTGTCCCTACTGACCAGTCACCGAAAAATAATTATTAGACCGACTTACACTTATCCAAATTCTACGAAATTTTATATACAGATACTAGACACAAAGAGCTACACTCACACAAATGTTTGGGATTTTTGGAGTTGATTTGCTATTTAAATTAAATCGAACAAAAACAGGACAGAAACAAATTTTAAATAGTTCATAAATTAAGAAAAACGAGTTAGGGGAATTGCTATCCACCACCAAATAATCATGCAAACATGTTATGTTTCATTCAAATTCCTTTTATTTCCGGATGAAGATGCTCAAGTTGGCTCAATGTTAGAACTCAACCTATTACTCTTTCTTACGTAGTATGTCAAGAGAATGACATTTTCAACTTAACTTAGTCCCTAGCATGCAATCTAGAATGGCGTGTTCATAGATTTAACAAGTAGAAATCATTAAGAACGAAAAGAGTTTGAGTCATCACAATGCATCGTAAGTACTGGCGTTGTCTTACTTATCCTAGAAATTGGTTCACATGTTAATCGCAATTAACAAGTACTACTCTAGAATATATGTAGGTCCTCATTCGACAAGGGCAGGCACACACATATTCATAGCATTAGAATCCTAGATATGCTTACTACGTATGCATCCATAGAAAACAAATAAAGAATTCATCAATGAGACAAGTAGTGAACCAATTTTCATCCATTCATAAAAGTAATTCAAACGAAATGTCATAACAAACTTGCAATCATATTCGGGGCTTCAAAACAGCCCCTAACTACTAAAAATTTAGTTACACACAATCCTTAAGTTAAAACAAAAGATAGACATGAGTTTGAGAAGATAGAACCGAAAGAAATCGACCGAGGCCTCCTCCCCCCTTCCTTCCTTCCCCAATGCTGCTTTTAAACCCATTCTTGCTGCATCATTTTCTTCTCCTTAACTCACCCACTAATAGCCATTTAGTGATGACAATAAGTGAGAGGAAATGTGGTAAAACAATTGTAACACTTTAGGTAGCCTTTATGCCAATTACTCCCTCTTAATCCTCATTCTTATTTCCATTCCCTTTTATATTTGAATAAGTTTCAGCTGACTTGTTCTTGGCTGCATTAGTTTTGGCTGCTAGATTTATTGGGTTACTTCCATTGCAGTTACAAACTGCTCAGCCTCTTGGGAACCTTTCAGTGTTAAAATGGCCATAACTTTTTCTAGAAAAATGATATTAACAATCTGCGAAATGCTCCAGAAAATAGACATCCGTAGCTTTCCAAGCATATAAGACTCATTCTCTAATTCATTCTGAGATATTCGAAACTTGCTTCCAAAGTCAGCTGATCTGCACAGGCAGTTTTGACGAATTTGTTACTTAATATCCAACTTGTGATATTTTTCTTTTCTTTGCTTGACAAATCCTAGAAAACACAAAAACAAAGTAAATAGCTCAAAAATATAAGGAACTAACTAAGAAAAGACAAGTGAATTTGATGTAAAATATATATAAATATGAGCTTATCAAATATACTTCGAGATCGCATACGCCAAAAATTGAAAAAACAAACATTCAGAGATCAAGTAACGGGACAAAACTTTTCAACGATTATAAAACGAAAAATCACGATTTAACGGTTATTTTAACTCCGATTTTGATGATTTTTTACAACTACACTCCTTGACCCTATATGAATACAAAGAACGAATTCGATCTTCAATTTAAAATATTTACACTAATGGATATCACAAAATCTTATGTTATACTTAATAAAAGTATGAATAAACTATAATAATTATATATATTAATTTAACAATTTTATACCCCTAAAAACTATAATAATTATATAATATAATTATATATATATTAAATTAAATTTAAAAAATTGATGACCATTGGATCAGCTGAGATCAAGCCAAAGTTCCAATACAATTTCATGATGATCGATGTAAATTGAGGATTTTGTAAATTGAGGTTTAAACTTTTGAGAAAGACTTCACAACCTTGAAAACAAAAACTTTTTCATTTTTTATATCCTTGCACATTTAATATTTGTAATAGATTAGTAGTATATGTCTTATTTTTTTTATTAGGCACTTATTTTCGAGTGTAGATGTAATACTTAAACGACAAATGTGTTTTAATATTTTGAAGTAATATTTATGTGGCAATGTGTGGTATGTGCAAATTTAAGTAAAAAAATATTTTTCTTAACGGTTGTTAAGGACCCGTTAAGATAACGGGTGTGACACGACACCACCCGTTAAGATAACAGGTGTTACACGAAAAAGACATGAACACGACAGATACGACCCACTTGCCAAGCCTAGTCATAATGACTCCGTTAGAATTGTGTGGCTTGGCAGCATGAGCTTTTGCTTCCTTATCTACGAGGTTCATTGTCACCTTCCTTTCCTTCTAATGAGAAGGTGCAAGTTGGATTAGAGATTCCAATCTAAACAGGAAATTTCCAATTTGAGTCCAAACATTATTGATTCCCAAATTTTTCAATAAAATTGGATGGCCATTGGAATGTACCTATCCGATTTGAAATTTCTCAAACTTGTTCCTTTAAAAAAAATTTATGCATATTCTTATTTTATCATGTTTGTTATTATATTTAGTATGTTTTATCTCATATTTTTGTATATTTAATCATATTATTATATTCTAAAAATAAAGAGTATAATCATACATACTATTTAATCATATCTAATATGGTATAAAAAAAAGAAAAAAAATATTGCATAGTGCAATCATACAAGTTAAAAAAAAAAAAAAATTCTCAATCTTGCAAAATATAAGAGATCTGAATCAAGTTCCGAAAATTCTGAGAGAAAACTAATTCCAAAATTTCCAATAAATTCTGATAATCCAAATTTCCGAAACTAGAACAAATATATGATACGAATGCTTGCTTCCAATTTGATCCGATCAAACTCACCCCTACTTATAACCTTTAGTGAGATAAGATTTTTCTAATTAGGCACCTTGTTTCCTTTATTGGAATGGGCCTCTGACTCTTTTACTTGAGCCCAAAGAGATATGTTCAAGATGGACTTCCCATAAATATGCCTTATTCGAACCAAATTTATTTCTTTTTCCTTTTGTTTTAATCAATCGTTGTTTCGATCGTCCTGAATCAGCCGCTTTACTATGTGCTCACTTGATATATATGGATTATATAGGTAACTAGGAGAATAACAATAACTTACATAACACGAGTGCATTGTACTGCTACGTGGAGTTGCTTGTAAACTGTGAAGAAATACAAACACAACTATATTTACGTTGACACAAGACACCATCCTGGCAGTCAGTGGCGGATCCACATAGGGACCTGGGAGGTCCTAGGACCCGTTGGCGATCCTAAATCACTGCTAGAAATTTTCCGGGGACCCCTCATACTCCAGCATGAGGTCTGTACAGGTTGTAGGTTGCAGGTTGCAGTGGCTGTCTTCTTCTTGGAGAAGATGACCGCGCATAGAGAAGAAAGAAAATAGGGACCCTTCCTACCTCTCTCCTCCTTGCTTCTACCATGGTCTCATCCGTCGGTGCCACCCACTTCTCCTCCAACCTTTCTCTATCGTCTGGCAGGGGCAGTACATAAGCCCAAATTTCCCCAAATTATTTCAACCACCTTAGTAATTTTTCTTATGGGTGAAATTTCCTTTATAAGGTTAGTAAGATGGATATGATCTGGCATGGGTTGGTGAAATTTTGGGGTGGAGCTGCCATGGCTTCGGGAGAATGGGGAGGGAGGTGGTTGGTGGAGGTTTGGCAGTTGTGTTCTTAGTTAGAGAGAAGGTGGATGTTTGGAAACTAACAAAAGAGAAAAATGGTGTGTTTGGTTAGAAAGATAGTGAGAGTTTGGGGAGAGTTTTATTTGTCCGGTGTTTTAAATTTAATGATCCATATTAGATAAACAATAACTTAGGTACTCCCTAATAACTTATGAAACCTCGTGGATGCTTGAATTATGATTTTATAATTTGTAATATTGTTTTGCATATGATTTTTGAATGAATGTATTATATTTAAATTTTCAATGTTATTTTTGTCTATAAATTTTTTGACCTTTATTATTGGGACCCCCCCTGAATTTAAAATCCTGGATCCGCCACTGCTGGCAGTGTACCCATGCTACGTAACTCCTCCTCAGCAACTAGAGCTAAGCATTAAAAACTGCAAACTTTCAAAATTGATGCAGAGGAAAATTCCCAAGAGACATAAAACTTGCTACAAAATCAAATTGACTGACTCTTTTTTTCCTCAACAACTATGTTCCCTCACTTCCCATATGAATCCTATTAATGTGAGTCTTAACTAAGGATGTAAAGTTTATGTAAATATTTTAGGAGTCCTTTATTAGGAAGAATATATTTTGTGTCCTTTTATGTTTCCTTATGGAACAAGGATTGTGTATATATATTCTTAATCTTGTGAATAATAAGAAATAAGTAACTCAGCCATATAATTCTATTTGGCATTCGAGCCTGGTTTACCGTAACTCTAACTGTAAAAATTTCATTGTGTCGTTACTGTGTCTTCAAGAACTGTGTTCGCTATTCTTGCTGTGTGTGTATGCTGCTGTGTTATCATGAATGTGATGTTGTGCTGCCGTGAGTGTGCTATGATACAACAATGTTGAACTACAAGGAGGGAGGCTTAGAACATAAATCTGGGGGTGGAATCGCTGGTTCAACCAATCAGTATGTCCTTAACTCTGTGGTAATTCAAAATGATGCTTCTGTTGTGCTGAGTGTTATCAAACTCTATGGATCGAACTATTCCATTTGGTCCAAAGTGTTGGAGATGCATATCATTGGACGCGGTAAGAAGGGATTCGTGACAGGAAATATTAAGGAACGAATGAAGGCAGTGTTGAGTATGAGACGTGGGAGACGGAGAATGCAATTGTGAAAGGGTGGTTGATTAATTTTATGGATCCTACTATCATGGGATTTTTCATTCACCTTCGCATAGCCAAAGAAGTATAGGAAGAGGTTGCTCGAACATATTATGATGGCTCTGACATCTCCCAGATTTATGAACTAAAGGTTAAGTCATTCCGACTTTGTCAGGAAGGACGTCATTACTACGTTGATCTCAAGTCCGTATGGCAGAAGTTGGATTAAAGCAGACCAATAAAGATGAAGTGTGCTCATGATTTGAAGACACTTCGAGAAGAGATCTATTGATGCACAAAACCAGAGGGGTCTTGGAACAACATAAATCCGACCGTGAATCTGCAAGAAAGTAAAGAACACAAGATGTACCGTGGTTCATCCCAATGTTTGGGCTACGTCCACACTGATGTTGATATTGTTTCACTTTGATTGGTGAATATACAAGAAGGCTAGAGGCAGTGTGCTCTCTAGCCTGTTTTCTGTGTTTGCCCTCTCTGAGATGTTTTCTCTCTTCCCATAGCCTAAAACTTTCACCTCCCTTAATGAGGAGAGTGAGGAGTCCTTTTACAGAATAAGGGCTCCTCACTTATTACATATTTGACCCTTCATTTATTACATAATTACATTTGAGTCCTCCGAGTATTTATACAAGGTCTAAATACAGGGGCCCTAAATATGGTACAAACAGTAGAAGCCCAAGTCTTCAGTTAAGAGAGTTTTTTTTGCTGGAGACTTGAAATTTAGTCCATGTGTGGGCCGAAATAACTAGATGTCATCTAGAACTGATACTCGATATGAGGTGGTGCTCAATGTGAAATGATGCTCAACTAGAAGTAGCACATGTTGCGAGGCTGCTCGGCTTGTGGCTTATGTTGCCTTGGTTGGCTCGGCTTGTGGTGTTGAAGGTGAGGGAGTCCCTTTTATAGAATAAGAGATCGCTCCTTAATACATAAATAATGGGTTAGAGTTTATGCTCGCGGCGAGGCGGTTACTTAGCAGGCGGCGGTGCTATCTAATGATGGTGAGGGAGTCCCATTTATAAAATAAAGTCTCGCTCCTCAATACATAAGTGATGGGTTATGAGTGATGCTCGCGGCGAGGCAGTTGCTCAGTTGGCGACGATGCTCTCTAATGAAGGT
The DNA here is from genome assembly GCF_042453785.1 of Malus domestica. Classification (NCBI taxonomy): domain Eukaryota; kingdom Viridiplantae; phylum Streptophyta; class Magnoliopsida; order Rosales; family Rosaceae; genus Malus; species Malus domestica. The sequence goes on along the minus strand of NC_091662.1, from coordinate 32,169,244 downwards.
GAGGGAGTCCCTTTTATAGAATAAGGGCTCGGCACCTCAATATATAAATGATGGGCTAGAGTTGATGCTCGCGGCGAGACGGTTGCTCAGTAGGCGGCGATGCTCTCTAATGATGGTGAGGGAGTCCCTTTTATAGAATAAGGGCTCGCTCCTCAATACATAAATAATGGGTACTTTCTAATGAAAGTGAGGGAGTTTTTTTATAGAATAAGGGTTCGCTTCTCAGTACATAAATAATGGGCTAAGTCCCTCAAGTATTTTTCATGAGGCCCAATTGCGGAAGCCCAATATATGGTACATAGTGTAGTCCCCCAAGTCTTCAATCAATAGAGTATGTTGGCTGGAGACTTCAAATTCAATCCATCTATGGGCCGAAGTGGCGGTTGTTCGGAGGCGGTCTTTGTATACCATGCATTGAAGCTTTGTAGGTGAAACTTTGAAGCTGGAGCTTTTGTAAATGAAGCTTTGAAGTCAGAGCTTTGTAAATGAAGCTTTCGAAGCTGGAGCTTTTGTAAATGAAGTTTTCGAAGCTGGAGCTCTGTAAATGAAGCTTTTAAAGCTAGAGCTATGTAAATGAAGTTTTCGAAGCTGGAGTTCTATAAATGAAGCTTTCGAAGCTAGAGCTCTGTAAATGAAGCTTTCGAAGCTAGAGCTCTGAAGCTTTCGAAGCTGGTTGACATGAGTGATGCTCTGTTTATGTTGAGTGACATGAGTGATGCTCATGGATGTCGACATAAGTTATACTCATGAATGTTTATGTATGATTGACATGAATGATGCTCATGAATGATGGTGATTGTTATGAGTGATGCTTATGTATGATTTTTTGGATGACAGGTTGTACTTTTGATCACCTGGTTGATGATAATAACAGTAGGCTGCTGAATAATTTTGGAGTACTAGACGTACTTTTGATCACCTAGCTGGTGATAATAGCGGCAGGCTGCCGAATAATTTTGGAGTACTGGACGTACTTTTGATCACCTGGTTGGTGATAATAGAGGGTGAACCTTAAGTGGAGGGATGGAGGTTGGAGTTTGAAGCCATAGGGCCTGACTTTTTTTTTCTTTTTTTTTCTTTTTGGCATGCTGCCTTCTCTACACATCAGTATAACTATATAATAATTGCTCCAGTTTGCAGAAGACAACTTAATAAAATATTCATCAATGACAGTGGGTATGGGTGTGCCATGCTTTCCACTTCCTCATCGGCTTTTCTCCATCTCCAGACATCTTTTCCTTTTTCATTATTTTCCTCCCATTTTCTACTTTTGCTTTCTGCTTTTCTCCATCTCCAGATATCATTTTTCTTTTTCCATTGCGCCTCTGATTTCTTGAGTATGGGGTCCTCCGACTCGAGCACATTCGCACCATTTTCATTATCGGTGGTGTTACCCTGCTCATTCTATCCTCGGTCCTCTTCCTCTTTCGTCGTTGTTTCCTCATATGCCTCAGCCTCTCGGCACCGAGACTCGACCCAAAGCCTCGAACTTGCCTTGGAATTAGGACCAACATAGTCTTGATCTATTTGAAACCAATCAATACAGTTTTGGCCAGAGCTTTTGAGACCAGACAGCAAGATATCCGACTCAAACTCCCACAGTGGGAAGGCATTAAAAAAAATTCCCAAACAGCAAATGACTGAAAAAAGATGCACCACCAAAGACCTTCTGCACTGTTGGATTTGTGTTGCCTTGAGCCATGAATCTTCTGAACACATATTTTCTCAATAAAACACACCATTTCCGCAGAGTTGATCGTCTCTTACGACTTCAAGCTACTTCCTACTACTTCTTAATTGCAAACCCAATCAGGTTGGGAAGAGGAAGGGAAGCGTTGTGGCCAACTCCGACTCTGGCGACCACACCTTTATCATCGAGGAAGGGAAGCGTTTGGCGTTGAGACGCTGGTGGCAATCGAAGATCTGAAATAGTATAGGAAGAAGACGAAAGCCAATACGGCATCGTAGGGAACGTCGAGAATCGGAATGACCCGCTTGGAGCTCTGGTGCTTACGTGGCCGTTGATTACTTTTTCCAGCACCGACAACCCCGAAGCCAGGATGCTAGAGTGCTTGGGGATGCGAAGGGCGTCGTAGGTGAGAATGTCGACATCGGGTTCGGGAAGACATTTGGATCGCGCTGGCATCGTCGGAGACGGAGAATCAGGTCGGGTCGATGTGGTGTCATGAGGAGCAAGATGAGGACGCTGGCTAGGTGGGTCATGTTGCTTGTTAATATGAATATATTCATTTTTGCTGGATCCGAGTGACCGGTACATCGAAAAAGTTGTTGGAGGCCAAGTTCAGCAGGACCAAGTCGTGCAGACTGTAGACAAACTCTGAGATTTCACAGGAGAAAAGATTGCCTTGCAAGTAAAGGATACGAAAAGTCACGCAGGCAAATAGATCTGAAGGTAGATGACCTCTTAAAGCGTTGAGACGGAGACTGGGAGTGCGGAGACTAGTCAGCTTTCGTTAGTGTATCTTGGACCTGATGGGTCTGGTATCCAATCTCCAGTAAAAAGGTCGCACTTTACTGCAATATTGCCATATGTTTGAGAGTTAAAAATCAACAATTGTAGAGTTTTGAGTTTGGACAGGAAATAAAGAAGAATCAAAAGCAGAAGAGGAGGAGGATTCTGTTTCTTGTTGGACTACAGCATATTGGGTTTGATTTAACCCTCATTTCTTTCACCATCTCAGAGCTCGAAGAGAAAGAGAGAGGGAGAGAGAGAGAGAGAGAGAGAGAGAGATAGAGAGAAGAAACTGTGGTTTTCTGGAAAAGCCCAAGAATGGAGGTTCGTGGTTCTTGGGTTATGGAGATTCACGGTGGTGAGATGAAAAAATGAAAGAGAAACGACATAGCTTTTCGTGTCGTTTCCCACAGACTGCACCAAATGTTGATGCACAAAACTAGAAGGGTCTTGGAACAACATAAATCCGACTGTGAATCTGCAAGAAAGTAAAGAACACAAGATGTATTATGGTTCACCCCAATGTTTGGTCTACGTCCACATTGATGTTGATATTGTTTCACTCTAAATGGTGAATATACAATAAGGCTAGAGGCAGTGTGCTCTCTAGCCTATTTTCTGTATTTGCCATCTCTAAGATGTTTTCTCTCTTCCCATAGCGTAAAACTTTCACCTCCCTTAATGAGAAGAGTAAGGAGTCATTTTATAGAATAAGGGCTTCTCACTTATTACATATTTGCCCCTTCATTTATTACATAATTACATTTGACTCCCCCGAGTATTTATACGAGGTCTAAATACAGAGGCTTTAAATATGGTACAAACAAGATCCAATGGACCGGGTTTATGCTTTTTTAGCAGGTCTAGATGATATGTTTGATAAGGTTCGTAGTGATGTTCTACGAACTCAACCTTTACCATTTGTCGAATAAGTGTTCTCTGTTGTTAGGCGTGATGCACAACGCCATGCCATCATGATAGGTGGGAGTAATGCAATTAGCCAATTAGGGTACTTGCGGTGGCTATGGTTTCTCGACCATCTGAGCATTTTTCGTTCTAATGGGTCTTCAAAATGATCTATGAATTCTCGTCCCTTTACTAAAGAAAACAAAGATGATTTGAAATGTACTTTCTGTGGTCAAACCCGCCACACTGAGGATATAAGTTTTGCGAAGCATGGAGTATCTGAATGGTTTTCGGAGTTGAAGAAACACTTGTAAGTAAATGAGCGTGCAAATAATGGAACAAGTGGAAGACGTGCATCCTTAGCCGCTGCCACACCGAGCAGTACTAAAGAAGCCGAGCTACCATCTAGTGATTCGAGTCAGTCTCTGTTGACTTGTACTAGTGAATCATCGTCTACTACAGGTATTGTGGGACATGTTCTTTTAGCCTCTGATACTAATCATCATATAGATTTGATTCTCAACTCTGGTGCAACGAACTTACGATAAAACTTTGTTTCAATATATGACAATATCTCGTAGAAAGTGCATAGCTACTGCCAATGGCACTACTACTCCGGTTGTTGGAGTGGGAATAGTGTGTCTTACACCCTCTCTTTCGTTACATCACTGTTTACTCATTCCATCCTTATCTCATCATCTATTATCTATACCACAAGTTACTGAGCAATTGGATTGTGTTGTATAATGTATTCGTCCTTTTGTCTACTTCAGGATATTCATACCAAGGAGATAATTGGGCATGGTACTAAGAGAGATGGGTTGTATTATGTGGACGACGTCATTCCTCGAAGAACTAATGCGGTTCAAGCGTCTCATGCTAGTAATTTACAAGTTTGGTTATTGTATCGCTGGTTGGGCCATGTATCTTTTGGTTATTTAAAGTGTATGTTGCCTAGTTTATTTCGTGAAATAATTGAATCAAACTTACAATGTGAAGTATGTATTCTTGCTAAAAGCCATCGTGCCTCGTTTCCTCCAAGTATGAATAAAAGATTGTTTCCGTTTGATCTCATGCATTATGATGTCTGGGGACCATCCCCTGTTAGTATTTCTTCTAGAATTAAATAGTTTGTTGCGTTCATTGATGATTGCACTCGTATGACATGGTTATATGTGATGAAAAATAAGAGTGATGTTAGTATGGTGGTTCAATCTTTTTCTCAGATGATTTAGACTCAATATTCCTCCATTATTAAAGTACTTCGCTCTGATAATGAAGATGAATATAGGCTAAATCGCGAAAATGGTTCTTGAGATTTGCATAACTCCTCATTTTGGTCTATGAGATTTTGAAATCAATACAAGTGGTCCCTGAGATTGTCCACCATCCATCATTTTGGTCATTCCGTTTAAAACTCCGTTAAGTGTTCCGGAGCTCTTGGCCGGAAGTTTGGGCAATTTTCAAAGCTTCGTAACTCAATCGTTTCTTAACCAAATTCAACCCATAATATATCAAAATGAAGATAGGAAAGTGTAGAATAAGACTATACCAATTTGGAATCCCAATGATTGTCGGAGATCGCCGGAAACAGGGTAAACTTTAAACTTTCATAATTCTTCAATACTCAACGAAATCAAGTAATTCAAAAACTAAAATCATACTTCTAGACGAGATGAAGAGAATGGTACCTTTTTGATGGATAACTCGCCTTGCTTTGGCCGAAAACAGCTTGAAAGTGGCTAACTCGAGACCAATATAGCCACTTTCGAGCCGTTTTCCAGCCAAAACAAGGCAAGTTAGCCACTGAAAAAGGTATCATTCTCTTTGTCTCATCAAGAAGTATGATTTTCATTTTTGAATCACTTGATTTCGTTGAGTATTGAAGAAGTTATAAACGTTTAAAGTTTACCCTGTTTCCGGCGAGTTTCCAGTTTTCCCTCGAACCAGTCAATTTTGAGGCTATTTTCCGGCCATCTCCGGCAACCATTGGACTTCTAAATAGGTATAATCTTATTCTACACTTTCCTATCTTCATTTTGATATATTATGGGTTGAATTTGGTTAAGAAACGATTGAGTTACGAAGCTTTGAAAATTGCTCAAACTTCCAGCCAAGCTTCGGGACACTTAACGGAGTTTTTAACGGAATGGCGAAAATGATGGATGGTGGACAATCTCAGGGACCACTTCTATTGATTTGAAATCTCAGGGACCAAAGTGATGTGTAATACAAATCTCAGGGACCATTTTCGTGATTTAGCCGGTGAATATATTAATTTTGAGGTGTCAAAATTTCTTTGTAATCAATGAACTATTCATGAAACGACATGTCCTCACACTCCACAAATGGGGTGGCTGAGAGGAAGAATCGCCATATTCTTGAAACTGTCGTGCCTTGCTCATTGGTGCTTCTGTTCCTAAGTGTTTTTGGCTTGAAGCAGTCACTTATGCAGTTTATGTAATCAACCGTATGTCATCCCGAGTTGTCGGTTTTTAAACCTCTTCAGAAACTCACCCGACATGCTTTAGTAGTGTCAACGAATACGCTCACTCCTCGTGTTTGGGTGTGTAATGTATGTTCATATTCAAAAAAATCATCGAAGTAAACTTGATCCGTGTGCACTTCGGTGTGTATTTATTGGTTTTTTCCACTCATCAGAAAAGGTATAAGTGTTATCATCCTGACACCCACCATATGTATGTGACTATGGATGTTACATTTTCAAAATCTGAATATTTTTATGCTCCACTCCACTAGACTTCAGATCACCATGGGGAGAGTGATACTATTGGTGATCTTTGTTGGTTGGATATAGGGGAGTCATGGATGCATGGAGAGTCAATGAAGTTGCTGCCGAGAGCAGCATGAAAGATTTCCAGCAGGTTTCTGCCTAAAATAGAACAAAGGAGTCTCGACAAGTTGCTACCGAGAGCAGTGGTGCCCAGCAACAGCAAGAAACTGCCGACAATGGTAGTTTGGTTTAATAGTTCCTGCTGAGCCTAGTCCTGAATAGTTTGCTGCAACCGAATCTGACAACGAGCCTAGCAGTGTATTACCCTCTCTCTAGCTCACAGTGTTGTCCAATACATCTTCTCTGAATATACTTGAGGTAAGTATTGTAGATGATTATGCAACTAATCTAAATAATATAGTAAGTACGTATAAGTTGCCACCAAGACAAAATCGAGGTGTGCCTCCTAACATGTTTTCTCTGGAAGGGAAAGTGGAGTACCCAATAGCTAACTACGTATCATGCACGAATCATGCACTTGAACATCAAGCCTTGGTGAATAATATGGAGTCCATTGAAATCCCTACCCGAGTGGAGGAAGCTTTGAAAGATCCAAAGTGGGTGAAAGCGATGGATGAGGAAATGTTAGCATTACAGAAAAAAATAAGACCTGGGAAGTAATGAAGTTGCCCAATGGGAAGAAGATTGTTGGATGTTGTTGGGTGTTCACAATTAAATACAAAGCCGACAGATCAATTGATTGATACAAAGCAAGATTGGTGGCAAAAGGATATACTAAGACGTATGGCGTGGATTATCAAGAAATGTTTTCTCCCGTAATCAAGATAAATACGGTACGTGTTCTTATTTCTTTAGCTACAAATATGGACTGGCACTAAAACAGTTTGATGTGAAAAATGTTTTCCTTCATGGAAATCTAGAGGAAGAAGTATGCATCGATTTTCCTCCGGTACGATGTTGGTGGAAAAACAAGAGTATGTAGATTGCGGAAATCATTGTATGGGCTCAAACAGTCACCTCATGCATGGTTTGATAGGTTCACTCAAGTCATGAAGAAGAAGGGATATCGTCAAAGTCATTCCGATCACACGTTATTTGTGAAGCGGAGACTGAATAGAGTAACTGCTCTGGTTATCTATGTAGATGACATGATTATCACTGGAAATGATTCCGACGAAATTGTGAATTTACAAGAGCATCTTGCGGCAGAATTTGAGATGAAGAACTTTGGTGACTTGAAGTATTTCCTTGGGGTTGAAGTTGCTCGTTCAACCAAAGGTATTTTCTTGTCTCAGCATAAATATGTTTTGGATTTGTTAAATTAAGGGAAACAGGTATTTAGGGTGTAAGCCTGTGGATACTCCTATTGTGGAAAAACATCATTTGGTCGTGTATTTGGATTAGAAACTGGTTGATAAAGTGCGATATCAGAGACTTGTAGGGAGATTGATTTATTTGGTTCATAATCTTCCTGATATTGCTTATGCAGTAAGTGTTGTGAGTCAATTTATGCACCCACCAAGTGTATCACATGGCGGTTGTCATGCATATTTTAGCATATTTGAAAGCACCTGGTAAGGGCATTTTGTATGGAAGACATGGACATCTAAGAATTGAAGGATTTACCGATGTGGATTAGGCAGGTGATGTAGCCGACATGCGTTCTACATCCGGCTATTTCACTTTTGTTGGAGGGAATTTAGTCACATGGCGTAGTAAGAAACATAAAGTGGTATCACGGTCGTCTGCTGAGGGTGAGTACCGAGGTATGGCACAAGGGATATGTGAGATTCTGTGGTTACGCAAACTTTTTTGGGGACTTGGGTTCAAACGAAGGAGACTATGAAACTATATTGTGATAACAAGTCTGCAAAGGATATAGCAGACAATCCAGTGCAACATAATAGGACGAAGCATGTGGAGGTCAATAGGCATTTTACTAAAGAGAAACTTGAAAAGAAGATTATGTCAATACCATTTGTAAATTATGAGGAGCAATTGGAAAATGTTCTTACTCATGACGTGTAGTAGGAAGATTGATGACTCACTCATCATGTTGAGCATATGTGATATCTATGCACCAACTTAAGGGAGAGTGTTAACGTGAGTTTTAATTAAGGATGTAGAGTTTATGTAAATATTTTAGAAATAATTCAGCCATATAATTCTATTAATCCCTCTTGGTTGGGTGCTTTGCCAGTTCCATCTCATCAAAGGTTTGTTTGTCTTGGTCATCATCGTAATCGTTGTCCTAATCATTGGGCAAGAAACAAGAAGACATGCAGATAAGCATGAAAAATATCAGAGATTTTAGGCAAAGGAGGATTCTGTGGTCAGGAAAGGCATCAGCAGAAAGTCAGGCAGTAGCAGTGACAAGAACAATGTGGCAACCAAAACACTCAAAAGGCTGTCTGCACCCACAAACCTTCCTTCTCCGCCCCCACACCCGGGGCAATGACCAGAAAAGCTTTGCTGCTGCCGCTTTCCAAACATGGAAGCAGGTGTCCATATCAAATGTGCTGCTCACTAATGAAATCATGATGATGAGGAAGATTGTTGAGAATGTGTCACCGCACCAGAATGTGATTGACTTGCCCGATGAGTACGAGGATAAGACTGGGGTCCACCTTGTGCTGGAGCTCTGTTCAGGAGGGGAACTGTGTGATAGGAATAGGATTGTGAAGCAAGAAAGGTATTGTGAGGCTGGAGCTGCAGCTGTGGTGAGGCAGACTGCACAAGGCTTGGCAGCTCTTCACAGCTCGAATATTGTTCACCGGGACTTGAAGCCAGAAATGTGCCTCTTCTTGAACAACACCAACAATTCTCCGCTGAAGATTATGGATTTTAGGCTGAGTTCTGTGGAGGAGTTCACCGACCCTGCTGTGGGACTGTTTGGTTCCCTGTCACCAGAGGCTCTTTCTCAGGGACTGGTCACTTCTAAGAGCGACATGTGGGCTCTTTCTCCAGGTATGTTCATATTTTTTTTCTTCATTTTCTGGGCAAACCAAACAGAAGACTGTAACATTAATTGTGTATAAGCATATTAGAACACAGAAATGATATGATTTGCTTTTTAGGTACCCACCTTTTATTTCCCAGTCGAATCAGCAAAAGCAACAGATGATTATGCCTGTAAGTAATTAGCATTGACATTCTACTAGAAGACAGAAATTAAAATGATTTGCTTTTGTCAAAAGTTCTGTTCAAATAACGAGAAAATGCTTCTTGTCCTGCAGGGAGCATTCAGTTTCCATGAGAAAACCTGGAAGGTTATTTCTTTGTCAGCAAACAATTGATTTCGGACCTCCTCAAAGTCGACCATGACAAGAGACCTAGTGCTCAAGAGGTAGGCTTGTAATTGTAAGCAAGAGAAGAGATCAAGCATCAACAAACACAATGAAAATATCGACAAAACGTTGATATCAGTCTGAGCTATATAGCAACTAAATGAACTCTTATTGAGTAGTTCTTGGTAGCACCAAAATGCAGTCTCCTAGATTTGTTAGCCTAACTAATTTAGAACCATCCATGGGTTGTCAGTCTTTCAACCAGATAGGATCAAATGGATGCTGAGATTGTATCACGACTGCAGAGGTTTAATGCTTGGTGCAAACTCCGTGCAGCAGCAATAGAAAACGTGCAGACAAGCTCGATGTTCTTAAGAACAAAGAAGCAAAAATCATTGCTAGGATCCCATGACCTTAAACCAGACGAAATCAAGAATCTGAGTTTACATTTTAAGAAAATGAGACTAGTTAAGCACATTTTGCACAACTAATTATCTGCGAATGTGGTGTAAAATTGTAGGTCAGACAGAGAGAATCATCAGTACTCAGCATCCAGTTTCTGGTTAAAACTTGCATATATAGCAGTTATATGTATCCCATAGCTACATAATTCAGTTTAATGAGAAGCTTATTCTGTTTAAGCAATCATAAAATTACACTGGCAAGAGCCCTTTGCTAAGTTATCTGGTAATCCAATGTTTTATAAATTCCAATTTGGCAATGTGCAGATGTGTAAAAGGTGACAATGCTACTTTTTCAGAATTTGAGGAGTTGCTGAAAACAATGAAAATGTCGTCTCTAATCCCTCAAAATACCCAGAATCTTTTACCTATTCGACAAAAATCGCGATGGCACCGTTGACATGTGAGAGATACTGTCTGGATTCTCTAGTCTCAAGAACTGACAAGGAGACGATGCTCTCCGCCTGTGCTTCCAAGTGCACTCTCCTGTATTTTCAGTTAGTTCCACTACATAACAAAAACTCACTCCAAGAGTCTAACCAAACTAATTTGGACTATAAAGATTCCTGAGAAAATCAAACCTTGCTCACTAAATTAAAGAAACTACTACTAATCAAACGTCATATAGCTTTTACCATCCATAATGTCTACTCCTAATTCACTGTCATTATCCCTATTCTATTTGTCCCACTATTTTGTTTCACACCCATATGTTTGATACGGATCCGTCTGGTTGCATCAGCAAAGAAGAATTAGCATCGATGCTCAGGGTAATGTCTCATCCCCTATCACCTTACATGGTTTATCCTAATTGTTTGGTTGTTTTCAAATAAGATTATGACCAAATAAAACTACATTGAAGAGGCTTTTGCCAGATGACTGCCTTCCAGCTGATATCACCGAACCTGGTAAATTGAATGAAATATTTGATCGGATGGATGCAAACAGTGATGGAAAAGTTACCTTTGATGAGTTCAAAGCTGCCATGTGTAGAGAGATAGGTCCCTCCAAGATGTAGTCCTCTCCCATCCTCGACCATTATAGTTTTCCGTTTATCCAGTCAATGGCCATCAATTTTTTCAGTAAACTGCGGAAGTTAATTTCTCTGTGTCCTTGGAAGACCAATGACCATAAACATGAAAATTGAAACTAACTGTATGCCAACTTCTGCCATGGAAAGTAGGAGCGCCTCGCTGCTTTAATTTACAGAACAAGGAAAAAATAGAAAATCCAAGGTAGTCTACTTAGCCTGGCTAAACTGAGGAAAATTTCAGTAGCAGCAATGAGAAAACCCTGCCCCAACGTTTTATCTTTGAATCGATATTTTTGCCTGAGAAGTTACTTTTTACTTTAAAACCGAAAACGATAACCTTCAGCCCCAGAAGACTTTCTGTTTAGGGCTGACTTTTTGTTTAGCATTTAGGTGTTTTATGTTATCAAAGCATGTACCAGAATTGAGTGAAACTGGAAGAACAAATCTAACCTGTAAAAATCTACGCTGTGTTTTCCTTCCAAAGAAGAAAAAGTGCATCTACACACCAAACAAGGAAGATTGAAATTTCCCTTTAAAATTTAATCTCTTACCACCGAAGAGTTGTTTGGCAGGACGGAAAAGGGAAGCTTTTTAAAATGAAGATTTTGCTCTCTTCCTGCCTAGAGGCTGGAGACCTTCATTACATTCGTAAGCCAGGTTGATCCATCAAGTTCTTGTACCAAGTGAGAACTCCCCTTTCCCTCCTTTTTTCACCCCAGAATTATATTCTGTTGCAGTCACCACGAGATAAAGGTCACCAAATACAGATTCGTAATGAGTACACAAGATTTAATTTTCTGACTGAGTATATATCCTGTAATTTTACGAATGTAATGAAGACATTATGTCCTTAAACGGATCCTAAATATTCAAGAATTTTGTTCCAATACAAGTTTTAGAGTTAAAGAGTATTAACAGTTCCTGTTAAATATGCAGTCAAATATACAAGAATGTAATGAAGACAATATGCAGTTAATTGTGATCCTAAATATTCAAGTATTTCGTTCCAATATAAGCATAAAGAGTTAAAGAATATTAACAGTAAAGAGATTTAACATCATTCAAGCTCGTGACCTCGCTAAGCTGTACTCAAAACTATACAGACTTTTTGAGTATGGTTAATCCAACAGACTATACTGATAGTCCACTCACAACCGACCCCCATAAACCTGTAAATTTTAAGTGTTCTTAAGTGTTTGGGATACACCTTTCAATGCAGTGTTCTCCATTCCAAAACACAGTATTACTGCTTTATCATTCAAATGATTGAATCAAACTCAACGATTGAGCTAATTCATATTAACATCGCTTATATCCAGCAATTCATACTAGAGTATAAGAAAATAAACTAAAACCACCAGCTACCAGACTAATACGCATTGTCATTACAACCATCGAGATATTCTATACTATTAATCATCATTTATGTCCATACCTCTCCCATCATCACTACCTCTGTCATCTGTACTGTCATTACAATCGTTGGTACTCTGTACTCTATGATTCAAAACTTTCCACTCACCAGGGACCATCACATCCATCCACCTTAACTCATCGCTGCCAGTATCTCCCAGGTCTTCCACCCAATCTTCAATGTTGGAATCCATAGCTTCTAAACATATTGGATCCAGGGTACCTCTTGTATATACGCCTTTACTTGCTTCAGAACGCCTGCTTCCGTTAAACCAAAAAAGGAAGAAAAAGGAAAAAGATAAATGAGTTGTGTCTGAAGAAAGAATTGGAACAGTACAATGCTCACAAACTTTACCAACAAGCATTGCCCTATTCAATTTTCTTCCTTAATAATCCAAAGAGACAAGGTAGTTTTAAATTTGTGATACTAGATTAAAAGAAATATTTCACAAATAACCCATTCCTGAATTGTGTTTCAGCCTAATTGAGTTAATTTGGGAGAAAATTGGAGCATTGGTCCCTGAACTTTGATCCAATTGAAGCATTGGTCCCTGAACTTTAATCCAATTGGAGCATTAGTACCCGAACTAAAAATCCGTCAGTAGTAGTCCATGAACTTGTCGTGTGGAGCAATGGTACTTTTGGGCAACTCTGTTAGACCTCTTATTTTCCCTTAAAACCCTTTAAATTGGACGGAAGTTCTAACATGTTACCCAATTTTCACATTATGATGAGTTCGGATCAATTTTTAATTCAGGGACCAAAGCTCCAATTTTGCCAAAGTTTACGGACCAATACTCCAATTTTCTATTAATTTGGATAAATTTATACAGGCACCAGGGAAGACTTCAAACGCATACTAAACAAGCAATCAAAGACGCACAGTTTTAATTACTAATAAGAAGAAGAATGCTACTTAGGCAAGGTCAAGGTAAACCAAATCGTCTCCTCTGTCAGAAAAAAAGAAAAAAAAGAAGCAAAGATACATATACAGGTCCATTCAATTTAATATAGTAATTCTTGTACACACAAAATAGAATGTGTTCTCCAGTCATGTTCTTTCTTAAATATGAAGACATAGAAGTAAATGACTAGCTTGTCCTGGAAGACACTTTGACTGCATTTAGTCCTTTATCGAAAGAGTATTAATGCACATCAAAAGCCTTTGAGGGCATCACAAGGACCTTTAATCGAGAGGGAAGAAAAGTGGACAACAGAAAAAGATTAACTCTGGTGGTTGTTTTAAAATAAAATTGACATGAGTCCATTTTTATGTGGAGAATTAATCAGTGAATTACAAGATTAAAAAGTAAATACCTAAGTCCCACAAAGACTCACTGTCTCGTACAACCTTGGAGTATAAAATACATAGACAAATCAAAGCAAATGATATGGTAGTACAGATTATATTTATTTCCTTGCTATGAGCAATCTTATGGATACACTATGAGAAAAGATACAGAGGGTGGAGAAACTTACATATGTTGAAGGTGCAAGTTATGATGAACAAATACAAGGTCGTTCAACCTCTGTTGCTCCAATCGGTTCCTTTTCTTTGAATACATACGTTCAAATATGCTCCCACTCCTCTTAGACCGGATAATGCTGCAAGTTTGACTTAGTATCCTGACAGCTAACCGTTGGAGATCAGGGTAATCAGCTCCATACAGGGACCACCAAGTAGCTGCAAAACAAGACAACATAGTTTAATACTGCAATGCATAAAACAAGCTAGAAACCTGGAACAAGTGAAGATTATTTCAACCTGGGGCCAATGATTCTCGACATCGTAAAGCCACGGGTCGACCAAAATCCCCTACAGCTTCCTCATAGAAATTTATGTTGCTTGTAATCACAACTTGAGCTGTTAAGTTAGGCTCTATGGTTTCAATACAGTCAAGCAATCCCTTCTGGATGACTTTTTTAGTAGAAAAGGTAGGGCTATAAAATATAGACGGGTTGAGATAGCATGCAGCTGCATGAAGTGGGCTATGGAGCTCCTCTTGCCAAACGTGATCAATAACCTTCAAATATGGCAAGTAATCAGGTTCATTATTGTCAAATGCCACAATTACACTTTTCTTTGCCTTTTCAATTGCATCGTATAAGTAACCAATAGATGGTTTCTCCTCACAATCCATAAGATGAAAAACCGAGAGTAGGTGCTTTGTCACCTTCAGAGTTTGATCACACAGTGACCAGAAAAGTTGGTCTGCAACAATCTCTGCTACCTCTAGTCCAGCCCTTTGCTTAGAGAAATTTGACTGCATCCAAGCAGCAGTGGTAAATATTTGTTGGAGCTGGTGCTTCAGAGCTACAATATTCTGCAGCGTAAGGAAGACAGAAGCAAACCTTGTGGTTGCAAGCTGGACAATCTCTCTTCCACCTGTTTTCTTCCTTACCAGATTAAGCATCCAAGCACTGTTGTATACAAATCGAGTTACTCTTTTTGCCTTTGCCAAGACCTCTTTAACTTCATTCATTTTCCCAATTTCCTCAAGCATTAAGTCAACACCATGTGCTCCGCAGGTACTGCAGAAAAAGGTCTTATATTTCTCCATTAAAAGCTTTCTAGCAGCTTTACAACTGGGAGAAGCATCTGTCACAAAATTGACAATCCTCTGAGGCCCAACTTCTTGAACAACACCGTCAAATAAATTAAGAAGTGCTTCTGGACATTCTGAGATGTCTGACGCATCTGCAGATTTGAGGAACACAGTGCCCTTGGGGCAGTATACAAAGAAGTTGATAACTGTATGACCACCTTTATCCACCCACCTATCAACCATGACTGAACACCCAGTCACATCCCAAGATCTTCTCAGTTCCTCTCCATATTCTTCTGCATCCTGAACGCTGTGGTTCAACAATTTTCCCCCCAAAGCATTATAAGAAGGCATCTTATAGCCAGGACCAACAGCAGCAATTGCATCAGCCATCTGTTGATAAAAATGCGAATTTGCAGCAGTGAATGGTATACCAGATTCATACATAAATCTTGCAACAGCCAAATCAGCTTGATCTATCATATCTTGAGAAGCAAAACTCTGATGCAAAGGCTGAGCAACATTAGCTGTTGCAGCAGGAAAAGAATGCTTTTTGTGTTTCTTATTGGAAATTCCTTCTGTAGCCTCTTTTCCCCTTCTCCTTCGCGTGCCTCGTGTGGAAACTTTCTTTTGAGTTCTCATTCCATCTTCATTGTCTTCTTCTTCCCTATACTGGTAGGATGCGGAATCCCTGCTAGTGTTTAATCCTTTCTGCTTTTTAAGCTTCTCAAGTACTTTAAAACCTAGGTGTTGTTGAATCTTCATTTTAACTTCTTCAGGTACCTCCTCGCATGGAGCTACATTCCCCCTTTCCCCAGCCAGATGCTGTTTTAGTCTGGAAATTCCACCCCCAAGCATTACTTTGTGGCAGTATTTGCACTTAATCTTCTGACGACCTCCATTCACCATAATGCCATGGGCCCAGCCAGGATCAGAAGCACGAGGTGGAACTGAACCCTGATGATTAATGCATCGTAGACAAATGTCAAAAGAAAGAACACAAAGGCACTTGTATAGGATAAACGAAAAATAGATTGTTGTCTTGGCCATAGTTTGAGATGATAAGTTAAACTTCAAGGTATTTAAGCTCGGCTAATACAGTATCCAAGCTCAAAGATTACGTTGAAAGGCAAGTTATCCAACCTCAAATATTATATTGAAATATGATAACCAGAAAAGATAAAAACACACGAAAAATAAAGCTCACTTGATTATCCTTGTGCTGCATATCTTGGGAAATGTCAAAAAGCTTCTGAGAATAATCCACAATAAGCTGTTAATACTCTGAATTGAAGTCGCAATACACAAAACCATGATTAGAGAAATTAAAATAAATTAAATAACACCAAAACTAGGTTTAAAAACTTCATCTGATATTAAAGCATATAAACTCTAAAATTCTCTCTGAAAAATGGAACTTATGAATGACAAATTAAAAAAGAATTATCAGAAACCACACTACTGTTTCAGAACCATGCTTTGACCAAAGCGATATGGCTTGGCATAACCATTTTCATGTCAATCTACATGACGAAGATTGATGCTTCACCTCTGTTGTGTTTTACTACCAGTGTTAACTTATGACTCTAGCATTTAGTGATAACCCTCTACGACATTAACTTATTTAGATATAATTACCTACAAAAACAAAAAGCTAATGAACTGCCTCATTCATAAATGATGTGCAAATCAAAATAAACAAGAAAAAGATTCAGTCATTAATCATTATTAATCTGAAATATGACCTCAAAATTAAACTCCAAGTCTCTTTTGTCTCTTTCATGAAAATAAAGAAAAATAGTTTCACACTTATCGAAATCAAACCAATTTGCAAATGTGAAGTTATCAGCAATATTCACATAATATTGGTAAAATTATCAATATCTCCCAGCCAAAGTTACAACATGTGACTTCAAATTATTTGAACAGGACAGATCACTTTACATATCCTGACATCACAAATCACGTCACGTATTGGAAGGAAACAAACATTAAGTCTATTCCATCGCACTAGTTTCCCCGAAGTTATATTATTGCCTATTTTCAAATAATATATCATTTTTAATTATATAGACTTTCCAATCAACAAATGAAATCATACTGATACTAGTAATGCAATCTTGACTTAAGATACGTACCAACTACGTGTAATGTGGGAGAAGAAACAAAATTATTTCTTTGTTTGCAAAGGTAGAGAAAACAGAAGAAGAAAATGTTCCAACACAGACAAACCAAGCACCACGACCCCAAGCCCCAGAACTTACCGCTGCATAGCACACCTCTGTTTTGAGCAAGAAAACGGCATGAGTTTATAGCCACTGGAACAATTGATAACAAATGAAAACGCAGTTAGGATAGCATCCAGAAATTATCAAATAAAAAGAAGGCAATGCAAAAAGAAATTCCTCGAATTCATCGTCGGCATCCATGAGAACAAATTACACAAGCAACTTTTACAGCTGAATCCAAAATTTCAAGTTTTCGAGATATAACACTATAACTAAATGCATATGTCATTTTCTCAGGGTTGCAGGCAATACAAGTTGCAAAATTCCATAATTTTTTCCTTTCCATTGCTTTTAAATCATAACAAAAATGTAGTAAAATGAATAGCTTCACAAGAAAATTCAGGTCATTTCAGTGACAGACAACACTAATCTCCGGATTCCGAAAGTAAACAATACAATGTAATGCGCTGTTTAAGTCAGAAAGTTCCTTTAACTTTCCTACATTTTCTCAGCAACCAAACAAGTAATATGAATTAACAGCAACATTTGGTTTTCACTTTTCTATAACTCAGAGAATTCCCAACTCCCTATTGGCATTCGAATCAATTCATCTCATATTCACTTGAAAATCAACACAAAGCACTTACTTGAAGCTTTCCCAACACGCCGAGATTTTCCGACTCCGAAATATCGGACTGGTCTTCCGAGAAAGTAGATCCGAGACCCGAAAACGACAACTGCAGGGAAGAAGACGAGCGAAACGTATAGAAGTGGGTCGGACTCGGAAAGTAAAATTCGGGATCGGAAGTTGAAACCCGGGTGGGTTTGTTGAGAAAGGAGCCAAAAGAAAAGCGGGACGGCAATCGTGTTTCGGGTTGCGACAATGGAAATTCGTGTGTGGGCGTCGATAATTCGCACCAGAATGGCACAATCCAATCGTTTTGCCGTTTCGCTTTGCATCCCACGTGCGGCCTTTCACACATGACTGTTTTTTTGTTGGGCTTCTCATGTATTTTTTTTTCTAATTATAAAATGTTTGAAGTGTCAAATAAGATTTTTGAAGTGTTAATAATAATTCTTTTTTGTTTACCCAAATACAAATATAGACTTTCACACATAATAATTCAGTATTGTTTAAAATATTAAATTTTATTTTTCTCAAAAAAAAAAATTAATTTATTAAAATAATATAAACTGCTGATATAATCTCTAAATTATTACCCGAGTGAAAATTAGGATAGTAAAAGAGTCCATTCAAATACAGGGTAGTCAATTAAAGGACTATAAAAGACTTTAGAATCCCGGTGTAGTAAACTAAGATTTTAAAAAGTTTTTATGGAGTCCATGCAAATCTATAGCTATTCAAATATTTATAGATTTTGAAGGATTTCATTCAATAAGAGATATTTGTACGATTTGAGAAGGAATGGTAAGCATAACAAAATCCTACTACCATCCCTAAGATTTCTTTTCAATCCCCACGCTTTCTTTCTCTCTCTCTCAATTCTGCAACTCGAGCTTTCTTTCACACTCTCCATTTTCTCTAGGAAACCCATCCTTCCATACTTCCTTCCGGCGTCTTGGCCACCCACCCAACAAGGTCCTGAATGTGATCTCTCACCTGGGTTTGCTGTGTATTTTGTTTTTTAATCAAATTATTATTTTGGTTTATAGAATTCGATTCAATTATACAATTTCTTAACTATTTAATTGACCTCTTGTCTTCTTTCTACTATTATTATATGATATATCATGGTCTTAATTCCAAGTATATCGAGAGCATTATGTTGATTTGAATATACACGGGAAGCCCTCAACCCAACCATTTTATCTACCCTTGGAATCCTTCTGAATCCGGCTTTCATGAATGATTATGGTGGAAGGTAGACTTGGGGAAGCTTAATTTGTATTTGAACTTTCCTGCTGGTGGAGGATCATGGAGGATTGGGGTGGGGTTGCTTGGGAGAATTGAGCACAACTCTTCGTTATTTTTTCAAATTTTAATCTTATTTTTTATTTAAAATTAATTTTAAAATGACAAGAGAGTCTCTCAAAATCCATTCAAATCATAAATCAAAGTCCATAAGAATCCTTTCAAATCTTTAATCAAAGTCCATAAGAATCCTTAAAAATCCATTTCAAAGTTGTAAAGATTCTATAATCCTTTGAAATCTGTCACTTAAAAAAGTGTTTTAAAATCTTTTGAAATCCAAATTGACTACAGTTTCAAAGCTATTCTATTTAATTTTTCGTCAATTTAAGTTACATGTCTTGCATGTGCTACACTTTGAAAGGTAAATTGGTAGTTTTACATAGTTTAAGGGCCTATTTTTTCCTGAGAAATATAATATGGAATTAATTTTTGAGGATAAATTAGATACTAAATTCGCAACATATATGCAATATTAAGGTCTCATAAACAAGAAAATGATGACATTACCCTCTAAATGTGTAATGTGACTTAAGTTGACGATAAATTTGATAAAATAGCTTTCAATATAATATTAGGGATGCAATTGACAATTTTGATGAATTTAGAGACTTATTTTTACTAAATTAATAATTCAGAGACTAAATCGGCAGTTTACCTTAAATCATACGTGGTCCCAAGTTCAAAGTCATACGACACTTTGGCATATGCGGTCGGAGATTTCAAGCCAATAAGACACTTTGGCAAATGCTTACAAGAAAATCTCAAGGTTCTTAGAGCATTTTGATTAATTTTGAAAATGGTGGAGTATTGTTAGAAATATTTCGAAATAAAAGTTTTTAGAATGATTTTACCGGTAGGAGAAATTGGGCTACTGGTCGCATCCCTTCGGAGGACGAGTCTTGTCTATTTGGTTTAAAGCTTTGATATTTTTTTTTTTTAAGCACATCGATATTTTTACACTAGAAAGAGGAGGAGTTCGACTAAGCCACATAATGGGCAACCTACTTTGGTATCGAATTTGTCATCCATGAGATTCGAACCTAAGACCTTTTACTTTCAAGTGAAGAGGAACACCACCAGACTGTAATATTGAGTGGCTAAAGCTTTGATACTTCTATGTAATATTAAAATCATTATAAATACATGTTTAAGCAAAGTTCTAAAGGCGCTTAGTGTTAGTCGAGCTGTAACATCCCACATCGACTAACAGAGAGGGGGTGATGTGCCTTATATGTACATACCCACCTCCTATAGCATGAGACATTTTGGGAACTCACTGACTTCGGATTCCATTGGAACTCTGAAGTTAAGCGAGTTCGGGCGAGAGCATTCCCAGGATTGGTGACCCACTGGGAACTTCTCTTATGAGTTTCCAAAAACAAAATCGTGAGGGCGTGGCGTGGCGTGAGTCCCCAAAATGTCTCGTGCTATAGAAGGTGGGCATGTACATACATCACCCCCTCTCCGTTGGTCGATGTGGGATGTTACACGAGCAGTAGGCAAGGGCTAGCCTAGGCGTCTAGGCAGGCCTAAATGAGGGCTTAGGCGATTTATTTTATTTTAATTAAATTTATTAGTAACACCATTTAGTATTACAGTCTAGTGGTATTCCTCTTCACTTGTAAGTGAGAGGTCGTATGTTCAATTCTACATTATTGCTAGCTCATATTGTGAGGCTAAGTGATCCCCTCCCCCTAATGTATATAATATCGTTTGTTTAAAAAAAAAAATTATTAGTAACATATAAATAAAGGTTACTTAAGACTTAAAAAATACAAAATTGTATTAGGATACATAAATTGTAAAATAGAATAATATATAAATTACAAAGTATTAAAATATTATAAAATATAATAAAAACATGAGAAACAATCATATAATGAGTGTTCACTCAAATATTCAACAAGTATCTTACGATTTTTTTTTTAAATGTAAAATGTATGATGAAAATTATCCATTTTCTGCCTAAGTGAGAGTCACAACCTAAGTGAGCGCGTAGGCAGCTCTATGCATGAATTCTTAATTTTTAGACACCTAAAGATTAATCGGAATGGTAGCTAGCCACCTAGCACCTAGACGAGACCTAAATGGCTCTAGTCATGGATTTTAGAACAATGTTTAAGAAGTTTGAAATTAAATTCTATTGATTAGACATGTCTTTTGTGAGACACTTAAACATCTATAAATTGAGGACGAATTCTCAAAGAAAACGAAGATGAAGATTCCCACAAAGTATACTATCTCCACCCTTTTCATTGAAAAACCAAATACTAAGAACAATTTTGCATATTTTGTTTTTGGTTCAAGCTTGAGTATTCTTTGTTATCTATTGTGTATTTGGGGTTTGTCTTAGGAGTGTGTAAAACGTTGACAACTAATAGGCGCGTGAATGATGAATTTTATTGGGTCGAAGTAAGGCAGATTGATAAATAAATATCTCAGAAGTCCTGTTATGGAGTCAACGGCTCCGATCGAACTAAGCCATCCAAACGGATCAACAATGTTACCACATCCTATTAAGCTCTAGAATGATAGGCAATGTTTATAGACCTTGTTGAAATCGACCATACTTACTCCACGAGACGCATAATCTGATCCATATGGGGATTAGATAGGTTTCCTATATTCTTAGAGTTTCTTGATGTCATGTCAAGGAAAAAAATGACCTTGCATGTTCTGATAAATAATTGAAATATTTCAATATTGTCAATTAATTTTACGATAAGATCACAACTTTCTTTGATTCTTATATTGGAATTTCGAATCTCATAATTAATAAGTTCGATACCAATTTATTTCTCTGCTTCTTTGTGTATAAAAAAAAAGAAATAAAAATAAACAAAAATGAACATAAGAACACAAAAATTGTGTGGAAAATTCACCTTAAATTTCATGACAAGAGGATGAAGGATAGAGATTGTTCTTTAGCTTCATTTAAAATTGTGAGAATGTTTGTTTGCATGAAACCCCACACGGGCCACACCCACAATCCATCGGGATTGTTGTTAAAATCCCCAGAAATTCTTTCTTAATCGTCAGATTAAAATACATCTAACGGTTAATATAGAAAAGAATCACTGTCACCTTAATGATGAACTTTCAAATAGAAAATATAAACTGGCTCTGGCAGCGCAGGACAAAGTACACCAGCCATCAGTCCATTACTTCACATTAGCAGTGAGCATACATTTTATGTGTGTGAATAAAATAAGTATATGATTATCAATTTCTAAAAAAAAATATGAGTAAAATAGGAAAAATAAGAATATAATTGTCATTTTATCAAAATGTACAAAATTAAAGTCTCTTCAACCGTCCACCTCCTCATATGTTCTCCTCAAGCGCAACCGCTTCAGTTCATTCAAACTACCAAAAAAACATCATGATTTCACTTACGTGTATGAAAAAATAATGGTGGGATAATTTTTCTTAATAAGTACATATTTTTTATCTTATGTAAATATTTCGATACAAACTATTTTGTCCTCCTTATGTAAATATTATGTATCAAAAGTGAGGGTAAAATAGAAAGAAAAAAAAAGAAAAGTTTAAAAGATACAAAATTACTATTTTGCCCTCCTCATATCAAAAGTGAGGGCAAAATAAGAAGAAAATGGAACAAAAAGTTGAAGCCCTCTTCTTTTAATAGAATAGATTTAAGCCATTTGTAAATAAGAAAACTAATGAAAATGATTTGAAAACTTTGAGTTTTAATGATAAGAACAAAATAAAGGGTAAAATAAATAGTACTAAGATTGACTTTTTAGTGTAAAAATGTGATTTTTCGTTAAAACAAACAGTACTGGAAACTTTTCGTTAAAGTTCCTTTTGTAAATATCTTAATCAACCCGTAAGTAGTTTGTAAATAGAAAATAAATACATTAATTAATGTTTAAAGTAATAATTAATTATTAATAATTAAATTATATATTACAAAGTATGATCGGTTCACTTTCAATTTTTTTTCTAATTTCACATTTCATCAACACCTCTCTCTCTCTCTCTCTGAGTCTGGAGTCTTGAACTTCTTCCTTCTTTCCTCAGACATAGTCGAGAGAGCAGAGAGGAGAGAGAAAGACAAGCTTACAAGCACTGCTGACAGTGAGAGTCACTGAGTTCTTCATTTCATATATAACAGAGGTATACATACAAACTCTCCTTTCCCGCATCATTATATATACATACATACATACATATATATATATTCATTTGTGTGGTTATTAATTTGTAAAATGGCTACTTTCTTCATTCCCAGTTGCTGCTTCATCGTTTAATTTGTTTCTCTTTTGGTGGTTCAAAGTTTGAATCTTTTTGCTTTCTCTCTATTTGTTGGCGTTACAGAGTGATTCAGGTCATTTTTCACAAATTTATTTGCCATTTTTTGGATCAAATTATGGTGATTTAGTTGAATTTGCCAGTCACTCACTCCAGTATAATGCATTGAGGGTTAGTAATTTTAATTTGGGTTCTTTTGGATGTGACAGTTACAGCTTAAAGAAGTTCAGTACCCATGCCGCCAATGCCGAAGAAAAATCGAAAGATGGCGGCTGATGCCTGCCGTGCAATGAAGGAGTTTGGCATTTCGGAAGTTCGAACGAGGGCGGGGGTTAAGGAACTTCTGAAATTGTATGAGAACAACTGGGAGCTTATTGTGGAGGACAATCACAGAGTGCTGCTTGAGTTTTTATTGGAAGGTGACACTGACAACAACAAGGAAGAGGAAGAGGCAGAGGCAGACGAAGAGGTAGCATTGTTTTCCTTATTGAATTTTGTCATGGGATGTTTGGCTTGTTGAATGCTTGTTATTATTATTAGATTTCGTCTTTAATTACTCTCATCATGTATATATGTCATAGGAGGGAACTATGAAAATGTTTCAACTAAATCGTTTCTTTTTTCGCGCTTCATTTCTACGTGTACGTTATGCTTATGCTTGGTCCTCATGCTTCATTACTTAGATAGCCGAACAAAAGGGCAAAGGAGTTTCGATATGTGAATCAAAGGTGAGTACTTTTTGATTGGTGGTTGTGAAGTTTCATGTCATGGAGCTCTCGTTGACAACGCAGACGGCATTTATAGAAATTATAGTTCTTTTTCTTTTCCCACTTGCATTCTTATATTCTAGTGTTTTCGTGTTTCATATAATTTTGTGCCAGGCTGTGAAACGTAAGAACAAAGCAGCTCCATCTCATGGTAAAACTGAAGATGTTCAAATTCCAATCAAGAGATATTGCACAAGGCAACAGACAAAACAAGCATTGTCCCCTTTGAAATGCGCCACACCTTGCCTTGCAGAAACTCCATCAAAAATGGCACATCAGAATGAGGATTCTGAGGAATCTGAAGACTCTCAACCACTAGTGAGAAGAAGTCGCCGGAGACTCCAAGAGGGAGAGGTTTTAGACAGTGGGAATAACTTCAGTCCTGTATGTAATCGCAACACACAGCAGGAAGAAAGTCTCAGTATGATGTGTGAAGATAGTTGTTCAGACTTTGATGACGATGGCTTGAATTTCTTGGAAGTGAAATCATCCACTGTGGACAGTAGAGGAACTGTTTTAGATTTGTCACTGTTTGATGTTGAATCATCTCCTCCAAAGGGAGAGCTCGAAATGTCTTTGATTTGTCACCCTTCTCTACATTCTGATTTCGATCTTCCACATTCTGATGAAGCTCTAGAATTATTGGAAGAAACATGCATGAAATCGTACGGGGTCAGAGAATGCTTGGTGGAGACAGGATTTGATTCCACTTTTGATGAAAGTACAATTTCCAGAGATGTAGCAGAGTTAAAGAATTCTGATGCACAAGATGTTCTTGAATCTCATTATCAAGGCAATGATTGCAATACTCTAAGTTCCCCGAGCGAATTATTTGTATTTCAGAATCTTATCAAGGTCGTTCCCCATATACCCAAGCATATAGCTTTTGGTTGTTTTAATGATCTTCACCGCTTAATTGGTTTTTCTAGTACGGATATTGAGAGCATCTGTGGTGATTCGGCAAAGAGATTAGTGATCTTCCAAGGCCAGAAATCTCCAAAATTACGCAAGTTGGAGGAGGCTGCTCATGACTACCATTCTTCCATTGGAGTTATAAAATCCGGTGTTTATATTGAAGACATAACTAGAGGTGAGGAGAGAGTGAAAATTTCCTTGGAGGATGGAAAAAATGTTGAAGATCTGCCAAACTTTCTTTACATCCGTCAGAGTTTAGTTTATAAGAATGCCTCTGTGAAATTTTCACTTGGTCGTATGTCTCATGACGGTTGCTATTCACGTTGTTATGGGGATTGTCTGACATCACCCATGCCTTGTGTCTGTGCTTCTGAAACTGGGGGTCAGTTTGCTTACACACCAGGAGGATTGGTCAAAGAGATGTTTCTGGAAAAATGTATAGCCTTGAAGCGGGAACCTATACAACACCACTGCTTCTATTGTAGAGAGTGCCCTCTCGAAAAGTCTAAGTACGAGAAGAGTTCTGTGGCATGCAAAGGCCATTTGTTACATAAATTTATTAAGGAGTGTTGGCATACATGTGGATGCAATAAGAACTGTGGAAACCGGATTGTTCAGCAAGGCATCAGCGGGAAGTTGCAGGTTAGGTTATTCTCTGTAAGTTTCAGTTGTAAGTTGTAAATGCTAGAGTCATTTGAGTGGTTGTTTATATGTTCCAGGTATTTTTGACACCTGAAGGGAAAGGATGGGGTCTTCGAACACTGGAGGACTTGCCAAGAGGAGCTTTTGTTTGTGAGTATGTTGGAGAGATATTAACCAACACAGAACTACATGAGCGAAATGTGCCAAGTACTGGTAAGAAGCATGCATACTACGCAGTGCCACTAGATGCGGGCTGGGGTGTGAAGGGTGTCTTGAAAGATGAAGAGGCACTTTGCTTGGACGCTACTGTTTATGGAAATGTTGCAAGATTTATCAATCACAGGTGTGAACATTCATACTCTATATACACAGAACACTTCCTCCTCCCCCTTCCGCCAACGTTGAACTTTTTTGTTATAATAATTATTGTTTGGTGTTTCTTTTCTTGCTTTTCGCCGCAGGGGATGAAACAATATTCTATTTCTGCTGATGGTAAAAATATTTCTGCCTCTTACTGGATATATCTACTTGCACTATTACGGGCGAAGTAATGTTAGCTTAATATAGACACATTTATATACATTTATAGGAAGAAAATCTGATGCACTTGATCAACAACGATGATAATAGTTGCTGTTCCTTTACGTTGTTTCCAGTTTCTTTACTCGCTGCTGTTCCTTTACCTGGTTTTCAGTTTCTTTATCCGCTGCCAAAGATAACCGGTTCCATAACAGGACTCCCCTACAAATATCTTGGGCATGAACATGAAATCTTCTCTGTGGACTGCCCAGTTTCTTTATTCTGTCGTAGATTGCATGCAAACTTAAAAGTTCCGCTATCGTCCAGTGACTAATCTGTTGTACAAATACAAATTCAAACTTTATCCTGCAATATAAATATCTGAAATATTGGACGAATGTGTGGCATTCAATAAACTAAATGAATGGTAATTAATACGATCATGGACAAGAATCATTCAATCTCAGAATGTATTATAATTTCTTTATTGAAACACCATGTTTCTCATTCAAGCTGTCTCTGTGTCAGTCGAGTATATATATACCTGAACGGTTTTTATTCTTCAGTATCTTGATTGTATATTAATAGTACATATATTGTTCAGATGTTCTGATGCTACCTTGGTTGAGATTCCTGTTGAAGTGGAGACCCCGGATCATCACTATTATCATGTATGATTTCTAAACAATTAATGACCTCGTCCTTTCAATCTTGTTTTTACGACTAGAACTAGTCAATGCATTTCTTCATACGGATACAGTAAACACGAGCTTATTTTTTTCTTCCTTCTTGCAGCTTGCCCTTTTCACAACAAGAAACATTGCTGCTATGGAGGAGCTCACTTGGGTAGGAGGGGTTCACCAATATATGATATATATACACATAAATGTTATTAGTGTTTGTTTGGCATCAAGGTCCAGCTTTCATATGTCTCTGTTGTTGCAGGACTATGGCATTGACTTTCGTGAGCGTGATCATCCTAGGACTGCGTTTCAATGTCTCTGTGGGAGCCCACTCTGCCGTGATCGTAAGGAGTCCAAGGGTGACGTGCAGCTACACACTTACGCTCGACGAAGACGATGCAGAGTGTAGTTTCAAGCACAATATGTCATCTCATACTACAGAATAGTTACCATGCTTTTTGATTAAATTACTAATTTGGTAATGAATTCTGCTGTTGTAATGGAAAAATCCCTCAAGCAGAATGTCTTAACTTTTGCGCACATGACAACAGATTGAATTCTTGTTTTTTGGTGCTTCAATTGACTTTCTCAAAGCCAAGTGTTATTGGTTTGATCTGGAAAAAGGGTATTTGAGGGTGGGGGTTGGTAGAGAAGGATGGGAGAGACCATTCCGTGGGCTCTCCACCAGGGGCAGGTTCTTACGCGTCACTCACCAATCCGCCTTACGTCCTACTTTTACGGATTTGGAGGCAGGAGAGGATTCTCCTGACCAAACATTTTGGGCTATTGGATTTTTATCCAATGGCTACAAACAATGAGTCTCTTTAAAGTTATAATAATTATAACCGTTGGATGAAAATCCAACTGTCTACAATTGTTGGTCAGAAGGACCTCTCCATTGGCTCAGGAGAGGATCCAAATCCTTGC
Source organism: Malus domestica (assembly GCF_042453785.1). Taxonomy (NCBI): domain Eukaryota; kingdom Viridiplantae; phylum Streptophyta; class Magnoliopsida; order Rosales; family Rosaceae; genus Malus; species Malus domestica. The sequence goes on along the minus strand of NC_091662.1, from coordinate 32,141,481 downwards.
TTTTACTGCTATATTGGTAGTTACTTCACTTTGCTAACATAAAACAGATACTGGATTTGCCTATTAGCAATAGTGTTACATTGAGTGAGGGCGAAGCCATGGATTGGTGGGAGAGAAGCAGGGCGGAGGCAACGAAGAAAAATGGGAGAGATGCAAGGTGGAGGTAATGAAGAAAGAAGAAAATGAGGCAACGAAGAAAAAGATTAAGAAAAAAAAAAATAATAACTAAAGATAACCATGATAAGATCACATCCACCACCATACTCATTTTGGTCATTTTATACATTCACAACAGTTTTATATAAAAATTTACCGAATACTTAACACACACAACTAGAGTTTACCAAGCACTTTACTGCTTCATTTTACAATTGTTTATTCTCATAACAAAGTATAATCAGTTTTTCTAAAAGCACAGCAATACCGAACTAGGCCTAAATAGCCAAACGGATCATTTATAAATAAACGATTACAATCAAATTCAAAACATTTGATCTATAGAACATAAGGAATGAGAGCCTTAACATTTTTGGGAAAATCTTCAAACTTGGACACATACCATCTTCTCGTCACGTAGCTCCTTGCGATCAAGTATAACGCTGAACCTGTGGTGAAGGAGAATCCATAGAGAGTTTGAGAAATAAGAGCAAGCCCTACAAATCCTATGATTTCAAAGAGATAGTGAGGGCATATAATGATTCCAAACAAACCACCCTTGGGAATCTTATATTCCTTGTCACCCTGTAACCTCCTCATTCTCGAAAGAAGGCAGTGATGGTAGAAATTGCCAGAAATCCCCAGTATAAACAGCAGACAGCCAAGGTACTTCAAATCGATTGATGGCTCTGGAAGCCCTTTCGTTAAGGATTGAGCATAAGTCACGCTTGCAGTACACACACCATAACTAAGAGAGATGATAACAGCACTATCAAGGATCATTCCTCCGCTGTACTTGTGAACAAAAAGAACCTAGAAAACACGAAAGGCCATATTTTCCGTGACTTGATTAATAGTTGAAATTATTGTTAATGATACCAACCATATTTAAAAGCTAAAACTTCTTCCCTGGAGGATAGAGCTGAATAGTCCTAGCTACCAGGTTTTACTAGTTGACATGCAACAATAAAATATCAGACTCATTTTAGGTAGGGTTTTCACGTATAAGTCCTTTATAACATCACACTTTAGAAATAAAAAAACACTTCAAACTCAATACTTTAGAGAAAACCCCAACTTACATCCAGCTTACATTGGAACACAAAAGGAATTTCAAAACCAAGAATCAATTAGAGCATGACAAAGTGATTTTTTATGAAGGTTTTCATTTCTCCAATTGAGCTGTTGAAGTGTTTTTCTACAAACCTTCTAGTTCTCGGGGTTTTTTTTTTAATTTACTAATACAGACCCTGCGTAAAGCGGGAGCCTTGTGCACTGGGTACGACCTTTACTAATATAGCTAGAGGAGACTATATACTAAAAAAATCATCAAGTGAGCTTGTGCATTTCTTGGCCATATATGGAAAGAGAAAAATAAAGGGGAAGAGGGGGGGGGGGGAGTAGTACTAGTACCTCTAAAATCCTTTTCAAAAAGTGAATTGTCAGAGCCGAAGACAACAACAGCATTCTGATATCCTCTTGAGGATAAATCACAAAGGATGCCACAGCTGCAAGAAATGCCGGAGTATAAGTTATCAGCATGCCTGTTCTACTAGATAGTTTGATTTCCTTTACAGCAAAGGTTTTAGAACCGGAATTCCAGAACTTGGAATAGTGTAAGTGCTTTTCTCTTAGCTCCAAGAACCCATACACGGCTAATATTGTGAAGCTAATCACTGACATTGATGTGACGAAAAGAGAAGAAAGTTGTGGGAAAATGTATGTCGTTGACATAGTGGCCACCGTGGTTAGTCTTTTGCTTCTCCCTTTATTTCCCTCTCTGCCTCAGACTTCTGCAATAACCACTGATATATAGGCTGTAAGGAAATATCAACACCAGTAGATAATCTTAATTCCATAATAAATAAGAACATAAATAATATCCTAGATATTATTCTGCATCATTTCAATAGCCAAAACCTATACTCCGAAATGAAGGGTAACCATAAAAGCATAGCAGAACTTGATTGATTACTGCAAAATAATAATAATAGTTATGCTTTATGTTACCATGTAACTCCTTTGCACCGATTTTATGCCTCGATAAACTTTTCGTATTGAGTATTCAACATTTCCTCTAAATGCTCCCAATAGACTAACCATAGGATGCATGTAAATGCAACATATCAAACTGTATAACCAGAGAACAAGAGATGAAGGAACCGAAACTTCTCCTTATAAGAACAAGATACAAGCACACTGCCACACTTGATGCGAATTGTGTCATCCCTGATTTACTACTTTTGGACAATTCAATGACCATAAGCATTTTGTGTATTAGAAGAAAGAGTTGATTTTCACACACCATTTTTAACCTCTCACACATCCCTCTTTAGCTTGTCCCTCATTTTTCTAATTAGAGACGTTTTGAATATGAAAATTAGACGCTCTAAAGTTAAAAAAGTTGAACTTTTTGCAAAAGATTTATCTATGCAAATATATGGTCTTTCTACTTTAAGGATGCCCTTAATTCTAAGACCGTCTGAATAACGAATTTCAACAATTAAAACCGTCTACGCTTTAGGTCCTCATTCAAGGTTCATCATTGCATACAAAAAATCATCTATATATGTAACGGAGGATCCATTAATGCACATATTGGGTCCGGGAACCCTACGGAAGCTGGAAAAAATGGTTCTTATGGTCCTACAAGAATCCTATGAGATCCTACCGAGACTCAACGGAGCTATGTACAGATGACAGCTGGTGTCTTTAAGAAAAAAAAAAAAAAAAAAAAAAAGACCTGGAGGTGCCAACAAGCCATCGAGGGCATGGCTAAGAAAATGTCTGACAGGCCCACCAAGTGTGTGATGAAATGCCTCAACTGAACTCGAAAAGACCGTGCGCAGTATGCCATGTTGTAATGTTCACATCTAAATTAAGTTTTGAACTCTTACACTAGAGTCGTGCAGAAAACCGAAGTTCACAGAAACCAAAAATTTGCATATCATTAGCCATAGAATAAACCAACACCAATTTTTTCGAATTTCTGGAACCCTAAAAAATAATATTTGCAAACTAAATACAATACAGCGGCTGCGGGGTTTTTCTGAGAGGAGAGAAGATGTGAGCAAAATATGAAAATTAAGATGATTTGAAATGAATATTAGAAGATGGAAATTAAATGATTCAGGCACAAAGGAGTGAAAGCCTTCCAATTAACCAATGAACTGGAATCAGTAAAATCAACATATAAATACAATGAAATTCAGAAACTGAGAAACACAAAGTAAGAGAGAGAGAGAGAGAGAGAGAGAGAGAGAGAGAGAGAAGAAGTTCGCACCGATGGCTACAGAGGACTGTCTGAGTTGTGGTGGTGGTGGTGGTGGTGGTGGTAGAGCGCGCCAATACAACAGTTTCTATATTGGGAGGCAAAGACGTTTTGGAATAAAACGGATGATTTTTGTTAATTTTTGTACACATCGTGGATTCGTGGTGTTGTGTTCTCTCGTGTCTTTTTTTTTTTTTTTTTTTTTTTTAAGAGATACAATTGGTTATAAGTCATATTTATTTATCTTTTTTGGTGATCGAGAAAATTCACAGAAACATTTCAATCTTCTTCTGGTTATAAGTTTGATTTCTACGTCAATAATAAGTTTTGAACCAAGACCTGCAATTTTTAATTTTAAAAAAATCTCGTAATTTGTCATTTACAACTGGATCGTCAGCTCGTATCTTTCTCCATCAACATGGTGGGCGTCGCTAGGAAAATTTTTAGTTGTGACGAAAACACAGATGGTACACCACGTGTTTTTATGCAAGTGGTGGAAAATTTTAATTTTTAAATTATTAACCTTTTAACACACATAACCTACTATATATATAAATACACATAATGTATCACTTCGTGTAATGATCACACCTAAAAATCTCTCGGGTTGGGATAAAATACTGAGACGTGTAATATTTAAAACATTGCGGGTCTGCCCGACGCAGGCAACTGTGGCTTTCGAGATCTGCGTGTAGTCTCTTTAGAACAATGACACATGGAGACAGGATTTGATTCCACTTCTATTGTTACAACGCCAAGAGCGAGACCAGGAACACAAAGGAACAATGACACGTGACCCATGACCCATGACAGTAAGTTTGAGCGGCTAATAAAAGAAAGGCTTTTTGGCTAATAGTTTTTTAAATTCGCATAATTTCTCATTTTGATCTTTAAGATTTGAAATTAATAGAATTAGCCTATAAGTTTATCCATTATCAATCATCATTTCATGAAAAGTTTCCATTAAATAAGTCTAACATAACAAAAATGCTCTTAATTCAGTTGTTCATGTGAACATTTCGAGTCAGGATGTGTTGGTTTGGTATCAGAGATTAGAACTCATATTGGATTGGGTTAGAGGTGTGGCTATCCAAACCAAACTCAATAAATGATCGGGTTTAGTTTCGCATCCTTTTCCAATTACATCCTGCCCAATTGAGTTTACAAATTGTTAATTAAACTATCAATATCTCTTTAAACCTAAATTTAATACTTAAACTACCCTCATAAACCTAATTTAATATGAAAATTTATCTTTAGACCCATTTAGAAAACAAAAACTATAAATCACTGTTCTGCAATTCATTCAAAGTGTGCTTTTATCTAAATTGGATTTCCATTGCTCTTATCCCATTGCTGCTTCATATACAAGACCTATTCAAACTCGCTCGCACTCCCATTGCCACAGTATTAGGGCTATAGTGTCATGGGTTCTTGTGGACAATAATTGTTGTTGAGTGGCATTTCCTTGAATATATCCATTATGATTGCTCGCACAATTCCTGTTCCCTCTTACCAAGCTCTTTAACTAGTTGGTGAATCTATACATTAATCTAATAAGATGATTAGCTCATCATCAAGTTAATCGAATAGAGGTTCTAGAAGAAAAAGACCCTCTCAACAAAGAAAATGTCACAAACAAGAAGCAAAAACTGGGCGAATGAAATGACATATTTAATTGACCTTCGTCACTTCTGCTTATAGAGGTGCTCTTGTTCCAGTCATCCTTATTTGTCGACCATGGGGATTGCTTAGGCAACAGAGGAAGAATCTGAGGTCAGCAAACAGCGGTTGATGTAGGCGTTCGCAGTACACACCATGTGGCTGCTTCAAAAGATTAAACCTTAACGGGAAGCAACAATTTTAGTATTTCGAAATTAGGCTGGGGAAGGAAGGTTGAAAGTAGGGAGTAAACTTGAGCGTCAAGAAAGATAGCCTCCCCCCCCCCCCCCCGCCGGGGTCTTTACATTCAATGAAGATGTTAATTGTTATTTTTTATTCTTCTGGAAAGTGGATAGAAGCGGGTTAAGACATGCAAGAACGATTTCTCTAACCGTTGAGATCTATCCTCGATTTTAACCTTATTGACATTGTTTGGGTAGAAGAGAGAGAGCTTGATGATTTTAAGGTTGTGGGGAGTAGGAGAAGATGGTTTTACGCTTGTCCAAATTCTCAAATCCAATTCTTTATTTCAGATTCCTCAATTCGAAGGAGCCTCAGACCCTCAGTTGTCCTTAGAATTGACAATGGGTTTATTAATAAAATTTAGTTTCATTATTAATTTCACCTTGTACTTGATGATAATTATATAATAGGATAAAAAAGATAATTCACATTTAAAATTTAAGTTGCATGTAGAGAGAAGTTATATGGATTCAAATAAAATTTCCCTAAAATGAAATGTAAAAGCAACTTTTACAAGCCATTTAAGATGCTTTGGAGGATTGGCTTCCACAGGACACCATAAGTCAAATATTTCATTAAGAATTTCATCAAGGATGCTAAGACTTTCATTAAGAATTCTTAATAAAATTCTTGGCATCCATAATAATAAATATGACGAACGTCCGTAAGGTTACTAAGAATTTCATTAAGAATTCTTAATAAAATTCTTGGCATCCATAATGATAAATATGCCGAACATCCGTACGGATGCTAAGAATTTCATTAAGAATCCTTACGAACGTTTGGCATATTTATCGAGAAGCTAATATAATTGCGGAAGATGAATTGGCTTCCATAGTGATAAGTCAAATATTTTCAATCTGGTTTAGTAATTTTCCTTTTTACGGAGCTTTGAAAAGTATACATATCACGAGGCTGCATGTGTTTCCGCTGTGAAAATTTAGATTAGGATGGCTGCTGCATTACCGAACCAAGAAAAAAATGCCTCAGCAAAAGGACGAGGCCGTTCTCTTAGACCCCATGGCCCAAGAAACTGTGATCACTCACCGTTTAATCTTAATCAAACGGTGAAGAAAAAAGTACAGTAACAAAGTTAAATGATCATTTATCATTGCATTAAGATCAAGCAGCGAATGACCACAATTTCTTTAGACCATGAAATCTAAGAGAACAAGACTGGTAGTAGGACATTCTTACCATACAAATCTCAAATTTCAAACTTTGCATGCAGAAGAAGGCACGAAACAGTATCCACAAAGGGAGGCACGTCCGTCGATAATTTTGACTGACCCTATCTATATTCTTACATGTGTACAAACTATACAAATCGAGCGTCGTATGACACGAACATATATACGAGGAGGTCTTAGGCAATTGTTATAATGGGATGAGTCTAAGTTTTTGATTAGTAATAATGTACAACTTCACTAGCATTGTGCTATGTATGTACAACGGAATATCTCAGGGACCAAATGATTAATTGTGGACAAATTTAGGGACCACTTTTATTGAGTTCAAATCTCAAATATCAAATTGATGAGTTCTGCAAACCTCATAAACCATTTTGGCTAAAAAGCATAAAAAAAATGGAAAATTGATGCAATGCCATTAATGTAGTCTGGTGGCTAGTTAAAATTCGATATAATACTTCCTATTAACTTGATTTCCTCCAAGTGGTGTTTTAATTAGGAATTCTGTTATCATTTAGTAATGGTCTTTTACTATGCTATAGTGGGCTAGGAACTTGGCTTTGTAGTTATTATGGTTGCTGGCTAAGCTCTCTCAGTACTCAGAATGAGAAGTCAGAACATTAGAGACAGCAGGGGATTTGAATTTTGAAGTTTATGTAATTGTTTTTTTTTTTTTTTGTCTCTTGAAAATAAATCCCACATTGATGGGAGGATAGACCGTGCACGGGCTTATAAGTAAGTTGGACTACTCCCTATAATTGATAATTGGTTTTATGGTAGAACCTCAACTTTCTTCGTGGTATCAAAGCAAGTTGTCCTACGTGTAAAGCTAAACAGCCACACACGCTCCACGTGGTATCAAAGCAAGTTGTCCACGTGTTAGGCTTACGTGAGGGTGCATGTTGAAAATGAAGTTGCGTGTTGAAAGTGAATTACCCTTACGTCAGGGTGCATGTTGAAAATGAATTCCACATTAATGGAAAGATGGAACAATTCCACATTTAATGGGAAGATGGAACCTCAAGTTTCTTCATTGTCAAAGTCTAAGTAAACTAAAATAGCTTCGACATCATTATTTGGTAGTAAACTAAAATAGCTCCGGCATCATTATTTGGTAATGAATGATTGTGATGTTGCTTTGGTTTCGGGGTGGCCCGACCCTTTCAACGATCAAATTTTCATGGTTTTTGGTTTCGATTTGGGATTGAACTCCCATCTGTCACATTTCACTCGTAAGTGGAAAGGGTGAAGTTTGACTTATATAAAATACGAGCAGAATTCAATGTTTATGTGGAGTTCGATATCTACTTGTAGTTGATACGGTGTGTGAAATCGCTGACCTCAATTTTCAGTCTTTAGTCGTTGTTTGACCTATAAACCTCCAAAAAGATGCCGAAATTCGTGTCATGTTTTTTGACGGAAAGGCTTTCGGCGTCGACCAAAACGATCGATGGCGCACGTTCACATCTTCAAATAAATGGATGCTGAGTTTGAAACTGTTTGATTTGATGATTTAAACTAGATTTTGACATATTCGATTTGATTTGATTTTTTTTTTTTTTTTCGATTCGATTTGATTCGATTCGATTGTATTGGTTGATCGGCAACAAAAAGAGACAAAAATCTTTTTGCCATAAAGCAAGTGATGAGGCTTAATCTAATATTTCTTGTAATGCTGACTCACATATCACTAACAATCTCTCACATATTTTTTTTATTTTTAACAAACGATATTCTACACTAGCAAGGAGAAGATCGGCTTAACCTCACAATGAGCTAGTTATAATGTGATTCAAACTCAAATTTGACGATAATCGAACTTAAAACCTCTCACTTACAAGTGAAGAGGAATACCAAGTAGCTTAGATATTGAATTTTATACAACAATAAAATGAGTTGCCCAATCAATGAATTAGAGACTAAATTATAGAATTAGTGCCTCACTTTTAACATTAGTTTAGATTTTTCTCCCTAAATTAAAAATTCGTTAATTAAAGTTCTTAAATTTCACCAAATGTGGAGAATTCTTATTATAATAATAATAATAAAAAAAAGATTTCAACAGAAAATCTAACAGACAGACTCATGTTGTACTCTAGATAAAAATCAGGAATCTAAGGGCTCGTTTGGATGTGCTTTTAAAATAATTGAAAGCGCTTTTAAAGAAAATGTTTTTGAGTTCCAAAAGCACTTCTTGAAGTGTTTTCTGCAAGAAGCACCAGTTATGTGCTTCTTCCAGGAAGCACTTTAAGTGCTTCTTCAAAATTTACTTGCATTTTTACTAAAAATTGGTTCCAAAAACATTTTCACCAAAAGCACTTTCAATCATTTTAAAAGCACATCCAAACGAACTCTAAATTAACGAATTTTCAGTTTAGGGACAAAATCTAAACTAGTTTAAACTCTAGAGACTAATTCTATAATTTGCTCTTATAAAACTGAACCACCAGTCTGAAGCTTGAGATACAAAATATACGCCGTGGCTCAATTGCATCTGGACAGTCACAACTAACAATGTACATATAAATACACCCAAAACATGGTTACATGGAAACAATCTATATACCCCCTACCTAAAACTAAACAAGATGTAGGCCTATGAATAAAATATCTAACTACAACTAAACCAAATTTCTTCATCGAACGTCATCGCTCCTCAATCTCTGGTGCCACCTTTCATACAATGAAAACTTTGATACGGTTATTGGTTTCGAAGCTTTGGCGAAGGCGACTTCAAAGCAGATGAAATAACTCTCGATTATATACTTTGCATCTGAATGAACCTCTCTGTTTTCAACACAGAATCATGATATGGTCACCAATTATAACACTTGAACCAAAAAGGAACAAATCCATTTCTCCCAAAAATTACTTCATACAGAATCAGTACAATAAGTACAAAACATTATGTAAATGCTAAGTTGCTAAAGTTGCTAAAGTATCCTAGTGTGGTTTTGAAGATATCAAGATGGTCTGAAAGGTACAAAAATGCTGAGGAGCTGCAGTAGCATGAAGACACTCAGGTTAGACTCGTTGAGGGGTGAGCACTCATAGAGGCTCCTAGGTACTAATAATGACGGCAACCAACCTAGCTAGCGATGATACTCCAGACTAAGCCTAGGTAGGTTGTAAGACCAAACCACCATCCTTGATTCTCACATTATTGGGTTGTGAATCAGAATTAAGTTGTGGGGAAGTTGGATTCTCAGATAAAGTTCTTGCTGGTTTAGCCTTCCCAGTTAACCGCCCAAAAGGGCAAGTGAACCACAACAATCAAGGTCTCGACACTGAGAGTTGACCACATCCTTTATTTTACTTTAATTTTTTATTTTTTGAACTTCAAGCTTCAACAGAAATCTTTACCCTTCAAACTTCAGAAAATTTCAGCATCAAAGAAAGAGATGGAAGCTTGAGAGCAGATAATAGTTTATACAGCTGTTAGATGTCATAGCAGAATACTCCACCTTCTTAGTTCCGAGAGAGTGCAAATACGAGAGATGGGATTGGAATCCCTGTGTTACTAGGGAGCTATAGACAGTTTGATTTTGAATTCCTTGATCTTGAAGGACAAACCGAAAGCTTTCCCATAACTGTAGGATTACATCAAGGCTCATCCTTAAGTTCTTACCTTTTTGCGTTGGTAATGGATGAGTTAACAGGACATATTCAAGATGATATTCCTTGGTGTATGCTTTTCGCAGACGATATAGTGTTGATAGATGAAACTCAGGAAGGGGTAAATGCAAAGCTTAACCTTTGGAGAGAAGTGTTGGAATCTAAAGGTCTTCGCCTAAGCCGATCAAAGACAGAATATATGGAGTGCAAGTTCAGTGCAAATGGAGGCCAAAACGAGTTAGGGGTGAGGATCGGAGATCAAGAAATACCAAAGAGCGACCGTTTTCGTTACCTAGGATCTATCTTGCAAAAGAACGGAGAATTAGATGGAGATCTCAACCACAGAATACAAGCTGGATGGATGAAGTGGAAGAGTGCATCCGGCGTGTTGTGTGACCGCCGTATGCCACTGAAGCTCAAGGGAAAATTTTATAGGACGGCAATAAGGCCGGCGATGCTGTATGGCACAGAATGTTGGGCGGTGAAACATCAACACGTACACAAAATGGGTGTAGCGGAGATGAGGATGCTTCGTTGGATGTGTGGGCACACGAGAAAGGATAAGATTAGGAATGAGGATATCCGGGGTAAAGTAGGAGTAGCCGAAATTGAAGGAAAGATGAGAGAAAATCGGTTACGGTGGTTTGGACATGTGCAAAGAAGGCCTACTGACGCTCCGATTAGAAGATGCGACTATGGGACACAGGTTCAGGGCCGAAGGGGTAGAGGAAGACCTAGGAAAACTTTGGAAGAGACTCTAAGAAAAGACTTAGAGTACTTGGATCTAACGAAGGACATGACTCAGGATCGAGCACAATGGCGTTCTAAGATTCATATAGCTGATCCCACTCAGTGACTTGGATTTTCCAAGTCTCCAACCGAGAAGTTTTCCTCACTCGGGAAATTAAGGGAACACTACCCCAACCTACATGCTCCACTCAGAAAGCTTCAACATACAAGCTTCAACAAAAGAAAATTCAAAGAACTTAGCGAAGAAGGTTTTGGTGTATTTAACACAATACGTTGAAATGAAGGAAAGCTTATTTATTGATATCCCCGATAAGCTACAAATATGTACATATACATGAGTCAAAATAAATACACAAGAGGGAGCCTTCACAAAGGTTGCTTAGGAGAAGTCTCAGCAGTCGGTACAGCCCCAGAAAGAGAAGGCACCGGAGGGGGATCATTTGGAGCCTCAGTACTGGACAGAACCCTAGAAGGAGGAGGCATCAGAGGTTGATCATTCGGAGCTTCATTACGCGGTACAGCCCCAGAAGACGAAGGCAATAAATGCCTTTGGAACAAACCCACAAATCTCTGATGATCAAGTAAAACCTGACCATCAGTTTCCTTCATCTGGTCAAGCTTCCTCTTCATGTTTGTAGCATAGTCATGTGCGAGCCGGTGCAACTGTTTATTCTCATGCTTGAGCCCTCTAATCTCCTGTTTGAGACTCATCACTTCAGCCGCCAATGATTCAACTTGGCGGGTTCGAGCAAATAGGCGTTGGGCCATATTAGACACAGAACCTGCACACTGAACACTGAGAGCCAGCGAATCCTTAACAGCTAACTCATCAGACCGTTTGGAAAGTAGTCTGTTATCTTTGGGAGTGAGAAGGTTCCTGGCCACCACCGCAGCGGTCATATAATTCTTCATCACGGAATCCCCAACGGTAAGAGGACCAGTAGGGGAGACGAAGGATGGGCGCCATATGTTGTCTGGAGAAGGCGGGGCTGCCTCTTCAACAAGGTTCAAGTCAAAACGACGGTCGGAGGGGCCAGACATTTTCAAAAGTGTTGAAGAGAGAAGAGGTCGGACAAATCAAGATCTTAGAAGTGCAAGAATGAAGCTTCTACTGGTGGAGATTCAAGTGTGCTTTGGAACTTAATGCCAGCCCCTATAAAAATCTGCACTCGACGGAGCTTCAGAAATCGAAGAGGCGCCTGCTCAGAAATCAAAGAGGCGTTTGCTTTCTCAAAAGCTGGGCTGCTTAGAGATCACGAGGGTTGATCTCAGAAATCGAAGAGGCGTTTGCTTTCTCAAAAGTTGGGCTGCTCAAAGACCACGAAGGCCGATCTCAGAAATCGAAGAGGCGCTCGCTTTCTCAAAAGCTGGGCTCCCCAGAGACCACGAGGGCCGATCTCAGAAATCGAAGAGGCACCTACTTTTCCAGCCTTGTCAGCACCTGTCACACGCACACTCAGCTTTGCGGAAATTATGGGCATTCTGTCGAAGACTTCTGGGGAAGTAGAAAACACATTAATCTTACTGTTCAATCACCCACTTCCCACACGCAACAATAGCTCATAGGTACCACAGATAACTTTGCCAAAGTTCTCTGCCAAAGTTGAGCACGTGAAGCTTGCAGCTCCCACTACATCGCTCTGACCAAGAAGGGTAAAAGAATAACAAAGAAACAGCACTAACAAAGTTTAGACCCATAAATTTTGAAAGTCTAGCTACCATATTATTACCCACAAGGGTAAAGGAACAGTACCACTGCTGGATAATTGGAAAGTCCCTGTGTGTCAACCTCTATGCTTCGTGGCAAGGTAGACTAGCAAACATGCCCAACCTTTACTCACATTCGAGAAAACACTCCCAATAAAATTGCTTGCTCCAAAATCGAAGAGGCACCGTCCTACGAATCTCGAGAGCCAGACTCCCAACATGACTACTTTCTTAAAAATCGAAGAGAGGGTAAAGGAACAGTACCATTGCTGGATAATTGGAAAGTCCCTGTGTGTCAACCTCTGTGCTTCGTGGCAAGGTAGACTAGCAAACATGCCCAACCTTTACTCACATTCGAGAAAACACTCCCAACAAGATTGCTTGCTCCAAAATCGAAGAGGCACCGCCCTCCGAATCTCGAGAGCCAGACTCCCAACATGATTACTTTCTCAAAAATCGAAGAGACACTGCTCCCTGAATCTTCGAGAGCCAGACCCCCAGCATGATTGTTTTCTCAAAAATCGATGAGGCATCGTTCTCCAAATCAATCGAAGAGGCGCTCGCTTTCTCAAAAGCTGGGCTGCTCAGAGACCATGAGGGCCGATCTCAGAAATCGAAGAGGCACCTACTATTCTAGCCTTGTCAGCACCTGTCACACGCACACTCAGCTTTGCAGAAATTATGGGCATTCTGTCGAAGACTTCTGGTGAAGTAGAAAGCACATGAATCTTACTGTTCAATCACCCACTTCCCACACGCAACAATAGCTCATGGGTACCACAGATAACTTTGCCAAAGTTCTCTGCCAAAGTTGAGCACGTGAAGCTTGCAGCTCCCACTACATCGCTCTGACCAAGAAAGGTAAAAGAATAGCAAAGAAACAGCACTAACAAAGTTTAGACACATAAACTTTGAAGGTCTAGCTACCATATTATTCCCACAAGGGTAAAGGAACAGTACTATTGCTGGATAATTGGAAAGTTCCTGTGTGTCAACCTCTGTGCTTCGTGGCAAGGTAGACTAGCAAACATGCCCAACCTTTACTCACATTCGAAAAAACACTCCCAACAAGATTGCTTGCTCCAAAATCGAAGAGGCACCGTCCTCCGAATCTCGAGAGCCAGACTCTCAACATGACTACTTTCTCAAAAGCGAAGAGAGGGTAAAGGAACAGTACCATTGCTAGATAATTGGAAAGTCCCTGTGTGTCAACCTTTGTGCTTCGGGGCAAGGTAGACTAGCAAACATGCCCAACCTTTACTCACATTCGAGACAACACTCCCAACAGGATTGCTTGCTCCAAAATCGAAGAGGCACCGCCCTCCGAATCTCGAGAGCCAGACTCCCAACATGATTACTTCCTTAAAAATCGAAGAGACAGACCCCCAGCATGATTGCTTTCTCAAAAATCGAAGAGGCATCGTTCTCCGAATCTCGAGAGCCAGATACCACAGACCACTTTTTCAAAGTGCTCTGACAGAGTTAAAACATGTGAAACTGGCAGCTCCCACTACCGTGCTATGACCAAGCAGGGTAAATGAATAGCATTACTACTTATTGTTAGGGAGACTCCTATATATGTCGACCTCCATCCCCAACGGACAGGCAGACCTGCAAAAATGCTCAACACTTCATCATATCTGAGAGGGCACTCCCAACGAAGCCTTTTGAAATATTCAGCTTTCTTTCCCCCCGATAATACCTCTGCAAACAAGCTATACTAGAGCAAGAATATCTCATATCATCAGGGTTAAAAGCAAGAGTATCCCATATCATGCTTTTTCCCTGTCTTTTCCTTTGGCCTTGTTTTTACCTGCAAGACAAGGAGAAAGAGAGCAATCAGTCAGCACTTGGAATCAAGCTTCCAGCCAGGAACTGACTGCCTGAAACCCCTTACCTGATTACTTACCTGACATTGCTCTCGGGTACTCATCTTCAACATCTTATGTTTCCAGGGAAGATTCCGCATCTGCTTGAGGAACAGATAGGGCAAGTGCGAAGGATACAAGGAAGCATGTGGAGACAAGCGTAACAGCACACGTGCCGATACATCCATTACTCTGTCAAAAGCAAAAGTATCCCATATCAGCAGGGTGGAACGTACTCTAGATTTGATGGACTTGTTTTGACCCTCAAATTCTTCAGTCGGCCTTATACTCTGGAGGAAACCAGAAAACCCTCCAGCTCAGTTCAAGAATAAGCCTGTGGAAAGTTACTTCTTCAAAAGCAAAAGTATCTCATATCATCTCTTCTCATTTTTCTTCTCTTTATCCTTCATGCTGCTGCAAGATGGGGAGAAGGTGAACAATCAGTCGGAGCTCTGATTGCTTACCTTGTCTGTCACCTCTTTCAGCAGACCCCCTAGCTCGGCGACTTGGGGGACTCCTACTACATGGTTTGTATCGCGCTTGACCAAGCCTGAAACTACAAGTAAGCTTCAAGTGAAATTGATACATTACCTTGTGCATCTCCACCAGTTAAAGATACCACCCCTGGATGGAGGAAGAGTACTTCCAGAGAAGATGCCACATCTACCTATGAGACAGATAAGGCAAGTCAAGACGACACCACACTCCGATACTTAGAAGTTTCGTGATTACGAGATCATTCTCCCACAATATTTCCTAATGTCATTTGTACTAAATCATTCACTTGTACTCACTAAAGGAGAGCTTGAACCTATGTACTTGTGTAAACCCTTCACAATTAATGAGAACTCTTCTATTCCGTGGACGTAGCCAATCTGGGTGAACCACATACATCTTATGTTTGCTTTCCTATCTCTATCCATTTATATACTTATCCACACTAATGACCGGAGCAATCTAGCGAAGATCACAAAAAGCGACCGTTTTCGCTACCTAGGATCTATCTTGCAAGAGAACGGAGAATTAGATGGAGATCTCAACCATAGAATACGAGCTGGATGGATGAAGTGTAAGAGTGCATCCGGCGTGTTGTGTGACCGTCGTAGGCCACTGAAGCTCAAGGGAAAATTTTATAGGACGGCAATAAGGCCAGCGATGTTGTATGGCACAGAATGTTGGGCGGTGAAGCATCAACACGTACACAAAATGGGTGTAGCGGAGATGAGGATGCTTTGTGGGATGTGTGGGCACACGAGAAAGGATAAGATTGGGAATGAGGATATCCGAGGTAAAGTAGGAGTAGCCGAAATTGTAGGAAAGATGAGAGAAAATCGGCTCTGGTGATTTGGACATGTGCAAAGAAGGCCGACTGACGCTCCGGTTCGAAGATGTGACTACGGGACAGAGGTTCAGGGCCGAAGGGGTAGAGGAAGACCTAGGAAAACTTTGGAAGAGACTCTAAGAAAAGACTTAGAGTACTTGGATCTAACGGAGGACATGACACAAAACCGAGCGCAATGGCGTTCTAGGATTCATATAGCCGACCCCACTTAGTGGGAAAAGGCTTTGTTGTTGTTGTTGTTGTTGTTGTTGATCTTTGGGCATTCACAAAAGAACCTATGTATAAAATACTGGGGAACTTTTTTAAAGTTTTGTAGAGTTTTGTAGAGTATTGTGTCGTCTATTTACTTCTGCAGTTCATGCATGACCAATGGAGATTTATCTAATGCGATTATCACAAGTTGTTTGTTGCAAGGTTTTGGGTGAACCAAGAACCTATTTGACATTGTGGATTTGCACAGGCCAGGCAAGGTTGGAAAGAAACATTGTAATGTTTAGGTTTCGGTTGTAAGGTTAACTTATATTGTGTGCTTCTCCTATTTGAAAGGTTTAGGTATATAGATACAAAAAAGGATTAAATGTCAAATTTTCTAGATATTTTGGTATTACGGATGTAAGAAATAGATATAAAAAGTACTCTCCAATCAACATGTAACAATATAGCAGAAAGGGAAAGGGACAGAACAACACTTCAAGAGAAATGGAAACTACAATGCATCGAAATAATTCATTCAATAATTTCATATTCTAAGACCAAAGTGGTACAGCAAACAGTATGCTTACATTTGTCATAGCTGCTCACGGATGTAAGCCACTGATCTCAAAATGGAGCCTAGTGTATCTTTGGAAACTTGAAACTTGACCTCCGTTTCTCCAGAAGTTGTCTTTGTATCTTAAAACTGAGAAACCACAATAATGTCCATTGAACACTTGGGCTGACAAATTTAAGGAAAACAGAATAATTTCGTATAAAATTGGATTACTTACCAATATCATAAATGTTGACCATATACGGCCCGTTTGGTGGACATATCAGCTTTTGACCCAAAAAAAATGACCCTTTCAGCTTCAGCAAAGCTCAGCCATCAAATCCCTGATGACTGTTGTCGCCTCCTGCTGCTTCCAGCCAAAAAATAGCTTAGCATTTCCTACCTTGACACCCTATTGGCATATCTTTTTACACCCAAAAGTCTGTCTTTCCCAAACCTTTTACCGACAGGAAATCCTTATTCTGGAAGCCGAAAATCTTACCTACAATACAGCACAATTCCTACAACTTAACTTTGTTGAACTAAACCCACAAATTATTTTGCAGGATACTCACTATTATACTTTCCCACCATAAACCTTATATTGGCCGCTTAATCCAGAAATCTTTAGTTCTATACCACATTCAACAACCTATACTGACAGCAGATAGCCCAATTCTCTGGAAATCAGAGCCGTCTTACATTTGACAACTGTGTCACATGCCTAACTGTGATCAATCCAATTGTAAAACTAGGGAGAAAGCCTAGAAATTTAATTGTCATTACCTTAACACACAGATAAAACTGTTAAAAGATCTCAGCAAACTGAACTTCCTCAGAAAATTTGATGGGAGAGGGGCTGAAACTATGAGTTTTCATACCTTCAAAATTGATGACAGCAACTCTGTTGGCTGGTGCAGAGAGCTGCTGACTGATATAGGCCATCGATCTTAACATAGGCTCTAGTGTAACCCTTGTTAGCCTAAATTGTACCTCTTTCTCCCCTGCAGGATTCTTCCCATAATCTTGTAGCTACAGTTGAAGTAAAAGAAATTAGAACAACAAGCCAAGTAGGGTACATGACAAGGAACTAGCAACACAAATAGGCTACGTCAGTGACCAAATTCAGCAAGCATAAGTTATTTGAAAATACAGCGAAAAGAATAATTACATGGGTTCAACGCAAATCGCATGAATATTTAAATGGTTCTCACAAGATGATAAATCACTTCCGCACTAAAGTAGCATTTGGTTAAGGAAAAAGTTATCACCTAAAATGACTTATGATGAGGGGCAATGTATTAGTGGTTAGATTTGACATAACTATTGAATTAAATAAGTGACATAATCTAGCCCTTTAGTGCATTGTCCCTCAACTTAAAATCCCTTAGGTGAGCACTTCTAACGATTAAGGTATCATGAGAATGAAAATTGTTACTCTTCTTGAGTGAAATTGAAGAAACATTATTCACATATACAGAAGGGATATGCATACATTCAAGTTGATAACAGCCACTTTCCCAGCTGATGTTGAATTCTTATTTTCTATGACCCATGTCATGGAGTTGAAACAAGTAACAACCACCTACATCAATTTTAGAAATTCGAATGGGTCAAAATCCTATATCTTCAGAGAACATATTCCAAAATAAGACTCCAGACCTCCGGTATAAAGGAAACACATACAACAACAACAACAACAAAGCCTTTTCCCACTAAGTGGGGTCGGCTATAAAGGAAACACATAGCCAGAGAAAAATGTATGAATGAAAACCATCTAAATAACAATAAAACCTCCTAGATTAAAACCGTGCTATCAGGATTACCACCATCAGGGTGAATGGAGATGGGAGTCATGCTGGGCTGATTCAAATCAGCAACAGGAAGTCCTCCATCATTAAGATTAAAGCGATATGGTTCTTGCCAAGGCCACAACGAGGGGGCCATTTCACCAGTTGGCAATTGGGTTGTCTGTCTTCCTGTATATTTCCACTACCCTAAGAGCTAGGAGGCGTGACTTTAGCAACATTTTTCTTTACGACAGCAATCTTTTTCCCACCCTCTCGTAGAGCACTCATTGCTGCATTGTAAGTCTCTACAGCAACTGCCCCTTCCTCTGCATACTTAATGGCTTCCTGACATAAATTGTTAAAGCGCATGGTCAATGTCTCAATACCTTGCAGATCTAAACCCTCTTCTTCTTCTAGTCCAACACAGGATTTAGCATTTCTTGTCCATCGCTTCAATATGTAATGTGATGGAAGGGTAAGAACATTTGTTACTGTGAAGACAGTTAAAATAGGTCTACACAGGATGCCTGAATATTCAAACATTTGATAGCTGCAGCTTGCTTTTATTTCAGTGACATTTAATATGACTATATACGCCTTGTCATCATGTTCATATTTTGCAACCCTGTAATTACTGACTATCCCATCACCCTCAATCTTATTTGCAGTATAAACAAAAGTTTCAACCAATTCCTCTTGAAACTTTGCAAAAACTTTGTTGGTATACAAGTTAGCTGCCTGCTGTTCCATTGGTGAAGGTGTCTTCAGTACAGGAGCAGTGCACATTGTATCATAATCTGATTCTATTTTTTTTTCTAATGAATGCTCAAGAGCCCTTTCATACTGCTTAAAAAACAGAGGTATACTTGTCTGTTGATAGACATCGGAAAAAAAAAAAAAAAAAAAAAAAACTAACACCTTGGTGTGAGGAAATTGCAGCAAAGAAAGTTCCATGAAAATAGACTGGGGCCCATTGCTTTCGAGCATTATACACTGCCTGTAGCCAGTCATTTCTCAGTAGATCATACCTATCAAGAAGGGATGCCCATGATGATTCGAAATCCTCAATTGTCTCTGAAAAGTTGATGCAACTATATATCTCTCCGTAGAAGGAAAGATGAGCAAGATATGTATGAGCCAGTCTTTCTTGATCTTCTCTTAAAATATGCCACTTGCATATACAGTGCCACGTTTCTGGAAATACCTGGGCAGCTGCTACTTGTATGGCTCTGTCTTGGTCTGTAGTTATAGAGACAGGAGCCTGATCATTCATGGCAGAAAGTCACGTCCTAAAAATCCATGTAAATGAATACTCAGACTCATCTAGAAGTAATGCACAACCAAACAAGACCTTCTGACCATGATGATTTACACCAGTGAAAGGAGTAAAGGGGACTTGGTAATGATTGGGTCGATACATTGTATCAAAAATTACAGCATCACCAAAGTGGTTATAAGCTGTCCTCGATCTTGCATCAACCCAAAAGACATTGGTCATGCGGTTTTCATCATCAAGCTGTATAGCATAAAAGAAGCCAGGGTTTTCAGCCTGCATCTTCTTGAAATAGTTTAGAAGACTTTGAGCATTCCTCCCAGCCTTATACAGTTAACAGGCCCAAGATTCCTTGCTGAGTGATTTGATTCTGCAGGGGAGACGCTCCCACCTCCACGATTTGGTTCATAAGAGACAAGATTACCATCCATGGAAAAGTATGCACCAGTAGTGGCATCCAAAATCTCGGTTGTATTCTTCGTAGCACCGGGGTACAAGGTAATGGACCTTACTAGGACTTACCATAGAATGGTTGTGGTCCTCAACAAACATGTAAGTAACCAAACTTTAGGACATATCCTGATAAATTACTTCATGTTGCCCACTCCAGTCCTAGGTTTCTTCGTGTTTAATGAGAATTCTTGCAAATATATACCATGATATGATCACAACACAATTTCGAGAACAATTTGTGGTGCAGCATTGCATATCTTTCTATGAGCTTACAAGTGCAAAAATCTTTGTTAATCAATTAAAACTGAAACAAAACCGAAAATACTAGTAACGGTGTTACAGTGATTAGTGATTTCTTGTGTTTACAGAAAAAAAGATAAATTTAACAATAAAAAAAAACAAATCATTCATAGTAATTCATTACGTTTCTAGTTCAAACAAAACAGTAAGTAAAATAACATTCAGTTCATATATCATTTCAAAAACAAGGAACAAGAAACGTTTTCAATTGGATATTTCTGTGAGCGGAAAATGGGATCAAAAGCAAAGAAAGAACTGAAAAACAATTAAATAAATAAAAGCAATGTCTCACCTGGTTTCTTCGAGGCTCAATTTTGGGATTGGAAATTGAAGTGCCATTCTTGCTTCAATTTCCACAGAGTGTTGGAAATTAGGGTTCGTTAATTTGGGGCTAAATAACTGTAAGAGTATAAGAGCGTAGAGCTCCAACTGTTTGTGTTAAAGGAGTGAGCCGAGTGATAAGCCCCAAACCAAAAACCCAGAAAAGAAAGAGGGTGTCGTCGTCCTCCTGTTTTTTTTTTTTTTTTTCTTTTTCGGTTTTGACATTTTCGCTCTCCAAATGTTTTTTTTTTTACCGTTTGGTAATTATTATTAGTACACTGCAGAGCCGAACACATGTCATTATACAATTACAGAAACACTGAAATTTTTCTTTAGTGCACGTGCATTATTACCAACAATTTATCCACTTGACAAAGTATTATTAACTTGAAATATTACGTGACAGTGAATTTATTCTTTGTAAATTACTCTTCAAACTAAGAACTTCCTTGACAAAAAAAAAAACGATAGAACTGTTCATTGTAACTAGTTTATCTTTGCAATTTTAATAATGTTCTAAGAGCATTTCCAATGGTGTAGGCAATTGAGTATTGAAATCCATTTTGATAAGTCATGTAAGTAAAAACTTGCTTCAATGGTATAGACAATTGAGTTTGTAAATTTTTTTCTACTCCCTTAAAGTAGGCAATGTTGCCTACAATACGATGAGCAAGCAAATTAGGCCCCACATCATTTTTATAGTAAAATATTTTATGTGGAGGACAAACTTTTTTTGTCAGACAATTGAGTAGGTAACAATCACGTTAGCTTTTATAGTAAAAACTTTAATTGCCTATACCATTAGAGATGCTCTAAGCTCATTAAAGGAAATATATCCTCTCTGTATCTCTTCCACCAAATCCCACAGATCAAGTGATTTGGGCTTTTGAAATTGGGAACTTTAACGAAAAGCTCCCGGTACTGTTTACTTTAACGAAAAACCACATTTTAACACTAAAAAGTCAATCCTGGTACTATTCATTTTACCCTTTATTTTATCCTTATCGTTAAAACTCAAAGTTTTCAAGCCCTTTTCATTAGTTTTCCTTTTGAAATTTGATTCAACGGTTAAAATTATTGTAACTTTTAAAATGAGTCTTTCTTTTTAGCCATTTTATCAAATTTCAAGGGCCCGGATCACTTGATCCGTGAGTTTTGGTGGAAGAGATTCAGAGAGGATCTCTTTCCCCCATTAAAATTGGAGAGAAATATGAAGTGGCAATATGTGCATGGATTGGACACTTTTGACATTTTAAGTAAATTGGCTATGTTACCGCTCATGTTAACATTTTAGATTCGTAGATAACCTTAAAATCCCAATTTATAAGCCTCAAAACTTGTATAGCATATTTGTAACAATGTACGTAGGATGATGGGTGCATTGATAAGAGAAGAGAGAGTTCCTTCTATAAGTTAACAACTCCTCTCATTCATTTTCCTTGTGCTTGCAATTTACCTCTTTATCATTGATCACGTGAAGTTCTTCAAGTGTTGAGTCTCTAAAAGTATCATCTAGCAACAGATAATGGAGTGTTGATTTAAATGTGTGAGCAATATCTATCACTAAGATCAACGGTTTTTGGGTGGCGCATGAAGTGTTTTTATCGCTTTTCTCTTAACGAAAAAACTGAATAATTTTTACATTAGGGTTAGGAAAGAAAAATCTAAATAATTTTTGCATTTGGCTTAGATCCCTTGCATCACCTTGTTAGGCTTGACGTCATGGGCTTTGTCTAGGCGCTAAGCTCAATCACTTGTCCATTTTTAGCTTGTGACTTGGCCCCTTTTAATTAAATAAAGTCAAGGCCTATTTAATCAAAATCATGTTCAATATGTTCAAATAATTAATTAATATAATTAACAATTAATTATATCTTATCATCGTCTATATAATGCTACTACAACTTATCATAGATGTGTGACCTCTTAGGTTAATTTAACTTGACAAACCATGAAAGACACCTAACATCATGTCCTAGCTACTCAAATTAGTAGAAGTAATATTGGAACTAATCAAGATACTCTTATTGCACATTCATGTATCTTCATACTCATACATATGAAGTATCACATTAAGTCCATATATGTAAGACTATAAGCATAAGACATCTATAATGCCTCAAGTCTGAGAACTATTTGCATTCTACCACTTGAGGCTTTGTAACTTTTGACATGTGAGAATTCATAAGTTTAAGCTTCTTGGACAATCAGTGTTAAGTAAACTTGTTCAATAGACAAGCACATGTATCTTTACCACGTGACCAACGTGCGTAACACAAGACCATGCTAACCTTAATGCGACATACAACGGTTTTTTTGGGTAATCAATGTCTAGTTGACTTTCCAAACGGCACATGAAGTGTTTTTTTCTCTTAACGAAAAAACTGAATAATTTTTACATTAGGGTTAGGAAAGAAAAATCTAAATAATTTTTGCATTTGGCTTTAGATCCCTTGCATCACCTTGTTAGGCTTGACGTCATGGGCTTTGTCCAGGCGCTAAGCTCAATCATTTGTCCATTTTTAGCTTGTGACTTGGTCCTTTTAATTAAATAAGGTCAAGGGCCTTTTTGATCAAAATCATGTTCAACATGTTCAAATAATTAATTAATATAATTAACAATGAATTATATCTTCGTCTATATAATGTTACTATAACTTATCATAGATGTGTGACCTCTTAGGTTCTAAGTTAAGTCGACAGCTAAATTAATAATGAATTAATTTAACTCTGCAAACCATGAATGACACTTAACATTATGTCCTAGATACTCAAATTAGTAGAAGTAATACTGGAACTAATCAAGATACTCTTATTGCACATTCATGTATCTTCATACTCATACATATGAAATATCACATTAAGTCCATATCTATAAAACTATAAGCATAAGACATTTATGATGCCTCAAGTCTGAGAACTATTTGCATTCTACCACTCGAGGCTTTGTAACTTTTGACATGTGAGAATTCATAAGTTTAAGCTTCTTGGGTAGTCAGTGTTAAGTAAACTTGTTCAATAGACAATCACATGTATGTTTACCACGTGACCAACGTGCGTAACACAAGACCATGCTAACCTTAATGCGACATACAACGGTTTTTTTGGGTAATCAATGTCTAGTTGACTTTCCAAACGGCTGCAAGTAAAATTTCTTTCTTTCACCCAAAACCAAAGATACAAAAAAGCCAAAACCATTCTCTTGTTTTATAATTTTTGTTGGTCTATAATCTTCGCTGTCCACCCACCAACATGGAATCACAACAAACTGAGACCAACCCCAACAATCCCCCAACCCTCCCACATTGACTAACACCCTTCAACGTTCAAACACAAGGAGTTAAAAAGAAAGAGAGGTAGTTGTTGATGATGAAGAAAAAGTAGACCCATTGTCCTCCAAGTTTCTTGGGACGTCTACACCCACCTGATCCACCCCACACCCCGCAGATTCCATCAAGCCACCTAAACTGCCATCACCAGCTGCACCAAATATCAGGTCAAAATTCTCTTCGAACCCCAAGTCCTCGAACGAGTCCGGCAAGTCCAACGACTTGTTGTCAAGAGGGATGTCATCAGGAACCGCAAGCTGCTGAGTCATCATTTCGGTGTCCAAAAAGTTCCAACTAAAATGGTGCTCCTTCGCATGACCAGGATCCATTACTTGCTCCATTGTACTGCTTTCGATGCAATGCAGCAGATGAGGGCAATGAAGTTGCGGCGAGATCGTTCGTTCTTGTTGTTCTTGTTGCTGCTGCTGCTGCGGTTGCAATTGGTTCACTTTGCGTTCGACGACTTCTTCTTGTTTGGGTGGTCCAATGTTCGAGCGCTTGGAAGGCGGTTGACCCTCTGATTCCTGACGATCCAGAGGGTGGATTTTCTTCTTGACTCTGTCAATGTAGTTGCTGATATCAAAATTGGTCACTGCATTTGTTCCTCTGTACTCTATTGCCGCCACATCATATGCAGCTGCTGCCTCCTCTTGTGTATCTTCAAAAACCAAACAGCTAACGATCAATAAACGACTAATAAAAATATTTGGATTATTCCCGTGAACTACATTGTCGACTGCAATTCGAATAGAGGCGAGACTCAGAATTCCATAAATTTGTGGAACATACCCATCTCTATTAGTGATGTGGTATACAATGCAATACGCAAGTAGCGTTATAATTTTTTATCGACAGTATTTTAAGTAAAATTACATAAAAGTGAAAATTCATCCGTACAATTGCAACATGCGGTTAATCAATCAGAATTTTAATGACCCACAACGCCTACTTTTTTAGGCATTAAAAAGCAAAAAAGAAGGTAGGAATTAGGTGAAAGCAACTAGGACCCTTTTCACATGTTCGTTTCTCAAATTCCCTCTCCTTTATTTATTTATTTTATTAATACGAAAATACAATTCCACATTTTAATCTCCATCCTAGTTAAATTTTGATAAACCAAGTATTAATCATTCACGTGCGTGTGAACAACTGCCAACCGTCGGTGGACATAACCACAAAACGATAGAAACATCCATCAACGGTTGAAAATCGCCCACATGCAGATGAAAAGGACACTAGGTTTCTACTTGTTTCTAGTTTTCTTTCTCTCTAAGAAATAAAGATGGGAAATCGGAAGCAGACGCACACAACACGGCCAGGATTTGGCCGGTCAGGATCTGGCAGGAAAGCAACCCAGGGCCAGGATGACTTGGCACACCAAGAGAGAGCCACAAGCCGGGCAATAAGACACGCGAGCACCCATACCCGTCGCTTTTTAAAAGGTTTTTTGGGGTAAGGGATCTCTCTCCTCTCCTGATTTCTTCCACTAAATTCATCAAATTAAAAGATCTGCACCTTTGAAATTTGATCCAACGATAAAAAACATAAGTCATTTTAAAAATAATAATAACTTTAATTGTTAGATTAAAATTTAAGAACCCGAATCTCCTAATTTAATGAATTTAATTAAATAAATCCGATGATGATCTATTTCCATTTTTTGGATCAAACCAAAAATAAAATATGAAAAGAAATACTAATAAATAAATAAATAAAAGTCTAAAATCTGATCCTGTCTTTTGAAGAAAAGAAGAATGACAGCCGACTTTTATTTATTTATTTTTCTCTCCCATAAAAGAAAGTCACGTGCCCCCACTGCTGGCAATTAAAACTCACACTCTCTTTGCTGCTTTAAACCCAGATAAAGTCAAATGCTTACGTGTCGCCACTTCCGCCTGTACCAGATTTTTCCAGTGCTAAACCCAAAACCCCACCAAATACTACTATTTAGGGGCAGATCGCAATTTGGCTAAAACAACATGCATTTTTGTAATTTTATTTTCCTGAATACAATGATATTTATTTAGTAATGTTAGCGAGACCATTTACCTAAAATTATATTTTGTAAACCACATATAATGCAGCGGTAAAAAAAATAATCTAATCATCAACTGCGGCTTCGTGTGGTCTCCAATATATGGCCTAAAAACATGATCTCCCTAACATTTTCCTTTACACAAATAAGTGATTGGGCTAAGCCACAAATATAATAATTTGGTTCGAATACGTATTTAGCGAAAATCAAATTTAAAATCTGTTACTTACTAACATGTATTTCTATACTTTAAATTCAAATTTTCCTCACCATAATACAGATTAAACTAGAAAACCGCACGAACAAAGGAAAGCGGCTTCATGCCCCTACTAATTTCGAAAATATAAACACAGATATAGTTGTTGGGATTTTGATAGAGAGAAAATGATTTTCATTTACTCGTACAAAATATAGTTGTTACATTTTTGATGGTCTTGTCTGGAATTTACTTGTGGGGCTTTGCTAGGAGGAGATAATTTAATTAATAATTATTTTATTATTCGTACAGAAAAGAAAACCTCATGAATTTGACATGTATATCATAATTTAATTTTTGACATGAATGCCATAATTTTGGTTAAGTTTTGGACCGGAATGAAAACCTAGAAGCCACGTATCACGTCCGTGAAAATTGACTGAGCCACAAGCTTATGAAATTGGCATATACATATATATATATATGTGTGTGTGTGTGTGACAAACAAAATGTCTAAGGCATGGAAAGTGAAAGAAATTTGAAGCTTTTAGAAAATTGAGTTTTAACAAAACATTTCTGGTATTGTTCACTTTTAACGAAAATTGGCATTTTTACCTTTCTTGGTACTATTCACTTATACATTTATTTGTCATTTTTCATTAAAATTAGAGTTTTTGAGGACTTTTCGTCAGTTTTCCTTTTGGAAAATGCATGATATGCATCTAAAATTGGAGAAAACATGATAAAAGTTGAGAGATGGGGTTAAAGTACATACTATAAGTTCCGAGGTATAAATACTTGTTTCCGAAAACTCTTCCGATTCTCGCCTCCCATCTCCCATTGTGATGATGCCTGTGAGAAACATAGATTTCAGCAAGTAAGAGCGTGATCTTGAACAATGGTAGCCACATTTTGTCCAATTTTCGGCATGCAAGTGCGAATTTACTTACCTCGCCACCCCACGGTACTTTGAAACTCCTCTCGAAAATCCATTGCTCAGCCGGCGCAATGATGCTAGGTATTCTTCCCTGGTAGCCTTTTGCATTTCTTCAATTTCCTTTGTGTATGTTTCTAGCTGCAACATAAATTTGCATTCAATCATAAATTAGTGCAGTAACGTTACGTTAACATGTAGTAGTGAGTACAATCTTTAATACTAAACTGTCACAAAAACATACAGACGAATCACGTGAGCAACAGTTTAATGTAAGTTAATGTAAAAAAAAGAGTTACATTACATGGAAACAAAAAAGACGGCGGAACAATAAATGTACCGGGAAATTGAGTATTGTAGCAGGCCCCCAATATTTAAGGGCAGCTAGATCGTACGTATGAGCAGCATCCTCTTCGCTATCATAGGCCCCTGCATGAAACACCAATTACGTTAATAAATGGGAACTTTAACGAAAAGCACCCGGTACTGTTCACTTTAACGAAAAACCATATTTTTACACTAAAAAGTCAATTCTGGTACTATTCACTTTACCCTTTATTTTGTCCTTATCATTAAAACTCAAAGTTTTCAAATCCTTTTCATTAGTTTTCCTTTAATAAATTTCTAAAAATGCCTATTTAACTTTAAATATATATTATATAAAATAATGGATACATCAAAGGCACGCAGAGAAGAAATCTTTTAGTGTGCCAGAAGCATGATCCGGTATACTAAGTGTCATAATATAATGATCGAGATTTTTTT
Organism: Malus domestica; assembly: GCF_042453785.1. Taxonomy (NCBI): domain Eukaryota; kingdom Viridiplantae; phylum Streptophyta; class Magnoliopsida; order Rosales; family Rosaceae; genus Malus; species Malus domestica. The sequence goes on along the minus strand of NC_091662.1, from coordinate 32,113,533 downwards.
AAGTTTTCAGCTAATGTACTTTTACACACAATGTACCTGACCGTGGTTAGTCGTGACCAGCCCATTGAAAAATCAGAGGAAGAGGAAGTTTATTACTTTAGTCAAAAACAATAACCAACGGCAGCAACCATGACCACATAATTAAGGGTTACTTAAGAGAAGAGCCTTTGATTTTTCCTTCTTAAATAAGAAAAATTAAAATAAAAAATAGAAAGATAAGCTAATTGAACATAAAATTAAGAAGGAGTCTGACTTACCCAAATAAACTAATTAAGCAGCGGCAAAAGCGGTGCAGATGAACGTTGCATTGACAGGGATTTACAGGAACAAAAACATAGTCAGAAACAGGAAAAATTAAAAATTAAAAATTAAAAAATATATTTATATTAATATTAGATTAAAAAAAAAGGAAATTAAAATACTACCTTGTCGTCCCTTCTTGTTCTGGATGTTGTTCCATGAACTCTTGTCCCACAGATGAGCTTCAAACCGGCCGGTCCATCTGTGCCTGCACTGAACCAAAATTAAAAAAGTAAGATATATAATTCATACATGCAAATGAAATTACAATTTCCCCCCAAATTTGGCATGCAATTTCAGTGCAGAAATTGTAAAATTAATGAATTAAAAAAAATGGGTGACCTGGTGACCCCTCTGTAAATGGAGCTTCTTCTGCCTCCTGATCCTGACTTTGGGGTGTTGTCTTCTGCTGCTGCTGCTTCTGCGGTTTTTCGGTTCTTTCGAACGCGTTTTGGTTTCGGTTTCTGAATCTCTGCCTGGACGTTGTGTTTCGGAATCTCCGGCCCAGCGCACGAAGACGAAGAAGAAGAAGAAGTAAGAGAAGAGCAAGAGAAACTAGAGGACCTCTTCATCCGGATATTCTGTGGACTCCAAAAAAAAATAATAAATGCATGTGAGGCTTTTATGGCGAGATAGTTGAATGGAGGAGGAGGAGTACCTGGAGAAGCATAAGACGAGGAAGGAGGAGTGGCATTTGGTAGCCAAAGCCCAAAAGTGGTTTACCAAGAAAGGGTGGGTGAGGGGAAGGGAGGAGACAGTCCACTGTAGAAGCAAAGAAGCAAAGAAGCAGGACCGATGAGGTTAACCGGGGGTCAAAGTTAGGGGTGGGTTAAATTAACTCAGAGTTAATTAAACACCCTACACTTGGCATCTGCACTCAGCCATGCTACCAATCCGAACTTTGCTCTCCAAGCTTTGAAATATCAATCTCTCTCCCTCTCACCATCGGTTGTGTATTTATGTATGTATGCGTGCATCCTTAAAACTTTTGAAAAATTGAAGGATCTGCCGTGTGTACGTCTGTTGCTTTCATGGGCTAAAATAAGCTATGGGAAGAAAAAAAAAAAGTCTTCCGCGCAATTCCGCCACAAATATAAGCCTAGGATGTACGAGGGTCCAACCACTATCCGTAGATGCACTTCACTTCTCACCAATGCATTGAAGCATGCAACACCCCGTATGCAACAAAGTGTTAGCCCCTAATAACTTTGTCAATCACCCTTTCTGGGCCAACGATTCTTTTCTTTAAGGAGAAATTAGGTTCACATCCTTGTTTTTGCTACTTCATTGATTAAAATCCTATTCATTTTCAATTTTTGATCAAGGTCATTGGATATTAATAATATCATTAATTATTTGAATAATAAAATATTTTTATTTTTAAATATATTCCTTTAGTATTAAAAATGTTACAATTAGTATATTTGCATATTTAATCAATGATATAAAAATTACATATGGTATATTTATGTTTTATGCCTAAACTTTGTATCATAAATTTATATTTTTAGTTTGTACCCACTTTTAGTTTGCAACATTTTTTAAATTTGTAGTATTTTCTTTTTAGTTTTATTTTGTACCCATGTATTAATTTCTTTTAGCGCCTATATTTTTAAAAAATTCATTTGTACTCATAATTGTTTATTCTTTTATCTATACCCTAATTTATTTATAATGTACCCATTCTTCTTTATTAATGTACTACTTTGTTATATGTGAAATGTACCAATTTTTTTGTAAAATGTACCAATTTTTTTAACACTATGGATACATTCTTTTGCCATTTATTATTTCTTAATTTTACATAGTTTTTATCCATTTATTCAATCAAAATGTTTGAATTTTTTTATTGTAACCGTTTCTAATAGTATTATAATGAGGGATTTTAAATTTATAGGATTATAAATCTCATAAAATATCATACAAAACTATAAAAATATAAATATTAATTGTAATATAATGAGTTGTACAAAGTCAAAGGACTTTGATCAAACTTTGAATACCATTAAGGTTTTAGTCAAAGAATGTTAAGAATTAGGGACCGCATCCAAAGTATCCATTTCTTTAATCTGACGGCTGCATGATTGGATCATTGGTTGATTTAGTGGCTACATTAAATTGAACAACAGAGATCAAATACAAACAAATCTAACAGTATATATATATATATATATATATATATATATATATAACGGGCCAAAACTAAATCCAACAGCTGAAATAATAAAAAATATATTTAAATCAAATTTCACTCAAAAACTGTATAATCCACACAAAACTGACTTTTATGTGGTGCACTGGGACGGTTTTGTTCATTGGTTACTCTCAATCCGCTTGAAGAACATTAGAGTAACTCTCTTGTTGGTTTTCTTGTTAAATCTAGTAGTTGATGCAATTAAGATCAACTACTACTACTCTTTACTTTTTGGTGATGAAAGTATGAATCAAGAATCTTACATTGGCGCGATATAATTGCAAAACCTAAACACAAGATGCATTTGCAGACATTCAACTAATCAAAAGAGATGAGTGGTGAAAATCCCTAACAGCTAGCCAAGCATCGAAACAAAAGAGAACACATGATGGATAAGGCAGGCTTCATCCTAGCCCTAGCACGACGGTTTTTATAACAACAATCAAATTTTATCCCACTAAGTAGGGCCGGCAAGCAAAACGGTTTATTACAAATAAAAATTCTAAGCCACGGTAGGATGCAACCACACACTTCATTTCACTAAACCATTTTTGGTACAAGTTTACAATCAACACCACAAAGCGACCAGGGACGCAAATTACACCCCTTCTTTTACCTTCACACACGCGCTAGATCCCGACCATCGCCCTTGTCCTTCCCGGGCCTCCAATACAAATTACACCCTTTTACAAAAATTTAACAAAGAAGATAAAAAAAACTAATTACACCCAACTTCACCTCTGAAGACATTGTTCTATTTCTGCCTATTGTTCAATTTATGGCTCTGCCTCAGACCACAATCTCAAACAAATGAAGCAAAAGGGGAAAAGGGGTTCGAAATACCAGTACCGCAGAGTAAAATACCACCCGTCTGTATTCTGTTTCTAAACAAGACCCTGTCGAACAGATAGCTTTGTGCTGCAGCCTGCAATTTATACTCACCCAAATCACAATAGTTTGATCGTACAATCTGCAATTCCGTGTCATCTTTCTCATTTCCTTTCTCAAAATGTCTGACGTACTTCCTAATGTCCTGTTGAAGATCAAGGGTTTCTGCTGTTGGCTTATGAGCAAACGAGAACTTCCAATCCTGGCCTCTCTTGGCACTGTTGGGACTAATTTGATTCAGAGCTGGCTCCCTAGGACCACCGCTGGCCATCAGTCCTGAAGCATGCCGTTCATTGGAAAACTGACTTTCGATGTTCAACTCCTGAAAAAATGGACATTATGTTTTCAGAAACTAGAATATTTTCAGTAAATTGCTTTTGCAAGCTCATGGTTTTCAATGTCAAACAGGCAAGACTATGGTTGAGATGCATTCGACTATCGTCGAGATGCATTCGACTATGGTCGAGATGCATTCTGTCTTTCAAACAAGGGAACAAGATGACTAATCAAACAAGGGATAAACAACTTTTTAGTAAAACAAGTCATGAATTCTTCTATCTTTTTATCTCCATTCTCTCTATGTAAAAGTTAATATTCCTTTCATGGAACTGTCTACAAGTTGGCAACATCAGATTTTCCAGGGTAGAAATAATGCCCTTTGGTTATTTACCTCACGATAGTGCAGTTTCATAACTGGAGAAGAAATTCTGAAGGAAAAGATGCAGTCTCTGCTTCGAACCAAATATGTAAACCACATGGGTACTTATTCAACTACTACGGAACAAGAGAAACTAAAAGTAAAGAAATCCTTTAATAACAAAAAATAAAGGTTATTGGTCCTTATACTTGGGTCCTTATCCACTCTGTTTGATGTAGGTTTCAATTTCTTCAATCATATCCCTGTGGTATACGGATTGCAAGTGTGGTCACATTAGATTTTTATCAAAAGTACTTCAAGGTTATTTGGTTATGCACTTGTATGGGTGTTGCTTTGGGGCAGCACAAGATCACAGAGATACCACCCTCGACATCCATGCCATTGGGCGCTCCATGAACTAAACCTAAACCCTTTGCACTATGAAAACCAAAGTATAAAATGACCCAAACTATCGAGCACAAATGCAATTTGGCCAAACATATATAACTAAATGACTCTAGAAGTGCACAATTAACTTGAACCACTATGATTAAGACTGGGACAAACAACCACAAAATAGTTTTAAAAAACCGTTGAAATGACCAGTTTTTGCTTCTTTTTTTCCTTGGAACAGACAGTTTTTGGAGTTACATTATAATTTAGTAAGAATGAGGAGAGAGAACAATGTAGAAAGAAACTTTATGACAATATAATATTTCACTTTGATGAGTTCTGTTTCTCCTAATATGCCAGTAATTAGAATCAAACTTGCCACTTATTCTCAGCCACCATAATTTTTTGAAGAAGAAAACAACTTTTATTGCAAGAAACAATAAAAATACAAGAGCGGGCAAGAAGTGCACAGAAGCACAAACAAAAAAGGATAAATAGTAACATCACTAGAAACTATGAAAACATCACAAACTAACAAATAGCAGCATTCCAATTACACAAAATTTCTGAAAAAGAAAAATCTCTAAATTCTGTAGTAACCTATGCCCGTAGAGATGACCATAACCGAACTTTATCCCATAGATCCTCCCTTCTATGGACCGCGTAATTCTAAAAATTCAGCCTGTTTCTTTCCATCCAAATGGCCCAAAAGATAGCTGAAACTAAACAACCCCATAAGACCTTGGCTTTCTTCCCCTTTCCTGGTAATTTATGTTTCTCCACCATAATAACAATCCCTAGGTAAAACCCAACTCATACCAAACACCCTAAACAATCAACCATAGATTTAAAGCCACCGGACAGTGAAGAAACAAATGATCAACAGACTGAACTTTTGTTGCATAAAATGCACCAATCAGGTTGTAGGCATGAATGGAGCAGGTCACAAGTGTTAACTTTCCCATGAGCCATTTACCAAGTAAAAACCTTCACTTTAGTAAGAACTTTAGATTTCCAAACCAGGCCATAAGCCTAGAAAATCCTATCTGCAGCCCTACATATTTCCTACATAATTCATGCATTAAGACCATATACTTTTATCACTATATGACATCTAGCAACAAAAACATATTTGACATTTACTTTTCAATAGTCTTATGATTCAAATCTAAAATATTTATAAATTATTACATTTACAAACAAACAATTTACTTTTCAAAATTTAACCACATAGTGGGATAAGGCTTTGTTGTTGTTGTATTACATTTACAAACAAACAATTTGACTGGTGTTTGTTTCAGTAGTTGGACCATAAAAATGTAAATGAGCAGCTGTCTGAATCGATATCCAGTATGGTTTTAGAATTATGCAAAAAGTTGTACCCATATAATGACACACGTGCAAGTTAGTAACCAATATTAAGTAGTCAATTTTTTCGTTGATAACTGTGCTATTTAGGGGAAAAAAGGCATACAAAAAAGTAGTCTGGAAATGGAATAATAAGCACCAAGGTATGAGATGGACCTTTATATCATTGAGGCAAAAGTTTGAGCTATTGGTGACTGAAGCAACTGAATTTGCTTGGAGTAAAGATGAGCCTTTTCCGGCTGGGGTAGTAAAGCCAGTTAAGTTGAATGGTGGGTCCTCTGGGGATGAGAAGTCGGAACTGTCAAAAGTTGATAGGGATACACACTCATCAAAATAAGCCATGGCTTCATCCGTTAGACGTTTGGACATCTTTCTTCTTTCAATGCTAGCCTGTACTCGCAATTTAATAAAATAAAATGAAGGAAAGTTAAAAAAACAACAGTGTTAAGCTCTTTACTTAGATGCTAGTTGTAAGAATTTCAACTATTTATGGATGCAAGGAATTGCTCTCCAATAATTTATTTATACGAATGCAAATTTATCCATAACCAAAATATAACAGAGATGCAGAACAAGGGGTAAAAAACATTCCACAATTTATCCATGAACAAATATAACAGAGACGAAGGTCAAGGGGTGAAAAACATTTCACTTATATAAAGCATTTGTGTACAAACGGATGACATTATGCAAAAGAATCACACCTTTAAGTGAAATTGTAAATGTGAACCTTTGTGATTGGCATTTTCCTAGACCTTGCAAAACACTTAAAGCTTGCTTAAGGCTTTAGGATTTCAGGATAACACTAAATTTCTAGGATGATCAAGATTGAAGCCTCTATGTTGACTCATTCCACAACTTAACTCATGAGTGCTTGGGATATTAAGAACTCATATATGAACGTTGGCTCAATAAGGCTGTATGTATCACATCATTTTCTTAATATTCTTTTCTTACCTTCCATGTTACCCAGTGAATCATAAACCTGCAGTGGACACGTGTTTCTTCATACTTAACAGAAGGTTTTCTTCTCTCTAGATTTAAGATTATCGATATTCATTTTAATGAGAAAACCAGATACCTTGTTTTGCTGAGCTTGCTCTTAATTTTTCTCCCTGAATTTTAAATAAGCTCTCTTATAATAAGCATCAATTTCAAAATCCTGTATCATTAATTAGTTTACAGCTTTGGACTAAGAAACTGCTAGAGTTTATATTAATACATGTGACCTCAAGAGGCTGCATAGATCGAGATCTGAAGCATATGAGTCCTATGATGAATTGGTGCTACACAGTGGTAATGCTAATGCCCTATTACCTAGGTTAGATAGGATTGAGCTTAATTACCCCTGATTGACCATGTAATTGACTGAGTTCATAGTGGATTTCTAACTGGCAAAGTTCTCGCAGTTTTTTCCTTTCTGGGATTTCCACGTCAAACAATTCTTGTGTTGAGTTGTGTGGTTTATCTTTTCTTATTGAGATTTAAGCTTCATGAAGATCGTGGAATATAAATTCAGAAATGCACTTATTATATCTCAGATTTTGTGAACTCTGTTATTTTTCATTGAGAATTATTGCTTGAACATTCAAATACATTTTGGTTTTAGAAAATGTTGACTTAAAACTCAAGAAGCACCATGTGCAAATTTAGTAAGTGGTACAAATGCAATGAAGATCATACACAAGAAAAGCAAACATGCTTACCATGGTCCCAAGAAAATAAATCAAAGTATATGCATAGAACTTCACGTAAAAATTTAGAGGGAAGACAGGGGAAGAAAAAAAATATCTTACTTTTCTTCCTGGGCGAGACTTTGGCACACTAGGGGTCTTGGGATCTGGAAGAACTTCCTTCAGAATTCTGCTGAGCTCTTGTGCACGGTGCTCCTCAACAGCCAGATCTGATTGAAGTTTTCTAGCGCGTTCCTGTGACTGCAAGCTTAAGGCATGGGTCCTTTATGAGTTTAATTCCCCAGAAACAAATAGGAGAAGAGGTAACAACAGAAAAGAAAAAAGAGTATGGAATCTTAGCATGCCTAGTACAATATTGTTTCCTTAATGTCACATCTGATGTAGCATGCCTAGTAGAATAACCTCTCTTGTAAAACATGTCAACATAAAAAGTTTCAGATCATGCTGATAAACAGAAGTCACTGCAATTCACTGAAAAGACCATCACCCAAAGACCTGTCCAAACGGGGAAACTAAATATGATGAAAACATGAAGCAACCACTTCAAAGATTTCAACCTACGCACTTGCAATATGGAGATACTATAAGAATTTAAAAGTAATTTAAACACTTCTGTTAAAGCACATCAATAAACATCATCATAAAATAAATAGATTACATAAGTACTTCCACACAGTACGCCGGCCAACAATGAATGGACATTCTGCATTAACCACACCCACAAGAAGATGCCAATGGTAACACAATGAGACATACTCTACTGTATGGCTAAAGTAAACTCTAAACCTTGAAGAAATTGTTTGCACTTACTCCTATTAGTTAAATCAAGGCATGAATATGTCTGCTCAAATGCTAACATATAGTAAGTTCTACAACAATGGCATTTTCAATTAACCCACAATAGATTGCTCAGCGTGACAAAATTCTAGTCAGTTTACAGAAATGGAAAATTACCCGCTCCAGCTTTCTGGCATATTCTCTTCTGATGTCCAAAACTAATTCAACTGCACTTGGATTTACCAGGTCAGGAGGGATATCAGAAATGTCAGTATTTGCAAGTGCTGGAGTGTTACTTCTTTGCATAGCCTGTGATTATAGGAAGGAAAGAGAAAATATCAAATAACTGTGACAGCATTTTGCAAGCAAATAAGCAAGAATTATAAACACATGCCAGCATCTCAGCATTGCCTATTTGCCATCATTAGAGCACAAAAACTAATTTAATAAGTATTACAGAAACTAGGGAACCTATGTACGTATGGTATGGATACATTCTTCGGTATACTTGACCAAAAAAACTTTAAATTACGTATACTCAACCAAAAAAAACTTTAAATTACAAGTCAACTGAAGAAAGTGGCTGTCACATAGTTGTCACTTGTAGTGTTGATAATGCCACAATCCATATTCCACAAATGCCAAAACCCAAAAGATGAATTCTCAATCTACCAATCTAAAATCTGGAGGTTATCTGTCCGTTCAAGACGTAATAGATTCATTCAGATCTCTTGATTGAGCACCTTAACACCTCCAAAACATTCACCAAATTGTAAACGTACACATCAAATTAATTTAATCCAAAATTGTGATGGCTTGAGATCTCTATTGACGTATCCAAGTCCATAGAATTGCAAATTCCAGTTTCACATTTGAAGAGGTGCCAATATCATAGTGTTTATAGATATAGGTTATTTAAATATGCACTGCTTATGACTGTCTATATAATTTAGTACATCAAATTGTAAGTTTAAGATGCTGGGCATATTTTTCCATTGAAAATGCATAACCAACTATAACATTTTTCTCGTCAAATAAGGGAAATTAATTGTTACTTTGAGAAATAAAATTGAATCTTTGGCAAATTGAGACAAACTAATTCTTAAGGAATTCATGTGAAATTTTAATTCATCCTACTCAATTTGAAAAGGCCCCCTCACTTTAGCTAGCAAGAATTCCTATTAGTATGGTTTAAGAAATTAAGAGTAGATACCAAAACGAAAAGGTAAAGCTATTCAACCAAAACGATCATGTTTAAGTTGAATACAAGGTAATAATACATTAGACACCTATAAGAATCCTTGAATAAAATCCACAAGAACTTACACTTGCAAGGTCGTTTTGAATCTCAGATATAGCTCTTCGCACTTCAGAACGAACTGTTTCATATATACTACTGGCTGTGGTATCCCCTTCCAAATGATTCTCTTGAACTGACTGAAATTAGAAGGCAACTTATCTTATTATCATAACCAACTACCTATATTCAAAGGCAGCATTCGAACTTATATCCTAACTAGCTTGCAGACAAGCATTTCACAAAAACAAAAGAAATATACAAACCAAATCATTTAAAGGATGCCTGCAGTTCACATTCAACTGTTCACAAACTGCTTTAACAGTCTTCTCTTCAGCTCCAGACAAAGAACTTGCAACCGAAACTCCATCTTCCCAATTTAGAGACTGAGACGAAGACTGAAAGACAATCACAAACAACAAGAGCCAAAGTCATCAATCAAGATGCTAATAATAACACTACAAGTCATATCATACAAATTCAGAAAAAGGGTCAGCTTAAGTTTTACCAAATTTGCATCCGATTCCTGCAAATGCAGACTCGACCACCTCCGCAGGCCTTTCACCTGATCCAACACAGCAGAACTACTTCTAACTAAACCACCCTTTTTCCTATCATTGCCCAATTTACTCAATGAACCGCATTCTTGTTCATCCTCACTCTATACATACACAAAAAACGCAAATCCATTATCTTTTTCGGTTTCCCAAATCCGAATTACTATAAATTGAATAGAAATCAAGATAATACAAAACCTTGGGATTGACGAAACGCCCTCTGGAATCCGGACCACGCGAAACCGAGCGGTTCCGGCGTCCTGGGTCAACCCTCGATAAGCTCCGACCCACCTCCTTCCGGGTCCCCAAAGCGTCGGCATTCCGCGCAGCGGATCGGCCCCTTCTAGTATCAGCGCCACTGGAAGTGGCGGGTCTCGAATCTTTCGAAGTTACAGAGTCGAATTTGACGGGTTTGACTAGGTTCTGAGAGTCAACGGCTTGGGAGTCAGTAGACCAGAAAAGAGGGTTGTCTCTTTTGTTCAAGAAACTTTCAGCGGAGGCGTCAAGGCTGGTCCTTGAGAAAGCGCTGACGCTTCTTGACCGTCTGATTGGGGCTTTCTTTGGCGGTGGATTATCTTTGTCGGTGATTTGTCTCCCGGCAGATGACGACGATGACGACGGTGCTGAGAAGTTGGAGGTGGTGGTGGTGGTGGTGGTGCTTCTTTTGGTTGAGGATTTGAAGGCTGAGACTGCCATAATTCTATCTGCTGCTTCTGCGTTCTGTTCTTGTCCTTATCAAGGGAGGAATGTTATCCGATTTACATAATCTTGAAAGGAGGAGTCCAATTCAGAAGGATTTGATACTTCAGGAGTGTGGAGGCTGTTAACATCGACAGGACACCACGATCATATTCATAAAAAAAATTAATTAAAATTAAATAAATAGAGGGTTAGTAATATTTTTATAAAATTCGCATATTGTTGTAAAGATAATGGGTGAATGATTGCCCACTCAAAGAAATGATACTTGGGAATAGTGTTTGTTTGAATCTTTCAAAATGTAATCATTTCTCATTTGTAAGGTTTCACGGAAATGACTCTATAAATAGAGCTATGCTATTGAGATACACTGAGAAAGAAAGTAAGATAAATAATATCAGTATCTCTCATCTCCCCTACAATACTTTTGTGTTATAGTAATGGTGTGATATTTTGCACCTGATTTGCTCCTGTCCTTAGCAAAGGTTATAGTAAAACACGAATTTTCCTGCGATGAAACGAGACAAGAACACGTGTACAAAATAATATTTGTACTAATGATTTTGGGGTTACAATCTCTTTATAGTTTGATCCTCTGATTTGATCTCCGTAAGATGTAGACTTGTGGATATTTTGTTGATCCAAGGGCCGTCGAAGCTTGATCTTGGATGAACGGTTGGAAGTTTCTTCAAGGGGCTTAATCTTGAAGGTTGATGGATGAATGGATCTTCAAGAGTGTGGAGGTTGTTAACATCGACAGGACACCACGATCATATTCATAAAAAAAAAACTAATTAAAATTAAATAAATAGATGGTTAGTAATATTTTTATAAAATTCGCATATTGTTGTAGATATAATGGGTGAATGAATGCCCACTCAAAAGAAATGAGACTTGGGAATAGTATTTGTTTGAAACTTTCAAAATGTAATCATTCCTCATTAGTAAGGTTTCACGGGAGTGACTATATAAATAAAGCACTCTGTATGCTATTGAGACACACTGCGAAAGAAAGCAAGATAAATAATATCAGTATCTCTCACCTCCCCTGCAATATTTTTGTTTAGTAATAGTGTGATATTTTGCACCTGCTTCGCTCATGTCTTTAGCAAATGTTATCTCTCTAACTTTTGTCTATTTATAACACGTTATCAACACGACTCTCTAACCCTAACCAATTCTCATCTCCCTTCACACACAAAAAAAATGCTCCCTCCAAGGATTTTCCTGTTCTTCTTTTTCCTTTGCCTCACATGCATAGTGTACCCTCGCGATGAACTGTACCACCATGCCTGCTTCTCGTTCTCAATTTAACAATTACTTATATCTTTAATTTCTTGTTTGGTGTAGTTCCTGATTATTGACTTAGTATTTATTTATGTTAATTTTACTGTAATCAAAGATGGTGCTATATAATCGCTCATCTTGAATTACAAATTTAATTTTACTGCGATCAAAGATGGTGCGGTGCAATCGCTCATCTTGAGCTGCATATTTAAATTTTATCGTAATTTTAGGTGGTGCGGTATAATCACCTACCCCGTTTTGAATATTTAAATTTTATTGTAATTTTAAATGGTGCGGTATAATCGCCTACCCTGCATTGCATATTTAAATTTTCCTGCTGTTTAAAGTGGTGTAGAATAATCGCCCATCCTATGCTTACTTCAATGAGAATGGTGCGATACAATCGTCTTTCTCATTAATCATGTAAATCTTGAGCCTGAAGTTTCAAGTACTTATCATTTTGGCTTGAAGACCAAAATAAAAAATTTGTAATAACTAGAAGTTCTAACACTATATTCCTCCATAAATACATATTATTGCAAGTTCTTACACATCTCATCTTTCTTTTAGAAAAGAAAATGGCAAACTTGGCAAAACTTGATTTTGTTATCCTGGACATTACTGGGAAGAACTACCTTACCTGGGTAGTGGATATCAAGATCCATCTGGAGGCAGGGAATCTTGGAGAAACCATTAAGGAGGAAAACAACGCATCATCTCAAGATCGGGCGAAGACCATGATCTTTATTCGTCGCCATCTTGATGAAGGACTAAATAGCGAGTACCTAACGGTTGAAGATCCATTAGCTCTCTGGAAGGCATTAAGAAACAAATATAATCACCATAAACCAATGATTCTTCCAATGGCTCGTTATAAGTGGACTTACCTAAGGATCCAGAATTTCAAGTCAGTGGTTGAGTACAATTCTGAGATGTTAAAAATTAACTTCCAGATGAAGCTTTGTGGGGAAACCATCACTAAGGACAATATGCTGGAAAAAACTTTCAACACCTTTCATGCCTCAAACTTGCTCTTGCAGCAACAATATAGAGAACGAGGATTCACTAAATATAATCAGCTGATATCTGTGCTCCTGGTAGCTGAACAAAATAATGAGCTCCTGATGAAAAATCATCAGTCCCGATCTACTAGATCTACACCATTCCCAGAAGTGAACGCTACATCCTTTGGTGGCAATAATCATAAACGAGGACGTGGCCACAAGCGAGGTCGGTGGAACGGGAAAGGCAAAAATCATGGTGTCCAATTTTGCAACCAGATTCCAAGGCAAAATTCAGGCCTAAGCTTTACAAATGTAAATCGCCACAAAGGCAAAGCTCATGTGAACATTGCTCTTAGAAACTAGAATGAGCCTGTCAGATGTGTGGTGGCAATAGGCATTGGGTGCGTACCTGTCGTACCCCAAAACATCTGGTGGATCTATATCAACCCTCCCTCAAGGAAAAGGGTATCGAGACCAATTTCCTTAACCAGGTCAGACCAATGGATATACCTAATCTAGTGCTCAACTTATCAGGGTAGTTGAACACAACCCACCTAAATGCCTAAGACTTCATTGTGGAAATGAGGAATGAAGTATATCGGTCCGACGGAATCATTTATGTTTGATGTACTTTTATTATTTTGAACTTGTAGTTTAAAACTAGCATTTCAATTAAATAAAAGTGGCATTTAAATTTCCTGTTATAAATTGTTTTTAACCGTGATCCCCTTTACTCAGAAAGTATGGATAAAAACTGTAGTTATTCTCAAAACATGAGAAATGGCAGAGATATTTGTCTTACAGACAGCGCAACCACGCATACAATACTTCACGATCGAAAGTATTTCTCAAGCTTCCCCTTTACTCAGAAAACATGGATAAAAAATGTGGTTATTCTCAAAACATGAGAAATAACGAAGATATTTGTCTTGCAGACAGTGCAACCACACATACAATACTTCGTGATCTAAAGTATTTCTCAAGCTTAATGCTTACAAAAGTAAGAGTAACAACAATATTAGGCCAATCAGATGTAATTGAAGGCTCAGGGAAAGCTCAGATTATGTTACCAAATTGAACAATATTGTCCATACAAAATGTGTTGTATGCTACTCGATCTACTCGAAATTTGTTGAGTTTCAAAGACATACGTTTAAATGGATACCACATTGAAACGAAAAGTGTAGAAAATGTGGAGTATCTATGCATTACCTCAAATGATACCTAGAAACGTATATTGGAGAAGTTGCGTGGTTTGTCGATTGGATTATATTATACATACATAAAGACAGTTGAATCACATACTATCATGAACTAAAAGTTCATTGATGCAAAGGTTTACATGTTTTGGCATGATCGTCTGGGTCATCCAGGATCCACCATGATGTGTAGGATCATTACCAACTCTAATGGATATCCATTATTGAGCAGACACATTGTTATCTCAAATGATAACATTTGCAATGCTTGTTCTCAAGGGAAGTTGGTAATCAGACCATCATAACTAAAGGTTGATGCTGAATCCCTGTCATTTTTGCAAATAATTTAAGGGGATATTTGTGGGCCTATTCAACCATCTTGTGGACCATTTCGATATTTTATGGTTTTGGTTTATGCATCTACCCGATGGTCACATGTTTGTCTATTGTCTACTCAAAATGTAGCTTTTGTGAGACTTCTTGCTCAGATAATTAAATTGCGAGCATATTTTTCAGATTACCCCATTAAGTTAATTAGACTTGATAACGCTGATGAATTTACGTCCCAAACCTTTGATGATTACTGCATGACATTGGGCATTGATGTTGAACACCATGTTTCTCATGTCCATACTCAAAATGGTTTAGCAAAAACATTGATCAAACGGCTTCAGTTAATAGCTCGCACTCTGCTCATGAAAATAAGATTGCTAGTTTCTGCATGGGGACATGTCATCTTACATGCTGCATCATTGGTTCGATTGAGACCTATAGCCAACCACCAATACTTCTCCGTACAACTCGTGTTTAGGCATCAGCCAAACATTTCACATTTATGAGTTTTTTGTTGTGCTGTTTATGTGCCTATTACACCGCCGCAACACACTAAAATGGGACCTCAGCGTAGACTGGAAATTTATGTGGGTTTTAATTCACCATATATCATTAGATATTTGGAAGCTTTGACAAGTGATATGTTTACAGCTCGTTTTGTTGATTGTCACTTTGATGAGACATTTTTCCCGTCATTAGGGGAGAAAAGACAGTTCCAAAAGAACGGCAAGAGTTGACATGTGTTGTACCCACCTTATCTCATTTTGATTAACGTAGCACTCAATGTGAAAATGAAGTGAAAATGATCGTTTATCTTCAAAGTATTACCAATCAAATGCCATATGCATTTAATGATGCTATGAAAGTGACAAAATCACATATACTAGCTGCAAATGCACCTGCAATAATTGATGTCCCTTTTGGACAAAATAAAGTGGTAGCGAATGAATCATCTAGTACACGCCTGAAGCGTGGTAGACCCCCAGGTTCAAAAGATTCAGCCCCTCGAAAGAGAAAGACGAATGCACAACTGAATCCAAATGAAATCATTCAGGAAGAAATAATGAATGACAAATCCACAATTCATGATTCTGGACTTCCAGAAAAAGAAAATGTCCTTGATGAGACATATGTCCCTGAAGAGACAGAAGTACATGAAAGCAAAAAAATCTCCATAAATTATGCATGTACTAATAAACTGTGGGATCAGAATGAAATAATCATCGACGATTTGTTCACATTCGTAGTAGGCACTAAAATCATATTAAGTGATGATATTGAGCCCTGCTTTGTTAATGAATGCAAACAGAGACAAGATTGGCCTAAGTGGAAAGATGCAATCCAGGCTGAATTAAATTTCTTGGAAATACGAAGTGTTTTTGGACCAGTAGTCCAAACTCCGCTTGATGTAAATCCCATGGGTTACAAATGGGTATTCACAAGAAAGCGCAATGAGAAAAACAAGATTGCAATATACAAAGCACGACTCGTTGCACAAGGCTTTTCACAAAGACCTGGAATTGATTATGAAGAGACATACTCTTCTGTAATAGACGCAATTACGTTTCGTTACTTAATAAGTTTAGTGATTTCAGAAAAAGTTGACATGCAACTTATGGATGTCATCACTGCATATCTATATGGAGAATTAGATACTGACATATACATAAAGGTCCCAGAAGGACTTAAGTTGCCTGAAGCAACTAACAAGCCACGAGGTATGCTCTCAATTAAATTAAGGCGATCATTGTATGGGCTAAAACAATATGGACAAATGTGGTATAATTGTCTCAGTGAGTATTTGATCAAAGAAGGATATATCAACAATGTCATTTGCCCTTGTGTGTTTATTAAGAAATCCAATTATGGATTTGCTATAGTGGCAGTATATATCGATGATATGAACTTAGTTGGAACTCCTGAAGAGCTTAATAAAACTGCTGAATATCTGAAAAGCGAATTTGAAATGAAAGACCTTGGGAAAACAAAATATTGTTTCAGCCTGCAGATCGAGCATTGTGCTAGTGGAATTTTTTTATCCACCAATCAACTTACATTGAAAAAATCCTGAAGCAATTTGGCATGGACAAGGCTTATCCACTCAGCGCGCCAATGGTTGTTTGTTCTTTGGACATTAAGAAATATCCCTTTCGTCCAAAAGAAGATGATGAAATGGTCCTTGGTCCAGAAGTACCATATCTGAGTGCAATATGTGCTTTATTGTATTTAGCACAATGTACTAGACCATATATAATTTTTTCAGTTAACTTGTTAGCAAGGTATAGCTCTGCTCCAACAATTTGTCATTGGAAACGACTCAAAGATGTTTTGCGATACCACAGACATGGGTCTCTTTTAGTTAGAGAAATCCACAAATGACCAGATCCTTGCTGGATATGCAGATGCTGGTTTCCTCTCTAATCCGCATAAAGCCCACTCATAAACTGGATATGTGTTCACTAATGGAGATACAACAATCTCATGGCGCTCAACAAAGCAAACATTAGTTGTTACATCTTCCAATCACTCGAAAATAATTGCTTTACATGAAGTAAGTTGTGAATGTTCTTGGTTAAGATCAATGATCCATCATATTCGGAATTCATGTGGTCTAATTTCGAAGATAGACAATCCCACTGTCATCCATGAAGATAATGTAGCATGTGTTGCCCAAATGAAAGAAGGATTCATCAAGGGTGATAAGACGAAACACATATTTCCAAAGTTTTTCAGTGCACATGAGCTTCAAAAGACTAAAGTTATTGAAGTCAGACAAATCTGTTCCATAAAATCTGGTAGACTTGTTCACCAAATCTTTACCAAAGTGCACATTTCAGAAGTTAGTGCAGAGTATCGAATTACGTCGACTTACCAATCAGCTAAATTTGGAGAATGCGAAATCAGGGGGAGCATCCATGATACATGCTTGTTGTACTCTTTTTCCTTCGATTAAGATTTTTCCCACTGGGTTTTTCCTATCAAGGTTTTAACAAGGCAACATAAGCATACTTAACACTATATCAACAATCCAGGTAAAGTTGTACTTTTTTTTCCTTCGCTATGGTTTTTTCCCACTAGGTTTTTCCGAGCAAGGTTTTAACGAGGCAACTGATGTTGATATGTGGGCATCCAAGGGGGAGTGTTGTAGAGATAATGAGTGAAGGAATGCCCAATCAAAGAAATGAGACTTGGGAATAGTGTTTGTTTGAAACTTTCAAAATGTAATCATTCCTCATTTGTAAGGTTTCACGGAAGTGACTCTATAAATAGAGCACTCCGTATGCTATTGAGACACACTGCGAAAGAAAGCAAGAGAAATAATATCAGTATCTCTCACTTCCTCTGCAATACTTTTGTGTTATAGTAATAGTGTGATATTTTGCACCTGTTTCGCTCCGATCCTTAGCAAATGTTATCTCTCTAACTTTTGCTTATTTATAACACATATCTATTTATATGTAAATGATAACTAAATGATCTTGTATGTTATTGATTTTTTACAAAAATTATATTTACAAAGTTATTTATTATATGACCAGTTGTGATCATAAATACAAAGTTTTGTAAATCAACCACGAAGAGTTTTAAATAGTAATTCCTAATCATCGTGAGTCACCATATTTTTATGAATATTTTTGTCAAACTAACCCCTCTGCTTGACCATGATATTTACACATCTTTCGCCGAAAAATCAAAATGATTTACGATGAACAAATTCATGCAACACTTCTATCGATTTTCAGTTTTAGGGACTTGAGTGAGAAGTTATGTCAATCTCATAAACAATTTTGACTAAAAAGCCTTAAAATTTTACTATTGCATAGAAACCCGATCACCCATCCAATAGGTGAATTGGGTTTGGTTAAAGTATTATTAACCTGATTGAAACCCACCTATTCAAATGTCAACACTTTTTTTTTTGTGAACAAAAAATATTATCTATATTAAGGGGAGGGGTGGACTTATTCTCATAATGAGTTAGTAATAATATGGCTCAAATTCGTCTTTGGCGATAATTGAACCTAAGACCTCTCGCTTACAAGTGAAGAGGAATACGACTAGACCGTAGTACTAAGTGACAAATGTCAACACTTTTTAAACATACATTATATTAGATAGATGTGTACATAAAATTAAATAGTTATTAAACACATTTGTTTATGTATACTTTATTTAACCATAAAATTAAGATATTATGTAACAAGTAGTGATTTTACAAAACCAAATTCACATGATTTAAAGTCTAGTATGACATGAATTTTGGAATATTTGTCACTCATACTCACATTAAAAATTAGAAACAAAACAATTAATTCTAACTCGTGAAACTCACCAACTCAATCCGCCTGAGTGATTTGGGTGGTTAGGTTGGTTGTCCATTTTCTTGAGTAAAAATGAGTTTCAACGATGATAATCCGAATTTATTGAATTGGCCAACGAGTTGAGGTTGGTTATCCGTTTTCTTGAGTAAAAATGAGTTTCAACGATGATATCCGAATTTATTGAATTGACCAATGAGTTGAGGTCTCAATTGACCAATCCAACTGATGCTTACCGTCAAATCGACGGTTATAGTAACAAGTAAACATTGAGCAAAGGAATGCTATGTATTAACCTAAAACTTTTCCGGCCAGAATGTCACGTGAGTGCTTCCCAGTCGAAACCCCATCCATCTTGGCGCGCAACCACCCTCGAAATTCCAAAGCAATTCGCAAAGCCAGGGTTTTAGTTTCCAATCTTAAAACTCCAAAACCCCAAATGGCGCTTTCTGCCCTATCTCTATGAAACCCTCAGTCTCCCTCCACCCTCCTACCATGGCCCTAGCTTCCAGTCTCCGCTTGTCTTCCTCCATCCTCCGCTACCGCCTCGCCGCCCCGCTCAACCCGACCCGACTCTCCGGTCTCCGCCACAACCTCTCGGAGCTCCGCTTCCTTTCAGCATCATCCTCCCGCACCAGGACCCGCGTCCGCCCAATTAAAGCGAGGCTCCTTGACGAACCCCAAAAGGAGGACCCCGGTGAGGCGCAAGATGGGAACGGGAGTGTGCTGGTCAAGGACACAAGCGAGAATAGCGAAAGAATTGTCCGCGTTGAGCTCCACAAGGAGGCCACTGAAGCCTACATGGCATACGCTATGTCTGTCCTGCTCGGCCGCGCCCTGCCCGATGTTCGTGACGGTTTGAAGCCCGTGCACCGCCGGATTTTGTAAGTGATGTTTGATTATACATTGTTTGGTTGCTGAGAGAAGCTGTAGGAATGCAATGCACGAATTATTAGTCAGAGACTCAGATTGATGCCTCATATTCTACATTTCTCTCTAACCACAGGTATGCAATGCACGAATTAGGGATTGTATCGCGGAAACCGTTCAAGAAATGTGCTAGAGTTGTTGGAGAGGTTAATAATACTACGACACTTTTTGTTTCTTTTATTTGAAGCCCCAGTATCTTTACATTTACACTTAACATGTATCATCACGCTTTAATGCAGGTTCTAGGAAAATTCCATCCCCATGGAGACACTGCCGTGTATGATTCCTTGGTGCGAATGGCTCAGGTAACTATAGCATTTCCTATTAACCAACAAGTGAATACATTTCTAAAGTTAAGGTGGAAATGTTAGTTGTAGATGTACAAAATACCGCAACTTATGTTCTCTCTCTCTTTTTTTGGTAGCCTCCTTGAGCCTTGTAGTGTTTCATTTTTCTCATTTATTACAAATTTTGATTTTCTCAACTTTAGGAGTTAGTTTCTGTAGAACTATTCTGAAACGTTCGAATGGGTTCTTTCTTCATTTGGGTCTTCGTGTGCCTGTCATGTTTTTTTTTTAAGATGTCTTTCTGGATGACATTGGAAGTTTATTGAAAAGTGTAATCACAACAGTTGTTGAGAAACCACTTTGCCCAACATTTGGGGAAAAGATGATTTGGAGAATTATAGTGAAGTGGGGATGGAGGTGTTATGGGGAAAAAGTCAGATTTTGGTCCTCACTTTTGGCTTCTGTGTCATTGAGTTTTGTTCTATGCCATTTTATTATGTAATTGCATGGAAAGCAGGCTTGCAATTTGTAGTTTTGGGGATCTGATTATGAGAGAAAGTGTACTGTTTCCTTTGACGTTCAGGTTCTGTTGACGTGTTGTTTTGGTGGATTATCTGTCCAGTGGACATTATTTTGTTTTTTTAAATTTTAAAAGAGTTTTCTTCCCTCTTGACCATTTACACTAAATTGGAAGGGTGCAGTGCCTTGTTCAATCTTAGTTTCTTCATATAGATGTAGCTCTGTGGGTTATTTTTCTTTCTGCTCTTGGTGGATTTTTTATGAAAAAGTTTTTCCTTACCAACAAACTTGCGCGTCTTTGGTATTTATGGCTGGAAAGAAAAAGAGCTTTTGACGGTAGAGTAATCAATCTGGAGAACAGAAGCTCAACATCATTGGTAACTCTTTGAATGTACAAGAAAGGCTACACCATCCTTTGCTGCTTCTTTTGATTTTCTCTCTTTATGTATATTAATTTCTGTATCCTAGTACACTTGGGAATGTCCCCTTAATGTCATTACAGCAAAATGCCATTACTTAAGGAAACCTCGTTTCCCGTAATTCCAGCTTCTGGATTCTGCTGAATTTGCTGAATTCTTTAGTTTTCTTTTTCTTTGCTGAATTCTGATGTTATCGAATTTTAATTAGTTAGTTCAAGTGTTCTGATTTCTTTAATAATATTTCCAGGATTTCTCCTTACGATTCCCACTAATCCAAGGGCATGGGAATTTTGGTTCTATTGATGCTGATCCTGCAGCTGCTATGCGTTACACGGAATGCAGATTGGAAGTATGTTCATATGTTGTAGTTACCTTGAACACCATATTGGTCCTGACATGCTATTCTTATATTTAGGATATCGAAATAAATATTAAGATCCTTATCATACATGTTTACTCCAGCAATCGGTCAACCTCTCTCTCTCTCTCTCTCTCTCTGTGTCCTTCCCCTCCCCCTCTCCCTCTGATATGCATGTCAATTATAATGATTCTGTGATAATTTTTTAGTGTTTTAAAAGTTAAAAGATCTTGATCCAGAGTGTTAACTTTATGTCCATTGGATAGTGGCAGAGTGTGAACATGTTGCATTGTGCTGGAGTCCGGATACGTATTCAAGCAGTTTGTGAACCATTATTCAAAAGCATTTTTTTTTTCGTTTTTGCTTTTTCCATGACCAGAGTGTTAATCTTTATTAAAAGTTGTTATTAAGGCCCTAAAAAAATCTGTTTTTGATAACTATTAAAGTAAAGTTATGACATGATATTGTAGTAGGCATGCTGATATTTACGGTGCATTACTTGTTCAATAAGTCCCCTTTTTCTTTCATATGCTTTATTTTTGCAGGCACTGACAGAAGCAATGCTGTTGGCAGATTTAGATCAAAATACGGTAAGATCCATTCATTATCTAGTCATACAGCTAATATACTTGCATCATTAATATGTTTGTGTGCACAATGTGATTAATGTGGTACAGGTTGATTTTACTCCAAATTTTGATAATTCACAAAAAGAGCCATCAGTTTTACCTGCTCGACTTCCAACTTTATTACTGAATGGTGCTTCTGGGATTGCGGTAATTTTTTTAAGATTTCATTGTCCTTCATAATCAAAAGCTGCTGCCTCTGTTTTGTTCTTGTTCTTCTTCAGTGATTGTGTGTGTGTATATATTATATATATATATATATATATATATATTATTCACACATATGGGTATATATATTTTCAGGTTGGCATGGCAACCAACATTCCTCCACATAATCTTGGGGAATTGGTAGATGTTCTTAGCGTGTTAATTCACAATCCAGAAGCTACGGTAAGTGGTTAAAGGTTTTTTTTTTTTTTTTTTTTTTCATATATGTTTAGGTATATTACAGTTATTCTTTTGAAAAGTAGAAGTTCTGTTGTACATTAAATTTTCAATTGGTTAATAGTGCATGTTGATAATACTTGTAAATATGTGTTGTATCCTTCAAATGACTATCACAACGTATTGTTGGGGAAAAAACTTTCATTGTAAACAATAAAATTTAGTCCGTTAACGAAACCCAACTGAATGTAACAGAGCTTGACCTCCTCTTCTTTTATCTCCAGTCGCATTGTTGTTTCTATCTTTTTCTCACACAGTGGCAGCTCTTATTCCACTGACACCGTTGAGGATATACTTTCATCCTATATCTGTGCTAGAACCCTTGTTCTGTCAAACAAACTTTTAACACATTTTCCATTCAAAACTACATCTATTGATTTGTAGAAATGCAGCAATTACAAATATAACCATGGGCTACAATGGGTTTTGATATCTTTCGGATTGCTCTTGAAGTTGAGCCATCCTTTAGGAAGATTTGAAACTTTGATATTAAAGCATCTCGCTTATTGTGCCATACGATTTAACGTTTAAGTATGACTACCTTTCCTTATCACTTTTCTTCATAGAAGTAAGAGGCTTCATTGGGCATATTCTGAACCCTCGATTGAACTAAAAAGAACTTTTATTCTATTTCTCTTTTCTTTTTGTGGTTTCTTTATTTTCCCTTTCATTTTGCCTTTTGAATTTTTGACGTTTTGTTTTCCCTGTGGTAGTTGCAAGAATTACTAGAATACATGCCAGGACCAGATTTTCCAACTGGAGGACTGATTATGGGCAACCTTGGGTAAGTGGGAACTAGTTATAGTTTGCAATTAGAAACATGGTCTATTCTAATATGCACAGATGAGATATGGATAGCATCCTCCTTTTAATAGCTCTTTCCTTGGTTTTTACTAGTTTTTATCATTTTCAACGTTTTCGCTTGAATAGTTTGTTTCTACAGGGATGCGGTAAAATTCAATGTGGTGATGGGAAGTGGTGATAACAGATATGCCTTATATTACACACTTGCTGCTATTTTCATGGGGCTATATTACTATGTTTGTAGTTGACAGTTTTATTACATTTGTCTGAACAACATAGAGAAGAATAGTGCACCTACTGTGATTGAAGATATCAAATAAGTTTATGAGAGAAATATAGGAATGCCATGGTGATATAATTATCCCTTTTTCTTAGCCGACTGCTTCCTTATGCATTCATTAATTTTTTAATATATGCTCATTTCTTCAAGAATCTTGGACGCATATCGAACTGGAAAAGGACGTATTGTTGTAAGAGGGAAAACTGATGTTGAATTGCTTGATTCTAAAACAAAGAGAAATGCAATTATCATAAAAGAGGTAACTATCTTGGTCGTATTGTATAGTTTGCATTAAATATGCATATCCTTAGTTTTATCAAAGAGTTACTTATTTTATGGATTTTCTGCTCTGCGAATAAATTAGATCCCTTACCAAACCAACAAAGCAGCTCTTGTGGAGAAGATAGCTGAACTTGTGGAAAATAAGGTGACATTCTTGCAAGAAGCAAACGATCATTAAAAAGTGCATTCTTCACTTAAAGTAATAAGATCATACACTGTTGTTAATTGTCATCACTTTTTTGTTCCTTTCATGTTTCCCTTTTCTTTAATTATTTTTTCTTTTTTCTCCCTTCAGATTTTGGAAGGCATAAGTGATATTAGGGATGAAAGTGATCGTTCTGGAATGCGTGTGGTCATTGAGGTATGAAATTTGTTTTATGCCGTATGCTGCTCTGTGTAGCTTGTAGCTTTTAAATACAAACATGCCGAAGAACTCACATACTATGGGAAATTTAGTTTGTAAAATGGTATGCAGTTCTTGTCAAATACTAAAAAATTATTCTGCAATTGATTGTGATCTGTTTCCATCCTCTTTTCAGCTTAAGCGAGGATCTGACCCATCAATTGTTCTAAATAATCTCTATCGCCTCACATCTCTTCAATGCAGTTTTAGTTGTAACATGGTGGGGTGAGTGATATCTTTCTCAATAACCATGAATATAGGTCGAGAGTTGAGATTTCTGGTTCTTGGTTCTTGACTGGTGTATACATTTTTTTTCCCTATACAGCTCTAGCCGGCTTTTTGAGCTAAAATTGAAACTTGATATTTTGCCTTGAAAGTGAATATTATTTCTCAAATGTTATGACTTCAAGGAACCAAGATATATGGTTGGAACTCCTACTTGTATACTAATTTCGTAACGAAAATGAAATTAGTCTATAGTTGTTGGATTATGTTATTTCAGTTAAAGCTAGTAAAACAAATATCTCAATTGTTGGTAGTGGTTTACAAGGCTGTCTGATCAAATGAAACACAGAGCCATGATTTTCAAGGCTCAGAGCCTTATGGGTTCTCATTGTATTTATTTCAACGTTGTTGGGACTTGGGATACCTTGAAGGCAAATTTGATGAAAGCCATTGTAATGTCCACAAGGATGGGGTGATAAATGCAACAACCAACTAAAGCAAAGTGAGAAAGGTTCAATGAGAAGTAATGAGTTTAGGTTATTAAGTTTGGTTTCTGTATGAAACGCTGTATAAAGGAATGGTAGATACAATCGGACAAAAACAAGGTAATTAATTCTGTGAAGTTGTGGAATACTTGTTGACCATGCTTGCATCAGATGGCTGAAAACTGCCATTAGTTCTTCATTGTAAACCAGAAATATCAGTGAAATACTGTCAATATTTTCGATTTTTATGTCGTGGTCTATCTTTGGAATTGACATCATATATACATGTATCATTGGGAAGTTGTTTAGAACCAAAGTGGTGAAATGTCCAATGTAACCTTTATTGCAATGTCACACAATATATTTAATAAAGAATCCCATGGGCTGAATTTGTTCCTTCGAAATGAATCTGGTGTTCCTGAACTTTGGTTTCCTCTTTCTGAAAATTGCATTGAATTTTTCCTGCTCACGTGATTCATCACAATACTTGGATTTTCATTTAGTATTTTTTACGATTCACAGTATTCATAATGGGCAACCTAAGCAGATGGGTCTAAAGGAATTGCTGCAGGTACCTATGTTTGATCTCTATAGTATGGATGCCCAACACCTGTTCTATCTTTTCACACATGCATATATTATTATCATAGGAAATAGAATGCTTAAGCAAAAGTTTTCTTCAAAATTTCTCTTCGAAAACTTGACTGTTGTTTGGTTTATTGTGGGTAAATTCTTTTAAATTTTTTTTTTGCTGGATTCCTTTTCCCCCTTAAGAATTCATGTCTTACTTAGTGCTAATTGGGCTGATGTTGGTTCATTAGTTGATGCTTTATAGTTGAATTTATTTTGGTTTTATGGTTTTACACTGAGGGCATGTTTACTTAACGGAAATCGAAAAATGGATGAATAGGAGAGCATAAAAATAGAAGAAGTAAGGAAAGAGAATCAAATCAACTAGCCCTTCCTAGTTGATTTAATTCCTTATTTTTAGGTATTTGATTATGAATTTTAAGGAAAAACTTGCATTTTTCCGATTCCTTACATGTAAGTAAACACAGGGGAAAATTAAGGAGTGAAATGATTCCCTTACCCATATTTAGGTAAACGCAGGTAACTCAAGAATCAAAGTGATTCAAATTCCTATTCCTCATAAGTAAATTCTTTCTAAAGTGTAGTGGACTTCATACATAGTAGGGAAATAAACTCTTTCTAAAGTGTAGTTGACTTCAATACATAGTAGGGTGGGCTGGTTTCGACAAACTATACTTACATTAAGGGCAAACTTCTTCAAAATTCAGAAATATTTCACTTGGACGGTTAGGTAGTTCAGATTCTTGAGGCTCCTGGTTTAAGTGTTATTTGCCATTTAGTTCCCCTGCCCCTATTATAAGTCTAGTCACCACAGCAGTCATTGGGAAATTTAGATGTCTGATTTGATAGATAATTTTGCAGGGATTTTATTTAACTTCTTGGATAAATTTTTCTTAACTCAAACCTATCTTGTTACTGTTTTAATTTTATTCTTTTTGGTTCTAAAGCATGCAACTAATGGTTGATATTTGGTTCATCACTCCTAATTTGGCTCATCACTCCTAATTTGGCTCATCACTCCTAAGTATTGATGATTAATTTATTTTCAATCATTGTCTTATAGAGATTATCATATTCTAGCATTAAATTATTGGTAGTTGCCTTGATACAAGGTTCTCAATTTCTTAAATGTTGAGGCTGTGATCAATATTACTTTGTTTATTAAATGTTGACAGGCATTCTTAGACTTCAGATGCTCTGTTGTCGAGAGACGAGCTAAGTTCAAACTTTCACAAGCACAGGACAGAAGACATATTGTTGAGGTATGCTAGTCATTTTCCTAATTCTAATGAATTATATTCTTAAGTTGTCATAATTATAATATAGAGATTTGTGGACATCCATGTATGTGGTTGGATCTGTTCTCTAAACCACAGGTGAGAACTTGGAGAAGACTTCATTCTTTTTCCCATTGCATTTCATATTATTCTAGCTTGTGTTTATGCACTGCTGTGTTATCGTGACTCCAATTTGATATATCCATACTACACTGCAGACTCATCGTTCATATGTATGTTTTTGTTGAAATAGGGCATTGTTGTGGGCCTTGATAATTTGGATTCAGTAATTCGTATACTAAGGGAAGCTTCAAGCAATGCAGTTGCATCAGCTGGTTTAAGGACTGGTAAGCTCCTCTATGTTTTTGGGTTTTTTCTTATCTTCAACTTAAGTAGATAAGTTATGCTTGAAAAGAACTGAGACATTGTATTCCATCATTGTCATTAAACTTCCGTTTTTCTGGATATATAATTTTTTGTGCTGTTTATGTTCTCTTGATTCGGTTTTGAGACTTCCCTTTGCTAACATAATTTTTTGGCACTTATTTGGGGTTTAGTGCAACAAAAGTTATGGACACTGATGGTTTAATCAGTCAGAACCATTCAGTGAGCTTTTATTTTTGTCAAATTTGGTTTTTAGGGGTAAGGTTTCATTAGTGCCTCACTTAGCGAGGCTTTTTATGAAATAGGCTAGAATTCCAATTCAGTAACAGTTAATCTAATCATGTTTTTCAATTATTTCACATTTCCTTGATGTCCTGGATTTGGAATTTAGTTTCTTTGACATTTGGAGTTCTATCATCTCTGGAATGCGAACTTTATATTCAGTCCATAACCTGATATGTTATTTTATTTTTTTATCAAATGGATATCTTAGCTTGATCAACTGTGTAAAATCTGCTTCCCAAGCTGAAGCCACAAAATCCTAGGTCACAATCCATTGCCAATTGATTTTGGGTTGGATGTGCTAATTTTAAAAGTGCATAATAATTTGTGAAGCCATATATATGTCTAGCTGCAATATATGTCACCTTACACCTTAGCTGGTTCCTGAGTTTCCTTATTGTCACCAACGGTGAAATTTTTTTCAGTTTGTTTTCATATCATTTACTTAATTGTGATGGCTGTTATTCAGCAGTAGGTGTGGGCCAAAGCACTAATATTCTCTCGTATTCTCTTTTACAGAGTTCAGTCTTTCTGAGAAACAAGCTGAGGCCATATTAGATATTAGTCTAAGAAGAATTACCCAGCTTGAGGTGCATAATAGTCTTGCCATTCAATTGCATTGTTTGGTTGCTTAATGAGAGGCATTGCTCCTTAATTTTGTATCCTGTTCTTCATATTGTGCAGAGGAAAAAATTTGTAAATGAAAGTGAATCGTTAAAGGAGCAAATTTCAAAATTAGAAGAACTATTGTCAAGCAAGAAATCCATGTTACAGGTAAAAATCTAATTCCAATTGGTTGCGTGTATTGCAAAGGTGCAAGTGCATTTTCCAGTTATATAGTACGGGGATTGTATTGATTTTCCTCTTATTTGCTAGCCCTACCTCTGCCTAATTAGGGTAAGGTTATAGCCCAGTTGGACTCATCTTGGATTTGGTGTTATAGTTAATAAGTATTACATATATACTTTTTTGTTGAAGTGTTCACACCTTTTGCACGTTTTTTAGCTCTACGAAATAAATTCATGTATTATAGACAATCATATAATATGTACGATGAACTTTTTTCTTCTGTATAATCATTGGTGCATAGGCTGTCTTTGTATCTTTTTCACTTCTAGATATTATTTTCTCTACCCTTGTTTAGAAATGGTTTTAAGTGATCTTAAGCTATCCTAGTTTATAGGGAAGATATTTTATTTGTCCCATTATTATGAAACATTCTGTACTAAGGGAAACATTTATGAGATATTTAGGGTTCAGATTGAATTACAATGCATTTTCTTTTTTTCTTTTAATTAGTTGATTGAACAAGAAGCAAACGAGTTAAAAAGCAAGTTTTCCAGTCCGAGGCGTTCAGTGCTGGAGGACAGTGATGGTGGCCACGTTGATGACATAGATGTTATTCCTAATGAAGAAATGCTTTTGGTAAATGCTAATATCATCTTTTTCATGGAATTACATTTTGGCCGTTTTTCCAAAGAAAATATAAAATTAAATAAACCATTTGTACTTCTTGTTTCTTTCTTCAAATTTTCTTTGCATATAATTTTCAGGCCTTCAGTGAAAAGGGCTATGTTAAGCGGATGAAACCTAACACTTTCAATCTTCAAAATAGAGGAACCATTGGTAAATCTGTTGGGAAATTGAGGGTAAACGATGCAATGTCAGACTTTATTGTTTGTCGCGCACATGATCATGTTCTATACTTCAGGTACTTCTCTCCCTAACTTGGTCTAATGATTTGAAGAATTAACATTTGGAACTCTATGTATGTACTCGAGGACTTATAAAGTGGTACTTAGTATCGTAATGTGGTGCACTCTTGCACTTTTTGTGCTGATGTTGAAAAAATAATATTTCCTTTGCTATAAAGTGGTATTTGGAGAAGGAGAACTAGATCCAATGATTTAAAAGGCGAAGGCAAATCCAAGGCATTTGATGGATAGCCTCACCTAGGCAATATCCTCGAGGCGTGAGAGAGAGACTGAGAGAGATGAGTTTGAGCTTTATAAGAACCCTGCCCAAAACAACGTTGTTTTGGGCTTGGGCAGTGTTTGTTTTTAAAAAGAATCAAACGCTCAGGTGGCACCTCGACAACTCCTAGACGAGCATATAGCCCACTCCTGCTTGGCAGAGGTGTTTTCTTGATAGCCCTGCCCAAAAAGGGCCTTGGCTACTCTCAATACTAGTTTTTTAAAACATTGACTAGATCCAATACTTGTATCATTACCAATGTTACTTATCACAATGGTAAGTTCACATCATTCAACATGATGAGACACTATAAGACCCTATAATCTTTGTTGTTCCAACTGGAATTTTCTTCACTGCCACCAAGTGGAATTTTCTTCATGCGTATGAATTTTCTTCACTGCCACCGCATAGGAACTTAGGTACTATGCATGTGAAACATACTTAAACTGCATACTGATCTCATCCCATGAATTATTCATCAACATGTGGTTTGGTGTATGGATTAGTTCCTTGTATGGTTATATCAGGGGCATCATGATGTGCCCCTGTGCATCTACTTGTTCACTGTCGTCGCATAGGATGTTGGATGATAAAAACAGTAATGATTTTCACAGGCTTCCAACTTGTTCTGTATGCATTTACTAATTATAGCCTACTTTATGCGGAACCCCAGAAAATATCAAGTTGTTGAAAACATATTGATAAATCATCAATGGACAATCAATAAATGTAGATTTGATATTCTGTAATGTTAATTGCTTATACTGGTGCATGTAAGGGTGTCACTTGGCTGAAATCTTTTCTTTATAGATTGTTGCATTTGATTTGGGAGCTCCTAATCCTAAAAGACTGCAAACCTAGTTCTTGGAGTCATGCTCTATGGCCTGCCCATTGAAAGTTAACAAGGAATCTTCTGTTTTACTTTTACTATGAGTGGACATTTCCATCTGGTTCCAGTATTAGAATTGTGATACATTTCAAATTTGTTTGTTTGATTTTATCTAGATTTTACTTCTAACTTCCTTGCATCCCATGTCTTTGATTTTGGTGATGGATGACTTACAAAAGTTGTTTTGCAGTGATAGAGGAACAGTTTACTCTGGTCGTGCGTATAAAATTCCTGAATGCACCCGCACAGCTGCTGGGACGCCATTGGTTCAGGTAATTTACCCTTTCTCCTTGGCTTTTACTAATCAGTCACCCTTTTCTTGACATTCTATTAAAAGTTACTTATGATTGTCATTGTTTTTACACTGGAGCCAGATCTTAGCACTGTCGGATGGCGAAAGGATTACTTCTGTTATTCCTGTGAGTGAATTTGCTGAAGATCAATTTCTACTTATGCTTACAGTAAATGGCTACATAAAGAAGGTCTCTTTGAGTTCTTTTTCGTCAATCAGGTCAACAGGAATCATAGCAATCCAATTGGTTTGTCCTCTTTCTCCGATTTAGTCTTGATTACTGGTCATCCATAAAATTTTCTTTTGGCTCACAGCTCATCATTTATGTGACAGGTTCCTGGTGATGAACTAAAATGGGTTCGTTGCTGTACAAATGATGACCTTGTAGCAATGGCTTCTCAGAATGGAATGGTCATCTTAAGTTCCTCTGGTATTGTAAGTATACAGCAATTTCCTTCTCGTTCATACATTCATTTGCAGTTCAAACCTCTATGACATTTTTCAACTTTTACAACTACTACTAAAACTATTAATACTATTTTTGTTATTACTAGCACTACTACAACTATTTTCTTTCTCCTCTCTGAGGAGGCACTGTAGTTATTCATGACCATTGAAAGAAGATCATTTTATTATTTAAGTCCAGAACTTATTTCTGATCAGTGTTTGCCTGAAACATGATTTGCCACATTGCAACAGCAAGAATCGGAGCTTGCAAAACTGCTAATTTTTATTTTATTTTTTATGCAAAACTGCTTTGTATAAGGTGGTGTAAGCGTACTAACAATATGGTTAATTTACACTACTTTAAAATAAGTTTGGATATGATATGATAGGGTAATGTTAAGTAAGGATATGATAGGGTAATGTTAAGTAAGATTCATCATATCATATAATCATATAGAAAGAAAGTTACAGGAAGAAATATGAGGATATACATGCGATTCCAATAGAGTTCTGAAAAAAAGTTACCTATGATTGATTTTGTTTTCTTGTTCACATATTAATATCGTTAAATCAATTCCTGTAGTTTGTTTGTATGTACAGAAAGCATTGATTGATACAAAAGACCGCAGAAGTGGAGTGCAATTTGGAAAGTTTATGTGCTTAACAAAATTGTATATATTTTGAAAGTAATAAAATAAAATTCTTGACCAAAAAAGAAGTACCTAAATGATTTCAATGATAGCATGTTGTAAATAGTTTCTAGAAGACTTATGCGGGTCATACTGATGCTACTTCTGAGATCCTAGTAAAAATCTCTGTTTAAAAGCTGTTTTCATGTGAGTCATGCTTATGCTACTTTCAAGAGATGCAAGTAAACCAATGTCCCTATGATTAATTCTAGATGCATCTGGATCATGATTACCTTTGATCTAAGTCATCCTTCTGTTATGTCAATGCGCTTTATAGTATATAACAGTTGAATTTGGAGCTTTATAGTTTATAGCAGTTTTTGGAGTTCGGTTGTCTTATCAGTGTTTTAATTTTTTAGATAGCCTTCATGGATAGCTTTTTATCATTTTTTCGTTATACCGGATGACAAGTGATGCCAAGGGCTGTGCCGTTACTGTTGCTTAGTTCAAATATAGGTTAGGGAAGTTGTAAGAGTTTTTTATCTGGGGAATTTATCATCTTGTCTAATGTGACTAGTACATGGCTAGTACTATCTGTGCTCCAATCCGTGGTCATTCAACAGAAAATTTATCTAACATTGATGTAAAAATCCCTGAAGGATACTTTTACTTACCATTTTGCATCTTTTCATGTTCTGTACCAGATTCGAGCACAAGGGAGAAACACTAGGGGTGCTGTGGCCATGAGACTTAGAGAGGGGGATAAGATGGCTAGCGTGGACATTATACCAGCAGCTATGTGGAAAGACTTGGAGAGGGTGTCTGAAGCTCCCCAAGACGCGTAATTTTCTTTAGAAATAAAATTGAGTTGTTTCTAGCTTGTTATTAACTAATTGTTGATCAGCGTGATACTTGACTTTAGGGGGGGTTAGCTTGACCGACCAAAACCTAGTAATAAAATTTTCCTGGATGTTTGGGTTCCACCAATCTGAGTGGCTTCTCATTTAATCAAGAAAAGGGAGAGAATGTTGACAGTTTTGGGCAATCTGTAGTTAGAAAGTGGAAGTGATGGTGGGATTGAAGGCAAGTTAGATTAAGAAATAAAATAAACCAAATTTAGGGTAGGGGTTGATAAACAAACAATCGGAGGTAGAGTCATTCGACACGAGTAGGTCATTTGTACTATAGACCTACTAGTGGGCTAATTACCGAGAACCAATAGTTTAAATTCAGCAAACAAATGGCTGGAGGGAGGTTAAAAATAGCATGGGTTAAAGCTGTAACCAATGATATAATTACCATGACCTAATGGTGAGTTGACCCTAGTTATTGGAATCAATAATTCTCCAGAGCAGTGTAACCAGAATTATCTGATATGTTAATCTTATGTTTTGTGTTTATTTTTCTACAGTACTAGAAGTCTGAAGGGCCCGTGGTTGTTATTTGTGTCTGAGAGTGGATATGGAAAGCGTGTTCCCTTAAGTAGATTTCACTCCTCCCGGTTGAATAGGGTTGGTCTGATAGGTTACAAGGTATGCATATAAAAAAAAAAAAATTCTTTGTTGAAAGCTTTGTGATCTGTTCTTCGTCTTCAGCTTTTGGGCTCATTCCTTTTTCCCTGCTCTTTAATAGTTTGCCTTAGAGGATCGCTTGGCAGCAGTTTTTGTGGTCGGGTTCTCTGTGGCAGGTGATGTTTGTAAATTACTTTTTAGTCTATACTCTGATGGCTACGAGTGTTCTCTGGAGCCGTTTTAACTTGAATGTAAATTAACAGAAGATGGAGAAAGCGATGAACAAGTGGTTCTTGTAAGCCAAAGTGGCACAGTCAACAGAATTAAGGTGCGGGATATTTCAATACAGTCCCGCTATGCAAGGTAAACTTCAATTTTGGTATTTTATTTCCTTATGGTCGGAAATTTAAATTTAAATACGATGGAACAATAGGATTTGCATATTTGGTGTTAAAAAGTCAAATCCTTATTCTCTCTTATTGTGGCCGTGGTTGAATCATGCCAGTATTACATACTTCATATCGATATACATGTTTTCAGGGGAGTTATTTTGATGCGGCTAGATCATGCTGGAAAGATTCAGTCCGCTTCGTTAATCTCAGCAACGGACGAGGAGCCTGAGGAGGTAGAAGTTGAAGCTGCCGTACATGGCTAACTG
This sequence comes from Malus domestica, assembly GCF_042453785.1. Lineage (NCBI taxonomy): Eukaryota > Viridiplantae > Streptophyta > Magnoliopsida > Rosales > Rosaceae > Malus > Malus domestica. The sequence continues at coordinate 32,079,591 of NC_091662.1, read as the reverse complement.
TTAATCTTAACAAGTGGATAGCTCTTAGCAATAGGAGGATCAACTTGTAGCGCCAACCCTTGTTTTTGTTTTGGCCGGTGTTGGGGCGCTAATCAATCGTTCTGTTCTGGCCGGTTTTGTGGCGCTAATCAATCGTCTTGTGTTGGCCGGTGTTGTGGCGCTAATATGTATGTACAGGTAAGCTAAACCACAAATTTGGTGACCGGATTCTACCGAGAAGGGTGACCGTTTGTACCGCTAAACCCTAAGGTTTCTCCACGGTGGTAATGTATATCGGTCATTTGGTAAGGGTGTCCTTGCTTAACCTACCCTTTTTACTATTTTCAGATATCAAATTTTACCCGAGTGGTAAATGACAATATTACCCTAGGGTAAAATGGTTAACAAATACATGAGATTAAGGAAACCAAACCCACCTTGAGAAATACATCATATGGCCCTAAAATTAGAGATTAGCGAGTGACTTACTTGGAACGGATTCACTATCATTATGATGTTTCCGTTGAACAATGTTTTAACATATGTGAGTTTTTCTCTATATGGTAATGTTTATTGAAGGATGAGACTAAAAAGAGTGAGAATCATTTCTCTTTTTATATTGCGACACCAAGATTGAATACACAAAATACAACCTTTGTCAGATTTGGAGATCGGAAACCAAAATCTCCAGCCAGCCTGCTGAAACATGATCCATGATCAGATTGAATTTTGAGCGAATCTAACACGACCCAACAGTTGCCCTATTTTGATGGAAATTTTGCCGCAAAAAATGTGCTCGTGATTATTTGAACAAAACGATTTGTTAAAACAAGAAGAGAGTAATGTATGACAAACAACCATCTGATGTTATCAACTGATAATTTAGGCCATGCTATTTATACAAAACATCAAGAATCTTTCTAGTCACAATAACTTGTAAGAAGTTGTTAATTTTCTCCTAAACTTTTTATAATTAGCCAATTTCTTCTTACATCGGTTTTAAAAAATTTCATCTAATTTTTCATCTCTTTTTGTCACATGGCAAATGTGTGAGGGTAATAAAATAATTTATCCTTAATACAGTCAGCATATTTTTTTTCTTCTTTTTTTTTCACTTCTACTAGTTGACTCCGTATACTTTTTATTTGAATTAGTCATGGGGTTCCAACTTCCAATTAGTAGATGTAAGTATTGGCATTGCACCCAGCTGCAAGTATTATCATTCTTGATCAATTGGCTATTGCTTTTAGGTGATGATTTTAGTCTTTCACTCAAATTTTGTTCCAATTATTTTCATGTCCAAACCGAAAAACCTGCCCAACCCAATCCGCATAACAATGGGTTGGGTGGATTGGATTACGTGTTTTTTTTTGGACAAAATTTTGGATTACATGTTTGAGAGGCTGAAAATGGATTCTAAAAATCACTACCCGAGCCTATTGGGTTGGCCAACGGGTTTGGGCCCAACCCGGACCGACCCGCCCATTGCCCACCCTATGTTGTAAGCATGATGGATGGAAAATTGGATAAAAAAAATTTCACAATCTAACGTCATGGGGGGCATTGGCTATTTATAAAAGTTCAGGGGATTAATCGGCTAAAATTAAAGTTCATAAAGAAAATTGGCAGCTCTATACAAGTTTAGCGGACAGGTCGACACATAGGTCTATAAATAATGTGAAGAAAGAGGTTAGCTAAGCAATGAACCAAGTAAAAGAGAAATTAGATTGTTTATAAGTTGAACACAAAATATCAATGGTACGACCAACATCCACTCCTCCACTGTTTCCCGATACAAAAGTGGTGTTTTGCATACATGCAATTGCAAAGAACGTTGGTCTTTTGTGCTATGATAGCTCAATTCTTGGAACATAAGTAACTGCTACGTTTCTTCCCATTACCTGCAACATTTGGAAGAACAGAAGAAAGCATAGATTCAGAACATTCATGTATGGCACTCGGAAAATTAAACAGTTTGTAGCTTGAACTTCGTATGTGCTGCACACGAGGAAGTATATACATTTCACTGAGCAAAGACATAAATACTGTTATTAAAACAATCGAGAAAGCGTCAATCTATCCTCATTCATCATTACTTTACAAAGTTTTCAAATATCCTCCACTATTCCTAGATCATATTTTATATGCACCAAGTGTATGTCTGGTTAATTTTCAGAGTTTCAGACTATAGTTGTCAGTACCGAGAAAAGTATACCTACATGATGAAACATGTGAGTTTCCACTACTCGGTTTCAAGGGCAGCAATTTCATATCTGACTTCTTCCAAATGCTCATTTATAGCGGTCACAGCATCCTGCACCCCTCTAATGGCCTCCTTGAGATCATTATCATACTGGGCATTCGCTTCTGCTTCTTCAGTTCCGGCAGCTTCTGTTATCTCGTGGAGATGCACGCACTCATGCTCCATTGGTCTGTTAAATCTGCAATTTTCATGACTCACCAGACGCTCTGAGGGTCTACCAGCCCTCTTCAACACCTGAATTGTCACCGTCTTTAAAACACAAAAACAACCAGTATGCTTCATGTCAGAAAACAATGGAGACAAATCTTGCAACAAACAATATAAGTACAAACATTGCTCACAGTAGCAGAAGTGCACCAAAGATTGTTCCTTTTTCTTCATTTCTATTTATACAAGAAATATTAGAGGAGGGGAATTCGCACACAAGACCTTGAGTAATCGTTCTTAACTGCTTGAGCTACGAGCCCTTTACGTGGATCATGGGGTTCTTTATCTAGTTGTTCTATAACTATAAGGCTATAAGCATCTAATTAACTTGATACCAACAAAGCAAAGCCTGGCCAAATTATTTGAGCGGCAATTACACATGATAATATGAATTAAACAGAAAATTAAATTAAATTAAACAAAACTGGAAGGATATGATGAATTAAATTACCAAATTCAGTTTCTGCTTCTCGTGGGTCTGAACAGCTCTGAGGAGATGGGCTAAATCAATCCGGGAGAAATCGGGATCGTTGAGGAACAGCGATTCGATCCGAAGAACTTGCTTCGAGCACTCGTTGAATTCGAGCGTCACCTCACTGCAAACTTGCTGGTACGCCAACTCCGCATCTACTCCCGACGACGGCGGCGACGACTCTATATACTCCCCAAACCCTCGTTTCAGCTTGGCGTAGGCCTCCGCCCTCCGCTGCTGAATTCCGAGGAACTCGCGGAGCAAACCGACGGTTTTTGTTTTAGATGCCACACTTTCGTCTTCCATTGGGTCTGTGATTGATACCTTCTTGTCAAATTCTTCCATGCTCGGATCGGATAGTTCTTCCTCCTCCCTTTTGTCTTCCAGGCCCGATGGAATACTCACATTTATTCTCCCAAATTACCTTCCAAAATTTCCACGCAAACTCACTCGGGGAAAATTTGGGCTAAATGCTAAATGCTAAATCAAGTTCAAATTTCCCTTAGAATTTAGCCCATAAATCGGTGTGGGCTCCACCGAACCGAGTGAAAATATTTATCGGAATTAAAATTTTTTTTTATTAAAATATTTATAAAATTAATTTACGATAGTCTATATATTTATTTATTTTAAAAAAAATTAATTTAAGAAAAAAATAGCCTAAATTTATTTTTTAATAATCCCGGGCTAAAATTTTAGGCTAGAACGGTTAGAACAGAAAAACTGCTGTTTCTGGGCTAAAAACTAAATTTTTCGGGCTAAAATATTTGGCTTTTAGCCAAACCATTGGAGATGGTCTAAGGGGTGTAGTCAAACTAAGATTTTAAAGGATTTTAAAGGATTTTAAAAGTGATAGATTTGATAGGATTTAAGATGATTAAAGACTCTTACAAAATTCATATGGATTTTAAAGAATTTGAAATCCTAGGAGGTGAGGTTGGATTTTTTTTAGTTTTGGTTATATATACTTTTTGCTTTCAAAATCTCACAAAATCCACAACTTTTTAAAATCTTTTAAAATCTTAATTTTTTTAATACACTTAAATTTAGATGGATTTTAAAATCCTTTAAAATCTTTTAATTGACTACATCTAGATTTTAATGGATTCTACAACCCTTTAAAATCTTTTAATTGACTACATTAGAATTTTAAAATATTTTAAAATCCTTTCAAATCCAAGTTTGACTACACAGTCAAGACATCTGAACCCCATTTTGCAATGCTGAATGCACTCAAATGAGAAATGCTAAGAAGAAAGACTCTTGGGATGCCACGCCACTTTATACAGTCCGCTGGTATTGGGTGGAATAAAATCCCGAAATTTCCAAACTGAACCGAACAAATCTCAAAAGCATACCGAAAACGTTTCGAACAAAATTTTTTGAACCGTTCGGTATCCGATTCCAAAAAATTTATGCTTTCTTTCGATAATCCCGTCCCGAACCGAAAATTAGATTATAATAATTAATAATCAAATTATATTATTAAATATACAATTCTAATTATTATAGGCTGTTAGATTTGGTTGATCATTCATTTATAATTAAAACTCTCTTGAGTCGCTTGTCTTCATTCTGTTTCTCTCTCCACTTTTCTTCGCTCTTCTCCGCCCAAACCCGAATCTCTCTCTCTCGACTAGCCTCCTCCTCAGTCCTCCCAGGAGTACCACTCCATCCAATTCCTTGCCCGACTCGCAAATCTACCACCCACACCATTCATACACTTTGATTCTCCCTCTCTCTCTCTCAAGTCTAAATTGGACCAAGTCTCTCGGTCTCGGTTTCACCGTCGCAGATCCTCGCCTGGAATTCTTACGACGAGAAGCCACGTTCATGGAGAGGCGTCGTTAGGGCGCCGCCGCTGACAATTTCTAGGGTTTGATTTATAGGACTCGAATTATTTTCATCTGTGGTTGATTTTTAGGTTTGTGAAAATTTGGGATTTCTGAAATTTTGATTGTTTCTGGAATTGTATTTCTGCAAATGTCATTTGCAACATCTTAAAGATTTCCCCCGTGCCGAAATCTTTCCCCCCCAAAATCTTAAAGATTTCTGCAATTGTCATCTGCAATTGTTATTTACAACTCGCATACAACCATGTGTATGTCTTGGGTTGCATGAGGTCGTAAGCAATCAGTGGCAGGGAAGAAAAATTTCGTAACGCTAATGCCATAATGTACACAATATTTGATGATGCTGAAGACATTTGAACTTGATATCTAATAGCAATGGTCTTTCATATCCCAAGCGGTTAACACGGCTTAGTTATGAACTCCAAGTCTTGTGTTTGAAAGCAGAAAACATCTTGAAGACAAGGTCTAGTAAAAATTAAAAACTCATGGAGGGCTTTTTGACTACTGTCGCTTCTTTTTCTGAGAGATGGGGGGCCGAACGATCAGAGTTAGCGTGAGAAAGAAGACGGCAGCAGTGACTAGCCCCCTCCATCCTCCCAGATGGCAGTTATTGCCTCTATCCCTCGCTGCTGCAATTTTGTGATCAACATCGTTCTGTTGCTCTTCTTCTTTGTCTGAAAAACATACAAATAACAGAAAATTTAGAGAAAAATGAAATGAATACGGGGAGACCCCTAAGTGCTTTAATGGAGCATAATTTACCTGACTCCATGATGAGGGTATTCAACCATTTCGGCCTACAGAAATCAACATTTTTCATTTCTGCTTCATCGAACCAGGATAAGAAGTATCTTCCTGATATGTGCTCCAGCGGTGACAAATCTCCACCGATGACAAATGGATCATTAGGATCTGGAGTGGTGTTGTGTTGGGTACTCATCTTGTCTTGGTGCTCTTGCACAAGCTCAACCCCGAACTCCTTTACCCGAATAAACTTATCAGGTCTCGTCGTCATGACGGAAACAACCACTTCATCTCCACATTCTAATATTATTGTCTGATTGTCCGTTTTCCAATGGCTCAACCATGTCAAATCTCCTCCTCTATTTCCTCGACCACGGTATAATCGTGGGCCATAGATCCATTTCATACCCTTGCTCTTGTTACTCACTTCAATATTCATTACTGGATCACGACCCGAATGTCCCAAACTTACGTATGCATGGTTATGGTTTTCATGGATAGCAAAGATGTTCAAGCCTCGAATTTTGTGACTTGTAAGAAAAGGCACAATAAAAGAAATTGAGGACTTGGTACTTTTATAGCTGAACCGGCCAGGAACCTCATTCCCAGCAAAAAATGTGCTGTATATACCATGTTGATGCAGTCCCTGTGTACATGGCACGGAAACGACTTTATTAGGCAACTCTTTCCGATAAGAGAGAGAGAGAGAGAGAGAGAGAGAGAGGCACCTGAACGGGACTCCAAATCCAATCAACACGTTTAAAATTTTGCAAGCCGAAACTTTTCCTCATTTCCTAGTTGTGCAAGCTCAAAAGTTTCATCATTTCCACATCAACTCTGCCAATAGGTTCTAACTTGTGATAGTACTCCCACTCAATTACATTGTTGTTCTCACCCTCATAGGTCAATGCTCTCAACTCATTGGCTTGATATGTTATAGTTTTTAATGATATGCAACCATTTACACAAAGGAGTCCAATTTTCGGCAACCCCACAAGTGATTCGAGCCTCTTACATCTCGATAAAGAGAGACAACGGAGCCTCCTCAAACCTTTGATGAAAACAGGTAGGCTAGAAATTGGATTATCCTCTAAATATAGTTGTTGCAACGAGGATAGATTACTTAAATCCATAGCAAAGGCATCATCAGAAAGATTGCACCTACTAAGGTTTAACTTTACTAAAGAACATGGCAAATAAGTCAAGATACTCGAACTTGTACCAGGCCGTAATTCACTTAGAATACCATCTGTTTCGAGAGCTTTCACAGATTCCATCTTCTTCATCATCTCATCAAGATTTGAGCAACCAGATAAATTGAGTGTTTCTAGTGATTTTAGCATGCACATGTTAGGAAGCATCCTAAGATTCTTGCAATCCTCCATATTCAAGTACACAAGTCTCTCTAGGTTTCCAATGGATTCATGAACATCAAGCAGGCTTTCGCAATCTACAAGAATCAATTCCTCTAGATTGGGGCAGTATGAGAAGTCCACGGTTTGTCTAAGGCCATGAGAATGGCTCACATCAAGGATCTTCAATGAAGGAAGAAACTGCAGGAAAAAAAATTAAAATAAAGAAAAAAAACAGAGAAACAAAATTTGTGGGAGTTAATTCTAACATATGAAATTAGTCAACGAATCAAAACTTAAAAAAGCAAAAGAAGGAAAATGAATTGAGATGCGTAAAGTAACATACTTTTGTTCCTTTGTAGACTTGTGTCAAGTTACTAAATTGCATTTCAAGAACAATTAGGCACTCCAAAGGAAAATCAATGGGTATAGAATCCAAAGGAAATTCAGGCCAACACAACCATCTTAATCCTGTAGGGAAATTTGCGTAATATCCCTCTAGCCGTACACGTCTAAGATGGAGTAGTTGTAATTTGTGCATCCTTTCAAATGCATTGGTTTCAAAGACTGTCTCATTTGTGTTTATTGGACCGTTTGCAGGATGCGAATGCATGTCCAGGACAATACCTTGGATTGTTTCTGTACCCTAAAGAAAAAAAGGGAACAACATTAATATGGATAATTTTCACAAGAGAAAAACATATATATATATATATATATATATCTAAAAGGCATGTTTCTACTTACAGTCTTTTCCCTCAGTACTTGGAAGGAATCCTTACGACGCCATAGTCTACTACGTTTCTCAGGCTCTTCTGATTCTAGGCGAACTATTTCTCTTCCCATATCACGAATCAGATCGTGCATGTTCACCTTGTTGTCTGTATCAATTTTCACCAAGCATCTATCAATGAGATTTTGAATGCCAACAGTTGTATAGAAATCACATCCATCTAGTATTCTAACAACGTAGTTTTTGTCCCTTCCTATTAGGAAACAAGCAATGTGGAGGAATAATTTCCGGTCATGGTCATCTTGTAAACTGTCATAGCTTATTCTTAGTTTATTCATGATTTCGCCGTTAGGAATAACTTTTAGCTTCTCCAATGCACTTTCCCACACACCCACACTTTCACCTAACAGAGAAGAACCCAAAACTTGAAGAGCTAATGGAAGTCCTCCAGTATGTTGCACTAGCTTTTTTGAATATTCCATGTAACCTTCAGGCGGATGGTCCTGGCCAAACGCATGCCAGCTTAAGAGCTCCAACGATTCATCGTAATCCAAAGTTTCAACTTCGTGGACCTTAGTAACTTGGTGCGCCTTTAGCAACCTTTCATGCCTTGTTGTTATGATTATTTTACTTCCGGGATAAAACCGATCTTTCATCCGTAGTACTGCATCTAATTGGTCCTTATGGTCTACATCGTCAAGAACAAGAAGAACCCTTCTAGAGCTTATGGCTCTTACAATCTTACTTATTCCTTCACTGACGTTGTGCACTTTCTCCTTCTTCCCCTTCAAAATATCATAAAGAAGTTGCATTTGCATTTGAACTAACCCGTTCGGTTGACTTGCCGTTTCTCTGATATTTTCAACAAAGCTGCTCCCTTCAAAACTTGTAAAATTTGAATTGTAAACATATTTAGCAATTGTTGTCTTCCCTATTCCAGACATCCCATGCACAGCAACTATACCAACATCAGTTGATCCATCTTGTAACCATAAATTGATGTGTTTGACTCGAGATTGGATTCCAATCAAGTTGGATTCAACACCCAAGGGCATGCGAATTAGCTTGTCACCAATCACCTTGACAATTTTTGTGATAAACTTTGACTCGTACCTACGAATTTGAAAAAAAAGAAAAGAAATATAAATCAAACATGTTGTGTACCTAAGAAAGTTACAAAGGTAACAACTGGAAGGATGCTAAACTTACACATTATTTTGACAGCATATCTTAATTAGTTAAAAATAAAAATGAAACTTTGTTGACAATATGAAACAAGGGAAAACGAAATTATGAAAGTTATTATATGCACTTTTAGAAAAAGAATTATTGTATACACAGAGGTCAAGTCTAGATAACCAAACTATTTTAAACTGAGAGGGGATTCGAACTCGAGACCTGTAGAACACATGGGTTTAGAGAGACAAGAACAAATTGTTCATGTGAAAAAAGAAGGCAAAACAAATTGTTGGTTAAAAATAAATTAACCTTCCAATATTGACACTAGAAAGATAAAAGAGAGCAAATGAAAGTTACCCATCAGCTTGATTTGATAAGACCATCCCTGCTAGATCAGCAAGCTCTGCAAGTGCCTCCCTCCATCCCCGCACCTTATTCGGCGACTGAGTTTTCTCGTGACTTGCAAATGCTTTTCCGATGCTTCCCGTCTGCTTCCTCGCATGGGATGGATCGACATCGTAGAAGACTGGTAATACTACATGGTCCGAGGTAGTCCTCTTGCGTTCAAGGATCATGACAAGCTCATCAAGGCACCATCCGGATGACGCGTAATCTTTCGAAAACACGACAACAGACGTTTTTGATTGCCGGATTGCTTTCTGTAGTCCTGGCTTGATATCTTCTCCTCTCTCAAGTTCGTCGTCATCTCGGAAGGTGAGAAATCCTTTGTTGTTCAAGGCTGTGTAGAGGTGGTCGGTAAAAGTCCTGCGAGTGTCTTCGCCTCTGAAACTCAAGAAAACATCGTAACGGTAACCCCAATGAGTGTTGGAATCGGAGGATGTTCCTCGAGCTGCTCTCACAAGCGCCATAGTTTACGATCGATGAAGAAACAAAATAAATGCTGTGTCTTTGCCAGGGAAATATTTAAGGCTCTAATTAGTTGGCTCATTCCTATCTACTTCCTGGAAAAATTGCAAGTGAAAACGCGTCTGATCTTTTTGTAATTGACTCGTTTTATTCAAAGCAAAGTCACTTGGGTCGTTCTAGTCAAAGCAATTATTATTGTTAATTGGGGCGTTTTAGTCAAGCAAATGAAAATTTTAAATCTTTAAATGGGTCATTCGTTCTATCTTTTTAGATCATATTTTGTAAACTAAATGATGTGATAAATGATGGTTAGATTCCAATTTTAATGTTAGTAGAAAGAATCAAACCATCAACCGTCACATCATGTGGTTTACAAATATGATCTCAAAAGATGATCGCTCTAGCATCACCAAAAAAAGTATACGAACAAGTTTCACAAAAAATATGAGGTAAAGTTGTGAGTCACTCTGAATAGTACTTGCCTTACTACTTGTCATTATCCAATACTTATATCCACTCATTTTTTTTTATTAGATTCTTAACCATTTTTATAGTGCAACGTGTCATTTATCCAATCTTATGGTTTCCTCATATTTCTCCGTAAAAACCCTTTAAACCACCACATACACCGACACCAAGCCTCCTCCATTCTCCCTACTCATCTCAACCAACCCTCAAGCAAAATAACGTCTTTGCCAATCTCGACCAAATTGCCTTCTCAGTCATGTTTTTGTTAAAAAAAAAATAGATTTGGAAAGTGGAAACAAATATAGATGGTCATAGTAAAAATAATTATTGAGTTGTGATGTCGATATGGAAAAGATGGTTGGGTTTTTATAGAATAACAAAAAAAATCCTAATTTTTTCAATTAATTGTTTTGTCATTGGATTAATCATGGTTCTTGATTTTATACTCATCTGAATTCCGACTCACCTGAAAATGCCATGCGACACAAATGTAACTTTAAAAAAAAAAAATATCATTGGAAATCCAACGTCCAGAACATTCTGCTATTAGAATCCAATGACTTATACCCATAACCGTTTATTTATCTAAATGGTTACCCATAACCGTAACCATTTAATTTAAATGGATGGGTAACCGCAGTTACCCATAACCAATGAGTATTTGTCCATCCCTAATTGTGGCGGGCCGAAGACAGCTAAAGTTATCGTGCCACTGACAGAGTTCACGTGTACATTGCATATGTCAGACACCAAAAAAAAAAAAAACCACGTGGTTGATGTCATGCTAATGTCAACCTTGCCCACTGAATGGGCTTTACATGGCCCACCACTTACCGACATGTTAGATTGTTGCAACGAGCCGCACGATAAGAAGTTGTTAAGTTCACGCGTTCATTGCACATGCCAGACAAAAAATAAAAATAAATAAATAAATCACGTGGCTCATTCCTATCTACTTCCTGGAAAATTTGCAAATGAAAACTCGTCTGATCTTTTTGTAGTTGACTCGTTTTAGTCAAAGCAAAATTAGTTGGGTTGTTTTATTCAAAGCAATTGTTATTAATTGGGGCTTTTTAGTCAAGAAAATGAAAACGCGTCTTAAAGCATTTCTAATAGAAATGTTAAAAAAATAAATGTCAAATGTTAATTTAATGGCTAGTGTGGCAATGTCATATTTTTTTTTTTTTCCACCCGATATGATTTTTTGTTATAAATGATATTTGTATAACTCACTTTAAAAAGAAACCAATTAAAATAAAATTTCAAGGTCTATAATTGGTGCATTAATGGGGACTAGGATCCTCTCCTGAGCTAAGGATGAGGATCCTCCTCATCAAGGGATGTGGGCCGTTGGATGAAAATCCAACGGCTACAATTATTATAACTTTAAAGGGGACCTCTCTGTTTGTAGCCGTTTAATTTTCATTCAACGGTCCACATCAATTGATGAGGAGGATCCTCATCCTTAGCTCAGGAGAGGATCCTGGTCCAATTAATGGATTCTCACAATAAAATAATTAAAAATGATTTGACATCATTTTTTCTCATATGTCAAATTTGACGTATGAAAACTCATATGCCAATCTACAATCGTTTGGAGTTTGCTCCTACCTTTAAATTTGACTACATGACATTATATTTAGGATTTGACATCTTTTGAAATGATTTTTTCTTTTTGTATAATTGAAGACAGAGACCCAATACAACTTAATTATCTTTGACCAAAAAAAGCAAAAGACAGACCCAATACAACTTCATTATTTGTGTTGTTTTTTATCCAATGCTTACTAAAAAAAATGTAAATTAGAACTGATTTATATATATTAAGAAAAAAAATGCAAAAAATAATAAAGAAAACTTTGGAGCTAACTACTCATAAGAGACTAGAATGCCCTCATCAAATGGCGTGAGGTTCACATTTGTTATACATGCAGTTCAACCATCAAGAAGACCTAAGCTGCTTATTGCGACTTCTTCAAGCTCTCATGCCCATGATGGTAAAATAAGTCAAAGATATTAAATATATGATTAATAACAAAATCATATCTTTAAAGCTTTCTCTATTGAAGACAGCTTAATCAAGTCAAAATTACAATAAATCCAATCAAGTATTCTATAAGACAATTCCAAGATATTATTTAATAAAAATATTTTTGGGATAATTTTGTCCTACCGCATTTTCCATATAAATACCTTATTGTACACCAAATTTTGATAAGCTTTTGCTGCGGAATAAAGCTGTAAACTCTCTCTTTTTTTTTCTTTTTTTCTTTTTCCAGAAATAACTAACTTGAGGACAAGATCGACATGGTGGGACCAATGTCTCTTGGTACTGGGACAGAGGCATGATGATCATAGCGACCGACTACTTCACCAAATGTGATGAAGCTAAATCCGTGATGACAACTACCCGGATGGACATAACATCATTTGCTAAATACGAATCTCGCATTCCATCATCACCACCTAAACCTCATTCAGGCTTATCCGAGCAGTTCGAAGTCTCAAGAAATAGCCAAACAAGTCCTCACAGGCTAATGACTATTTCAATTGTTTTGCAGTCTTGTTTTGCTCAACTGCACTCACAACGACTTCCATGCTCTCCAGTGCGAGAGGGTAAACTAATCACCAACGAGTGTCTAAATCAGAGGAGGTTCCTTGAGCTGCTCTCACAAGAGCCATTGATTACGATCGATGAACTAATAAAAAACTGCTACCTGAGAAAAAATTAAATCTTTAACTGGGTCATTTGTTCCATCTTTTTAGACCATATTTTGTAAATTAAATGATGTGATAGATGATGGTTAGATTCCATTTTTAATGATTAGTAGAAAGAATCAAACCATCAACCGTCATATCATGTGGTTTACAAATATGGTCTCAAAAGATGGTCGCTCTACCATCACCAAAAAAAGTTTACGAACAAGTTTCACAAAAAAAAAGAGAGGTAAAGTTGTGACTCACCACACACATTATTAGTTGGCTCGTTAAGAGTAGTTCCATCAGTTTAGGGAGGGCAATGGTAAGGCATTTAACTTCCCTTATTATTCACTCTGAATAGTACTTACCTTTGTGCACTTCCACCTGTTAGATAAGGGCAAAGACAAGGGCAAGGTGATTGATATTCACAAAGCAAATCTTGGTTTTCGTTTTCCTTGTGACGGGCTTGGAAGAGGGGGACATGCCAAGTATCCGCTTGGGAACATGTCTTCTTAGGGCTATTGTGGATGTATAATTAGGGCTGGAAAAAAATCCCAAAAATCCCAAACCAAACCGAAAAATTTCCGAAACCAAACCGAAAAAATCCCAAACCGAAATTCCCGAAAATTTCGGTACCCAATACCGAACCGATCCTGAAGTTTCGGTACGGGAATCGGTCTCAAGTTTTTGGGATTTCGGTATTCCCAAACCAAACCGAAAAAAAAATATATATTATTTAATTTTTAAATATATATTTAGATCGATAGAGTCCATAGAAAATGAAGGCTTCAATAGTTGCACATATTTCTGTATGAATGATTTAAATCGACAGAGTCTTGCAATTGTAGCATCTACATTTGAATCCAGATTGGCAAAGTCTTGCAATTGTAGCATCTACATTTAAATTGACATAACTTGCAATTGGCACATATTGCAACGGGCTTCTTAGCAGATTGCAACCCAAAAGTGTTAAAAGGTTCAATTTTAGCCCAAAAACATAATATTTTAGTCCAAAAGCCCAAAAGCCCAAAATCATTTCGGGATTCCCGATTTGTCCCGAAATCCCGAAACTATTTCGGGATTCCCGAAAATTGGGATTCCCGAAAATTTGGTTTGGGATCGGTATTGAAATTGGGATTCCCGAAATTTTTGGTTTGGGAATCGGGACAAAGGTTTCGGTATGGGATCCCATACCGAACCACCCCTATGTATAATGCAATTTCAATAGTAATATTCCATTTCAGCTGGAAAATGCAGTCAGATGTTACGTGTCATGTTCGCCTTAGATTTTTTATTAGATTTTCAACCACTCTCGTCATGCTACGTGTCATTATCCAATACTAATATCCGCTCATTTTTTTTATTAGATTCTTGACCATTTTTATAGTGCAACGTGTCCTTTATCCAATCTTTTGGTTTCCTCATATTTCTCCGTAAAAACCCTTCAAACCACCACATATACTCACGCCAAGCCTCATCCATTCTCCCTACTCATCTCAACCAACCCTCAAGCAAAATAACGTCTTTGCCAATCGACCAAATTGCCTTCTCAGTCATGTTTTTGTTGAAAAAAAAAAATGATTTGGAAAGTGGAAACAAATATAGATGGTCATAGTAAAAATAATTATTGAGTTGTGATGTCGATATGAAGAAGATGGTTGGGTTTTTATAGAATAACAAAAAAAAATCCTAATTTTTTCAAATTTTAATTGTTTTGTCGTTGGATTAATCCTGGCCGTTGATTTTATACTCATCTGAATTCCGACTCACCTGAAAATTCCATGCGACACAAATGTAACTTTAAAAAAAAAATTACCATTGGAAATCCAACGTCCAGAACATTCAGCTATTAGAATCCAACGACTCATAGCTTGCCACATCATAAAGCTGTTGGTGGTTATTTATTGTTAGACTGTGGCGGGCCGAAGACAACTAAAGTTATCGGGCCACTAGCATAGTTCACGTGTACATTGCATATGCCAAACACAAAAAAAAAATAAACCATGTGGTTGACGTCATGCTAATGTCTGCCTTGCTTACTGGGCCGGCTTTACATGGCCCACCACTTATTGACATGTTGGATTGTTGCAACGAGCCACACGATAGCAAAGTTTGTTAGTTCACTCGCCAAGTTCATGCATGCATTGCACATGCCAGACAAAAAAAAAAAAATTCAATCATGTGGCTGATGTATGTTGACATTAGCCTTGCCAAATGGTGCAAGGGTGCGGGCCCAAGACAGCTGAAGTTGTCGGACCACTGGCAGAATTCACGTGTACATTGCTTATGCCAGACAAAAAAAAAAAAAATAAATAAACCACGTGGTTGACATCATGCTGATGTCAGCCTTGCCCACTGGGCGGGCTTCACATGACCCATCATTTATTGTTGTCTTGAATTGTTGTAACGAGCCACACGATAGCAGAAGTTGTCGGTCCACTCGCCAAGTTCACGCATCATTGCACGCGCAAGACACACACAAAAAAAAAAAAAAAAAAAAAATTAAAACACATGGATAACGTATGTTGACATTAGCCTTGCCAAATGGTGCAAGGGCAGTCATAAGTTGCATAGGAGTTTCGGCAGGCTTCACATGTCCCACCATTTACCCTCTTCTTTTAGGCCAACTGTAGTAATTTTTTGGGTTTAGTGAGGCAACTTTAGGGCCTTTGCCCTTACCTTCAACCAATGGGTGGACTTGCTCTAAAGTTTATTGAGTTCTAATGTGAGGCAAGGCAAGGGCCTTGAAGTTTCCCTCCAAACCAAAAAAATGCTCCAATGAGCTTAAAAGAAGATGGTAAGTGGTAGGCCATGTGAAGCTTGCCCAAACGCCTGAGCAACTTAAGTCCGACCTTGCGACTTCTAGCATAGCTAATGTCAACATACGCCAACCACATGGTTTTATTTTTTTGTGCATGGAGCATGCAATGCACGCGTGAAGTTGGGGAGTGGGTCAACAACTTCTATTATCGTGGGGCTCGCTGCAACAATCCAATAGCCACCATCAACGACTCTATGACATGGCAATTTTTGAGTCTTTCAATTTCCAATAGTCAATGATATGGACCGTTTTGTAATAGAGATAAGGTACACTTATGAGCCAAGCTTTAACAAACAAGTCGAGTTTGAACCAAATTCAAGCTATTTGATAAAAAGATACGAGCAGATCACTAGCTTTATGAGCTAAACATAGCAAAGCTCTATATCGACTTATTTCATTAACGGGTCTATTATTTTGTTTGATTTGAACTCATTTCATTGAAAATCAAGCTTAGATGAGCAAAAAAAGCCGATTCGAATTGTTTCGAGCATATTAAAGCCCTACATGTGGTGCTCACTTTATGAAAATTATGGTGTTTTGTTTTGAATGTGAGAACGATTAACAAGAAACAAGGGTGCTAGCTCAATTTCATTCCAAATCCACAAACAAAAGACAAATGGTCATAATTGAGGGATTGGAGGATATGGGAGAGATTAGAGGGAAACTGTTATAAAATTGGCTTGGGTTACATCTGTCAATCTATCACCACTATTTTAGGTAAGTCTCTATTATATTTTAAGAGGTGTTGGGTTTGAATTAGCCATTTACATGAGTCGAATATAAAATCTAACACTTACTGAATCAAGAGATTTACTACTAAACTGTGGTAGTATATAAGTTGCCCTTATTTAGTGTGCAACAATGTGTAAATCAAATGTGACGAACCTGACTCACTCTAATATTGCCCTAACTGGCCCACGAAGCCCATTTCAGGCCAAAATGTCTTTTGATCGAAGGTGGAAATAATTGATAGATTTGGGGAGTCAGGATCCTTGGTGGATCCTCTTTGTAATGATCTCGGGAATCCTCAAATCACATTCGTTCATCATATATCGTGCAGTCAGAAATCATTGTAATTTTTTTTTTATTTTCAAGCCTTACAACTCAGAAAAGGCATATACAAACTCAACAAAGCCTTCCACACTCTTGCTCAAGAGTGTGGAAGCAAAATCGTATTATATGGTTTAACAAACCTCCAACAACTACAACATGTAGAATGCCTTCCACACTCTTGCTCAAGAGTGAAGAAGCAAAATCTATATATGTGGTCTCTCCCACATTTTCTCGTCCATAGTTCACAAAAAAAAAAAAATGTGGCAAAAAAAAATTATGCCACAAAAAATCCGAAATTAATTAATTAATAATTATTTCGATAATTAATAATTATTTAATTAATTGTTAATTATTAATTAAGTAATTAATTAATTATTAATTATGACATGTGGAGAAGGTCAACAAAATTTCAACACATAGGAGATAACTACAACATGTAGATTGCCTTCCACACTCTTGCTCAAGAGTGTGGAAGCAAAATCAATTTATGGAGTCCTATAAAATGCTTCCCATACTTTGAAGGGTAGAGCTTCCCACATCCTTGAAGGGAGGGAGCTTCCCACACCCTTGAAGGGAAAAAGCTTTCACACTTTGAGGGAGGAAGCTTCACACCTAAATACAAAAAATTCAAAAAGCCTTTCACACTCTTGCTTAAGAGTGTGGAAGAAAAATCTATTTATGTGGTTCAAAAAAGCTTCAATCAAAAGATTCAACAAAAAATTCAAAAAGTCTTCCACACTCTTGCTCAAGAGGGTGGAAGTAAAATCTATTTATGTGGTTAAAAAAAAACTTCAACTGAAAGCTTCAACAAGAAATCAAAAATGTCTTCCACACTCTTACTCAAGAGTGTGGAAGCAAAATCTATTTATGTGGTTCAAAAAAAACTTCAACAAAAAACCTTCACCTACAAAGCTTCATTTGCAAAGCCTCAATCAAAAAGCTTCACCTACAAAGTTTCAACCAAAAAGCTTCACCTACAAAGTTTCAACCAAAAAGCTTCACCTACAAAGCTTCAACGAAAAAGTTTCATCTACAAAGTTTCAACCAAAAAGCTTTACTACAAAACTTCAACCAAAAAGCTTTACTACAAAGCTTCAACCACTCAAGCTATGTGCTCAAAGGAAAAGGATTCACCTACAAAGTTTCAACTAACGAGCTTCACCTACAAAGCTTCAACCACTCAAGTTATGTGCCCAAACGAAAAAGCTTCAACCATTCAAGGTATGTACACAAATAATATCAATCATGGGGATAAAGGGATAAATAATTATTTGAATATTTTTCAAAGAGTAGTATAGGAGTATTGTTGGATTTGTAATAGATATAAGGTACATCTTATTTTATTAACGAATCTATTATTTTGTTTGACCTCAACTCATTTCACTTAAAAATCGAGCTTAAATGAGCAAAAAACACTACAACAGAACTGGTCTTTTGTGGCGCACAAAGAGCGCCTTAAACAGTTATTCATGGCGTGAGCCCCCAAGCAATAAAAGCCCCTATCGTAAAAGATGTTTTGTCAAATACGACGTACTCCAGTAGTTGTGAATAATTTAAGCAAAATACGCCGTAAATGATCTTTAAGGCGTGCATTGTGCGCCTTAATTGGTATTAGATACGGTGTTAATGGAGTGTCGTAATACTGCAAAACCAATTACAGCATACATATATGCTATAATTTATATTAGATAGGACGTTTATTGAATGCCGTAACACTGTAAAGGCAATTACGGCATACGTCGTACATCGTAAAAGAATACTACCATCAACAATTAATGTTGATTATGCATGTCGTACTGTACATTTATTTTAATTTTTATTTTAACAATTCATTTTAGACATACCTCACTTCATAACATCTAAATTAATATTGAAATGAATACAATAGAAAGATAACAATAATCATCATAAAGACATTAAACTCCAAATACTTAGATTAATTAGTAAATATTGTCAATTACAGTACAATTGGAAGTTTTGGCACAAACAAAAAATCTGAATTGTTTTGTTGCTCTTACAATTGATGCACATCCTAAAGCTGACAGAGGTACCTAATGATGACTACAAAATAAAATCATACCAAAAAACACAAAGTAATCTCCCAAGCACATCCTCCATGTCCATAGTGCAACCAATTTGATCACAAAAGGGCACCATACCAACAAAATACAGAGCAATTCGTTTAGTGTTGTGCTAATTCTCAAACCTGTAAGACCACAATATATTTAGCAAGTGATAGAAAAACAAGAAAAGGAGTGTGTCATGAGGCAAGAGGAAAAGAGGAGAATAACTTAGTGGCTTACTAAAGAGCATCAGTTGCGACCTCTAAAACGAACTTTTGTGTGACGACAACTACCCGCATAATTCTGCGAATAGAATAAAAATCAGTTCCACAAACAAAAACATCCTTAATCCATAATCAAATTGTAGCCATGAATCTTAACCAATTTGTCAACAAGAAAGCATGTACTTATATCAGAATTGAATTTCACTTCTTCGATGATAAAGCATGTACTCATGTATTAATAATATCAAGCATATAGTAAATTTGATTAAGCAACGCCAAGGCAACTGTTATGTGCCTTCAAGCATCCATGTGATTATAATATCCTATACAACAAATCATAGTTACAACTCTTGCCAAAAAACAGCCTCTCGAACAGATAATGATAACAGAGATCTTATTTAGAAAATGCAGCATGCAATCACTAATGCGAAACCATGGGCAGACCATGGTATGCTAAGGCAGCTGACAATCACAGAAATATTTAAGAACATGTAGAAAGTATAGTGAAGTTCACAGTTTTGCAACCTCATATTATTCACATTTAAATAACAACAATTTCTCTACCAAACCTTAGATGATTCACACTCACCCAAAAAATTCATCTAATGACTCAAAAATCCAGCTAACGCACCTCTGCAACCTTCTCTGTCTCTTCAATTAAAGTAGTCCAGGCATCGAAATCCAAGGAAATGGCCCTCACAATGTTCCAGAGTCCATCTTCTTCGACAGACATGGCTGCAGCAAAAGAAAAGAAATAAATAAATATAAGAAAACATGTAAACTGTTAAATGAAGTAAATCCAGCAGCACAATACAGTTTCTTAGGAACTAAACGGAGGATAAGAGAAAATTGGATGAAATTCAAAGCGATCTTAGTGAAATCTGAACCCCAATTAACAGATGGAAAAACCATACAACTATCAACTATCTACACTGAACTGCCATGGAAAAACCCCAATTAACTCAGGACTTTAGGATTGGATGTTTGCTTGGTGACATTGAGACTCTAGCACGTAGGATGCAGGCCGTGTCTTTAGTCTTCCCGCCTAGAGAGAGCAATACTGCTGCTCACTCGGTGGCCAAGTTTGTTTTTAAGGAGGGTAGGGAGTTTGTTTGGGATTGTATTGGGCCAGAATTTTTGTTTAACAGCCTGGCCCATGATGTTAATCTATCTCTTAGAATTTAATATATCTGATTTGCCTTTGAAAAAAAAAAAAACACTGAACTGCCATGTAGCACAATAATCTACCACTCACGAATCAATCAAAAGACAGGAAAGTGACTTTGGCTAAACATATTACAGCGACGATAAAACCACCATACCATCACAATTATCGATCATGTTGTTCGTAACATATCAAGATAAGAAAAATAAGGGAACTAACCTGCATAGAACCTCCCAGTGAGATTCTGAAGCGCAGCTTGAGCATGTTCTTCCTCCCTAAATGAACGTACGTATTACTAACCTACATACACAAACACACAATCACAATCAATTAGAACCTCCCTTTCGCTTTAGACTTCTATCTAACTGTTCAAAATGGTATCACCATATGCATGGTAGTGGACATATACCCCCCAGAGACAAAGTGAAATTGACTTCCCAATGATACAATGGTAGAAATTTTCTCAAAACAGAAGAATGTTTCAATACAAAGTGGCCTAACAATCTCTCTATAATAAATAACACAAGAACTCGGGTTCAATACAAGTTAAGCGTCTCATAGAAGAACCCATGGTCACTAATTTTAACAGATACTTGGTTAATAGTCAGCTGAAATCTAGAGTGAAGGGGAAGAAGCAATGATACACAAAGCGCTAGACGTTTACAAACACTAGAAAAAATCTTAACCCTGATGCATTTCTAGAGTTAGCTAACTATACTAATAGCAAAACTGGCCCTAACGCATCGTGAATCCAATTATCTAATGATAAAGAGATTAGCAGTTGGAATTTCATCCAAAAAATTGATGACTTGGAATATTTATGTGACATTAAAATATTTAGCATTGTGCTTTTTAACACCAAAAGTTTGAAAAGGCATAACTACCAATAAAATTCACCACAACAGATAGAGGATTGGGCATATAACCTAAAAGACGACAGCTTCTTCATGCTTGCACTCAGCACAATGCACTGCTTTAGTTCGAGGAAGAGTAGGATCTGCAGCTACATCCTGCAATATTTGGGTGTGCTCGCTAACAGCATGGTGTATCACATTTCTTTAGGCACAGTTGGTCTCAGCAACCTCTTGCAAACAAAGGAAAAACATAAAATCTAATAAGTACATAACACAGTCACTATCAACCCTATGAATTAACTGGTTACGGAATTTATAAGTTAACAGAGGCCATACAAGGGAAGACAGTCACAGTAAAAAGAGTAGGTTCATTGAAAGATCAAATTTAGTTTGTGTCCGAGTTTTATCTAACATGTCTATTCAACCTTCAGGAATGATTCAGCTTGAAGTTTACAACTCGGAGAAAGAAACTTGACTCCGGTACTCTGTTATTGTTTGCCACCACAAGGCATTTGTTCTCATGGGTAGAGAGAACAGTTACAAGCAAATCTATGCAAACAGATCAACGCCCCAGAACTTGGCAGGTTGATTTGTCCGGTGTTTCCTGTCTACCTTTGCAATCAGGTCCATGTCCTCTTTGGTGAGCTCAAAGTCAAAACTTGGAAATTCTCTTTCAATCTCTCAAGTTTTGACGTCTTCGGGATGACAACTGTGTTCCGTTCGATGCCCCACCTTAGAACAACTTGGGCAGCAGTCTTTTTGTATTTCTCAGCCAGATTCTAACAAAAGAGGAATGTGATTGAGAAGAAACAATCTTACTATATTTAACTGGTAATTTGTAAAGAAATCCAGTAATTCAACTTCAAGCGATAAAAAAAGGGGTATGCTATCCACACACCCTTTTATACTTCTCCCACACCCCTTGTTAATTTCTATCCTTTGATCTTCTTTAATTCATTTGATCCGACGGCCGAAAATTAAAAGGGTGTGAGAGAAGTAAAAAGGGGTGTGTGGATATCACACCCCTAAAAAAAAAGGAGCTTACCTTAAGAACTGGATCGTCTAGACATGAAACTGAACCAAACCACTCGCTTTTGGCCACAGCACCTCCAAGAGGAGTGTGGGCAGTGACACAGATGCCATGCTTCTGACAGAATTTGACAAGAGATTCACGTTGGAAGTATGGGTGAGTCTCAATCTGATTCACGGCGGGCTTCACTTTGGAATAAGCTAAGCAATCTCTCGTGAGAAAGATATCATAGTTACTGCAGATAATTGTTCCATCAGAGCACAATTCATATGCAAAACAATTGACAAATGAATGAAATTAAAATGCCAGAACATAGACTATGAATCTTCCACTAGGGCTGGTGCCATATGTTACACTAAGCATGAAAGAGATAAGGAAAATTTAAAGGAGCTTCCCATATCATTTTGTGCATATTCAGAAGCACCCAAACTTGTTGATACTGTGAGGCACAACTCAGAGATTACTGAAATAAACCTAGTGATATTGCGCCATAATTTATAATCTTTCTCTAACTGCACGTATCATGTGTAAGTTTGTATTATGCATCAACAAGCAATAAGACACACATTACTGCAACGTTTCAATTTTCTTCAGCACATTCACTTATATTTTTGTGAGTTGGTTTCCCATATATACCCCAAATGAACTAGGTTGCATAGCTAATACTGTAATATATTGCATAGGAAGTAAAAGGAAAACATAACCTAAATTCGCAATATCATTATTGATTCAAGTAATGATCCTTGAAATGTGCAAAGTTTGTATGATCACCTAATTCCAATGCTACGAACTAAACCCATAGAGACTAGCTCTTCCATAGCATGCCAGGTAGTTTCCAAAGATATGGTTGTGTCTATTTCTAGCACCCCATCCTCATCCAAAGCACTGCCAGTCGTACCAACTCCTACATGTATATAAATAAATAGACAGATGAATTCAATAATCAATATAAGAATGAAACTATTTGATGACTAAAAGAAAACAGTTCATAAGAGAATCCAAGATAAGAATGAATTTTTTTTTATCGTTTTTATATTTTAATCATCTAAAGGCACCATTTTAACTCAATAAATTTTCACAATCATTTGTTAACCAGCATACATGAAAAAGAAACTAAGGTTGGATCCGGGACTCTGGAATTGGTTGCGGGTGGGAATGCCCAGTTCCCCAATATACAGTAAAACCTCTCTAAAGTTATACAGTTGGGACCAAACCAATTTTATAACTTTAGAGGTTATTACTTAATAGAGGTGTAGGCAAAAAATATTATTTTTGACTTATTTATCCTTATGAATGCTGTATTTCTTAAATAGGATTCCTTGGGCGCCAAAGTATTTTATTTCTTGCAAATTTTTGTACTCATTGACAATTATAATCATATAGAGACGTGTTTCCTTAAGATGGGACAAAGAAAAATTATAACTTATTACAATATGGAGTTTATTCTAATACATAATTGGTCCCAAGTTGGCAGCAGAATTTTTTTTTAATTTACTTTAAGGAGGCTATTCCATTTTAGAGTACTACTTTAGTGAGGTTTTAGTGTAATAGAATGAGCACTCACTTTAATTTCTCCCCCCGCTTCAGTTCCATTCCTACTAATAGCAAAGAAAAACCCAAGCCAATACTATCTTCATCAACCCCTCTTCTCGATCTTTCTAGCTTCACTTGCCCCTCACTGTCTGATTTCCTCTTCACTCTCTCCTCACACAACCTAATCAATGTGCCCTTTCTATCTCCTAACCCAAACTACTCACATAGTCATTGATCTTTTTAATATTCAGAATTTTAGAATCATCCATGGAACCCTAGTTTGATATGGATTAGCGAGTTGGATTAGTATTGCTTTCTGTTTCCTACTGAGCTCATTAAGCCTGTAATAAGTTTGGTTAGAATAGGTTATTCAGAAAATGTTATACACCTTCTGAATTTTCTTTCCACTTATCAATCACGTCCTTGACCATCCAAGCTGTAGAGACATCAGTTGGTAGCAAGTAAACTGTTTTCCTTTTGGAGTAATCTATAGTTTTCAATCACACACTAGTATTGTCAACCACATTTCAAAAAATAGTAGAGCACAGGTCACATAATATAATACAGAGAGGTTTTGCACAAAGTAGTCAAATACCAAGAATTAATACCGGTATGCTTGGTGGCAACAGGAAAGTGAACAAGGTACAGATCCAGATAATCCAACCGAAGCTTCTTCAGACTGTCTTTACAGGCCTCTACAACATGTCCATGATCCGAATTCCAAAGCTGCATTAAGGATGAAGAAACAGAGAGAAAAATACTAGTCAGCCGGAGCGGCAAATAAAATTTTGATTGAAAATACACTTGCCTTGGTGGTGATGAAGAGATCCTCTCGCTTAACAAGCCCAGTCGAAAATGCTTCTGCAAGTGCCTCCCCAACTTCTTGTTCATTCTTGTAATCAGCTGAAAGTAGCATTAACTCGTCAACGCATGTTACAACCGCGAAGGTAATTTGTGCTACAAGCTACGAATTACCGCCATATGGGCACAAATGATTCTGAGAACGTAGATTCAAATGTTTTAGCAGGCACAAGAATGATCTGTGAACGGAATCAGATTCCAAATTTCGACTGGTATGATGCCAAAGGCCGGAGCGAGTCCGGATATCTTGTATATTACTATCTATTTCTACTGTCCTACACCACGCACACACAACACAATGCTTTAGCATACCAGAAGCAGTTGATGCAACGAAAACCAGATGACAAATTAACGAAAGGAAAGGAAAGAAATCAAACCCATATGAACAAACAACAAAGTGTAAAGTTGGGTGAGAATTAAGGTGAGAAAATGAAGGAGGGAAAGAAATGACGATGGATAGTTGGATACCAGCGCAATCGAACCCAACACTGGCATGTTGAACCCACTGTTGAGTGTTATCGCCATTTTTCCTTCCTTTCTTTCGAGTTTGGATTTGGCCTCTGCCTCTGCCTCACTCACTGTAATAGTGGAGTTTGGAGTCCGCGACGGCAGCTGCTCCGCTGTAATCTGTGTTGTGCTAGGATAACCAAACCCGCTGGAACCCACTCAAGCTAATCCACAGATAATTTATCAAATGAAAATGCAAGAACAAAATATTAAAGACACCAAGATTTTAACGAGGTTCCTCCACAGTCAGTGTAACTGGAGTACGTCCTCGGAGCAGTAGGAGCTCACCCAATAATCCACTATCAACCGAATGGGAGTTTACAAAGTGTTGGCAATCTCACAACCCAAATAACCCAATACACCCAATAACTCTCACACTCTAAAGAAACAAATAGAGAAAAAAATATAGTGATTAATTTCTTCTCTATACAAAGCTTAAAGCTATTACAACAATAACACTTTGATGGAGTGAGAACTATCCAATGAAAGGAACAACAACTCCTCTCTGAAAATGGTACTGCAGCAGTACCTTCTTTCTCTCCCTCTCTTCTCTTCGGCTCCCCAATTTTTTCTGCTCTCTATTTTCTATTCTTCTATCCGACTCTCTCTACTCATTACAACCAAAACTTATTATTCAAAACCTCAACCGTGACTTCCCATGGACCAAGACAAAAAACCTTTTCCCTATTTTCCTCCCCAAAACAAGGAAAGGTGTTGTCCACCTTTGGTTTGTTTAATCTAAAGTATATGGCCACTTGGCCACATAATCCAACAATCTCCACCTTGGCCAAGTTCCGAAAACGCCATGATAAGCCAACCAACACAATTAGCACACAACATCACTCCCAAACACTAGCAAGAGAACAACTCATGCCGAGCCAAATGCTCCAAAACTCCTACTGCTCAACGCCTTCTTTATATAGGCAAAATGTGAGCCAAGTTCAAACAGTGAACAAACTTGGCTACACCAACAACCTTAGTCAACATATCAGCGGGGTTGTCTTTAGTTGGAATCTTCTGGAGAATGATTTCCCCTTCACCAACAATTTCAC
The DNA here is from genome assembly GCF_042453785.1 of Malus domestica. Classification (NCBI taxonomy): domain Eukaryota; kingdom Viridiplantae; phylum Streptophyta; class Magnoliopsida; order Rosales; family Rosaceae; genus Malus; species Malus domestica. The sequence continues at coordinate 32,053,611 of NC_091662.1, read as the reverse complement.
GAACAAAGTGATAACGCACATCTATGTGCTTGGTCCTCGCATGATGAACCTGATACTTAGCCAAATAAATGGCACTCTGACTATCACAATGTACCTCCACCTGCTTCTGATCAACCCCCAAATCTCTAATCAGCCCATGTATCCAAATGGCCTCCTTTATAGCTTCAGCAACTGCCATATATTCAGCCTCTGTAGTAGACAAGGCAACAGACGACTGCAAAATGGACCTCCAACAAACTGGTCCTTTAGCCATAGTAAACACATAGCCTGTAGTAGACTTCCTTCCATCCAGATCACCTGCATAATCTGAATCAACATAACCAACTGCAAAATGACCAATACCAGAGTCATCTCTCTCAAAGCATAAACCAACATCTCGAGTACCATGGAGATACCTCAATATCCACTTAGCTGCTTGCCAATGCTCTTTACCTGGATTATGCATATATCGACTCACCATGCCAACTGCATGAGCAATATCCGATCTAGAGCATACCATTGCATACATCAAACTACCAACCAAATTTGCATATGGTATACTTTTCATTTGCAGCTTCTCTTTATCATTTTTAGGACATTGTAGAGAACTCAATTTAAAATGAGGAGCCAAAGGGGTACTAACCGGTTTGGTTGAATCATGAACTCCAAACTTCCGAATCAACTTCTCAAGGTATTGTTTTTGATTCAAACTGACCAAACCTTTCTCTCTATCTCTAGTGATCTCCATGCCAAGGATCTTCTTCGCTTCACCAAGATCCTTCATCTCGAACTCGTTCTTCATTTGTTTCTTCAATTTCTCAATCTCTTCAACATTCTTTGAGGCAATCAACATATCATCAACATATATCAATAAATAAATGAAAGACCCATCTTGCAACTTCTTGAAGTACACACAATGATCATATTGACTTCTAGAATAATTTTGGCCTCTCATAAATTTATCAAACCTCAAATACCATTGCCTTGGAGATTGCTTCAAGCCATAAAGCAATTTCTTCAATTTGCAAAACAAATTTTCCTTCCCTTTCACTATATACCCATCCGGTTGACACATATAGATCTCTTCATTCAAATCACCATGTAGGAAAGCCGTCTTCACATCAAGTTGCACAAGCTCAAGATCATACTGTGCAACAAGAGCTAACATAATGCGAATTGAGGAGTGTTTCACAACCGGAGAAAAGATTTCATTGTAGTCAATGCCCTCCTTTTGTGCATACCCTTTAGCAACTAATCTTGCTTTAAATCTCACATTGCTTTTCTCATCAGCATCTTCCTTCTTGGCATACACCCATTTGCAACCGATAGCTTTCTTGCCCTTAGGCAATTTAGCTAATTCCCAAGTCTTGTTCTTCAAGAGAGAATTCATCTCATCACCCATGGCATTGCACCACCTTTTCTTCTCCTCACTCTCAATAGCTTCCTCAAAATTGGATGGAATCTCATCAGTGATAATAGGAAGAGCAAAAGCAACATAATCACTATACCGAGCTGGCTTGGTAATTTGTCTCTTTCCTCTGTTCTTGGCAATAGACTCTTGTGGTGAAACTTGCTCTTCAACTTGAATAGAATCTTCAAGTTCAACTTCTTCAACATCCTCATGGTCTCCAACTTCTTCACTTGTAGTGGCTTCGACATCAGCGGAAATAGGATTTGAAGTACCAGAGGCAACTTTCTCAAGCTCCACCTGTTGGACATCTTTCACATTTTTCTCAGAGTCTTTGAACATACTTTCTTCATCAAATGTCACATCTCTGCTGATTACAAGTTTCTTCATCTCTGGACACCACAACCTGTAACCTTTGACACCACTACTAAAACCAAGAAAGATAGCCTTTTTGGCTCTAGGATCAAGTTTATTTTCAGTCACATGAAAATAAGCAGGTGAACCAAAAATACGGATATAGTCATAATCAGAAGAAGGTTTTCCAGTCCATACCTCCATTGGTGTCTTACCCTGAATAGCAGCTGAGGGTAACCGGTTGATGATGTGACATGCATAATTAACTGCCTCTGCCCAAAATGACTTGCTTAAACCCGATTGAGACAACATACATCTAACCTTCTCAAGCAAGGTTCGATTCAATCTTTCTGCAACTCCATTTTGTTGTGGAGTTCCCCGAACACTGAAATGTCTCACAATTCCTTCCTCTTTGCAAACTTTAAAGAAAGGATCAGATGTGTATTCACCACCATTATCCGATCTCAAAATCTTAATCTTTCTCCCAGTCTGGTTCTCAACCATTTTCTTCCAACCCAAGAAAATGCTTAACACCTCACTCTTGTGCTTCATAGTGTAGACCCAAGACCTTCTTGAATAATCATCAACAAAGGTCACGAACCAATGTCTACCACTCAAAGAAGGAGTCTTTGTAGGACCCCAAACATCCGAATGCATATAATCAAGAATGCCCTTCGTCTGATGTACAGCAGTACCAAATTTCACTCTAGTTTGCTTCCCCAAGACACAATGCTCGCAGAAATCAAGCTTACAAGTCGTGGCACCTTTTAGAAGACCTTTTTTCACAAGCCCTTGTAGAGCTTTCTCACCGGCATGGCCTAATCTCATATGCCACAGACTAGTAGTATCTGAATCAGATGTGCCCATATTTTCAGAGACTACAGATGCTTCACCTGTCACAGTGCTTCCCTGCAATAAATACAAATGGCCACATCTAGGAGCTTTCATCACAACAAGTGCACCATAAGTAACTTTCAATGTCTGTCCATCTGAATGAAACCTGAAACCCTTGGATTCCAAAGTACCCAAAGAAATAAGATTTTTCTTCAAATTCGGTACATACCGAACACCTGTCAACTCTTTAACCATGCCATCATGCAACTTCAAACGAACTGTACCAATCCCTTTTGTTGTGCAAGGATTGTCATCTCCCATGAACACAACACCACCATCAAACTCTTTCAAGCTTGAAAACCAATCCTTGTGAGGAGTCATATGATGAGTACAACCCGTATCCAACACCCACTTAGTAGCACAATCAAATGATGAGGAAGTGGTTAAAGCAAAATCAGAAAAATATGTTTCAACCTCAGCAACATTAGCTTCAGAACTTTCTTTGCCTTTGGTCTTCAATTTTGGACAATCTTTCTTCCAATGGCCCTTATTACGACAAAAGGCACATTCATCCCTTTCCAAAGGTTTTCTACCTTTAGAGTTTCCTCTAGGTCGAGACTGTGATTTTTTCCTGCTAGAAGATGATCTTCTCTCCGATGATCTACCTCTAACAAATAAAGCTTCAGAGGTACTATCATGATTTTTATCTCTATGCCTCATTTCATAATTCATCAAGGCATTTGACACATCTTCAAATTTCACAGTTTCTTTACCATACATAATAGTGGTAACAAAATGCTCATAAGAGTCCGGCAAGGAATTCAACAATATTAAGGCCTTATCTTCATCCTTAATATCCTCATCTAAATTTAACAAGTCGGCAATCAACTTATTAAAAGCATCAAGGTGTCTAATCATTTTTGTACCTTCTTTGTATTGGAAGCGGTAGAGCTTTTTCTTCAAGTGTAGCCGGTTCTCTGCACTCTTCGTCATATACTTGTCTTCCAATTTTTGCCACAACACACTTGCTACCGTCTCTCGCATCACAAAATACTTCTGAGTTTTTGCAAGGCACAACCGAATTGAAGAGCAAGCCCATAAATTTAATTTCTCCCATTCCGGCTTCGACATAGCTTCCGGCTTCTCTCCCAAAGCGGCAAGTAGATCTTGTTGAGCCAACACATCTTTGACCTCACATTGCCACATCCCGAAGTTGTTTGTGCCATCAAACTTTTCCACTTCGAACTTTGCATTTTGCACCGTAGTTCTTGCAAACCCGGAGGTGCTTCCAAAAGGATTCTCATCTTGCCCGTCTGACATCTTTGGCAACTAGACAGTACCCAAGAGCAACTAGTGCTCTGATACCAATTGTTGTTCTAGGATAGCACCAAACCCGTTGGAACCAACTCAAGCTAACCCACAGATAATTTATCAAATGAAAATGCAAGAACAAAATATTAAAGACACCAAGATTTTAACGAGGTTCCTCCACAGTCAGTGTAACTGGAGTACGTCCTCGGAGCAGTAGGAGCTCACCCAATAATCCACTATCAACCAAATGGGAGTTTACAAAGTGTTGGCAATCTCACAACCCAAATAACCCAATACACCCAATAACTCTCACACTCTAAAGAAACAAATAGAGAAAGAAATATAGTGATTAATTTCTTCTCTATACAAAGCTTAAAGCTATTACAACAATAACACTTTGATGGAGTGAGAACTATCCAATGAAAGGAACAACAACTCCTCTCTGAAAATGGTACTGCAGCAGTACCTTCTTTCTCTCCCTCTCTTCTCTTCGGCTCCCCAATTTTTTCTGCTCTCTATTTTCTATTCTTCTATCCGACTCTCTCTACTCATTACAACCAAAACTTATTATTCAAAACCTCAATCGTGACTTCCCATGGACCAAGACAAAAAACCTTTTCCCTATTTTCTTCCCAAAACAAGGAAAGGTGTTGTCCACCTTTGGTTTGTTTAATCTAAAGTATATGGCCACTTGGCCACATAATCCAACAATCTGATCTATTTGCCTTTGTCACTCTCCGTATTAGTGGGCATTCAAAGATGGAATTAAGATAATATCCTCTTTCTGATGAGTCCAAAGGAGAGAGATGGTTTCTCTTTGTCCATTTGCCGCTCTTTTTTTTCGTAACGCTGCAACCGAAGTATTGAGCTTGAGGCAAACGAGAGAGATTTTTTAGTGTATTCGGACCAGTTCGGTCGGTCTTGAAGGATTTTGATCCTTCTCTGGTTTAGATGAGCGAGTGTGTCGTTACGTCGTCAAGATTGACCGGCGTAAAAAAGATGTGGAAATTATTGTGTTTGTGCCTTGAATTTGATTTCTAATCAAACGATTGAATGGCTGAGTAAGGAACCTCTTTTCGACCTACGTTCTTTCTCTACCATAAAAACAAAACTTTGAACGAACAACCAAATATTGTGAAACAGTTAAGGCGAAGATCGAGAGAGAATGAAAAAAGAATTGAAACTTAATCTACTTGCGAAAAAGTAAATTAAATTAAGAACGAAGGCATAGACAATAAAAATGCTTTGAAAAATTGTCATTTAATCCTTGACCCTCAACTTGGGTCTCTCTTTGCCCTTGTACCGTCAAAATCTGTTAACAAATCTGTCAAAATTGTTTACATAAAACAAACGAAACTCATCATTGTTGAGATGTATGTCATATAAGAGCAAGTCCACTTGTTAGTGGATTACCAAGGGGGTGAAGTTGCAACAAGGTAATTACCATTTACAGTAAATAATACCTGCTTAGGGCAAGGGTAAGGGCAAGGGCAATTAACTTGCCCTTACTATTCACTCTGATTAGTACTTGTGTTTGTGCAACTTAACCCGTTTGGAAAGGGTAAGAGCTTTTTTATGCCTTGTAAATTTGTTCTTGAAAATGAAATGATTGTCTATTTCAATTATTTATTTCAAATACAAATCAAAATCCCAGCATTACAAGGTAGTACAATTCAAAACAATATTATTCTGAGTAGCCCACAACTTGGGGCATCCAATGCGTGGTGCTAGCGACATCCAACGTATGGCCTAATTTTTTTTTTTCTATCTTTTTTTTAAAATTTTTTCTGTTAAATTTTTTTTTTTTCCGTTGGATTAATCTTGGCCATTGATTTTCAAAATGATGTGAAAACGGATACACCAGAACGTATCAGGTGCCTCAACGGTGACATTTTAATTTTTTTCTGTTAGAAAATCTAACGGCTCACAGCAAGCCACACCAAGAAGCCGCTGGGGCTTTGCTGCAGCGAGGGCCACCCCTACAGCTATTGTTAGCCACGCATCTATTTTCGAGCGTGTGTTACACGCTTCTATGAGAAAAAAAATATTAAAATAGTGGCTGGTGTCAGCTTGCCCGTTTTGCAAGGTCGGTCTTATTTTTCTTAGGCTTTTGAACAGACAGTTCTTGACCCATCAATTTGCCCTTGTCAATTTGGGCTGATAGAGATGACATTTTGGGTTGGAGGACATCTTTTGAGCCCTTACCCTTACTTTCCACCAATCGGTGGACATGCTCTTAACCTCCCGTTGCTGCTTGCCAAAGCAAAACAGAAGGATTTAAATAATTTGTTAGTTTTCAATTATCTTCTTTGAAAATTAAAACTCTTAACAAAATTTTTTGTCAATACTAAAGAGTCCTATTTGTGCTAACTAAACACAATTTAAATATAGAGTGACACCTTCATCCCATTGTCTTATTATCTCATCGACTTTTTAATGAAAGTTTTAATGACAAGTTTACCCAATTACAAACTTACATAGGACATAAACAAAATATACAGAAAGTGTTTTTGTTTCGGAACTAAAGTGACATAGGCGGCCTCGCCTCTTCCTGTCTCTCTCCAGCTCACTACCACTCCTTACAACCCGACCCAAAACCAAGTGAAAGATCCATGATTTAAGTTGTTGCTCCCTTTCGGTGTTTGCAGCTCATATTGAAGATAACTTTGATTTTGCAAAGATATTATGCAATTCTTTGAATTTAAGTAATGATTCATGGTATAAAAGTAAATAGTGGAAAAGTGGAACAACTTAAAACTTTGGGTTTGTTTGTTTTGTAGTAGGACGAATACTTGTTTGGGTGCTCTTCAGATGGGCTTTCTGATTTGATCGACAAAATTGACGAAGAATACAGAGAGATAAGAGTTTAATAAACCACAATAAAACTTACTAAAGTTGGTCTTCGTAGAGCAAAATATTAACTGTATCTGGTTTTATTTGTTTGTTTCAATTAGATGCTTGAAGGCTTAATTTACAGATCTAAAAGGTTGGGAAATTGAGAAACTATCAACTTACCAATAAATTCGTCAATATTGAGTTTAACGAAGGGAACAGTGGGTCGATTCAAGGAAAAAAAATATTGGAGTTTTAAGGTTACTTTGGAGTAATCATAGGTGTGAAAATGTTCTCTTTTTATTTTTAATTGGGGGTGAAAATATAAGGTGGTTAGGAAATAAGAGAATGGAACCCTCTTAATATATTTAGGAGAAGAAATGATAATGAGCATTTCTTAAAGTGAGATCTTCCATATACACTTTAGCACAATTTTATGTCAATTTTCGTGCCAACTCTATAAAAAAGATTGTACAAAAAACATGAGGTAGTTTATGAAGAGTCTCAAGAGTTTTTATTTTTTATTTTTTATTTTTAATAAACGATATTATCTAACTAAAAGGAGGGGTTGAACTTATCCTCACAATAGGTTAACAATAATGTGGTTCAAATTCACTTTTAGCGATAATCGATAAGACCTCTTAGTTACAAGTGAAGAGGAATACCAAGGGCTGCCTAAGCCCGATTCCCCGAACCAATCCCTTTCGGGATGAGATTTCAAAATCCGAAACCGACCCAAAATTTCGGTATTCCAGAATTTTGGGATATCGGTTCGGTTCGGGAAGTAGATCAACTACAAAGCAAGGGTGTTCTCTCCCTTTCACAGAGAATAGTTTCATACATATTGCTTCATTCCTCATCCGATAAGATTAATTGACATGTATACCCAAAAATTTAAGTTAGCTTACACAATTCAACTATTATAACTCAGTTTTCAAATCTCCATTATGGTATCTTAGAGCTGACAGTCTAATAACCGAAAGCTTTAAATTTTATTTTTTTTCCCAATGGCGTCAAGTTCCAGTTCTTCCAATCCCATTGCCCTCATCTCTCTTCCCAATGCTTCCAACTTTCTAACTATAAAGTTGGATCGTACTAGCTATCCATTATGGCATGCCTAGATGTTGCCCTTGCTTCGAAGCAGGAATATGGTGTCTTTTGTCGTTGGAACCAACAAATGTCCTCTTGCCTTCTTGAAGGATGATGAAGGCAAAATCACTGATGAAGTCAACCCTGAATTCGATGCATGGGTTTAACAAGATGCCATGGTTCCTTCATGGATCAACAGTTCGGTTCATCCCATTGTCCTTGCCTCTCTCATTGGTAAGACAAGTTCTTATTCTACATGGACTTGTTTACATGAATGCTATGCTTCCCAATCTACTGGCCATCTCCTTTAATTATGAAGTGAGCTTATGAATACCCATTATGGTGACTCGGCTATTGTTGAGTTTCTTGACCGTATCCATTTTCTCGCTGATACTCTCCCCCTCTGTGGTTCTCATATCTTTAATTCTGATCTCGTTGCTGTTATTTTAAACAATGTTGGCCTTGCTTATGAGAGTACCATTGCTTCTGCTCAAGCACGAGATGAGGCCATTACTTACAGTGCCTTGGAGGCTCTCATTTTAGGTGCAGAAAGATGTAAAAAACTTGGATGCTTTCCTTTTAGGTGCAGAAAGATGTAAAAAACTTCACACTATGTTAAAAAACAGGCCCATTGTCCTTGCTGCTGGACGGGGCCTCTTAGGCCCTTATCGTGGTCGTGGTGCTCCTAGGGGTGGATGTGGTCACTTTAACGGTGGTGTGGTCAGTTTGTTCCTTACCCTCTGGGTCAAGGCTAGCCTGCTTATCCACCCATACCTGCTCATGATGGTGTTCTCTCATCCATCTCCAACTTAAAATGGTGGTCGCATCTAGTGCCAAATCTGTCATCGTCATCGTTATTTTGCCATTGATTGTTTCAATATGCTGAACATGGCCAATGAAGGTCGTGTCTCGGCTTCTCGTCTCCAAGCCTATGCTGCTGTCGCACCTACTTCAGCATCTACCTCTTCCACTGGTCTTCAAAACTGGCTCTTTGATTCTAGCGAAAATGCATACATCACCAATGACTTGAATCATGTTTCGAATCCACGCCCATACACTGGTACATATAATGTCAATGGAGTGGTTGACGAATCAGGTTCGCAAATTTCTCATGTTGGTATGTCCTTTATTCACACACCAAATCACTCTGTTACTCTCCCAAATACCCTTCATTGCCCTACTGCCTTAACTGATGTTATCTCCATAAATCAATTCACCAAGGACAATAATTGTTCACTAACCTTATATTCCCAGTTCCTACCATGTCCAAGACCTTTAAACGGGGATGATGCTTTTACAAGCCCGGAGTAGAAATGGCTTTTATCCGTTTTCAAGTTCTTCTATGGTCAACAATGAAGTCTCTGCATTTGTTGGTGTTAGAGCGTCAGATGCTATTTGGCATTCTAGGCTAGGTCACCCTGCATTTTCTGTTTTACGTAGTTTAATTTCCAACAATAAATTACCATTACATGGTACTGCAACCTACGACTTTTGTTCATCATGCCCTTTGGGCAAAAGCCATAAGTTGCCTTTTCATTTGTCCTCGTCAACGTCGTCTTTTCCTTTAGAATTAATACATTTGAATGTATGGGTTTCTCCTTCATATTCAATTAATGGTTACAAGTACTATGTTGTTTTGGTGGATGATTTTTCCCGGTATGCATGGCTTTATCCCTTAAAATTAAAATCTGAAGTTTTTCACACCTTTGTTCATCATGCCCTTTGAGCAAAACGGTCTCGTGGAACGAAAGCATTGTCATCTCGTTGAAATTGGTTTAACCCTACTTGCTCATGCTTCTCTTCCACCAATTTTCTAGGATGATGCTTTTCATGCTGCCAACTATTTGATTAATAGTCTTCCCACCAAGATTTTGAATGACATATCTCCCTTTAAAAAACTGTCTTCCAAATCACCACAAAATGATTTTCTCAAAGTATTTGTTTGTGCTTGTTCACTATTTACGTCCATACACTGATACTAAACTTCAATTTCATTCAAAACAATTCATTTTCTTAGGTTATTCATTAACTTATCAAGGATACAAATCTTATGATCCTTCCACATGGAAGTCTTTCATGTCTCGTCGTGTTGTTTTTAATGAAAAGCGTTTTCCATATAAAGAACTTGTTACTCCACCATTGTTATCCACCAGCACCCCAGACACAGTCCTTGATATTGAATCTTTTCAATGTCGTCAACCTCAACCTATCCCAAACACTTCTAATCCTATTCCACTACAACCTTTACCACATTTCTCCGCCACCATTTCAACTCCACTGCACCCTCCACCCTTTCCTACTCCTACCCTACCTCTCTTTACTCCAGGCACCTATTCCCTACCAACCACTACATCTAATCCCATGAATATTGAAACAACCAATGTCCCTTCTCACTATCCTTCGTCCACTCATCGCATGATTACGCGTGGTCAACAGAGTATTCAAAAACCTAATCCTAAGTATGCTTGTATCAGTGATGTTACTAATTCTTTGGTTGAGCCAGCTTGTTTCTCACATGAAAATAAGTCTCCAGTGGCGCTAAACAATGTCAGAGGAATTCAACGTTTTACAGCGCACTAGCACTTGGACTTTAGTTCCCTATCAGCCTTCCATGAATGTGTTGCCAAATAAATAGGTGTATTGCATAAAATAGAAGTCTGATGGTTCAGTTGAGCGTTTTAAAGCGAGACTTGTAGCCAATGGTTTTCATCAACAAGAAAGAATAGATTTTGGGGAGACTTTCAGTCCTGTAGTCACTCATGCTACCATTCATCTAATTCTTTCTATTTCTCTTCATTTCTAGTGGCCTATAAGACAACTTGATGTTCAAAATGCCTTCCTTCATGGGACCTTGAATGAGGAAGTTTACATGCGGCAGCCTGCAGGGTTCATCGATCCTCAGTTCTCTTCATATATGTGTCGTCTTCGAAGATCTTTATATGGTCTGAAACAAGCACCCCGTGCTTGGTTCCAATGTTTTTCCCAGAAACTTGAAGACTTGGGATTCATATATTCCCAAGTTGACTTGTCCCTTTTCACATATTTTGATGGCTCAACAATCATTTATCTATTAATCTATATTGATGATATCTTAATCACCGGGAACAATGGTGCTCAGTTGTCTCAGTTTATCAAACAGCTTGGACATCAATTTGCAATGAAAGATCTAGGGCCCTTACATTATTTCTTGGGCATAGAGGTTTCACGGACACCTTTTGCTATGTATCTCACTCAATCCAAATATATTTTGGAGCTTATAAAGAAAACCAACATGATTGATGCCAAAACAATCTCCACGTCAATTTCCAGTGGTCGACATTTGAGTTTATATGAAGGTGAGGCTCTCTCGGATGGAACTTTTTTTTGTAGTACCGTGAGTGCCCTCCAATACCTTTTATTTACATGCCCTGATATTGTGTACACTGTCAACTAAGTGTGCCAGTTCATGCACTCTCCAACTACTGCATATTGGGCTGCAGTGAAACACATCTTAAGGTAGTTAAAAGGCATCCATGATCACTGCCTTTGCTGACGTCGACTACACCGGCGATCCCGATGATCCTCAATCTATTGAAGGTCACTGCATATTTCTTGGGGACAGTGTAATTTCCTGGAGTTTGAAAAAGCAACATGGTGGTCAAGGTCCAGCACAGAGGCTGAGTATCGTCAGCTTGCCTACACCTTTGCACATCTATCATGGTTTCGCAATATTTTTCGTGACTTACATCTACCATTACCTCCACCTTGTCTCTAGTGTGACAATATCAGTACCATTGCTGCTACTTCTAACCCAGTTTACTAAGCCTGCATGTGTCACGTTGAAGTATATTATCGTTATATTAGGGAGAAGATAATTCTCAACAAATCGACGTTGGTTATGTTGCTACAACATATCAAGTTGCAGACTTTTTAACAAAGGGTTTATCCTCTATGCGCTTCAATTATCTTATCTCCAAGCTTCCAGTTCGTCAACGCCCTGTCAGCTTGCGGGGCCGTGATAAACTTATTCTAGATAATTCTACAAACTTTAAAGATCAGTCCACGTCAGCACCACCAATATAAATGAAATCTTCCCACTGCAGTCTGCAACATAAGAGTTTGGTCTCATCTTAAACTTCCGCATTGCTATTGTAACAACACAGTCCATCATCTACACAATTCTTTCAAATAACACAGTCCATCATCTGCACAATTCTTTCAAATACTTATATATCTAATTCAAATATTTGTATTTTATCTTTCAATTGTAACAACCTCATCATTTGTAATTCTATATAAAGGAATGAATGAACACTCACTCATTATCGAGTTGAGCTTACACAATTCAACTACTATAATTCAGTTTTCAAATCTCCTTTAATAAGTACATACATATGAGTCATCTGATTTCTTTCGATGATATTCGTATCATAGAAATTGTATCCCTAGAAAAACAAATGCAAACTTGTACATGATTTTGATTCTGGTTAATGTATTGATTATTAATTCAATATTAGACGTGTGGAGCTTTGTTTGCCATTGAAAAGTAAAAAAGTCTTGGGTTACTTAGACTCCCCTATATATAACTATAGGTTTTGGTGATATATCAACCTGCTTATCAGAGTAAGATTAACTATTTATAATTTTGTGGTCAGCCATCAATTGTTGTTGTGTATGTATTGCCATCCATGAAGAATATGGAAGGTATTGGATTCTAAGAGACACTTTAGTAGCAGACAAATTGTCTCATGCTCTGCTATGCTATAAAGATGAGATCAACGCGCCTATGTATCTCTCTATCTTGATGGAAACAAGTAGCACGAGAAATGAAAATTTTTATAAACCTCATGGCTCACAACAATAAATTAGTATTACAATGCAAGACATATCTAACTCTCAGTTAACACGCAGCGAGGTATATGGATGTCTTGAAATCTATAAAACGTATGCTCGTTTTATTAGGGTTTTCCAAATTTTGACTTTGTATTGTGTACACTAGCTAGTTTCTCCCCCTAACGATTGTGTGCATATCAATATATATATATATATATATATATATATATATATTCAGTGGCGAAGCCAAGATTTCTTGGGGGAAGGGACGAACTTAAAAAGAGTGCAAGGTTAAAGAAAAATGACAACAACTAAATGTTTTTATATAGTAATGTCTTTGATGTGAAAATTAGGTTGACACACAAATTAAACCCTATTGATGACAATTGTAGTATTTAAGAAAGTAGGGATCGTTCTAGACCGGGGATTAACTAGGGATGCTAATCAACACAACTAAGACTCAAAAATACTAAACTAGACTCTATAGACTCAAAACTAACTCAAAACACTCAAAAAAGCAAGAAACAATAAAAAAGACTCAATTCTAGACCTAACAAGTGATTTGGACGAAAATAGAACTTAAAAGACTCAAAAGACCAAAAGAAAACAAGTTTTTGACTCTAAAAACAAGACTCAATGAATGTGGATTTTGTTTTGACGAAATTGAAAGTTAAAAACAAAAACTTTGAAAACAAACTTAATAAAAACGATTTTGGATGAAAAAGAATGGTAAAAGGCTAGTTAGAGGGATCCTTCTCCACACATGATATATGCATACGAATCGATTTCCAATTATTCTTTCGACAAACCATGAATGACAATGCCCCAAATTAATTGTATTGAACTAATTAATTCTCAGATTTCCCTAGATTCATTGAATTGAATGGATAACGCATCACAACCAAGTTATTCTTTATCAAGTTCCCTAACTATGGAATACGCATGATAGAAACACTTAACAAAGATCATTAAGTTCAATGGAAACCATAAGCATTGACGAGGCATTCATAATTATGAAAAGCATGTTACTCTTGCCTAGGATTTACTTAACACAATCGTGACTAACGACTTTTACTACTCATGAATATAAGTTCATAACGATTAGGTGAAATTCCCTTATACTCTAGCATCAAATTCAAGCATGCAACCTAAGTATGCATCCTTAATTAACACACAAGAACAAGTTCTTAATAAAATAGATAAGTAAACCACATCCACAATTCATGAAACAATAATAGGATGAAATCAATTCATATAAAACATATAATCATGGCTTCGAATTCACCTCTAACTATAAAGAAATTAGTTCCTCATGTTCGCAAATAAACAAAGATAACTTGAATTAAACATTGAAACAAAAGATGGAAAACACCTAGAAACGCTCCAACACTCCCAAGGCTTGGGCATAGGCACGGCACCAAGTAGCTTTTCCTTTCTCCTTCCTTGCAATCTGCGGCACAATGAGGGATGAATGTGTTTGAGGGATGTATGAATGTAGAAAAATATGGTAGAGAGTGGTGAATGATTTGTGCGGCAAGGGTTGGTATTTATAGGCTGGAATACATGTCAAAATCCCTAAGGATTTGGATAGGTTTCTGAAATTAAAATGGGATAAGGATTGTGAAACCAAAACCCAAGTGGAATGGGTTAAATCAATAAAAAACCAAAGGGGATTAGGGTAGAAAGGTGCGGCACTAATTCCTTCAAGGAGAGGGATATATTTGGCCTAAATCAAGAGGGAAAATGATTGAGATTTCAGGTTCTAGAGCTTCTAGAAGAAGGGAAGGCGCCAGATTTTTAGGTGTTTCTAGAAAAGATGTTTTAACACCAATTTAGGGGTTCTAGAAGGATAAGGGTTCTAGAATCTGAAATATATAGTTTAAATACATAATTATCCCTTAGAAATAGCTGGAATCAAGGCACAAATTGATTTGGATAAGATAGGATAAGATAAGGTTAGGTTAGGCAAGGATAAGATAAGATAAGGTTGGATAAGGTTTTGGATAATATCCCTTCTTTTGAGCTGATTTCTTATCTTCCTTGACTTGGATTTATTTCTTCACTCTTTTCAACTCATTCCTAGCCTCTTGAACTTCAAATTTGTCCATCCATCTTGCTCCATTCATAAGCTATCCATTTGGTGCCCAAAACTGCCTCAAAATGCTCCAAATTGCATTTTCTTGCCAACTTTGTCATATGGACCTACAAACACACGAAAATAGCTTAAAACACTATAATAAACACAAACAAACTATGAAAATGCAAGAAAACAGGCTAACTACGTCGCATAAATATGCTCCTATCAGTCTTCCATAATTAATCAATATAAACAAATTACAATTGTTGCTGGCAAGGTTTCATTTCATGAAAACGTCGCATAATAGGCTTATTATCAATAAAAGCAAATACATATCTCTCAATGTAAAAAACCATGCTATCACTCAACCATTGATCTCCCATTTTGTTATGCAGTGGTGTTTTCACAATCTTCATAGCAGAAAAAACTCTCTCTACCGAAGCGGTTGCAATTGGTAACACCAAAGCCAATGTAAAAAGCTTATACATTAACATATAGCCTTCACACCTTTCGGTTTTTTGCAAGATCACTAATTCCTCCCAATGATGAAAACTTACTATGCATCTTCATATCATGAATGTAATTGTCAAGTTGAATTGGAAGATTCATGAGGTCTATACGCTCAAAATCTTGAAGATAAAGTTGGGTTAAACGAACAATTTTGCTTTGTCAAAAGATGCAAAATTATTTACTAGACTCAAACATGCCATATAAGGAAGCAACTCGGTGTTTACCTCATTGAAGCGCTCATTCAATTCCTTTAGTTGCATATCAAGGACTTAAAAATAGAGGTCCACACAATAGTAATGGAAGTTTGTGATTTTTGAAGCTTTTCGTCTTGATTTTCCAGGTATGAAATGCAAATCCTTCATGTTAGGAACAATAATATCATGCTCCTTACAATACTTTTCTACATCATGAAACAAGTCCCCAAAGTCATCATCTCTCAAGGATTGTAGTCTTTGCTTGCATACTTTCACTCACACCATCGCATTCACAATATCTTGATCTTTCTTTTACAATGCTTATGATAACTCATTTGTAATTTCTAATATAAGTCTCATCAAGAAAAGGTGAAACGCAAAATCAAAAGTTTGTATGTCTTTGAATAACCTAGTTGCTTCACCAAGATTATCTTGGTTGCGGTCACTTTTAATCCATTCAACCACCTCCACCACGACTTCAAACATAACAATAATACTAACTATAGTACCATAATGAGAGTTCCACAGTGTATCACATGGACGCATGAGACTACTTTTTTGATTTAACCCCTTCCCAGTTTCAAGATTACCAAGATTGATGAGTCTATTTTATATTATATATTTTACCCTAATCTTAGTATATTTTGGTTAATATATTGGAAGAATTTTGATACTTTGAATTGTATTTTCAATATAGGACTTTCGACTTCCTCTGGAGCAAAACAGGATCAAATGGACGAATTTTGGAGTAATTCCAATTGGAGGACGTTCATGAGTCACTTAGCTTGATCGTATCAAAATTTGGGATTTTTCCACCAAGCGGTTATTTTCTGGCGATGAAATAAAGAAGCAGTGCGCAGTGCTGGAAAATGACGTTTTTGGGCTTAAATTGCGTTTTTGGAGCCCAAGATGACCTCGGATGGGTTCGTAGCCTTCTGGAAAAGTGTTCAGAATATTCCAAACATTAAATCTAGCTATATTGGGCCAGTTTTGGAGCAGCTTATGGGCCAAAACGTGGTTGTTCAGATTTTAGACGAATTTTATCATTTAATTTAGGGTTATGTTTCCTAGGGTTTTAGGGGGTGGCTTGGAAAAATATATTGCTTAGCCGTCTACAGTTTTGGACTACGCTTTATTTTATGCAATTTTGGAGACAGAGAATTGTTAGGGTTTTGAAGACTTTTTACTTGAAGGTGCTTTCAATTCTTTTCTTGAATATATTTTCTATGATTTCAATTATGAATATGCGGAACTAATTTCTTTTGCTAGGGCGAAGCCTTGAGCCTTAGCATGAATATGTGATTTTTATTTAATTTCTTATGATTGATTGCATGTGTACTTTGAATTGTTAATCACCGGGATAAAAACTATCTAATTGTCGTAATGCCTGATCACCATTAGGATCTTTAGAAAAGTAATTTGATGCAATTTTGGTCGGAAGGTTCCCTGAAATTGACGCTGGCTTCTTGTGATTAATAATTGTAATTTCTCTTAGGATGAATATCACGTCTTAAGGATTGCATGGTTTTTCAAAGGATTTTCATAAAGTATAATGAGTCTTTCATGTTTAGATTTGATCCGAACGTCCGGACGGGTTGCATGTTAGATATACGTTCTATGTTGGAGGTTCCAAGTAGAATATGAATTAGGAAAATCTAACATTCAAAGTGGCATGTGTAGATTATAAGTAATTGGTAAAAATTCATAGGATTGCTAGGTGATGGTGGAACCCTAGTGCTTTCTTAATTTTATTCTCCCAAAACTGTTTTCTTTTCTCTCTAGCTCTAATATTGCAGATTGTTTATTTTAATTCATTAATTTCGTTTTTATTTTAATTAGGTTATAAAATCAATCACTTCAATTTCTACTTTACAATAATTAAATGGAATCTGATTAGTTCGAATTATTTAATAATTCATGTGGAGACGACCTTGCGAGATCCGTTTATACTACAATAACCTTGTGATTCTTGCAAGTAAAATAGGAGATTTAAGCCCTTTCACATGAGTAGTAAAAATCCTATCAAAGATCAAGAGCTTTCTAAATTTGTTCTTGTTGTTTCTCTCTAAATGCATCACGATGCTTACATGATGATCCAATAAGATTCACCAAACTACTAGCATCGATGAAGAAATCGGCAACATCCTCATTTTCCTTTGCCACGAATACAATAGCTAGTTGGAGTTGGTGTGCAAAACAATGAATATAAAATGCTTAAGGGTATTTGTTCAAAATCTTTGTTTTAAGACCATTTAACTCACCTCTCATATTACTAGCTCCATCATAGCATTGTCCTTGTAACTTGGACATACTTAAATTTGTTATAGCAAACAATCTCTCAATGGCCTCTTCAAGTGAGCTACTAGTTTGTAGAGGAGACATGTTGAACACCCAAAAACTTTTCAATTGATTCTCCTTTTTTGTTCACATAACGCAATACCACCGCTATTTGCTTTTTAGTTGAAGAATCACATGCTCCAACAATCAAAAGAGGAATTATACTTAAGATTCTTGGCACAAGTGCTTGCATCTACAAATTCGATGGCACAAGTGCGGACAGATCTTTTTGAATATCGGAAGAATTATACTTAAAATTCTTGGGAGCATTCTCAAACACAACCTTCCTAACTTGTTCATTATGCTTGGAAAGAAATTGCATAAGTTCCAAATAATTACCCCTATTGCTTGATTTCAACGATTCATCGTGACCATGAAAAAGGCAAACCTTGTCCCAACAACCATCTTGTGCACTCAAGTGAGGCACTCAATAAAGTATGATACTTAATGCGAGCTTCATCGATTTGCTTAATCACAAATGTTTCAATGGGTTGTTTTTGTGTCTTCAAATCTCTAGCTTGTTGTACAACTTTATTATGAAGATTTCCAACACCTCCCTTATGGACTCGAAGATTTTCGAGTCCTTTCTTCCAATTTGTAAACTCCTTCTCAGTGAAGACATCACTTCTAGTGCTACCCATTTGATCGAAATCACATTTGAAAAGATAGTAATAACAGCAAAATGCAGCATCTTTTGATATACTATACTTTAACCACTTAAACTTATCAAACCAACTGATGATAAAACATCATTTATCGCTAACTTTTCTTGGCATGATGTGGTCTCTAGGTTGACAATGATCATTTTAGAGATAGTGTCCACGAATTGCTTCACGATAATTAGGTGGATAATCAAGCATTCAACGTCTATGTGCAGGGTCTGCAGGAAGATTAGCCAATATTTCATCCAACTCAGTGGCCTCACTTTGTTGTGGCCTACTCGAAATATTCGAAGGAGGACTTCTTGGAATATTTGAAGGAGGAGGAGGCCTACTTGGAATATTTGAAGGAGAAGGACTACCCAAAATGTTTGAAGGAAGATTTAAGCATTGTTTCTTATAGTATCATTCCATCATGTAACTGTAAAATGGAAAGAAAAAATAAATCTTAGACTCTTAATCCTAGAGTAGACTATACTACAGTATGCATAATAACTAATCCAACCACAATTCAATTAATCAATACCAATAAACATACAAATTATTCAATAAATAAAAATTCAATTCAACTAATCATATGAATACAACTAATCATTTCAACTAATAATCAAGAATTCAATTATTTTTTCACCCTAAAAAATAATTTCATAATTTCATATCAGTAATCATAGAATCATATCAATAATCAATAACCAATAACCATATTAGTGCATTACCATATGATTCTATACCAATTAAACGAAATTTGTATTAAATAATTAATTAGGGTTAGGGGTTATAAATTTAGGAAATAAAAAATTTACCTTTGATTGAAGGCTGGAAGCTGGCGGCTCAGACTTCAGTGGCTGAAGAGTGGCTGGTGATGGCTGCAAAAAGCCAACGGGAATCAACTTCCTAAATTTTCCGTTCCATTGGGCATTGGTTGCTGGGATTTTGGGGAAAAACTGCTCTCTCTCTATCTCTGATTGGCGAATGGGAGAGGTTGAAACAATAAAGGGGGACATGGGGCTGAATGGACTGAGGGAAGGGGGGACACGATGACACGTGGTCCCCCTATATATATATATATTTTTTTTTCTTTCAAACATCCAAAATGGCACCGTTTTATTTTAAAATTTTTAATTTTTTTTAACCAGGATCAAAATGACATCGTTTTGGCGTGGATGTTTTTTTTTTTTAAAAAAAAAACCCCAAGCTACTGCTGCTGCACATAGCAGAAACAGAACACTGGAAACAGATGGGCTGCACTAGTCGGTTTTCCAGCGAGGGGAGGGGGCAAAACCTAGCTCTCCAATGGTGTTTTCCGGCGAGAGAAGTGGCAGCCATCACTCCTCGCCCTCACGTGGCTTCACCATTGTATATATTTGTTTATTATTTCATCCTTATTTATAGAATATTGTTGTACTCTTATTTTCTTTTTAATTATTTACATAACTTTAGTTACACGCAATATTATTATTCTTGGACTCTTAGTTATATTAAGGTGAGGTGAGAGTCTCAACCTAAAACACAATGAACTAAAGAGAAAGAGTTATATAGCTTGACAATCTACCACTTGATAGTTTACATTTTAATAGACCGTTATTTTATGAGAGTCTTGAATTCTAATTTAGTCATAAACGGCTTTTGCTTTGTGTGTGTAGAAACATTGATACATATATACATGGTTCTAAAAAACGTTAGACGCTAGTTGGGTGGCGGGCTGAAGCCTAAAGCCTAGGCAGACTACGCGAATTTGTATTTTTTTAATAAATTTATTTTATAATATATAAATAAGTGCATGTTTAAGTAAAATATCATACATGTAAAAAAAAATATATAAAACATACAAAAATAAATATTATTAATATATATAAGTATTGTATAAAGCTTAAGAGTTTGTTTTAAGATCATAATTTTCAAATTATTATTGGGCCATATTTTCTTTGAAAAAATTGAAGATGGGCCTGCTAAAAATCTTTAAGAAATTACCACTAAAATTTTAATTTAAAACACTTTATTAACCCAGTAAAGTTGGGAAATTTGGTAAACTAGCCATTTTTTGTACCACGAAATGGAATTTAGCCTGCCCATTGCAATTCTTATAAATTTAACCAAAAATCCATGTGAAAGTTCTAAAATACCCTCGCATACATAAATCTTTTACAAATAGGTTTTGGCATTTGTCTCCTCCGATTCAGTTGCCTTTTCCTACGCCGCCGAACAGCTTCCACGAGTCTCTGAATGAGGACTCGGACCCGGCAGTCCCACTCCGGAATCTCTTGATGGTCCGACTAATGGATGCACTGCAGTGTTTTCTCACCGAATCAATCCACTCAACGCTCTAATCAGCAAGGACCAGATGGGCATGGTAATGGTACTGGGTCGAAATAGTTGCAAATATTAGTTAAAGAGCCTGACTTTGCAAGGTTAGAGACTATAAATTTACTTAAAACTAACCAACCCGGCACGCCAATACGCACAATCCAAACTTATAAGAAAATAAAGCAAGCAAACAAGAAACTCAATACATTACTTATACAAAATTAAGCACAAATATCAAACTTTCAAAGAAAAATAAGCTGTGGGTATTGAATATTACAACAGATTACCCATCTGGGGGCTGTTTCGATATCGAAATCAAATCACTAACAACTCATTTGAAATCCAAAAGTATAGAACTCAAATTCTCAGTGAAACAAACATGAGTTTATCACTAGCAATTTGATTTTTATATTTACTAAATTATCAAATCAGACGGCAAGTGAAGTGTTAGCAGAACAGAAAATTTTGAGGAAGAAGAAAACCTCTCCTGACTACATCGGGTGAAGAAATGACTTTCTCATCAGCATGTCGGTGAAACCGGAACAAGGCGCACGAGAAGTTCCGACCGTTGAAATCGGTGATTTGCGTGAAGAATCATTTCAATAAGAGCCACTGCCCAAAAATGTACTCGTGCAGCTGGGACAACAGAAGGAGCTTCTCAGTGGTGGCGGATTTGAAGAGCCATTTGAAGCACTGCGGAGAGGCTAGGTGGTGAGAGTAAGTTTGTGACAGCTATGGAGTAGGATGACGAGGAGAGGAAGAGGAGGAGGAGGGCATGGCATGATTGTGAAGGACTTTAGTCATTAAGGGTATATTAGTACTTTTATGTTAATATTTGGTTATAATTATAATAAATTTAAAACAATGGCTATAATTCTACATGTGTTCCAAATTTTGGTTAGTTTTCTTAATTTCCCAGTAAAGTTAGCCGCACCCACCCATTTTTCTTTTCATTTTCATCTGTCGTTTCTCTCTTCTATCTCCCTTTCTGCACAGACCAACGATCTCTCTCCCTTCTCCTCCATCCCTCTGTAGCAGATTGTTCTCTTTCCCTCCCTTCATATATCTCGTAGATCGTTCTCTCTCTCTCTCTCTCTCTCTCTCTCTCTCTCTCTTTCTCTCTCTCCCTCCCTCTTATTCACTCAGATTTCATCGGGAAATCTGAGGTCGTGACTTGGTGTGACCAAGCGAAAGGCGATCGAAGAACGGCGGCTAGGAGAGAAGGCTAGAAAAATAGGACCGCTTTGACATTGCCTAGGCCACCTGGAGTGCCCAGGTGGGCGCCTAACACCTCATCGCTTTTGTCTACCAATTGGCACCTAATTGAAGCGGCACATCGCCGACTACTGCCTAGGCGCTGCCTATGCCCATTTTTAGAACAATGTTTGTGTGTGTGTGTGTGTTTGTGTATATTCTTGCATTCATCCTCTAGGGATTAGCTCAATCTCCCACTTGCAAATAAAGTATTTTCATGTAGAAATTTCATAATCGGAACTATCCAATATCTAGTCATCCAACTGAATCAGTTCATCATGCTACTTGGTATATACACCGTTGAGTTATTTATACATTTAGACGACTAAATATACCTAACAAACTTAACGTAAACAACCACGACAATGGCACCGCATTTGTAGAAGGGATGGGCTATCCAACACTCCTTTTACTTCTCACACATTCTTTTTAATTTTTGACCTTTGGACCAAATAAATTGAAGAAGATCAAAAGACAAAAATTAGCAAGCGATGTGTAGGAGGTAAAATGGGTGTATGAATAGCACCACCCTTGTAGAAAGAAATATGAGTTGAAAAGAGACGACTACCTTTTCTTGTTAATTAAAGAAAAAGAAAAAAAGAAGCTATTTGCTAGTCGAGGACTGCTAGCAAATCCTCATAATTAAAAATTAATCATGCAAAAAATTTAACTATATTGAAAATTTCTTAGTTATTAAATAGTTATCCAATAAGTAGATGTACCATGTTTTTTACATAAAACACTAAAATTTTGACAGTGTTAATTGAAAGATTGCATAACTTCTGATTTGGTTATTTTTTACAAAATTAATTTTTAAAGTGTAATCTAGAAAGTAGAGAATCTGATCATCAAACAACATTAAAAATGCAAAGAAGAGCAAAAACAAGAAGATTGCTAGCATCCTATTTTGAGACCCATTTGCTGCACCATGTAATGATCTCATCTCGTCTCACACCACTCCAATGGTCCACCACTTTCGAGGTTTTTTTTTTTTTTTTTTGGGCTAACGGTCCACCACTTTCCAGGAATTTCTCCAAAACATGGCCGTAGTGGTCGACTTCAAATCAGGGGTCGGTGGGTTATGACAAATTTTTTGAGTCTCAGCCGAATGAGTCGGGTGGTCAATTTCGGGACCAAAGACTTTCTCCTCTCCTGGGCACTGGAATATAATTGGATATCGCTGCGACTTTTGATGAAAGACAAAATCACAAAAACCCGAATCTTGGTTTTTGGAAACCCAAATTAAAATGCAAAATCCCATGTTCTAGATTTTTAGCTTTGATATCATATGGAGGTGATGACAAGCATGCATATATCTATATTATTAAAATTTGAATTTTCTAACACCTGGTTTGCTAATAGCTGTAAAACATCATGGTAGCACTTGGTTAGTGTGATTTCGATCTACCTAAACTGCTTTAGAAAAGAGTCAGCTAGTGACCAATTCTCCCATTTAATTTTAGAGCATCTTAAACCATTTTTTTTCTTTTCTTCAATAAAGAACAATATATAGGATACCGATACATCTTTTGACATCCACATGCAAAATGCAGTTCAAATTTCCAGAGGTAAAAACTCATACGGATAGTCAGTCTTATGCCTCTATGGTCTATATGCATGTCATCATTTATAGTTTTGTAGGGATATGGCTTTGAGACTATTGGCTGGCATTATGCATATATTCTTAGTTGGGAATTATATGAGGTCTGTCACGATTGTTCGTATGTCTTTCTATTTTGTAGAACTGCATGCAAATTTTTTTTGTCTTCGGGTAGTGCTTGACGAGCCAAATATAGATCTAGTTATGAAAAAGAATATTGATGTAAGAGAAATTTTATTTGAACCCGTATAATTTTTTTTCACACTCAACTACTTATTTTCTACATCCATATTATTTTAAATTAAAGAATTAATATCTCTTTAAACCCAAATTTACTATCTAAGTTACATTCACAAACCCAGTTCATAATAAAATCCCAAACTGGATAATTTGGTAAAGTTTCTACTTCTTTATGGGAATAAAAGCTTTATGGAGTTCGACTTCTAAGGACAAGTTGAATAATTTGGTGAATTTTCTACTTGTTTATGAATCTTCCATGTTATTGGGGTTCACATAACTTGAAACAATACATACTGCGAATCGGACGTGTAATCCTTTTGACTAGCATCTTTTACTACACTAGGAGAAACGATAGGGACATCAAAAGTGACGAGTATCAGTTAACACCTTGGATTAGTATTTCATTGACTCCTCGTAGCTCTTCTTGCTATGCACCCCAAATTGAGAGCAACTGGGCAGTTTTACAAAATTAAAACATAACATTTTTTTTTAACTGGAAGACTACATATGCATATTCCTAAAAAAATATTAAACAATATCAATACAAGGCTGAAGAATTCTCTAGTTCAGTGGTCTCATCTCTGTTAGGAATATTAAGATCCTACGGCTCCAAGAGATTATAGAGTTAGTTAAGTTGGTTATAGTGTAGCTTAGAGTGCAAGCTACCAAAGCAACTATATACATCTTGTAACAAACAATTGTAACTAACAAGAAAGATAATACAATTCCAAAGATTACTTCTCTTTCTAAACTCTGTCAATCTTCGACTTCTCCATGCTTCTCTCTTCCTGCATAATATTCTTCATCAACATTCTTCAATGGTTTACATGGTATCATCACTGAAACAAGCATAAAAAGCTTGACGTTGTTTTGATCTTGGCTTATTTGCTTCTGTACATCTATAATCTTTCTCTGCCATCTTTTCTGGTGATTTGGGTTCTTCGTCTTCACCTCTTCTTCTGATCCTCCGTTGTCAAAAGCATACACACCAAGTGTTTACGAGTTGTTCTCTATCAAGATTTCTTGGGAATTCATCATAATCTACAACAATGGTGACAGCTGATTAGTTACAGATTCTACAATCTCCAATTGCTTCCTTGATTTCATCGGTTTCAAGTTCCGTAAACGTGAAACTGAATGAGACGAATTATTTGGCCTGGCATTTCCAGATGCAGTTACTTCTTGAAGGCTATAGTATCATTGGTTTTGTTGATAGTTAGATACCTTGTCCTGCCCAGTTTGATCAAGATTCTTCTGATAATTCTACACTTCTGTGTAGTGATTCTTCTATACGGGTTCAATCTAATGACTACAGGGTCTGGAAAATGCATGATAAAGCACTAATGCAGTTGATTACTGCAACTTTGTCTCCTGGTACAATTTCTTGTGCGATTGGCAGTACTAGCTCCAAAGAATTGTGGACCCTACTTAAAGAACAATTTTCTACCATTACAAGAACAAGTATCTATCAACTCAAATATGAGCTTCAAACTATAAAGAAGGGTAATAATTCTATCACTGTATATTTGTAGAAAATTAAAAAGCAAGAGATTTATTGTCTGCTGCTAGTGTATTTTTTGATGATGATGATGTGATTCTTACACTAAATGGTCCGCCTCCTGAATTCAATACCATAAGATCTGTGATTAGGGGTCATGGGACTGTGATATCATTGAAGGATCTTAGATCTCAATTACTTGTTGAAGAAACATAGCTCGAAAATGTCTCTACATCACCTGTGGTGTCTGTACTAATGGCACAAAGCAATGGCTTGACCTCTAAAAATCAATCTTTTTTCAACTCTGATGGCAAGCATGTGAGTTCCAATTCAAATGCATATAAATCCTTTAATCACAATAGTAAAGGCAACAATTAGTTTTGTTCCAACTTCAATCCAAAATTTGGTAATAGCAAGAACTTTCATTCTAATCATGCCCTTGGAATTCTTGGGACATCACCACAAAGAATATAGAATTATGGCTTTCAGGCTCAAATTTGCCAAATTTGTGGGAAAAATAATCATTTGACATCCACTTGTAGATTCAGAAACACAACTTCCTCACTGGGTTGTCAAATATGTGGCAAGCATAACCATCTTGCTGATGCTTGCAGATATCGAAATACAAGTGTTCCCTAAGGGTGCCCCATCTATGGAAATCCATATCACAGTGCAGAAACATGTCTTCAAAAGAATGCTACTTCTCAAATGATTGTTATGCATGTTGCAACACCTAATGGTACTTACTATCCATTCTCAGTGCCATTTGCACCTTCACAGCTATATGTTTGGATTACTGATTTAGGTGTCAATAATCACATGACATCAAAGTTAAGTAATCTCTCATTGGCAACTCCATATCCATCAAATGAGACAATCCGACAGCTAATGGTGAAGGTTTAGCTATCTCTCACATTGGTTCCACTCTTATCAAAACTCCAATGTAGCCTATTAGTCTTAATTATATTCTTTATGTGCCAAAACTGTCTCAAAACTTATTATATGTGCATAAGATCTGTTTGGATAATAATTGTTGGTTGATTTTCAATGCATTTTCATTTTGGATTCAGGACAAAGCCGCATAGAGGACACTGTTAAAGGGATGTAACAATGGATTGTACCCTATAATCTCACCAAATTCTCATGCAGATATCAATCAAAGAAGAATTGCAGCTTTTCTTGGAAAACAAATTACAGTAAGTCTTTGGCATAATAGGCTAGGTCATCCCTCTAATCCAATAGTTTCTCAAGTTTTAACATCTTCACATGTCCCTTGTGTTGCTGATAAAACACCTTCACTACGTCATACATGTTTAGAGGGTAAACTTAGTAAGCTGCCCTTTTCTTCTTCAGTAGTCAAGTCTGTAAAACCTTTTGATATTGTACATAGTGATGTGTGGGGTCCTGCTCCTTGTGTGTCTCTAGAAGGATTCAAATACTGTATAACCTTCATTGATCATTGTACCAAAGATTATTGGATTTTCCCAATCTGCAATAAAAATGAAGTTTCAAGTATATTTGTTTCATTTTACAATTTCATTCTAAACCAGTTTAAGTATCCATTAAAACTCTCCAAAGTGACGGTGGTGGTGAATATATATAAGTAAAGCATTTCAAAAATTTCTCTCTGATAAAGGCATAAAGCATCAACTGGCATGCCCTCATAGACTATAACAAAATGGGATATCTAAGAGAAAACATAGACATGTTAGTGAAACATCCATCACTTTGTTACAATCTGCTTCTTTACCATCTTCGTTTTGGTTTTTTGCTTGCCAAACCTCAGTGTACCTAATCAATAGAATGCCATTTTCTTCATTGGAAAAAAAAGTCTCCATTTGAATTGTTGCATAATTTCATACATGAGATACAACATTTGAAAGTATTTGGTTGTTCTTGTTATCCCTGGTTAAGACTATAGAACAGTACCAAATTAGATCCCAGAACAACAAAATGTGTTGTTTTGGGGTATGCATCCAACTATAAAGGTTATCTCTGCTATGCTGTATCTAGAAACAAAATGTATATCTCTAGACATGTAATATTTGATGAGACAGAGCTTCCTTACCATTCTTTGGTGTCTAAACCTGACTCTATCTCTTCTTCACCACCTTCATCACGCATATAAACACCAACTCCAGTTCTAGATCACATAATGTTCTTGTGTTACCAAATTCACACAATCACTCCACCATGAGTTTATCACCAGGTCCCACACCATTAGTTTTAGATCCTACATCTAGTGTCATGCCAAATACTGTCATTAATCAATCTTCAGAAGACTCCACTACAGTTCTAACTGCAGTACAGAAGATTCAACTGTTAGTCAATCCATTGATTCATCAACAACACAGCCCTTGTCTTCTACATTCCTTGTGGTACCTGAATTCCAACCTGAACAACTGCAAGTGTTCTATTTATTACTCCAGTTTTTACATCCTATGCAAACAAGGTGAAATAGTGGCATTATTAAAAAAATTGCTTTACTTGCTGTTGTTCATGAATATGAAGGAGTTGATTTGTCTCAAGTTGAACCTGCAACATACAAATCTGCATTAAAATCCCCAGTATGGCATGCTGCTATGAAAAAAATGAGATTTTAGCTTTACACAGTCAAGGTACATGGTCCTTGGTTCCATTGCCAAAACACAAGAACTTAGTTAGGTGCAAATAAGAAAAAAAAGAAAGAATGCTAATGGTTCCATTGGGAGATATAAGGTACGGCTAGTGGTTAAAGGATTTAATCAAGAAAAGGGCATTGATTATGGAGAGACCTTTAGTCCAGTTGTTAAACGTACAATAGTGAGACTAGTTCTAGCATTATCATCACATTTTGGCTGGACATTGAGACAATTGGATGTGAAAAATGCATTCTTTCATGGCATATTGCAAGAAGAAGTTTATATGGCACAACCACTTGGGTTTGTTGATTATAAACATGAAGACTATGTTTACATATTTCATAAGTCACTATATGGATTGAAATAGGCACCAAGGCTTAGAGTGAGAGGTTCACCAAGTTTTTACCAAGTTGAAGTCCACTTATACAGATTCATCATTGTTTGTGAAAATTGTTGACAATTTAGTGGTGATCTTGCTTTTATATGTTGATGGCATTATTATAACAGGGAGTGCTACATAAGCCATTACTGAGGTTATTCAATCTCTCACTAAGGAGTTTGATATCAAAGATTTGGGGCCACTACACTATTTTCTGGGGATTCAAATTATGCAGAAGAATGATGACTTATCTCCCCCAGGATAAATATGTTACAGATTTGTTAACTAAGTTTGAAATGTTGTTGTCCAAACCTTGTGCTGCTCCATGTTTGCCCTACAAAAAACTACTCAACAATGATGGAAAGGCTTACAATAATCTTTCACTTTACAAAAGCTTGGTTGGTGCCTTACAATACTTGACATTCACTAGACTTGACATTACATTTGCAGTGAATCAGGTCTGTCAATTTATGCAAAGCTCTATGGAATCACATTTTATGGCTGTAAAATGGATTCTCATGTACTTAAAGGCTACTCAAAGCTGTGGTATTCATTATGTCAAAGGCTCACTTGATGTTACCGCATATAGTGATGCAGACTAGGCTAGAGACCTTAATGATAGAAGGTCAACTATTAGACTTGTGGTGTTCTTGGGTTCTAATCCCATTTCATGGATGTCAAAGAAACAAAACACTAAACACTGTGTCTAGATCATCAACTGAAGTTGAATATTGGGCTTTATCAAATACAACTGTTGAACTCGATTGGATTAAACAACTATTGAATTTCATGCGTGTTCCAGTTGTAGAAAAACCACTCCTCTTTTGTGACAACTTATCTGCTATAGCACAGACTTGTAATCCATTTCAACATCAAAGCACAAAGCACATTGAGGTTGATGTACATTTTGTACGAGAAAGGGTAGCAAAACAACAATTGCAAGTGCACTTCGTGTCTTCGAATGAGTAGTTTGCTGATATTCTTACCAAAGGACTCTCTGCACCACTTTTTCAAACTCACTGTGCCAATCTCGGGCTCAATTTCTCTACCCCTGAGCTTGAGGAAGGATGTTAGGAATATTAAGATCCTACGGCTATGAAATGGACATGTATCGAGAGCTTATAGAGTTAGTTAAGTTGGTTATAATGTAGCTTAGAGTACAGGCTACCAAAACAACTATATATATCTTGTAACAAACAATAGTAACTAACAAGAAAGATAATACAATTCCAAAGATTACTTCTCTCTCTGAACTCTCTCAATCTTCGACTTCTCCCTCTTTCTCTCTTCCTTGCATAATCTTCTTCATCAACATTCTTCAATGGTTTACAATCTCATTGCCTCGACTTATCATGCTAACGGCATAATTAGTTCAATCCCAAAGGGTTTTACGGTCTGTGTGTTCTGCCCATGAAACAACATATATTGCAAAGTACAACACTTTAAAAGAACCAAATAAGTAAAAACTCAGCATTATACACTACAATTATGTTCTCTTACTCAAAAAATGCAGAAAGTTGAAAGAAAAAAAATAAAACTTTAAGCCCAACCTATTTAGCTATCAATTAGGGTTGTGAATGAGATCCATAGCTTTGCAACTAAAAAGAACAAAGAATGGCAAGAGAAGCTCCCTATTGTTGTTCTCAAAGCTAAAGAAATTGTTTACTCCAAAGGCAATTGGGTGCCGAACTATCCGATTAGAGAACAAGCTCTAAAATTATTGGGTGGGGTTTATTAACAAATTTTAGTGTTATTGTTAATTTCGTCTTGTACTTGATGGTAATTATGCAATACGATAAAAGTGACTACTCATATTTAAAGCTTAAGCTAAGTACAGAAAAAGTTATATAGATTCAAATAAAATTTCTCTTATTTAATTGTTATGCAGATACTAATAAATATATAAATAAAAAGAGGTTTAGCATCTGAAGAATTGACTCGCAATACGAAAAACAATATTGATCAAAATTTTGCACATAAAACGCACGTTTTTGCATGAGCTATGTGATATGTTTGGAGTTTTAAAATACTCTCTTTATTTGCTAACGAGCCAGATTTCATGTCCGTTTCTATACACACACATACACACACACACACGAACGAACAGGGTTTTGGTACCTGTTTATTAAAAAGTGAGAGTGTGTGTATATATATATATGACCAATTAGGGTTGAGAGTATGCCATTGTCAAATGACAGATCCTTATATAATGGCTGGTTCGGTGTACATGATTGGATTATAATACATATATAATTACCCATTTTCAAGGTATATTGAAATGAGAGAAGTGAAAGATGTGAAAGATTTTTTTATTTGGAGGAGATTAGAAGAGGACCATGAAGTAAATTCATCCTTCTAATTCTACTGTTTTAAGAAGAATTGGAATAAATAAGTATTTTATTCAAGAGAAATTCATCTTTTATCCTTTATGTGGTCATAATTTTCTTATTTCACTATTTAACCTAATTTTTTTTTTTGGCAAAGGATAGAATATATTAAAGACAAATCATAAGGTTTACATCTTTAGCAAGAGCATTAAACAAAAAAGCTGGGCCAACACAATCCCAAATAGTCTCGACCTTCCTTGAACACATACTTAGCCACCAAGTGAGCAGCATGATTGCTCTCTCTAGGCACAAACGCGAACGTCACCGCCGTCAACTTTCGCACTAGAATCTCGATATCGCCAAGAACACAATCCAAGCTAAAGTCGGCAGACACTTCCTTCCTGAGCATTTGAATAATCAGCTTAGCATCAGATTCAACAGAAACATGATTGAATCCGTGGTTAATACAAGCCGCCAAAGCAGTGCGGATCGCAATAGCTTCGGCTGCAGCTGCGCTGTGACAAAGCTCAGTACTCGAGCGACCCGTAGCTTGGAGCACCTCCGCAAATCAAGCCCCACCCAACCCACACCAGCACAATGGGTTTTCTTGCACCAGGCCGCATCCGTGTTGATCTTGATGGTCCCGTACTTTGGTCTTTGCCAGTGAAGGGCTGGACGGGTAGCAGCTTTAGAAGAACATGCTTCCTTGGCCCAATCGTCAACTTCCACACTAGCTGAAGCAGCCCTAAATTCATTGATGTTCTTCCTCCATAAATCCACAACTTCTAAAGGCTGGCGATGCAGCCCACTAAAGACAACTTCGTTTCTGTTTTTCCAAAGTCTCCATAAACCAAAAGTAAATTCTTGATATATCTCATCTGCGTTTTCCCTACCCTGGACACACTCATGGAACTTTCCCCAACTTTCAAGAAAATCAGTTCCTTCCAATTCGTGGGAATTCAGGTGAAGAGGAGAGCAAAACTAGAATAGATGACTAAAATTACATCGAAAAAATAGGTGGTTCTCTGTTTCATCCAACGCATTGCACACACCACACACATTATCTACCCTCATGTGTCGTCACTATTTAACCTACTTTTAATTTACTAAATTTCTATTGCAATGTGTACCAAACGAGCTCAAACGGTTCGATGCACATCAATTTGAAACCAAGTGACTGATTTTATATTGAAAATATTATCATTATCAGCTGATGTGGGATGCCTGCCTTTTTTCAATGACATCAATTTGAAACCAAGTGACTGATTTTATATTAAAAATATTATCATTATCAGCTGATGTGGGATGCCTGTATTTTTCCAATGACATCAATTTGAAACCAAGTGACTGATTTTATATTAAAAATATTATCATTATCATCTGATGTGGGATGCCTGTCTTTTTCCAATGACACTGCAGGCTCTAGATGCTGCTAATTTACGTCAACGTACTCCATTCAGCTGTTTTCTATTTAATGCTACTAAGTTTCTTTCGTACCGGAACAACTAAAGGATTTGCAAGGCCAATTGTTGGATAGGCCACGGCCTAGTTACGCAAGATTATATCCAGGAAGAGTCTTTACTTTTTCATTCTGATTGAGCATATCACGATCATCCACCGTTTATGATTAAGTTTCAATCATATTACATAAAACAAAATTGGCAAGTCTTTGGCTTCGTCCAAGTTTCGAGAGTTGGTTGGGATACATTAAGATTTGATTAGGTCAAGGGTTTCCCTCCCTGGCTACATTGTAACAGAAAAACAAAAGGAAATTGACAAACTACCATGCATGACATAAAGTAACTAGCTAGCATAGGAATATAATTTTGATTTCTGCTTAGGGAAAGGAATAACAGGCAATACAAATTGGATCACTGGTGTTCTTAGTCAAATTCAGATGGACTCAATGAAGGATGTCGGTGCACTTTATATGAATTCTCCTTTGGATCTGCTCTCATTATTCAACACGTATTTGACAATTAGCAGCTACATATAGATTATAAATTGTGTAATTTCAATCATTATCTGCTGAATATATAAAGTCCGGCCAGATCCGGCAATACTCCTTAATTCTAAAAACGTCAA
This sequence comes from Malus domestica, assembly GCF_042453785.1. NCBI lineage: Eukaryota > Viridiplantae > Streptophyta > Magnoliopsida > Rosales > Rosaceae > Malus > Malus domestica. Next base: position 32,020,907 of record NC_091662.1, on the reverse strand, counting down.
ATATGTTGGAAAGAAATCATGACTTAAATTAGAATCTCTAGTTTCAAGAGGTTAGATTAGACGAGATTTCCTTGCAATTGATTTGTAATGAGTTTGCTGTTATTTCATTTCCATAGTTGTATTGTTGACTAATAGAAAAATTATGTATAAAAGATTGTATAATTCAGTATCAATGAAATCATTCTTGCATAACATATTCAAAATTGTTGTAGGCATGATTTAACTGAATTGTATAAAGGACATAGAAGGAGAGGGGCTGGTGGCAACATGGAGAGAAGAGAGATATGTAATTATGAGATGTGTGTTGTATCACCCCCTTGTGTCTTTATTTATAGTAGTAGAGAAGGTTAAATCCTTACCCTAATAAGATTACAACTCTAATAGGATAATATCTAACCCCATAAAATATTTCAAGATATCCCTAGATATGTTATGATTTACACAATTACATTCTTAATCTAATAATACTGCAACAAAAACTTCAATTTAATCCTTAAAAAATATGAGTTTTAGACTTTAACATTATGTAAGATTAAAATCCAATTTTCGTCCTTGATGCATTTAATCACCTAATTTATTAACTATACTTTGATGTTTTATATCTCTTTTTCTTCCTATTTTTAATGTATTAATTACATTTAAATTTTCATTTCATTTTATTCATCATTATATGACACACCCCGATCCTAGAATCAAGGCGTGATGCCAGCACGCCTTGATTCTAGGATCGGGGTGTGTCATAATATATTTTGATGTCTACAATTAGGTAAACTAATTTTGTTATATAATATATTCTAATGCAATTTCTATGTTCTTCATTTAGGTATATTAACTAATTTGTTATATTTAGGTATATCCATTGATACAAATATATATGTACATTAATTCAATATAATATATTTTGGTACACACATTTCGGTATTGACATTTAAATACATTAATTTAATATACTACATACCGGTACGTACATTTTGGCATCTACATTTCGGTCTTGACATATAGGTACCTAATTCAATATAATACATCTCGGTACATATATTTAGGTTTGTTATAATATATTTTGGTACAAACATTTCAGTACAAAGAAGTCAATTTTATATATTTTGATACAGTCATTTCTATACATATATGTATTTACATATTTTTGTCACCAATTTCTTCTAATAATTTCTTATTTATGTTCATTTATAATTGAAATAATTAATATGTGTATATTAATAATTAAATTTTAATGTGGACATATTAAATCAAAATGCATATTAAATAACAAAAATAGATTATAAATTTTAATAAAATACACTTCAAATGATTAAATTGAATATGTAATCTAGCACTAGTTTTTTTTTTTTGTTTAATTTTAATCTTTGCAAGGCCCAAGGTCAAACTATCTAATTTTAGATGGTATCAAGGCTAAAGAACCCCTAGCTTTGCTCTACCTCACTTTTGCCAAATTTCCTCGAGCCTATACAATGCAATTTTTCTCTTTCATATCTTGCCTCGCTTCTACCAGATTTCCTCGAGCCTATATTGTCGATCCAAATTTTCGCGGTCTTCAGTCTTGACGAAAATGCATCTACAAAACAATCAACACCTTTGATCAAAGACCTAAGCCTTATGCGTCCACGAGATAGGGGGGTTAGGCCAATGGATCTCCGATGCCTAAGTCAGTTTCTCTAAGAGAGTAAAGTATTTAGGGCTTTTTGGGTAGCAAAAGCTTCTGAAAATTAGTAGAATATGAGATATTTATAGGGATAGGGCCGGCCATGGTGTTAGGGTTTTGCCCTACACGTGACGGCATCCTATTGGCCAATGTATTTGGAGAAATATTCTCAATATATTAAATAGGAAATAATATCTTGAGATAATGAAGTAATTATCCCTAATTGATTTAAATTGGGATTACTTACTTAATTGGAGGCAATCTTCAATTGGGAATGTATTAAAGCCTTATCTTTAATGCTTTGACTTTTTCTTCCTAGGGAAAGGTGAGTTCTGGGCAGTCGTGTTCAGCTGCTGGAACCTTCAAGGGTGTGAGCTGCGCATTTATGCATCTGAGAAGCCTGCCCATTTATTGACGGCAATCTTGTCTTTCTTGAGCAAAAGTCCACATATCGCCTCTAGAATTTTTGAGATTATTTTAGGCTCCACAAATGCCCCCACACCTACTAGGCTGCACGTAGAAAAATGGCAGTAGGTGTAGAAATCTCAAGCTGCTTGGGTTTGTAAAGTTGTTTCCCAATTTGAACTTGATCTTCTTTCTTGATTTGGAGATAGACTTCTTCTAGGAAAAAGAAACTAATTGCCCCTAATACCTATTTAATTATGCCTTAAGTAAGGGATTAAATAAATTTGGAGAACAATCTTCATTCCAACAAGAAAAAGAAGCTAGAGGAATTTTTTATCCCTCCCCTAGCTTTCTTTTTCTCTTGCCCTTACAAAGAGTCATCTCTCGTTGTTGTTGTTCTTCTCCCGTGCCACACCAAGGTTAGAAAATTTTGAATTTTCTTCTTCTTGAATTTTTTTGGTAGTCTATGGACTTGAAAAATTGGCTCGGCAAGGGCCAAGGTCATGTGAAACATGTGGCAGGGGTGCCACTGTGCTGCTAGTGGTGTGGCAAGGGAGTCTGTTGGCATGAGCCAAGGGCTTGGCTCGGCTCAGGTTGAGAAGAGTGCGCTGGGGCGCAGGGAGGCCGACTTAGGCCAGACCTTTAAGACTGCTAGGCATAAGCCTGTGCAGGTGAGAGGTGAGGGATAGAGAGAGACCGGCATGGGCCGATTCTCTTGCTAGCTTGTTGGGCCATGTGGCCTCGGGCTTTTTGTGGTCATGTGGCCTTTGGGTTGTACCGTAGAGAGCTGGGCTTAGTTTGTTGGCTCCAAACATAGAAATGGAGCGAGTATCTCAACTCATTTCTTGGCACCGAAAATATTACTTTTGTTACTTTGGTTTTATCTTTATGGTCAACCTATGAATTTTACTATCAATCAACTAGGACTGCAAGCTTATTACTCAAGAAGATCGGAGAAAATTCTATGATGATCACATTGATGTACTCATATTAATTAAAATTGATGTACTTTCACGAGAAAGATGGAGAACTATGTCTAGGCTATGGGGCTTGGCCTGCTGCTGGACTTTTGCAGGTTGGGCTCGTGCTAAATGAGGGTGTGAAGGCCGTGAGGCCTGCGAATAAGCGTTGGGCTCGCATTCCTTATATATATAGATATATTTTTTCGCGAGATGCCTTCTAAATATTTTTCTTCGGACTTTTTCCATGGACTTTGAGATGTCTTCTCCAGATCGCAAAAGTGACGAGTGTCCTCCATCCTTGTACTGTCAAGGTGGTTCTTCTGGAAAAGTAGGCTATTGCAAGGTTATGTATGTCAAGATCAATTCCGAAAGCTGTTTCAGGATTTTCTTGAGGCGTACAAACATGCAATTCTATTTGGGGTTTACGTCAAGCGGGTGAAAGATGATAGGGCAAGGGCGTCACTGCTAGGAAAAATGACCATCAACTTCCATTCATATTACTTCGTGTTGGGATTAACTTTTCCCATGCATCGTCTTTTCTAGAAGATCATCTACTCCGTGAAATGCGCTCCCAAAATACAGTTTGTGCGATGGTGGGATTCTCAAACTTGAGTAGGTTCTTCGATCTTGGCTTGACCACTAATGAGTTCTGGTACTTCTTCAAAATTGGCTACAAAGAAAGTGTGGGGCAGCTAAGTTTTCGCCATAGACTGCTTGATGCTTCTTGCAAAGGTGATCATGAGTAGGCGAGAGACACCTTGGAGATTAGTGGAAAGTAGGAGTCTGACTATTCTCCTAAGCAGTGTGCCCCGACTGTCTTTATCAGTAGTAAGTGAACTGCTTCATTCTTGGCCTACTTGAATGTTTTTTTAGCTGCTCTATGACTTTAGTTTACTAATCGTCCTTCTTGTTTTGTGTAGATTTGGAATTTTGCTCAACTCCAAGAACTTCAGTGGATATGAAGAAAATGCACATCGTCTGGACATTCCTGCTAAGTACGGTGAGTAGTGCTGGCTGCTTGATGCGAAATATATAAGCACACAAATTAAACCCTCTTTTTGACAATTGTAGTAAAGTATGTAAGTAGGGATCGTTCTAAACCGGGGATTAGGAGGGCTTGCTAAAACCTCTAAACTAACTCAAAAACATAAAAACAAAGTTAAAAACGTTTGAATAGACTTAAAGAACTCAAAACAGGTTCACAAGACTCAAAATAACTTAAAGACACTCAAAACTGCCTAAAAACACAAACTAGGCAGTTTCTGACTCTAGCACAACTTTGGACGAAATTTGGGTTTTGACTTGACTCAAAACACTCTAAAACACAAACAAACAAATTTTAAACACTTTGAAACAAGAAAGTAAAAGGGGGATTTTAGTTTTGATGAATTTGAAACAAACAAACAAGTTATAAAACTAGGAAGATTGTAAAACAAATTTAAGAAATAAGATGATGGATGGATTAGTTAGAGGTCCGTTCTTCACACATGACACACTTGTATATGAATTGATTTCCAATTGCTTTTCAATAAACTATGATGCTCAACACCCCAGATTAATTAGGTACGCTTAAATTAATCCTCAGATTTTCCTAATTTCATTGAATTGGATGATTGCATACAACAACCCAAAGCATTCCCCACAAGTTCCCTACATGAATTGCATAATAGAGATACAAGCAAGAATCATTAAGTTCTATAAAAATCATAAGCATTGACGAAACACTTGTAACTATGAATTGCATGAAACTTATGCCAAGAATTCAATTAACGCGATTGTGATAAACAACCTTCACTACTTATGAATATAAATTTGTAACGATTAGGTGAAACTCATTTATATTCTAGCATCTAATTCATGCATGAAAACTAAGTATGCATCCTTAATAAACATACAAGAATTAGTTATGAATAAAATAGATAATTGAATTGCAATCACAACTTATCAAATCACAATTGGAAGAAATCAATTTAAATCTCAAGCATGTTCATGGCTTCAAACTTCCCCCTAACTAAATAGGGGTTTAGCCACTCATACTTACAAAGCAAAGATAAACAAATTTAAACATTGAAAACAAAAGAAAGAAAACACCTAAAAACGCTCCAACAATCCAATTTGAATGGCAAGCACGTCCAAGATCCTTCTTCTTCTCTTTGTAGCGGCACAAGGTGTGGTTTGATGGATGAGTGGTAAATTATGGTGGTGGATGGATATAGGTGGGTTATGGTGAAGGGTGGATGGGTGGATTGTGTTCTCTTTGGTTTTCTTCCCCCTTGTTATGGTGAAGGGTGGATGTATTTATAGGCTAGGGAGAGGACCACTCCATTTCCTTTGCATGTGAGCTTGTGTGGGTGTGTGTTGGCATGTTTCCTCTTTACATTTACACACACATGCTTCATCATTTCAACCACAAAACACACACATTTTCTGCCATGTTTTTCCCTTTACATTTACACACACATGACCTCCATCATTTCAACCACAAATCAACCCATTTTATGCCCATGTGTGTGTGTTTCCTTTGCCCATGTGTGTGTGTTTTTTCTTTGCATTTGTACACACATGTTCTTCATTATTTCAGCCAACAATCCACCCATTTTCTGCCCATGTCAAACTATCCATGCCTTGCCTTTCTCTTTGTGTATGTGCTGTCCACGTTTCTGAACCTTTCAGTGTTACAATGCCCATAACTTCTTCTAGAAAAATGATATTAACAATCCGTAAATTGCTCCAGAAAGTAGACATCCGTAGCTTTCCACGAATATAAGGCTCATTTTCTAATTCATTCTGAGCTGTTTGTAACATGCTTTCAAAGTCAGCTAATCTGCACAGGCAGTTTTGACGAATTTGTTACTTAATAATTCACTTGTGCTACTTTTCTTTTCTTTGCTTGATAAATCACACAAAATACAAAAACATAGTAAATAGCTCAAAAATGTAAGGAACTAACTAAGAAAATACGAGTGAATTCGAAGTAAAAATATATATAAATATGATCCGATCACTGCTCAACCCTCTTTGTTGAAAGAAAGGCGGGCTGCCTCCAAAGGAAGAGATAAAGTAGATAAAGGAAGAGGCGCTTGCTCGTTCGATCGCTGATATAGAGTCTGCTGTCAATAAGGGTGAAAGATGAGATCTTCTTCACTTATGAGCCTTTGGTCGAGAAGAAGTCGATGACTTATTATGCTGCTCGTGGGGCTTGTCTGTTGTGGAAAAACTTGCCATCGATCTAACTTCTCCTAAGGGGACGAAAAAGTTTGTTGAGCCTTATCCTATAAAACCTGCTGCTCCAAAGGTGTCCACGTCCATTACTGAGAGACTTGCCCAGCGGAAAGGTTTGGTGGTACCCCCGATGTTTGAGTTTGTATCGAAGCTTCCATTGGAAACTAAGTCAAGTTCGACTTCTTAAAGGCTCGTCACTATGAAGAGTGGGAAAGTGGATTCTGCTGCTAAGGTGGTATCTGGACCTACTTCTTATTCTGTCATGACTGACTCATCTACCAAGAAGAGGAAATTTACTAGCACAGGTAGTTGTGAGAGATCCACTGAGTATAAAGTTGGTGAGTTTCTTGAGGTTTGTGAGTTGTTGAAGGCTAACCTGCTTGAGAACGTTGATACATAAGCCAAGTTTGTTGACAGCATCTTCTCAGGCTTTTTTGTGAAATGTCTTGCCTACTCGATGAGGTTCTCCCTGATTGCCACAACACGTAAGACTTTGATCTTAGCAGCTGAGTCTATGTGCATTGATCACGATCTTGTCAAGTGAGCTAAGAAGGTCAAAGTGGCATTTGTGGCTCAACTTCGCTCAGCTGCTAAAAAGATCAAGAAACTTGAATCTGAACTCACGGTTTTGAAGGGGTCTGATCACTCAAAAGAAGTAACTCATTTGAAGGATCAGCTTAGTGCGACTCAGGTGATGTTGAAAGCTATAAAGAAGGAAGTCAGTCGTTTTTCTCTGATGGTCAAGGACCTTAAGTATGTCAATTTGAAGCTACAACCTGCTTGTTTTGCCAAGGACGAAGAGCTTGTCTTCGTGCATGTTGCACACACCATCTCTGTGAGGGTAGAGAGTGTCTTCTGCTTGTCACAGTGATGGTCAATTTGTTTATGCATCCAGCCAGGCTTATAGGCAGTAATAGCATAACAACTGATAGTCATCGGCATGCAAGGTTTTGTTCGTTGAGCTACTTGAGTCTTCAAACATTATTCGTCATGAATAAGGTGCAAGGAACGGTGAAAGGTCACACATAGTACTTTATCAGGTTGTAGCATTCCATTGCTTTTCGATTTCTTAATCGTTTATGGTGGTGAGGGTGTAGCTACCCCTTCCGCCTACTTGGCTGATTTTGTATGGACATTGCCAGATGAAGCTATCTTTTTGGAGCATTCTCATCGGGCGGTGATAAAGGTTTTTCTGAGAACTAAGTTTCCTGGCTAGAATTGCCAGATTTTTACCCTCTTATTGTAACTGGAGATGAGTTACTACTAATAGGCCACAATACGAGTGACAACCTTCTCGCGCTCTTCCTTTACTAAGTCTAAGTTTGTGGCCATCTCCTTCTTGTTCTGCTCTAAATTTGGCAACACAGTGTTGATGCTTGGCACCGTGACGTTAGAAGGAATGACTGCTTCAGAGCCATACGCCAGAGAGAATGAAGTTTCACCGATTACTCGTCTCTTGGTGATGTGATATGCCTATAGAACACCAGGGAACTCATCTGGCCACTTGCCCTTCTTGTCTGAGATGGACTTTTTGAGGCAGCCAATGATGGTCTTGTTGGACGCCTCAGCCTACATGTTCCCTTGCAGATACCGGGGCATGGACATATGCTGTTTGATGCCATATTTTTTGAAGAACTTTACTGTCTTTGCCCATGAATTGCAGGCCATTGTCTGTGACGATGGAATATGAGATCCTGAAGTGGCAGATGAGGTTTTTCCATATAAGCGTTAAACGTCCGTCTAGGTGGTTGTACTCATGGGTTCGAGTTCGACCCATTTTGTGAAGTAGTCAGCTGCTACAATAGTTATGCATGTACCTTGAATAGCAGGTAGCATTGGCCTTATAAGGTCAGTCACCCACTACATGAACGGCCAAAGGCTCGTCTGGGGGTAAAGTTCGATGGCAGATAATGCAGGGACGAGCTTAAATCGCTGGCAGCTATCACACTTTTGTACATACTCCTCGGTGTCTTGATGTATGGTTAGCTAGTAGTAGCAGGTGTTAAAAGCATAGCGGCCTCGAGAGTGGTTTCCACAGACGTCTTCCTGGATTAAGCTAAGAATTTTCATGTCGCCAGGCGATAGTAGAGTTGTGGTCCTAAAAAGGATCTTCGAACGAGCATGTCGTTCCATATGTAATAGTGTGTTGCCTTTGTCTGGAGCTTTCGAGACTTTAATCTGTCTACGGGGAGTGTTTCGATGGCTATGTAGTCGATAATGGGATCCTACTAACTTGGAGTTGTTGATATGCGCCACCTCGACTACTGGTTCCTCATCTATACTTGGCTTTTCTAAATACTCGACTGGAACGTAGCATCTAAGCTGATGGTCTAAGGTGAAGCCTAGGCCTGCTAGTGCGTCGGCATGTGCATTTTCTGTGTGTGGAACTTGAGTGAGTGTGTACGCTTGGAATGTCGCAAGCTGCTATTGTACCTTCTTGAGGTATCAGACCCTTCTTGTTTGCTTTACTATGTACTCTCCTAAGGTTTGGTTGATGATCAGCTGGGAATTAGAATAAATCGTGAGCTTCTTCAGCATTAGGTCTATGGGCAATCAAAGACCTGCTAGTAGGGTTTTATACTCTACTTCTCTGTTTGACACCTTAAAGCTTAGAGTGACTGCCTGTTCGAGCATCAAAGTATGAGGATAATGAGGAATAGACATGCTCCTAATCATTAGTAGTTGGGTGATACGTCGACGTGCAAGCATCGAAAAGCTCTTGCAGGTGGGGTTGGTACGGCTACGGTATGCTCAGCTGCCTCTAGGGCGTTTCTGGGCTGACTTGTTACGCTCATCGAAACATTTGCCAGTTTTCGTGCCCTTAACATCGTGCATCTGGATTGTGTGGAATATCGCATTATGACGATAACGAGGTATGTCTGAAGGTAAGGCTTGAGCTTCCGGGTTGCAACAACTAGCATAAAAATCAAAGTTTTGATTTTCAAGTGTCTGGTTTTCACATCGAGGAGAGCTTTTGAACTGTGGAACATAAGTGGTCGGGCCCCAATCTCTTATTGTATAAGGATAGAGCTTATTACTTCTTTAGATATTACCATATAGATGCATAGGTCCTCCACTGCTTCCGGCTTAGATAGTAAGGGATGTGATATCAAGTACTTCTTCAAGTCTTGTAATGTTTTCTCACACTTCGTCTCCCATTTGTCTTGCTACACATCTTAATCACCTTGAAAAATGCTTGCATCGGTTGGTAGGCCGCGAGAGGAATCGGTTGAATGCAGTTGCTCGTCAGGTCAGACCTTAGATCTCCTTCAAAGTGGTGGGGGAACTTCATATCCAGGATCGCTCATATCTTCTTTAGATGTATGTTTTGCATGGTTTGATCGCTGCTTAGGGTCAAGGAGATGTGCTCGGCATTTTCTTCGGGTTTTCGTCCTGATTCATCTGCCAGGGCATTGTCGACCTTGATGCCATCTTTTTTACTTGCTTGCTATAATTGTTATTTGGCAGAGGTAAAGTTGTCTTTCTACACTTTAGCTGCTACTGTTGGGGTGAAAGACTTCTTCTTAGACTCCTTAAGAACTTGTACAGTGCATCTCTAAGACATGGCTTGGTCGCCTTTGATTTCTCCGACTGCTCCTCTAAGGATGCAAAATCAAATTTTTTGATACTTGATCGAAGTCACAACTCTAATCTTCACTAGCTTGGGTTGACCCAATATCCCATTATAGAGAGATGGGTCGCTAATGATCATGAAGGTTTGTGATGAAACAATCGATGGGCTGGTTACGTTAAGTGTGATGGTGCCAATGACAATTGAGGTGAGTCAATTAAATCCGGTCAAGACCTCTGCTTTGCGTTTGATCGTGCTTTCCAGGATCATCTTATGGATGATTGATAATTAAGGATATTAACTGAGCTGCCATTGTGCACCATAATTCTATTAACGATGGCATGTGCCAATTGAATAGAAATCACCAAGGTGTTGTCATGGGTAAAGTCTACTCCTCCAGTGCCCCGTTCGGTAAAGCCAACGATTGGTCTATGTACAGCATCTATGGCTTGAACCTGAAAGACTGGTCTCACCTGCTGGATCTTCCTTTTCTTGAAATTATTGGTGACCTCCAGATGCTCGGACTTGGTAGAGATTTTGTTGATTCGGATCATCTTGGTTGGGGGTTTGGCATCAACATCTACTTCTCGCCTTGGCCGAGCAGCTGGTTTGTCGATATACTGGTCGCACTTTCTTTCTTTCATGAGCTACTCAAGGTACTTCTTCCATGTGGTACCTTCATTGGTTGTTGCCCAAGACCTCTGTGGAATGCGCAATACTTTGTCTGGTCCATCTTGGAGGTGCCCCCTTTCATAGAAAATGACGGCTTGAACCACGACTTATCCTTGAGGTCACAAAGGATTTGGTTGATCGGGACTGAGAACTTGGTACATCTTGGGCACCATGCCTCCCTTTATCGGGGATCAATCCATGCATCTGCTCCCTGGCTTGTTTTTTTCGTTGAGCAATTTATCACTCGCCTTCTCCTGCGTCGACTCTGCATCTTTGCATGACCACTTAGGCGGTTTCTGGGAGCTCTTTTACTCATGAGTGTTTTTCAACCAAAGCATAAGAGTTTGTCAAGCCCATGATTAATTCTACAAAAAGTGGATAAGCTGCTGGGAGCCCCTTTCGAAATACTGAGCATGTAATGCTGTCATCGCATTTGATGATCTTCGCCTTCTCCGCCTTGAACCTTTTAACGTATATGCAGAATGATTCATTTAGGTCATTCTTCATGTTGAAGAAGTGGTCAGACTTCTTCTTGATTGAGCGATATGACGAATATTCCTTAGTGAAACCAAGGAAAGTTCGCTGAAGTTTTGGATTGAGCATGGCGGCATGGTGTGGAACCCGTTTTGCACATGAGAATGTCGTTATAGGCATAGAGCGTCATGGCTCTTCGGTAGTGCATCAAGTGCATGCCCGGATCTTCATCTTTTTTTAATATGGTGAATTATGGTAGGCTGAACTTCCATAGTGGCTCTGTCTGCTCGATCTTGTATGTGAAGGGTGACATGCTTAAGTTGGCCATGGCTCTACGAAATGCATCATCGGTAGCATTAATGTGTTGGAATCCGCGCAGTTACTTTGCTACGAGCCTTTGTACTTCCTCTTTGATTTACACCTGGTGGGGTAGTGGAGCCTTCAGCTGCCCTTGGTGTTGACTTGCTGGTCTATATTGCTCTTATGCATGTCCTGCTCATTTGTGCAGCAGTTATGGTGCACGTGATTTATTATGTGCTGCTCGCTGTCGTGTTTGGTGGAGCCTGCCAATGGAACTTGAGCTGGACTGCTCCAGTGCTCTCATCTATTTGTTATGCGGCAGCCTACTTCGATGCCTTATGCATGCTGAAAACACTTTGGGAAGCTTTTCCAAGATGTTTCAACGGAACTCAAGAGTTTTGTAAGTTTTTCTACTGTCCCGGATCACAACTTGACCTTTTGATGGTATATTCTTGTCCCTCATGTTCTAAGTTTCAATTCCATATATTATATGTTGAAATTGGTTGAGATTTGGACCCAAAACAGAGCCCTGAAACCCTGCCTAGAAAATTCTCAACCAACAACCTTGACCGGGTCAATCCGACGCCCAACCCGATAGGCCGAACCCTGACCCATTGATTCAGACCAACCTCGAATCCAACCCATTTGCTTTTTAACTGTTGACCGTTAGTTTTTCAAAATTTTCTCAAAAACCCTCATAGGCTAATTTTGATGCCCCTTTTGGCATTCATTGAGTGAAATTCCAAAGTTTTACCATAGTTGACTGCCTCGGCGGCTTGTTTGACTTTTTGGTTGACAGTTGATTTAAAGGAAAAATTTTGTCCTAGCTACGAACATGTGAGAACATTTGAACATATATGCAAACTAATAAAACTTTAAAGTAAGCATGCATTCAAAACAATTCTAAACCCATAACTTTCAAAGCCTAATGAATGGTGAAACACAAGACTCTTTAACAACATTAAAGAGAAGAAAAGATTTTGAGATTCATTACCCTTGAAGCTCATCCTTGTTTACACAAGGGATTCACCCAAGTGGAGGGCCTTCAGGTCACCTCTTTGCTCCTTAGATCTTCCTTTTGATACTCTTTTGCTTCTTGAGGATGTGAGGAAAAGATCTCCAAGAACACCAAAGGTTTAGTGTCTCTAAATCTCCACATCAAGGATGTAGTGTGAAGATAAGATGGATGACTTAGAGAGATTTTTTATGCTAGTAAAATCTACCTAAGTGGCCGGCCTCTATGGAGAAAAATGAGAGAAAATGTTTCTCTTCTTTGCCTCAAGAAAACCCTAGTGAGCGAATGACTATAAAGTTGCCTTTATACCACCTATACCACCTCACATGTGAGTGGCAAACTTGCAATCAACCCAAGTTTGCTACCACTCACCCTTTGCCGGTTTTGACTTTGTTTTTTAGTTAATTTCCATTTAGTTTTAGTTGTCACACAACCTAAACTCAAAGGGCCTTATGGACCGAAAACCCTTTTGGGCCCCGAAACCCAAAACCAACTTAAAAGCCCAATACGAACCTTTTGTAAGATTAATTAACTAATTAATTAATCTTGACCATTCTAAATTAAACTATTTAATTGCTTATCCATCTCATTTATATTTCTTCACTTTCATCCTTACTCGGTGTACGATTCATTAGGTTCCAATTAGTGAGGCAATGGCGATTGTTACTCTTAACGATATTGTGAATTGAAACTACATTTCAATTCTCCCTTTGATAAAGATTAGTGTTTGTTAATCTTCAGGGCTTCCACAAACCATAAGTGACACCTAGCAGTATGTCAGGGCTACCCAAGTTAAGTAGAAGTGGTTGGAGAACCTATCAAGTTACAATTACAATGCAATACGGTCCTTCTTTAATACAATACTTTTAATCACATTGTTTGAGTGATATTTTGTTTCATGTCTACTATCCAACGTGATACTTCTCTATATGATTTAATTGAATATGATTTGGAACAAACTTCTTAAGTCATATTCGTATGCTTTCGCCAAAGACTCCCGAATCATATCTCAGAGTATTCTCCCTCCACCGTGGAAGGTTAGAGATCCCTTGTTGTGCACTCATATGCCTACATGACTAAATAGCTTGACCTCAACAATGTCGTTGACACTCTCAATAGAATGCCTTTGATATGATCAAAGATAGGACCTAACCATTAGACATCTATGATGCCTTAGGTCAAATGACTACTTTGCATATTGCAACTTACGAGTTCTTACATGGCATGTATGTTCAAACTCTCTTTTGATCATTATTCAGTGTACTCGATTACCTTTTTGACCACCTATATGTTTGTCTTAGTGTCTACCACTAAATGACTTGAGACTAGTCATACTCACGCTTGAGCTAACATAACACATACTAACCTTAGCGGATTGTCAATGCCCAATTGGCAATCCTATGGGTAGGAACGTTTTAGGCATGATCATAAGAGAAAGATCTCGTTAATCTAACTTACTTAGATCACTTCTCTCTTAGATTAAATACATTCCCTGGATTCCCTTATTGCTTAAACACATAATACAATAAATAGTGATTAACAATAAGCTTTGCCCTTCATTAAAACATATAAAAGTTTAACACAATAAGTATTCCAAAAGCTATTACGTCAAATGAGTGGCCTTATGGGCATACTTCCAACAATCTCCCACTTACACTCAAAGCCACATTCCCATGTATCTAATACCCATCTTTTCCATATGGCGGTCAAGTTGGATTTGAGACATTGGCTTCGTCACTGGATCTGTTACGTTATCAACTGAGGCAACCTTGAGGAATATAACTTTCCTCTCGGCAACATATCTTCTAATGATATTAAAGCATCTGTCAAAATTCTTGTTCTTTTGATGAGCCCTGGGTTCCTTGGCTTGAGCTATCGCCTCACTATTATCACAGTACAAAGTTACTGGTGATGTAAGGGTTGGAACCACTCTAAGTTCAGTAATGAACTTCTTTATCCAGAATGCTTCTTTACTAGCTTCAGCTGCAGCGACATATTCAGCCTCCGTCGTGGAATCAGCAATTACATCTTGTTTCTTAATTTTCCAGCTAAATGCCCCATCATTCAGAATGAACACATATCCGGAGTTAGAACTTCTATTGTCAACGTCAGATTGGAAATTTGCGTCTGTATAGGCTTCCACTCGCAACTTTGTCGTTCCTCCATAAACGAGGAACATGTCCTTAGTTCTTCTTAAGTACTTAAGGATCGTCTTGACAGCTGCCCAGTAATCTGATCTTGGGTTAGATTGATATCAACTAGTAATGCTCACAGCATATGCCATATCAGACCTTGTGCATATCATGGCATACATAAGACTTCCTATGGTAGAAGCATAAGGAATCCTACTCATCTACCGTATTTCTTCAAGACTTTTCGATCCCATGGATTTAGAAAAGTGAATTCCATGTCTCACAGGAAGAAGACATTTCTTCGATTGTTCCATTTGGAACTTACTTAGCACCTTATCTATGTACATAGATTGGGATAATCCAATTAATTTTCTAGACCTATCACGATAGAGCTTTATCCCCAATACATAAGATGCATCTCCCAAATCCTTCATATGGAAGGTTTTGGACAACCATACTTTTACAAAAGAAAGTAATGCAGTGTCATTCCCGAATAGTAATATGTCATCTACATATTACACTAGGAGTACAACTGCATCCCCAACGACCTTTTGATAAACACAATTGTCGTCTTCATTTTGAGTAAAACCAAACGATTTGATTTTAGTGTCAAAACGAATATTACAGCTCCTGAAGGCTTGCTTAAGTCCATAAATGGACCTCTGAAGCTTGCACACCTTAGTCTTTTCAGACTTGGATGCGAAACCTTTGGGTTGAGTTATATAGAGCTCTTCTTCTAGGTAAACATTCAGAAAGGTTGTCTTCACATCCATTTGCGATATCTCCTAATCATGGTACGCAACTATGGCAAGCAAAATCCAAATGGACTTAATCCTGGCTACAGGAGAGAAGGTTTCTTCATAGTCAATCCGTTCTCGTTGCCTGTAACCCTTGGCTACTAGTCTAACCTTTTAAGTCTCCACGTTCCCATCAACGCCTATCTTCCTCTTGAAGACCCATTTCTTTCCAACAGGTAATATACCTTCTAAAGGGTCTATAAGAGTTCATACTTGATTTTGATACATGGAATCCATCTCGAATTTCATGGCCTCTTACCATCTCTTTGAATTAAGGAAGGACATTGCTTCAGTGTAATCTCTAAGGTCTTCCTTTGTGTCATTGTTACCAAGAAGGTGCAATTCCCCAAAGTCATGATCCAAGCCATACCTCTTTGGTGGCTTACTGACCCTTTCAGATCTACGTGGAGCTAGGGGTTCGGGAACAGGGTTGTCAACTTGTCAAGTGCTTGTTTGTGGTTCATCATTAATCTCATTAATTTCCATCGTTTTACTTGTAGTTCCTTTAAGAAAAAATTCATCCTCTAGAAGCTTAGCAGTTCTGGCGACAAAGACTTTCAAGTCGTTAAGATGGTAGAACTCATATCCCATAGTTTCTCTAGGATATCCCACAAAATAGCACATAATTGATCTCGCTTAAAGCTTCTTGACATATGCTTCACAACCCCAAATCTTAATATGATTAAGACTTGGCTTTCTGCCATGCCATATCTCATAGGGCGCCTGTGAAACTAACTTGGAATGTACTTCATTAAACAAGTAAGCTGTTGTATATAGAGCTATCCCCAGAATGTTACTGGTAGATCAGCAGAACTCATCATAAAACGAACCATGTTCATCAAGGTTCAATTTCTCCTTTCAGAAACTCCATTAAATTGTGGAGTTCCCAATGGAGTCCACTGTGATATTATTCCAATCTTTGAGATAATCTAGGAACTTGTTACTTAGATACCCTCTCCCTCGATCTGATCTTAGGATCTTTATCTGTTTCCTAGTTTGCTTCTCAACTTCATTCTTGAATTCTTTGAACTTTTCAAAAGATTCTGACTTGTACTTCATATGATATACATAGCCAAACTGAGAATGATCGTTGATGAATGTGATATAGTAGAAGAAGCATCCTCTCGACGTAGTAAACATGGGTCCACATACATAGTGTGGATTAACCTTAGAATTTTAGTGGAACGCTCTCCCTTCCTAGTGAATGGAGATTTGGTCATCTTCCCTTTCAAGCAACATTCACAAGTACCCATCTGGTCATTACCTAATGGGCGGAAATATCCATCTTTCAACATCTTGTGAATTTTATCAAGGTTCACATGTCCAGGTTTAAGATGCCACATATTTTCTTGGTTAACTTCTTCTCTAGCCTTTTTAGGTTTTGAGGTATTCCCACTTCAATACAGTGCATCCCACTACTTGTCTCTAAGTGAAAAAGTCCCTCTATCATATTACCATGAGAGATAATACGACCGTTGAAGTATAAAGTGCAACTCATTTTGTTAAATAATATTGAGTGCCCATCTCATAAAAGTATAGAGATAGAAATCAAATTATTTATACATGAAGGAAAATATAAACAATTTGTAAGTTCCAAGACTTTCCCAGAGGGTAGTTTAAGCATATAGGTGTCTACTGCTTTTGCAGAGATCTTAGTGTCGTTCCCAACTCACACAATCATCTCCCCATTGCGCAATGTCCTGCTTCCTGTTAATCCTTGAAACAAATTGCAGATATGTTAACTAGTTTCTGAATCAAATATCCAGGAATTGGAGCTTACTGTAAAAGCACTCTCTATGACATAAATAGTCCTTTCAAAAGTTCGTGTTATAAGGCTCGCAATGCGCACCCTGTATTTCTTCTTCCAACGTTCATCATTTCCACAATGAAAGCATGTTCCTTTGGATTTTATTGCCTTTTTCTTATGCAACATTTTCCTTATGATTGCATTCTCACTCTCACTGTCCTTTTTGAAACCTTGTTCAAACTTACAGCACATGTCAATCATCTCCTAAAGAGTACGATCGAATCTATTCACTTTATAGTTTACTATAAACATAGTGAAATCATCCGAGAAAGATGCAAGGAAAAAGTCTTGGGCCATTTTCCCATCGATGGAAGTTCCTAAACTCTCAAGATCTTGAAATATCCTTTCCATCTTTTGTCCATGTTTCTGGACTGATGCCCTCTTTGCCATTTTGGTATTCAATAAACTACAAACATTTGAGAATCATATGTTACTTGTCTCACTGTCATGCATCCTATGCAAACTATCAACCATGGCACATGAAATGTCCATGTGCTTATGTAACTTCTTAAGCACCTCACTAAGTGAAGTGAGGATGAAGCATTTGGTTTGTAAGTCATCCTCAAAGTGTCTAGCATAATTTTGACACTCCTCCTTTGAAACTAGTTTCGTAGGAGGTACATGAGGAGGAGATTGCTTGAGCACATACGATATGTTATTCATCTTTGAGACATTCTCAATGTGATGATACCAAGCAAGGAAACATTGGCCCCTAAGACCCTTTTTGTCAAGTATAATGGTAGGTGTAATTTTAGGCATGTCGTTAACTACATAACATAACAGAAATCGTATTAGATTGTTGATTTTAAAACTACTTGATTGGGTCTTAAATCAAATAGTACCACCTACTATTTTTGGCAAATTCCACATCCCTCAATGGAATTCGAGAGTTATGTTGAACTCTTAGCGGGGTATGGGAGGCTTACCATTACCAAGCCCACCTCACGATGATACAATGTCGGTTACCAAAAATAATGGTGAGAGAATAACGCTTTAGTCATTTACAACTCTTGTAATTACCCATCTTGTTTGGCCTTTAGAGAATGATGTTTCACAATGATATGATATCGGCACCATTGCACTTAGTTAAGTTATTCCCACCATGCTAGTTCGTGTAGGGGTTCAAGAATAGCCTCTCAATGATATGATGTTGGTCATCCTCGTTGCCTACCTCACCACATCATATATGTACATATGGACTCCTCCTGAAGGTAAGCACATACTTTGAACTTCCCCATGATAGGGTGAAGCCGATGTATGAGTCACAAACGATTGGAGCCCGCCATGGTGGAAGGCCTACGAAGAGACGTTCAAAGCATCTTTCGCTTGTCAACTTAATATTCGTTTTGTTAAGGGAATAATGTTGGGCTACATCAATTTCAACTTAATCTTATTAAAAGAACTTGGGCCTATCACAACCATTGGTCCAAGTTTATATGAATTAGTACTACATAATACTCCCACTATTTCAATAAAACAAGCGAGACTATATGGAACTTCTAACGAATGCATTGCATCCTCATATGGACTATATAGTCATCTTAGGTCTTAAGAGGATTATGAACCATTTGATTTGATCCAACACGAGCCTTGTGTTGGACCTTGGGTCTAAGGTAGGTAGTTGTTGATTTTAGTTACGCGTTTAATCTAATTAAACCATTATTTCATATTGGGCGTTGGACCCAACTATTCCAATTTGCATACAAATAAACAAAAAGGAATACATGAAATAAAGAGGGCTTATGCCCTTTTACAACACATTTGAACTAATCAAATTACATTCAAATATAAACTACTTAACCCAAACATTCATAATGCAAAGCGGCCAATCGCATAGCTCAATTATCGAGTCCTTTGATTCATAATCTCCCTTTTCTTAATCCATCACAATAACTAAGAAAGCAACTTAGACAATTGGTTTTCGAATTCATAGAATTGATATAAATGGAACTAAATGAAATAAAAATCTAATTCTCATTAAAGAGACAAAACCATTTTGTTCTCATCATAATTTGGGCCGAAAAAGCAATGACCACAACTATTAGGCCACAATGCAAGAACATAAACTTTTGGGGTCACCTTGTAAAAACACAAGAGTCCACAACTTCATGTAATTACAACTAGAACCCAAAAAATTCAACAATAACAAAAACATCATTAAAGGAGCTAAACAATTTGTCCTTTAGTGATTTTGGGCCTTTACGTAAAAACGTAACTTTTGGGTCAAAGTGCAAATACACAAAAGCATCAAAACTTTATGTAATTGCATAAAAGCTCCAAAAGTACCCCCTACTTAGGGGTGGCTGGTCATGGTAGTTAAGTGATGGGCTGGTTTGTTGAAAAACAACAAAGTCTTAAAGTTTGTTGAAAATGTGATGGGTTGGTTTTTGTTGAAAAAATAGTTATGGGTGTTCACATCTAGTCATGATTAAAAAGTCATACCTACCATCACAAAACAAGAATTTATGTAAACAACCAAAAATTTTGAATCAAAACACCAACCTTTTTTGTTCTTGGTAAGAACATCAAGAACATTGAAGAACACACATGAAAACTCATAAGAGCTCCATGAATGTTTTCACTCAATAAAAACTCAAATTTTCACTACTCAAAAGAGGGTTAACATCCTAGGTACTTTGGAAACTATACTTGTTTTACAGCGAGGGTTATTACTTTTTTCGAAAAGGTTTTACAAAGTTTTATTTTTAGGCCTACTCACCCTTATTTTTCGCCCTTCCATGTTTTAGTGGCAGAGCTTTTGTGTTGACTAGGACTCTTGGCAAATGTTGGTATAGGAAATTACCTTTGATGATATAATTCTCATTCTACTTTTAAGGTACTTACTTATGTTGTGACATCACGTGTGAAATGAGTTCAATCTCGCTCATATGTGCACTCTTGCATTTAGGCACTTTTAGGTTTAAATTTAAATTTACTCATATTTTCTACATCACTACACTTTATAGCTTTGTCACATTCCTGGTGTCGACCAACGCAACTCTATTAATATTTCCTAAACAACAATCATTTTCTTCGTCTGGTCAAAGTTTCCCATCTTCACGCCAAAAGTTTATCCGAAGAATGAGTTTCTACCCTACGAAATCCTTTTATCGCGTAAATATTTTCAGTCAACCCAATATGTTGGCGGTGTTCGCCCGACCAACTGAAATATTTGTCGGGTAAAGTTTTTTCACGGATAAAATGTCATCCTTCGCGTAAACTTTAATTTGTAAGGCAAGTCGTAATTTCTAGTAGTGATGGGTAACAACCAAAGTTTAGTTGAGGGCTTTTTTCACTCATATCCTCGTCTCCAATGGAGACAATAGTGCAGATCGCTCTTTGACACCCGATTTAAAAATTAAAAGAAAAAATCCATCATGAATAAGGGGGATTTGGATCCTCTTCTGAGCCTAAGGAGAGGATCCTCATGACCAAGACACGTGGACCATTGGATTTTTATCTAACGGCTACAAACAAGGGGTCCCTTTAAAATTATAGTAATTATAGCCGTTGGATGAAAATCTAACGGTCCAAGTGTCTTGGTCAGGAGGATCCTCTCCTTGGGCTCAGGAGAGGATCCAAATCCGAATAAGGGGACTACCCAGTCCACTATTCCTCAGGCCATGTCGTAGGCTGTGAACCAATTTTAACAGAATTTTTGGTGCACTCTCGTCAATGGTTGATTCATAGTGAGGCTCCTATCACTTCTGTCTGCAATTTATCTTAAAATTTATATATTCCATTGAATTTTTTTTTCAACCATCGGTTGCGTTGCAATGTTTGTTTTCTAGTTTCGTGTTTTCTATCACTCATACGTCATATACACTTCATACCTTGCGTGACTCCTAATTTTTGTATTTAGATTCAAACACTGCAATGCAATGTCCATTTTTTTGTTCTATTTTTTTCATCACTCACACATCTTCTGCAGTTCATACAATTTTAATATTTCTCCATTCTCATAATTTTCATTAAATTTTCCATGTTTTTTTAAGATTTTTAATTATTAAGAAAGAATAATATATAATAACCTTCGCATATTAACATAGAGGATTTGAACTCGAGTGGTTTGGTTCTTGCGGTGGATATTTGTATTAAAGTTTTTAGGGTTTGAATGGTTGTGTGCGTGGTGCTGATTTGGTTCAGATCAGGTTGTGGTTTGAACTCATAATTTTCAATACATTTTCTATCTTTTTTCGTTTTCGTATATTTTTGTTCAATTATGCTCTAAAATCTCAAAGCTCTTATAATTATCATTTGCAGATGGAGATCTACATACAGAGAGCATATGAGCAACAATTAAAGTCTCAATTTTTATTTGATTGTTATAAATTTTCAATAATTTTTATCGTAGTAGCTGCTTTTTTTTTTTTTTTCCTTTTTTTAATTACAAATCTCTGTGGTGGTTTTTGTTTCTATGGATGCGGTTGATGAGGTTTCCGGTGGGGCAGTCTCTGCCAAAAACTCCAACTTAGATTCAACGTCACAATCTTTGTTTGAATCCTAATCAGAATTCGATGGAAAAAAGCTGGTCTATCTATTCACCAACCTCAATCCTTTAGCCAAAGTATCCTTCCCTTCATCTTATTCTCCCCACCACCCTTCCAATTTTGAAGACTCTTTGTCTGTCAATAGCAATAACCTCTCAGCCAATGATATGCCACGTGGTAGTACTTACTAATCAATTACTGACATGCGGAGGAGCGACATGTAGATTAATGAGAAATTTTTTATTGTGACGGAAATACGAACGGTACATCACATGTTTTTATGTAAGCCAGTGCGAGAGGATAAACTAATTGCTCTCCAGTGCGAGAGGGTAAACCAATTCTCCGACACCCGAAAAGGTCTGCTCTCCAGTGCGAGAGGTTAAACTAATTGCTCTCCAATGCGAGAGGGTAAACTAATTGCTCTCCAGTGCAAGAGGGTAAACTAATTTCCCGACACCCATCTGGGTAAGCTCTCTAATGCGAGAAGGCCACATAGTTCAAAAGATCAAATGCTTGAAGATCAACTAAGCAACAAATGGTTAAAGGGTAGCAACTACTTTTACTTTAACAGTTCGCTCATCCGACACTTCATCTTCGGCAACTCCGATCTTGGCAGCTTCATCCTTGACTGCTCCATCTACGATAGTTGAGAAATCAAACTCAAGCAGTTTCCTCATTTTTGGCAAATAGCCCAGACGTGGCAGCCCAAATCGTTGTCCATGCCACGCCACTTCCTCGGCCCATGCCGAGCCAATCTTTGGCTTCAATCAAGCCGAGCAACACAAACAATGGCCCCTGCCACATCACCTCTTTGGCCCATGCCAAGCCGATTCCTGACCTCTCCCAGCCGACGTGCAGCACCACCCCGACGGCTGCCCCGTGGCAGCACCTCCCAAGAAGAAGATAAGGAGAATTAAGTTTTTCTTACATCGGTGCGGCGCGGAGAAGATGAAGAAAGCAACGAAAGACGGTCATTTGAACGGGCAAGATGTAGAAGATTGCTAGAGGAGGGGAACAAATATCCTCTAAGCTCTCTCTCTCTCTCTTGTAGGGTAGAATAAATCACTTTTCAAAGCTGAATTAATAACCCATTTAAGGTGGACTTAAATAAGCTTTGGGAGAAATTTATTTCCCTTTCCTAGAAGGATCTAATTTCATATTAAAGAGATAATCTACATCAAAATAGGAAGCAGTCCTAAGTTTCCTAGAGTAAGAAGATCTCTACACCTTTCCTATGAGCAGCCCAGCAGGTGTGGGGACATTTGTGGAGCCAAAAATAATCACAAGGCGACACGTGAATTTTTTGGTAAAAGATGACCAAACTACCTTTGAGGCACACCGAAATTCCTACACGCGAGCAGCTCAAAAATGCTCCAAAAATGTAACAATTCAATATCCCGTAACCTCCAAAATATTTATTCCAAAATTATATTAATTGGTTAATTAATGGATTAATTACCCAATTAATCCATTAAACATCAATTAAACATTCAAATAACCATAACATATATCCCACTCAATCCCAAAACTAGTGATTGACCGGCCACCCCCTTTCTCCCTAGCTTTTCACACTTTTCTCCATTTTATTACCCTATTTACACAATTATTCAATTTTGTAACCTCCTATTTATTTCTTTTATACTTAATTAGCCAATAAATTGGCTAATTAAGCTAAAACTATAACCACCAAAACCCATTAGTGGCCAACCACACATTGGGAAAATTGGGCAAAGCCTAACCCTATAAATAGGCACCCATTCTCACCAAAAAGCTATTCCAACACTTTGGCAAAAATCTCAAAAAACTCTCCAAATACTTTTCTCTCTAAATTCTAACTTTGGCATCGGAGGTTCTTCGGCCAAAGCCCCCCCCGCCATTCATTGTGGGTGCGTGAGGCTCTTGGCCTTGACCTAAGGTGTTAATTGTTTTGTAGGTGCAATTTTGTCCAAGAAGAAGAAGGCGGAAATTTGCATCCACACCGGTCACGTTGAAAAATCTCTCAGTACTGTGCTACCTAATAATTTATTCATTGTACTAATCACTCTCTTTTGATGTTTTTGTTGTTTTGTTTTGTGTAATTTGAATAAAGGGCATTTCGGGTTTAATTTGGGCATAAAGGTAAAATTAATATGTATTAATATGGGCATGCAGCACGTGATCTTATTCATTTGATCTAAACTTAATTAGCAAAAATATTGCATTGATAAGGTCCAAAATAAAACTGGAACATTGATATATAGCTCACTGATAAAGGCTTAAAAACCTTAACTCTTAATAAGACAACTACAAATTATAAAGGCTTTTTTTATTAGCACCCCACAAAATGTTGAATGCACCCCACATTAAAATTTAATATTAAATGACTTATTTACCCCATTATGCAATGACAATTTTGACCTTATTAGGTTTAAAAAAAATAAAATAAAAATCTCTAAATACACCCCAAACACTAAACCCTAACCCTAATTTATCTTCTCAACTATCAAAACCCTCACACCCTCTATTGTTGAATAAAACTCTAACCAATGAAACTACAAACATATTGATTGAGGAAAAATTGCTTTTGACGAATGGAACACGAAATCAATGTTTCGGAAGCTTCACATGAGGTAAGACTTCATATTTTTCATTATTTTAGTAATTTCGATGACATCGATAATAATTTAATCTTGAGTTCGTTGCGATGTTTAAACTTCTATATCCAGTCCGTTGAGTGACGTGTAGTCCCTTGTTCATTGTTCCTGGCAGAATCCAAAACCATTTTATTTCTTTAACCCCCCGGTCTACTCTTTGCTCTGTGGAGTTGACGACACTTTCTGGGGTTGAAGTTTCGCATCTTTTCATAGTAGATTGCGCCTTCGATAAAATATGTTATAAACAGTGTTTCTTGTTATTCATCTGTTTACTCCTCTTCATTCCTTCTAGATTTGAGGTAGAATACCTAGAGACCAAATCTATTTACCTTCGCCTCTTGGTTGAGTTCAGTTCACAGAGAGGAAGATTTAGAACAATGAGAGTGTTGGTCACTTCACTAATATGATCTATACCATTGCATTTATTTGTAAACCTTTGAATCTCCCCAGTGACAATCACCGCAGAGAAGTGTCTAGATTGTGCTGTGTATTTCTAGTCTTGAGTCCCTAAGATTTTGGGTGAAATTTGTGTCTAATAGTGGTGTGTAAGGTTTTC
Source organism: Malus domestica (assembly GCF_042453785.1). NCBI lineage: Eukaryota > Viridiplantae > Streptophyta > Magnoliopsida > Rosales > Rosaceae > Malus > Malus domestica. Next base: position 31,996,211 of record NC_091662.1, on the reverse strand, counting down.
GGAGTTACCATAATCCATTATAAAACAATAATCTGTCTTTAAGTGAAGTTTAATAAGAGAACTATTTTTTTATGGTCGGTACGGAAGTCAAGAATAGGCAGTTAAATAGATGAATGTTGTCCAACATCTTAGTGGATAGAGTGTTGGGTTTCCACCCATTCGTCTCGAGTTCAAAACTCGTCCATTTCCTAATGGTAATGTTATGCTACCAGCAAACCAATATGGAAGTTAGGAAAGGGAATTAGATTTTCTATGAATTCGCACAGCGACAATTGATATGAATTCCTTTGTGCGGGTAAATAGAGGAAAGTAAGGATTTTTATAGAGATTTTATGAATTGAAATGTTTCGAATACTTAACCACGGTAAGTTTTCTAGTGGAAATGTGGTAGATTTTAAGTCAGATTTGGTTCATGGTTTGGGTTTGAGGCACAAAATTGACAAAAATACGGGTGATTCTTTAGTTGAAAGCTTTGAGAGGACATGTGTTATTTAATTGTGCCAAGATGAGCGGAAATCCCTTTAGTCTTTTTGAGATCCACTGGGGATTACTACTATCCTTAGGGGTGTGGAATAACTCATGCTCTAGGCAAAATAAAAAATAAAAATTCGAGTTTTGAATACTTATATAATCAACAAATTAAGAGTTGGTTGGAGATTGTGGTGATCTAAAAAAAAAAAGCAACTTATTAAAAAAATCTGGAACATGAAATGTCTTTGGTAAAAAAAAAAAGTGCTTTTTAAAAAATCTGTTGTCAATGAAAGTAGAAAAGCATAGATGGCAAGTATACCCTCACATGTTCTACAAAATTATAATTTTTGCCCCTACATTATTATCTTTGACAATTATTATATTACATAGATACTATATTCTTTTTAGTCATTTAATATTCAAAGTAATATCTATAAAAGTTTACCAAACACTTAGACAATGTTTTTTTTATTAAAAGCACTTTTATAAATAAAATAAAAATTTTACCAAACGCTTAACAACTTTATTTTATAACTGTTTATTATCACAGCATAATAAAAACAATTTTTTTAAATGCATAACAATACCAAACTATCCCTAACTCAAGAATTAGAATATTTACGATTCTTAATTTTTTGTAATTAAGTAAATGTGTGAATTAAAATTCCTAACAAGATACATTTCAAAACATTTACCGCATTGAAGGTTTGTATTTGACAATTACAAACGATGATCATTGAAATGCGTGCACAACTGGCTATTAATAACAAACAACCCGGAGATAGGATTCTCATCGGAACATTTTTGTGAGGATTATGGGATTATTTAATTTTGTCTGTATATTGTACATCGTACAGTTGGTTTTTATCAGATATTGTTTGTGTTTAATTTTAAATAATATAATTTAAAATAATTTCTGACCCAAAATAGGATTAAAGGATTTCATTATCCTCACAAAGAGAATTTGGCAAGGATCCTATCTTACAATCTAGAGAGGATCCTCTTGGCTCAATTAAGGAAAAGAATTCTCGTTGGATCCTTTTCTTAGGGATCCAGTGAAACCGTTAGGTACTATTAATATTTAATTTTAAATTTTAGATTTTGAAATAATTTATGATCTCATAATGTACAATAAACGATTACGATCACGAAATTCTTAGAATTCCAACGAGATCGAAGATCCTTTTTTCCTCAATTAAAACGCTCTCCGTCTTTTAATTGTTCTTTGTAACATAATAAAATTCGTTTAAATAAAAAAAGTTGCCGATCCTCCTTTTGATGCGTGGCAAGATGAATACCGGATCCTTTTACCTCAATTAAAACGCCATCTCCCCTTTACTTGTTCTTTGTAACATAATAAAATCCGTTAAATCAAAAAAGTTGCCGATCCTTCTTTTGAGGCGTGGAAAGATGAACATCGGATCCTTTTCCCTCAATTAAAACGCCATCTCTCTTTTAATTGTTCTTTGTAACATAATAAAATCCGTCAAATCAAAAAAGTTGCCGATCCTTCTTTTTATGCGTGGCAAATCACTCGGCTGCTTTATCTTCTTAGTTCTCATGCATTTTTATTTTTTTTTTTATTTTATGCAGTTACGATTAAATTATGTTAATATTTTATATTAATTTTTTTACAAAAATAATATGATAAAAAATAATAGTGATATAAAACGTTAACGTGGCTTAATCGTAACCATAGAAATAGAAGGGAATGGGAACTGGAATGGGAGTGCATGCATGTACGTATACAGTGTAGTTTGCCCAGACGTTGATGTGTTGTCGGTAATTAATGTCATATCAATATAGAATGAGCGAGTCTAATTTGAAAGCAAGCAATTAATGCACCAAAACATAGTTCTGCACGGAATAAAAACTAGTGCAACAACGGGGGTCCACAACCTTGAAAAACGTAGGGCAAAGAACACAAAAGAGAAATTCTTTCCAAATACCTTTACTTGCATGCAAAACGATTAGCATGAGTTTGAAACGTGAAATGTATCATATAAGCGTACACTTGTTCGCCCTGGTAACAGATAAGGTGGGGCACAAACCGACAGATATTGCATGCATTTTAATCGCATGAAATATCGCATGTTGATATTTTAACACAATCATGCATACATATATAACATAATAAAGGTTCCGCGAGTTTTCCAACTACAGTAATATCTTTTAGCGGGTTTTTCTTATGAAGTTTTATTAATGAATATTGATCGATCACGTTAATCACGATTCACAACCCATGCATTGAATAAATAATATAAAATTTGCGTCAACTTCTGAAATTAGGTTTAGCTACTATCTATATAACACATATTTGTCCATGTATAACTTGGACAAAAATAAAATTATTCAGTAGTCTTGCAGTACTCTCCCTATCTGTCCACATATATATAACTTGGACACAAATAAAGAGTATATTAATATCCTTTGCGGTCTTGATACACATGAGCGCGCGCATACACATACTGTAAAATTAAAGACTAGATCAATACATATTGGTTATTAATAAGAATGTTGTAGATCAAGTATATAAAATTATTTTTACATTAGACGGTGACTGTGTAACAGTGAGTGGAGATTCAAATTTTTATTAGAAATCGGGATCGGTTTAGTTGTGGGACGCACTCAATATCAAATTTTAATGATCCAAAATGTCTATTTTTAAAGTTGTATTTCATATATTATCATTTTAAAATATTAATCAAATAAAAATGTTTAAGACATCTACTTAAGCTTAAAGAAATTATTGAAAATTGTGTTTTAAGAAATATTAAAATTAATTTCATCATGATAATCTAATGAGTAAGTTGTTTCCAATTAAAATTTTATTTTTTCAAAGATGATTTATGAAAGTAAACTTCAAAATTTAGACAATTTAAAATTCAATGCAAAAATAAACTCTACAACTAGTTTCTGTTCCGACATAAAAATAGAGTTCCTTTAGAGAATGGCTTGTAATAATAAATATACTCAATGAAATATCACTTTACATTGCAACGAGACATGTTGAGATAAAGTTTCGTATTGGTAGTAGTGTGAATACATACCAAATTCTGTTGACACAAAAGGATAAAATAGTGTGGTAATAATTAGTCAATGCCTTTGATCTGTCCCATCGATACTTGATTCCACCGGTCTTTTTGTATCTCACTCTCACATCAGAATCAAAATCTGTCACTAAGGCAATTAGTGTATTTAGATAACAAAACAGTGGCTTCCACTAAGCAAGGAAGCAGTATGCGCGCGTTTGTCAAACCTCAGTGGTCCAAACGCTTTTCCTTAGTGATTGCAGAACGAGGGAAAGAGATTTTTTTCAGATTTCTTCCATAAAGATTATCTGATCAAGTGATATTGATTTTTAAAATGTAATCTAACTATTAAAGTTTTATTACAACTTTTAAAATAATTTTTAATTTTAATTGTTAGATTAAATTTTAAAATTTTGCATTATTTAATCTGATGCTCTTGATGAAAGAGATGCTGAAATGATGCCTTTCCGCGTAACAAATCCCTAAATAGTTCAGTTCTGGGCAGATTTGTCAAGGCGGCTCCGAGAAAAGCATATCAAATTTATGAAAAGCAATGGATTGCAAAAGATGAGTTACGGACTCCCCACCCCAGCACCAGCAGAGTCAACCGCAGAAGCTTACTAATTAAAGAGTCCGAGGAATATTGAATAACGCGTGCACTCCACTGGCACATGCAATGATTTTCATGTCCCAGTTTTTCAAGGGAATGATTAGATACATCCTCGTGTAAATGATTTTGTTTTATTTCATTTACCATTTTGTGAAGTAGTTTGGAAATTATAAGGATTTGGGATCAGTCCACTTGAGGAAAAATGTACTGCTATTAATTTGAAGGATGATTGTGTAATGTAATTAGTTCACACATAACAGACTATGTAATATGACATTCACAACTGAAACATACATGACGTATTATTAATTATAACCTTTCATTACATGTAACATTTGACAATATCATCAAACAATTAAATAATTATAGTCTAACATTACATTTCTTGTAATTTAAAAATTAAATGTCAAGTCATGTTGCCACCAATGACAGAACCATCGTAGGCTCATTGGTGGCAGATGCCTACACTCACATGGCATGCGGGGAAAAAAAATCAACCAACTAATGCCCACCTAATAACCCATTCTAGTGAAAACATTTTGCCAACAGTACCCCACCCATTATCTTATGCCATATGCAATAGAAATTAAGCATAATCTACCTGATTTCATTCTAATTTGAGTTTTTATTCTAATTAATTTAAAGTATTATTTTTGCTTACTTGCTTTATTGGTTGTTTTTCTTCTTCTTGCCTGCGCATACTATTTATTGGACTTTAACATGGCTTTGTTTTATCTATGTTGATTTTTTTTTTTTTTTTGGGCTTAATCGGATAAAATGGTTTTTGTGGTGATAAGGTAATCGGAAGATAAGTCTCATGATAAAAAAATTTGGATTTAAACCCTCGTGGTGTTAGTCCATTAGCTTAGTCCAAAAGTGATTTTTTTGTTAAATGCAGGGATAAAAATGTAGTTTACCTCACTCTTTCTTTTTATTCACTCTCTTTTAATCTCTGTAATTTGTATATTCATCTTCTCTCCTATCCGTCTATCTCCAACCATTTCGTGGGTTTCCTAACCGGCCAATTCCCATCCTTGATCCAGCCAACCTTTTCTTTTTTTTTCTTTTTTTTTTTTTTGACCCTAGCAATCAGGCAGATTGAGGAATAAGAGAACAGACCAAATCTTCTAGCCGGAGATATACAGTTTTAGAAACTATGGATGCATACATATATCAGGTTCTAATTCCAGATTTGAAAAAAAATCTTCAAAAGTGTGAAGAATGAAAATGATGGTTTATAAACTTGATATATGCATGCAATTAGAAATTCAAATCTGGTGAACATACGCAATGTGCATTAGCCGGAAGTGACATCTAGTACTTGAAATTCAAAGCATAATCAAGGTAGCATCTTTTCAGACAACTAGTATTTGAAATTCAAAGCATAATCAAGGTAGCTGCTTTTCAGTATAGGTTATAAACTTTTTAGTCTACATTGTTGAATATCTTCGGCTGCTGTCAAATTCCGAAGAATCTCACGTGCTTACAATCATTCGAAGAAGAGAAAATCAACGGCCGCTGCCAATGATGGCCTCAGACAAGAAAATACAAATTGTAGAGAGGGAACAGCGAGACAAGGAAGGAGGTGTACATTTTTACCCCTGTATTTAACGGACATTCAACAAGAATCACTTTTGGACTAAATTTGCTAACAGTCTAACACCGCAAGGGTTTAAATCCTAATTTCAATTTTTTTTTAAAGAAAAGAAATTTTTACACACCTATCTTCTCTCCCTATATGTCTAGCCACTAGATTGAATAAATGAAAGGAAGATCAATGAACAAAAATAAACAAAGTTATGCCTAAAAGGATAAAAGAGGTGTGTGAATATCATTTCATTTCTCTTGATAAATCTTTGTTTAATGCATCTATGTGTTAAGCTATACGTTAATTGGTAGCTATTAAGATGAAACTCAAAATAAAAATAAAAAATAGCCATCTGGATTGTGATTAATTCTCTGTCTAATTGAACTATAACATGGTTACATAAAAGGCAAGAGATATTTAGGAACATTGGACTGTTCTTAAAGCATTATGCAAATGGCGAAAATTCTAAAGTATTAATTAAAATAAAGGGTATCACGTACCCTTTTTAAAAAAAGGGTACCAGTTGCTATCTTTCAGACAATACCATAGAATCTTATGACTCACTATTTTTTGAAGAAAGTTGTCGCTTCATCTTAAACTCGTTGACTGGATGGGAAATAACCTAACTTCTTATACACACATGCTAGGTCTCTTCCTTTTTCAACGTGAGATTCATATTCTCAACATGTTCATTCACGTGTGGCTAATATTCAACCCCAATATGTAGACAACACAACTTAGGTGTCGTAAACACGTTTTACTATTGAAATTTACACATGGATCAATCTGCTTTGATATTATAAAAAAAAATCAGAGTTCTATCATAAAAATAAATGGTAATATTGAAAGTAGCCTAACTACTAAAAAACACAAACAAATATAAGAATCATTCTTTTCACAATGTGAGTTTCACTCTTTAAGGCTCATTTATGCGAAAAAAAAAAAGAAATAATACAAAATATGTAATCATTTTGTACAATTAACTAATAAATAGATGATCCAAATAGTGTGCATTGCTAACCAAATAACTAAATGATTCTCAAAATAGTTTGTTCTTTACTAATCCTATAGTTATGTTTGAATGTGGGAAGGGATTGATGCCCAATTATTAAGGAATGGACTAGAAAATGCAACATAGAAGGGATTAGAAAAACCTTTTATGAGCATTACATAAGCATATGAGAGGGATTTTCTAATCCCTAATTGTTAGGTGTTATCTACAAATTTCTCTTACATGCTTTTGTAACGCGCTCATGAGTCATGAGATTTTTCTAATTCCTCTATATAACATTTTATGATCCACTACTTCATAACTTGACATCAATCCGTTAAATCTTGAAAATAGTTCATACAAATATAGCCTTAAGGAGACCTCAAAATGAACAGTTTTGATCATCATACAGGACTCTACCGCTTAGTTGAAAAGATCCATTTTATTCAATTCATGAAGCCCACTATGAGTTTACTGCATTTGTATTAACTAGCCTTTCTACAAGTGCACACCTTTCTGCACGCGCTCATGCGCGTGTGAAAAACCTTTTATAGTTACGACGGGGTATGCGCGCGTGTATAAAATTCTATTTTTATTTTCCATATTTGTACTCAATATAGGTAATAGGGCATATATAAAACCGATTCATCCAATCTTATGGTATATAGAACCTTAGTTTGTTCAATCTTAATATAGAACTTTAGTTTGTTCCATCTTAATAAAGTGTATATATTTGAATAATATTAGGAAAAAATGTATACACCATATGGATTAAAATATAAAACAAGCGAAAGCCAAAAAAATCTTGACTTATCGTTTTGGTTTTTCTCTCATTTGGTTTTGTACATGTACACTTTCTCTGTCATTTGCATTTGATAATTGGCACGATGTTGTATTGAACTTAAAAAAATATATATATATATATAAAAAAACATCACTACCAGAAATTTGAGGTTGCCCTACGAAGTTTCAGGCGACGGGCAAAATTTCATCGGGTAACCTTCACTTACACGACAGACATTGCCAGTGGTAGGGAAAAATAAATCAAAGGCATGCATTGACTAAAAGGTCTTACATGACGAACATAATTCGTAGGCAATAAAAAAATTCGTCGGGTAAATATTTGGCGCCAAAGAGGAAATGCTTTAACCGACGACTACAAACAATACAATATGGTATTTTTGGCTGGAGTAGTACTAAGTTGTTTTAGGTTTATGCAGTAACCATAACAACCGGCCAAATGCTGTTATTCGACACTGTCGGTGCTTGACCTGGTATGTATTATTTTCTGCCGTAGACAGAGTCGTCTAGTTTTGTGTTTTAAATCCATGATAGACATTCTTTTAGTAATATCCCTGATTATTGTAAGACTTGGTTGTGTTAATATAATGCATTACACACGTACAAACACACATATTTTAGATATATATATACACACACACACACGCACCTCATTAACGAAATTGGCTTCGCTACACCGTGATATGTAATTATAATGTTTAATGTATTACGCTAATGGAGCAGGTAATATGTGTGAGAGAATGCATTTTTGGACTCGAATCAAGCCAGGAGTAGGTTAACTGCCAAAATTGAATCTTCATCAAGAAGCACGTGATTTCATGGTAAAAGAATGTATGCATGCTACGACCTTGCAGTCCAAGCCACGGATTAGCAGGTCGCTATTCAAACTTGTTCAAATTAATCTCAAATATGCACATGAAACGTTAGGATTTCATCATAAATTCAATTGACAATAATTATTTATAAATACATGCAAGGTTTTTTTTTCCCCAACGTAGGATACATATATATTCTACACCCTCAAACATGTAACGATTTTTAAGCCCAACACATGAACAATACAAATTTGGTGACGTGAAGCATGTGTGACCATTTGGTTTCACAAATAGAACAACATGAAAGTTGGAGTTTCACCACAATCCATTGGCAATATAGAAAGTAGCCAAAAAACTTATAAATACATACAATGTCCATTCTTTCTCCAACGCGTGATTTCTACTCTCAACAACACCTTCATACATAAAATGTGTTAAATCCACATTATAGCAGCACTTGAAAAAAAAAATACAAATTATATTACAAGGATTGAAACAATATTGTCCATAAATATAGAAAGCCAGAAGACAAAAGTTGAATTATTCATGATTCCAAAATACTCTTCTATAATTAGGATTTTAAAATAAAACAATTTGATTTAAAAAAAAAATCTAGACTAACAAAACAAAACCACCCACGGAGAGGCTAGTTTTTTTCATTTATTTCTTAAATTTTTTTAAATAAAAAATATTTAAAAAATAAAAAGGAATAAAAATTATAAGTAAATAATAAGATGTAAAAGAACAAAGCGCGTTACTAAAGGCAAGTACTAAGGAATGGAACCAAAAAAACTAAAAAAAAAAAAGAGGGGAAAAAGATGTTCTTAGATCATTAACTATGTGCAATACCCGGGGTAACGTATTCACCCTGTCACGATCCTAGTTATTTGATCTGCCATTTACTGGACTATTGTTAGTCTTGTTAGTGTGTCATATCACTTTGAGGTTGATAGGGAAAGCGAAGGATGTCTCTTTCCCCTTCTAATCTCTCTTCTTTCCTCTCCTCCTACTCGAACTGTTACAATTAAGTCACATTAACATTTTATATTGATCTTTTTATAAAGACAACGAGACAAAAAGCACAAAGTAAGAGGAGGAGAGAGAAGGGAATGTAAATAGGAGGGAAGATAATCCTACACATACATACATGACATAATTTGTGCGGAATTCAAGTATTAGTGCCTATACGAAGTACCAACAAAGCGTAGTCGCATTGATTTAGCAACTGTGTTTTCCTTTAGGTCATTTTATACTTCGTTTTCGTGTGTTTGTGGTTTTCATTTTCTTTTTTTTTTTTTTTTTGGTCTGTTCGGTACGTAATGTGAAATGTTCAATCAAGTGGAAAAATAAAAAAGTGGGGACGAGTCGTGTCTACTAATCAAAGAAGCAACTAATTGCTACGAAGTCTTATTCTATAAATTGCAGTCGAGCGGAGATCCAACTCGCACAACATCTCAAGGGCGACCTGAAGGACACAGGGTGGGAAGTTACTTTTCAGACAAAAATGGGGAACTACAACAACATGGCTTTCCTGGTCTTAGCTCTTGTAGGGTTTATGTTCCTGAGCAAGGCTAATGGCGCCATCCATTATTATTATTTCCATGTAAGTGCTTGCTACATATACTGCATGCCAGCTTGTCTTTATTTTGAGAGGTCATATATTTGATTCTAGTAGAGGCTGAGTTCGAATATCATTTGTCCTATTGTCTCACCCTTACTGCAAATATGTGGTTGTATTTAAAATAAAATAAAAAAGTCTTTATTTCATATTTTTGGTTTCGCAGCTGCAAGAAACAAATTTTACAAAGGTTTGTAGCACAAAGAGCATCTTAACTGTGAATGGAACTTTTCCGGGACCAACCATCACTGTTAACAAAGGAGACACCGCTTTTATCAATGTCCACAACCAAGGATATTATGGTCTCACTGTTCACTGGTAATCTTCGCTCGCAGCCTCCACTAATCGTAGCCCATGGCTAGCTCTGTGTGTGAGTGCGTGCTTGTTTTTTTGACATTGACCAAGAGTTATTGTAATTGAAAGATAGAAAGCTTAGCTTGGTAGATACTTACCAAAAAAGAAAAAAGAATGATGAATAATAAGCTCTGTGGAAAAATCATAGTGATAATTGACAGCAGCTAGCTAAGCGCGTTTTTAAGTTACATCGATTGAGGCTAATGAATACTGAGTAGTAGTCTTTTTCAAACAGAGAGAGAGAGAGAGAGAGAGAGGAGTTTTTGAAAAATTGAGAGCGTGAACAAACTACTTAGTATGGCGGTACAATGATATTCTATTCATTTATAGGTGAACAATTTTATGTTCAAATATCATAAATAGCAGGTTGGACAGTATTTTATTTCCCCACCACTTAATGTAAACATATTGTTCCATAGAGAATAAAAAGACTGAAGCAATGGATGTGAAGGAACACCTCAAATTTGTGTCTTCTGACTTTTGTATAATTTAGTAGGTGAATTCCCATCAATAGCTTTAATGCATGTGTGTATTGTTGTGCATCCCCGTAAAGGAAATTGTAAATGCATTTAACTTTTAGCTCGGTTTGTTTTTGTTTTATAAGTAAACACATAATTGACTGCTCAATTTGTTGTTTAATTTGTATAGGCATGGAGTGAAGAATCCAAGAAATCCATGGTCCGATGGACCTGAAAACATCACTCAATGCCCTATTCAACCAGGAACAAACTTCACGTACGAAGTTATATTCTCCAATGAAGAAGGAACATTATGGTGGCATGCTCATAGTGACTGGACACGCGCCACCGTCCATGGTGCAATTATTATTCTACCGGCTGCAGGCACCACTTATCCATTTGCAACACCAGATGCACAAGAAACAGTTATTCTAGGTACTTTCATTAGTTTCATATCTATTAATTCTTTAACTATTTAGTTATAACCGTGTTACTATTAGGCACCTAAAATCGTGGATTGATCAAAATACATGCAATTACTTAATATATGAACCATCTAACGGTTAAATATGATATTCTCTATTTTTAGTTGCATATATGACTGTTAAATAATGAATGTAATAAATAAATACATATACCTTACCAGATCTTGTTTTTAATATAAGTATAAGTGAATCTGAAATACAATATTGGAGAACATCTCAAATTATGGAAGTGATTAGTTTTATATGCCTAAATAACTTAATGAATGTAAAATGAAAAGATTTTTATTTATTTTCCAACCTCCACGTTACTTTGGTATACACTTTATGGTTTGGTGGTTAAGTAGTCATCATAGCAATCAGGTCTCATCATTTTTGTTATAGAATATCACATGATTCGAAGAATGACGTAATGGGGATTTGGATGTAACACGTGCACTATTTATTAGCTACACGTATCTCAAAATTTAAATTTATCAAACGATAATAAATATGATGATGAACATCATTAATATTTAAAGGTGGTGAGCAAAAAATTTCTTTATTTTATAGTAAACCTTAATTTTCTCATGTATATTCAACTTTAAAATATATTATAAACAAATAGCATATTATTTGTCTATCTTCCGGATATACGAAAAATATCTCCATAATATATGTAAAACAAAAACTAGAAAAGTCTTTTGTTAGTGTTTTTGTGGTGTCATATACAGAATCTAAATTGTCAGTATTTCAATATTAGCATAAACTTATTATGCGTGATGTGTACTGAGAAGTAAAACGACAAAAAATGAGGTATTTTGAAACTCTGGAGCGCATGCCCTTTCCCTTTTTGCAAGTTTCCTAAGGGTAATGTTAGGTAGATAAAAAAAATTAATTCAAATTTGTAAACTAAATAATGTATCATCATTAGAAAATAAACATATTAATCAACACATAAATAATAATCCAATTATAAAAAACCACATCATTTTTTACAAAAATTTAGTTTCCTTATCATTATTCATGCGTAAACAATAGAAAATCAACTTCCTATTTTGCAAAAGATAAACAACTATTGTGGCCCTGTGGTGCAAAAGTATTACATCGTACAGTTGTACCATTGGATTTATTGTAGAGTACGTAAATTATAAATATTAAATTCTACATGTATATACATTAAAACTAAGTATCTAACTTGGCAGGATCATGGTTTAAGGGAGATGTGATGGAAATATTGGAAGAGGCTCTGGCAGAAGGGGGCGATCCAAATGTTTCAGATGCCTTCACAATTAACGGACAACCCGGAGCTTTGTATAGTTGTTCCAATGGTAAGACTAATTAAAGATCCAATTAACCTAATCTAGTTCAATAATATACAACGATCAGCGTGAATGATGGAGACTAGAGGATGTATTTTCATTTTTATCAAAGACTAAAAGGTGTCTATGTAAAATAACATACAAAGAAAGGGATGGGTTTTGGCTTTTCTGACTTGCAGTTTAGTTTAGTGTTTGTTTTTTTTTTTTTTTTTTGAAAAAAAAAACAATATTATTTACATGAGAAGGAGGTGGGCTTAGTCCCATAATGGACTAGCAATAATGTAGTTCAAATTCGCATTTAGTGAGAATTGAGCCTAACACCTCTCATTTAAAAGTGAAGAGGAACACCACTAGATCATAATACTAAGGGCTGGTTTGGTATTGCTGTGCTTTGAAAAAAAATTGCTGTGAGAATAGGCGGCTGTGAAATAAATCAGCAGAGTGTTTGGTAAACTTTTTTGTAAAAGTGCTTTTGGAAAAACAAGCAGTCTGATAGTGGATCTTTTCATTAAAGGGGCACTGTAGCTCCGTGTGCTTTGAAAAAAAGCCAGTTTTCCAAAGCTACAAATAGCAGCTTCAGTTTTTTCCTTTGATTTCAGCTTATTCTCACAGCAGCTTCCAAAATAAGCCATTTTTTTTTCAGTTTACCAAACGCCTAAAACCCTCACAGCTTTTTTTCATGGGTGCTTTTTTTTTAAGCACCTCACTCCCAAACCACCTCTAAATGTCTCAATTTGTAGATTAGTGAGCAAAACTGAGTTGGAAGAAAACGATGGAAAATCACTATTCAAACTTTTTTTCTATTACGATTCGTTTTCCTTGTTTACATTGAAGTGTTGTCAACTGCAATGATTTCTTAGGTATTACTGAGTTGTTCGAGCTGTATTTAATATCTTTGCTTATTCAGTAAAACCATATTATAAAAAAGAATATCAAATTTCTTAAAAACTTAAGAGACATTTTTTTTTATTTCGTGCATATATATGTATGCGTGTGTGTGCGCGCGCGCGTGTGTGTGTGTAAGCACTTTTTCATTTCGGGTATATATATATATATATATATATATATGTTGTGTGTTATAAGCACTTTAAGGAAATGGATCTTCAAATTTTGAAAAACATAAAAAAAAAAAAGGAAGTTAGTTATGGGGCCCATTGCACATCGAATTTTAACCATCCGAAGCATGTATTTTGTAAGTCTCGATCTATAAATCATTCTTGCAAAATTTCAGTTCAATCTAAAATCGTTGCCTATATAATTATTACGATGAAATTTTAATGCTTCTTAAGGTACCTAAGTATTCGTCAATTTCTTTGAACTCAATTAGATGTCTCAAATATTTTCATTTGGCTAATATTTTGGAAGAATGATCTATGAGGTGCACGTTGAAAAATAGACAATTCGGATCATTAAAATTCGATGCAGTGTGGGTCCAAAAACTAACCCCATTTTTATTAAAAAAATGGAGATCATATTTATATATATATATATATATATGCATTGCATGAAAAGTAAGTTTAGCTTTATTTGCTCTTTGCAAGTAAATTTAAGCCATAAACTCTCTACGCCAAGTTAATTATTCAAATGTAAGAGTACGCCATCTCATAAATAGTCTCTAAACTCCAAATACGTACAAACAGCTGATATAGTATTAAGTGTTTTGATTCCTTCTGAACATAAATTGTTTCTGCAACCAACCTAAAGTTTCACAAGAGTCATCTGTTAGGGTTTGTAGTGATTTGTGTAAAACAAGTACTAATTAATGGATTTTGTGTTGCATGCAGGGACAACATACCGATGGCTGGTTGATTACGGTAAGACCTATCTTCTCCGGGTAATCAACGCCGTGATGAACGAAGAACAGTTCTTCGGCATCGCGAACCACACCCTCACAGTCGTAGCACAAGACGCTTCATACACAAAACCTCTAACCACCTCTTACATCATGATAACTCCAGGCCAAACCATGGACATTTTAGTAACCGCAAACCAACCTCCCAGCCAGTATTACATGGCTTCTCATGCTTTTATGGATGGAATTAATGTTTCACATCACAACGGCACCACCACTGCAATTGTTCAATATAACGGCAACTACAGCACCCCATCAAACATTTCCCTTCCAACTCTTCCGGCGGAAGCCAATACAACTGCTGCTGATAACTTCATTAAGCAAATCAGGGCCTTGGCAAGCGAAGAGCACCCTATTGATGTCCCACGTAAAATTCATTCCAGGATGTTTATCGCTGTTGCAGTCAATGAAAGAATTTGTGCTAATTCTTCATGTGAAGGCCCCGATAACAATGCACTTTCTGCAAGCTTAAACAATATCAGTTTCGTGACTCCATCCGTTGATGTACTGCAAGCATACTATCAGTACGTACAATATTTTTCTTCAATAAATCAATTATTGGTGATTTTAATATTCTATTATGATGGTTATTTTTGCCATTTCAATAATGATAGTTGCTAATGCTACTATTTTTATTGCTAGCATGGGCAGCATCTTGAAATCCTAATTGCCATGGTTCCGTTCATCACCTTTCTCTTTTCTTTCTCCCCCATTTCTCATTTTGTTGGTACAAATCACATTGTGTGTCATTCGAAGTGTTAATATAACGGTAGACATGGTTCATATTTTTCAATTTTAGGGTATATTAATAGAAAACATATTTATGTGTTACAATTTGAATGAAATAGTAATATCGCATGACTACGTTCCAAGTATACCAAAAAACTACAATGGTCCCCTCGTAGTTGCAATTTGAATGATAGTTATACTTTTGTCTAAATTAATTATATTTTGATAAAAGATTGATGGACGTACCTAGTCTCATTAGAAATGGTGAAACACCAAAGTAAAACTCCAATATTTATCAATTAACCTTATTTATTCCCAAGAAAAAAACTTGACCTTACTTCGTTTGTACAGGGGAAATAACAATGGAGTTTACAGTTCCAATTTCCCGGACCATCCGCTTGATCCTTACAACTACACTGGAAACGTGACTAGCAGCACAATATATTCGGACTTTGGGACGAGGGTGAGGATGATTGAATATGGTGAAGGAGTTGAGATCATCTTCCAAGGAACCAACATCATCGCAGCTGAGAACCATCCAATGCATCTCCATGGTTTCAGCTTCTATTTGGTCGGAACTGGTCACGGAAATTTTGACACTACAACATCACCCAAGACCTACAATTTGGTTGATCCCCCAGAAGTAAACACCATTGGAGTTCCAAAGAATGGATGGGCAACCATCAGGTTTAAAGCCGATAATCCTGGTAAGTTCTATAGTTTTGAATGTAACCGTTACAACGTCACATGCATGGTCTCTCTACTGGGGAACGACCATATTTTATAGCATAATACTAAACACACTCAATTTTTTATAATATGGTTGGGTTGGTAATACATATGGTGATAGTATCACTCTCTTAGTTTTATAGCTACCAAAGTAACGTGCGTTACATGTTTGAATTGATTATGATTTTGCAGGAGTATGGTTTATGCATTGTCATTTGGAAAGACATACCAGCTGGGGAATGGTAACTGTGCTCATAGTTAGGAATGGAAATACCAAAGAAACCAGCATCCTCCCACCGCCTGCTCATATGCCTCCTTGTTCCAAGTCTTAGATATTTCTTTGGTTTGGAAGCTCCAGAATGTTGTCTGTGGATTTCTAACAAAGAATTGTAAGATTCAAGTATTTGCCTTTGAGTGACTATATATGTTTTTCTTCATCCTGAAATAAGCCTGATTTATGAATTACTAGAAAATAAGCCCGCGCTATGCTGTGGGAAGTCAGCGTAATAATGGTAACTGGAAGAATAAGAAACATTTACCTGAATAAATTCAACATAATAATGAATGAACAGAGGGATATGTGATCGGTTCCATCCTGCATGTCTATGTTTTCTATTAAACAGAACAATTTGCAACACACTTCCATTCTAAATCCTTGTAAAAGTACTGGGGAAAAAAGACAATTTCCTTGCAAGAGGCAAAAACACTATGTTTGCTAGTACTTGATATAAAAACTTACACCAACAACAATAAAACATTAGCACAGAAAGCATAGGTCCGTAAAATACAAAGTACACACCACATGCAATGTAATGAACATTTCCATTTAGTTGAGTTTAATATACAATACATACGCCGAAATAAGCATTCCGCTTTAGTTTAATACGCATGTTGAAGAAATCAGGAAAATTAAAACCAAATCAATGCATTTTCACTTAATTATTCTCTATCCAAAGAGAAACGGAGAATCCTCACTTAGCAACTGCTTCCTAATTCTTAGAACAAAATGCTATCATCTTTTGAACCACACAACTTTCATACAATCAGAAATCATCGAATCCTTTCATACCATCGAATTTGGAAAAAAATATAAATATTAAAAACCAGAACCCAAACTTAAAAGCCAAAATTAAAATTAGTAAATAAATTGGAAATGTTTTGACGGTGGATGATTAGGTTATTAGGAGCATCGTAATTAGATGAAATATGTGGTCTGCTCTGAATGACTGAAATAAAAAAATAATACCATGGGGGATGGAGGGAGGGGCACACTGACTGGACCAGATGCAATTGCAAAAATTTATTCACAATTTGCAAAAGAAGGAACTCACTCGCTTAACAGGCTCAAATACACAACATTTGCCTGCAACTCTTTAGCATGAAAAATTAACAACTCAAATAATGAGTACAGGACTGAGTAACTCCAAGAAAACAGAATGTTGGAAGACATAAAAACACAGCTAATTTCAAGCATAAACTATCTTTGAAAAATTAATACCTCAAGTTTGTTTTCCCAATCTACACCATAAATATTACTTAAAATTGAACCAACCTTGACAACAAACTGAGGAAGCTCCTTGAAAAAATCTACGGCACTGTAAAACACCCCAATAAGAAGAAAAATAAGATGCCAAAAATTTATGAGCAGCTAATTATAAGCTAAAGGAAAGACGGTCTCGTGCCTAAGAACCAACGAAGTGAAACTTTGCTTGCTATATATGGATATGCATGCTATAAGAAAGATTTATTCCCCCATGTAGTAGGGTGTTCTCTGTAATCTTAAGCTAACCCAAGTAGACTAATTGTAATGATGCAAAATATATATAAATCTGACTGTTTTTTCAAACTGGGATTCAAAAGAATCAATACCTTGGCATATTACAATTACTGCAAGATCATCTTTCTAGCTACGCAACAAATCCAAATCGAGCACCGTCGCATAATCTTGGGCTTACATTGTGGAAAACAGAAGGACCGCCAACGTTTAGAACAATCAACATTACTTGCCAACATCATTAGATGGTGAAAAATTAGGACCATTTTTTCTGTCCAGCCAGTTTAGTTGGCCTAACTCTATGTAATTGCTTGTAATAACAGAATATTCTGATTGATATGGAAAGCATAGTTCCTCTATAAAAAAATAAAACAAAGGTTGGAATCATACCTGCCAAATCCAGAGAAACTGGTTCAAGATGCGAGAGACCATTTATTTCTGTGTAACCATCAGAAGTCTCACTCATCTGCCTCCCAATCCCCTCCAATCCTCCAACAGATGTATAAATGAAACAATGAAATATATGGGAACTCAAAACTCAAGTGACCTTTCTTCTTGGATGAGAACTCAAATTCAAAACTCAAGATTAAGTATCAAAAAAAAGTATAAAGTCATCTTATTTTTTCACCACATAAACAAAAAATCACAGATGTAACTGTACACCTAGAGACAAAAATTATTCAAATTAAGATAAAATTCGCAAATGAGTCATCCAGAATCATAATTATATTAACATTTTTCTTCCCTGATTTACATTCTTGTTTACAACTATATTAGACTTCTAAACTTTCTTGGTCGTCACTTCAGAACTTCCGTCTTTTATTTTTCATGATATGCATGCTTCTCTGTTACAATTTGGAAAAATAAAAGTTGTTAATGTAAATGAATAACAGTTTTAGTGAAGAGAGTGATTTTCCTAATTGCTAAAATAATTGAGTAAATTTCTGTGGTACTCAAATGCATTTAATAAGATTCATTAAAATAAAAATTGCAAGCTACCTTTTATCGTCAGTCAACAACCTTCTACAAACTTTATTTTGGTGCCAGCACGAAGAGTCACAACCTTTGTAAATAACAATTGACAAAAACCTGTCCAGATTTAAGATAAATCTTCAATGACAGTCATGGTTAAAATCTGCCATTCTTCTAGTAGCATTCTTGCAATAAAAAAGAAAAAGACAACCATTGAGTTGCTTTCCTTCCAAATTCAATTAATCCACCATACATAAAACAACTACGGGGAGGAAATCGAAAAAATCCTAAATCATAAAATTTCCAGTGCATGCACCACAAAGCTCCATATACGGTTCTATACCACTCCCAAAATAAACTTATGCAGAAACTATACACCATAAACTTTCTCAAAGATACAATGTCCGGCTTGTATACTACTCAGAAGACATAATCCATCGAAAATTAATCTGCAAGAGGGATAAAGAAAATTTACCTTAACAGCGCCATTAAAAAAATGGGGATCCTGGAGATATTTTGTTTAACCTGAATGGAAAATTAACAGAATTTCAAATTTCAACCAGTGAGCATTTTTTCAAACCCAAAATTGAATCATCAAAATACAAATTCAGTGCAACCATTATGCTCAAGGGAAACTATTGTAACAAAATTCAAATGGATAGCAATCATGTCCGTGGATACCTATGACTTTTCTTATAACAACTTGACAGGTCCAATCCCAAATTCTGATATTTTCCTAAAGATGGTCCAATTTCTCAAAATCTTAAATCCAACTACATTTCTCAATGACCAAATGGCCACATATGAGAACCAAAACAAAGCCTTGAAGGGGGAAGAAGAAAGAAAAAAAAAACAGAGGAAAGGTACTGTTCAGCTCCTGCAGTAATGATTTACCTTTTGTTTTGGCAAAAGTTTCCATTTTGTTGGAGGTTTAGGCATTGGCAGCTGTAGAAAGCAATAGAATATGTCATTGGCAGTCAGACGTTATGCTTAAGAATACAATAGGAACTCCTAAATCGATTACAGAAAAAAAACTAGGAGCATCAACAGCCTTTTTGCGTACTGTTGCAGCCTCTTGAAGTCTCTCATCAACCTCTTTGTTACAGGAGTCGACGTCGCTAATTTGCTAGCACCCATAATTCATGAACCCAATTTAATAAACCGTATTTTAAGATTAACTACGCATTGAGCGAAAACCAATTTCTATTTTTTTTCCAATGCCTGCCAAAACATCAAAACCCGCATTTCTAAAAACCAAATTGCACACAAAAGATATTGGGGCAACTCAAGTTGCTCAACTTAAACACATAATTAGCAATACAAATACTTTAAACTATGACGTAGATAGCTTCAGCTGATCTACATATAGCCAAATTCAAAGTTCAAGACTTGAAATCGGGCTCAAAAACTGGAAATTTCACTTCAATTAAGCAGCTTTTCAGAATGTTTACAGCTTAAATATGCATGATAACAAAAAGAATCATCCTTTGGACACTAACCGAAAAACCCTAATTTATATTATTCAAACTACAGAACCTATGATGACAAAACCAGTTACAGAACCTACCATTGTATGATCAAGATCTGAAACTTTCATTAGCCCAGCTTTGAACAGATCCATGACTATCCTATATCCAACGCAAACCTGCACTGAATTATAATATACAAAAAATACAAACATCAGAAAAACCATTCCAAATCCAAATTCAAACATATGATTCCAATGACATGATGATGGACACACACACACTACAACAAAACTTGCCAGAACAACAGAAAGCGAAAAAAAATAAAAAATAAAAAACCCTAACCTTAAAAACTGACCCAGAAGAACAAATCCCGGTTACCTTCAGGACAGGATATTTAATAGGAGAAGCACTACATGAACATATGCAGTATGAAACTAATGAAAATGCACAGTACAAACTAGGACAGTCGATTAGACCAAAGTAGCATAAAAGCCTTTTTTTTTTTTTTTTTGCTTAATCAGGCTAAGGTTTATACGAGATCGAGCAGGAAAGATTTGTCCTGGGGCAGATTTCAAATCTGGCTTCATCTTGGCTATCCTCAGATCAACAAAGCAAGACCCAACTGATTTAGCTTCTATGCCGACATTATGCTTTTGACCACTGGACCATATACCTAAACCCTATTGATGTTTCCTTGAATGCTGTATACAAAATCGCAGTGTCTAATTTTTGTTGAATACAACAATATTTCTGACCGATCAAACTACTCTGAACTTCCAACCTATTGTGTGTAAACCATCACCTGTTGGGACTGCCTTGATCTCAATTAGAACTAAGCACAAACTTTATTACAATTCAACTGACCCAAAGCTGATGTGCAAAGATTTAGGTTAACAATTGAGCCGGTCCAAGCTCAAGCTCGATGCTTTGTACTTTGGGATGAGCTTGGGCAAGGCTCAGCTTAATCCATTCCTCTTGATTGACACTCTTACTCTCTTAATAATAACTCAGTACCAGCATAGCAAACCTTACACATACTGGCAATTCTTATCACGCCAATAGCAAATGCACAACAATAATAGAGAGCCAATTGTATTACAAAATCAATACAATAGTATGATAAATGTAGTTTGCACATACTATATGTTGCTTGCACATACTATCTGTTGCTTAAATCGTAATAATTTATATTATATTACCACAAGGTATGAAGCTAAACCACAGACCAAGTAGTACTAGGTAGACAACAAGTTTTTCTGACAGCCATACCTCTTGTAGTTCCACTAGAGAATCTAAAGTTCACTTTGATGAGTCAACTAGATCAGAATATGCTGTACTGACACCCTGATGTGAATCACAAAATAAAGACCTAACTGGCTTCTGCAGACAACCTCTCGGGTAAGAACATAATATCTTAACATGTCAAAAAGCTACAAAAAAAAAAGGGGGAAAAGCAAAAGCAACCTGTGGTAATCTATTTGAATTTGAGAATGCTTTCTGAAGCAAGAATCTGAACTCAAGAGCTTTGTCCCAGAGAGCCTTCGGGAAATGAAAAAAAAAACATAAAAAATGGGTAAAATAAACATCGATCAGACAATAATCCGCTACATAAATATTTTTTGTCAACTTTAAGGCTAGGCATAAAAAGAAGCTCTAATCAAGGAGCAATAATTTCATGATGAAAAATAAAACCTATTTCATGGATATGACAAGAGATATTATCTTGAACAATGCACCTTTTGGTTCTTCACTGCTTGACCTTTAAGAAGATCTTCGTCCTTTAGATTCTTTAAAATATCTCTGCATGGAAAGAGGGAATAAACGATGAACAAAATTAACTTCATACATCCGCCTATACCTATGTATAGATGTATGTTCCTTCTTTTTATCTCGAACTCAATAATTGCAGACGCATGTATGACTTCTGTAACCTAATATCAAATTTCGTCACCAACCTCCAACTGCTATGCATATTATCTCCTACACTCACATTATTTAGTTCTACGTCGTCAGTCTAATTAAGCATCACAAGTTTATAATAAAAAATAAAAGGTTTGTGAACAGAAGTCTCTTACTGATCCTGATGACGAAGATTCATGCATTCTTTCTCGAGTTCTTCCGTCTCGGCATCTTTATTATCGTTTTTCTCATCACCATTTTCCTCTTCCCCTTCTTCTCGTCCATCTTCTTCCTCCTCCTCACCGTCGTGCTCATCATCAAAGTCATCCTCTTCCTGCTCCATCTACATCACAAATCATCAATTAACAACACAATCACCAAAACAAAACCAGATAACTACCGAAACAGAACAACAGAATTACAAATTAAACTAACATTCAGCTCATCGCTGTCGAAGTCACCATCGTCCTCAAACTCACTGTCACAGTGACGAGCCTTCCTCCCCATTGGACCGCCTGACCCCTAGAAATTCTAGAATCGATGAAATTTCCTTTTTTTATTTGAAGCGAAACAAATGATATGTATACAGAAATATATATATATATATATATATAGAGAGAGAGAGAGAGAGAGAGAGAGAGAGAGAAAGAAACCCTAACCTTCTGAAGCTGAAAGAAGAAGGAAGACAGCGAGGGTTGGAGAGTGGCGGAGACAAGTCTGAGAAGCAGCTGCAGGGTTTGGGTTGGAATTACCGGTTGGAATTACCCGATTCTAAAACCCAAACCCGGCTGCTAAACGTAGTTCTCAAATCTGAGAGAGTCCTCGTCAGATCCTCTTTAAGAGGATTCAGGATCCTCCAATTACATTTGTTTATTATGTATTGTGTGGTTAATTTTCATCAAATATTATTTATATTCAATTTTAAATAAAAAAATTTACAAAGATTTTTTACTGCACAATATACTATGAACGAATGTGATTTAAGGATTCCGAGATCTTCACAAAGAGAATCCGGCGAAGATCCTCACTCCCCAAATCTATTGATTATTTCCTCCCTCTTTGATCAAAAGACTTTTAGGCCTGAAATGGGCTTCGTGGGCCAGTTAGGCCAATATTAGACTAAAGGCTGGTTTGGTATTGTTGTGTTTGGAAAAAAAAATTGCTTCTGCTGTGCTGTGAGAATATGTAAAAGTGCTTTTGAAAAAAAAAAGTAGTATTATAGTGTTTAGTAAACTTTTATGTAAAACATATGTGGAAAAAAAACCGGTTTTTCAAAGCTGGGTTTTGTAGCTTCTTGTTTTTGGCTTTTTTCACCCAAAACTGTGAAAAAAAACTGAAGCTGAATGTTTACCAAACACAAAAACAACTCCATCTTTTTTTTATACTAGCTTTTTTCAGAATCACCTTAGTACCAAACCAAACCTGAATAAGGTTCGTCTCATTTGATTTGCATTTTGTTGCACACTTAATAAGGGTGACTTATATACTACCACAATCTGGTAGTAAATCTCTTGATTCAGTAAGTGTTAAATTTTATATTGGACTCATTTAAATGGCTAATTCAATACTAAATTATGATATTTGAATCGTTGTGCGGCTAATTCAAACCCAACACCTCTTAAAATATAATAGAGACTTACCTAAAATACCTAAAATAGTGGTGATAGATTGGCAGATGTAACCCAAGCCAATTTTATAACAATTTCCCTCTAAATCTCTCCCATCTCCTCCAATCCCTCAATTATGGCCATGTCTTTTGTTTGTGGATTTGGAATGAAATTGAGTTAGCACCCATATTTCTTGTTAATCTTTCTCGCATTCAAAACAAAACACCACAATTTTCATAAAGTGGGCACCACATGTTGGGCTTTAATATGCTTGAACCAATTCGAATCGGTTTGTTTTTTTTTACTCATATAAGGTCGATTTTCAATGAAATGAGTTGAAATCAAACAAAAGAATACTCGTTAATGAAATAAGTCCATATAGAGCTTTGCTATGTTCAGCTCATAAAGCTAGTGAAATGCTCGTATCTTTTTATCAAATAGCTCGAATTTGGTTCAAACTCGACTTGTTTGTTAAAGCTTGGCTCATAAGTGTACCTTATCTCTATTACAAAATCCAACAATACTTTTATCTGAAAAATATTCAAATAATTATATTTACCTAATCCCAATAATTAATATTAGACCCAATGGAACATGGCGTACTAGGATTGATTAGAGCAACTCCACCGTACTAAGGCAATTATTGTTCAGGCTATTGAGTAAAGGCAATTACTGCTTAGTGAACAATAACTACCCGTGTGCATCTACACCCCAAAATTTTTTTTTTAATTAACAAGAAGATAAATATATGTTTAATTTCGAATAAGATTTTTAACTGATCTTTTCACGTGTTATGATTCTGTAATTTGTAATTTTTTTTATAATTTCTAATATTTATTTTTTACCTAATTAATATGAACCTTTTATTACATTCTTTTTTATAATCCAACAACCCAAAAAGTGCCACATGAGCCACAATAGCTAATAAGTTTTTTTTTTTTTCAAAATTTTCCTTTCTTTTGAAATTTTTTTGTTGAAAAATCCGGACTGTAGGATAGAAATCTTGTGCAAATCAAATGGTTGAAGGCCCCTAGCACTACAGGGTTGGTCGGTCCACCGAATAAATCTTCAAGTATTTCTTCAGCCTCGAAGATCTGTCAGACCACAAATTTCTGGTCTATCGACGCCAGAACTAGCCGTCTTCCATCACACTCCTAACCTCGGCTTGGGAGGAAGCAGAAGAGGCTGACCTTCGACGGTCCTAGGGGTCATTCACCCTTGTTCGCGACCTTCCTTTTGGTGATTGATTCAGACCCTTTCATTTGTAGAGATTCGAACTCACCTCTTAATACTTGAAGATGAACCTTTTTCACTTGTTCGGCTCCTTTGTAAGAGGTTTGAAGCTTCTCCCATGCTTGCTTGGCAGAGGTTGCACACGAGACCTTCTCAAAGCCATTGTCATCTAATGCTTGGTAGATGAGGTAGAGAGCCTTCTTGTCTCTCTTTCTTGAATCTTTCAAACTCTCTTTCTGGGGTTGGGCCAGAGTAGCTTCATCTTCACTCACACGTATGTGAAGCCCAAGCGCCTAGCCCAAAATAATAATAACGTAGGTGACGTCACACTCCCTAAAATGCTGGATTAGGTGATTTAGCCCGAGTGAGTAGTCGTGCCTCCGTCTTTTTACTGTAGCCAGACTTGTTTGGGTTGGGGTGGAGCTCATTTTGTTGGTTTTGGTAGATTGAATCACCCAATCCTTCTTGCAATTGGAGGGGTGAAGTTGCTCTCATGGGTGATGCTTTCCACACACTTATTTTTACCGCCACACACTACTTTTCATTTCTGGTCGTTGGGTCGAATAAATTGAAGAAAGTCAAGGAACAAAAGATAACAAGATTGTATAGTATAAAAGATTTTTAAAAAATGATGTATAAATAGCATAACCTTTAATTATATGTTACATAAGAAGTTGAATATAAAGTAGTATTAGACCTCATTTGGCAGCTTGTATAATGAATCGGATAAGATTAATTATACAGATCCAGTGTTTGGTGTAGTTAGGTATAAAATAGTCGGGGGATTAATAACACGGTCCAGCCTCTTTTATACAGTCAGCACCCTCTTACTAATACTCTCGAAAGGCAAAGGATAATTAGTCTGGCAGTGAATCAAAAGCACGTTGCGCACTCCCTTCCATTTTCAATCAGAAACACAATGTCGTCTAGTTTCTCATATTCTTCTCCAACCCAACAACTTATTTCTAGGTTCTCAAAGCTTCGAACCATAATCTCTCTGTCTCTCTCCTCTGGATGTGGAAATTTTCAACAACTGTCTAACTCCTTGGAAATCCTCTCGAACCATAATCTCTTTCTCCCCACACAATCTGGAAATTTCAATAAATTAGGAGAGATTTCATCTTGTTTTTCGGTTTCAAAGGATTAGAAGCCATGGAGATGATGGTTTGTGGTCGGTGGTGAGAATCACAATGGTGGCGGTGTTGTGCTGTTCTGTTTTTTTCTTTCTTTTTTTTTCTGATTTTCTTTAATTCTTCTTATGTGTAGTTGCTTTTTTTTCTTCATTTTACCATCAATCATTATTTCAAAATTATCAATAAAAAATAATTACAATCTAAAGTTCTATTAATCCAGCACATAATCAAACATAGTTGAAATTAGGTTTTGCTTTAATTTGGGGGAATTTTATTTGCTTCTTGTTTTGAATATAGGATTTGAAAGTCTTTAGGTTTCTAGATAATAACAGACACAATAAAAATAATACGACCATTAGTCTGATGTTGCACCAAACGTCCGACTAATTTAGTTAATACTATCCGACGACTATTTATCATATCCGACTGAAATAGCCAGTACAATTCGACTTGCCAAACGAGACCTTAGTGTCTTAGCTCCAACATGAATTTTTTTGAAATCCAACACTACCACACGTGCATGACCACCCAACCTATCATTGAAGTATTTTATATACAAGAGAAATAGAGCTGAAAATTTAAGCAGCAATTTGATTTTGATTTGAGCACATGCAACCACATCTGCACACGTGTGTCTTGCTGAAGCTTGTTCCTTGCATTTTCATGGTTTCCAATCAATTTTATTTAGATCAAATAACTACTTTTTGTCTTAATCATTTTATATAAGGGATCTTTAATGAAAAAAGTTTCACACAACAAATTTGCATTGAAAAACACATTAATGAATGATTTTTAATGAAAATTTTGAAGAAACATTTGTCATTTTTGTGATGACCTGTCCCGAATTAATATATATATTTTATCCTCGAATGCGTGAAAATGATAATTATGCCCTCGAGGCTTAGTGACTTTGATGTACGTAGATAATTTTAAATTATTTTCTGGCTAACTTAATTAAATTGTACTTAACGTCACGAAAGCGTTGACGCGAGTTAGGGCCGAGTTGGGTTCGTCATGAAAATATTACGAATAAACGAATGTGTAATCGGGCTAAGGAAATGGACCAATCACCAAACCTCCTACTTTCTTTGGTCCAATTAAAATTTAAGGTTGTTCTTGGATCATTTACTAGCCCTATATCTCATGGCCCAATCAAGGCCCTGTTTCCCTTATTTCTGCACAATCCAGTGACCAAATACACACACACACGTGCTAAACTTCACCATTCATCTCTCCATCTTTCTTGAACACTCTCTCTCTTCGTACACCGAGACCCCCAACTCACAAACCCCTCCAAAACTTCACAGATCTAACACGAACTTCACATCATCATGTTCCTCATGGTCTCACTATCCTAGTGATACCTTTGGAACGAAGAATGGTTCACGGGAACTCGAGAACTTAGGAGCTTTGACGGGGTGCCCTGTTTCCCCGACGTGATCGCCGAAGTTTCACTTGGTTTTAAGACTCAAAAAGGTATCCACGCCACTCCCCCAGTGTTTTAGACAAGTTTTGGTTAAGGTTGGACGTCAGAATAAGCTCTACTGTGGGTTTCCAGGTTTAGCTGGTTTTTCCAAGGATTTTTCCGTCTAGTTTCTGTTATATTTTGGACTTCAAATAGGTAAGGTTGTGTTCTACTCTCTGAGAGTTTCAAATCCATATAAAATTCGTGAATTTTGGTTGAAAAATGAGTGAGATATTAAAGTTTGAAGTTTTTCCAAAAATCGGCGACACAGACGGTGGCCGACAGCGGATTCTGGCGAAGCCACTGGAGAAGATAAGGAATATTCCGTCAACTTTGACGGAATATACTGACGGCATCAGATAACACCATTAGTTTTTAGACGGAATATTCCCTAACGCCATTAGGGATTCTGTCAGTGTGCCAGGCACGTGCCTACGCATGGCCAGGGTGTGAGGGCACGTGGGACGTCGGAAAACTATTCTAAAAATATGGAGATGCTCGTGGTGTTGAGTGGGCCACGATGGTATATTCAAACATTCCAATTGAGCAACGTATGAGAAGTTATTACATGGTTTTGGTTATGTGCTTAAAATTAACACTAAAATAGTTGTTTCACATATAAGTGAGACGTTTTTGGAGGACGAGCACAGCCAAGCGAAACTTGGGGGTTACGACCCTGCTACATACCAGTGAGTGGGCTTTTGGTTTTCTATATATACGTATATATGCTTTACATTTTTCCCAGAAATTGTTTTAAATGGATTTACATTTTTTAAATGGCATGTCAATTGCATTACATTTTAGTATGTGCATTAGTATAGATATGCATATTATTGCATGACGATGCAGACGCTCAGGTAAGCTTCAGGTGAGTACATATTGATAATAATGATTGTAGTGTGTATGATTATGTATAGATACATTTAGTGCTCATTATCCTGCACCCCAGTATTAGTGCACCACCCGAGGCCAGGGCCTAAACTTCACATGATCGTTCACCTCCCACACCACATGCTCACCTTGGATCCAAGACAAATGCTAGCCTGTCGTACATACCACCTTAGGTGGTTCTGACTCGTATGTGACTTGCGATGCTTCACATAGCCTTCACGTGATAGTAGCACTTGAGCATACCTATTTACACACAGTCTATCGTACATACCACATTAGGTGGTTCCGACTCGTGTGCAGATTTAGTAGATGAGCTATAGGTTCAGCCGTACAGGTCACGTTAGGTGACTCTGGCTGTCATATCATTTTACATTGATTCATTTTACCTGACTTACCTATTTCATTGATGAGATACTTGACATGGCATATATTTGGTTTTTGCTACTCTCGAGCATGATTTCTATATACGTATGTATTAGTACTTTCTGGAAAATTATACGGGTTTTACGGTGAAGGGTTATTATTTTTGGAAAGTGAAATGGTTTTGCAAAGCTTTGTTTTTGCCCACTCACGTTTTCTGTTTTGCGCCCCTCCAGGCTCTAGTTAGACGTTCGTGTTGGTGGCTCACGAGGACTGTACGACGGTTCTGACAGACTTCAAATAATGTAGGAACTTATTTGATTATCTTGAAAACCCACCAGATCCTTCTCACAATCCAAAATCCAAATAACCACTTAAAATCCATAAAATTACAATGAAATAAATACCAGAATGCACCAAACAACAGTAAAAAAAGAAATGCAATAAAGGCAAGGATGAATTCAACAGCCCAAATAAGCAAAAAGACTCATACCTCAATTGAATTTTGAACTTGATTCTCGCTTAAAAATCTTAATATACATAACCAAATTAGTATTATTAATAATAAAGTAACACGATAATGTAGCAAACAACATTGAAAAATAAAATCTAGTAAAGGTAAAGATCAATTCAACAATCTAAATAAGCAGAAGCATTCATACCTGAACTGAATTTGCAGGTTGATTTGTCGCTTAAAAATTCTGATCTGCAAAACCAAATAAATTTTATTAACACCAATAATTTAAGATTTGATATGAAAAAACAAAAAAAAATCTATAATACAGGCCTTAAAATACATTATAAGCTCAATTAATACAAAGAAAGAAACAATACCACACCAAACAATTTCATCGACGCCATGCCTCATGACTTGACAAAATAAAAATTTGGGGGTTTTTAACTTTAATCCTTTAATAATATTAAAATTTAAACAAACCTGGTTTTAGATTACATATTGATTATAATCCCTTTATATGTCTTTAATTCAAAATAATTAATGTGCATTTTATTTAATGTCTTCCATTAAATATTTAAATTTATTAATACACAAATTTTAATTCATTTTTTTTTTACAAAAAAAGAGTTTTTTAATTTATTAATTTTATTTAATATTCTTCAAACTTGAAAGACTCAATTAATGTACCTAAATGTTAGTACCGAAATGTATTATATTGAACTAATGTATTTAAATGTTAGTACCGAAATGTATGTACCGCAATATGCACCGAAATATATTATATTAAATTAATGTACTTAAATGTGTGTACCAAAATGTTAGTACCGAAATATATTATATTGAATTAATGTACCTAAATAATGTATTATATTGAACTAATGTATTTAAATTGTGACGACCCGTCCCAAATTATTATATATTTTTCTCCCCTAGTGTGTAAAGTGACGAATATGCCCTCGTTGGCTTATTGACGTGGATGTGAATATGCAGTTTTAAATTATTATTTATGTCGTCGTGATTAAATCGTACTCGACGTCACGAGCGCATTGACGCGAGTTAGAGTCGAATCGATTTTCTAACGGAAAAGTTACGGCAATTAATGAGCGAGAATGGGTAGAAATATATTTTAGGGTGGATTATATCTATTCTTGTCCACCAATCACCTTAATTCCTACTTTATTGGGCCCAATCAGATTTTGGGTTTGATTTCATTTTTCTTTGGGCCACTTAACATAACTCTCTCTCCCTCACGGCAGCCCAATCAGGGCTTGTGATCATTTTATTCTGACCAATCCCGTGCACACACACACATACACCCACACACATATGCACCATTCTTCTCTCCCTCACATTCTCGACCTTTCCTCATCCGTACACCGTAGCACCCAAACACCCAACCATCATCAACTTGCACGGATAAAGCTTTTGGAAATCACCATCACACTCCTCTCAAGCTCTCAAACCTAACCATACCCATAGGTTCTAGTTTTGGTGAGATTTAGCCGTTGTTCCACGAGCTCTGGCACAGTGGGAATTTGAGACTCGTGAATCACGAACGATTCACAAAGTTTTAAGGCTCGAGGAAGCTTTTATTCAACTTCTTAGAGACCCTAGACTAGATTTAGGACATAGTTGACGTTGGGACGCGTGGTTTCGAGAAGTTGCAGAGGTAGCTAGATTTTCCAAGTATTTTTCCGACCATTTTTCGTAGGATTTTGGACCTCTAATAGGTACGATTGTGTTCTATTCTTTAAGAACTTCAAATTCATATAAATTTCATGGACTTTGGTTGAGAATTGAAGAAGATATTGAACTTTGAAGTTTTTCCAGTTTCTGGCATAACAGACAGCGGCCGGTGGCGGATTCCGACGAGACATTGGAGAAGAAGAGGAATATTCCGTCAACTTTGACGGAATATACTGACGGCGTCAGGTTACTCTGTTAGGATTTTAACGAAATATTTTATTATTTTAACGGAATATTCCCTAATGCCGTTAGGGATTCCGTCAGTGTGCCAGGCACGTGCCTGTGCGTGGCAGGCGCGTGTGGCCGTGCCTTGTCCGGTGCATGAGGGCACGTGTGGCATCTAAAAATTATTCTAAAAATATGGGGGTGCTCGTGTTGTTAAGTAGATTACGTTGGTATATTCAAACACCTCATTTGAGTAACGTATGAGAAGTTATTCCTAAGGTTTGTGTATGTGCTTTAAAATTAATGTAAAATTAGTTATTTCGCATATAGGTGAGACGTACCCTGATGACAAGCGTGGACAACCGAGGCTAGAGGGCTACGATCCTGCTACTTATTAGTGAGTGGGCATTTTCTTTATATATATATATGATATGGTTGATATAACGTTTTCTTAAATGATTTATACTTTGAATGCCATGTTGTAATGAGTTGCACTTTGAGTATTGCACTGTTACTTTTGAATTATATTGTGTGATGCTATGAAGACTCAGGTAAGCTTCAAGTGAGTATGATGTGATTGAATGGGTTGTGTTGCATTGGTATGCATATATTTATTTAGAGCTCATCAGGGCTGCACCCGATATTAGTGCTCTCGCCCGGGGATTAGACAGCCTCACGTGGTCGTTCACCTCCCGCACCACACGCTCACCTTGGATCCAAGTCTGGTGCCAGCCTGTCGTACAGACCACAATAGGTGGTTCCGACTCGTAGGTGACCCGTGATTTATCGCACAGCCTTCACGTGATCGTAGGACTTGAGTGTACGTATTTATACCTATCCTGTCGTACAAGTCACATCAGGTGACTCTGACTTGTGTGCTAGCCTAGGTTGATGAGCTATGGTTCCAGTCGTATAGGTCACATTAGGTGACTCCGACTGGCATGTTATTTATATTGATTCTACACCTAGCTTACTTGATTTAAAGTTGAAACGTTATGACATGGCATATTTTGGGTTTCACTGCCCTTATGCATTGCTTTGCATATATACGTAGTATTATTTTTTGGAAACTATACGGGTTTATAGTGAGGGGTTATTATGTTCAGAAAAGATAAATGTGTTTTTAAACGTTTTGTTTTTGCCCATTCACCCTTTTGTTTTGCACCCCTCCAGGTTCTACGTAGTTGATCATCTTTGGATGGCTCACGAGGACTTCCCGGCGGTTTTGACATATCCATAAATAAGTAGGGATCTTCTCCCTTTTTGTATAATTAGCACTTAGTTGGTTTGACAACACTGTTGGATTGCCTATGCTCTAAATACTTGTATTTGGTATTTGACCACTTTCACGCACTTATTTAGTATCACTAGTTAAATTAGCTTAGGTTGGTTTTTTATTTATTCGCATTTTCTTATTATCGTATACACTTCTGTTGCGTACTTGGCTACGTCACCTTCACGTGACGGCCAACACGTCTCGACTTCGGTCGAGGTGTATCATAAATGTTAGTATCTATGCACTTAAATGTATTATATTAAATTAATGTACCTAAATGTGTGTACCGAAATATTGAATTAATATACCTAAATGTTTGTATCGAAATGTATGTATGGAAATGTGTGTACCTAAATGTATGTATCGAAATGTATTATAAAGAATTTAATGTACCTAAATGGAAATGACAAAGTACATCAAAATATATTGTATAACAAAAATTAATTTATCTAAATGTTTACAACAAAATATATTACAATAAATGAAATAAAAATTAATGAAATAAAATTAATACATTAAAAAATAGAAAGAAAAAGAGAAATAATTAAAAAATCAAAATATAATTAATAAATGAGGTTAGTAATATATCAAAGAACTAAAATTAGATTTTAATCTTAAAACTAAAATTAGATTTTAATCTTACTCATGATTTTAAACTAAAAGTCATCTTTGTCAAGGATTAAAATGAAGTTTTCTAATAAAAATTTTCTAAACAGATTGAAAGCAAGTAACATTAAACTTTAAAGGCTGCATCCAAAGCCCTAAAAAATAACTATTTCCTCCAAGAAAAGACAACCAAATTATCTAGTAATACCTAAGATCTAAACAAAGAAACAAAACCCTCTAACTAAATAAAAAAATGTTATCCTTTTTCACCTATAAAACACACCTCTAACTCCAACCAATGCCGCGGCTGCCATCTCTCTCTCTAACGATTATAAAGCACACCTCAACTAAATAAGATTAGTTCCGTAGTGATCTGAAGACAGGTTGCGATGAAAGGGGTGGAAATCAGCCAAAATTCAGGCCAGAAGAAGGATCGGCAAAATACCCGCGGTTATGGGTAACCTCGGTTACCTGCCTATTTAAATTTCACGGTTACAGTTATGGATAACCGTTTAGATAAATAAACGGTTATGAGTATAACCATTTACCCGCGAAATTTAAATGAGTGGTTATATGTATTAACCGCTGTTATAAACGGGTAACCGTTTACCCATTTATTTTATATATGTATTAACACAAATCATGTTCTCTATCGGACAAAACTTAGATCAATGCTATTGATAATTAGTGTATGATTTATATAGCTAATTATAATATAATATAGCTCATTCAACTTGACGAGTAAATAGCTATGCGGTTATAAGCATAACAATTATGAGTAAATAATTGCAGTTATCCACTCGTCGTAATCGTTGCTTATCCTAGCCAAAACCAGGAAATCCCAGACCGAAAAAAGTACACACAGTGTGAATAGATGTAGAACGGCCGTAGAAGCAGATACTTTACAGCGACAATTAACTTGTCCAGCGATTTTAAACGAAAGAAATTTAAACAGATAATTTGGATGGAAAAGATAAGAAGGATGTGGAGATGGAAAATGCAGAGAACACAGGGTTTGAGAGAGACCAAAACAGGCAGAAAAAGCCACGAAAATAAAGAATTGAAATCGGCACTGAAGAAAAAGTAAAACAGATGATTGATCTTGGATCCGCATCCACCTATGATGTATGATTTATATGAGGAAAGTGACATTCGCTTGTGGAGCTTCTGCTGATCGACGATGATGAAAATTATTATATTCTTTTTAATGCCAATCATTCATATATTCACGCATGATCTTCGAAGCAATTGGTTGAAAATTTTACTGACAGTGACAGAAAGGCTAAATGAGAAAAAGAAGACTTTTCTTTTGCTAAGGAAACAGTTTTTCGTGCTCAAGAAACAGATCCTCATCAGAAGAGGGAGAGAGAGGGGTTTGGTATTTTGCCAAATATATAATATTTAGTAGTAGAAAATAAAATAAAATAAAATAAAATAAAATGGGGAAGGGATATTCGGAAGGAGAAAGAAGATGTCGGTCGGGAAATTTGGAAAAATAATCAAATTTTAGACTCCATATAGAATTATAGTCATCATATTAATTTTATGATAATTATAACCAAAACTTGATGTAAAAGTACTAATATACCCTTAATATTAAGGTTTCCCACAACAACCAAAACAAACCTTTAAACTACCCTAAAATGAGAAATTAATCTTCATCACTTTTTTGTTTTCACTATTCACTTTGCATATGCAATTTTGTATTCTTTCTTCATCCACTGGAAAAATATATTGGAATGTATACAATTTAGTCAGTGAAACACTAAATCGAAGTATCTAATTACAAAAATTATAATTAGCTATGGAATTAGTACCTTCTGAAGAACATTCTCATAGGTTGTCTTGCTAATTAAAGAGAAAGTTAATTCAGTGGACTCAATCTGCAGTAATCCTCAACATTTTAAGGTAGTTTAAAGGTTGTGTTGTGGTTGTTATGAGAAACCCTAGTATTAAGGGTATATTAATATTTTTACATCAAGTTTTGGTTATAATTATCATAAAATTAAAATGATGGTTATAATTCTATATGAGATCTAGAATTTGATTATTTTTCCAAATTTCCCATGTCGGTCTGAGTTTCTAATGCCTCGACAGTATATATAGGAAAACGACACTCCAACAAAGCCTGTCCCTCTCACTTCTGCTATATACTCGAACAGGAAACGATAACGATGAAGCACTCGTGCCCAGCGAGGGCAAAGTCCTCATTTTTCAGTGCGACAAAAACAGAAAAAGGGCGATTCCGCCCTTTCACTGTTAATGAACAGTGATTTTGTGTTGGATTTCACTGAAAAATCTCCCTCGCTTGCCTAAAGCTCAATGCTTTGGCTGTAGCGTTAGGAATAAAAAGAGCGACAAATGGACAAAAAGAAATCATCACTCTCCTTTGGACTTATCAGAAGAGGATATTATCTTTAAATCCATCTTATAATGCCCCACTAATACGGAGAGAGACAAAGGCAGATGAGATTATAGCGGAGCAGCTGCCGTCGCGGACTCCAAACTCCACTATTACAGTGAGTGAGGCAGAGGCAGAGGCCAAAATCCAAACTCGAAAGAAAGGAAGGAAAAATGGCGATAACACTCAACAGTGGGTTCAACATGCCAGTAGTGGGTCTGGGTGTTTGGCGCATGGAAGGAAAAGAAATCAGAGACCTCGTTCTCAATGCCCTCAACCTTGGCTATCGCCATTTCGATTGCGCTGGTATCCAACTATCCATTCACCTTAATTCTCACCCAGCTTTACACTTTGTTGTTTGTTCATATGGGTTTGATTTCTTTCCTTTTCTTTCGTTAATTTGTCATCTGGGTTTCCCAGCTAAAACATTTGAATCTACCTTCTCATAATCATTTTTGCCCATATGGCGGGAATTCGTAGCTTGTAGTACAAATTACCTTTGCGGTTGTAACGTGCGTTGACGAGTTCATGCTGCTTTCAGCTGATTACAAGAATGAACCAGAAGTTGGGGAGGCACTTGCAGAAGCATTTTCGACTGGGCTTGTTAGGCGAGAGGATATCTTCATCACCACCAAGGCAAGTGTATTTTCAATCAAAATCTTATTTGCCGCTCCGGCTGACTAGTATTTTTCTCTCTGTTTCTTCTTCCTTAATGCAGCTTTGGAATTCGGATCATGGACATGTTGTAGAGGCCTGTAAAGACAGTCTGAAGAAGCTTCGGTTGGATTATCTGGATCTGTACCTTGTTCACTTTCCTGTTGCCACCAAGCATACCGGTATTAATTCTTGGTATTTGACTACTTTGTGCAAAACCTCTGTATTATATTATGTGACCTGTGCTCTACTATTTTTTGAAATGTGGTTGACAATACTAGTGTTTGATAGAAAACTATAGATTACTCCACAAGGACAACAGTTTGCTTGCTACCAACTGATGTCTCTACAGCTTGGATTCTCTTATATTGAGTATTGAATTCATCTGTCTATTTATTTATATACATGCAGGAGTTGGTACGACTGGCAGTGCTTTGGATGAGGATGGGGTGCTAGAAATAGACACAACCATATCTTTGGAAACTACCTGGCATGCTATGGAAGAGCTGGTCTCTATGGGTTTAGTTCGTAGCATTGGAATTAGGTGATCATACAAACTTTGCACATTTCAAGGATCATTTCTTGAATCAATAATGATATTGCGAATTTAGGTTATGTTTCCCTTTTACTTCCTGTGCAATATATTACGGTATTAGCTATGCAACCTAGTTCATTTGGGGTATATATGGGAAACCAACTCACAAAAATATAAGTGAATGTGCTGAAGAAAATTGAAACGTTGCGGTAATGTGTGCGCGCGTTAAAATGGTAATAAATTTTTACAAATACAGCTTCGGTTGGAGATATCATATAGTTTAGTTCAGGAAGAGGTTAACTATTGTGTCTTATTGCTTGTTGATGCACATAATACAAACTTACACATGATATGTGCAGTTAGAGAAAGATTATAAGTTATGTCGCAATATCACTAGGTTTATTTCATTAATTCGGTATTCTCTGCATATGCACAAATGATATGGGAAGCTCCTTTAAATTTTCTTTATCTCTTTCATGCTTAGTGCAACATATGGCACCAGCCCTAGTGGAAGATTCATAGTCTATGTTCTGGCATTTTAATTTCATTCATTTGTCAATTGTTTTGCATATGAATTGTGCTTTCTGCAGTAACTATGATATCTTTCTGACGAGAGATTGCTTAGCTTATTCCGAAGTGAAGCCCGCAGTGAATCAGATTGAGACTCACCCATACTTCCAACGTGAATCTCTTGTCAAATTCTGTCAGAAGCATGGCATCTGTGTCACTGCCCACACTCCTCTTGGAGGTGCTGTGGCCAACAGCGAGTGGTTTGGTTCAGTTTCATGTCTAGACGATCCAGTTCTTAAGGTAGGCTCGTTTTTTCTATCGCTTGAAGTTGAATTACTGGATTTATTTTCAAATTACCGGTCAAATATAGTAAGATAGTTTCCTCTCAATCGCATTCATCTTTTGTCAGAATCTGGCTGAGAAATACAAAAAGACTGCTGCCCAAGTTGTTCTAAGGTGGGGCATCCAACGGAACACAGTTGTCATCCCGAAGACGTCAAAACTTGAGAGATTGAAAGAGAATTTTCAAGTTTTTGACTTTGAGCTCACCAAAGAGGACATGGACCTGATTGCAAAGGTAAACAGGAAACACCGGACAAATCTACCTTGCAAGTTCTGGGGCGTTGATCTGTTTGAATAGATTTGCCTGCAACTGTTCTCTCTACCCATGAGAACAAATGCCTTGTGTTGGCAAAGAATAACAAGTACTGGAGTCGTGTTTCTTTCTCCTGAGTTGTAAACTTAAAGCTGAATCAATCGTGAAGGTTGAATAGACATGTTAGATAAAACTCGGACACAAACTAAATTTGATCTTTCAATGAACTAAACTCTTTTTAGTTTGACTGTCTTCCCTTGTATGGCCTCTGTTTGCATTTGGCCTGTTGAGTTTGCAGCTCAACTTTCATCTTGAAATAACCGAAAGGAAAGAATTTTACGATACTAAAAGAAATTCACGAGGGAATAACACAAGGGATGTTCCCCCCCCCCCGCGCCCCCCCCCCCCCCCCCCCCCCCACATAAATATATGCAAGTTATACAACTACTGAAGCGATGTCTAGTACTTGGAAGAGATCAGAACTTGACGGAAAGGGATGTCACCGATGTTTTAACTAGGTGGCTAAATTGCCACTTGACAAAAGCAATATGACATAATTCCGGAGTAAAACCTATAAACTGTATCACAACGTTCAATAACAATGAGGCACAAAATAAGGTTTGTTCACTGTTCTCTCAATACCTCTATTAGATTTGGAGTTTTGTTTTCGTTTCAGTCTCTTTCAACTGACTCTTCAATTTTTGTGTTGGTGTTAGGTTTTTGGTCCATGGAACATATTGAGTTTCTAGTGAAGCAATTTTCAGGTATGTTATTTTTCTCGAGTTTCTAGTGAAGCAATTTTCGGGAATGTTTTTATGAATTTATTCTCTTAACTTATAAATTCCGTAACCAGTTAATTCAGGGTCGATAGTGACTGTGTTATGTTTTTTCTTTGTTTGCAAGAGGTTGCTGAGACCAACTGTGCCTATAGAAATGTGATGCACCATGTTGTTAGCGAGCACACTCAAATATTGCAGGATGTAGCTGCAGATCCTACTCTTCCTCGAACTAAAGCCCTGGTTTGTGCTGGGTGCAAGCATGGAGAAGCTGTCTTCTTTTAGGTTATATACCCAATCCTTTATCTGTTGTGGTGTATTTTATTGGTAGACAAAGAAGAAGAGCAACAGAAGGATCTTGATCACAAAATTGCAGCAGCGAGGGCTAGAGGCAATAACTGCCATCTGGGAGGATGGAGGGGGCTAGTCACTGCTGCCGTCTTCTTTCTCACGCTAACTCTAATCGTTCGGCCCTCCATCTCTCAGAAAAAGAAGCGACAGTAGTCAAAAAGCCCTCCATGAGTTTTTAATTTTACTAGATCCAGACATCTCTACATTATCACCTTGTCTTCAAGATGTTCTCTGCCTTCAAACACAAGACTTCGAGTTCATAACTAAGCCGTGTTAACCGCTTGGGATACGAAAGACCCTTGCTATTAGATATCAAGTTCAAATGTCTTAAGCATCATCAAATATTGTGTACATTATGGCATTAGCGTTACAAAAATTTTCTTCCCTGCCACTGATTGCTTACGACCTCATGCAACCCAAGACATACACATGGTTGTATGCGAGTTGTAAATAAGGAAAACAAAAAAACTTCTACACACCTTTGACATTGGTATCTTTAGCAACACAGGCAAGAATCAATTCTTTGAATTTGGGGGAAAAGACTTCGGCACGGGGGAAAGCAAGACATCTGCTTTGCTTATAACTGTCAAAAGTTACAGATCTTAATTGTCATTTGCAACAAAATTGTGTCAATTACATAAATATCAGTACAACAAACATTATCCTTGCCTACACTACGGAAGCTGGTTTTTGCTTCTTCAACCCGAACAAATTATTGAGGTCAGGAAGCATCGGAGGAATGGCCATAGTCTCTGGGGCCATGAAATTTACTATCTTCTTGTGAACATTGTACCTGCAAAAGCATAATACAATAAGCCTTCAACAAAATCATACCAGTTTCACATAGGGAACCGAAGAATCTATTGATACCTTATCTTGCGACTCTTAGAGGCTCTTCTGTCAACAATCTTCCTCTTCTTCGTATGCAACTTTTTCAAAGAATATAAGGCTGTCTCTGAGGATAATCAAATTGTGCAAAATCAGAATCAATAACAATATGCTGACAATATATGGCTTAATTGTTAGCAGGAATAACTACGATAGCGCGTTTCATTTTTAAGGTTACAAAAACTTGAATAATAGAAGTTCAGGATCGACTAGGTTCCAAGCCCACTATAAAGAAGACAATAGCTGCAGATACAGATCCAAAACAGAAAATTAACAAGGCTATCCGGCATCATTTGGGTGTATACAATCATACACAATTTCAAAAGCCACAATTTTTAAATGCAATCTGACTCTGTGTGTTTTGATTTACCGAAACGCTTATAGATTTGGATAAACCGTATATCACATTCAAATGCAATCATGTATTACGTACGAGATGCCCTAATAATTTTACCAGAAGATGCTGGGTCAATTGTCTCAAAAAATTCTTTCAGTAACTGCTGCTAAAACTCAGAGTCATCTAAAAGTTCAGGGTCACCGTCAGCTTGTGCACCAGCTTTGGATTGTGTCCCCTATCAGAGTGAAGGAATAAATAAAAAGCTCGTACCCAGTGCACAAGGCTCCCGCTTTACGCAGGGTCTGGGAGAGGTGAATGTCGGCTAGCCTTACCCCCATTTATAAAGAAATTTTTTAATTAAAAGATACAATCAAAGCTACAGATGATGAGTACTAAAATAATCACAGGTGGCATGATTCATTCCTATAGCAAAGGAACAAATTCATCAAATAAAATTGGGGCCATCCAAAATGAAAATTGAAGTAAACACCACAAACGACGCAAAATATTGTTCAAATATGGTATCAAATTAACAGAATGCATCCTTCCTCAAACAATGAATTTGTACCTCGTTTGAGAATTAAAATGGCACTTAGGAAATTGTAAAATCCACGGGACATTTAAGTTCAACAAATTTATAGGTGAGCCTCAGATTTGAATAGAATTATAGTTAACCAATTATTTGCAGAACAGTAGGATTACCTCCCCCTTTGCAGTATTTTTCTCCTCAGGAACCTGCAAATCCATTTAAAAATTAAGAAGAAATCTCTTTGAGCATGCTCAAGAAGCTTGGGAAGTGTGAAATTTTCAATTTTTTAAATTTAGATGTAAGAGTTAATATCTTACAGTGCCAAATACAGAAACTACTGATTTCCTCATCTGCATCTGCCTAACCACTCTGCTTGGATCTCTCATATAAGAAGCAACTTGTTCACTAACATTCTGCAATTGGAAAGGATAAATGAATTCAGGTTGAATATCTCGCAAGGGATGGCACAAGTCCGCTCATAGGGGAACGCATGGTTACAATTTTAATTGTAGGGCCAGACCTGATTAAAAGCATGCAGTTTGCTTTTAATAGCAGCAGCGCCTGTGGTCACCTCTGTCTTCCTCTGCCATTTGTTGATGGATTTGTCTCTGAAAGTAGCTATTCTACAAGATAAAATGTGACAGGATTAGTTAGACCAAGTAACCCAAATGGAAATGCATACAATAATGAAAAGTTGAACAACATAGTAGAACAAATTTCAAGAAATCATGCAAGAGAAGTTAACGGAGCATGACTAAAAGTAGAAGATTTTTTATTCCAGAACTGCCCTACATCTCAAAGTAAACATATGGCAACATAGATTTTTTACAAGTATGATTTACAAATTCATTTCAATGTTCTTTGCCGGCCCCTTTGGATAACAAACAAATTTACTTTAGTGCCTAATGGAATTTCAATGTCAGAAAACTATCGACGGGTATATTGCATATTAAACAGTTGAGACAAAACAACATAACAGGCTGATGTATTAACTGATAAAAACTATATATTGAAGTATAACAAAAGTTAGTTACTATGGTATTGAAATACAGCAATAATAGTAAGGTACTTGAATCTACCATTACGAGAATTTTAAACAATAAAACAGAAAAATTCCACATTTCCTTTTGCTGCTCCATATGGAGTAGTGAAATATGGCATGAAGAAGAAAAAAAATATTTCAGTTTTATAAAAGTATTGATATACTTCAACACGAGCATATGTAGTTAGTAGAACATAATTCTTCGCAGAATATCTAAAATACGATCTGAGTACCTCGACAGCAACTGAGAAATCTGTGACCAATCCTCATCACCATCACTGTCAATGATCTTAGATGACTCTGACTTCTTAGATTGTCCAGATTTACCTTCAGCATAGGATATTTATTAGGAGAAGCACTACATGAACATATGCAGTATGAAACTAATGAAAATGCAAACAGTACAAACTAGGACAGTCGATTAGACCAAAGTAGCATAAAAGCCTTTTTTTTTTTGCTTAATCAGGACATATTCAAGATGGATGAGTTAACAGGACATATTCAAGATGATATTCCTTGGTGTATGCTTTTCGCAGACGATATAGTGTTGATAGATGAAACTCAGGAAGGGGTAAATGCAAAGCTTAACCTTTGGAGAGAAGTGTTGGAATCTAAAGGTCTTCGCCTAAGCCGATCAAAGACAGAATATATGGAGTG
Organism: Malus domestica; assembly: GCF_042453785.1. Lineage (NCBI taxonomy): Eukaryota > Viridiplantae > Streptophyta > Magnoliopsida > Rosales > Rosaceae > Malus > Malus domestica. The sequence goes on along the minus strand of NC_091662.1, from coordinate 31,954,052 downwards.
CAAGTTCAATGCAAATGGAGGCCAAAACGAGTTAGGGGTGAGGATCGGAGATCAAGAAATACCAAAGAGCGACCGTTTTCGTTACCTAGGATCTATCTTGCAAAAGAACGGAGAATTAGATGGAGATCTCAACCATAGAATACAAGCTGGATGGATGAAGTGGAAGAGTGCATCTGGCGTGTTGTGTGACCGCCGTATGCCACTGAAGCTCAAGGGAAAATTTTATAGGACGGCAATAAGGCCGGCGATGCTGTATGGCACAGAATGTTGGGCGGTGAAGCATCAACACGTACACAAAATGGGTGTAGCGGAGATGAGGATGCTTCGTTGGATGTGTGGGCACACGAGAAAGGATAAGATTAGGAATGAGGATATCCGGGGTAAAGTAGGAGTAGCCGAAATTGAAGGAAAGATGAGAGAAAATCGGTTACGGTGGTTTGGACATGTGCAAAGAAGGCCTACTGACGCTCCGATTAGAAGATGCGACTGTGGGACAGAGGTTCAGAGCCGAAGGGGTAGAGGAAGACCTAGGAAAACTTTGGAAGAGACTCTAAGAAAAGACTTAGAGTACTTGGATCTAACGAAGGACATGACACAGGACCGAGCACAATGGCGTTCTAAGATTCATATAGCCGATCCCACTCAGTGACTTGGATTTTCCAAGTCTCCAACCGAGAAGTTTTCCTCACTCGGAAAATTAAGGGAACACTACTCCAACCTACATGCTCCACTCAGAAAGCTTCAACATACAAGCTTCAACAAAAGAAAATTCAAAGAACTTAGCGAAGAAGGCTTTGGTGTATTTAACACAATACGTTGAAATGAAGAAAAGTTTATTTATTGATATCCCCGATAAGCTACAAATATGTACATATACATGAGTCAAAATAAACAAATAAGATGGAGCATTCACAAATGTTGCTTAAGAGAAGTCTCAGCAGTCGGTAGAGCCTCAGAAAGAGAAGGCATCGGAGGGGGATCATTCGGAGCCTCAGTACTGGACAGAACCCTAGAAGGAGGAGGCATCAGAGGTTGATCATTTGGAGCTTCATTACGCGGTACAGCCCCAGAAGACGAAGGCAATAAATGCCTTTGGAACAAACCCACAAATCTCTGATGATCAAGTAAAACCTGACCATCAGTTTCCTTCATCTGGTCAAGCTTCCTCTTCATGTTTGTAGCATAGTCATGTGCGAGCCGGTGCAACTGTTTATTCTCATGCTTGAGCCCTCTAATCTCCTGTTTGAGACTCATCACTTCGGCCGCCAATGATTCAACTTGGCGGGTTCGAGCAAATAGGCGTTGGGCCATATTAGACACAGAATCTGCACACTGAACACTGAGAGCCAGCGAATCCTTAACAGCTAACTCATCAGACCGTTTGGAAAGTAGTCTGTTATCTTTGGGAGTGAGAAGGTTCCTGGCCACCACCGCAGCGGTCATATCATTCTTCATCACGGAATCCCCAACGGTAAGAGGACCAGTAGGGGAGACGAAGGATGGGCGCCATATGTTGTCTGGAGAAGGCGGGGCTGCCTCTTCAACAAGGTTCAAGTCAAAACGACGGTCGGAGGGTCCAGACATTTTCAAAGGTGTTGAAGAGAGAAGAGGTCGGACAAATCAAGATCTTAGAAGTGCAAGAATGGAGCTTCTACTGGTGGAGATTCAAGTGTGCTTTGGAACTTAATGCCAGCCCCTATAAAAAGCTGCACTCGACGGAGCTTCAGACATCGAAGAGGCGCCTGCTCAGAAATCGAAGAGGCGTTTGCTTTCTCAAAAGTTGGGCTGCTTAGAGACCACGAGGGTTGATCGCATAAATCGAAGAGGTGTTTGCTTTCTCAAAAGTTGGGCTGCTCAAAGACCACGAAAGTCGATCTCAGAAATCGAAGAGGCGCTCGCTTTCTCAAAAGCTGGGCTCCTCAGAGACCACGAGGGCTGATCTCAGAAATCGAAGAGGCACCTACTTTTCCAGCCTTGTCAGCACCTGTCACACGCACACTCAGCTTTGCGGAAATTATGGGTATTCTGTCGAAGACTTCTGGGGAAGTAGAAAACACATGAATCTTACTGTCCAATCACCCACTTCCCACACGCAACAATAGCTCATGGGTACCACAGATAACTTTGCCAAAGTTCTCTGCCAAAGTTGAGCACATGAAGTTTGCAGCTCCCACTACATCGCTCTGACCAAGAAGGGTAAAAGAATAGCAAAGAAACAGCACTAACAAAGTTTAGACCCATAAATTTTGAAGGTCTAGCTACCATATTATTACCCACAAGGGTAAAGGAACAGTACCACTGCTGGATAATTGGAAAGTCCCTGTGTGTCAACCTCTGTGCCTCGTGGCAAGGTAGACTAGCAAACATGCCCAACCTTTACTCACATTCGAGAAAACACTCCCAATAAGATTGCTTGCTCCAAAATCGAAGAGGCACCGTCCTCCGAATCTCGAAAGCCAGACTCCCAACATGACTACTTTCTCAAAAATCGAAGAGAGGGTAAAGGAACAGTACCATTGCTGGATAATTGGAAAGTCCCTGTGTGTCAACCTCTGTGCTTCGTGGCAAGGTAGACTAGCAAACATGCCCAACCTTTACTCACATTCGAGAAAACACTCCCAACAAGATTGCTTGCTCCAAAATCGAAGAGGCACCGCCCTCCGAATCTCGAGAGCCAGACTTCCAACATGATTACTTTCTAAAAAATCGAAGAGACACTGCTCCCCGAATCTCGAGAGCCAGACCCCCAGCATGATTGCTTTCTCAAAAATCGAAGAGGCATCGTTCTCCGAATCAATCGAAGAGGCGCTCGCTTTCTCAAAAGCTGGGCTGCTCAGAGACCACGAGGGCCGATCTCAGAAATCGAAGAGGCACCTACTTTTCTAGCCTTGTCAGCACCTGTCACACGCACACTCAGCTTTGCGGAAATTATGGGCATTCTGTCGAAGACTTCTGGTGAAGTAGAAAGCACATGAATCTTACTGTTCAATCACCCACTTCCCACACGCAACAATAGCTCATGGGTACCACAGATAACTTTGCCAAAGTCTCTGCCAAAGTTGAGCACGTGAAGCTTGCAGCTCCCACTACATCGCTCTGACAAAGAAAGGTAAAAGAATAGCAAAGAAACAGCACTAACAAAGTTTAGACACATAAATTTTGAAGGTCTAGCTACCATATTATTACCCACAAGGGTAAAGGCACAGTACCACTGCTGGATAATTGGAAAGTCCCTGTGTGTCAACCTCTGTGCTTCGTGGCAAGGTAGACTAGCAAACATGCCCAACCTTTACTCACATCCGAGAAAATACTCCCAACAAGATTGCTTACTCCAAAATCGAAGAGGCACCGCCCTCCGAATCTCGAGAGCCAGACTCCCAACATGATTACTTTCTCAAAAATCGAAGAGACACTGCTCCCCGAATCTCGAGAGCCAGACCCCCAGCATGATTGCTTTCTCAAAAATCGAAGAAGCATCGTTCTCCGAATCTCGAGAGCCAGATACCACATACCACTTTTTCAAAGTGCTCTGACAGAGTTAAAACATGTGAAGCTGGCAGCCCCCACTACCGTGCTATGACCAAGCAGGGTAAAGGAATAACATTACTACTTGTTGTTAGGGAGACTCCTATATATGTCGACCTCCATCCCCAATGGACAGGCAGACCTGCAAAAATGCTCAACCCTTCCTCATATCTGAGAGGGCACTCCCAACGAAGCCTTTCGAAATATTCAGCTTTCTTTCCCCCCGATAATACCTCTGCAAACAAGCTATACTAGAGCAAGAATATCTCATATCATCAGGGTTAAAAGCAAGAGTATCCCATATCATGCTTTTTCCCTGTCTTTTCCTTTGGCCTTGTTTTTACCTGCAAGACAAGGAGAAAGAGAGCAATCAGTCAGCACTTGAAATCAAGCTCCCAGCCAGGAACTGACTGCCTGGAACCCCTTACCTGATTACTTACCTGGCATTGCTCTCGAGTACTCATCTTCAACAGCTTATGTTTCCAGGGAAGATACCGCATCTGCTTGAGGAACAGATAGGGCAAGTGCGAAGGATACAAGGAAACATGTGGAGACAAGCGGAACAGCACACGTGCCGATACTTCCATTACTCTGTCAAAAGCAAAAGTATCTCATATCAGCAGGGTCGAACGTACTCTAGATTGGATGGACTTGTTTTGACCCTCAAATTCTTCAGTCGGCCTTATACTCTGGAGGAAACCAGAAAACCCTCCAGCTCAGTTCAAGAATAAGCCTGTGGAAAGTTACTTCTTCAAAAGCAAAAGTATCCCATATCATCTCTTCTCATTTTTCTTCTCTTTATCCTTCATGCTGCTGCAAGATGGGGAGAAGGTGAACAATCAGCCGGAGCTCTGATTGCTTACCTTGTCTGTCACCTCTTTCAGCAGATCCCCTAGCTCGGCGACTTGGGGGACTCCTACTACATGGTTTGTATCGCGCTTGACCAAGCCTGAAACTACAAGTAAGCTTCAAGTGAAATTGATACATTACCTTGTGCATCTCCACCAGTTAAAGATACCACCCCTGGATGGAGGAAGAGTACTTCCAGAGAAGCTGCCACATCTACCTATGAGACAGATAAGGCAAGTCAAGATGATACCACACTCCGATACTTAGAAGTTTCGTGATTACGAGATCATTCTCCCACTATATTTCCTAATGTCATTTGTACTATAATGTCATTTGTACTAAATCATTCACTTGTACTCACTAAAGGAGAGCTTGAACCTATGTACTTGTGTAAACCCTTCACAATTAATGAGAACTCTTCTATTCCGTGGACGTAGCCAATCTGGGTGAACCACGTACATCTTGTGTTTGCTTTCCTATCTCTATCCATTTATATACTTATCCACACTAATGACCGGAGCAATCTAGCGAAGATCACAAAAAGCGACCGTTTTCGCTACCTATGATCTATCTTGCAAGAGAACGGAGAATTAGATGGAGATCTCAACCATAGAATACGAGCTGGATGGATGAAGTGTAAGAGTGCATCCGGCGTGTTGTGTGACCGTCGTAGGCCACTGAAGCTCAAGGGAAAACTTTATAGGACGGCAATAAGGCCAGCGATGTTGTATGACACAGAATGTTGGGCGGTGAAACATCAACACGTACACAAAATGGGTGTAGCGGAGATGAGGATGCTTCGTTGGATGTGTGGGCACACGAGAAAGGATAAGATTGAGAATGAGGATATCCGAGGTAAAGTAGGAGTAGCCGAAATTGAAGGAAAGATGAGAGAAAATCGGTTCCGGTGTTTTGGACATGTGCAAAGAAGGCCGACTGACGCTCTGGTTCGAAGATGTGACTACGGGACAGAGGTTCAGGGCCGAAGGGGTAGAGGAAGACCTAGGAAAACTTTGGAAGAGACTCTAAGAAAAGGCTTAGAGTACTTGGATCTAACGGAGGACATGACACAAAACCGAGCGCAATGGCGTTCTAGGATTCATATAGCCGACCCCACTTAGTGGGAAAATGCTTTGTTGTTGTTGTTGTTGCTTAATCAGGCTAAGGTTTTTACGAGATCAAGCAGGAAAGATTTGTCCTGGGGCAGATTACAAATCTGGCTTCATCTTGGCTATCCTCAGATCAACAAAGCAAGACCCAACTGATTTAGCTTCTATGCCAACATTATGCTTTTGACCACTGGAACATATACCTAAAAACCCTATTGATGTTTCCTTGAATGCTGTATACAAAATCGCAGTGTCTAATTTTTGTTGAATACAACAATATTTCTGACCAATCAAACTACTCTGAAATCCAACCTATTGTGTGTAAACCATCACCTGTTGGGACTACCTTGATCTCAATTAGAACTAAGCACAAACTTTATTACAATTCAACTGACCCAAAGCTGATGTGCGAAGATTTAGGTTAACAATTGAGCCGGTCCAAGCTCAAGCTCGAAGCTTTGTACTTTGGGATGAGCTTGGGCAAGGCTCAGCTTAATCCATTCCTCTTGATTGACACTCTTACTCTTTTAATAATAACTCAGTACCAGCATAACAAATCTTACACATACTGGCAATTCTTATCACGCCAATAGCAAATGCACAACAGTAATAGAGAGCCAATTGTATTACAATTTACAAAATAAATATTATAGTATGATACTATCTGTTGCTTGAACTATGGACGGATTCTTCTCAAGTAAAGCATGTAACAAGAAAAAATGGCATAGGCCGTACCCAGTGCACAAGGCTCCCGCTTTACGCAGGGTCTGGGAGAGGTGAATGTCGGCTAGCCTTACCCCCATTTATGGAGAGGCTGCTCCCAAGTCTCGAACCCGAGACCTACCGCTCATGGGCGAAGGCACTTGCTATCGCACCAAGTGATAAATTTTAGCATATACAAATGTCAATATTAACAAATCGTAAAATTTATATTATATTACCACAAGGTATGAAGCTAAACCACAGACCAAGTAGTACTAGGTAGACAACAAGTTTTTATGACAGCCATACCTCTTGTAGTTCCGCTAGAGAATCTAAAGTTCGCTTTGATGAGTCAACTAGATCAGAATATGCTGTACTGACAACTTGATGTGAATCACAAAATAAAGACCTAACTGGCTCCTGCAGACAACCTCTCGGGTAAGAACATAATATCTTAACATGTCAAAAAGCTACAAAAAAAAAAGAGGGAGAAGCAAAAGCGACCTGTGGTAATCTATTTGAATTTGAGAATGCTTTCTGAAGCAAGAATCTGAACTCAAGAGCTTTGTCCCAGAGAGCCTTCGGGAAAATGAAAAAAAAACATAAAAAATGGGTAAAATAAACATCGATCAGACAATAATCCGCTACATAAATATTTTTTGTCAACTTTAAGGCGAGGCATAAAAAGAAGCTCTAATCAAGGAGCAATAATTTCATGATGAAAAATAAAACCTATTTCATGGATATTACAAGAGCTATTATCTTGAACAACGCACCTTTTGGTTCTTCACTGCTTGACCTTTAAGAAGATCTTTGTCCTTATGGCGCTTTAGATTCTTTAAAATATCTCTGCATGGAAAGAGGGAATAAACGATGAACAAAATTAACTTCATACATCCGCCTATACCTATGTATAGATGTATGTTCCTTCTTTTTATCTCGAACTCAATAATTGCAGACGCATGTATGACTTCTGTAACCTAATATCAAATTTCGTCACCAACCTCCAACTGCTATGCATATTATCTCCTACACTCACATTATTTAGTTCTACGTCGTCAGTCTAATTAAGCATCACAAGTTTATAATCCTGTCGGGGATCTGGCTCTCGAGATTCGGAGAACGATGCCTCTTCGATTTTTGAGAAAGCAATCCTGCTGGTCTACCTTACCACGAAGCACAGAGGTTGACACACAGGGACTTTCCAATTATCCAGCAGTGGTACTGTTCCTTTACCCTCTCTTCGATTTTTGAGAAAGTAATCATGTTGGGAGTCTGGCTCTCGAGATTCGGAGGGCGGTGCCTCTTCGATTTTGGAGCAAGCAATCTTGTTGGGAGTGTTTTCTCGAATGTGAGTAAAGGGTGGGCATGTTTGCTAGTCTACCTTGCCACGAAGCACAGAGGTTGACACACAGGGACTTTCCAATTATCCAGCAGTGGTACTGTTCCTTTACCCTCTCTTTGATTTTTGAGAAAGTAATCATGTTGGGAGTCTGGCTCTCGAGATTCGGAGGGCGGTGCCTCTTCGATTTTGGAGCAAGCAATCTTGTTGGGAGTGTTTTCTCGAATGTGAGTAAAGGGTGGGCATGTTTGCTAGTCTACATTGCCACGAAGCACAGAGGTTGACACACCGGGACTTTCCAATTATCCAGCAATGGTACTGTCCCTTTACCCTTGTGGGTAATAATATGGTAGCTAGACCTTCAAAATTTATGTGTCTAAACTTTGTTAGTGTTGTTTCTTTGCTATTCTTTTACCCTTCTTGGTCAGAGCGATGTAGTGGGAGCTGCAAGCTTCACGTGTCTCAACTTTGTCAGAGAACTTTGGCAAAGTTATCTGTGGTACCCATGAGCTACTGTTGCGTGTGGGAAGTGGGTGATTGAACAGTACGATTCATGTGCTTTCTACTTCGCCAGAAATTTTCGACAGAATGCCCATAATTTCTGCAAAGTTGAGTGTGCGTGTGACAGGTGCTGACAAGGCTGGAAAAGTAGGTGCCTCTTCGATTTTTGAGATCGGCCCTCGTGGTCTCTAAGCAGCCCAGCTTTTGAGAAAGCAAGCCTCTTCGATTTCTGAGATCGGCCTTCGTGGTCTTTGAGCAGCCCAGCTTTTGAGAAAGCAAACGCCTCTTCGATTTCTGAGATCGACCCTCGTGGTCTCTGAGCAACCCAGCTTTTGAGAAAGCAAACGCCTCTTCGATGTCTGAGCAGGTGCCTCTTCGATTTCTGAAGCTTCGTCAAGTGCAGATTTTTATAGGGGCTGACATTAAGTTCCAAAGCACACTTGAATATCCACCAGTAGAAGCTCCATTCTTGCACTTCTAAGATCTTGATTTGTCCGACCTCTTCTCTCTTCAACACCTTTGAAAATGTCTGGCCCTCCGACCGTCGTTTTGACTTGAACCTTGTTGAAGAGGCAGCCCCGCCTTCTCCAGACAACATATGGCGCCCATCCTTCGTCTCCCCTACTGGTCCTCTTACCGTTGGGGATTCCGTGATGAAGAATGATATGACCGCTGCAGTAGTGGCCAGGAACCTTCTCACTCCCAAAGATAACAGACTACTTTCCAAACGGTCTGATGAGTTGGTTGTTAAGGATTCTCTGGCTCTCAGTGTTCAGTGTGCAGGTTCTGTGTCTAATATGGCCCAACGCCTATTTGCTCGAACCCGCCAAGTTGAATCATTGGCGGCTGAAGTGATGAGTCTCAAACAGGAGATTAGAGGGCTCAAGCATGAGAATAAACAGTTACACCGGCTCGCACATGACTATGCTACAAACATGAAGAGAAAGCTTGACCAGATGAAGGAAACTGATGGTCAGGTTTTACTTGATCATCAGAGATTTGTGGGTTTGTTCCAAAGGCATTTATTGCCTTCGTCTTCTGGGGCTGTACCGCGTAATGAAGCTCCAAATGATCAACCTCTGATGCCTCCTCCTTCTAGGGTTCTGTCCAGTACTGAGGCTCCGAATGATCCCCATCCGGTGCCTTCTCTTTCTGGGGCTCTACCGACTGCTGAGACTTCTCCTAAGCAACCTTTGTGAAGGCTCCCTCTTATTTGTTTATTTTGACTCAAGTATATGTACATATTTGTAACTTATCGGGGATATCAATAAATAAGCTTTCCTTCATTTCAACGTATTGTGTTAAATACACCAAAGCTTTCTTCGCTAAGTTCTTTGAATTTTCTTTTGTTGAAGCTTGTATGTTGAAGCTTTGTGAGTGGAGCATGTAGGTTGAGGTAGTGTTCCCTTAATTTCCCGAGTGAGGAAAACTTCTCGGTTGGAGACTTGGAAAATCCAAGTCACTGAGTGGGATCGGCTATATGAATCTTAGAACGCCATTGTGTTCTGTCATGTGTCATGTCCTCCGTTAGATCCAAGTACTCTAAGTCTTTTCTTAGGGTCTCTTCCAAAGTTTTCCTAGGTCTTCCTCTACCCCTTCGGCCCTGAACCTCTGTCCCACAGTCGCATCTTCTAATCGGAGCGTCAGTAGGCATTCTTTGCACATGTCCAAACCACCGTAACCGATTTTCTCTCATCTTTCCTTCAATTTCGGCTACTCCTACTTTACCCCGGATATCCTCATTCCTAATCTTATCCTTTCTCGTGTGCCCACACATCCAACGAAGCATCCTCATCTCCGCTACACCCATTTTGTGTACGTGTTGATGCTTCACCGCCCAACATTCTGTGCCATACAGCATCGCCGGCCTTATTGCCGTCCTATAAAATTTTCCCTTGAGCTTCAGTGGCATACGGCGGTCACACAACACGCCGGATGCACTCTTCCACTTCATCCATCCAGCTTGTATTCTATGGTTGAGATCTCCATCTAATTCTCCGTTCTTTTGCAAGATAGATCCTAGGTAACGAAAACGGTCGCTCTTTGGTATTTCTTGATCTCCGATCCTCACCCTTAACTCGTTTTGGCCTCCATTTGCACTGAACTTGCACTCCATATATTCTGTCTTTGATCGGCTTAGGCGAAGACCTTTAGATTCCAACACTTCTCTCCAAAGGTTAAGCTTTGCATTTACCCCTTCCTGAGTTTCATCTATCAACACTATATCGTCTGCGAAAAGCATACACCAAGGAATATCATCTTGAATATGTCCTGTTAACTCATCAATTACCAATGCAAAAAGGTAAGGACTTAAGGATGAGCCTTGATGTAATCCTACAGTTATGGGAAAGCTTTCGGTTTGTCCTTCATGAGTTCTTACGGCAGTCTTTGCTCCTTCATACATATCTTGTATAGCTTAGATATATGCTACTCGTACTCCTTTCTTCTCTAAAATCTTCCAAAGAATGTCTCTTGGGACCCTATCATACGCTTTTTCCAAATCTATAAAGACCATGTGTAAATCCTTTTTTCCATCTCTATATCTTTCCATCAATCTTCGTAAGAGATAGATTGCCTCCATGGTTGAGCGCCCTGGCATGAACCCGAATTGGTTGTCCGAAACCTGTGTCTCTTGCCTCAATCTATGCTCAATGACTCTCTCCCAGAGCTTCATTGTATGACTCATTAGCTTAATACCCCTATAGTTCATGCAATTTTGTACATCGCCCTTATTCTTGTAGATAGGCACCAAAGTGCTCGTTCGCCACTCATTTGGCATCTTCTTCGTTTTCAAAATCCTATTGAAAAGGTTAGTGAGCCATGTTATACCTGTCTCTCCCAAAACTTTCCACACTTCGATTGGTATATCGTCTGGGCCTACTGTTTTTCTATGCTTCATCTTCTTCAAAGCTACAACCACTTTTTCCTTCCGGATTCTACGATAAAAAGAGTAGTTTCTACACTCTTCTGAGTTACTCAACTCCCCTAAAGAAGCACTCATTTCATGTCCTTCATTGAAAAGATTATGAAAATAACCTTTCCATCTGTCTTTAACCGCGTTCTCTGTAGCAAGAACCTTTCCATCCTCATCCTTGATGCACCTCACTTGATTTAGGTCCCTTGTCTTCTTTTCCCTTGCTCTAGCTAGTTAATAGATATCCAACTCTCCTTCTTTGGTATCTAGTCGCTTATACATATCGTCATAAGCCACTAACTTAGCTTCTCTCACAGCTTTTTTCGCCTCTTGCTTCGCTTTTCTATACCTTTCACCATTTTCATCGGTCTTATCCTTGTATAAGGCTTTACAACATTCCTTCTTAGCCTTCACCTTTGTTTGTACCTCCTCATTCCACCACCAAGATTCCTTTTGGTGTGGGGCAAAGCCTTTGGACTCTCCTAATACCTCTTTTGCTACTTTTCGGATACAACTAGCCATGGAATCCCACATTTGGTTAGCTTCCCCCTCTCTATCCCACACACACTGGGTGATTACTTTCTCTTTGAAAATGGCTTGTTTTTCTTATTTTAGATTCCACCATCTAGTCCTTAGGCACTTCCAAGTCTTGTTCTTTTTTCTCACTCTTTTGATATGTACATCCATCACCAACAAGCGATGTTGATTAGCCACGCTCTCTCCTGGTATAACTTTACAATCCTTACAAGTTATACGATCCCCTTTCCTCATTAGAAGAAAATCTATTTGTGTTTTTGACGACCCACTCTTGTAGGTGATCACATGTTCTTCTCTCTTCTTAAAGAAGGTGTTGGCTAAGAAGAGATCATATGCCATTGCAAAATCCAAGATAGCTTCCCCATCCTCGTTTCTCTCCCCAAAACCATGGCCACCATGAAAACCTCCATATTTGCCTGTCTCCTTGTCCACGTGTCCATTTAAATCTCCTCCTATAAATAACTTCTCCGTCTGAGCAATTCCTTGCACCAAGTCTCCAAGGTCTTCCCAAAATTTCTCCTTCGAACTCGTATCCAACCCTACTTGAGGTGCGTACGCACTAATCACATTGATAAGTTCTTGTCCTATTACAATCTTGATTGCCATGATTCTATCTCCTACCCTTTTGACATCTACAACATCTTGTGTCAAGGTCTTGTCCACGATGATGCCAACACCGTTTCTCGTTCTATTTGTGCCCGAATACCATAGTTTAAACCCTGAGTTTTCTAGATCCTTTGCCTTACGACCAACCCACTTAGTTTCTTGTAGGCACATAATATTTATCCTTCTCCTCACCATAACTTCTACTACTTCCATAGATTTTCCCGTCAAGGTTCCTATATTCCACGTTCCTAAACGCATTTTGCTCTCTTGAACTCTACCCTTCTGTCCTAGCTTCTTCACCCTTCCCCGTCTAATAGGATCAAAGTACTTCTTTTGTGTGTCCCGTGTAAAGTTGATAAGAGCATATGCTCCCAAACAACTTTGAGTGGAGTCGTTCGAAAAGAAGTTTCTATAGCCCCCTTACTCATTTAACACTGCATCCGGGTGCCGATGGAGATACAGCGACCCTTGCCGATAAAAATTATGTCGCAATATCACTAGGTTTATTTCAGTAATCGGGCTTTCTTTGAGTTGTGCCACACAGTATCAACAAGTTTGGGTGCTTCTGAATACGCACAAAATGATATGGGAAGCTCCTTTATTTAGCTGATCATGTCACTTTGTTATTGCTCTGTGATCATGTTTGCAACTTGGAAGTTGGAATTTAGATTTTTTGGATAAAGATATAAATTAAACTTTCTTTCTCTCTTTCATGCTTAGCAACATATGCCACCAACCCTAGTGTTTTGGCATTTTAGTTTCATTCATTTGTCAATTGTTTTGTATATGAATTGTGCTCTGATGGAACAATTATCTGCAGTAATCATGACATCTTTCTGACAAGAGATTGCTTAGCTTATTCCAAAGTGAAGCCTGCCGTGAATCAGATTGAGACTCACCCATACTTCCAGCGCGAATCTCTTGTCAAATTCTGTCAGAAGCATGGCATCTGTGTCACTGCCCACACTCCTCTCGGAGGTGCTGTGGCCAACAGTGAGTGGTTTGGTTCAGTTTCATGTCTAGACGATCCAGTTCTTAAGGTAAGCTCGTTTTTTCTATCGCTTGAAGTTGAATTACTGGATTTATTTTCAAATTACCAGTCAAATATAGTAAGATTGTTTCTTCTCAATCACATTCCTCATTTGCCAGAATCTGGCTGAGAAATACAAAAAGACTGCTGCCCGAGTTGTTCTAAGGTGGGGCATCCAATGGAACACAGTTGTCATCCCGAAGACGTCAAAACTTGAGAGATTGAAAGAGAATTTCCAAGTTTTTGACTTTGAGCTCATCAAAGAGGACATGGACCTGATTGCAAAGGTAGACAGGAAACACCGGACAAATCAGCCTGCCAAGTTCTGGGGCGTTGATCTGTTTGCATAGATTTGCCTGTAACTGTTCTCTCTACCCATGAGAACAAATGCCTTGTGTTGGCAAAGAATAACAGAGTACTGGAGACGTGTTTCTTTCTCCGAGTTGTAAACTACAAGCTGAATCATTCTTGAAGGTTGAATAGACATGTTAGATATAACTCGGACACAAACTAAATTTGATCTTTCAATGAACCTACTCTTTTTACTTTGACTGTCTTCCCTTGTATGGCCTCTGTTTGCATTTGGCCGGTTGAGTTTGCAGCTCCACTTTCATCTTGAAATAACCGAAAGGAAAGAATTTTACGATACTAAAAGAAATTCACGGGGGAATCGCTATACTATTGAGGATAACACAAGGGTTGGTCAGTGATGTTTTTTCCCCATAAATATATGCAAGTTATACAACTACTGAAGCGATGTCTAGTACTTGGAAGAGATCAGAACTTGACAGAAAGAGATGTCGCCGATGTTTTAACTAGGTGGCTACACTGCCATTTGACAAAAGTGATATCACATTGTCACTAGACAAATATTCCAGAGAAAAACCTATAAACTGTATCACAACGTTCTATTGCTTACAAAAAATGATTAAGGTAAACAAAGAATAAACAATGAGGCACAAAATAAGCTGATCATAGAAGTATCTACGTAAAGATCAAACTGACCGGTCAAGAACCAAGAGGACAGGTACAGATGACTCAGTTTCTGGCAATGGATAGCTCTACCAAACGTGAATAAGGTTTTGTAAAACAGGAGACTTGGCAGGTTAGGATTTATGTTTCAGCATCCTCCAAGGCATTTTCAGAGGCTGAGGTTTCCCTACTCTCTCCACCATCCTTGTGTTTGCTGCTCACTTCTGTCGGCCCCAGTTTTGCTTCGAGATCCTTCTGGTGTTTGCTGCTGATTTCATTACAACCTACGTTTGCTTCAATATCCTTCGAGTATTTGCCACTCACTTCCTTTGACCGTACTTTTGCTTCAATATCCTTGGGGGGTTCATTGTTCACTTCCTTTGGTCCGTGTTTTGCTTCAATATCCTTGGGGGATTCTTTGTTCACATCCTTTGGCTCCCATTTTGCTTCAGTATCCTGCAGGGATTCGTTGTCCACATCCCTTGTCCTGGTTTTTGCTTCATGATCCTCTAGGGGCTTGCTGTCCACTTCCTTTGGCGCTAGTTTTTCTTCAACATGCTGCGGGGATTTTCTGCTCAGTTCCTTTGGCCCAACCTTTGTTTCAGGATCCTTGGGGGGTTTGTTGTCCACTTCCTTTGGTGCCAGCTTTTTTTCAACATCCTCTGGGGATTTTCTGCTCAGTTCCTTTGTCCCAACCTTCGTTTCAGGATCCTCTGGGGGTTTGCTGCTCACTTCCTTTGACCCTTGGTTTGTTTCAAGATCTTCTCGGGGTTTGCTGCTCATGTCCCTTGGCCCTTGGTTTGTTTCAAGATCCTCTCGGGGTTGGCTGCTCATTTCTTTTGACCCTAGTTTATTTTCACGATCCTCTGGGGGTTTGCTGCTCACTTCCTTTGGCCCTAGTTTTGTTTCAACATCCTCTGGTGCACTTCTGTTCACTTCCTGTGGCTGAAATTTTGCTTCAAGATCCTCAGCAGGTTTGCTGGTCACTTCCGTTGGCCCTAATATTGCTTCAGGATCCTCTGGATTTTTGCTGCTCAAATCCACTGGCCCTAGCTTTGATTCAACATCCTCTGGGTGCTTGCTGGTCACTTCCATTGGACCAAGTTTCTCTTCAATACCCTTGACTGCAGATGTTAACGACCTCACATCTCGAGCTTCCGCTAATTGACTGGATGAAGATGCCTGTCATGTAATGAAATGTGCTCATCTTAATTAGCAGGGGACAAGTATTTGATATCATAACCTAGGGAAATAGACATGATTATAAAATACAAAGCTAATAGGAACAATTAAAGCAATATATGAGATTTGCAGTGTCGTTTTGTTATCTAAAATAGAGTATAATACATTATATGGGGTTCTAAACGCACAAGATTTGCAACTTTATAGATATCCGGTGCTTACTACCTTAGCTGCACCTTAATAGGACGGTTTTGTTCAAAACATTGGAACATTGCAACAAACTCAATTCCAGCATGTATATTCCCAAAAGGTTAGTCGTCATAGTCTTGTTTTAGAAGCAATCAAACAAAATACTTTTCCTGTTCCAATTCTCAATATCCTGAAGCATTAAAAGCCTTATCTGAAGCTGCAAAGCGGTGTACACTACCACGAATACCATTAGTTTAACTGCATGAGATTATCCTTTGGAATCACCATTATGTCAGAATTTCTTTCAAAAAAAACCAAATTGAAAGCTTATTGCTCAATTAGATTTCTGCTTTGTCCATGAGAATTGCAATTATTGGATGGAAAAGTATGATTGAGTCCAAAATACGAAGAAACTCACCTTTTCTACTTGCTCCACTCGTTTCTTTAGATCCTCTGCAGACGCTTCCTTGTGAATAGTTTGAAGAATGAAAAGCAAGTGAGAATGGAGATCATCTGAATGATGTTGCTCAACTTTACAATGTGGTACAGGGGATTGACAACCCACTGCATAGAAAGGACAACTAACAAGCTTCATTGGACAGACAGTAATACAATGTCTGTCCATCTGGCGTCTCATGATGGTATTGGAGCAGTTTTGTTCACATGGAATTATCTTGAACGGGCAAATTGAATCATGTTTCTCCATGTGACTTGCACAAAATACAGTAGTACACCCTTCATTTGTGCAAGTCATAGACCTAAAACTGCAGCTTGAAGCATGCTCAGCAAGCGCTTCTGGAGAGTTAAACTTCATGTTGCAGTGATGTTCATTCTTAAAGTCGACATTCTTAAGTAGAGTCTGTGCTATTGCTTCTCTTTTATCAATCAACCAAAACCCGTTAATTTCCATCTCTTGAACGAAATCATCTATTTTATCTTCTCTTTTTTCACTTAGCAGCCATCCTGAAACCCTACCAAACAGATTTCTCTTGGAACTTGCAAAGTCATCGACAAAATCAGAAATGATATCATACGGATGATCAGATACTTGTGCATCTGTGCTATCTTCCAAGATAACAGATTCTGCCACAAAATTTTGGCTTCTCTGAGTAATATACTCCACCATTTCCTTTCTGATATCAGCAGCCACCGAACCAGGGGTCCGGAAGATATCACCAGACGTGTTGTCAACACAAGCTGTAGCTAATCCAGGGATGAACACTTGAGCTATCTTGTGAACTAATTCTGTGTCGTAAAGATCACAATGGTACGAAGGACCTCCATCCTTCCCGCCTTCAAACTTTTCTGGTTTGAGTTCCACGTTACTTGCAGGCAGATCATCAATGGTAGACAATTCCTACAAACAATTACAGCCTTTAATACACCAAATTAACCAGTAAGTTTCAAGTTTCCAACAGCAAGTTAAAAGAAGGATTTCGAAGCAATTCTTCATCCTCGAATTGAAACAAAATAAACAAATATCACATACAAGTATTCAAGAGATTAAATTCTCCGAAAAGCGTTCGTCGCCAGATTGCACATGTTCAATTTCTAGATTGTTACTAAAATCAAGATCTAGGTTTTTAATTTATTATCCTCATTTGCTCTTCACAATTCATATCAATTATGATCATAATTCCCAGGTAATGATACTAATAAAAAAGAAGAAAGAAAATTCTGCTGGCCAATCAACCACAAAATCTCAAATTCCTGATTTACTCTGCCTCTAAATTTCCATTGACCAACATAGCAAAAAATTTCGACCGGTAAAAATTTTTTTTGAAAGGAACCGGTAAAATAATATAGCAAAACTTATTGATTGCAAACAATTTTGAATTTCTTAAGAAACCCCAGATTTGAATTACCACCTGCATCATTTTTGCGACGAATGAGATGGAGATGTGCTAAAAATCTTCTTCTTCTTCAAAGGGTGCCTCCGTCACCTGCGTGGAGATCCTAGGATTCTGCAATACCCAATGCCAATGCCGATGCTCAGAAGAATAAAAATTCAGAAGTATTCATAAACAGCATTGTTCAGATGAAGAGAGGAGGGGAAGGGAAAGGGAAATCTCCATGGATGATATTGATGGGTTCCTTGTCATGCCTCTGGTTTTCATCGTCTGGACGGGTTCCAAATCAAACAAAATGAACAAGAAAAGTATTTTCTTAAAGTCTTTTTTGTTTTACTTCTTTTTTTTTTAATTTCTTTTAATTTTATTTTTTTGGCATTTCTCATAGGAGGTTAGCGCTGACCTTACACGTGTAAGCGTGTATTCAATTGGAAATTGAAAATATTTTAATAAATTTATAAATTTATAAATTTTTATAAGGTTTGATTGATTTGTATAAATTTTATGTAAAATCTTGATTCAATTCTTTCAAAATTTCATAAATATAGAGAGAAATATCTATACAAAATCTCTTTGTTTTTCTTTAATTCCTCAAAATTTGGAAATTCTTTAAATTAAAATTCTAATCGAATACCGTTAGAATATTATAAATTCTATAAAATTCTGATTAAATATGTTTAGTTTTTTATAAATTTTAATAAAATATTTTAAAATACTTATTGAATACCCATTAAATTTCAAAAAAAAAAAAAAAAACTTAAAATGCCCAAATGCATGAATTAAAATCCCACGAAATCCTAATCCACCCTTACTTTCGTTAGAGTAAACTCAAGTTCATATCACGATTCACGACTCACATGATTGTCAAATGGCCGGAAATTGCCTGCAAGCGGTGGAGCTTACTACGAGCGGCCGCCCAGTCCTCCTCCCAACTGAGATCGAATGTTCCCTCCTCTCCGCCGTAGACCTCGAATGCGAAGACCTCCCCAACTTCCCTCACCTCAAATCGGGTCTCCTCATTCTCACCACCCACCGCCTCTTATGGCTTCCCGACTCCACCACCACAATACCCACCGCCTCTTCTTCAGCCTCCGCCATCCCTCTCGCCGCCGTCACCCACATCTTTGCCGCCAAAAAGTCAATCAAGTCGATGTTCCACTCGCCCCGGCTCAGATTCCAGCTCTCGGTTTCGCCGGAAGGCCGGGTTCCGGATTCCGGTTTGGGTTCGAGGTCGGTGGTTGTGACGGTGGTGGTGAGGGGGAAGGGCGATTTGGACGCGTTTTTGAGCAAATTTTGGGAGAGCTGGCGGGGTAGAGCCTGGGAGATTGGGGATGAGCAGGGCAGCTCCGATGCTGTTTCGGGTTCGGGTTCAGCGTCCAGTTCCGGGTTGTATACGAGGGAAGGGACGGTGAGGATGGTTGGAGTTTCGGGGATATTGAGGAAAGAGCAGGAGATGTGGGAGAGTACTGATAAGAGCTTGCAGGACGCTTTCCAGGACTTGAATGCTCTCATGGTAATAATAATCTCGTCTTTTCGGTTACCATGACAAACAACTTCTTGAATTTCAGGGATTTTAATTGCTGCAATTGAATTGTTTTTGTTTTTCAGTTTGTATGATTTTCGATTCGAGTTGAGTGTTCGTGCATTCTGTTTGTGAATGGTTTTAAGTTGTAGAGTAACATTAAATTTACAGAGTAAGGCTAAAGAGATGGTGATGCTAGCAGAAAAAATGAGGCAGAAGCTTTTATCCGGCTCGCAGCCAAATGATGAGGAATTGGGTTCCAAACAAGAGATGCAAGATTGGATGCTCAGTGTTGGTATTATATCGCCCGTTACTAAGGAGTCTGCGGGTGCTCAGTATCACCAACAATTGTCCCGTCAGGTTGTCTTCTTTCCGTGTTCTGTGTGATTGTGAATGAATCCATTTTGTTTAATTTCTCTTCCTTATTGTAAAACCAAGTGAACTGTTAAGTTTGTTTGTTTGGACGGCGGGGCAAAGCGAGGACACTATGAAATTTGAATTTGAGAACATATATCTCTTTCAGATTGTGTCGCTTGAATATCGGTTTGTCATTGAAGAAGATTTAGCATCACACAATATGAAAAATCAAATTTGTTCCCAGTTTTCATTCTAACGTATAAAAAGCAATAGAATGTGAAGGATACTTTCTAACTTCTTGACCAGGCTATAAAAAAGGTAAAGGTCGTACCCAGTGCACAAGGCTCCCGCTTTACGCAGGGTCTGGGAGAGGTGAATGTCGGCTAGCCTTACCCCCATTTATGTGAAGTTAATTTTATTTATTGCTCATAACTTATTTGACCTTGTTAAACTCTAATGTCTTGGCTTGTTTAAGGTATCTGATATTTACGTTCATTCTTATCGGACGTTCACATTATTGTTTTTTTGGTAGGTAACACTCACATAGTATTGACTTATGTCATTACGATGAAAAATGCATCATGTCACTTATTATTTTTCCAATTTCTTAGTCTTAGAAAAGAAAACTAATTTTCTGTTGTTTCTGATATATAGTTAGCAGATTTTGTCAGACTTCCACTTGAGAGAGCTGGAGGGATGATGAATCTTATAGACATCTACTGTCTCTTCAATCGTGCTCGAGGCACAGGTGTTGTGTGATAATACCTGATCTCTTGTTTTTTAATTTGTGAGCACTAATTGGTTAAGTTTCGAGTTCATGTTGAAAATTTTAAAGCGTGAAATGTGGCTTAGTATCTCTCTTTATGCAGAACTGATATCGCCAGAGGATTTGCTGCAAGCATGTTCTCTCTGGGAGAAGTTTGACGTGTATGTAGGAATTTCTTCAATTTGTTTATTTGAAAGCATGGAAATACATTATTAAATAATGCATACTGTAAATGCTAGTATACATTACTTGTAGTGAGTAAAAAATGAATACCTGTCGACATCAATATTATGTGTCATGAGTATGATACTATATCATCTTGTTGATTATTCTTTCTTTGCAGCCCAGTAATGCTTCGAAAGTTTGATAGTGGAGTCATGGTTATCCAGAATAAGTCCCACAGTGACGAAGAGGTGATCTTATATCATTATAAGCTGTTTCACATTGATAAAAATGTCTAATTGTTTTGGTTGAAACATATTGCCTTTGCACTTTCCGAGCCAAAGTGGTGGAATGCATGTAAATTAATACTACCATTAAAGCCCACCATAATCATACTTAACACTAACCATTGCATTGTCCTGCTGCAAAAGAATTGTTTTCATACACAATAAGACTAAATGATATTGGTTTCAAAAAAGAAGATAGATTCAGTTCTAACATTCTAAGAGAGAAAAAAACATTTGTTCTGGTGCTAATGATCTTAACTTTAAGTTCCCCACAAGGAATCTGATTCCTGAACAGGAATGAGATAGATGTTATGCGGGTCTTAAATGGCACCTATGTTTCTCTTGATTACTTTAGTGTAAGACAGGCTAGAATAGGGATGAATGAGAATTATTTCATTAGTCCATTCAAGCTATATGGTACACATCAATTTTTTGGTTTTTTTTATTTATTCATAAAATGATGAAAAACACATGGGGTGTGCTATCCACACACCCCTTTTTACTTCTCCCACACCCCTTGTTAATTTATGTCCTTTGATCTGCTTCAATTCATCCGATCCAACGGCCGAAAATTAAAAGGGTGTGAGAGAAGTAAAAAGGGGTGTGTGGATATCACATCCCAAAACACATCCTGGCCCTGTACGATGCCAGAATGTACTTTGTTTTGCATCTTTCATTATGACATCTGTCATTCTACATCAGAAGCCATTTCAAGTTGCATGAGACAACTCACTGTATTTTGGAAATCAGGTTTTTGCTAGAATCAAGAACCTTGTAACAAAGCCTGATGCTCTTCGAAATGGGATAAGTGCTAGTGATGCTGCAATTACATTAGGTATTGCACCAGGCATGGCCAAGGAGCATCTTCTTACTGCTGAAAGCAAAGGTGTGTTGCACAACATTGTTTGACAATACTCTGATATTATTTTCTTCATAAGAGTAAATGTTTTCTACGAAAAATATTAGTACTGTGGTTGAATATTAATTAATTTTGGATATTTTGGTAGGTTTGCTGTGCAGAGATATAAGCCCTGATGGCTTTCGCTTTTATATCAACCTGTTTCCCGAAATCGATCCAAATGACTTGTACCTGTAAGTGAAAATCTGTCATTGATCTTGAAGACTGATGTTTTTCCTTATTTAATGTTATTATTCAATCTTCTCTTGAAGGAACTTGTTTGTCAAATCTTAATTACCATGTCTCCCAGTGATTCGATTTAATTTTTATACAATTTAAGCATCTTCAAGAAGATTATCATTAGATCAAAAAGATTATTAGATCAACCTCTACAGTAGTACTTATTTGGTGGTGGAGCCAATGGTAAAAATAAACTGAAAAGATGGAAGATGGGGGTAGATAATGTATATATAGTTTTCCGGCCGTAATATTAGTTATGCAAATATGTGGGGATGTTGTAGACTTTGAATGCAAGAAATAACAAAAAAAATGTCGTACCCAGTGCACAAGGCTCCCGCTTTACGCAGGGTCTGGGAGAGGTGAATGTCGGCTAGCCTTACCCCCATTTATGGAGAGGCTGCTCCCAAGTCTCGAACCCGAGACCTACCGTTCATGTGCGAAGGCACTTGCCATCGCACCAAGTGCGACCTCTTAAGCAAACCTACTAACAATGCAAGAATGAATTTTCCAACTGGCTAAAACCTCCGGTAATGATCCCTGGTAAAGAAGGGATGCCTAAGGGCTTCTGGAGCTGTTAGCCTGTTGGAGGGATCAAATCTAAGGAGACCTTGCAGGAGGTCGATGAGATCACCAGCTGAATGATCGACATGCTACATCACAAAAAAAAAAAAAAAGGAAAAACGGGAACCCTATAACATTAGGATAGCACACATAATGCATGCGTCTGCATATTCTCATGTGTAAGTGTGCGTGTGACAGGTTTAGCAGTTGGAATGTCTACTGTCAAAGTCCAGCATAACCACCCTGTGACATTAAATTTCAAGCCTTGAACCACTGAAAAAAATGCCCCAATTTTTCCTTTAAACCATCCCAAACCCTCGATCCTTTTATGTACTCGATACATCTTGAAGTTTCTGTAAAAAAATTAGAGTGGATGACAAGGTGGTGGTAGGACTTAAACTCTTTTTTTTTTATTATTATATACATGCACTTTTCATTATGTATTTTATTGTAATAAGTATTTTCTCTTTGGACAGAGTGAAAGACTATGGAATCTATCACACATGGTTGAGGGCGGCGTCTGCTTCTGGATGAGAGGTGATTTGTGCGGTAATCCCTTTCTCCATTTTCATGCGGCTGAAATCAGAAGCAAATAAGACTGACATAAATGGATGAATGATGCCGAAATCAGGAGTTAAGATGTATACAAATTGATGAATACCAAATGTTTTCAGGTGAGTTTATTCCTATTTATCACTTTTTAATTCCCCGAAAATCTTCAAACTTTCAATTTTGGGGCAATGCACAGACTTAAAGTTCCGCTACCATGCATCAAGGACATACTTGACTCCAATATGACAGAATTATAGGTACATATGTGCTTCTTGAGAGTTGGGTGTCTCTGGTCCATGCCTTTAACAAATACATCGACTTTGTAATTGAACAGAAAAGGGGGCAATAATATGTGTGGGGAGGGAAGCGTTTTTTTACTATATATTTTTTAAAATTTTCTTTATCTCCCCACCTTGCCCCCTTCCCAATTGCTTATTCGGAACATGGAGAATTATCGAGCCATTTTTTTAAGTGTGTTTTTACAATGGTTTTCTCTTATCTTCACCGCTCCAAGTTTTGATTATGTTTGATTGATTCTTGGATTGATATTTAAGGCTTTGCTTCTGTGTTCTTTAAGGCTTTCCAAGTCTCCAACCGAGAAGTTTTCCTCACTCGGAAAATTAAGGGAACACTACCCCAACCTACATGCTCCACTCAGAAAGCTTCAACATACAAGCTTCAACAAAAGAAAATTCAAAGAACTTAGCGAATAAGGCTTTGGTGTATTTAACACAATACGTTGAAATGAAGGAAAGCTTATTTATTGATATCCCCGATAAGCTACAAATATGTACATATACATGAGTCAAAATAAACACACAAGAGGGAGCCTTCACAAAGGTTGCTTAGGAGAAGTCTCAGCAGTCGGTAGAGCCCCAGAAAGAGAAGGCACCGGAGGGGGATCATTTGGAGCCTCAGTACTGGACAGAACCCTAGAAGGAGGAGGCATCAGAGGTTGATCATTTGGAGCTTCATTACGCGGTACAGCCCCAGAAGACGAAGGCAATAAATGCCTTTGGAACAAACCCACAAATCTCTGATGATCAAGTAAAACCTGACCATCAGTTTCCTTCATCTGGTCAAGCTTCCTCTTCATGTTTGTAGCATAGTCATGTGCGAGCCGGTGCAACTGTTTATTCTCATGCTTGAGCCCTCTAATCTCCTGTTTGAGACTCATCACTTCAGCCGCCAATGATTCAACTTGGCGGGTTCGAGCAAATAGGCGTTGGGCCATATTAGACACAGAACCTGCACACTGAACACTGAGAGCCAGCGAATCCTTAACAGCTAACTCATCAGACCGTTTGGAAAGTAGTCTGTTATCTTTGGGAGTGAGAAGGTTCCTGGCCACCACCGCAGCGGTCATATCATTCTTCATCACGGAATCCCCAACGGTAAGAGGACCAGTAGGGGAGACGAAGGATGGGCGCCATATGTTGTCTGGAGAAGGCGGGGCTGCCTCTTCAACAAGGTTCAAGTCAAAACGACGGTCGGAGGGGCCAGACATTTTCAAAGGTGTTGAAGAGAGAATTGGTCGGACAAATCAAGATCTTAGAAGTGCAAGAATGAAGCTTCTACTGGTGGAGATTCAAGTGTGCTTTGGAACTTAATGCCAGCCCCTATAAAAATCTGCACTCGACGGAGCTTCAGAAATCGAAGAAGCGCCTGCTCAGAAATCGAAGAGGCGTTTGCTTTCTCAAAAGCTGGGCTGCTTAGAGATCACGAGGGTTGATCTCAGAAATCGAAGAGGCGTTTGCTTTCTCAAAAGTTGGGCTGCTCAAAGACTACAAAGGCCGATCTCAGAAATCGAAGAGGCGCTCGCTTTCTCAAAAGCTGGGCTCCCCAGAGACCACGAGGGCCGATCTCAGAAATCGAAGAGGCACCTACTTTTCCAGCCTTGTCAGCACCTGTCACACGCACACTCAGCTTTGCGGAAATTATGGGCATTCTATCGAAGACTTCTGGGGAAGTAGAAAACACATGAATCTTACTGTTCAATCACCCACTTCCCACACGCAACAATAGCTCATGGGTACCACAGAAAACTTTGCCAAAGTTCTCTGCCAAAGTTGAGCACGTGAAGCTTGCAGCTCCCACTACATCGCTCTGACCAAGAAGGGTAAAAGAATAGCAAATAAACAGCACTAACAAAGTTTAAACCCATAAATTTTGAAGGTCTAGCTACCATATTATTACCCACAAGGGTAAAGGAACAGTACCACTGCTGGATAATTGGAAAGTCCCTGTGTGTCAACCTCTGTGCTTCGTGGCAAGGTAGACTAGCAAACATGCCCAACCTTTACTCACATTCGAGAAAACACTCCCAATAAGATTGCTTGCTCCAAAATCGAAGAGGCACCGTCCTCCGAATCTCGAGAGCCAGACTCCCAACATGACTACTTTCTTAAAAATCGAAGAGAAGCTTCGTGGCAAGGTAGACTAGCAAACATGCCCAACCTTTACTCACATTCGAGAAAACACTCCCAAAAAGATTGCTTGCTCCAAAATCGAAGAGGCACCGCCCTCCGAATCTCGAGAGCCAGACTCCCAACATGATTACTTTCTCAAAAATCGAAGAGACACTGCTCCCCGAATCTTCGAGAGCCAGACCCCCAGCATGATTGCTTTCTCAAAAATCGATGACGCATCGTTCTCCGAATCAATCGAAGAGGCGCTCGCTTTCTCAAAAGCTGGGCTGCTCAGAGACCACGAGGGCCAAT
Source organism: Malus domestica (assembly GCF_042453785.1). NCBI lineage: Eukaryota > Viridiplantae > Streptophyta > Magnoliopsida > Rosales > Rosaceae > Malus > Malus domestica. The sequence continues at coordinate 31,928,679 of NC_091662.1, read as the reverse complement.
CTCAGAAATCGAAGAGGCACCTACTTTTCTAGCCTTGTCAGCACCTGTCACACGCACACTCAGCTTTGCAGAAATTATGGGCATTCTGTCGAAGACTTCTGGTGAAGTAGAAAGCACATGAATCTTACTGTTCAATCACCCACTTCCCACACGCAACAATAGCTCATGGGTACCACATATAACTTTGCCAAAGTTCTCTGCCAAAGTTGAGCACGTGAAGCTTGCAGCTCCCACTACATCGCTCTGACCAAGAAAGGTAAAAGAATAGCAAAGAAACAGCACTAACAAAGTTTAGACACATAAATTTTGAAGGTCTAGCTACCATATTATTACCCACAAGGGTAAAGGAACAGTACCACTGCTGGATAATTGGAAAGTCCCTGTGTGTCAACCTCTGTGCTTCGTGGCAAGGTAGACTAGCAAACATGCCCAACCTTTACTCACATTCGAGAAAACACTCCCAACAAGATTGCTTGCTCCAAAATCGAAGAGGCACCGTCCTCCGAATCTCGAGAGCCAGACTCCCAACATGACTACTTTCTCAAAGTCGAACAGAGGGTAAAGGAACAGTACCATTGCTGGATAATTGGAAAGTCCCTGTGTGTCAACCTTTGTGCTTCGTGGCAAGGTAGACTAGCAAACATGCCCAACCTTTACTCACATTCGAGACAACACTCCCAACAAGATTGCTTGCTCCAAAATCGAAGAGGCACCGCCCTTCGAATCTTGAGAGCCAGACTCCCAACATGATTACTTCCTCAAAATCGAAGAGACACTGCTCTCCGAATCTCGAGAGTCAGACCCCCAACATGATTGCTTTCTCAAAAATCGATGAGGCATCGTTCTCCGAATCTCGAGAGCCAGATACCACAGACCACTTTTTCAAAGTGCTCTGACAGAGTTAAAACATGTGAAACTGGCAGCTCCCACTACCGTGCTATGACCAAACAGGGTAAAGGAATAGCATTACTACTTGTTGTTAGGGAGACTCCTATATATGTCGACCTCCATCCCCAACGGACAGGCAGACCTGCAAAAATGCTCAACCCTTCATCATATCTGAGAGGGCACTCCCAACGAAGCCTTTCGAAATATTCAGCTTTCTTTCCCCCCGATAATACCTCTGCAAACAAGCTATACTAGAGCAAGAATATCTCATATCATCAGGGTTAAAAGCAAGAGTATCCCATATCATGCTTTTTCCCTGTCTTTTCCTTTGGCCTTGTTTTTACCTGCAAGACAAGGAGAAAGAGAGCAATCAGTCAGCACTTGGAATCAAGCTTCCAGCCAAGAACTGACTGCCTGGAACCCCTTACCTGATTACTTACCTGGCATTGCTCTCGAGTACTCATGTTCAACATCTTATGTTTCCAGGGAAGATTCCGCATCTGCTTGAGGAACAGATAGGGCAAGTGCGAAGGATACAAGGAAGCATGTGGAGACAAGCGTAACAGCACACGTGCCGATACATCCATTACTCTGTCAAAAGCAAAAGTATCCCATATCAGCAGGGCGGAACGTACTCTAGATTTGATGGACTTGTTTTGACCCTCAAATTCTTCAGTCGGCCTTATACTCTGGAGGAAACCAGAAAACCCTCCAGCTCAGTTCAAGAATAAGCCTGTGGAAAGTTACTTCTTCAAAAGCAAAAGTATCTCATATCATCTTTTCTCATTTTTCTTCTCTTTATCCTTCATGCTGCTGCAAGATGGGGAGAAGGTGAACAATCAGTCGGAGCTCTGATTGCTTACCTTGTCTGTCACCTCTTTCAGCAGACCCCCTAGCTCGGCGACTTGGGGGGACTCCTACTACATGGTTTGTATCGCGCTTGACCAAGCCTGAAACTACAAGTAAGCTTCAAGTGAAATTGATACATTACCTTGTGCATCTCCACCAGTTAAAGATACCACCCCTGGATGGAGGAAGAGTACTTCCAGAGAAGATGCCACATCTACCTATGAGACAGATAAGGCAAGTCAAGACGACACCACACTCCGATACTTAGAAGTTTCGTGATTACGAGATCATTCTCCCACAATATTTCCTAATGTCATTTGTACTAAATCATTCACTTGTACTCACTAAAGGAGAGCTTGAACCTATGTACTTGTGTAAACCCTTCACAATTAATGAGAACTCTTCTATTCCGTGGACGTAGCCAATCTGGGTGAACCACGTACATCTTGTGTTTGCTTTCCTATCTCTATCCATTTATATACTTATCCACACTAATGACCGGAGCAATCTAGCGAAGATCACAAAAAGCGACTGTTTTCGCTACCTAGGATCTATCTTGCAAGAGAACGGAGAATTAGATGGAGATCTCAACCATAGAATACGAGCTGGATGGATGAAGTGTAAGAATGCATCTGGCGTGTTGTGTGACCGTCGTAGGCCACTGAAGCTCAAGGGAAAATTTTATAGGACGGCAATAAGGCCAGCGATGTTGTATGGCACAGAATGTTGGGCGGTGAAGCATCAACACGTACACAAAATGGGTGTAGCGGAGATGAGGATGCTTCGTGGGATGTGTGGGCACACGAGAAAGGATAAGATTGGGAATGAGGATATCCGAGGTAAAGTAGGAGTAGCCGAAATTGTAGGAAAGATGAGAGAAAATCGGCTCCGGTGATTTGGACATGTGCAAAGAAGGCCGACTGACGCTCCGGTTCGAAGATGTGACTAAGGGACAGAGGTTCATGGCCGAAGGGGTAGAGGAAGACCTAGGAAAACTTTGGAAGAGACTCTAAGAAAAGACTTAGAGTACTTGGATCTAACGGAGGACATGACACAAAACCGAGCGCAATGGCGTTCTAAGATTCATATAGCCGACCCCACTTAGTGGGAAAAGGCTTTGTTGTTGTTGTTGTTGTTGTTGGTAATGTGAGATGTAGTGGCTGAAAAATAACGAGCTTTCATTAATTTAGGACCCGTTTGATAACCAACTTGTTTTAGTTTTAGTTTTTAATTTTTTATTGTTTTTAGATATAGAGGGAAATTTATGAAAGAAATAAGGAATGGAGAAGGATGAAGGGGAGGGATGAGAGGGAGAAATGAAGGAGATTATATGAAAGCAAAAACTTGAAACTGAAAACAACTTAAAAACAGTTTTTGGTTTTTAGTTTTCATTTTGTGTACATTCGTTATACGTTCTTCTACATATCTCTCACCATCCTTTGTCCGTTCTCTTATCTCTCTCATTTCTCTCGTGTACTTTCCCTCTATCTCCATTACATTCTAACACAAAAATAACACTAACTAAAACAAAGCTTAATTTGACAACCCAAAAATAACAACTAATTAACACCAGTTCTGCCCTCTAGTTGGCTTGGTGTTAATTAGTTGCTGTTAATTTGTTTTAGAGCTGTTTAGCCATGAGCATGTGAAATTAGTAGTATTAGATGAAAGCTTAATTTGACATTGTAGTGGCATGCAAGTGGGAGGAAAATTCATTCATTCTCCATACCTATTTTGATGTTGAATTAAGATAACAATGTCATTCCAAGAAGAGGACCCTTTGAAGATGCAATCAAAAGGAGAGAACATTGTTTGTCTATGACTGATTGTTAGATGATGAATGTATTATGTAAATGCCTGTATCGTAGTTAAGTCCGATAAATCAAAATGTCTCGGAAAGTCTATCTCGATTCGTACCCTATCTGTATATGGGTCAGGATGAGACTTTTTTGGCACGCTTTTTAGAGTTTATTCTTTGAATTTTTTATGATCAAAACTCTATATTTCAATTAATCATTCATAAGATCATCTTTGTAAAAAATTAGTCAAATTCAAAATCATTAAGATATTCAATTATTGTGAAGAATATAAGCGAGGGGAAACACTAATGTAACCGGTCAAGAGTTTAATACCAACCTGAGCCTTAATCTAATAGGATACTCCTTGAAACTCAAAAGTCACTATTTTACTTCTTGAAACGTGATTTTGATTTCATGTTGCCTCCTTAAACTTATAAGTCGTCACTTTGCTTCATGGAACTCGATTTTGATTCCATGTTGCCTCCTTAAACTCAAAAGTCTTCATTTTACTTCAAGGAACATGTTTTTTATTGCACTTTGTTCTTTAAAACTCAAAACTTGCCAATTCACTTTTGAAACTTACAATTCGCTTTAAATTGCCTTGTTTTTATTTTTTAGAAATAGTTCATCCATTCAAAATTTATAATTGGTAATATGCAAAATTTATTCTGAAAATAAATGAATAATAAAAAGTAACAAAAAGAATCTTCCCTCCCCACCAATCTTTTTATAACACGTTATACAATGTTTGAAAATTACTTTTTTTTTTGTTTTTGTTTTTTGTTTCAATCTATGTGGCATTATTTGATTCGATATGTGAGCTATATTTGTGCCACATCAGTCATAATTAAATCATAATTATGCACATAAGTAAATTTAATGGAATATATAGAAACAAGCGAAAGTTGAGCGAATAGAGTTTCAGGAAGTAAAGTAGTGACATTTGACTTTTAGGGGGTCAAAGTGTGATCTAAATTAAGTTTCAAGGAGTAAAGTGGATACTTTTGAATTTCAGGGAGCAAAGTGGGTTCAAAACAGAGCTCTAGCAAGCAAAGCAAAGTTGCAATTTTTTAGAGCTCTAGCAAGCAAAGCAAAGTTGCAATTTTTTATTTTCAAGGGGTAAAGATCGAAATTATGTTTTAGGGAGCATAGCTAAAAGTAAGTTTATATATTATATTGCGGTAAGAATAAGGGGAGGGGACACCCATTTTTGACACATTTTGTAGGACTCACTCTGTAACTTATTTTAACAATCCGAACTATCTATATTTGAATTTATTATTCATAGATTATCCTTGTAAAAAAATTAAAACTAAGACATTTATTTATAGTGAAAAAAAATGAACAAATATGATTATACAAAGACACTAAAACGACTATCATTTAAACCAATTGTTATATTATGAATTTCAGTGAGTTTTTTTAGACATGATTTTTTAAGAAATACGTAAAAAAATAGACGGTTAAACTATTGAAATATACTGGGCCCATGAAGTGAGTGTAAAAATGCGAGACCGCTCCGATCATATAACCCATATTGGTGGAGATGTGTCCTTGTCCACGAGTTTGAAGGGCTTAAGAAACCGAAGCCTTTGGGCTTAAAGTTGCATGCCCAATATGTAAAAAAATAGAAAAAGAAACAAAAGAAGCCCAATCACTCCATCCTCCAAAAATCCTTGTCCCCCTCCCCCCGACACAGCGAACAACGAGGCACTCTAAACCCTTCTTAAACCCTAGCTCCTCCTCCGCTACCTCAAAGAAGTATCCAGAAGTCGCTGTATCAGTCTGGACGCTGCAAAATGTTACCTCACTACAATTCCTTTCCTCGCCATTCCAACCAAGCTCACACGACCGGTATCTCGGCTCCACCTCCTCACCAGGTAATTTTCTCCTGCATTCCAAAATATAACCGCTTTCACTCACTTCAACCTGCTTCTGCTTTCTGGGTTTTGGTTTTTATGGCTTGTTTAAGAAGAAGCAGGAGGTTACGGAATCTAATCTGTTGCTGATATGTTGCAATGTTCTATGCGTATGCAGATGCAACCTCAATTGGGTATCAGGAATCCCCAAATTCCAGTCCAATTTAGTAATTCTAATTCCATGATAGCTCAACCCAATTTCATGAATCTACCAAACAACCTTCCTCCTATGCAAAATAACCATCTGGGTATGCCTCAGTTCGGTTCCGTTGGCCCTACATCTCAGCCGGGTCAGCCGAATGTTGGGTTTTTTGGTTCGCAAAGTAACGGGCAAGGTATGAACTCGGTTGGGCAATTTTGCAATTTGGTGCAGCAAGTGAATCAATTGATGTCTTCTCAAGTGCCTGGGCAGATATTTGGGCATAACATGTTAAATTTACAGCAACAGATGAACCCGAATATGGGTTTGCCGTATGGGCAGTTTTGTTTGCCGAATTCCATGCAAAACATGAATCAATTTGTGCCAATGCAAATGCAAAATCCATCGCAAGTCCGTCCTAATTATGCTTTCCAGGGATCAAATCAAGCACCTCGGGCCACAATGTCTCAAAATGTCCCATTGTTTGCAAATAACCAGGCTAATCTGCATTCTAATCAGGCAGGCCAGCAAGCTAACCAGAATCAGCAAAACTTGGGTCTACCTCCAGTGCAAGGGACACAGGTAATTTGAATTTATATTCTTTGTGGCAAAAAGTATTACATGAATATCGCTGCATTTATTTATCTGTTTGATAATTTTTAGTTTTTAGTTTTCAGTTATTGTGTTTGAGATATGGGCGAAGTATAGGGGGGAAAGGACGGACGAAGACGGGTGGTGGGAGAGAGGGGAAGAATGAATGAGAACAAAATCTTGATATTTTTTGGTTTTAGTTTTCATTTTGTGTACCTTTCCTCATACATTTCTTCTACATCTCTTCCACCATCCCTCCTCCACCCTTCTACGTCCCTCATTGCACCCATGTATTTCTCCTTTATCTCTAACTGGAAAAGAAAAATCAAAAATCAAAACTAAAAACTAAAAACATAATGGTTGTAAAATGAACCTTTTTTTTTGTTTCTTCTTCTTAAGATTAGTAAGAGACTTAGTTTGTAATGTTTTATAAGGGCATGGTAAATTCCGAGATCACCTTTGTCTGTGTATATGTGTGTGCTCCGTGGTTCATTACATATACTGATAAGTAAGTCACTTTATTGTTGGTTACGATTTGATGGACAAGGTTGTTACATTATATTGATATAGTAAGGCCATGCTTTTTGAAAATACATCATTTGGCTGTCAAAATGTTCTGCCTCCTTTTTCTGTTAACTTTGATGTAGATAGTTTTCCATCATTTTTTTTTATGAAGTACATTTTCTTAAAAACAATTAGTTGCTAATTAGAGTAGATTTATATAACTTTGAAGTAAATGCATTTGCTGTGGTTGATAAAAATGGTGTCAGCTTCTGCAGGGAAATAATACAAACAGTAATGGTGGTTACAATTCAAATTCCAATTGGAAACAATCACCAAGCAGAAACTTTACAAAAAATCCGAAGAATCACCAAGGGGGGTAGGTCATACTAGTGTCATTTCATTATTTTACTTCTGAAGATACCAATGATTTGGGATTGTTAATAAATATGGTTTGTGTAGATTTCAGAATCCGCAGTCACATCATATGAAAAATGCAAAGGGAAAGTTCACTTTTCGTAATGGGCACAAAGGAAAAGGTGTGGACTTATACCTGTCTACCAAGTACCAAGTTTATATAGTATCTTTCCTGTTTATTCCTTTAATGTCATTGTCCATGCTTCATGGGTTGCAGAGAAATCATAAACCATGATTTCCTGTTACTGTTTCAAGTACAGAATACTTTTTGTAAGCATGATGTTCATTCATGAGTCTCCGACTCTCTCTGTCCACAAAATTGCAGGGTTAAGAAATGAGAGCGAAGGAAAGTTTGCTCTGGCCAACTCTTCAAACCAGGGCAAGCAAGGGAAAAGGTAACCTCTGCTCTCTCATATCATATAGTTTTGAATGAATTCATGAGTTTTCTCTAATTGGAATTTCACCAATCCGGCTTGTAGACTGTCTTGAAGATACTTTTACTCTTTTATAAGTTTAACAACATACTCTTGATTAAATTATACACTCTTTTATAAGTTTAACAACATACTCTTGATTAAATTATACCTGTCTCTGACTCTGTTAAGATGGTTTTCAACAAAGCGGGTTAACTACATCTTTTGAGGCTGGTTTTGGCTTAGTTTATTGCATTATAAACTCTAACAAAGAGCTATTTTTTCATTTGGAACATAACTTTAGGCTGCCAAGTCTTTAGTGGTAATTAGTGAACTTTTTCTCTCGGGGGAATTTGATAAAGAGGATTAGTTGAGAACATCATTAGATATAATCATATTCAATTATTTAGTGCTCATTTCGAAACACTTTTGTTTTTGCGTTTAAATTTCTAGTTGGAATTGCTTTTAGGTTTAAATTTTGGGTTTTCCTTGTAGGTCATTTCTTGTACATTTCGTCCCTCGTCCATCAATCCTTCCCTAACCATCATTCTCCCATCCATCCGTTATTTATCCCTTGCGTTTCCTCACTACCTATTACTAAAATATAAAAACTGAACCAAAAATGGAAGTGTTAACAAACAGGCCCTTACTTTACCATGGCAGTTCGACAGTGTCACAAAATATAATAGCTTGCTTGAGTAGTTGAGTAGTCAAATGTAGGATTTTCAATTGGCAGGCTGGTGGCGTGTTTGAGCTTCACTAAGATACAATTTCCTTGGCCTGAGCTGATCCCAGCCCAACCTTCGAGCCTAAGCGATCAGATGACCTTTATGTAGAGCAGTATTTGGGCTGAGACACTCGCAGGTCGGCATGGAAAAATTATTTGAAGATACTGTGTGAGGCCTGATATATGCGTTAGCCCTTTTTTTTCAGGCCTACAAACCTTTATCCAGAATAAGCTTACTCAAAGTTCAAAGACAGCTCAACCTAAAATGTTTTAGCTAAACAAGTTGGGTTTTGAGCCAGTTCAGCCAAATTGGCAGTGCTAAAAAAAAAATAAAAAAAAAATAAAAAACTTGTATTAATAATACCAACTGGGTCTTATTGTTTCTCCCTCTTGTTCGCCCTCCTTGCTACACAGTAACATTAGTATTGAAACTTGACTGGTTTTGTCAATGAAGGCCAAAGTTTGACTGTAGTTCCAAAAACTTTGAAAATACCATTTTAATGTAATCCCAAAATTGATGATACACCATAATGTTTCTCCAAGAAAGAGGATAGATAACAAGAAACTTCCTCTTTACTCTTGAATTTTATGATGAGTGTCTCTGTAGCCATATGTGAATCCTGAAGTCTTAAAACTTTTTACAATTATGGGCTTGGTACCTAGAAACTCACAGATAGGAGTAAAAGGTAATATGTATTTGTGCTTTACATTGCAAAATTAACAGTCATGAATTAGCTTTACATTCTCCGCATCCATAATCCTTACATCTTGCCTTTTGAGTGATCACACTGTCCTGTTTCTTAATGAAACTCGTCACTCTTTTTATGTATATGGACTCGCCTTCTTTCTGTCCCAAATGAGAAGATCTCTTTCCTTGTCATATACGGAACAAGAGATTGAGCGGTGGCGTGAGGAACGTAGGAAGCACTACCCATCAAAATCCAACATAGAGAAGGTTTGGCTGACTGTGAGACATGCCTGCTTTTTCTTTCCATCTAAATGTAGATTTTCTAATATCAAAATGCCACTTGCAGAAGATAAATGAAAAGATGATAAATTCAGAGATCATTGAAAGAGAGGCCAACATTCGACGAGAGGTGTGCCGGTTACTTCTCTCTCTATCTCTTTGTGCGCGTGCACGCTCGCACTGATTATTTGAGCACTAATCATTGAAGAAGACTGAGAAATACTTTTGCTCAACTCATTATCACCTAGGCCAATTGAGCTAGTTCTGGTTAACTTTTTGCATTTTGTTAGTATGTCTATAAGCTGCATCGTGGCTTATATTTTTAATTGTTACTCAAAGAGATCACTGGTATTACATTAAACCTGAAATTTTGGATCATTTCATGAGAGCTCTTTGAGATAGCTCTTCTTCTATTACTCGTATCATGCTTGATGTTTATGTCACCTTCTTCTATTACTGGTATGATGCTTGATGTTTATGTTTCAAAAGGTGATATACTGGTTTTCCTTGACTTTGTTCCGGACACTGAGGAAGTAAATCTTTGCCACCACGTTCTTATATTTGATAGTTTTACTTATTCTTCATTGCAGCAACTCAAAGAAATTCTTACAAAGCAGGCTGAGTTGGGAGTTGAAGTTGCCGAAGTACCATCATACTACCTCGCAGATTCTAATCAAGGGCATGTAAAAGAAGATAATGAATCATTGACCAAGAAGGGGAGATTGGCAAACAAGTTTGGTAAGAGAGAAAAATATGATAGAAAGGATCGGTTTTCCAAGAGGCAAAGATCACATCAAAAGGGTTCGTCTAATAACCCTTCTTTCAACAAGATGGAGCCAAACAAAAGGGAGCCAACCTTGCTGCAGAAGCTTCTTAGTGCAGATATTAGGAGAGACAGAAGCCACCTGCTGCAGGCGTTTAGGTTCATGGTGGCAAACTCTTTCTTCAAAGATTGTCCAGACAAACCTTTGAAATTTCCTACTGTAGCAGTTAAAGAAAGCTCGGGTGAGGAAGAGGTGGCTGAAAAGTTGTCCTCACTTGCGGAGAAAGATGCTTTAAAGGGAAGCGATAAATCCATGGTTGGAAGAGTTTATAACAATCATTCTGGAAATAACAACGATGTCAGGAATTATGATGATAGCGGTGATGAAGATGATGGTGAAGGAGAGGGAACAGAGACACCTGGGGAGGAAGAGGAAGAAATCATAAACTAGAAATTCTACTTTTTGTACAAAAATGTAATGTATTTCCTTGTGCGTTAAATTCATGAATATTATAGCAAGTCAAAGGCATGTAAGAAATATTTATATCTTTAATTTCTTATGTAGCAGAAATCGAAGTTTTATTATTTTATTACAGGGAAGAAGTAAGCAAGGGAAGACGAAGCATGGTTATATGATTACATTCATTAAATCCTCTAACTAATTCGGAGGAGCACACAGTCGGAGTGATTCAAGTGCCTTGTTGTGAAGCTTTGCCTTTGTTCCAAGGTACTCATTCCAAGTGAGCGGCGGGTACAGCGGAGGACAGCTCGGGCCAAGTAATTTTGAGAGGGGTGAGACCTGAGCATTCTCCGGAGGACCATATAAGCAAGCGACTGATACGCGGTGCTGGCTTCGGTTCACCACTGCCCGGTGAAAGACATTCTGGTACAATCCGTTTGATAGCATGTGCATGAAGTCACCCACATTGATCACGAAAGCCCCAGGGACTGGTGGAACCATAAGCCACCCACGGCCCTCCTCCTCCCCCTGTCGGAAAACTTGCAAGCCACTGGCGTTACTGCTTTGGTGGACGATTGAAATGAGGCTTGAATCGGTATGTTGGGCAAGACCTATGGTCCGATCCGGATCCGGACAAGCTGGGTAAGAGTTGAATTGTAAGACTGCAGATGCATCTTCAAATTCACCTCTTGGACCCGCCCATTTGATGTCTTCCTTGGATATGCCTAATGAGCCAAGCATTAGCCACATCAACTTAGCCGCAAGCCTTATCATCTCTCTCTCATATTCTTCAGCAATACAACTGACCAAACAAAAATCAAACACCATTCAAAGCAAAAACACAATACACACACACACACACACACATACATACATATACATATATATATATATATACATATATATATTTAAATATGCAATTTAGAGACAAAAAACTGACACTTAATTGCTAACACATTCTCGAATACACAACATATTGTAAAGCACATCTGTTAGTTTTGTATATCTAAACAGTGTATATGTAATTATTAGTGGCTGGAGTAATACGTGCATGCATGCGTACGTACCAGAACTTGGTGTAATCTTGGGGCCAAAGTTGGCGAAAATGTTCAAGTGGTGAGCCAACGGTAGTGAAGCTCTCAGACCACATTAGCTTTTCACAAAAGGCAGATATGCGATGGAAACCGTAGCCGGAAAAGCCATCGGGCAATCGAGCTGCTTTGAGCTTTTGTTGGGGTGGCAGAGAGAAAAGGCTTCGAACAGTAGATTCCATGTCGTCAACAAGTTTTTGAGGGACGCCATGGTTTGTGGCCTGGAACATGCCCCAAGTCTTGCATGCATGTCCTACGAGTTCAACGACATTTGGGTCGGTGAGATCGATTACCGGCACAGACTCTGAGCAAGATAATGATTCGAAAGATGGATATTCGTTCAGCTGTGACGTCCATGCATACGACTTCGGCAATTCCTGCAATGAGCTGAAGTCGTCTGGCTGTTGCTTGTGGAGAAAGATAGGGTGGGATTTGAATGCATCTGAGAGTTTTCCACTGGACATAGTCGATAGTTCTACTAGAGAGAGAAGAGAGGGGGGGGGGGGGGGGGGAGGGGGAGGATTGTGCGCATATAAATAGAGATGGTGGCAAGTTTTATTTTTTATTTTTTATTTAGAAAACTTCATTTTAATCCTTAAAAAGCTATAACCTTGTGTAAGATTAAAATCCAATTTTAGTCCCTAGTACATTTAATCATCTCATTTATTAGTTATATTTTATGTTTTATTTATCTTTTTATTCCTATTTTAATTTATTAATTACATTTAAATTTAATTTTCATTTCATTTATCATAATATATTTTTAATGTCTACATTTAAGCAACTAATTTTTTGTATAATATATAGTCCGATCACAATTTTGTATGTTCTTCATTTAGATACATTTTAATACATTTGAATATTTTTGTATATCCATCGATACAAACATATATGTACATTAATTCATTGATACAAACATATACATGCATTTAGGTACGTACATTTTGGTACACACATTTGAGTTTTTTTTTTTTTTGGTGAGTACAACAATATATTTTACACTAAGGCGACGTGTTCGGTTAAGCTACACAATGGACAACTTAATTTGGTATCGAATTCGCCATCCACGAGATTCGAACCTAATACCTCTCATTTGAGTATTGACTTTTAGGTACATTAATTCAATATACTATATTTCGGTACATACATTTTGGTACTTACATTTCGGTATTGACATTTAAGTACATTAATTCAATATAATATATTTCGATGCATACATTTAGGTTCATTATAATATAATTCGGTACAATCATGTAGGTACAAATATTTAGATACAAAAAAGTTAATTTTATATATTTCGGCACAATCATTTTTATACACTTGTGTATTTATATATTTTTGTATCACAAATTTCTTTTAATATTTTCTCATTTATGTTCATTTATAATTAAAGAACTAAATATGTGCATATTATAATAAAATTAAAATTTAATGTGGAGAGATTAAATAGAAATACACATTAAATAACAAAAATTTGAATATAAATTTTGATAAAAGTACACTTTAAGGGATTAAATTGAATATGTAATCAAGCACTAGGTTTTTTTTTTAATTTTAATCTTTTGCAAGGACTAATGTTCAAAAATCCCTTTTTTTATTTTTTATTACAAGCAATATTTTACACCAGTTCACGCTAAAGAGGGGAAGGAGGGTTTGAACCTGAAATAATGTAGGTTGAAGAAAAAGACTCTAACCACCAGAACAATCTACCACTTTACGGTGGCAAGTTTCTCATTTATTTTTCATTTGTCATTTGTGCATGGATGGATAATCCTCTAATATATTTTGACACTGTATATATTCAAGTTCATAGAAACAAACAATCGACCCAGAAAAAAATGTTTCAGTTATGGACTGAGATCACGTTTGTCTCCTTTTGTTCTTCTATCAGTTTCACATCTTTTGAAGATATTCATTAAACACACATTCACATTTTTCATTCTTTTCCCACATTGTTAATGTGTGTGCATTCACATTTTTCATCCTTCATTTCACTCATTTTTGTGTGGTATCGGTTACTTGTCATCATTTTGGCTCCTTTTTCATCCTCTTCTCTTATATCTCACTCCCTTTTTCATGGGAATTTCTTCAGTACTACGTAACATTAAATGAGATGATAAAGTAAATGATTGAGATTAAAAATAAGGTCTAACTAGTTGTAGAGATAAATATTACGCCTTAAACACACTAAATGATACGTAGCATTGAAACCACACTTCACTTTTGTTTATGAATCTGTTTTTCTTTTCTTTTCTTGTTTCATTATTTTCTCTCAATTTAAATGTTTTAGCTCATTAAATCAAATTCAACAGTTTAATTTATGAGTAATGCTAGGGAGAACACAAATTCATACCACATTCGTATATAATCTTATGTGGCAAGTGATGCATACAATCAATATATCCATATATAAATTCATTAATAGACGTGACATATGCATATTATTTGCCACATCAGAATGGTACACAAAAGTGTTGCAAAAATGTGGTCTTCCTGACATTTTACTTAATTTATAGAGCTAAACATGACTCCTCTTATTTTTCTACCAATCTTCGTCTTTTATTATTGAAAAATACTAAATCACATTGGTGTAAGATTTGATGTTGCAAGTGATGTATATATGTCATTAATGAGTTTATTTCATTAATGTTAATTATAATATCATTTGTCGCATTATGGTACACCCACGTGATCTAAAAATGTGTTGGGTTAATTATTGGGTTTGAGAAGCTTTGACAATGCCTATATATTCACTAGCTAAGGGCATCAAATTTCATCCCAAGTACAAATATTATCTCTCTCTCTCTCTCTCCCTCTCTACCATGCCTGCAAGTGCAAGTGCAAGAGTTGTCCCTGATGCCTACGAAGGCAACTCTGTGAATGTGGTGTTGGACCAAGTCCCTGATGACTTCAACTCATTACATGAGTTGCCAGATTCGTATGCATGGACAACCCTCAACGAGCATCCCTCCCTGGACTCGGACTCCGTCCCCGTTGTCGATCTGAATGACCCAAATGCCCTTCAACTGTTAGGCCATGCATGCAAGACTTGGGGTGTCTTCCAACTCACAAACCATGGCATCCCCCAGACTCTGGTTCATGACATGGAATCTGCTGCTCGAAGCCTTTTTTCCCTGCCAGCCCAACAAAAGCTCAAAGTTGCCCGCTCACCGGGTCAAATTTCCGGCTACGGCTTCCATCTCATAGCTGCCTTTTGGGACAAGCAGCAGTGGTCTGAGTGCTTCACTATTGTTGGTTCACCACTTGAACATTATGAGCAACTTTGGCCCCAAGATTACACCAAATTCTGGTAACCTATCACAGTACTCATGACACGTACAACTAACTACTCTTTGTTATTTATAGATTGATTGTTATTTAGAGACGGGTCCTATCATTGTATATGAAACGTACGCCTTTTAATTTCCCTTTTTTTAAGTGGTTCTTGCTTAATTCGGGTGCACTGACTGACCCAACGTTTTGAGTATTTTCTCTTTTTTTCAGTTGCATTACCGAAGAATTTGAGAAAGAGATCAAGAAGCTTGCCTCTAGGCTCATGTGGCTAATGCTTGCCTCGTTAGGAATATCCAAGGACGACGTCGAATGGGATGGTCCAAAAGGTGATGATCAAAATGCATCAGCTGTCTTCCAGTTCAACTCTTACCCGTCTTGTCCGGATCCAGATCGGACCCTAGGCCTTGTTCCCCATACTGATTCGAGCCTTGTGTCCATTGTCCACCAGAGCAACATCGATGGCTTGCAAGTTTTTCGGGAGGGCACCGGTTGGTTCACGATTCAACCAGTTCCCGGTGCTCTGGTGGTCAATGTTGGTGACCTCATGAGCATATTATCTAACGGTTTGTACTCGAGTGTCCTCCATCGAGTCTTGGTGAAACGGGCACAACACCGTATATCACTTGTTTACCATTATGGACCGCCGGCAGCCGTCAAAATCGCACCCCTAGAAAAGCTATTTGGCCCAAGCCACCCTCCCCTCTACCCGCCGGTCACTAATTGGAATGAGTACATTAGTACCAAGGCAAAGCTCAAGGGCAAAGCACTTCCATCACTTCGGCTTTATGATCCTCTTATGAAGTAATGGGTTTGCAGATCTAAATTATCAAGTTTTATTTGGATTAAATAATTGAGGTTTTGCCTCTAATCTGTCTCTTGTCATGCTTTCAAAGATCTTAAGTTGCAGAACTCTATTTGAGATATGCTCAATGGGGTGGATGCATGTTTGTTTTCGATATGAAGTTTGTAATGGTTATGTACCCAAATGAATAAAAGGTTAATTAGATTCAGTCCTTGGGTAAGATTTGGATTTCCATCAACTCTTAAAGGAAGATCGATGAAAATTAACCCAAAATAGGCTAATAGAAAATTAACCAAAATAGACTACTAGAAAATTAAAATATGACTGGGACATATATATGGTCAAGGGACTAAAATCAATATTTGATTTTGACCTTAAACCTGTGATTTCAACCCAAAAAAAAAGTTACACTGGTTAATCCAAAATTGACTTTATTCTAGAGTTCATTTGATTTGTGAATGCATCTTTCAAAAGTAACCTAAAGACATTTTAAAAGTTGTTGAGGGAGTTTATTATTTTTAAAATAAATATGATTTTTTATTTTTATTAAACAGTGTTTATTGCTTACTTTTAATGAAAAAAATGTTATACCAAACAGAACGTTAGATTCACGAATATATTGTTTTCTTAAAAAAAATAAAAGAATAAAAAAGTTGGTGTTCGTTGTACTGAATTTATCCAAAAATAAAAGTAAAAGGCACAAATTAAGGATTTTAACTAATCAGAAAACCAACTAGGAAAAAAAGAAGATAAAAATCAGAAAACCAACTAGTACTATTTTATTTGTAAGTGAGAAATTTCAAATTCGACTCACATAATGTTAATGACTATCATATTTGTAGTAAAATAGTAAAGTCTGATTCCTAATTATCCGTAAGACACAACTAATGCATTCACCCTTCAATTTTACAATAGAAACAACCGTCATATGTTTAGCCCATTAAGCCGACATAGTGAATAGCTCAGTGAGTTAGGTCATCTCCAACCGAAGGGTCTAGAGGGCCAGAGGACCGAAAATAGCCCTAAAACCGTCTCCAACCGAGGGCTAGGCCAGAGGGCTCGGGAATCTGGGAGGCCCCCACGGAATTTTAAAGGGCCAAGGGCCAAAGGGCTGGCTGCTTTCAGCCAGCCAGCCAGCCCGCCCCAGGCTGGCTATTTTTTTTTTAATGTTTTGTTATTCCTGTCGGTTATAACCGACAGGATTTATTAAGAAAAAATTCAAATGAAACGGCTACTAGCCATTGCATTTGATTTGATTTTTTTTTTACATTATTATTATTTTTTTTTATTTACAAAAATTTTCATATAACTTCTATTTTTTCCTATAACTTCTATTTCACAAAATTTGTTTCATATTATTTTTAAATTCCATTTTTTTCCTATAACTTCTATTTCACAAAATTTGTTTCATATTTTTTTTTAAATTCTATTTTTTTTCCTATAACTTCCTAAGCCATTATACAACATTAAATTCTAACACGGATGGAGACGGTTGGATTTGAATTTAAGTTGTAGTTTTTAAATAATCAATTATGTTTGGCCCTTTGGCCCTCGGTTGGAGACGGTTTTTTGTGACAGGGCTAAAACGAGTCATCTGGCCCTCTGGCCCTCGGTTGGAGACGGAGGCAAATATGGCCCTGTACAGTTCATTAAAATATTAATATCTTGGAGAATCTTGGAGGGCCAGAGGGCTAAAACGAGCCATCTGGCCAGCCATCAGTTGGAGATAGCCTTAGCGCTCACCTTACACTTGTGAACGTGTATTCAATTGGAAATTGAAAATATTTTAATGAAAATTGAAAATATTCAATCATTTTAGCCCTCTGGTCCTCCAAGATTCCCGAAGATATTAATATTTTAATGAACAGTACATGGCCATATTTGCCTCCGTCTCCAACCGAGGGCCGGAGGGCCAGATGGCTCGTTTTAGCCCTGTCACAAAAAACCGTCTCCAACAGAGGGCCAAAGGGCCATAGAGCCAAACATAATTTATTATTTAAATTATTGAAAAAATATTGAAGGAAATTATTGAAAAATTGAAAGAAATATTGCAGATGAAGGAAATATTGAAAAATATATTGAAGGAAATATTGCAGATGAAGTGAAGAATTGAAAGAGCTTCAAACTATATGTGTCGGTTATAACCGACACTAATACTAATTAATAAATATCCCAGTAGCCGTTAGCCTTAATTCATTATATTCTATACTATTCGTGTTGGTTATAACCGACATGAATAACAAAACATTAAAAAAAAATAGCCAGCCCTTTGGCCCTTTGAAATTCCGTGGGGCCCTCCCAGATTCCCGAGCCATCTGGCCTAGCCCTCGGTTGGAGATGGTTTTAGGGTTATTTTCGGCCCTCTGGCCCTCTGGACCCTTCGGTTGGAGATGACCTTAGTGTTGCATCAAATTCACACCTGAAACCACTTTGTTTTCAAAATATCTACCAAAGATATTTTTTTATGGGTCATTTTGGTTCTGGTTTCTAATCAACTTAATCGTTAGACAAAAACCTTGGTTATTTAAATATTTTGATCGAGGTTCTTAACATCATTTAAAAGATTTAACTCACGCATTTATGCGTTTAATTTCCACAAATTATGAAATTTAAACAAATTCAAATAATATTTTTAAAATATAATAAATACTTAAAATTAAATAATAGAGTAATATTGTTCTTCACAAAATTATAGCAAATAATGTACCCACATAATTAACATATTTAAAAAAAATAATTGCTGATATAACTTAAAACATAAAATAAATACATATAATTAGCATGGGTACATTTAGCAAAATTAAAAATGGGTACAAATATATTTAAAAATATGGGTACAAATACAAATAAAACTTTAAAAAAATATGGGTACAAAAAGAAATTAATATATGGATACAAATTAAAACTGAAAAGAAAATTGGTACAAATTAAAAAAGGGTTGCAAAGTAAAATTGGGAACAAAGTAAAAATAAAAATATATGATAAAAAAATTTAGCCATAAGTATAAATATATCAAATGTAACATTTTTAACACTAAATGAATATATTTAAAAAATAAAAAATATTTTATTATTGAAATAATTAATGACTTTTATTAAAACCTAAGAACCTTGATCAAAAATTGAAAAAGAATAAGGTTTTAATCATTGAAATAGCAAAAGGAGGGTTAATAACCTAATTTTAGATGATCAGAACATTTTAATGAGGTTTTTATTTTCTTCATAGATGATGATAACCATGCAGCGTGCATGATATCATGTATTTTTTATGATCAATATATATATATAGAAAGAGTTGCATACAAGGAACTTGCGGAGGACAATTTCAGTTTTTTTTTTATTTTTAGACAATTCCTTCTTGATCAATCAGAGTCATAAAATTTAAGGAAAGCTTTTGGTTTTACTTTTCATAACTAGATCCCTACAACTTCATATCTTCATTGTATGGGTGGCTCAATCTAAGTCGCTCATCCCACAATGTGAGATGTTGGAGTAATATCGAAACTCAGTACGGATGCACAGATAAACAAACCAATTGAATGACTTCCGTGAAAGCTGGATAAGCAGCAAGATGCACGGCAGATGACCTCGTGAGAGCTGTGAGAATGGTGTGCAACCCCACACTACTACAAATGGGGATATTACTGTCGGATTAAAAACGACAGGAAACACTGCTTACTGTCGGATTATTGGGCAAAATCCGACATTAAATCGCGCAATGTCGGATATAGAAACCGACACCAATGCTACCGTCACAAAAAGAGTATTGACGTCGCTTAGGCACCTTAATCCGCCACCATGAAGCAAAGTAATATAAAATAAAAAGAAACAAACGCGTCACTTAAAAGTGACATTACCACTGACCTCGCTTATAAGCGACATCGAAACGCGCCAAGATGTCGGTTCAAACCGACATTAAGTAGCAATAAATAATTAAAATATCACACTTGGTGTCGCTTCCAACCGACATCAATTGAGTTAAAATAATAAAATACTCAAGTTAACGTCGCTTACAAGCGACACTAGACATATTAAAAATAAAAAAATTTACAAATCTTCACGTCAGTTTGTAATTGTTATATTTTTTACAAATCTTCAAGTCAGTTTTTAATTAATAACAATTACAAAAAATTATACTAAAATAATTCCAACCAATATATCATTTATAGGCCAAGTCAACCATTAACAAAAACTCATAACAAACATTATATAATTCAAATAACATATAAAACTCATATGTCCTAACAAACACCAAATCCAACATTACAAATACAACATACAAAAAACAGAAATAGAAACTATAAATGCTAGCATAAGTGTCATACATAGCTGACAAGAAAGCGAACCATACATTATTCAGCAGAACCAGAGCCCGAATGTGACCCCGTTCCTTCTCGAGATGCTTTTCGAGTTCCTTCTCGAGATGCTTGTTGAGATCCTCCTTGTGATCCAATAAACCTCGTCATGTCAACATCTAATGGACCACCTGCAAGCATTCCAGAAAAACCTCCAATTGGAACATCCGGGCAAATCCCGTCATGAGAAGCCATCTCGGGTCGATATACATGCATTTGATATGGCGGTTGATGCATGTATGACATGGGTGGCTGCTGCTGCATGTAAGCCATGGGTGGTTGCTGCATGTATGCCATGGGCTGTGTCAGATACATCGGATATGGAAGTTGCTGATTATAGCCTGTATACGGATATACAGGTGTACCAGGAGGCTGATTTTGGGGTGACTGTTGGGTTCCTTGTGGGTATGGATATGGAGGAGGAGGCTGACCATGGCCATATTGTTGGGTTCCCGGGCTATACGGTGGTGGCGGCTAAATTTTTTGCAATAACAACTTAAACAGCTGATTCTGTTCCTGCTGCTGGCTGCGTGTTTCTGCAAGCATAAATTCTAGATCTGTCATCCTTTTAACATGAGCTTCTTCCTTCCTTCTCAATTCATTGTTCTCGGTCAACAACACTGCCACTAAACTCTTGGATGACCTTCTGGAAGAATTAGAAGTAGAAGTTGAAAAAGATGCATACGACACTATATCCGGAGTCACCCCATGTCCATACCCTCGTACTCTATTATGACGCTCAGGACCTATCATCTCCACATAAACCCAGGTCCTAAGCTCATCACCATCTTCATGCCCAGACTCAATCATAGTTTGAATATTCCCCTCCATAATTGCCTTGCAATAAAAATTTTAAAAATAAGAATTCAACTATAGATAATAAAATTTAACAACAATGATATACTACAAAGAAAAAATCAATTACCCCAGTGCGCTCCGACATTTCATCAATCCAAGTGCGATCCTTTTGAGTATGACAGTGACGAAAAAATGAAACAGGATCCGCCTCCTTCCCATGCTTTTTCCGCTATAATTATAAGTCAAGAAAAAAAAAAGAACAATTTTCACCGACCATCAAATTCTAAATAAATTTCTACCAATAATATATTAAATTTAAAAATATCCACAATTCTTGAAAATGAACAACCCTTACAAGTTCTGCCCTAACTCTTGCAAAAGGCTTTGCACCCGTTGTGTGGTTCATCGTTTTCAATCGCCGATTATACTTATTTTTTGCAGCAATCTCCTAAAAAAAATAATTTATTAAACACATTACAAACTTTAATAAAATAAATAATAAAAAGTTTACCTTCGTTTTTTCTTTGTTCCAGTAGGAGACCAAATCAGCCCACTGTTGAGGATCCACATTAGGAGGAGTTTTCCGGTGCTCCTCGACTAGTTTACCAGTATAATGTTTTTTTTTTTTCAATTTATTTCTATACTCCTTATGCACATGCTCCGCAATATGAAGTGTCATGTGCCGGATCATTGGCATTTTCGCCATATCCTCTTCTTGAAAAATAATAGTTTCCTGTACGCATAAAAAAATCAAGCAAATTAATTATTACTACAAACATTGACTTATTATACTCTCTTCTAGTAACAAAAAAAATATTTCTACCTTTATTCTATTCCAAAAAGCTTCTCTGCGATCTTCCTTGATTTGACGCCAATCACTCACCAACGGCATATGTCGAGAATCTCTTACCTCTACCGCTACATGTTTTGAAAATGCACTACAATTTTCACTAATGCATTTTCCTGACGCATCAAAACAACAAACTTGTTCCTTCCAGTTGGGAATCGAGGGTCCCCGTCCCCGTTGAGTTGTTCCTTATAAACAAAGAAAAAACAATTAAAAACCATGGACCAAAACAAAAAAACTGAAACTAAAAATCATAATAAATTAAAAGTGGACCACCTTCGACTTCTTCCTATTCGAATTGGGGTTTGTCAGCATGTTCATCTTCAAAAAGATCCATAGCAAAACAATTTGCAAGAAGTAAAAAACTAAAAAGTGAAAAGAGAGAAGAAGTGGAAAAAACAAACGAAATTGGGAGGGAGATGGACAGCTGAAATTTGGGAAGAAAAGAAAGCACAGGCGAAATGGGGGAAGAAGGGGTTTAAATATGGATGCTAAGTTGGCGTCGGTTGAAACCGACATTAAATCACTAACGTCGCTTTAAAACCCATTGGCGTCGAAATAACTGAGTCATAGTGTCGGTTTAAACCGACAACACCACTGATACATTTACTGATAAAATTAAACACACCTACTTTCTGACAAAATTTAATGAACCAAACGTTGCATCGGTTTAGCTACACTTGGTGTCGGTTCAAACCGACAACATAACTGACAAATTTACTGCTACAATTAAATCCACACACTTCTGAAAAAATTTAATGAACCAATGTCGCTTTAGCTTAACTTGGTGTCGGTTTAAACTGACACCATCATTGACACATTTACTGCTAAAATTAAATCCACACACTTTTGACAAAATTTAATGAACTAGCGTCGCTTTAGCTAAACTTGGTGTCAGTTTAAAACGACACCATCACTGACACATTTACTGCTGCATCTAATCAAACAACAACTTTCTGACATAGTTATTTGAAATTTACATGACGTCACTTTAGTAAATCTTGATGTCGCTTAAAACCGACACTGTTGTCTGACAAGCTTTAATGATGTGGCCGTTGCGTCGGTTTAGTTAAACTTAGTGTCGGTTTAAACCGACACTACAACTCACACACTTTACTACCACATTATATCAAACAACCACTTTCTGACCCACTTTACTTACGAAGTGACTAATTGAAAGTGGTCTTCCCAAGTCCACTTCACGTCGGTTTTATGCGACACTATCTCACCCATGACGTTGCCTAAAAGCGACAACAAAATAGGTTTTAAAAAAAAAAGTTTAACCCATAAAAAATAAATATCGAGTTTTTTTTTTTTTTGGTTATCTCATATAACATTTTAAGATTTTAATAAATAAAATTAAACTTAAACCATATACGTAATTTGTCTATTTAATACTTAAAACACATAAAACGTTAAATATATTTATTCCATGTCATCATCTGTCGTGTCGTCGTCGGTATTGGCATTACTAGCGAATTGGGTAGGCAACGGTAATGATTCATGAAAATGAGTCTCTTCCACGCCAACCCTTGTATGGAAATTTTCATGGTCAAGTATCTGATCATCCAAATTTGGTACCGCATAATCTTCAATTGCATCACTATCCTCTAATACGTCAAACAAATCTCTTGGCTGTGTTCGAACAACTACGTGCCAATCTTTTTTAATTGTGTCCTCGACATAAAATGCTTATAATGCTTGTGATGCTAATATGAAAGGATCCTCTTTAAATCCTAATTGATTGAAGTTCACCATAGTAAATCCATATTGATCAGTCTTCATTCCTCGTGGACTTTCACTATTAACCCATTCGCACTTAAATAACATCACAGCTCGACCCCTATCTCCTGGCTCAGCATGACTATAATATTTAACCTCGAACATATCTACAACTCTACCATAACAATTCACTTGCCCAATTGCACCAGGAACATTTGCATGTAGAAAGACACCACAATTTTGATTTTTATGCTTGTCATCCATAGATTTTATACGGAATTTGAACCCATGAACAATGTGACTTTTATATCTACTCACAACCCTGCTAGGATAATTAGCTAGCCAACACAAGTCTTGAGATATCAACGTGTCATTAGGATGACATCTTGAATTCATCTGTAATAAAAATGATGATAAAATTGACATGATAACTATAATCATGTTATAATTAAAATGTAAAAATATAAATAAATAATGTGATTGTTGTATCAACTCACACGTTGCTTGAACCATTCTGGAAATTTTTTCTTGCTTAGCTCCTGAATTTGTCGCATAGTTCACCTTTCTTGACGATGTTTCATTTTCAAGAAGTCCTTATGTTGCCTGGGCATTTATGTCCAAATTTAGATAATTAATTTTTCAAAGTTAAGAAAACCAATAAAACATTAAGACATAAGATTAAACGTTCTTACCTTCTAAATGGGTGAACTTCATCACAATTATTTAGAATGTATGTATGGCACTGATCAAGAACATTTAGATCGAGCTCCACATTTTCTCCTGAACCCATATAAGATCCTTTGGAGTCAAAATTGATAACCCACCAGACACTCCACGTTCAATACCATCTTCATTTCGGCATCTACGAGTGCGACGAGACTCGACATCTCTAAGATACATGGAACAGAAGGACAATCACTCATCCACCAAATATGCTTCAGCAATAGAACTTTCAGGACGACCCTTATTACGACCATAGCGCTTCAACGTTTGCAAATACCTACAATTATAAACGAAACACAAATTATTATAATTATAAATTAAAGCTATGACTACAATTGTAAAAAAATTATAAAATTTTATTAATTACCGTTCAATTGGATACAGCCATCTATATTGAACAGGCCCTGCAATAGCTGCTTCATCTGCCAAGTGAATTGGAAGGTGCACCATTATATCAAAAAATGCAGGAGGGAATATTTTTTCAAGTTGACATAATGTCAAGGCAATTCTTGAATTCAGTTGCTTGAATCCTTCCTCAAACTCTTTCTTACTACACAACTGTCTGAAAATTGCACTCAACTCTGATAATATCATAGTAACAGCTTTAGGCAAAACCGGGTGTATTGCAAGCGGGAGTAACTGCTGCATTAAAACATGGCAATCGTGACTTTTCAACTCATGTATTTTTCGTTCATTCACGTGCACACATCGTGATAAATTTGAACAATATCCATTGGGGACCCGAATGGTAGACAACACTTGCAAAACGCAGTTTTTTCTTCTCTTTTCAACGTGAACAATGTTGGAGGTAGAAATGTTCTATTTCCTTCTCTACGTGGGTGTTGACTACGTCTTATGTTAAAGACTTCAAGATCTGCATGTGCAGCCAATCCAGCTTTAGACTTTTCTATATCTAGCAATGTTCCCACCACACTGTCACATATATTCTTCTCGATATGCATAACATCAAGATTGTGTCTAATCAACAGATGTCTCTAATAATGTAGTTCATAAAAAATAGATTTCTTCTTTCACTGACTATTACTACTTGTACTGCCCGAAGTTCTTTTTCTGCGTTGCCCAACAGAAGCATCTTTCTTTGGTTTTCCAAAAGTAAATCTCAATTTAGAAAGTTCTTCGAGACACTGTAAACCAGTCCACTGCCTTGGTGCACTACTATGCTCTCGACGACCATTAAAATTTATGGTTTGCCTTCGAAACCTATGATTATCTTCAAGAAAGCATTGATGCCCCATATAACAAATCTTACGACTCGCCGGCAAGTAAATAGATTATTTATCATGCATGCAATGTGGACAGGCTTTATAGCCATGTGTACTCCATCCTGACAACATTCCATAAGCTAGAAAATCACTTATAGTCCATAAGAAGGTAGCCTTCATTGTAAAACTTTGGTTGGAATATGCATCATAAGTGGGAGTGCCCACCTCCCATAACTCATTCAACTCGTCAATCAATTGACGCATGTATACATCAATCTCTTTACCAGGACTGCGCGATCCTGGTATTAATAGAGACAACAACAAATTTGGTTGCTTCATGCACATCCAGGGTGGCAAATTGTAAACAGAAATCACCACAGGCCATGTGCTATGGTCATGCCTCATTTTCCCAAAAGGATTAAATCCATCATTGGCCAACCCTAATCTGGCATTTTGAATTTCTGACGCAAAATCTAGATAAAAATTATCCAAATGCTTCCATGCTGGAGAATCTAAAGGATGCCTCATAAACTCATCCTTAAGACATTCAGTTGCGTGCCACCTCATATGTTCAGCCATATGCTTCAACATAAAAAATTGTTGCAATCGTGGTTTTAAGGGAAAATACCACAACCTTAGCTGCGATCTTTTTTCTCGAGCTATCCTTTGCGTTGGCAATTTTATATCTTGATTCACCACAAACTGAGCACACGGTCAACTCCGAAGTATCTTTTCAATAGATCATGCAATCATTGGGACATGCATCAATTTTCACATATGTCAGTCCCAAGTCATTTATAAGTTTTTTTCCCTTATAACAGGATTCAGGCAAACAATCCCCTTCGGGCAACATTCTTTTAATTAACTCTAGTAAAGTGGTGAAGATCTCGTTTGGCATTCCCGCTGATCACTTAATCTGATACAGTCTTACAACTGCTTCCAATTTCTTAAACTCTTTACATCCTGACCATAAATCTTGATTTGCCTCTTCAAGCAACCTAAAAAAAGTCTCCACCTCTTCTGGACGCCTTTCCCAAATAGGGGGTTCAGTAGACGGCCTAACAACTTCTTCCGTTAATGGTTGGACAAATACATCATTAAGAAAATCATGCATACCAGCCACCGCATCTCATGTTTCTTCTTCTTCGATTGCCACATTTTGCTCTCCAATGTTTTTCACACCATGATGTCGCCACCAAGCGTTTTTATAATCTTTATCCATATCATACAATATGAGATGTTAAACAACAGTGTTCCTAACAAAAGTATATCGATTACAACATCTTTTGCAAGGACATCTAAACTTATCAGGGCCAACACCATTTGCAACTGCTTGGTCCAAAAACAAATTAATTCCAGTTGTATAAGCTTCCAAATTTTGAGGTATCGTCAACCAACTCCTGTCCATGTTTTACCGCTTTACGAGGGCAAAATATTACGTTTACACTAAGATGCTTACAATCTTTCAATCCCTATCATGTAGGCATAACTATTAGAATTTTCAATTTCTATCTTTCAACTCTCGAACTCTATCACGATTGCAATCTTTTAATTTTCAAGACCTATTATAGTAAAAACAAATTAAAATAACAACAAAAAGTTATCAAAATTATGCTCATCTAATCCATTCTAGTAAATAACAACCAAAAGTTATCAAAGTTATCAAAATAACAACAAAAACAAATTAAAATAACAATTAGAGTGCAAAACAAATTAATTTAACATAATATATTCTTATATTACTAAAAATTTTAAGTTTATGTTATATTCAATATGTCAATTTCACATAAATGCTTATAAATATTATTCATTTCCATTTTCTCATAACAATTCAAGTGACAAAATTAATTAGTTCAACTAAATATTTATTAATTTAACAAAAATAGTATAAATTTATCTAAGTACTTAAATTAGAACTTTTAAATAAATAAACTTGTGTGTTGATGCACAAAATCAGTGAGGATTTTGGTACAACAAAAAGTAAGTTTGTAACATTCGCTAGATTGCTCCGGTCACTAGTGTGGATAAGTATGTAAATGGATAAAGATATGGAAGCAAACACAAGATGTACGTGGTTCACCCAGATTAGCTAAGTCCACGGAGTAGAGGAGTTCTCATTAATTGTGAAGGGTTTACACAAGTACATAGGTTCAAGCTCTCAGTCAGTGAGTACTAGTGAATGATTTAGTACAAATGACATTAGGAAATATTGTGGGAGAATGATCTCCTTTTCTAGAAGAGAGTTTCTAGCTTTGTTTTGACATTTACACATGTCGTGTTGTGATTGGCTTCTGATGTTGACACATGTCACGCTATGATTGGCTTCTGATGTCAACACGTGTCGCGTTGTGATTGACCTCTTGGTTGGAGGGAAACTCTTCTGGGTCCTTGACGGTATAACGTTGACCGGTGCTCAGTAGTTTATGGAATTGTCAAGTATGGTACAAACAGTGCTTCCCTAAGTTCCCGAGTGAGGGAAGCTCCTCGGTTGGGGACTTGCAAGATCCAAGCCGCTAAGTAATCACGAAATTTCTAAATACCGAAGTGTGGTATCGTCTTCACTTGCCTTATCTGTCTCATAGGTAGATGTGGCATCTTCTTTGGAAGTACTTTTCCTCCATCTAGGGGTGATATCTTTAACCGGTGGAGATGCACAAGGTAATATATCAATTTAACTTGAAGCTTACTTGTAGTTTCAGGCTTGGTCAAGCGCGATACAAACCATGTAGTAGGAGTCCCCCAAGTCGCCGAGCTAGGAGATTTGCCGAAAGAGGTGACAGACAAGGTAAGCAATCAGAGTTCCAAGCAATTAAAATAGGGGTTTTGTTTTAATTTAAATCTAGTTCTATGAAAATTTTAGGTAAAATATCTTGAAGGAAGGTGGAGAGTTGAAATGTTTGAAATAACCTTGAAACAAGTCAATTGAATTTCGAATGGCATGATCTAGTAATTTCTTCTGCATCCTCCTGTGTTTACTAATTCACATGAATTGAACTTAAATCAATGTGATTACTAAAATGCTCATGTTCTAGTAAT
Source organism: Malus domestica (assembly GCF_042453785.1). Taxonomy (NCBI): domain Eukaryota; kingdom Viridiplantae; phylum Streptophyta; class Magnoliopsida; order Rosales; family Rosaceae; genus Malus; species Malus domestica. The sequence goes on along the minus strand of NC_091662.1, from coordinate 31,900,356 downwards.
ATATTTTAGGGGCTTTTAGATTCAGGTCCAAAATCATAGAGTGTTTTTAGGAGTGAATTTAATTATCTAATTATATGTATTTATTTCTTTTATACTCATTTAATGTTTTCTAAAAATATTAAAAATCAATTAAAATCTTTTAATATTATGCATTTTCCAACTCCAAAATATCTAATTAATATCTTATAACAAAAAAACTAATATACTAACATAAATCTATCTGCAAAGCATTCTACCATAACTCAAGTAGCAAATTTATGAATGTATATTATACATATAAGTGAGATATGAAACCTAACTAAAAGGTAGAAAAAAACATAATATATCTACAAGCAAGACACATTAATATGTGATAGGTTGATTATGGAAAAAATCTATCATATAGGTAGACAAATACAATTAAACTGTAATATAGGTTGATTATAAAAATTAAAATAAAATCTATAAATAGGATAAAGCAAGAGGAAGAACAAGAAATAACAAAAAAATAAATAAAAAGAAATAATCAAAGAGATAATTAGGAAGAAATTTGATTTTTACAATAAAATTTTTCATTGAAGAGATAATTATTGATAATAAAATAATTAAATTTAAGGAATTGGACTTATTTTAATAAATTGGATTATTCCTACTATTGACTCAAAAAATTGGACTTGTTTCAAATTTCCCCTATATTTTATATGCTGATTATTTATTTATTTTTAATAAAACTTTATGAAAAAACTTTGATTCTTTGATTTTTTTTGTTTTTGTACTTTTTTTTTTTTGAGAGAACAAATTTGGGTGTTGGGTTAATGCAAATGGTAACCGTAAATTTTCAGAAATAAGTGGGGTATAATGGGAAGGAAAAATCCATTTCGATTTCTCGAATAACCCAGAATTCAGTTACCACCAAATTAAAAGGAATCTCATTCCTCCAAATTTTGGAGTTGGATTCCAAAATTTATGTGAGTCACACCATTTTTTTATTCAGCTTTTTTTTATTAAGTTTATCTTAAACGTGTCATAATAGTGTTTTATATATATTTCCACATTCTCTCTCATATTGCTAGTTTTGGAAAGTGACGAGAATACGCACAGGCCAGATAAAAGAATAGGGTGTGCTATCCACACACCCATTTTTACTTCTCTCACACTTCTTGTTAATTTCTGTAATTTGATATTCTTTAATTCATCCGATCCGATGACCGAAAATTAAAAGGATGTGAAAGAAGTAAAAAAAGGTGTGTGGATATCACACCTCACACACCAAAGAATATAATCATCACACGATAAAGAGAACACAATCTTACAAAACGAAGGGAATATTTGTGCTGTACATGGTCACCTCCAAGAACATTAAATAATTATTCGGAAAAAGAAAAACCATACCTAATCTATGAATATCACCATTTTTACTGATAAAAAATAATAGTTCAATTCGAGATAATCAAATGCAACAAACGCATCCTAAATTGATTCATTAGATTTTATTTTTCCTTTTAAGTTTTGTTACGTGTGGCATTTTTTTATTTGGTTGTATTCTGGGCTTGTCAGCATATCTTGCCCAGTATGATTTTGTTTCTTAGGCTTGCATGAAGCTCAACACGTAAACCCGTCAAACACAACCACTTAGCAATGGGTTTGGTGGATTAGTTTACCTATTTTCTTGAGTGAAAATGGTTTGTAGAAATGTCTACCTGAGCCTAGCTGGCCGGCTAGCGGGTTGAGGATCAATCCGAACCGAATCACATCCACCCATATGTCCAACCGTGATTAACACGCAGTAATCAAATTAAATAAAAGAAAAATAAAACATACAAGAGATTCGACATTCCTCAAATAAGACAGGCTTGCTGTCGTTATTGGCCAAATATATATATGCACGCAACTTTTTTTACGTAACGGCCCTACGCGAGCGAGACATACAGAGCTTTTCTCCTTTCTACATTCGTCCATGCATAAGGCATTTTAACTACAATGACACTTTTGTTCGCATTCTACATGCATTAGCTTTATATGCCCATAATATGTATATAATATTTTTGTTTTGCCATAAGAAAATAAGAGAATGAAATGCTGTCCTTACTACATTTTTCGCACTATATTTTTATTAGAGATGTGCAAATGTAATATGAAAATGTAGTAGCAGTAGCATTTTTGCAAGGGGAGATGAGAACTTTAGAGCGTAGATTTTTTTTTTTTAACAAGCTATATTATCTACATTAAATAGATGAGGAAATAAACTAAGAATCTCAATAAGCAAGTCCACTCTTTTCTTTATTTTTATTTAAAATAAACATATCGCTTTTATTAAAAAATCTCTGTGATATTAATTGTTCAAGATTTATAACATATATCAATCCGAACCGAATCATGTCCACCCATCTGTCCAACCGTGATTAACACGCAGCAATCAAATTAAATTAAAGAAAAAGAAAACATACAAGAGATTTCACATTCCTCAAATAAGACGGACTTGCTGTCATTATTGCCCAAATATATATATGCACGCAACTTTTTTAACATAACGGCCCTACGCGAGACATACAAAGCTTTTCTCCTTTTTACATTTGTGCATGCATAAGACATTTTAACTTCAATGACACTTTGTTCGCATTCTACATGCATTAGCTTATATGCCCATAATATTTATATAATTTTTTTTTCTTTTTTTTGTTTTGCCATAAGAAAATAAGAGAATGAAATGATGTTGTAGACATCGAAATTTCGGTAAATAAATGTTGACCGATAAATCAAAGTTTCAACGCTCATGTATTACATAAATTTTACACGTAGCGTATGTCTAAACAAAAAATCGAAATAAGTTGGCAAAGTCATCAAACAGGACACGTGTCAACACCTGGCAGAAACGACTTATTTCATCTGGAATATTATATTCAAAATTAGGCCTTGGAAATTTCTATAAATAGAAGGCTAATTCATTCATTTGGAGGGACCAATTCATATTACACCTTGAAGCTCTGAAGCTCTGAAGCTCTGAAACTCCGAAGCTCTCAAGCATCCAGGTTCCCGAAGAATCAAGAAAGCCTTCTTCGTTCTTCGTTCTTCAAGATCAAGCCCCGACGGCCTTTGAAGAAAGTGTTCTTCGTTCATCGTTCTTCTAAGATCAAGCCCTAACGGCCCTTTGGATCAACAATCATCCACCAATTCAAGATCAAGCCCCGACAGCCCTTGGATCAACCATCCACCAATTCAAGATCAAGCCCCGACGGCCCTTGAAGAAAGCACCATCGTTCATCATCCGTTCATCCAAGATCAAGCCCCAACAGCCCTTTGGATCAACAACGTCAACAAATCCACACATCCAACCGTTCTTCAAGATCAAGCCCAAAAGCCCTTGAAGATCCGTTCATCACTGTTCTTCAAGATCAAGCCCAAAAGCCATTGGAGATCCGTTCATCACTGTTCTTCAAAGATCAAGCCCAAAAGCCCCTTTGAAGATCCGCTCAAATCCACCTTCAAGATCAAGTCCATGGCCCTTGAAGAACGTTCATCCTTAGATCAAGCCCAACGGCCCTTTGGATCAATCACACATCCACAAATACACACCTTACGGAGATCGAATCAGAGGATCAAAATAGAGAGAGATTGTAACCCAAAATCATCAAATACAAATATTTGTTTGTGCACGTTGTTCTTGTCTCTTTCGTTTCAGGAAATTTCCGTGTTCACAGATGTACTTACTACATTTTTCATATTACATTTATACCACATTTTTATTAGAGATGTTGTACAAATGTAATATGAACTTTAGAGCGTAGTTTTTTTTTTTTTTCTCTTTTGAACAAGCTATATTATCAACACTAAGCGGGTGAGAAAATAGACTAAGTCTCTCAATAAGCAAGTCCACTCTTTTCTTCATTTTTATTTAAAATAAACATATCACTTTTATTAAAAAAATCTCTGTGATATTAGTTGTCCAGGATTTATAACATATATCATATATGATATAGCTGCTTGTTTTTTTTCCAGTTTAAGAAAAAATTGAGAAATTTAACATATTTATTACAGGAGCTGTAGCTGTAGGAACGGAGACAAAACGGAAATAAAAAGATCCTGCGGTCAAACTCCGACACCCACACCCCACGCACATTTCTAATTCAGTTAAATACAATAATTTAATGCTAATCTCCAGCTTAATTAATCTAAATGGATTCCAATCACGAGCAGCCCTTCCTTCCTTCTAGAATATTTGAAAATAAACGAGTAGGAGAAAAGAAGAAGAGGAAGAAGGACAAGGACTTTTGTAACATTATTTGAATTTTGATTATGTTTGCTGTCGCCACCCCTTACGACTTGTTCTTCTTCCACATTTCTTGTATTAGCCCGCTTCCTCCTTCCTCCTCAGACTCCGTAATGCCTCTCCCTTTGACCTTTTACATTTCTTTATCCTCCATTTCCAATTCCATCGCACCTTTCCTTCGACCGCCATTGTTGTTGTCTGCAATTCCTCTCTTTCCTCTGATATGTTAACCCACTAAGGTCAACCCAAACAGTCTCTCTCTCTCTCTCTCTCGCCTAACTTTCTGTATTAATTTGGATGGACAGTTCTTACATGTTTAGCTGACTCTACTGGTTATTCACTCGCTTTCTTTACTGGGATCGCTTGTTTTCGAGATTTCGTTGATGTTCTTGTGAAGTATTGCGACTTTGGTCGGATTCGGTATCTGGGTGTTTCGGGGATATTGTTGACTGAATGCTGGTCGGAGAGGCTTCTGTGATCTGAATCTTGTTCGGATCATGACCTCGAAGCGACCTCTTCTGATCCCATCTCCAAGAACCCCCAATACCCAACACCTCCCTGCTCTACCCGTCTATTCGGATATCGCAAATCCCACTTCCGGTGGCACTGGATCGTTTTCCGGCATGGATTCCAGAAACCCCGCTGCAGCTGACAATTCCATCAACGTTGAACCCCCGACCTTCAAGTCTTCCTCCCAAAGAAGCGTTTCTTCCCTTCAATCCAAGGCTTCCGGCAACAATTCTGTTCGGGAAAGCGCTGACAATTCCATCAACGTTGAACCCCCCACCTTCAAATCTTCCTCCCAAAGAAGCGTTTCTTCCTCCCGAAGAAGCGCTTCTTCCCTTCAATCCAAGGCTTCCAGCAACAATTCTGTTCGGGAAAGCGCTGACAATTCCATCAACGTTGAACCCCCCACCTTCAAATCTTCCTCCCAAAGAAGCGTTTCTTCCCTTCAATCCAAGGCTTCCGGCAACAATTCTGTTCGGGAAAGCGTTTCTTCCCTTCAATCCAAGGCTTCCGGCAACAATTCTGTTCGGGAAAGCGTTTCTTCCCTTCAATCCAAGAATTCCGGCAATAATTCTGTTCGGGAAGTGAGTTTCGGCGATCTCGAATCGAAGCCAGTGCGGTATGGATCGAGAGGAGCTGATTCGGAAGCGCTCAGCTTGTCCCAGAAGGAGCTGAACGAGGAGGATGTAAGGGTTGTTTATATAGATGATCTTGCTAAGACAAATGAGAGGTTTGAGTTTTCTGGTAATTCAATTAGGACGGCAAAGTACTCAGTTTTTACTTTTTTGCCTAGAAATTTGTTTGAACAGTTTCATAGGGTAGCGTACGTATATTTTCTTGTGATTGCTGTGCTCAATCAGCTCCCCCAGCTGGCGGTTTTTGGCCGTGGAGTTTCCATATTGCCACTGGCATTTGTGTTGCTTGTTACTGCTGTTAAGGATGGCTTCGAGGACTATAGGCGGCATCGGTCTGATAGAATTGAGAACAATCGTCTGGCATCAGTTTTGGTTGGTAATCAGTTCCAGTGGAAAAAGTGGAAGGATGTTCGAGTTGGTGAAATCATCAAAATTCAAGCTAGTGAAGCTATACCTTGTGATATGGTACTGCTTTCGACGAGTGATCCAACTGGGGTTGCTTATGTGCAGACAATCAATTTGGATGGGGAATCAAATTTGAAGACGCGGTATGCAAAACAAGAAACCCTCTCCAAGATGCCTGATAAGGAGAAGATTACAGGGTTGATTAAGTGTGAAAATCCCAACAGGAACATATACGGATTTCATGCATTCATGGAAATTGATGGGAAGAGATTGTCACTGGGACCCTCTAACATTATACTTCGAGGGTGTGAGCTTAAGAATACTCATTGGGTAATTGGAGTTGCTGTATATGCCGGTCGTGAGACCAAAGTTATGCTCAATAGCTCTGGAGCCCCATCCAAGAGGAGTCGCCTTGAGACCCGTATGAACTTTGAGATCATTTTACTCTCCGGGTTTCTTGTCGCTTTGTGTACAGTTGTCTCATTCTGTGCTGCGGTTTGGTTGAGACGCCACAATGATGAGTTGGATGACATACTTTTCTACAGGAAGAAGGACTACTCTGAAGAGAAAGTGGACGATTATAACTATTATGGATGGGGTTTGGAGATTCTTTTCACGTTCCTTATGTCTGTCATTGTGTTCCAGATCATGATCCCCATCTCATTGTACATTTCTATGGAGCTTGTCCGGGTGGGTCAGGCTTACTTCATGATCAGGGATGGTCAAATGTATGATGAGGCCTCTGATTCAAGATTTCAGTGCAGAGCTTTGAATATCAATGAAGATTTAGGACAAATTAAGTATGTATTCTCAGACAAAACTGGTACGCTGACAGAGAATAAAATGGAATTTCAATGTGCAAGCATTTGGGGAGTAGATTATAATGGCGGGAGAAGTAGTCCGGAGCAAGTGGGGTACTCTGTCGAAGGTAATAAATGTTTTTCTTTTGATTATATTTTCTTCTGATTAGTACTTCCAATTGTTTTACCAGTCTGCAAATTCTTATTTTTCTTGTTCGTATCAGTCAATGGGAAGATTTTGAGGCCAAAGATGAAGGTGAAGGCTGACCCAGATCTTCAGCAATTACTCAGAAGTGGAAAGGACACAAATGAAGGCAAACATGTGTACGAGTTCTTCCTTGCATTGGCAGCTTGTAATACCATTGTGCCTCTTGTTGTAGACACGTCTGATCCAAATGGGGGATTATTAGATTACCAAGGGGAGTCTCCAGATGAACAAGCATTGGTTTATGCTGCTGCTGCCTATGGTTTTATGCTTATTGAACGAACCTCTGGTCATATAGTTATCGATATCCAAGGGGATAGGCAAAGGTAATTTGACAATGTCTTTAATTAATTTATTTATTGATACTTCTGACTTTGAGTAATCTTGCTTGTGTAATCCCTATGTTACAATCTAGTGATATTAATACTGTACTTCCTTTTGAGAAATAAAGATTTTTCATTTCTCGTCCATAACTTACCAATCCTGGGCATTGCAGGTTCAACGTCTTGGGTTTGCATGAGTTTGATAGTGATCGGAAGAGAATGTCGGTTATATTGGGGTGCCCTGATAAGACCATCAAAGTCTTTGTAAAAGGTGCTGACACAACCATGTTCAGTGTAATAGACAAACGATTGAAATTGGATATAATACGAGCAACAGAAGCCCATATTCATGCTTACTCCTCTTTGGGTTTGAGAACACTTGTTGTGGGCATGAGAGAACTGAGTGCTACAGAATTCGAGCAGTGGCACTCATCTTTTGAGGAAGCAAGCACTGCTTTAATTGGTAGGGCTGCTCTACTTCGCAAGGTTGCTGGCAACATAGAAAACAATCTCATTATACTAGGTGCCTCTGGCATTGAAGATAAACTCCAACTGGGGGTGCCTGAAGCGATAGACTCTCTAAGAACAGCAGGGGTTCAGGTATGGGTTTTGACAGGGGACAAGCAAGAAACTGCCATATCAATCGGCTACTCATCAAAGCTTCTAACAAGAAGAATGACACAGATTGTAATTAACAGTAGTTCTAGGGATTCATGTCGACGGAGTTTAGAGGATGCCATACTAATGTCTAGGAAGCTCATGACGGTGTCTGCAGATACACAAACCGACAGAGGAAGCTCTGGACATGGTGGAACTCAAGTAGCTTTAATCATTGATGGTACCAGCCTTGTGTATATTCTTGACAGTGAACTTGAGGAAAAGGTAATTGCTTTTAGACTTACCTATTTAGTTTCCTAATTATCTAGACAATTCCATGTGCCTTTTTTTTATTGTGAGATGTTGTCTTATATGCTGGTCTAAAATATTCATACCGCAGCTCTTTGAATTAGCAAGTTACTGTACTGTGGTGCTTTGTTGCCGAGTGGCTCCATTGCAAAAAGCTGGAATTGTAGCCCTTGTGAAGAACAGGACGGCTGATATGACACTTGCCATTGGGGATGGTAAACACTATTCTGTTTATTTCACTTGTGTAGATATGTTTCCAATACTAGAATCAGTATCTTATGCCCACTCTCATAAACATTTGGTGTTGACAGTAGGAAGTTCTTTTGTTATATTGATAGGTGCTAATGACGTTTCAATGATCCAAATGGCTGATGTGGGAGTTGGCATCAGTGGCCAAGAAGGTCGGCAAGCTGTCATGTCATCAGATTTTGCAATGGGACAGTTCAGATTCTTAGTTCCCCTTTTATTAATACATGGGCATTGGAATTACCAGCGGATGGGCTATATGATATTATACAATTTCTACAGGAATGCAGTGTTTGTTCTTATTTTGTTTTGGTGAGTAATTCTTCATCGGATAAATTCTCAGTTACACTCTGTGCTTGTTCGGCAGGTTTCAATTGTTTTCCTTGAGCCTGAACTGTCTTGGACTACTTTGGTTTTCTTTTAAAAGTAAAAAAAATTAAAGAAACAAAATACTAGGGAGAGGATTATTCATGGTTGTCTATTTCTGAAATCAGTGTCATTGAGAGGAAAAATCTCTGGCTTCCATTATAATTCATCATCTAATTTCAAGCTAGAAATGTTGTGGAAATGACGTTTGAACTTGATGCTAAAAGTTTGAAGCCAGTCAGATTCAAAGTAGGTCTCTATGTCCGGAGTGTAATGTGTTACAAATTATAATTGACGTTTAGATCATGCTGTGAGTTTTATTTTATTTTTTTTCCAAAGGGAGGAGTGAATGGAGCCGACCAGTAAAGGAAAATAAAAGAGAGAAGAATCCGTATGAAGTCTTGCTTATTGTTGTAGCTGATTATATTTTGTGGTCTGTGTAGGTACGTGCTCTTCACTTCTTTTACTTTGACAACTGCAATCACCGACTGGAGCAGCATGTTGTATTCTATAATCTACACGGCGGTACCTACAATTGTTGTTGGGATTCTTGACAAGGACTTAAGTAGAAGGACCCTTCTAGATTATCCTCAGCTATACGGAGCTGGTCAGAGACAAGAATGCTACAACTCAAAATTATTTTGGTTAACGGTTGTTGACACATTGTGGCAAAGTCTGGCTGTCTTCTTTATCCCTCTCTTTGCATATTGGGGTAGCAGCATTGATACATCAAGTATAGGGGATCTTTGGACGCTTGCAGTGGTAATTTTGGTTAATTTGCATTTGGCTATGGATGTTATCCGGTGGAATTGGATTACACATGCAGCCATTTGGGGATCTATAATTGCGACTTGGATTTGTGTCTTTGTCATCGATGCTATACCTTCACTGGTTGGATACTGGTATGCCCTCTAATCTTGTAGTATTGCGTGTATATCTTTATTTTTGCACAAACATAATTACATCTAGCTTGTTTAAACTACGACACCCTATAAGAAGTAGCGGCAAGCATTTATGTTGCATTTCATGTCATGCAATGATCAAAGATTGAATATCATGATATTAGGTCCCCTCGAACTCGTTGACTGCTTATCCAATTAGTGTAAATCCAATAACTCACCATACCGAGGCAAATAAAGAACACAAAACTGGATGTTGAGTTAGTTGTCTCATGATTGCTTACTATTTTCAACAAATAATTAAGTGCAAGTGTTTCTTTGCATGGGAGGCACAGTATATTTATCCGAAATAATAATGTAGGATAACTTCATGCTCATGGTAGAACATGACATTACTTATGAATGCTAACGAGTATATTGTGCTTCGAGAAGCTCTACACATGCGTTTCTGAAGTTTTCTATTATAGATGTCACTTGCATTTGTATATGCTAATCTTTGCAACTCCAATATAATTTGACAGGGCCATTTTTCAAGTCGTAAAGACTGCATCGTTTTGGTTATGTTTGTTGGCAATCATCATAGCCGCAATGGCTCCACGCTTTGTTGTAAAGTTTTTGTATCAGTACTATAGACCTAGTGATGTTCAGATTGCAAGAGAATTTGAGAGGTTTGGCAATCCAAGCGCGTCAAGGCCTGCACAAATAGAAATGAACGCGATCTTGGACACGCCGAGGAGATGAGAAGGTGATGTTACTGCTTTCGGCATCTCTTCTCATTTTTTCTTTGTAAAAATGTTATTCTTTAGGCTGCTTCAGAGCATCTCTCTCTAAGTTGCCTCATTGTCCATTGTTTGTTTGCTATCCAAGGGATAGGGTTTGTAAGTTTGTAGTGCTAGGCTTATATTTTGTGTTCCTATGCTGTTTTGTTGTACCTCAGAAGATGCATTCGGTGTAATTAGCCTTGTCTAAAGGAGAAAAGAATTAGACAAAAAAAGAAAGAAAGATATCTCTATGGTCATGTTGAAAAGGAAATGTCTGTAAATTCTGCCATGTTGATAAATACTAAGATGTCTTTATGGATCAACAGTCAACACAACCACCTTGTACGTGTTGTAAGAACTGTGGCTTGCTTTGAGGTCATAGTTCATGAAGTCTGGTTGCAAAATTTTATCTCAGGACTTGGTATTTATGGTTTATTACCAAGCCGAGGAGAATTTATGGTTGTGTCGGAATTGTCACTTTCTCTAATGCTGGGGTATTGTAAGAATGCTAAACATAACGGAAAGAAAATACTTTTTTTCAAAAATGCTAAGAAAACTCTGAAAAGTGGAACTCTCCGTCACCTCATGGTTTTGACATAATTCTCGTGCCAATATTATAAAATATTGTGCCAAAAACATAAGGTGGCGGATAGTCTATGGAGATTGAAGAGTTCTACTTTGAGAGTCTTCTTAGCATTTCTCTACCTTGTTATTATAAAGAGAGTTGGAAACAATGAGTGTATTATCGTGTCAATATTATAAAATATTATATCAAAAACATAAGGTGACGGACAGTCTATGGAGATTGAAGAGTTCTACTTTGAAAGTCTCCTTAGCATTTCTCTACCTTGTTATTATAAAGAGAGTTGGAAACAATGAGTGTCTAGATGACAAAACTTATGCTTACAATCGCATTAAGAATTAAATTATGACTGAAGACAAAAATGAAATATTTTGAAAGGGTTGTGGTTATAAGGGGTTTTTTTAACTTTAGTCCTTCAAAAATATAGAAATTTGATAAAAACCTAGTGTTAATTATAAATTGATTATATTCCCTTGATGTGTCTTTAATTCAAATTAATTAATGTGTTTTTTATTCAATGTCTCTCATTAAATATTTTAATTAATTTTTTTACCAAATTTTATTTATTTATAATTTATTAGTTTTATTTAGCATTCTTCAAACTTGAAATACTCAATTAATGTAACTAAATGTTAGTATTGAAATGTATTATTGAATGAATGTACCAAAATTTAGTACCAAATGTATGCACTGAAATGTATTATATCGAATTAATGTACCTAAATATGTGTACCGAAATGTATTATATTAAATTAATGTACCTAAATATTTGTATTGAAATGTATGTACCGAAATTTGTGTACCTAAATATATGCACCGAAATGTATTATTATGAATTTAATGTACCTAAATGAAGAAGAAAAAGTACATCGAAATATATTGTATAACAAAAATTAGTTTATCTAATGTTTACAACAAAATATATTACGATGAATGAAATAAAAATTAGAATTATAATGAAATATATTTGATACATTAAAATTAGGAAGAAAAATAGAAATTATTAAAACATCAAAATATAATTAATAAATGAGGTGATTAATGTGCCAAGGGACTAAAATAAGATTTTAATCTTACTCTTGGTTTTAGTCTAAAAGTCATATTTGCTAAGAATTAAAATGAAGTTTCCTATGGTTATAATCATGACAGTACTAATGATTGTGCATGCTGCATAATGTTTAGATTTTAAGTTAACACCCTGAATTTGTTACATCCCACATCGACCAGGGAAGTGGATCATGTAAGCCTTATATGTATATTCTTATCTCTATCTAGTACGAGGTCTTTTGGGAGCTCACTAGCTTCGGATTTCTTGGAAACTTCCTGGGATGTGGTGGGGGCCCGAGTCGGAATATGACAAAATTCATTAATTGGTGATGTATATGATATTTTCTATTTTTCAATATATGTATACAGGTATGAGTTTGGATGTATGATGACAGGAATAGTCTTTAACAAAGACATTATTGGACCCTTGTATTTACTTATATCACTAATTGACCGTCTTAAGTGATTTGTTGATGTTGTGATACCTGAAAGAGATTATGTCGTGTATAGATTTAAAACCACCATGATTCGCATCAGTGAATTATTTAAAATTGGTATCTATGTTGATCATTTGATTATGAAAGTGCTTTCAAATATAATGTACCCTGAATATTAATTTATTAAATCATTAAGCATATGTGTTATATAGGCAAAGTGGTTCAAAATATTAAGTTTACAATATGTTTTCCGAAGTTGCCCTATTCAACCAGGTAGACGTGATTGTGAGAAATGGAGATAGCATAAACAAGTGAAGGGACTAATATGTGCATCAACTAATAGTCTAAATAGTAGCTTTTGGTGCAGTATTAAATAAAGACCGACTATTAATATCGAGATTAATACTATATCAGACGACTGATGATATAATAAAAGATTGATAGATAAGCCGAAAAAAGGTAAGTCCAAATAGATTAAAGAAAAAAACATAAAATAAAAAGAGAAAAAAATCAGAAAGAGGAAAAAAAATATAAACCTAATATGAGCCATAGAAATTTAATGGCTGCCTGCCATGAGAATTGAGCAGGGCTTTCGTGACTTGTGAGATGTAGAGAGAGAGACTGAAGAGAGAATCCGATAAAAAGAGAGAGAGGGAGGGAAGAGGAAAGAGAAATAAAAAAGACGAAGCGGTGCGAATCGGACTAATAATACATAATTTTGGGTGTATTTAAGCGGCCGTATGTGGAGTATCAAAATGGTGAGGCTGGATAATATAGTTCAGGTACTATTTAATACATCAGGGTTCCAAATATTCGACTTTATTAGTCCAAAGTGATGTGATCTCAAACGAATTATTATTGTAAAATTATGAGAATGAATGCTCATAATACTGTAATTGTTGTTATATGATGTTTTCAAAAAGATAATAGTGGTGTAATTGTTGTTGTGTGAAGAGTGAAGTTTTCAAAAAGAGCAATCATTTCACTTTTGGTTTGTCACGGATGTGGCTCTCTATAAAGAGCACTCCGTGTGTGATTACAATACACAACAAAGAAAAGAAGTGAAAACAATAATATTAGTATTCCTCCATTCCTCTTTTTCCTACAATCTTTTTGTGTTATAATTATGAAACTAAATAGTATGATATTTTGCACCCGCTTCTCTCATGTCCCTAGCAAATGTTATCTCTCTAACATTTGCCTATTTACAACAATTATTTGATTTTAATACAAATTTTAGTTGAAAATGTGGTGGCAAATTATAAACGGTATAAAAAAAATTAAAAATCATAGTTGAAAATATAACCTCAAACAAATTATTTGGTTTTAAGCCAAAATAATGTATCCCGCCACCGGTCACCGCGCCTTCTTTTGAAACTCCCTCACTCTCTCCCTCTCCCCCTCTCTCTCTCTCCGTCTCTCCCCTGTTAGAGAGACAACCCTGAAATCTCAGTTGCCGTAGCATCGACCACCAAAGGAAACGGTACGTCTCCAGGCGCCTCACTAGCATTTCTAGGGTTTCATTTCAGCAGAGCGTCTTTGGATTAGTGCAATTTTCAAGGTATAAATTTTCCCCTTCTCATCCCACTTCCGGCAATCCCAAATTTGCCATATTTTCCTTGTTCTTCAACCACTTTGTCCTTTTGGTAGAAAGCCCGGATTCATTCAATTCGCAGCAGATTTTGGGGCGAAGAAGCTCCATTGATCCCGAATACGCAAATGTGTTGGAGCAATGAATAGGGCATCGCATATGAGGCAAGAGTAAGATGAACAAAGACACAGCATTTTTACTTTTCATTTTCCGGATTGCTTGTTATTTATTCGGAATTCGGGTATGTGCAGTCATCCCAATCTGGGTCAAGATTTCTTCGCCCAGACGCCTTTTAAAGCTAATTTGTTGGAACATGTCAATGCACTTAATAATTTCTCGTGCCCGCATAACATTCTGAGCTCAAATTTCATTTTCTCCTTACCAACACAAAAACCTCATGCCGAAGAGGCAATGGGTTCCGGGTATGTTGCGGTTTTACGTGTTTTGTTTATTTTTTGTTGGGTTTTTTCCTACTGTTATTTCATTTTAGCTTGATGATTACTTGTTATTTGGTGACAACTTGACACCAGTTTTGTATTTGGTGATTGTGGTCGTTTGGTTGGGTAAAATATAGCTTGTGTTTGTGTTAGCTGCAGGATTTATTGTTTGTTTCCGCTAATTCTAAGTTTCATCTACCTTAGTAATTAGGGCTGGTTTTGAGATTTTAGGGGTATGTGTCCCTACATAAGAGAACCCCGACATAGCGAAGCTAATTTATATGTCTATAGTTGTATTAATAAGGTATCTAAAATTTCAAATCAACAGTAATCATGAAAATAAAACACAATTTAGAGCAAAGCCAGCAGAACCAAATTGAAAAAACATAAAAGTGATTCCTCTTAATACAGATGGAGACCATTATTTCTCTTATTCATTTACAAATCCTAAAAAGTTTCCCTGAGATGAAATCATTTGACACAAACCAAGGTGGTATATATATACATGATATCATCATTTAGGGACCCTTTAAGATCGGGGCCCTGTGCAAGGGCACCTATTGTACGTGGCCAAAGCAGCAATTGTTCGTGATATATATATATATAATACATCATTTTAAGAATGGATGCCTTTGTGAATTCCATTTTTTGTTTTCCTCGAATCCAATAATTGATGGCTGTTGGATACTCCTCGTTCTTGATGGTAGACATGGATTTTTATACAACTAATAATACTATTATCTCAAAGCATTTAACCTGGTGTATATCTTGAGTCAATTGGGAGTTTTTTTCCTTCTAACAAAGGTTCTCTTTATGCTTTTAGCTCAATGGCTTGTCCAATTCAGAATACTGAAAGATTACAGAGTGCACAAGTTCAAAAGGTAACCATGTTGGATGAGGGGTAGTCAATCTCATTTGTCTTTTTAACCTGGTTATTTGGTTTTTTTCAACATTTTTGACAAACTAGGGTTCTACCAGCCCTTTCCTGTCAAAGTTTTCTGATTTGGCTTTTGCTTCTGAATGGGAAAATTTTGGCAGGCTTGGCATGCTCTTTCCAATCTTCAGATTTCTTGTAGGAACTACACAAAACCTGGAAAAACTCTTCTAGTTAAGGATGTTAATGCGGAGTGTCGTCGTGATGTTGGAACAACAACTTTGCCAAGCTCATGCAACATTGATAAGAGTCGCGCACATATGCCAACACATCAATACATTAATGGAACTAATACCAGGAACAGTGAAGCAGCAATTTGCTCGGGCAATCCGTTTCCGTCAAGTAATGTTAATGTTGCGGATGCAGGGAAAAATCTTGGACGGCAAAGTCAGTTCAGAGCAACAATCGTCAACAGTTCTGATGATCGGGCTTTGGATGGATCTCTTGGCAACAATAGTGTTCATAACAGCCAAGGGAAAGACTCTGCAAAAGTTTTTGTTAATGACCTGGACGACGATGATGATGACATAATTGAGGTAATTCATATCACTGTTTTAGTTCATTGTGGTTTAGTTGTTGCTTATTTAATCTGGCTATGTTTGTAAATATCTGTTGAATAAGGCTACTACTGTCAAGATCTAGATGAAATTTCACTAACTAGCATGTGGTTGTTACAGTTCTACTTAAGTGCTATTTTGTATGGTGACTTAATTGCTACTAGTCAATCCATGTTGCTGGTTATGTATCATTTGGATTACTCGTGTGTAAAATTTAAACATTGTTTTATGTTTCTATTTTCCCGAAGGCTTAAGTTGTGGTGTCTTTGTTCATGCAAATGTTGATTTCACTGAACTCATTTACTTTGGTTCAGAATATTGATGTTGACCAGATAGTGGAACAGTACCAATCAAGTTGCACACCTCAACCATCAATTTCCAAACTTCCACCCATTGCTCCCTTTATAGATAAAGATAATATTGCAGGACAAGATGCTACTAGTTTGCCACCGGAATTGTGTTCAAATTGCAGTCATGGGTTTAAGGTATGCTTATCATCTATATTCTGCTTTTTGTGGCTCCATCTAATTATGTGGACAGCTTAAGGTGCCTAATTCCTGAATGTGATACAGATAGGACTTTGCCCAGAAGCTGCAAGTCATTTGCAGGAAATGAAGGATACCCTAATTATCATATCAAATGAACTGCTTGATGATGTCAATGACCTCAGTCCAGAACAAATAAAAAAGCTTCGCCAAGATAGGTTTACATACCACCCCCTTTCATCTTGATTTGATTTTCTATGCGAGAGTCAAGGTATATCTATGTTGAGGGAATTGTGGATAACAATAAAAAAGTGAAAGAAAAGAACTGGCGGAAAAAAGCTCTGGTTCTCTACAAGTCATGTAGTATGCAACAAAGCTTCAGACTGTTACTTTTGGATTTTTGGTTCACATTTATTATTATTTTGTTATATTTTACAAAGTCATAAAGGAAAACAGTGTATTCCCATTGTTAGGTTACAGCTAAATAAGCAGATTCAGCAGCTTGAGAGATATCTTTGTAACAACTCATTGGACGAAGAAAGGCGAAAGTCACATTTTTCTGCATCAACAGCAACTCCCAGGCCTTTCCAATGTGAAACACCTCAAGCAGCTGCATTCAGGACTGATCCCATGAGATTTGATTCACAGGTTCATCCACATAATGAGTCTGGAGGATATGACAGATGTAATTTATCATCAGTTTCATTCTCTTCTGTTGATAGGCTTGATTTCTCATCTTGTCCTGTTGAGAGGGAACCATACATTTCAAAGTTTGTTGAAGTTAACTACATTGAAGGTTCTAAGGACAAAAAATGGAGTAGTGATAATTTTCCATGGACCAAAAAGCTGGAGGTGCTAATCTAGATCGTTCTCATAGTTCATATTAGTATTATCTTTCATTATTATTTTGTAATTGTTGTCCTACTGCTACCACTTTCAGGATGGTAACAAGAAAGTGTTTGGAAATCACTCTTTCCGGCTCAACCAAAGAGAGGTCATTAATGCTACGATGAGTGGCTATGATGTTTTTGTTTTAATGCCAACTGGAGGGGGTAAGAGCTTGACATATCAGGTAAAAGAATTATTTTTTGGAACCTCTTACGAGATACAGTCATTTCTGTTTAAGGTTTACCCTAGAAACTGTTCACTTAGGAGCAGTTCTATTGTTTGGTCATCTTAAGTCTGTAGTATTTATTTGTATGGTCATGCTTGGTTTACTGGTTCAGTTTCTTTACCTCAAGCTCTTCAACTGTTGTATCATCCATCATGTAGGCCAAATACCTTGCATCTCCATCATTTTTTCCCTGTAGAGTAGTCTCATTCTTTACGGTAAAGTAGACATTAGACTGTCTAGACTAAAGGGTTTACTTGCGTTTATGTACCTTGTAGCTCCCTGCGCTAATTTGTCCGGGAATAACATTGGTTATTTCTCCCCTTGTGTCACTTATTCAAGATCAAATAATGCATTTATTACAGGTAATGTTTCTTTCCATCCTTAGTTCATTTATATTGTTTCACTCTATTACACTGCGTGCTCATGTCCTGTTCTGGCATGTGCTAGGCAAATGTTCCTGCTGCTTACCTAAGTGCCAATATGGAGTGGTCTGAACAACAGGAAATACTTAGAGAACTAAATTATGAGTATTGTAAATACAAGCTGTTATATGTCACCCCAGAGAAAGTTGCTAAGTGAGTATTTGTTTATCTTATATGCTTGCAAACATCGTTCATTTGTATTCCCTCTATTACTTCAAAAACAGCATTTTATTGGTAGGTATAGTGTCAATGGAAAGGTACTGGAAACTAACAATTGTGTTATTTACAACTAGTATATGTGAATTGACTCTTTCAGTAGTCAAACATGATAAATATATCTTACAACTGATGTAAGTAATTTGTGTTGTCTGCTAATTAGGGAATGTGAATTGGCATTTATTTTTGGCTGTTGATTGTTGGAATCATTGAGAACACTATACTTTTTATTTAATTATCTTCTATTTCTTGACCTTGTCAGGTCATTTCTACCCACTAATATGAATACCCAGCCTTATAATAATTTCTGTTGCAATTGCAATTGAAACGATTGTTATAGTGTAAGTACTGAGTCTGCATAACTTTTTAAGAAGCCAATCTTTCTTGTCTGCAGAAGTGATGCTCTTTTACGGCAGTTGGAGAATTTAAATGCTCGTCAATTGCTTTCTAGGATTGTTATTGATGAAGCTCATTGTGTGAGTCAGTGGGGGCATGATTTCAGACCAGATTATCAGGTTGTGGCCTTAAAAAGTATTCAAGTTCATGGCAATGGGATTTTTCTTCTCGATTGGTACACCATTTTAACGTCAAGCTATTCTTTAAAATGCCCAGGCTCTTGGTATCTTGAAACAGAAGTTCCCAAATACTCCAGTTTTGGCTTTAACAGCTACTGCAACCGCTAGTGTAAAAGAAGATGTTGTGCAAGCTCTTGGTCTTGTTAACTGCATTGTTTTCCGGCAAAGTTTTAATCGCCCAAATTTACGGCAAGTTTTAAACAAAGAATCTGTTTTACAATGTTCAAATCATACTTTTTCTGAACTGTCATTTGAAGTTGAAATGATAATTCGTTCTGTGAATTGCAGGTATTCTGTTGTTCCCAAGACTAAGAAGTGTGTGGATGACATTGACAAGTTCATTAAAGAAAATCATTATGATGAAAGTGGAATAATTTATTGTCTCTCAAGAATGGACTGTGAAAAAGTTGCCGAAAGATTACAGGTTTGACCTTATTTTGGTCCATTTGTAGTTCAATGGAGTCTTATGCTCTTTTTATGTTTTCTTGACAGAAAGATAAAATGATGGTTCCATGTGCACTGATTCATTATGTGGATTCATTAACTTCTTTTCTGTATTTTATTCATGGAAAGTCTTGTATTGTTGCTTAATCATTTATTGCTTGAAGCTTCTTGAACATGTATCTACCGTTTGCTAATTGTGTAATCTATGACTTTTGATATGATGAAATTTGTTTACTTTCTTTCTGGTTAGTTTTGCTTGAGAGTGCATCTGTTGTTCAGGAATGTGGCCATAAAGCAGCATTTTACCATGGTAATATGGATCCTGCTCAGCGTGCCTTTGTTCAGAAGCAGTGGAGTAAAGATGAAATCAACGTTATATGTGCTACAGTGGCATTTGGAATGGGTACTTTAGTTTTTGCTGATTTCTGCCTTGATTAATAAAGGACACCATTACCAATATTGGAATTGGAATTCAGGTATCAACAAGCCAGATGTCCGCTTTGTAATCCATCACTCTCTCCCGAAGTCTATTGAAGGCTACCATCAGGTATCAGAGTGTTAGACTTTTGGAATTTAGCTATTCTTCTGCTTATTTCTTAGTAATGGTTTATGCGTGGGAAGCTTAGATTAAGGATTCTTTTAGCTTACTACGTCACTATGTTTCAGGAGTGTGGTCGAGCTGGTAGAGATGGTCAGCATTCATCTTGTGTGTTGTATTACAGTTACAGTGACTATGTAAGTTGGAGTAGTAAAACTTGTATCTACTTGATTCTTGTCAGTTCTAAATTTGGACAATGAGTAAGCATTGGAATGTGAACGGCCTGTAGGTCAAGTGGCATGTCCTCTCATCACTGTTATGAGGTGGAGGGTGATGTAGCCAGTTCAACACCTGTTTGGGTGCTTAACTCAATATTTCAATAAATAAATGCAAATAGAAAAAGGAAATAAAAGAGTTTGCATTTTGGTTGTTTAATTTGATCATCTTAAAAAAGTTGGGGAATAATATTTTTAAATTTTCTCTGCTTACATATATCTCTATAATTAGAGGTCGCACTTGGTGCGATGGCAAGTGCCTTCGCTCATGAGCGGTAGGTCTCGGGTTCGAGACTTGGGAGCAGCCTCTCCATAAATGGGGGTAAGGCTAGCCGACATTCACCTCTCCCAGACCCTGCGTAAAGCGGGAGCCTTGTGCACTAGGTACGACCTTTACATATATCTCTATAATTCTATTGCAGATTCGAGTAAAGCATATGATTAGTCAAGGAGTTATAGAGCAAAGCCCACTGACATCTGGATACAATCGTATCAATACTGCTAATTCTGGGAGAGTACTGGAAACGAATACCGAAAATCTTTTGCGCATGGTACTTGATTTTGGCTTCATGTGTAGTTTTTGCGGTTTTACTATTGCATACCTCTTGTTTCGTAAGACATGTACTAAATAAAATGATCTAAAAATCTGCAGGTCAGTTATTGTGAAAATGATGTTGATTGCCGACGACTTCTACAACTTATTCATTTTGGAGAAAACTTTGATTGTGCAACATGCAAAAAGACGTGTGATAATTGTTTGAAGATTAAAAGTTTCAGTGAGAAGGATGTCACTGAAATCGCAAAGCAACTGGTTTGTAACTATAATAATTTTTGGGAGATGTTGGCCAATGTTTCTATTGATGAATGTCAATTCCTTGCAACGGTTTGCAAATCCTTGCATTGTCTGTGTATTCACTTCTGCTACATGTGCTCAGGTTGAACTGGTGAAGTTAACAGGGCAGCAGTTTTCGTCATCTCATATTCTAGAAGTCTACAGGGGCTCCTTAAACCAATTTGTATGCTTTAATTTTAAGAAATGTACTGTCCTTTCAATCTTATTTTCATTCATCGATTGTAATGTTATGTTTGTATTGTTAGGTCAAGAAACACAGGCATCAGACTGTGAGACTGCATGGAGCAGGAAAACATCTAGCCAAGGGTGAAGCTTCTCGTGTATTACGTCATCTTGTTACCGAGGACCTTCTTGTTGAGGAAGTCAAGAAAAGTGATGTTTATGGATCTGTATCGTCAATACTAAAGGTACTTTTAATTCCTTCAGTTCACTTATGCTGGGTTTTTAATGAAGATCACTATCCTTGAAAAAAGCAAACTAGGCAAGAAAATACCACTTACTTTCATCGCTGCTTGTTAGTTTTTGTACGGTAATTACATGTGTCATTTTTTTCTTTCAGGTTAATGAACTGAAAGCGCGTGAACTTTTCTCTGGCAGGAAGACAATTTTAATAAGGTTTGGCTTTCTAGTCATACCACATTTTGGGTTTATTTTTGCTACTATTTTTGCTAGTTCCCTACGAGTATTGTACTAATATGTCAAAGATCTTTGTATTAGATGCTTAAGAACTTGTTTTTATCTCCATCGACCATGAATGTGCAGTTTGTCCAATGCTATTACTGTCAGCTGGGGATGGACTTGTGGTGGATCCACCTTGTTCAAAGGACCCCCACTCCCATTCAGCTTGATTGGTCTCCCCTAAACTGCGTATCAAAAATTTAGAATCTGTTTGGAACGCATTCAAGTTTTGTTATGCACCATACGTTTTCAAAATTTTGAATACGAATACACTTCACAGCTGATGGGATACTTGGTTTCTAGGTTCTAGTCAGGTTCACCAAAAATCCTTCAACTTTGGTGAACATGCCTACCTGCTTAGAATAATTGTCCATTAACAACTATGAATAACATCATCGATAGGATCTGCTTGCTGAAATCCCTCCGCGAAACCCATAAAACTAAATTTCTCTTATTTGCGTCATATTTAGTTAGCATTAGTCAACTAAAGCTTTTGCATGTTTCCTCTTTGTGGTTTCTGAGTCGCTAGTTATCAGTCTAGCATTCATCTTTTGTTACTAGAAAAGCTTTCACAAACTTGCATGATATCTTACACGGTTTATATTCATCACTGATTGCTAAGTGAGTCATGTTTGTACTCCAGCCATCGTAATAATATATTCTTTTTATCTAATCTTGATCTTATATTGTGCTATGATATGCTTCTTTTCACTTAAATGCTTTTAGTCTTATGAATGTCAATCGAAGTCTGTAAGTTTTTGTTCCTTTTCTGCCCTATAAAACTGCGCGCAACAATATTGTGACTGACATTTTAAATATATTGTAGATTCCCTTCCACCTTAAAAGCTTCCAAACAGAAAAACCCCGAAGCGATTTCAGCTAAAGGCTCACTGACATCTGGGATGCAGAGCCCTCCAATTACTGGCACTGAGCAACCTCAATCAAAAGGAGATTTGGTATGTTTATAGATATAGATGTATTATATAGGATCTGAAGCATTCGTCTGGTCTTATATATTCCTCTTCTTGGTTAAGTTTGTCTCCCGGCTAGGCAGAACTCAAAACCTTGACCTTTGCCTGAAACCTAAGCAGTAAACAGGAACAGATGCGCACATATTACACGCGTACACAGATACATATTTCAGATTTATATGTTGGCAAGACACTATTCTGCTTGCTGAAGTATCTGACTACCATGAGGCTAAGTCGACCTTCATCAATTGATTTGTTTATCTGAAATTTCATTACAGGTTCTATACACGAAAATATTTACTGCTTTGAAAATGCTTCGAACTAATATCATTAGAGAAGCTGGTGATGGGGTCATGGCACACCACATATTTCCGTAAGATTCGTACTCTTTTTCCTCATCCCAATAGAATAAATCTGTTTCATACCTGTTTGTTTTCAGAGGAAAGAAGGAAAAGTAATTTTGGAAAGTTGCTACTCTTTTGGAGTTAGGAATTTTTATCCCGGGGTGTCACTATATGTGTCTCCGTTTGTCCCTTCGATCTTTAAAGATGTTTCCTGATTTGTTGCCATTTCGAGTCAGGAATACAACTATTAAAAACATAAGCAGCAGAATGCCTAGAACAAAGGATGAACTCCTCGAGATAAATGGCGTTACCCAGTAAGTTTCAAGTTATATGGTTATATGCTGCTGCCTAAGAAACAATATACTGAACTTGTTTGGCTTAATGCAGAATTAAGGTGGCCAGGTACGGAGATCAAATACTTGAAACAATTGAAGCTGCCGTAAAGGAATACTTCAAAACAGATAAAAACAGCAGCGGTAGCAATGATAGCAACGATATAAAGAGGAAAAGAGATGGTAACAAAGATCGGAAGGAAATTTTTGAAGATGACGACTTCAGAAGCACCGATAGATCGAAGAAAAGGGCTCTAAAGACGCAGAGCAATACTATTGAGACCTTCCGTTATGTGGAGCCAGATTACAGTGAATTCATAGATGATGAATTAGACTTATCTGGTTATGACTTTGAAGCTAATGTTCCGGATATGAAAACCAATCAGAAGGGTGGCGGAAGAGTGCTGCCACAGTGGTCAACTCCTGGAAATGGGCGACATCGGTAGAATTTTATTCTTTTGCATCGAATTAGGATAATGTGGGCAGTGAGACTCCGACGACGACAATGCATTTCCGGCTGTTGGAACAAGGCTGTGTCCCATCAAACAGATCATGTCTTATGTGCAAAAGTTGTGTAAATTGTAACTCTTGTTGTCTTACTTATGTTTGTTGTCAAAATACTTGTGTACTTGAATATCAGGGCTAAGTTACAATGGTGTTCAACCATATGAAGTAGTATAATGTAGAAAATTACGAGGGTAGTGGAAGGTAAACGCCGCAGAAGGGTTTCCGCCATTGGTTCTTTATCGTGGTCCGACCCTTCTGCGCCATTGGTTCTTTATCGTGGCCTGAAGCTTTCGGACCACGGAGGTCGGAGACAGGAGCTTCTGAGAACAAAAATGAAGCGATGTACAACAGCCTAAAACGGATATCAGCTTACCTGATTTAAAGAGACTACCTAATACATACTTTTCAGCTTTCTTCCATTGATCTGGAATTTTTGTTCACGTTTGACGTAGAATCATATGTAAGTTGTATCATGGGCATTGATTTATAACTGTTCATTCAACTTTTGAGTAGCCAGAAGCGGAAAAATGATCTAGGTCTGAGATCGAAATCTTAACTTGTTACAAATGTATCTGACATTTAACCAAGTGCTTATATAACATCACTGATTGTTTTAACAATCAAACAGCCTGTCCTCTTTCGGTAACCTAATGCAAATGTTTGACGAAGAAAAAAGAGTAGACACAGAGGAAGTGTTTCATAATGGTGAAGTTCGAAGGAGAAGGCATAGACTTAGCTCCAACCTGTCAAGCCAAGTCTGTCAGCGAGATTGTACATAACGAGTTGATCCCAAACATGGCCGAAAAGGTGCTCCCCTCCAATAGCAAATGTAAGTGCCCATGACAAGAGAAGAGCAGTAAATACCGTGAATCCAACTGCTGATCTTAAAACATCTGCAATAAGAGAATTTTATCAAAAAACAACAGCCAAAAACAGAAGCTCCATAGTTAATATAAGTTCCAGAAAGTCAAACAATTACATATACTTCATGGCATGATGTAATAAGAAGCTCAAATTTTACACCGCAAACAACCTAGCACATCTATTCAGTCATTGAGCACTTATATCTTATATGAAAACACCCGAAACACTTGCTTTAAAAACAACTGATCGGTAGCAACAACCAAACACATCTATTTGAAAACATCATGTCAGTACCATCTAGGCAGGATAAAAGAATTGGGGAGGTCAAATCATCAAGAGTATTTTCTTTTAAGTCCTATTAACATCAACTATTTAAATATTTTTCAGTTACTCTTGAACAATCACGGCAAAAGGAAATTTGCAATTGAATGGTTTCGTGTAGCTAGATGGGAGTATGTCAAGAATCAAATAACAAAGATGTAATAGCGATTTAATTTATACAACAACAACAACAACAACAACAACAACAAAGCCTTTTCCCACTAAGTGGGGTCGGCTATATGAATCCTAGAACGCCAATGCGCTCGGTTTTGTGTCATGTCCTCCGTTAGATCCAAGTACTCTAAGTCTTTTCTTAGAGTCTCTTCCAAAGTTTTCCTAGGTCTTCCTCTACCCCTTTGGCCCTGAACCTCTGTCCCGTAGTCACATC
Organism: Malus domestica; assembly: GCF_042453785.1. NCBI lineage: Eukaryota > Viridiplantae > Streptophyta > Magnoliopsida > Rosales > Rosaceae > Malus > Malus domestica. The sequence continues at coordinate 31,875,144 of NC_091662.1, read as the reverse complement.
TTCGAACCGGAGCGTCAGTCGGCCTTCTTTGCACATGTCCAAATCATCGGAGCCGATTTTCTCTCATCTTTCCTACAATTTCGGCTACTCCTACTTTACCTCGGATATCCTCATTCCCAATCTTATCCTTTCTCGTGTGCCCACACATCCCACGAAGCATCCTCATCTCCGCTACACCCATTTTGTGTACGTGTTGATGCTTCACCGCCCAACATTCTGTGCCATACAACATCGCTGGCCTTATTGCCGTCCTATAAAATTTTCCCTTGAGCTTCAGTGGCCTACGACGGTCACACAACACGCCGGATGCACTCTTACACTTCATCCATCCAGCTCGTATTCTATGGTTGAGATCTCCATCTAATTCTCCGTTCTCTTGCAAGATAGATCCTAGGTAGCGAAAACGGTCGCTTTTTGTGATCTTCGCTAGATTGCTCCGGTCATTAGTGTGGATAAGTATATAAATGGATAGAGATAGGAAAGCAAACACAAGATGTACGTGGTTCACCCAGATTGGCTACGTCCACGGAATAGAAGAGTTCTCATTAATTGTGAAGGGTTTACACAAGTACATAGGTTCAAGCTCTCCTTTAGTGAGTACAAGTGAATGATTTAGTACAAATGACATTAGGAAATATTGTGGGAGAATGATCTCGTAATCACGAAACTTCTAAGTATCGGAGTGTGGTGTCGTCTTGACTTGCCTTATCTGTCTCATAGGTAGATGTGGCATCTTCTCTGGAAGTACTCTTCCTCCATCCAGGGGTGGTATCTTTAACTGGTGGAGATGCACAAGGTAATGTATCAATTTCACTTGAAGCTTACTTGTAGTCTCAGGCTTGGTCAAGCGCGATACAAACCATGTAGTAGGAGTCCCCCAAGTCGCCGAGCTAGGGGGTCTGCTGAAAGAGGTGACAGACAAGGTAAGCAATCAGAGCTCCGACTGATTGTTCACCTTCTCCCCATCTTGCAGCAGCATGAAGGATAAAGAGAAGAAAAATGAGAAGAGATGATATGAGATACTTTTGCTTTTGAAGAAGTAACTTTCCACAGGCTTATTCTTGAACTGAGCTGGAGGGTTTTCTGGTTTCCTCCAGAGTATAAGGCCGACTGAAGAATTTGAGGGTCAAAACAAGTCCATCAAATCTAGAGTACGTTCCACCCTGCTGATATGGGATACTTTTGCTTTTGACCGAGTAATGGGTGTATCGGCACGTGTGCTGTTACGCTTGTCTCCACATGCTTCCTTGTATCCTTCGCACTTGCCCTATCTGTTCCTCAAGCAGATGCGGAATCTTCCCTGGAAACATAAGATGTTGAAGATGAGTACTCGAGAGCAATGCCAGGTAAGTAATCAGGTAAGGGGTTCCAGGCAGTCAGTTCCTGGCTGGAAGCTTGATCCAAGTGCTGACTGATTGCTCTCTTTCTCCTTGTCTTGCAGGTAAAAACAAGGCCAAAGGAAAAGACAGGGAAAAAGCATGATATGGGATACTCTTGCTTTTAACCCTGATGATATGAGATATTCTTGCTCTAGTATAGCTTGTTTGCAGAGGTATTATCGGGGGGAAAGAAAGCTGAATATTTCGAAAGGCTTCGTTGGGAGTGCCCTCTCAGATATGATGAAAGGTTGAGCATTTTTGCAGGTCTGCCTGTCCGTTGGGGATGGAGGTCGACATATATAGGAGTCTCCCTAACAACAAGTAGTAATGCTATTCCTTTACCCTGCTTGGTCATAGCACGGTAGTGGGAGCTGCCAGTTTCACATGTTTTAACTCTGTCAGAGCACTTTGAAAAAGTGGTCTGTGGTATCTGGCTCTCGAGATTCGGAGAACGATGCCTTTTCGATTTTTGAGAAAGCAATCATGCTGGGGGTCTGGCTCTCGAGATTCGTAGAGCAGTGTCTCTTCGATTTTTGAGGAAGTAATCATGTTGGGAGTCTGGCTCTCGAGATTCGGAGGGCGGTGCCTCTTCGATTTTGGAGCAAGCAATCCTGTTGGGAGTGTTGTCTCGAATGTGAGTAAAGGTTGGGCATGTTTGCTAGTCTACCTTGCCACGAAGCACAAAGGTTGACACACAGAGACTTTCCAATTATCCAGCAATGGTACTGTTCCTTTACCCTCTCTTCGCTTTTGAGAAAGTAGTCATGTTGGGAGTCTGGCTCTCGAGATTCGGAGGACGGTGCCTCTTCGATTTTGGAGCAAGCAATCTTGTTGGGAGTGTTTTCTCGAAAGTGAGTAAAGGTTGGGCATGTTTGCTAGTCTACCTTGCCACGAAGCACAGAGGTTGACACACAGGGACTTTCCAATTATCCAGCAGTGGTACTGTTCCTTTACCCTTGTGGGTAATAATATGGTAGCTAGACCTTCAAAATTTATGTGTCTAAACTTTGTTAGTGCTGTTTCTTTGCTATTCTTTTACCTTTCTTGGTCAGAGCGATGTAGTGGGAGCTGCAAGCTTCACGTGCTCAACTTTGGCAGAGAACTTTGGCAAAGTTATCTGTGGTACCCATGAGCTATTGTTGCGTGTGGGAAGTGGGTGATTGAACAGTAAGATTCATGTGCTTTCTACTTCACCAGAAGTCTTCGACAGAATGCCCATAATTTCTGCAAAGCTAAGTGTGCGTGTGACAGGTGCTGACAAGGCTAGAAAAGTAGGTGCCTCTTCGATTTCTGAGATCGGCCCTCGTGGTCTCTGAGCAGCCCAGCTTTTGAGAAAGCGAGCGCCTCTTCGATTGATTCGGAGAACGATGCCTCATCGATTTTTGAGAAAGCAATCATGCTGGGGGTCTGGCTCTCGAAGATTCGGGGAGCAGTCTCTTCGATTTTTGAGAAAGTAATCACGTTGGGAGTCTGGCTCTCGAGATTCGGAGGGCGGTGCCTCTTCGATTTTGGAGCAAGCAATCTTGTTGGAAGTGTTTTCTCGAATGTGAGTAAAGGTTGGGCATGTTTGCTAGTCTACCTTGCCACGAAGCACAGAGGTTGACACACAGGGACTTTCCAATTATCCAGCAATGGTACTGTTCCTTTACCCTCTCTTCGATTTTTAAGAAAGTAGTCATGTTGGGAGTCTGGCTCTCGAGATTCGGAGGACGGTGCCTCTTCGATTTTGGAGCAAGCAATCTTATTGGGAGTGTTTTCTCGAATGTGAGTAAAGGTTGGGCAAGTTTGCTAGTCTACCTTGCCACGAAGCACAGAGGTTGACACACAGGGACTTTCCAATTATCCAGCAATAGTACTGTTCCTTTACCCTTGTGGGTAATAATATGGTAGCTAGACCTTCAAAATTTATGGGTCTAAACTTTGTTAGTGCTGTTTCTTTGCTATTCTTTTACCCTTCTTGGTCAGAGCGATGTAGTGGGAGCTGCAAGCTTCACGTGCTCAACTTTGGCAGAGAACTTTGGCAAAGTTATCTGTGGTACCCATGAGCTATTGTTGCGTGTGGGAAGTGGGTGATTGAACAGTAAGATTCATGTGTTTTCTACTTCCCCAGAAGTCTTCGACAGAATGCCCATAATTTCTGCAAAGCTGAGTGTGCGTGTGACGGGTGCTGACAAGGCTGGAAAAGTAGGTGCCTCTTCGATTTCTGAGATCGACCCTCGTGGTCTCTGGGGAGCCCAGCTTTTGAGAAAGCGAGCGCCTCTTCGATTTCTGAGATCGGCCTTCGTGGTCTTTGAGAAGCCCAACTTTTGAGAAAGCAAACGCCTCTTCGATTTCTGAGATCAACCCTCGTGATCTCTAAGCAGCCCAACTTTTGAGAAAGCAAACGCCTCTTCGATTTCTGAGCAGGCGCCTCTTCGATTTCCGAAGCTCCGTCGAGTGCAGATTTTTATAGAGGCTGACATTAAGTTCCAAAGCACACTTGAATCTCCACCAGTAGAAGCTTCATTCTTGCACTTCTAAGATCTTGATTTGTCCGACCTCTTCTCTCTTCAACACCTTTGAAAATGTCTGGCCCCTCCGACCGTCGTTTTGACTTGAACCTTGTTGAAGAGGCAGCCCCGCCTTCTCCAGACAACATATGGCGCCCATCCTTCGTCTCCCCTACTGGTCCTCTTACCGTTGGGGATTCCGTGATGAAGAATGATATGACCGCTGCGGTGGTGGCCAGGAACCTTCTCACTCCCAAAGATAACAGACTACTTTCCAAACGGTCTGATGAGTTAGCTGTTAAGGATTCGTTGGCTCTCAGTGTTCAGTGTGCAGGTTCTGTGTCTAATATGGCCCAACGCCTATTTGCTCGAACCCGCCAAGTTGAATCCTTGGCGGCTGAAGTGATGAGTCTCAAACAGGAGATTAGAGGGCTCAAGCATGAGAATAAACAGTTGCACCGGCTCGCACATGACTATGCTACAAACATGAAGAGGAAGCTTGACCAGATGAAGGAAACTGATGGTCAGGTTTTACTTGATCATCAGAGATTTGTGGGTTTGTTCCAAAGGCATTTATTGCCTTCGTCTTCTGGGGCTGTACCGCGTAATGAAGCTCCGAATGATCAACCTCTGATGCCTCCTCCTTCTAGGGTTCTGTCCAGTACTGAGGCTCCAAATGATCCCCCTCCGGTGCCTTCTCTTTCTGGGGCTCTACCGACTGCTGAGACTTCTCCTAAGCAACCTTTGTGAAGGCTCCGTCTTGTGTGTTTATTTTGACTCATGTATATGTACATATTTGTAGCTGATCGGGGATATCAATAAATAAGCTTTCCTTCATTTCAACGTTTTGTGTTAAATACACCAAAGCCTTCTTCGCTAAGTTCTTTGAATTTTCTTTTGTTGAAGCTTGTATGTTGAAGCTTTCTGAGTGGAGCATGTAGGTTGGGGTAGTGTTCCCTTAATTTCCCGAGTGAGGAAAACTTCTCGATTGGAGACTTGGAAAATCCAAGTCACTGAGTGGGATCGGCTATATGAATCTTAGAACGCCATTGTGCTCGATCCTGTGTCATGTCCTCCGTTAGATCCAAGTACTCTAAGTCTTTTCTTAGAGTCTCTTCCAAAGTTTTCCTAGGTCTTCCTCTACCCCTTCGGCCCTGAACCTCTGTCCCATAGTCGCATCTTCTAATCGGAGCGTCAGTAGGCCTTCTTTGCACATGTCCAAACCACCGTAACCGATTTTCTCTCATCTTTCCTTCAATTTCGGCTACTCCTACTTTACCCCGGATATCCTCATTCCTAATCTTATCCTTTCTCGTGTGCCCACACATCCAACGAAGCATCCTCATCTCCGCTACACCCATTTTGTGTACGTGTTGATGTTTCACCGCCCAACATTCTGTGCCATACAGCATCGCCGGCCTTATTGCCGTCCTATAAAATTTTCCCTTGAGCTTCAATGGCATACGGCGGTCACACAACACACCGGATGCACTCTTCCACTTCATCCATCCAGCTTGTATTCTATGGTTGAGATCTCCATCTAATTCTCCGTTCTTTTGCAAGATAGATCCTAGGTAACGAAAACGGTCGCTTTTTGGTATTTCTTGATCTCCGATCCTCACCCCTAACTCGTTTTGGCCTCCATTTGCACTGAACTTGCACTCCATATATTCTGTCTTTGATCGGCTTAGGCGAAGACCTTTAGATTCCAAAAGTAAATGTCAGAAGTGGGATTTGAACCCACGCCCTCGTTAGAGGACCAGAACTTGAGTCTGGCGCCTTAGACCACTCGGCCATCCTGACTGGATCATAGCGATTTAATTTATACATATTGTTAATTCAAGTTGTAATCACCTCTGACATTCCTAGGAGGGAGAAAACATCTTTCCCCCTTTTTAACTTCTCATATTTCAGTCTAGCCGAATAACATAAGCCACTCTCCATTGCAAAACAACATTTACAAAATTGAAAACTTAATGTTTCATCTAGCTCAATCAAAATATTATCTTGGGATAATAACCCCTGAACGCATAAACCTTCTCCGATGACAATTGTTCACCTAAGTGCTTTTCTTAGCAACTGTCTCATGAATGAGAAACACCAGATAATTATTCACCAAAATGCTCTTTTAGTTTGAAATTTTGAACTAGAACTGATTGTATGGTACTTTAGATGAAAACTTAAAAACACTGCTTCATAGAACCACTTTAGAACAAAAGACATAATTCAATATGGTGTGCAAAGCGACCTCGAGGAAATTAGAAGTGTGCAAACCATGTCAAAATTTTCTCAGCTCCATAATTAATACTTCACCTCCTAACATAAATCATCGAACCAGATAGTAAAAGAGAAACCAGAAACAAAATATCTGAAATTGGTTCCTCACATTCAACATTCTGCAATTTCTTTCAAGAAACTAATAAAGCTTAGTCGATGCAGGCAGCATTCACCAACTTCCCCTCTTTTGTAACAACAGGCCAGTAAAAACTCCTTTGGCAAAGAGAATACATAAAAATCACTATTTGCTGCGGTAGATGTTTCAGAAAGTTTGAATTTCATTATAATTGCTTATAAATGGGAGAAGCTTTGGAAAAACAACACGGGTTAAGTCGAGCGAGGGGGCCACATGGTCTAGTGTTTGATCAAGGTCAATTATTTGCTGGAGTTTCCTGCCTCCCAAAAGTTGTAGGATTTTCCACCCAGTCAGTTTGGGGAATTTCTGGTATCAAAAAATGAAAACAAAATGGAAGAAGCTTGAACAGCACCTAATTCCTTCATAGTCCAAAGTAGTGACATGAAAAACTAAGGACCTATAAGGAAGTGCCTTCAAAATAATTTAAAGCGCTTCCAGATCACCACAAGCACTTCTGACCATATTTGGCAGAAAAAGTTAGAAGCGCTTCTAAGTTCAAAAGGGCACTTGAAGTGCTTTCTAGAAGAGGAAGCACTTGTATTTTTATTAAAATTTTCAATGTGATTCTACTGTCAGTGCAGTTCCAAACAAGCCCTAAACCAACTGCGTCGGAAATTCAATCTAACATTATCAAAACAGAATAGAAACCTAAGAAATCCAGAAATGATCTCCAACATAAAAACTTTGTTTGCTTAATTTTCCCTCAATCAACAACCACAACGCAAATCTAAATTAGGAAAATTGTTACTAATAACAGATTAAAAAGTCCGACAGAAAAATCAAATGGCAGAGAGAGAGAGTGGCATACAGTGGTGAATGCGAGGGAAGGAGCGGGAGTGGCGGAGGACGGGCCAGAAGTAGAAGCAGTTGAGAGCCCAAAGCCAAGGGAGCAGAGCGAAGCCGAACTTGTAGAATCTACGCGCGTAGCTCACTGACTCTTCCTCTGACAGACCTAGTGGGCCGTCTATGGTGGGCCACCTCAGCGATGCAGACGGAATCGGAATCGGGTTTCTTCTCGGGCTAGGGTTCAGGTTCGGAATTTCCGAGTTACTCCGTGAAGCTTCCATCTACAACAATACCTCCTCCGCCCAATCCTGTGAAGTTTGAAACGACGTCGCCTTGCTGCCTGTTGATTCCTTTGATGTTCGTTGGTGTTGTGTTGGGCAAGGAAGGCAACCAAGAAATGAAAATGGAGTGTAATGAACCGGTTATGCAGGCAACCAAGAAATTAAATGACTGATGATAGATAGATTAATTTTTTTAGACTAAATAGACGATAGGAATTAAATTAAATTATTACTTTAACAACGTTTAAGTAATAATTTAATTATTAATGATTACTTTACATGGTTTTTAAAATATAATTTAAATTGACGGTCTACTTAGCATTATTTATTTAATAAGATAGCCATAAAGGTTGACGGTAGTATATGAATAGATGGAGTTTAAATCTTTTGCACCTGTCATTTAATATTATGACCTAGTGATATTCTTCTTCATTTGTAAGTGAGAGGTCATAGGTTCGATTCTCGCCAAATACGAATTTGAATCACATTATTGCTAGTCTATTGTGAGGCTTAGCCCACCCCCTCCCTTAGTGTAAATAATTTCGTTTGTTAAAAAAAAAAAAAACTTTGCATTTACAATTTTTTGTGATCTATCTAATTTGTCGACACTTAGGCCATCTCTAACCGAAGGGTCCAGAGGGTCAGAGGACCGAAAATAGCCCTAAAACCGTCTCCAACCGAGGGCTAGGCTAGAGGGCTCGAGAATCTGGGAGGGCCCCACGGAATTTCAAAGGACCAAAGGGCTGGCTGGCTGGCTATTTTTTTTTTATAGTTTTGTTATTCATGTCGGTTATAACCGACATGAATACATACTATTATTTAATATACTAAATAATAGTGTATTCCTGTCAGTTATAACCGACATGATTGTTTTAAAAAAAAATTCAAATGAAACGGCTACTAGCCGTTGCATTTGATTTAATTTTTTTTTTACGTTATTATTATTTTTTATTTACAAAATTTTTCATATAACTTCTATTTTTTCCTATAACTTCTATTTCACAAAATTTGGTTCATATTTGTTTTTAAATTCCATTTTTTTCCTATAACTTCTATTTCACAAATTTTGTTTCATATTTTTTTTAAATTCCATTTTTTCCCTATAACTTATATTTCACAAAATTTGTTTCATATTTTTTTTTCCTATAACTTCTATTTCACAAAATTTTTTTCATATTGTTTTTTAAATTCCATTTTTTCCTATAACTTCTATTTCACAAAATTTGTTTCATATTTTTTTTTAAATTCCATTTTTTTCCTATAACTTCTATTTGACAAAATTTGTTTCATATTTTTTTTAAATTCTATTTTTTTCCTATAACTTCCTAAGCCATTATACAACATTAAATTAAATTAAGTAACATGAAACAACATTAAACAATATGAAACAACATTAAATAACATTAACCAACATAAAAATTATACAACATGAAACTTAAACAACATTTTAGTTGTAGGTTTTAAATAATAAATTATGTTTGGCCTTATGGCCCTTTGACCCTCGGTTGGAGACAATTTTTTGTGACAGGGCTAAAACGAGCCCTCTGGCCCTCGGTTGGAGACGGAGGCAAATATGGCCATGTACTGTTCATTAAAATATTAATATCTTGGAGAATCTTGGAGGGCCAGAGGACTAAAACGAGCCCTCTGGCCAGCCCTCGGTTAGAGATGGCCTTAACTATTTATTTAAACCCCATTAACAATATTAACTCTTTAAATTATATCCTTAATAAAAAATAAATTAAGTCAAAATTAAGAACGCTAAAGTAAATAGGTCACAAAAAAGCAACAGAGCAGTTTTGAGTTGGACTCAAATAAATGAAATAGGGTTAGATTTTCAAATGATATCTTTTATTGTGTTTTTAAATTACCATTAACTTTAAATACCATTAATTTAACGACTGACAACTTAGGTGAAATACAAGTTTAAATAAAAGTATTCATTATAAGGGGATAGAAACAAGGAACTGTTGTAGTCCTATTAGATTAGAAATGTTATTGTGTAAATTCTAGTAGATCTAGGAATATCTCTTATATTCCTACTAGGAGTTGATTACCTATTAATAGTTGTAATCCTAAAAGGGTAAGGAATTAACCTTCCCTATTACTATAAATAAAGGCATAATGGGGTGGAATAGACACACACCTTACAATTACACATCTCTCTCTTCTCTCTACTATTGTCGCACCTTTCTCTCTCTCTCTATGGCCTCCATAATCGTTTAGTCAATTATGCCTACAACACGTTATCAGCACGCTCTTGACCCTGCACTAAAGAGAGTTTGATCTTTAATTAGGGGGTATTATGTTTTAATCATTATTTTATGATTAATTTATTATTTTGAATTGATCTACATGCTATTGATTCAATTTAATTTTTTTTTGTGTTAAACGTGATATACCGCATTAGAGATGCAATTCCAGCTCTCCAAGAAAGATCTCCTACAAATTCAAAAGCTTTTATTGTTTTTTGCCAATCAGGTATGCTTAAAATAAAGTAAGATATTTGACCTTGAAGCATGAAAACATTTCCATGATGCATGAACCCCTCTATGTTCATATTTTCCTTACGATATATATATTGTATATGTTTATATATTTGTCTATATATATATATTTGTTTCATGCATTACGCAATTATATTTGCTATGTGGAATATGTGAGTCAAAGTATATTTATAAATTAGAAGCAATTAGGGTTTTAAACCCTAGGTTCGAAAAAAAATTAGGTAATTTTTAGCACCATTGTGGGGATAGACCTTGGGACACTAATTTGGACCTTTGTGCAGCCCTCTGGGCTTGTTGCCTTCCCTCAACATTCAACCAGGCCTTGGCCTATAATGGCTATTTCACGGGCATGAAAGCCCTAGTTTAGAACCCGACCCACAACCCGCATGCCTGAAGCCATGCTGGGCTTGTCACTGTCACGGGCTTGAAGCCCTGGTCCGTTTACACCAGTTTTCTGGTTAGCTAGGCTGGTTCTCTGCCACGGCCCGCTTGCTGCTGGTTTTCTGGTTAGCTGGGCTGGTTTTCTGGTTAATTATAACCGTGAACTTTAAATAGGAGGATAACCGCGGTTACCCAAACTTATGGGTATTTTGCTCATCCCTAGCCATTGCTCTTGATCATCACAACACATATAAACGATATATGAGACTTCACATGAACGAGGCCTTTCCAAGACTACTTTTTTTTTTTTTTTTGGTAATCAGGAAATATCAATAACCGGGCAAAGATGCCAAAGCAGTACAAAGAGAGCCTTCAGCGAGGCAAACAACCAATAACTACTTGAAAAGAGTAGTGCGAGGAGGTCACAGTGTTATTACGACACTGCATCTAATGATAGAGCGTCCCTCCATCGTTACACAAAACATGAACCAAGGAAGATGGGGGTCTATCAACCTACACATGATCACATATTTCCCTACAACTTTGCAACGCCAAATGGTTCGCTGCCGAATTGGCCGGTCTTAGAACCCAAGATCAATGGCATTCAAGAAACTCCTTTCCCAATCTACAACACTTCAGTAGAGAGGGGAAGGCATCCCAACTGCCTTTCTTAGCCATGTCCCTAAGGCAAGAAATCGTTTCCAAAGAGTCGGACTCCACAATAATCTGATTCCAACCCATCCTCTCACCAAGCATACACCCGTGCAAGATTGCCAAGGCCCTTCCCAAAGCCACACTAGTAGCCTTCACACCTGATCTACAAGCTACAAGAAACATTCCTTCCTCATCCCGAGCCATAACTCCCGTAAATCCCTGACCATCACAAGATCCCTAGCTTGCATCCACATTTATCTTAACGAAACCCGAACACGGAAGAGACCAACGAACACCAACCAACGGTTCTAGCACACTAGGTGGTGGCGAAGTGAGAGGAACACCACTAACTTCTTTGAATGTAGAGACCGACAAAGAGATGGCCAATATAACCTGCGTAGGATGAATTGGTTGCTAGTTGAATTGCATATTACACCTAGCTTTCCATATATGCTAGCAAGTAAAAGCGATATCTCACCTCATTTAACCCCTTTGCTGAAGCATACCTCTAGAACAACTAGCTCGCCCAAGAAGAAGTTTCTATCCGATTGGTTCCAGAAAGCAATTCGCATCTTGGTTAGACACGTTTAATGTAACTCCTCTCTTTTCGAAGATTAAAAACAGAAATATAAACCCCGAGTAATATTATAAAAGGAAAACTAATGAAAATGACTTGAAAACTTTGAGTTTTAATGATAAGGACAAAATAAAGGGTAAACTGAATATTACCAGGATTGACTTTTTAGTGTGAAAATTTGGTTTTTCGTTAAAGTGAACAGTACCGAGAGTTTTTCGTTAAAATTCCCTATTATAGATGCAAAAACAAAGAAAAAAATAACTATTACATCACCTGTCATGTGAATAAGTTTTATTTTATTTTTAAATAAATAAAAAACTTATATCAGTCCAAAACATAAATAATTTGGGATGTATATTTACGAAGCGTAAAAAGAAAAAATAAATTATCCGCTCGTTGAGAGCTCTCTCTCCCATCGCTTTTTCGTTGATTTGATCTGAGCTAGAGGTTAGAAGCCACAATTTTAGAGATATATTTCTTTCAATACGATTTTGACTCGTTTTCCACTCGTCCAGTCCGAATTCGAGCTGCAGAGGACTCCTTTAGGGTTTTGATGTATTGAGATCCGAGGTAATTTAGTGTTCTTGGGCGTTGAATCTATTCTGATACAACAACAACAACAACAAAGCCTTTTCCCACTAAGTGGGGTCGGCTATATGAATCCTAGAACGCCATTGCACTCGGTTTTGTGTCATGTCCTCCGTTAGATCCAAGTACTCAAGTCTTTTCTTAGGGTCTCTTCCAAAGTTTTCCTAGGTCTTCCTTTACCCCTTCGGCCCTGAACCTCTGTCCCGTAGTCACATTTTCGAACCGGAGCGTCAGTAGGCCTTCTTTGCACATGTCCAAACCACCGGAACCGATTTTCTCTCATATTTCCTTCAATTTCGACTACTCCTACTTTGCCTCGGATATCCTCATTCCCAATCTTATCCTTTCTCGTGTGCCCACACATCCCACGAAGCATCCTCATCTCCGCTACACACATTTTGTGTAAGTGTTGATGCTTCACCGTCCAACATTCTGTGCCATACAACATCGCTAGCCTTATTGCCGTCCTATAAAATTTTCCCTTGAGCTTCAGTGGCCTACGACGGTCACACAACACGCCGGATGCACTCTTACACTTCATCCATCCAGCTTGTATTCTATGGTTGAGATCTCCATCTAATTCTCCGTTCTCTTGCAAGATAGATCCTAGGTAGCGAAAACGGTCGCTTTTTGTGATCTTCGCTAGATTGCTCCGGTCATTAGTGTGGATAAGTATATAAATGGATAGAGATAGGAAAGCAAACACAAGATGTACGTGGTTCACCCAGATTGGCTACGTCCACGGAATAGAGGAGTTCTCATTAATTGTGAAGGGTTTACATAAGTACATAGGTTCAAGCTCTCCTTTAGTGAGTACAAGTGAATGATTTAGTACAAATGACATTAGGAAATATTGTGGGAGAATGATCTCGTAATCACGAAACTTCTAAGTACCGGGGTGTGGTATCGTCTTGACTTGCCTTATCTGTCTCATAGGTAGATGTGGCATCTTCTCTGGAAGTACTATTCCTCCATCCAGGGGTGGTATCTTTAACTGGTGGAGATGCACAAGGTAATGTATCAATTTCACTTGAAGCTTACTTGTAGTTTCAGGCTTGGTCAAGCGCGATACAAACCATGTAGTAGGAGTCCCCCAAGTCGCCGAGCTAAGGGATCTGCTGAAAGAGGTGACAGACAAGGTAAGCAATCAGAGCTCCGGCTGATTGTTCACATTCTCCCTATCTTGCAGGCAGCATGAAGGATAAAGAGAAGAAAAATGAGAAGAGATGATATGGGATACTTTTGCTTTTGAAGAAGTAACTTTCCACAGGCTTATTCTTGAACTGGGATGTAGGGTTTTATGGTTTCCTCCAGAGTATAAGGTCGACTGAAGAATTTGAGGGTCAAAACAAGTCCATCAAATCTAGAGTACGTTCGACCCTACTGGTATGGAATACTTTTGCTTTTAACAGAGTAGTGGATGTATCGGCACGTGTGCTGTTACGCTTGTCTCCACATGCTTCTTTGTATCATTCTCACTTGCCCTATCTGTTCCTCAGGCAGATGCGATATCTTCCCTGGAAGCATAAGATGTTGAAGATGAGTACTCGAGAGCAATGCCAGGTAAGTACTCAGGTAAGGGGTTCCAGGCAGTCAGTTCCTGGCTGGAAGCTTGATTCCAAGTGCTGACTGATTGCTCTCTTTCTCCTTGTCTTGCAGGTAATAACAAGGCCAAAGGAAAAGACAAGGAAAAAGCATGATATGGGATACTCTTGCTTTTAACCCTGATGATATGAGATATTCTTGCTTTAGTATAGCTTGTTTGCAGAGGTATTATCGGGGGGAAAGAAAGCTGAATATTTCGAAAGGCTTCGTTGGGAGTGCCCTCTCAGATAAGAGGAAGGGTTGAGCATTTTTGCAGGTCTGCCTGTCCGTTGGGGATGGAGGTCGGCATATATAAGAGTTTCCCTAACATCAAGTAATAATGCTATTCCTTTACCTTGCTTGGTCATAGCACGGTAGTGGGAGTTGCCAGCTTCATATGTTTTAACTCTGTCAGAGCACTTTGAAAAAGTGGTCTGTGGTATCTGGAAAGCTGATGTTGCGTGTGAAGATTACAGACAAGCTTTATCCAAGGAGATCCAGCTCTTGAAGTTGGGAAAGTGGTGCCTCTTCGGTTTTCGAACAAGCAATCATGTCGGGGATCTGGCTCTCGAGATTCGAAGAACGATGCCTCTTCGATTTTTGAGAAAGCAATCTTGCTGGGGGTCTGGCTCTCGAGATTCGGAGAGCGGTGACTCTTCGAGTTTTGAGAAAGTAATCATGTTGGGAGTCTGGCTCTCGAGATTCGGAGGGCGGTGCCTTTTCGATTTTGGAGCAAGCAATCTTGTTGGGAGTGTTTTCTCGAATGTGAGTAAAGGTTGGGCATGTTTGCTAGTCTGCATTGCCACGAAGCACAGAGGTTGACACACAGGAACTTTCCAATTATCCAGCAGTGGTACTGTTCCTTTACCCTCTCTTCGATTTTTGAGAAAGTAATCATGTTGGGAGTCTGGCTCTCGAGATTCGGAGGGCGGTGCCTCTTCGATTTTGGAGCAAGCAATCTTGTTGGGAGTGTTTTCTCGAATGTGAGTAAAGGTTGGGCATGTTTTCTAGTCTACCTTGCCACGAAGCACAGAAGTTGACACACAGGGACTTTCCAATTATCCAGCAGTGGTACTGTTCCTTTACCCTCTCTTCGATTTTTGAGAAAGTAATCATGTTGGGAGTCTGGCTCTCGAGATTCGGAAGGCGGTGCCTCTTCGATTTTGGAGCAAGCAATCTTATTGGGAGTGTTTTCTCGAATGTGAGTAAAGGTTGGGCATGTTTGCTAGTCTACCGTGCCACGAAGTACAGAGGTTGACACACCGGGACCTTCCAATTATCCAGCAGTGGTACTGTTCCTTTACCCTTGTGGGTAATAATATGGTAGCTAGACCTTCAAAATTTATGTGTCTAAACTTTGTTAGTGTTGTTTCTTTGCTATTCTTTTACCCTTCTTGGTCAGAGCGATGTAGTGGGAGCTGCAAGCTTCACGTGTCTCAACTTTGTCAGATAACTTTGGCAAAGTTATCTGTGGTACCCATGAGCTACTGTTGCGTGTGGGAAGTGGGTGATTGAACAGTACGATTCATGTGCTTTCTACTTCACCAGAAATCTTCGACAGAATGCCCATAATTTCCGCAAAGCTGAGTGTGCATGTGACAGGTGCTGACAAGGCTGGACAAGTATGTGCCTCTTCGATTTCTGAGATCGGCCATCGTAGTCTCTGAGTAGCCCAGCTTTTGAGAAAGCAAGCCTCTTCGATTTCTGAGATCGGCCTTCGTGGTCTTTGAGCAGCCCAGCTTTTGAGAAAGCCAACGCCTCTTCGATTTCTGAGATCGACCCTCGTGGTCTTTGAGCAGCCCAGCTTTTGAGAAAGCAAACGCCTCTTCGATTTCTGAGCAGGCGCCTCTTTGATTTCTGAAGCTTCGTCGAGTGCAGATTTTTATAGGGGCTGGCATTAAGTTCCAAAGCACACTTGAATCTCTACCAGTAGAAGCTCCATTCTTACACTTCTAAAATCTTGATTTGTCCGACCTCTTCTCTCTTCAACACCTTTGAAAATGTATGGCCCCTCCGACCGTCGTTTTGACTTGAACCTTGTTGAAGAGGCAGCCCCGCCTTCTCCAGACAACATATGGCGCCCATCATTCGTCTCCCCTACTGGTCCTCTTACCGTTGGGGATTCCGTGATGAAGAATGATATGACCGCTGTGGTAGTGGCCAGGAACCTTCTCACTCCCAAAGATAACAGACTACTTTCCAAACAGTCTGATGAGTTGGCTGTTAAGGATTATCTGGCTCTCAGTGTTCAGTGTTCAGGTTTTGTGTCTAATATGGCCCAACGCCTATTTGCTCGAACCCGCCAAGTTGAATCATTGGCGGCTGAAGTGATGAGTCTCAAACAGGAGATTAGAGGGCTCAAGCATGAGAATAAACAGTTGCATCGGCTCGCACATGACTATGCTACAAACATGAAGAGGAAGCTTGACCAGATGAAGGAATCTGATGATCAGGTTTTACTTGATCATTAGAGATTTGTGGGTTTGTTCCAAAGGCATTTATTGCCTTCGTCTTCTGGGGCTGTATCGCGTAATGAAGCTACAAATGATCAACCTCTGATGCCTCCTCCTTCTAGGGTTCTGTCCAGTACTGAGGCTCCGAATGATCCCCCTCCGGTGCCTTTTCTTTCTGGGGCTCTACCGACTGCTGAGACTTCTCCTAAACAACCTTTGTGAAAGCTCCCTCTTGTTTGTTTATTTTGACTCATGTATATGTACATATTTGTAACTTATCAGGGCTAACAATAAATAAGTTTTCCTTCATTTCAACGTATTGTGTTAAATACACCAAAGCCTTCTTCGCTAAGTTCTTTGAATTTTCTTTTGTTGAAGCTTGTATGTTGAAGCTTTGTGAGTGGAGCATGTAGGTTGAGGTAGTGTTCCCTTAATTTCCTGAGTGAGGAAAACTTCTCGGTTTGAGACTTGGAAAATCCAAGTCACTGAGTGGGATCGGCTATATGAATCTTAGCACGCCATTGTGTTCTGTCCTGTGTCATGTCCTCCGTTAGATCCAAGTACTCTAAGTCTTTTCTTAGGGTCTCTTCCAAAGTTTTCCTAGGTCTTCCTCTACCCCTTCGGCCCTGAACCTCTGTCCCATAGTCGCATCTTCTAATCGGAGCGTCAGTAGGCATTCTTTGCACATGTCCAAACCATCGTAACCGATTTTCTCTCATCTTTCCTTCAATTTCGGCTACTCTTACTTTACCCCGGATATCCTCATTCCTAATCTTATCCTTTCTCGTGTGCCCACACATCCAACGAAGCATCCTCATCTCCGCTACACCCATTTTGTGTACGTGTTGATGCTTCACCGCCCAACATTCTGTGCCATACAGCATCGCCGGCCTTATTGCCATCCTATAAAATTTTCCCTTGAGCTTCAGTGGCATACGACGGTCACACAACACGCCGGATGCACTCTTCCACTTCATCCATCCAGCTTGTATTCTATGGTTGAGATCTCCATCTAATTCTCCGTTCTTTTGCAAGATAGATCCTAGGTAACGAAAACGGTCGCTCTTTGGTATTTCTTGATCTCCGATCCTCACCCCTAACTCGTTTTGACCTCCATTTGCACTGAACTTGCACTCCATATATTTTGTCTTTGATCGGCTTAGGCGAAGACCTTTAGATTCCAACACTTCTCTCCAAAGGTTAAGCTTTGCATTTACCCCTTCCTGAGTTTCATCTATCAACACTATATCGTCTGCGAAAAGCATACACCAAGGAATATCATCTTGAAATGTCCTATTAACTCATCCATTACCAACGCAAAAAGGTAAGGACTTAAGGATGAGCCTTGATGTAATCCTACAGTTATGGGAAAGCTTTCGGTTTGTCCTTCATGAGTTCTTACGGCAGTCTTTGCTCCTTCATACATATCATTTATAGCTTGGATATATGCTACTCGTACTCCTTTCTTCTCTAAAATCCTCTAAAGAATGTCTCTTAGGACCCTATCATACGCTTTTTCCAAATCTATAAAGACCATGTGTAAATCCTTTTTCCCATCTCTATATCTTTCCATCAATCTTCGTAAGAGATAGATTGCCTCCATGGTTGAGCGCCCTGGCATGAACTCGAATTGGTTGTCCGAAACCCGTGTCTCTTGCCTCAATCTATGCTCAATGACTCTCTCCTAGAGCTTCATTGTATGACTCATTAGCTTAATACCCCTATAGTTCATGCAATTTTGTACGTCGCCCTTATTCTTGTAGATAGGCACCAAAGTGCTCGTTCGCCACTCATTTGGCATCTTCTTCGTTTTCAAAATCCTATTGAAAAGGTCAGTGAGCCATGTTATACCTGTCTCTCCCAAAACTTTCCACACTTCGATTGGTATATCGTCTGGGCCTACTGCTTTTCTATGCTTCATCTTCTTCAAAGCTACAACCACTTCTTCCTTCTGGATTCTACGATAAAAAGAGTAGTTTCTACACTCTTCTGAGTTACTTAACTCCCCTAAAGAAGCACTCATTTCATGTCCTTCATTGAAAAGATTATGAAAATAACATTTCCATCTGTCTTTAACCGCGTTCTCTGTAGCAAGAACCTTTCCATCCTCATCCTTGATGCACCTCACTTGGTTAAGGTCCCTTGTCTTCTTTTCCCTTGCTCTAGCTAGTTTATAGATATCCAACTCTCCTTCTTTGGTATCTAGTCGCTTATACATATCGTCATAAGCCGTTAACTTAGCTTCTCTCACAGCTTTCTTCGCCTCTTGCTTCGCTTTTCTATACCTTTCACCATTTTCATTGGTCCTATCCTTGTATAAGGCTTTACAACATTCCTTCTTAGCCTTCACCTTTGTTTGTACCTCCTCATTCCACCACCAAGATTCCTTTTGGTGTGGGGCAAAGCCCTTGGGCTCTCCTAATACCTCTTTTGCTACTTTTCGGATACAACTAGCCATGGAATCCCACATTTGGTTAGTTTCCCCCTCTCTATCCCACACACATTGGGTGATTACTTTCTCTTTGAAAATGACTTGTTTTTCTTCTTTTAGATTCCACCATCTAGTCCTTGGGCACTTCCAAGTCTTGTTCTTTTTTCTCACTCTTTTGATATGTACATCCATCACCAACAAGCGATGTTGATTAGTCACGCTCTCTCCTGGTATAACTTTGCAATCCTTACAAGTTATACGATCCCCTTTCCTCATTAGAAGAAAATCTATTTGTGTTTTTGACGACCCACTCTTGTAGGTGATCACATGTTCTTCTCTCTTCTTAAAGAAGGTGTTAAATAAGAAGAGATCATATGCCATTGCAAAATCCAAGATAGCTTCCCCATCCTCGTTTCTCTCCCCAAAACCATGGTCACCATGAAAACCTCCATAGTTGCCTGTCTCCCTGCCCACTTGTCCATTTAAATCTCCTCCTATAAATAACTTCTCCGTCTGAGCAATTCCTTGCACCAAGTCTCCAAGGTCTTCCCAAAATTTCTCCTTCGAACTCGTATCCAACCCTACTTGAGGTGCGTACGCACTAATCACATTGATAAGTTCTTGTCCTATTACAATCTTGATTTCCATGATTCTATCTCCTACCCTCTTGACATCTACAACATCTTGTGTCAAGGTCTTGTCCACGATGATGCCAACACCGTTTATCGTTCTATTTGTGCCCGAATACCATAGTTTAAACCCTGAGTTTTCTAGATCCTTTGCCTTACGACCAACCCACTTAGTTTCTTGTAGGCACATAATATTTATCCTTCTGCTCACCATAACTTCCACTACTTCTATAGATTTTCCCGTCAATGTTCCTATATTCCACGTTCCTAAACGCATTTTGCTCTCTTGAACTCTACCCTTCTGTCCTAGCTTCTTCACTCTCCCCCGTCTAATAGGATCAAAGTACTTCTTTTGTGTGTCCCGTGTAAAGTTGATAGGAGCATATGCTCCCGAACAACTTTGAGTGGAGTCGTTCGAAAAGAAGTTTCTATGGACCCCTTGCTCATTTAACACTACATCCGGGTGCCGATGGAGATACAGCGACCCTTACTCACTTATCACTGTGCTCGGGCCACACAGCGCACCACTTACGGGTGACGCCCTAGCTTTAGCGCGATTTCGTTATGGATTCATTTTCATAAGGATTCGACGTGATCATGGAGTGCCGGCTGTCGACTACCTGACGCTCTCCCCCTCCTCCTTTATCCGGGCTTGGGACCGGCAATGTAAGATAAACTTACATAGGCGGAGTTGTTGAATCTATTCTGATGATTGGATTTAATTGTTTCGATTCGTATTTTTTTCATTTTTCTGAATATTTTTTTATTTTCTTTTTTGAAGAACTGATTGGATTAATTTCATATATAATTTGGATTTCTATGATTTCAGAGATTTGAGGTTGTGATTTCGAGTACTAGAGCTTTGATTTCAGAGGTTTGAGACTGCGATTTTGATTATTGGACGCTACGATTTCATAGTTTTGAGGCTGCGATTTCTGGTTGTTAGCGTCACAAATCTTCTATCTCTAAGTTTCACATCGTATAGAACCCTAGAAACTGTTGCAGCGTAAGGATTTTGCTGATGAAGATCAAAGGGATTGGAGTGCATCATAGTGCAGCTCGGATTCAAGTGCAGGAGTTCTTCTAAGTTTGAAGTTTTAAAGCTTATATGCTATTTGTAATAGACGGCTAGGATTATAACATCTAAACGATGGATGTGTGCCACCTGTCCTAGATTGTTAGTGTTTATTTTATTTTATTTTATTTTTTTTAAGTATATCGATATTTTTCACTAAGAATAGAGAGAGTTCGGATAAGCCACACAATGGGCAACCTAATTTGGTATCGAATTCGCATTCAAACCTAAAACTTCTCACTTTCTAGTAAAAATGAATATCACTCGGACATACTAAGTGACTGTTAGTGTTTTAAGTTGTCACTTCTGGAGCATGTGAGCTTCTTCACACAAGCTAAGCATGTGAGCTCCGACTGTTATTTCCTTGTCTTATTCGGATCACCACAACATATGTATGTGTGTGAATCCCATTTGCTCGTAATTGAATCCAAGAGAGAATACAAGAGAGCAACGCACTCTCCAGGCCTTCATCACCATTGCTGGTTTGAGTGTTCTTCCTTTCTCCAGAAAATCATTTCATAAATTCATAAAATCCTACTAAAACAATAGAAACTCACAAATTGCCTCGTTTCAATTCGTTTTATTCAATTTCTCCTTGCCGATGAAGAACTCATGTTGCAGTTACCCTAACGAATTTAATTTGATTTGATTTACTGTTAATTTTTTTATGAGCATTTACTTCTGGTTATCCAATTAACAAATAGATGTAAATTTTGATTTGATGTTGATTAATAACATTTAGTATGATTTTAGCTCAAGAGGAGATAACAATGTAGACAACATGGCCTCTTGAATCAACTTCATTGATCTCTACCCTCATAATCTCACAGGTCTCTATTCCTATATATTACTTCCTTGCAGATTCTTTCATTCCCACATCTGAAAAGGGCCCGGATTGAACTGAAAAGGTACACATCATATTTAAACTACCATTATTTTGGATGCTCGACTGTATTAATTTTTGTTCTCATTTATTGACAGACTGCTGAGGAGGCAATGACTCCTATTGAATCAACATTTTCCTTCCATCTTTGTTTCTTTTAATTAATTAGAATTTGGTTTTATTAGTCAAGGGCTGTGGCTTACTCACTCACAGTCACAGGTATCTTTAGGATACAAATGTGGTTTCTGGTTTTCTAATAACTAGCCACCTACAGATATGAAATCTTTGTTTCTGCAGATTGAAAACGAATATTATATTGCTTAGTTAGAACAGCAAACGTTGTAGAGAAGAAATAATAATTAATTGCCATTTTACCAGAGATCACATTCAAAGATTCAACAATTCATCACCAAATTGGGACGATGGAAAGGTGTGGATTTGGAGATAATGTTGAACTATCGAATCTGAAAGTAATAACTCACTGGTGCACTCAGAAGAGATTTTGATTGGTCAGTTTATGATATGTTTGATGCAAGTTTTAATAGTTTTTCTGATTCAACTTGTCGGGATTAAGTGATGTTAGTTATGGTACTATTGCTGGCATTTGAGGACCAAATTGGAAGTTCCTTGATGGTTGTTTGGAAGTCCGTTGTTTATGCTTTTTCATAATAATGAACAAACCAGCTTAGCTTGGTGGATTTCTATTGATTTCAGCTTTCATTTGATTTGTAGACGATTTTATCTTGTAGAAACGACTTTTAGTTGATTTGATTAGCTTGATGGTATTTCTGTTTTTTTATTGATGATATTTTTAGATTTTAGGCAAGAAAAGCAAGTGTAAGTGATATAATGGAAGATATTAGTCTTGATTTGAAGTTGTGATTAGTAGACTGTCGTTAAAGTCACTAGCTGGTACTAATAGAGTTTTAGTTATAGAAGGTTGTTATTACTAAGATTTTTTTCGTCATGAAGAGTTGTTGTGACTAAATGCCTATTAATTAGTCATTATAAGGGCTGACACAAATAATTGCAATTTTGTAACTAAAAGGTAGGATTTGGTTTAATTTTCTAGTAACAAAGGAATGTTGTTGTGACTATACATTTTTAGTCAGACAATTTGTTCTTTTTACACAACTCAGTTACATAACTTTTTCATAACTAAATTTTTAAATCGCGACCTTCGTTGTGACCGAAATCCTTCTTTTTGTAGTGACAATAACAGGAATGTCATCCATTTGCTGACTCTTTAAGTTTTTGAGCTTTGTGTAGTTAGGGCGGTCTGTTGAGGACCACTACAAAATCCAGATAAAGACATATAAATTGTGAGAATCTAAAAGCAGAATGTGTAGATATATCCTAGATTTATATGTAACACAATAGGCAAGGGTGTCCTCCCTGACATGATATATCGAGTTAGGGAGGCCATCTTCATTCTCTTTAGATAAAGCGTGCTTTTTAAAACCCAAATCAGTGTTAAACCAACAAGAAGCCACATTATATATGCAAAAGGTTCAAATTAGACAATTTATTGAATTGATTTACTATATGTCTGAAAATGCATACGTTTGACAATAGAACGAGAAGTTTAAGTAGAAAAACGTCTATATCCATATATAAAGATAATGGAAAAGTGAATAGCGATTTTAGTGTCACCATGCTTCAACAAAAATATTTGAACAAAAATGCCCCTAAGATAAAAAGAACTTCAAAAGCATCCTAAAATAATGCATCAAATAAGGCAGGGGCATTTTCATCATTTTAACAGCATTTTTTTAATAATTAATTTTTTTGGGGTTTTTTTTTAATTTTTTTTTAAATTAGTACCTCACAATAGGTTAGCAATAATGTGATTCAATTTCTCTATTTTTAAAAATGTTCAAAACATCTTAAGAGGCATCTAATGCCGATTATAAAAAAGGTCATTCACACGTCGATAATAATGTGATGATTGTTTTTTTAACAATCAATATTATCTACACTAAGGGGAGGGAGGTGGGCTTAGCCTCACAATGAGCTAGCAATAATGTGATTCAATTAGTTGTTTATTAAATATTATTTTCTCTATTTTAAACATGTTCAAAACATTTTAAGAGGCGTGTAATGCCGGTTATAAAAAAAATCTTTCGCATGCGGATAATAATGTGATTAAATTAGTTGTCAAATAATTTTTTTTTTAACAAACGATATTATCTACACTAAGGGAGAGAGAGTGGGTTTAGCCTCATAATGGGCTAGTAATAATGTGATTCAATCAATTGTTTATGAAATATTATTTTCTCTATTTTTAAACACGTTCAAAACATCTGAAGGGGCGTGCAATGCTGGTTATAAAAAAAAGGTCTTTCGCGGATAATAATGTGATTAAATTAGTTGTCAAATGATTTTTCTTTTTAACAAACGATATTATCTACATTAAGGGGGAGGGGATTGGGCTAGCAATAATATGATTCAATCAGTTGTTTATTAAATACTATTTTCTCTATTTTTAAACACGTTCAAAACATCTTCAGAGGCGTGTAATGCCAGTTATAAAAAAAAGTTTTTCGCACATGGATGATAATGTGATTAAATTAGTTGTCAAATGATTGTTTATTTATTTATTTTAACAAACAATATTATCTACATTAAGGGGGATGAGAGTGGACTTAGCCTTACAATGAGCTAGCAATAATGTGGTTCAATCAATTGTTTATTAAATATCATTTTCTCTATTCTTAATGTAAATTTTATAGAGACCGATTTTATTATGTGAATTCAGCTGCTTTAATTGGTTTATGAGGGCTTTCTTCTAGTATGATCTAAGATTATTCATTTACTTCAAATATTTGACTTTCCTTTTGTCAATTTACGCTAAATACATTTAAAACGTGTAAGTCACGCGTAACACGCCGTGATTCAAAAAATACATTCTGCACGCGCGTAAGCTCGTGCTTGAAGGCTAGTATATCAAGAAAACAGAAGGGCATACGCAAGATAGTAGAACAAGTAGTTACCAAATGAGTTCTTGGTTTTCAATTTAAAAAAAAAATGGAACTATAAACTGAAATAGTTATCTAACGGCTCATTAGTTTTAAGGATTAGGAAAGTGGAAATGAACAAACGAATACGTACCCAAGCTCCTAATAAATTAGAAATTGTGGATCATCTGGAGTGGACGGCTGCTCTTGCTCCTCCTCAATATCAATAGGAACATTGAGATCAATCTGCCTGTGTTTCGAATGATCATCCATTGGCGTCGAAGATAAGGAAAACCATTGTTGTTTCGGATCATATGAATCATCAACGATATCTGATAGTCCATGTGGACGAGGCCTCTTCCCAAGACTATTTGTTGGTCCCAAAGACAAGTGAAGATGTTTGTCTTGGTTGCGCAATAGGAAGTGCAACCCACAGCTTTTAATGCGTGCGCCTCTGGGGAAATAAAATATAACTTGACAATTATCTCCTTGCTGTTGCTTCGCCTTCAAATCCACTAACGCAAGCCACACATGGGTTGCCTCGATGTCATTTATGTCATTTACGTCATTTAAGTCATTATGATCCCATAACATAGGTCTACACTGTTGTACTCTGTTGATGAGAATACAAGTATAATGAGGATGATAAGTCGGTGGTTCAAAAACAAAAGATAGAGCCAATCTGAATAACGTCTCGCCCACTTGTAAATTTAGAGGAATTTCAAAACAAAATTCACTGCCACCAACAAATTCCTCTTTCCATTCATATACTGGTAGTTGTTCGATTGTAATGCGCGTGGGATGGTTCATATGCCATTCATGTACCATAAACTGTTCAATCCTAATAGGTGTGGGATGGTTAGAAGTATAACTGAACCACTTTGGAACTTCATTGCCTTGATAAAAAACTTGCAAGTTAGACCACCAAAGACGTTCCTGCAAAGTGAATAATACGTAGATAACTAATTAGCAATAACTGTGATATGATATATCTCTCTCTCAAGCATCAACAAAATATATTCTAAATTTCAAGAGAAATTAAGAGGAGAGAGGAACCTGATTGAAGTTCAACAAATTATTTTTCAACTTTTCCACCTCATCGCCACTCAGTCCAAAGCAGTTACACAAATCCAAAATCCTAAGCATCGGGGGTAGTGGTGGAATTTTCTCCAGAGATGTGCAATCATCCAGATATAACTCAACTAGTTTTGATGGAAGGACTTGTGGAATTTCCCGAAACCTCTTGCAACCGCTTAATGAAAGTGTCTCCAAGTTGACAAATTTACTAATGCAATCCGGAAGACTAACAAAATTGTTTCTCGACAGATCAAGTTCTGCTAATGTGGACCAGCAATTAAAAGGCACAAGAAAATCACTTTCTGATAAATTGCATCCTCTAAAACCAAGATAATGTAACTTAGGAAAGGCTAATGTGATACAGTTGTCATCTGAGTCAGTTGAAAGCAGTTGAGATTCGGTCACGACTTTTGAGCATTCAAGGAAATCAACATTGATGTAATGACGTAATGATATATTTGTAAGGTTCTCGCAACCATTTCCTTTCAATGTTCCAAGCCCAGTAAGATATGCAAATGATGAAGGCAATTTTCTTATGCCACTTTTTTCTATATCCAAATACCATAGGGATTCCATCTTGCCCTCCTCTATTTCTGGGAAAGTCTTAAGTCTTGTGCACTCACAAAGAGATAACACTTGAAGCGATCTCAATCCAAGTCTTGTTGCAAACTTCATAAGCTTAGAGCACCCACGAAGACTCAGATCTTCAAGTTTATCGAGGAATCCAATAGAATCATCAACCTCAACCAAACTTTTACAATTACTTAGATTCAAGTCCCTTAAGTTTGGGCTTCCGGATAAGTCGGGGATTCTTTTCAAGAATTCGCAACCACTTAAATTCATTGATGTAAGCTTTGCCAAATTCTGTAAAACCAAAACAAAAAGTCACATGTTTTAAACACATTAATAATGAAAAACTTTGGAAATTTTATTTTTTTCTAAAAGTAAAATATACTTTTAAATTAGTAATCGTTCAAACTAATTTAAAATACGTACTCATACCTTAAATCCCTTCAATTGTCTGATGCCACTGTATGGCATATAAAACGTGACAAGATTCCTTGGATGATAATTGGATGGCAAATTGAACGTAATGGTATGCTTTTGAAGAATATTGGATCCCAAATAATGAAACATAGGTCCATCCAATTCAATCCACCTCAAATTGTTGGGCAGATAATCAACGTGTCCAGAAAAACGTGCATTACGATTTATAAAAAATTCAAGATTGACCATCCGCAAGAAGCTTTTTGGATTCAAGGGTATCACATCTGGTTCGGGCAACTTCACCACAATGCCTTTAATTTTCCATGTTCCCTGATATGAATAAAAAAATGAAATATTGTTAACAAACCATGTCGTTTAAAAAGCTTTCACTTCAAACCAGATCATGACATATCAAATGTAAGAACATATATTCTACTTACTTGATTTTCAATTAGAACATTGTACACATCTTCATGAAACCACAACCTGCTACGTTTCCCTGGTTCATTGGGCGATTCTTCACGAACTATACGCTTACCCATTTTTTCTAGTAAGTCATGCATCAAAATCCTATTATCTTCAATAGTTATGATGGCATTCTCAACAAGTACTTCAATACAATCTTCAGGTACATTGAGCTTCGAACTTCTTAATACTTGTAACACATAGTCTTTATCTTCACCCTTGAAGAAGCATGCAATGTCTAGGAACACTTGTTGCACGACATAATCCCAGGCATCATAACTTTTTCGAAGTGTTCTTTGAATTCCTCTATAAGGTTCTCCTTCATAAGAGTTGTAACTATCCAATATAGCTTGCCAACGATCTATATTTTTATTACGCAAATAAGAACCTATAAGATTAAGAGCTAATGGAAGGCCTTGAGCATAGGCTATTGCACGTCGTGCGAGGCTCAAATAATCTTGTGAAGGTTCTTTTCTTGTGAAGGCATTCAAACTTAAAAGCTCAAGAGCCTTGTCATTTTCTAACTTTTGGACCTTGTATATCAACTTGACTCCATAAGATTCTAGCAATCCTCTATCTTTTGTGGTTATGATCACTCTGCTACCCTCACCAAACCAATCGACTTCAACCAAGTTGTTTAACTGCTCCAATTCATCCACATCATCAAGAATTAAGAGAATCTTCTTTCGCCTCAACAATTTCTCTATAAGGCTGATTCCGTGATGAACATCGTCAATTTTCAACTCTATACCGCGTAGAACTTTAGATAGAAGAGTGTTTTGTAGTTTGATTACGCCTTCATGTGATGTCGATGTTTCTCTCACATCTGCCAGGAAACAACTACCTTCAAACTTATGAGCAATTGCATTATAAACAGCTTTTGCAATTGTTGTCTTGCCAATTCCAGATGTCCCCCAAATCCCAACCACACAACGACCATTTTCACCGACATCTAAAATCTCTTCCACCTCTTCTGCACAAGATTGTATTCCAACTGGGTATTTGGCCACATTCAAATATGTGCGTTGTAGTACTTCGACTAAGATCTCCTTAACAATCTTATTGATAAATGTAGCTTCATATCTACCAGTTTAAATATAAAAAAAAGACACATTTAGTCAATCAAATTTTTTGCTATATTTCTTTGAAAAGAAAAAAAATGTACAAAAAAAATGACAGAGGATTACACGAAAGAAGAGTGCCAGCAACAACCGCAACAAGACTCACTCCCTAATTCGCTAGCTTTGGTGAATGACCGGTCTATAATTATATATGAAGAAGATGGTCATGTAGGTTTAGCATAAAGTAAGAGTTATCTTCTTCATATATAATTATAGACTTGCCATTCAACAAAGTTGGAATTTGATGGAATGAGTGTTAGCGATGATTCCTAGCACTCCTCTCGTACACAATTGCTGCAGTCAAGCATGTGCCGCTTGCTAGGGATTTAAAAACTAAAAATGAAACTCCCAACTAAATAGGTATTATTGTAGTAGAAACTGAAACCTGAAATATAGAAGGGGAGTGTTAATGGCACTCCAAAAATTTCATTCTACACTCCTTAAAGTGTATTTTTCTTTCCTAATATAGAAAGTTTGGAGTGTGGAATGAGGTTTTTGGAGTGCTAATAACAATTCTCATACAAAATCATATAATTATACAAACTATAAGGAGTGAAGAAAAATGTACATACTCTCCCTCTTTGACAGTATGTCCTGACAAATTTGCAACTTCTTTAAGAGCACTCCTCCATAAGAGGATCTTCTCCTCGTCCTTGTGTTTGCACTCAAGTCCTGTAAATGCGTCACCGAAACTACTCGTTTGATTTCGTACATGAGACGGATCCACCTTATAAAAAACTGGCCAAACTATTTGCTGCCTTGACTTTCTACATTCACGGATATGTACGAGCTCATCCAAGCACCATCTTGAGGATGCATAGTTTTCTGAGAATACAATGACCGAAATTCTCGAGTCTTCAATTGCTTTTAGAAAAGCCGGTGATATTTCTTCCCCTCTTACAAGATGACGATCAATGAAAGTGTTGATTCCGTTACAGACCAAGGCCTGGTATAAATGATCGGTAAAAGTAAAGCGTGTATCCTCACCTCTAAAACTCAAAAAGACATCATATCTCCATGAAGAAGGCAAGAAAGAAGCAGAGACAAGTTGATTGGCCATAGGAGAATTAAAGCCAGATAAACCATAGAAAACGGCCTCTCAAAGAATTGGAATATGCAGTATGGTATGAACAGTGGATTCTCTCTTGTTATATATATATATATATATATATATATCAGGCCTTATGCATGCTTTTCTTCCTGTGAAGGAAGCAGCAGTTTCCTATACCACCTTCAATGTGAACGTGGACTCTCTCTTGTTATATTAGTCCTCATGCTTTTCTTCCTATCTACGAATCAGTATCCTGCCTACTATTTCAAAGTGAATGTGGTCAAGTTGAATGAGAGGAACTTTCGTGACAACTTCATTAACGATTAAAAAATATAAAATTGTTACTTGGCGGTCTTTAATTTGAAGGAGAGGAAATTTTGTTGCAAACTACTACATACTACCTTTGATGTAACAATCCACAGTAATACTATTTTAAAGTAATCATAGACGACTGAAAAATATAAAATTATTACTACTAAAGTGGCAATACCAAGAAATGTATCTTCGGTAGGTAAATTTCTCTCCACTAACTAGTGGTGGTCTTTAATTTAAGAAAGAATTTGTCTTATTTCATTTGTTTTGTTATACTTTGAAACTTCATTTTTCTTTAACCAGCGATCGACTGACTATGGTTTGTATGTATTCAATTATTTGTTGATATTGTAATCACCTGTGGCCTTTCTTCATCAAGAATGAATTGATAACTCCAACTCATTTGCCCACTTTCGAAGGCCACATCTGTGTTTTGTATTTTTTTTTTCTGATGGATTTAATTAATTAATAGCCAGCTAAGCTGAATAAATAGCAACACGTGATTTACCTTTACCTCAAATGTTGTTGGATGACATCTGAGGTTTCAAGCAGACGAGGCCTCTTTCCAAGATTACTAGACGAGGCCTCACATTCTCATCACTACTTCAATCTAAAGTAGGCTTAGTTTTCTAAAAAAAAAAAGGAAGAAGAAGAAGGCTTTGAAATTGTACTGTACAAATGATTAGTCTTTGCACTTGAATTTTACTTTATTTATGAGGCTGCCCCTGACTTTCTCTGCCGCTGATCTTCATGCCACGTGTTGATAATTGTGGAAAGGCAGGGGTGCGATGGTCATTTTAGTTTGTAGGGTTTCGAACAGGTTGGGTGGGTTAGAGCATTTCCAAATGAGATATCAAAAGATAAATGTCAAATGTTAATTTGATGGCTGATCTGGCAATGTTAGATTTTCTCTTTTTCCAACTGATATGTTTCTTTGTTATAAATGGTATTTGTACGACCTATTTTAAAAAGAAATCAATTAAAATACATTTTCAAGATGATGTTAATGGGACTCACACAATAAAATAATTAGGCCAAATCGGATAAATGATCCATGTGGTCATAAGGTATTCGGAAGATAGCCCATGTGCTAAAAAAACTCGGATTTAAACCCCTATGATTTACTCCGTTAGCAAATTTAGTTCAAAAATGATTTTTCCGTTAACTATCTATTAATACATGAGGTAACATTGTACTTTGACATGTGCATCTTCTTCTTCCTCGTCTTAATATAATCGAAGCTACATTTTTCGGGTCTACTCTCCGCCTAGGTAACGATGGCATTTGCAGAGTTTGAGACCGAACCCATGATTAAGAAAACATTTTTCATAATTCATCATACATATAAAGTTAACGAAATAACAAATATTAACATACACAAATGGCAGTGATCATACAAATTACTTATTCATCTAAAAAATTATCAAATGGGCAATCGAACGTAAGAAAGGATTAACTTACGATAGCCTCGGCATCTTTTGAGGTAAGAACAGCAAGAACAGCTCCAGGTATCACCTTCCTCTTGTTAATTCTCAATTGATTAGCCCAAAGCCTGTTATTGAAACTCCCTCTAACCCTCTCCCCCAAAAACCCAGAACCACCATTGCAGAAACCACTTGGTCTTCTCAAATGGATGTTTTTCAAAGCCACACAGCAAGAATCCATTCATGTTGCTTGCCAACTCTAATAGAATTCTAACCGATCAGAAATTGAAAACTCAGATAGCATTTAAACCAAAATCCTAGTAAAACCCCAATCCTAGTAAAAATGTCAAAGTACAATTTTACCATGTATTAACAGATAGTTAACGAAAAAATCATTTTTGGACTAAATTTGCTAACAGAGTACACCACAAGGGTTTAAATTCGAGTTTTTTTAGCATATAGGCTATATTCCGAATACCATATGACCACAGAGATCATTTATCTAATTTGGCCAAATAATAAAAAAAAAATTTGACATCACATTCTCATATGTCAAATTTAACATATGAAAACTCATGTTAATCCACGTAAAATTGACATATTGGTTGGAGCTGGATCCTACACACAAATTTGATTACGTGACATTCCATATTGGATATTGGATTTGACGTCTTACGTCTTTCAGGCAGACAGAGTCTGAGACCATGCCGTCGGGACAGAGAGAGCGAGCGAGCAGAGAGAGAAGAGAGACAGGGAGGGAGAGAGATAGGGATTTGGTGAGAGGAAAGCATGCGGCTTGTAGGCAGACAAAGTCACAAGAGGTGTACGATTCGAGGGAAAGGGAGAGGGAGACAGCGCGAAAGAGAGTGGGAGATGGAGGAGTAAGGATCGCTCGCTGAGGGTTTCGCAGTTGAGAGGCCATGCCGATGGAGATAGAGATAGAGATAGGAGAGGGAGAGGGAGAGAGGAAGACAGAGACAGTGCGACATAGAGAGAAGGAAAGGGAAGAGTGGGGATCTCAGCGCCATTGCTGCAGATCCTTGATCTTCTTCGATCCCATCTCCGTGTTCTTCTCAGCCTCTCACAGTCGCAGCATCACTCGCCCACTCACTCACTCACTACAGGTACACCTCTTAAACTCTCGCTTACTCTCTCTCCACTGAAATTTGAAGGTGATTTTCCAACCCTAAATTGATATATTTCATACCTTGATTTTATCTTAATTTATCTGGAATTGATCTGCATATGTGTAGTATAGATAGTTTTATCTAATGTTGTAGAATCCATGTCCTATTCAGAAATTCTGAGATGGTGAAGGTTACGGAAAAATTGGAAGGTATATAGAAATTCCAATATGAGTTCTCCAGCCGATTTGAGGTGGGTAATACAAACTTTTATGTTAGGTTGATTTGTTTTCATTTTTTGGGATGCTTATTTTCATCTGGAAACAAGGCTAAGCATCCAAAAGTTTCAATCTTATACCCATTATTCATTACTGGCTTAATAATCATCAATTTTCCTCTAACTTTGTTTATGAATTCTGATCTATAATCAAGGACACACAGGTGTACCAATGCCTCCATTTTCCGGCGAAACATCACCACAGAACCACCACCACCCACTCCGTTCTGCTCAGGACACACATGAGAAGGCCTTTCACTGTGCAGTGGCTACTGCCACTGTTCATCTGCTTCTCTTAAGAGACTCATTACTCCCGACCTCGGTAAACCACCCTTACACTCCTCCTTTCTGTTTTCAATTTGGGACTCGAATTCAAGCTTGCATGTATTTTAGTTTTTCATACTTATCATCACCCTCTTTGTCTCTCTCTAAACAATTTCCAATTGGTTTTTAGAGAGAGAACGTGGTAGCAGCAGCAGTGGGAAAGGTCTTTTCCTGTCTCTGTGATTTTCTTTGCCCTTCAAATCTCTAGGGTTTGGCTTTGGCTCCGTTAGTTGTTGAGGTAATTATTAATGCCTACTTCTATTGTAATTTTTTTTTCCTTATTCAGTAAGTTTGATCAAATGGGTTTCTTTGGACTTGCATAAGTTGTGTATAATATTGCTTTAATCATTTATTGGGTTCCTTTTGTATTATTGAGTCTTGGGTTTTGCTGGAAATTGTATAAATTTTGACCAAAAAGGAGCAGATAATTAACTGTTCTAATCACTAATTCCCCACTCTGAGAACTTGAGACCTTGGACTGATATGCATTTCTGAGATTTATTATTTATTTTTGTATAGAATATTTAAAGGTGTTAAACTTTTAGTGTAATTATAAAGTATGGGTCTTTGATTCCATATAAATTGCTGTTTATATTTGTGAATTGAAGAGGGGAGCATTTACATGTGGAGGCTACAAGGAGGGGTGTCTTTGAGAATGTTGGGCTATCTATTTTATCTGTAGTTCTTCATTTCACTAAATTAAATATGAATTATTAATTTTTCAATTTTTAAAATGAAAGATAAAAGAAAATCATATGTACTTAATTATATATATATATATATGTGTGTGTGTGTGTGTGTGTGTGTAGATAGTTGCTGAGAAGAAATGGAGGAAGTGGGATGTGTTTTCATGTTCTCCCCAACACAACAAGTGCTTCATTTGTGCTGAGGAAACACTACTCAACCCTTCTCTGCCATTACGAGCAGGTTCCTTCTCTCTCTCTGTATTTCTTTGGTGCTTACGTACATTAGTTCTAATGAATGTCTTTTCATTAGGTTGATGCTGATGGCAACGGAACCATAGACTATGATGAGTTCATCGCAACAACAATGCACTTGAACTGGATGGATAGAGAACATCTCTACACTACCTTCCAACACTTCGATAAAGACAGCAGCGGGTATGCAGAGATCATGATAGATATGGGCTCTTTTTTTTATTTTTTATTTTTTATTTTTTATTTTTTTATCTTTTACATAATTTTCTTAAATTCCAATTACATAACACGGAGTAAGGTTATAACTCATCAACATCTTATTTATAACAATGTTGCCAAAATGCATTCTGATTATCAGGTATACCATGATGGAAGAACTAGAGCAAGTCCTCCACAAATACGTCATGCATGGTGAATTTTAATCTTTCCAGGTACACACCCATATCTATATCCCAAACAACTGTTATTATGTATCAATTTATATAATTTATTTTTGCTTTCCAGTTACAACCATATCTCACTCCCTTTGGTACTCTCTCTCTCTCTCTCTCTCTCTCTCTCTCTCGCTAAAATCTCTGTTGGGTTTCTACCAATATGTCAATTTGTATAATTTATTTTTTGATGTGAGATTTGGTGCATTTGATTTGGGTTATCGTTTGAGTTGTATTCATGGTTTTTGCTTAAGATCTCTTTTTTTAATGGGTAAAAGACTGTTTACTACCCTCATGTTTCGCGGTTTTCAACATTTAGTACATCAAGTTTTTTTCGTCTTAGATTCATACCTAAAGTGTAAATTTTGGAACTGTCTCATACATCCGTTAGTCAAACTGTTAAGTTTTCTGTTAACTGTGACGTGGCGCACTGACTGGGCGTCATGTGTCATCCGAGTTTTTTTTTTTTTTTCTTTTTTCTTTCTTTTCTTTTCTTCTTCCTTCTTCTTCTTCTTCTTCTTCCTCCGACTGCAACGTTCTTTTCTTTCCTTCTTCTTCTTCCTTCCTCCTTCTTCTTCCTTCCTCCTTCTTCCTTCTTCTTCCTTTTCCTTCTTCTTCTTCTTCTTCCTCCGAAATCTGGGGAAGTTTGTTTTTTTTTTTTTTTCTTTCTTCTTCTTCCTCCTTCTTCTTCCTTCTTCTTCTGCTTCTTCCTCTTACTGCAACTTTTTTTTTCTTCCTCCTCCTTCCTTCCTTCTTCTTCTTCTTCTTCTTCCTCAAAAAAAAAAAAAAAAAAAAAAACTTTCATCTTCCCCCAGATTCGGAGGAAGAAGAAGAAGAAGAACGAAGAAGGGGAAGGAAGAAGGAGGAATGAAGAAGGAGAAGAAGGAGGAAGAAAAAAAAAACTGAATCTGGGCAGATTCGGAGGAAGAAGAAGAAGAAGAAGAAGGAAGAAGAAGAAGAAAGAAGAAAAAAAAAAGAAAAAACTGAATCTGGGTAGATTCGGAGGAAGAAGAAGAAGAAGAAAAAAAAAAAAAAAAACTTCCCCAGATTCGGAGGAAGAAGAAGGAGAATGAGAAGGAAGAAGAAGGAAGAAGGGGAAGAAAGGGAAGGAAGGAGGAAGGAAGGAAGAAGGAGAAGGAGGAAGAAAAAAAAAGAAAAAAAAAGAAAGTTGCAGTCGGAGGAAGAAGAAGAAGAAAGAAGGAAGAAGAAAAGAAAAGAAAGAAAAAAGAAAAAAAAAAACTCGGATGACACGTGGCGCCCAGTCAATGCGCCACGTCACAGTTAATAGAAAACTTAACAGTTTGACTAACAGATGTATGAGACTGTT
This sequence comes from Malus domestica, assembly GCF_042453785.1. NCBI lineage: Eukaryota > Viridiplantae > Streptophyta > Magnoliopsida > Rosales > Rosaceae > Malus > Malus domestica. The sequence continues at coordinate 31,840,219 of NC_091662.1, read as the reverse complement.
CCAAAATTTACACTTTAGGTATGAATCTGAGACGAAAAAAACTTGATGTACTAAATATTGAAAACCACGAAACATGAAGGTAGTAAACAGTCTTTTACCCTTTTTTAATTGTTGCTGCAGCTTGCTGTGCATGTGAGATTTTCTTCCAGGTCCAATATTGTCCAAATTCATTACTGCATTTCAAGAGAGCTTGCAACTTATAACTTCGCTCCCAACTCCCAAGTGAGTCTTATATAGCAAATCACCCTAATAACCTTTCTAAATACGTTAAATGGTGAAAGTGAGAAATGGTGAATCTAAATGGTGGTGTGGTACATCGTGTAGAATCTTTTGAATTCAAGTTGTCTTTTGTTTTTTTTTCCCCTTTCTGTTAATTTAAATTGGGATTGGCTACTGATTTGTTTTTGCAGATTAGGAGGAAAAGAGAAATCATGTGCATTTCATTGTTTTGGAGCATTGCAAATAAATACAATATACAATCAAATTAGGAAAAGATAAAAGAATATGCTTGATGACTGATTGGTTTATGGATTAGTAGTATTATTTGTGGTGTAGATCATGGTTTTCAGGTCTTTTACAATTTGAGTGGTTGTGCTTAAGGGTAGATGATGATGTAGGATGGAGATAGTTTTTAGAGAATGCTGGATTTACATTTGTTGGAGTACATTCAAGTAGTTTTGTGTCCCTGTGAGGTATTTGATATTCCTCATAGTTTTGTTCTTGACCATATTGGCTATTATGGATTTGTCTGCTATTGGCTATTATGATTTTGTCTAGCTAATGGACTCTATGACAATGTGCTTTGGCTTTTTTAATTAAAAAAAAACTAAATTCTAATTTCATTTGATATAAATGCGTTCTCTGCCCATTGTTGAGCAATTTCGAAATTAGGGTTGGGTTGGGGTCTGTTTGGTTGCCTGGAAAATGTGGAAAGGAAAATGGGGTCATGGGGTTTCTTGATTTGTTGTTGGATTTGTGGGAACTGCAATTTCTGGTGGAATTTTTATGTGTATGTTCTTGGGGGAAAAAAGTTACATACTTTTTTTGGTTTTCTTAGCCACCAAATGGGAATAATTTCATTTTCTTTTATTTGTATTTGTAGTGATGTGATTCAGGTTCTATTTATTATGATTTTAAATCAAATGCCTTACTTCGTCTAAATTTATTACAAGATCTAATTTGTATCTTGCGGAAATGGTAAATAGGCCATTTTCGGAATGACATGAAATTAATTAGATATGGCATAAAAAGAGGGGATACTTAGTCTCATAAATCTATTTCAGTTGAAAAATGTATTTTGGCAAGGGCACTTTGAGCTGATTAAGTGAAGAACCAAATTGTCTTGCATGCTTCTTGTTTATTTAAAAAAATGGATTGGATTCCTATAAATATCTTAGTGAAGAACCAATTTCATGACATTGCAGAGCTTTTTGAATTGGAGCCTTTTCTTGCTTGCAATTTTGAATTATTTCACATTATTTTGACTTTTTTTTTTCTTTCTTTTTTTAGAACATTGTTGAGAGTGGGTTTTGCTTAAGCTTTGGAGTTCTTAACTCAGATACTCTCTTGGGTACGTTCCATATGAGTTTCAACTGCATATATATGTGGCTTTAGATTTGTTGGTTCAATAAATTGTAAGCCTTGATTTTAAAACCACTTTAGTCTAAAAGGAGTGAGAAATGAAGTTGGTCATATAGTATGTGTCGTAGTGTTATAAAAATCTGTCGCAATACAATAGTGATAATGAGTAAATATTATATTTATGAAACAATGCGGGATTTGTTGGATTTCGTTTCTTTTTTGTTTAGTGTGGATTCTTAGTCTTTTCTTTTGTAATTTTTGGTGCTTTCAGACCATATGTGAACTGCATACCGCTTATGTTTCTTATGCAAACAGACTATTTTTTTGAGATTACAACCTTTGTGAATAAAAACTTTTAAGTTCTTAATATCAGCTGAATTGAATATAAGTGAAAATCAAACTGCCTTGATTTGTTCACCCATCTATTGGTTATTTAAATTCTTTAGAGATGCCTATATTGATTTGAGATTTTATTCTATTAGATTCACTCTGGTGAAATGTGTGCTATCTGCATTAGTGCATTTAGGGGGTGACTCCGTTCGTACTGCTTTGTAGTGCATCTTTTTTTGCAAATTATTTACCATGCTGCCACTGGCTCTTTCTTCCCCAGCTGTTGGTGGATTTCATGTTATTTACAAAATTACCACTGCCTCTTCGTTCTTCGTTCGGTGAGGGTTTTGGGGATGAGAGGCCATGCTGCCTCTGAGATAGAGATAGAGAGGGATCGCTCGGTGAGGGTTTCAGGGATGGGAGGCCATGCCGATAGACATAAACATAGAGATAGAGAGATAGGGAGACACAGACAGAGCAACTGAGAGAGAGGGAGAATGAGGAGTGGGGATCTCAGCGCCATTACTACAGATCCTCGATTTCATGAGTGGGAGAGGGGACAACAGTCAAAGAAAAGCATGGGGACCGTCGGGATTTGAGGGAGAGGGGTAGGGATCGTGGCTGGGGGTCTAGGTTTGTCCCATTGGTCCGTTTTCGACAGCACCACTGCGCTCAAACACTCTCTCTCGATGTGGAAGTCTCTCCTCCCCTTACTCAATCCTCTGATTCTTGTCTATTCATGGTTGGTAGATTTATAAAAAACCTTAAAGGATAAATTTGGGGTGGGATTTGGGTTTTCTGTGCATTACTTAAATTTTGCATTTTTTTTTCTTCTGGATTTTCAATTAAGAAATGAATAAATTTGGGGGTTTCTGGTTTTGTATTTTGCTGTTTATATGCTGGAATTACAGGACAAGGAGTTGGACCCTGGATGTGCTCTGCTTCGTCCATCATGTGTCTGCATGTCCTCATTCACAAGATAAGTACCATTTGTATACTTGATTTTCTACTGTTTGGTTTGGTTTTAATTCTCTCTGCCATTCTCACTCCACACTCTTTGTCTCTCACTCAGTTCAAAGCTCTTCCAACTTTTTCGCACAAATTGCTCAAACATTCCAGCTCTCAAACATCTCAGATCCCTCACTCAGTTCAAAAGTATGTTTTTTTGTTGTTTCTTGGTGAAAGATTGATCAGCGATGATTGCTATTGTTTATTCATGGTTGATTGAGCATTTTCGTTATATGAAACCATGAAGATTAGTTGCCTCGTTGCTGAGTTTTTTTATTTCTTGATGCATTTGTGTTGATCAGGCACGAAGGGACCGGTCGATACGAAGCGCATCTATGGGACAATGGTTGCAACAAAGAAGGGCAGAGCAGGAAGGGTAGGTAAGGTGTTTGGATCAAAACTTGAACTTTGGGCTCAAGAAAGGAGCTGGCCTAAAAGGAGACCCGAAAGGGAAAACAGCCGAAGCCCAGTCAAAGCCCAGAAGGCAGAAAAGGCCTTTTCTGACTTGGTGCAGCTCATGAAGACCACTTGCTTACCTACCCAAAGGCCAAGTGGTATAGACTGATCAGCTACACAGCCCATAAAGTACTTTATGATGGCAGTACATGTAAAAAAGCTGATGAGTCATCACCCTCAAACCGCATTCGGGCAAGGCTGCTGCTACATGAGGCCAAGCCGAGTTGTCTATATAAGAAGAAAGAAAAACCAGGAATAAGGACACTCAATCAAACAAACAAATGCAAGCACAAACTCTGCTCAAAGCCAGATTTACCTTCAAAACAAAGCTGTAGTCAGCCTTCATCCCTCTCGGGACAAACCTTCATCCCTCGCGGGATAACCCTCCCTTCAAACCTTTGTAATAGCTCTGCTACCCTGTTCAACCTTGCTGTAGTATCGATTCATCTTTTGTAATCTCTCTTTCTATCCCTCTAAGCTTTCAGACCCTTGACAAAACTACAAAGATAGGAACCTACAAGACGAGCAACCTTACCTGATAAGGTTTAACCTTGCCCGACCTTCTTTGCTTTATTTTTGTCTTTTCAATATGTTGTATACTTCCAGTTATATGCAAGTTATTTCTAGCAATATGACTATTAAAAGGCTTTCTCAGTACTTGAATCCGATTTGAATATATCTTTAGTGTTCAAACCAGATCCAAGTCCTAAGCCTTCGGGCATGTAAATCTGATCAGTTAAAAGTCCTTGGCCTCAAGGCATAAAAAAGAACTTTATGTGGACTTAACCCATCCACGACAGTCCTTGATAAACGAGAAGTCCGAAGTTACTTAGGGCGCAAGTAATCGACCTACCCTCTAGTTTTATTTCTATTATATTATGATTACCATAGAACGCTTGAACATGGAATGGATTCTGATGGAAAGCCTCAAGGCCTACACCTAAGGCCCCATAAAGGCATCCATTTGGATTCATTCCGTTCTGCGATCTAAAGAGTCTAAGTATAAGAACGAACTCTGATGGGAAGCCTCAAGGCCTACACCTAAGGCCCCACGAAGGCACCTATTTGGGTTCATTCTACTTCTTGGACTCGGGTAATCAGAAGTATAATAGTTAGAAAACTCCCGCAATCACGAGAACAAATATGATGTGTTCGAGCACTGGCTTAGTTATTTATGGGAAGCCTTAAGGCCTACACCTAAGGCCCCACAAAGGCACCTGTTATAACTAACACGGTTTCTTGGATATATACATATATACAACTAAAACGCGACATCCATTTTACATCTGTCATGCTAAAGATGGCAGTGGCATGCCTAAGCACCTAAAAGTTAACCTTGATTGTGAGCCTCAAGGCCTACACCTAAGGTCCCACAAAGGCACCTATCAAAGTTAACTCTGTCCTTCTCTTTCAGCCTTGCCCGACGAGTCTTGCCCGACACGACTTGCCCGAAGAGACTTGCCCGACAACGCCCGACAGTGAAGCAGAAGCTAGACAGCAGCCCTCAACCAGCGTCAACCTACAGGGGAGCTGTGTGCTCGTCGGCCAGGAAACATCCCCGACGGAAATTCCTGATGCGAACACAAGGTTTGTCAAGAAATCACAATGATGTTTTTAATTACAAGAAATGTGCATTTTTTTCCAGTCAAATTCTGCTTTTGTTCCGACTATTTTCCATACTATATGCTGATTTTATTTTTTAATTTTTGGTTTTTCTTTGATTAGCTGGGGAATTACAATCAAATGATGAATCTTCGGTTTACTTGGGTAAGCATTTTTTCACATATAATTTGGCTGACCATTTTAACTGTCAAACCATGTTGTTTTAGTTCATGCTACTAAGAGTAAATTGTAGCTATGGTCCCTGAACTTTACTCAAATTGGAGCAATGGTCCTTCAACTAAAAATCCATTACCATTGGTCCTTCAACTCATTAAAACGTGTAGCTATGGTCCCTCAACTAAAAATCCATTACCTTTGGTCCCTCAATTTTAATTCAACTGGAGAAATGATCCCTTAACTTTATCCAAATTGTAGCTATGGTCGTTCAAACATAACTCGTTTTGACAAAAATTTTTACGTAGTTGACAAAAATGACCATAATTACACACTTTGATGAGTTGAGGAACCCTAATTAAATAAATGGTTATTCCAACATAACATATTTTGACAAAATTTTGAAGAAATTAATGAAAAGGACTATAGCTACACATTTTGATAAGTTGAGGGACCAATGGTAATGGATTTTTAGTTGAGGGACCATTGCTCCAATTTGAGTAAAGTTCAGGGACCATTGCTACAATTTACTCTGCTACTAATCATGCATTCGGTAGCTTTACATATACAACGCGTCTAAATGCTAATCGATGCTGATCGGGTTTTACAGGCAAATCCAGCAGCCCTCTCTCGCTCTCAATTTGTTTTGAGGAGACCGTGTAAAGGCTCTCATTCAGCTCGATATACATAGTTTAGGATTAAGATGATATCCCAGTGTTTTTTCTCGGTGACGTACCAAGGGGGTAATGCGTATCAGGAGTACATTACATAAGATTTGATGCTGAGATAGGTGGCCAGTTTCAGTTTGAGTTATGCAAATATTGAATTCGGGCCAGTCTCCTTTTCGGGCCTACTGATTGGCATGTCTTCCTCTCTTTTTTTCCTTTAATATGGTTCAAAATCAAGTACTTATGCTCTGCTAAGATAAATAAAACGGGCCGATATCACGGAAATCTTAGAGATACGAGGGAAGAAAATTACTTCACTCCTACTATCGGTGTCGGAGTCTTTAAAAATGATATACATACGAGGGGGAGTTTTATAAAAAGTTACACCTAATTAGAATGACATGATAACATAATACTAACATTAAGGGCTTATAGAGCATATACATCTGCCATTTGGTATGGTGCATTACAAACAGTGTTCCCTAACTGATGGAAAGATAGGAGGAAGATGAAAGTCAGATTAGCTGGAGTTGGGGTGATGAAACGGGCGAGCCCTGATTACTACTCAAAAAGTCATATCTCGCTGAATCCTGAACCTGCGCTGCAAACTGCAGATTCCAAAGAATGTCTTCGACTGAAGGCCTATCAGCTGCCTCATCGGAAAGACATCTCACACATATCTCCATCATTGTCTTCAGCGATTCATCCGAGCATTCCTTGTGCACCGCTGGATCCACAATGCTCCTTCGAGCTGTGTCATCGGTGGTCAAACTTACTTGTAACTGCGTAGGAAACAACCAAAACAGAATTTCTGGTTTAGCTGGAGAAAGCAATTTTTGTTGGTTCAATCAGGATGATTTCAAAGAGTTTTGAGAGTAAAAGAAAAGAACAAATTGATTGAAGAGAAAACACTCACAAGGTCTTTCAAAACACGAACTTCATTTTGGAACATGATAGGCCTCCCCAAAATGATTTCGAGCAAGATTACTCCGATATCATAAACGTCGTTCTTACACTCATGGTTAACCCTGCAAAAGAGAGTAATTAACAAAATCATCCAATATGTGTGCACATGTTGTGTATTCGTATGCAAAAAGAATGTAATGCAAGCATACAAGTAAAGAGGTTTGCACTTATTTCAATTGGATCTATCTTCCATACCAAAAGAGTAACCATGTCAGGTAATGCTGATGAAACTATAACTAAATACACAAAATAAAAGAGCTTATAAGGATTTCATGAGATACCGAAGCAACACATTAGACAAAAGGCGGGCTTATTAATGCATTTCTGTGAAGCTAGAGGGAGACTCAGATGAGGAACTTCGTTTAGAATGGTGTCATTTATACTAATGATGATCAGTAACCGAACCAGACAGGCACTTATATGATGATTAACATGAAGCAACTCGAGGCGGATTCCTTATATAACTCAAAAATGAAGCTTTGCAGAAAGAGTAATTTAAAATTTTGTGGAGGAGAGCTTCATGCTGAAGTATTTGGCTGGACTCTGCACCAAATAACTGAATTTATTGGCCTAGCTCGTATGCGTTTAATATGTGATTTCTATATTTGGAAAGTAGACATGCTAATACCTAGTTTGAATGCTTCCTTTCGGTGCAGGAGAAGAAACTGTAGTACCCACCTGATGGATAAAAAAGCAAAAGTTAACTCGGAGGACAATGTCGAGGGGGATTTTACTCACCAAAGCAGTATATTTTTGTAGGTCTTACCGTTCCCCTGTTGTTTTCAGCTAAAAGAGGTAGGTTATAACTGCTTATTTTCACATGAAGATCGTGATCCAATAAGACATTTGTTATCTTGAGATTGTTTGATTTTACACCAGGAACAATCCCTGTATGCAGAAACTGAATACCCTTTGCAACTCCAATTGCAGCTACTATTCTCTGCGCCCAAGTAAGCTTTCGTTCTGGGGGTCCTTCTGCCAAACTAAGTGTTAGACGTGAATATCCAATTTCTCCAAACGCAAAGATGTTACGAACAGAGGCAATCAAAGAAGATGAAGAAATCAGTAAAGAGTAATGGATGACTGTCCATTGCCACATATATGAATGCAATGTTGAGCAATTAAATAGGTCTCACCTAGAAACCTTCTGCTAAAAGATACTGATAACACGTCATCCGGCATTTCAAGCATTAGATATTATATACTTCAATCTAAATCATGACTGAATTTTTTTCTTTCTTTTTCTTGGTTTCACATGAATTACGTATAGAATACAGGATATCATCATAATCTGAAATCACTTTCTACGATTAACAGAAGAATGATTCAGAGTTACGTAACTGAAAATGCAACCATTAATCCTGAAAAGCAGTATAAGAACATGAAAGTAACTTTACCAGAAATGCAGCCTCTTAGAGTTCCATTTGGAACAAACTCAAATACAAGAAATATTCTGCTGATGCCTGAATCATCGGGATGGTACTCCAAGCAATGTCCAAGAGCGCTAACCAAATGGCTATGTCTCAGTTTTGAAATCAGTTCAAGGTGGTGCGTGTAGACTTGCGGAGCCTGCCTCTTTCTCATTTTCAAGCCTCTGATAGCAACAAGTGTTCCGTTGGTGAGCATCCCTCTATACATCTGCCGTTATTGTTACAAAACAAAAAACATTTTAGAGTGACAAATTTGCATTTAACTAGATCATAAAGACCAAGACATTCATATTATAATCGCCAGAGTATGCTGAAAACTCTAAGTATTTCTTGAAATGGTAGTCCACAGGACAATTAGCTACAACAGAGAGATTGTACAATTCAAATGTTATGTATTAGTGCATTTCGACAGTTCTGAACTATGCTATCAGTAAGTAATGTTGAATACCTGTCCATGTTTGCCTTCACCAAGTAATGTCGAATCATCAAAGTCATTCGTGGCTTCCTTGAGCTCCTCCAAAGAAAATGTTCGATAAGCAGGAATGCTGGCTCCCAGCTTCATTGTTTCTGATATATATTCTGCAAATAAAGGACTCTCCTACTGTAATTGTGTATAAAAGAATGTGATGGTGAGTGATTCTCGTGATCCTATTTTACAGAGGATGAAAAGGAAAGAAATTTCGAAATTACTTGCATCCGAGAGTAGCTTGGCTGTGTTGACTGTTGAAGCTGAATCTCTAATCAACCGTGTTCTGGGACTTTTAACAGGCAGCTGTTTGCCGTATAACCACTTAACAGCCATGAAAGCCAGAGCAACAATTGCAGCGGCACCCACAATGCCTGCCACCGCTCTTGATGCAACTTGTTTATTATCATGAAGCCTCTTGCGCTTTTCGTCACCAGAAGGCGGTATCTCCACAGCCAGAGCTTCATTGTGGCACAAGTTAGAAGGATGCTGCGGCTGCTTCTGGTCCACATTCGTCAAACAATTCCCGGAATAGAGAACAACCACACTGCTGCTCTTCGAACCCCGGTTTTTGAGGCAAGTGGGCAAGTCCCCTGCCAAAAGATTTGAGGACAAATTCACAAAAGCAAGCTCAGCATTGCAAGACATGTTCTTGGAGAGCACTCCGGTGAATTTATTTCCGGCAATGTCAAGATAATTGATGGAAGGCAGCGACAGCCACGAAGGCGAAAAAGGCCCCACGAATTGATTGAGTGAAATGTCAAGCCTCTGGAGCTGAAAACCGCCTCGGAATCCGGTCTGGATTCCAAGGCGAAACTTGTTGTTTCGGAGCACAAGGGTCACCAGCTTGTTCTTGGAACGTAAGCTTGGAAAACGAGGCCCGAAATAGTTAGCTTCCAAATCAAGAAGTTGCAAGTTTGTGAGGCTTTTGAGGTCAGGAACTTCGCCGGCCAGGAAGTTGTGGGAGAGAGAGAGGACTCTGAGGGTATGCAGAGATGCCAGAGAACGCGGGAGAAAGCCGTTGAGGAGGTTGTGGTTCAAACTGAGAACGGCCAACGACGGAAGCGAAGCCAGCGAAGGCGGGAGTCGGCCGGTGAAGTTGTTGCGGTCGAGGATGAGAGTCTGGAGGTTGACGAGGGAGGAAATGTGGGGAGGGATGGCGCCGCTGAGGTAGTTGGAGGTGAGGTTGAGAATCTCGAGGGAAGATAAACGGGCGAGGGAGGGAGGGAGTGGGCCCCAGAGGCGGAGAGAGACCAGAGATAGGACTTTGAGGGTTGGGAAGGCGGAGGCGAGAGCGGAGAAGAGAGAGTGGGTTGAGAAGTCACGCGGCAGCGGAGGGAAGGCAGCTCCGCCGCCTGAAATGTGAAGCTGGGTAACGTTGCCTTGGTAGCAAGAGAGAGTGAGGGAAGGAGTTGGTTCAACGCTGCACAAAGAGTGTCCGTCCTTGGAACTGACTAGGGTTAGAGGTGGTGGGTAGTTGAGGAGCTGCTGGATTTTCAGAAGGCTCTCAGACTCCGACTCAGTAGCAGCACCTGAGTGGTGGACGGAGAAGAGGGAGGATATCAACAGAAGAAGAAGAAGATGTGAGTTCGCCATTGTTACACTGAAACTGAGTAGTTGAGTGAGTTGCAGAAACCCAGAAGGCGTCACTTCTACAAAATCTTCCTTCTTCAACTCACCTTCTAGCTGGATTTTGCTATCAACTAATCACATGTTCAGTTGTATCAAACTAATAACCTGGTCCTTTCCTATTTCATTCATTTTCTAATCTAATCTTCGAACTTGAATCCAGAGGATACCGTTGTTTATTTTGACGATGTGGAGTGTTGTTCCGTACACGTTAAAAAATAAAAAAAATAAATTATTTAACGTGTACGGACAACACGAACTATTATTAATTAGCTCCACCTATAATTTTTTCGCTAATTAAAGTTTTGAATTCAACTACTTCCTATTTTGTGTGCTATTTATGCAAAAATATATTATTAGTTATTACGTTGTGTCTTTATAGAGACTTCCACTTGTAGGTCTCAAAACATAGGTTGCCTTTTTCCACCAGAACTCTAAACCGTTCGATCACATGATAAGTTTACAGGCAACACCACTCTCTTTTACGGTTTTACCCTCCTCTTTCTATCTACATTCCACCTATGAATTTCATACATAAAAAAAATAAGGATGAATTGTCAATTTAGTCCGTTTGGCAAAATAAAATAAAATAAAATAACTGTCAATTTAGTCCTTAAATTATCACTTGAGTGAAATTTAGGTCCCTAAACTATTTTTTTTTCAGAAAAATTAGTCATTGAATTAAACAAATATGCCAATTACATCCTTAATATTATATTCGAAGCTATTATATTCAATTTTCAGTTAATTTAAGTCACTTTATTTGCATATGATATACATTGGAGGGTAGATTGGTAATTTTATATAAAGGAATAGTGTATGAAGTTAACTCTAGAGGGTAAATTAAAATTAGACATTAGACACGCAATCTATATGAAATGTTAAAGGCTTATGAGCGAGAAAATGATGGTATTACACTCAAAAGTGTGTCAAGCGACTTAAGTTGACGAAAAATTGAATAAAATAGCTTTGAATATAATAGTAGGGATAAAATTAGCAATTTTAATGAATTTAGAGACTTATTTTACCAAAAAAATTAAAATAATTTAGAGATTAATTTTCACTGAGATGATAGTTCAGAAACTAAATTGGCACTTCATACTAAAAATAAATAAATGTAGTAAAGTACTATTTTGGTAAAATTTGAGAGTAATGTGAGAATTATTAAAAAAATGTAAAAGTACCTCAATACATATGTAAACGGTTAAAAGTGAAGTGACAAATGGGTAGCCAGCAGTGAGAGGAAGATAGATAAGAGGAACAGAAGCCAAACAATTAGTTAAGTACTGAAAGCATAGTAATTGTCGGTGGTCCATCCACTTCACTTGACGTGAAGTAGATAAGCAATTATTTAAGGATGGTACTTGCACTCTTGTGAATGCATATATCTTATAATTTGCCAATAACGTATTTTTTTACTCTATAAGTTTTATAACAGAAATTGTTTAATTTCATAATCTTTATTTGAAGACTATTCATACAAAAAAAATGATTCGAATTGCATATTATTTAGTCATTTAAATGTATAAAATAAATAAACAGTTCATCGTAAATATGTTACTTAATTATCATGCCGTCGATTTATTCCATAATTTTAAATGTACAAACTGACACACCCCGATCCTAGAATCAAGACGTGACATGGGTGACCCACTAAGAAGTTGCTCGTGAGTTCTCAGAAACAAAACCGTGAGGGCGTGGTAAGCCCAAAACGGACAATATCGTGCTACGGTGGTGGAGCGGGCCCGAGAAATGGTCCGCCCCGAACCGGGATGTGACACAAACAATTGATTTTTTATTTATATGATATTCGAATAAATATTAAGATATTAAACAATTTCAATTATAAACTATACGTTAAAGATACGTTATTCAGAAGGAGAATATTCATAAAAATAAAAAATAAAAATAAAAAATAAAATAAAAAGAAGTAGAACATTTGCAGGACGCAAGTATTATTGATTAATGAATGCGCCGCATGGAATCTACGCCATGTTTCAGAAATTGAGTAGATCAATAATTCCTCAGAAGTCTATGGTATGGTGTGAATGTGTGGGACAGGGCAAATGCACATGATAATATCAAGTGTCACAAATGCATTTGTCTTCGCATAGAAGACTGGCACGTCATACCAATGGAAACTTTTGACTACGTTTGTCTTCTAACAGGACGATCAGTTTTTGTTAAGTACTATTTATATTTATTTTTAAATAAAAGTATTTAAAATAATTCATGATCGCATGATATATGATGAATAAACACGATTCATTAATCACCGAGATCCCCACAAAGAGGATCCGGACTCGTTTGTCTCTATCAACATATTTGCCTATGTTTGTTCATTACATTTTCAATTTAACAAAAAAAATAAAATTCCAAAAAGAAAAATCAGGTTTCATTTATATTTCAAGAGCAACTCGACCGTGTAATATTTTGTTTTGATGTGAATGGCGCATAAATGTATATGCTCATCAATTTTGCTTGTGACATGGGACCAAATTTGGTCAAATTTCTTCATTTACTATCCCAAAACCGCATTATAAAGTTTTGAGGATATTTTTGATATTTCATTAATTGTTTATGTTTTTTTTTCTATTTGAACTTTAATACTTCTAGGGTTTGGGTTTATGTATTAGGCCTATAAATACACCTCTCGGTTGTTGTGAATGTTATCTTTCAACTATATTCAATAAACTCGAGCTTTCTCAACTTTCCTAGTAGATTCTAAAATTTTGTTATTAGATTCTAATATTAGGATTTCGTTCAATTTTCCTTGTTATATATTCCGTTACGTCAGCTAGGAACGATGCGCCTCTCTTTAGGCATCGAAACTCAAATTTGCCTTATGCCATTTAAATTAATTTAAAATTAAATAAAACTACATGTAGTTTTGAGTATTTTTGAACAATATGTAATTTGTGCAAAAGTTTAAACTGTGCTCATATTGCCAAGTCTTCCCTCAAATTAAAAGACAAAGAACAAAGTAGTTTTCAAAGATAAATTATTAAGAAAGAGATGTTCACTAGGTTTCCTTTTTATGGGAAATATGAAAACCATTGCCCAAAAAGAAAAATAATTCTTGATGCCGATATATTCTATGTAGTTCAAATCAGTCGTTTTCTAGACAGCAAACTCGAGCTTTCTCAACTTTAAGATAAATACACCTCTTGGTTGTTGTGAATGTTATCTTTCAACTATATTCAATAAACTCGAGCTTTCTCAACTTTTCTAGTGGATTCTAAAATTTTGTTATTAGATTCTAATATTAGGATTTCGTTCAATTTTCTTTGTTATATATTCCGTTGCGTCAGCTAGGAACGATGTGCTTCTCTTTAGGCATCCAAACTCAAATTTGCCTTAAGCCATTTAAATTAATTTAAAATTAAATAAACCATATGTAATTTCTGCAAAAGTTTAAACTGTGCTCATATTGCAAGTCTTCCCTCAAATTAAAAGACAAACAACAAAGTAGTTTTCAGAGATAAATTATTAAGAAAGAGATGTTCTCTACGTTTCCTTTTTATGGGAAATATGAAAACCACTGCCCAAAAAGAAAAATAATTCGTGATGCCGATGTATTCTATGTAGTTCAAATCAGTCGTTTTCTAGACAGCAAATTAAGAGTCGTTTTTATAGTGGCCAAACGCAAACAAACATTTTTGGTAGTTAGGCAGACAAATCTCACATCTTGCTGTCACGGGTGAGCCTATGAATATTCACTGCATTATTTTATTTGTAATCATAGTGGCTGAGAATCTAAACACTGATTGATGTCAAAAATTATGAAGCTAATTATGTTTGTGGTGATTAAATCAATACACCTACTTACTTAGTGCGCATGTAACTTTTCTTTGGTTCGTTTTAGTGACACCTCACAAATTATTATCCACACTTTACGTACTGTAAACATTCTGCATTTACTTTTAGAAAGAGAAAATACTTTAATACGCGCATTTTAACTTCCAAAAAACCCTCATACCCCCACACTTTAGGCATACGTCGATCTGGGATTTTAGGTTTCCATCCAGAGATGATCATCTATTGCTAATAAACGGATTGGCTGCAATGTTTGGCTGATCATCTTTGATTAGTTTGCACTAGTCATTTTAAACAAAAGTACCATATATTTCTTGGTGGTTTCGCGGGAGAAATGTGAAAACATCATCCTAATTCTTTGAGAAACATCAACATGTTTAGTGCTTTTACTGTGTTTCTTCAACCGCGATACCGTAGAAAAACATCATATATTTCAAGCATAATTTAAGTTTTTGACATTTGAATTTGTAGGTTGTATTTAGAAGTAAAAATTTAAAGTGTAGTCAATAATTTGTGAGGTGCCAATAAAAAATAAAAATAAAACTAACAAAAAGTCCAAAAAAACTTTAATTTTAATGAAAAATGACAAATAAAGGTATAGTGAATAATACCAGGAAAAGGTAAAAATATGATTTTTCGTTAAAAATGAACCGGTAGTGTTGCGTTAAAACTCCCATAAAAAATCCATCTATATGTTTATGTTTTAGTTCTTCGATTGGAGCGGCTCATTTGGTGGCGACTTTTGTTCTAAGACATGGTGGTTCATTTGGTGGCGGCAGCTATATTGGATGGGCAGCGATCTTGTTGGCCTCCCAATCAAACTAGCATGGAACTTGTATATATATAGAGCAGGCATGTCTTCCCAATCAAGCACCTGCATAAACAAAATGTCATTCACCAGAGGTTTAAACCAAGACTCTCAACGAGTGGATAAGCATTCTACAGTTTAGGGTACATCAATCCCAAACTGACCCTTTAACCCTAAACCCTTTCAAAATTTGCACAACAATCCCAAACTGGCCCTTCGTCCTTACAACAAGTAAAGCTCGTCGCAGTTAACGTACCCCATAAGAATCGTGATAAATGCCAAAGGCCATAACAAAATTTTCAGTACTATAATTTTTAAAGCTTCACAGTTCACAATCACAACGTTAATCCAAATAGAGAGTAAGATAACATTTACGGAAGTAACAATGACAGAAGCAATAAAAAAAAATCCTTCATTCAGTTAATTAACAAAAACAATTAACCGAGATGAACCTACAACAATACTAATAAACAACATCGAAATTCCATTTTAATCAATCTACAAATCCAGAACAGAGTACAATGGAATATGAACTCAATTCGGCGGAATCAAATGAGGGTTTCAGACATTTACCTGGTAACAGAACCAGCAACACTAAGAACTAGTGATCTGTCTGTAATCTGTATTACCAATTCCGGAGCCTGTATCTTTTGCCTTCAGTAATCTGTATATCTTGCACTTCATCACCTTCGGTCCTCTTGAATACATGCCTTCGGTAAGTAAAGCTGAATGCCTTCAGTTTTTTTAACTAAACTAGGTCCACCCAAAAACCATATGTGACGTGTTCGTCAAAGTACAATAGTACATACAAGAATACAAAAGCCAAGGCCTCTGAATTATTATATACCACTTGTTTCTTTTATATTTATAAATGGCAAAATAAATAGAATGAACGCTCAAATCTAATCTTGTAACTCGAACTCATCGAAGAGAAGACAAAAACACTTTATGGCAGGAGAAAAGTGGGGGTGACCGGTATTGAACAAAGGACCTCAAATGCATGAGTAAATGATCTTAATCACTTGAGCTACAAGACACGTCATCTACTTCTTCGTTAGGAAAGATTAAAGTATTCTATTAAAACTAGCAAAATACTTGAAGTAGCGAGAGATTTCCTATGTTAACGCATTTAAAAGGTTAAGCAAATGATCTTAATCACTTGAGTTACAAGACACGTCATCTACTTCTTCGTTAGGAAGATTAAAGTATTCTATTAAAACGAGCAAAATACTTGAAGTGGCAAGAGATTTCCAATGTTAACACATTTAAAAGGTTAAGCAACATAAAAATTGAACTGCTACCACCACGAGAAAATTCACAATCATTCCATCCCTTGAAACCATCAGATTATCGCTTTCAAACCCTCACATCGCTGTGGACAAAAATCAAAAGAAAATTAAAAAAATCTCAGCGGCACAAAGGAAACAGAAACATCCAGATGAGACGAATTTTTGCACGTCTCAAAAGAAATAACCCCCAAATTTTCACTAATGAGTACACAACCAGAATATCTAAGCCTACAAGTTTCCAGTGGCCACTGAGTTATAAATTGCTATGGAATATCAGCCAAAGGATGACAACTTATCAGTGATTGCATACAAGTTTTAACAAACAACTTATGTGCATGGATTCATATGTTAAGGGTTACCGTTTGTTATCTATATGGATGTAGTCAGCAGACGAGTAGCATATAAAAAAAGGAAAACTAATGAAAAGGGCTCGAAAACTTTGAGTTTTAATGATAAGGACAAAATAAAGGGTAAAGTGAATAGTACTAGGATTGACTTTTTAGTGTAAAAATGTGGTTTTTCGTTAAAGTGAACAGTATCGGGTGCTTTTCGTTAAAGTTCCCTATAAAAAAATGATGTATTAGAAAAGATAACTTACATGCCTGATATAAACAACGTTGAATATGTGTGATTCTTGTTACTTTAGAAAGTCCAGCACTTGTTACTTTAGAAAGTCCAGCACATTCTCTATGCCCCAAGTCGCCTAAAACACAAACGATACTAGATGACAGAGAACAAATATACACCTTGCTGTACTGTTGAACTCAACCCACTGTGCTAATCTTTGAATTTTCTTCTGGAAGATATGGACAGACAATATCTGTGTACGTTTGCCTATCAGGAATTACTCCCTCAATTACCATGTAGTCATGCAATGCAATGACTTCTTCGGGGCTGCAATTCTTACTCAAATTGGTAATGAGTGTGGTGTATGTTATAAAATCAGGAACCACACCCCTTGAAATCATTACCTTCATAAGTTCTTTTGCTTGTTGAATACACCCAAACTTGCACAAAAAGTTGATCAATATATTGTAGGTGACTATATTCAATGAAATTCCAGCCTTTTCCATTTCCCAAAGCAAAACAAACGCCTGATCAATCATCCCACTAATGAAATACCCGTTTATCATTGTGTTATAGGTTATAATGTCAAGAACATCCATCCTCTGTAACGAATCCATCAAAAGTTTTGCAATATCCACTGATGCCTCTTTGCATAACCCGTTGATAACAGAATTGTATATCACCAAATTAGGTTTTTCCTTCCCCACTATCAGTTTTTCATAAATCTGAACTGCATTTCCTATGTTCCCTTCTTTGAAGTGGCAATCAATCAAAGTGCCATAGGTGATGGTGTCAGGAAGTAAACCACGAACAAACATGCTGCCCATCAATTGCTTGGCCGCTCTCAAATTTTTGCTTTTGCACAGATAATCGATCAGGATATTGTGGGAGAAAACATCCTTGACGAGGTTCTTCTCAAGGATGTGTCTATGAAATCTAATTGCTTCCGTCGCAAGCCCATTTCTAGAGAGCCCCTTGATGAGGATTGAGTAGGTGAATTGATCCGGGCATATATTCCTCTCAATCATGTCAGACAACAAGGAAAAAGCTTCCTCAGTATCTCCTTCTATGCAAAGCCGATGGATAATTGAATTGTAAACAACAGGATTAGGGGTCAAACCCCTTTCCACCATTTCATCGCACAATTGAAGTGCCACCTCCAAACTCCCCCGTCTTGCATATCCATCTACTAGAGTTGCATAAGTCCTCAAATTGACCGGAACACCTACCTCGGTCATTTCAGCACAGATTTCTTCTGCAACCGATAAACCACCAATTTTGCAAAACCCATTGATGATACAATTGTAAGTAACTGAATTGGGCGTAACACAGTGCTCCGACATTAGCCCCATCTTTCTCAAAACCTTCAAAGCAAGTTCCATATCACCTATCCTGCATGCTCCATCTATAATCATGTTAAAAGTAACAACACTAGGCCAAACTCCACTCTTCAACATCCGATAATATGCCGACATTGCTTCTAGTAACTTGCGTTCCTTACTAAGAGCATAAATAACCAAATTGAAGGTATTAACATTTTCAACATACCCATATGAAAGCATTTCCTTATACATCTTCCAAAACCTATCAATATCGTTCAACTTAATCACATGGTTAAGAAAGTTATTCCAAGCGTGAATCGAAACCCAATAACCATCCAGTCTCAGCTTCTTGATCACCTCATAAGCACCGTCGGAGTCCCCGAACTGAGTACAAGCCCTCACAAATGCATCAAATACTGCAGCGCTTGCACAACCACAACCTTCACCACAACTATTACTCAACCCTTCCAAAACAACCAATGCGGGCAAACCGTCTGCCCCCATTAGACTCTCCATAACAGACAAGGCATCATCGTACCTCCTAGAATCGATCAAAACATGAATTACAGTACAAGAAGATTCCAAAAACTGAGGAAAGTTCCTGTTCCTGTTCCAGCGAACCCAGTTATAAAATTCTAAGGCCAACTGCGGCGAGTTCCGAAACTCGCGAACAACACGGCTGACTAATGAACTGGTTAGACAGTGGGATATCTGCTCTAAGAGTTTCCATCTCCTCTGTCGAAGATTAACACAAACTGCTTTGAAGACAATGTTGTCGGAGTTTGGGGGTGAGAAATGCTTACTTGCGTGAAGACCGCGGCAAATCAGACGGCTTGTTTTGGGCGGAGAGAAGAAGCTTGGAACCCAGTTCATCAAATAGCGCCGCCGTTTCTGGAACAAAGCTTGAGACCCCAAATCCAGTGCATCATCACCATTCACTTCGCAGATTGTTTCGTTTCTTTTGTGTTCTTTTAAGACAACAGTGAGATACTGCGAAGAAGGGGGAGAGCCGAATGTCACAGAACTTCTACTTCTACGGGGGAAAACACAGTTTCAGTCTTTTTTTTTTTTTGTTTAACCTAGAGCTGTAGATGTTGGACTTTGGGCTTTCTGAGTAAGCTCAAATAGGAGAGATTTTCAAACATGTCCGAACCCGATGGACTTGGATTGTCTACCCTCCTATTTCGGTATCCTCCCGTGCCCTCTTGTTTTGTGTGATCACGGTTAAGCCACGTCAATATTTTATATTATTTTTTTATAAAAATAATAAAACAAAAAGAAATAGTAATATAAAATGTTGACGTGGCTTAACCGTGACCACAAAAACAGGAGAGCATGGGGAGGGCACCAAAATTGGAGGGCAGACAATCCAAGTCCGAACCCGATACGTCTTGTTATTATAAAAGTGGGGAAAAGTTGTTTCTTTTAAGTATTTTTTTTATTTGTATAACAACATATAACATAGAGGTCGCACTTGGTGCGATGGCAAGTGCCTTCGTCCATGAGCGGTAGGTCTCGGGTTCGAGACTTGGGAGCAGCCTCTCCATAAATGGGGGTAAGGCTAGCCGACATTCACCTCTCCCAGACCCTGCGTAAAGCGGGAGCCTTGTGCACTGGGTACGACCTTTTTTATAACAACATATAACATATTACGTCGGGTTTTGGTAAAAAAAATCTTTCCTCAAATACAAAGCAACTTACATAAAATAAGTTTGAAACTGTGTGATGTGTTAAGTTAATAATATAATGTTATGTGTTGAACAACTAACACATGTCACTGTGTAGTGAAAGGGATGTCACGGTGGTAGTAAAAAACTATCCCAAATTGGTGAAATTTTGTAGACATATGGATTATGATTATGATGAATGGTAAAAGATTACTTCAAAACATGTATAGATATATTATCTTTCATATTCTATTTGTC
The DNA here is from genome assembly GCF_042453785.1 of Malus domestica. Taxonomy (NCBI): domain Eukaryota; kingdom Viridiplantae; phylum Streptophyta; class Magnoliopsida; order Rosales; family Rosaceae; genus Malus; species Malus domestica. The sequence continues at coordinate 31,820,182 of NC_091662.1, read as the reverse complement.
CTCGCATACAGTGTGCAAAAGCGATATACAAATAAGCATTGCGGATATAACGAAGCCCGGCCTGCCTTTTGTTTGTCAAAATTTAGCACCTCCCAAGACAAACGCTCAAAGAAATAGACAAGAACGCTCAATATTTAAATTTTAGTTTCAAGAGGCTTTTGTATAAGCAAATATAGGAATCAATGAAAGAGGCTTTGGTAGAATCTCCTTGTAGAGGTGCAATGTGTCTCTTCTAACCATCATCTCGCATTGGGTTACAACCATGAATAAAGAGTTGCAAATTAATAGCCCGTAAATTTAATAAAATTTCTTTGCATCTAAAAATGTTACACCTATCACATTTTGGGTTTCAACTTCAATCCTACGTAGCATTCAGTGCGACGAGTTTTTAGCCGTTATATTAAATTTTCACAATTGTTAAATTTTTTATTTTCAATCTTGACCATTCATTTTCATATCACTTAATGTTACCTACCATTAAAGAAAAATTGCATATTTTCTATGCCACATTTGTATCATTCCTCTAATAAAGATAAAGACGAGACCTGACAGTATTGTTCAGACCTACCGCTATTAGAGAAATAATACAAATGTTGCATGCACAATGTGATGATTGTAGCATTACTATAAAAAAGTCTTGTGTTGTCTCTTCATATTGTTTTCTGGCGTCCATATAGTGTTTGTATTGAGGTACTCCATACAGGCATTAGTTTCATTAAAAAGAGACTAGCATGAGGAGTGCAGATTCTTGAGTTGAGATGCTAACTATCCACCATACAGTAAATTAAAGATTAGAGCTGAGAATTCCATCAACTCCCAAACTTTGGGGTCTATTGATTCATCGAAAAACTCATGGAAAACCAACATAACGTCATCTGTTAGTTAGACCGAGCAATTAATGTAAGTGGTGGATTGACTTGGTGGTTAAGGTCTTCCTCTTCAACCCACTGTTAATCGTTTCAATTTTAGCTGTTAAGTCGCCTACCTATAATACAATTTATCTAAGGAAACATATACCTAACCAAAATACGTTAAACTTCAAAAAATGTTTGAAAATATTGTTATACAGAATTGGTAATTTACATTGAAAAGTCGGATAAAAAGATCCATTAAGATGCTATTCAGTCTTCAAGTACATACCTGTTTCTTCTTGCTCCAAAAGCAAATCTCTGTGGATTAAAGTGAAAGGGAAAAAATATGGTGACCACGTATTCACAGGTAAAAATGCTACAACAATGAGAACGTATATAGAAACGACGTTAGGAAGTTTGAGTTTTTATTTATTTATTTATCTATTTTTTATGTTTGTTTACTTAACTGAGAATATCTGGGAGTAGGCTTTTATCCCAGTTAGGAAACGAATGTATGTAGGCTTCATTGACCCATTGGCAGGGACGGATCTTATGTTTGGAACCAGGTACTCAGCGACCTGTGACACCCATGTAGAACACACAAATAAGATTTTAAGGAAGGAAACTACGATATATAACTCAGAAAGAGGGGAGATCGAGAGAAGAAAAAAGTTGATGCAGTTTACGCATACCGCCCTATACATATCTACTTGCATGCATGAACATAGATGTGATTGTGCATGAGTGTGTCTAGTTTGGGAAGATTAGCTCTCAGACCAAACAGGATTTGAAATCCACTGTGTTATATTCCATTGATACGTACCCAGAGACAAAATGCTATTTTTCCCAAGGAGCTTCACTTAATTGAAACCATACAACATACAGATACATCATAACCTTAGTATTTTGTGACCATAAAAAATAAAATTCACTGTGAATGACCACTAAACGTTCAGTCGTAAAACAAAAGCATCATAGAGGACTCACATATCACAAATTCATGAATGATGAATGAAGTCTTACCACTTCAGGTGGTTCTGCCAAAACATTAATGAAAAACTTTGCCTGCGGAGAACAACATGTTCTATTAATCAATCAGAAGTACACAGATGTTTATTAAGAAAAAAGTTCTACGAGACTTATAGTACCTGCTTCGTAGTTGCACCAGACATGAGAAGATCAGTTGTAACCATTCCTGGCTGCAACACCACACATAGGCTTCGGTAAAGGAAAAAACAAGGAAATATTTTCCATAACCAAAGAAACTAAATGGCATCTATCTAGAAGAAAGTCATTGCATTTCTTCATGACAAGCATATTTCATAATGGGATAGTATGCATAGAGGGGAAAGCTTAGGTGATATTGAAATATATACGACACAAACCATAACATATAATTCCATGGTTGAAAGATTCACATAGAAGATTGTGCAAACTAAGCATGATGATATGACTTATGACATCTAATTGACATATTTCAAATTAGTTGATGACTCCGGTTTGACTTTTCTTCTCTTTTCAAAATCAACCATTACAATGAGTAGAGGTGGGAGTGGGTTGGTTTGGTTCGGTTATGGACCAAAACAACACATTGAGCTGCCGATGGAGAAGATTCTGACACCAATGCCGAGCTGCAAAGAGGTTGAACCGGTCATGATCTGTTAACTAAAGAATGTCTGCTGTGACTCCATGAGGCAATGGTGCGACTAGACTTGAAGCAAACAGGTGGCGACAACGAGAAGAGTGGAGAACCTGCGGTGATGCCGATATGGGAGGAGAGAGAGAGAGAGAGAGAGATGATGGTGGTGGCTCAGACGAAAGGAGAAGGAAGAGGAATAGGGTTTGTGGTGTGCAATCACCCACTATGCATAACATGGTAAGAACTTGACTGCCCACTGATAGTCTGATAAAGGTCATACCCAGTGCACAAGGCTCCCGCTTTACGCAGGGTCTGGGAGAGATGAATGTCGGCTAGCCTTACCCCCATTTATGGAGAGGTGAATGTCTGGGAGAGGCTCCCACTGATAGTCTGATATTTAGACAAAAATAATTTTATATAAACTAAGCCTGGTTTGGTTAACCGGTGGTTTAAGTTTTGCAAACTGCTACAAAACCAGTTTACTTCCTGTCTGGTTCAGTTTTCGAACTGAATTTGACAAATTTGATATTAAAACATGCTAGACCAGACCCATCGGTCCGGTTCGGGACAAGCTCTAAAAGTCACCATGTACTTTTGACTTTGTTGCAAATGAACAAAACAAACAAATTCAACCTGATCCAGTTAAAAACTCTCCACTTATGTAATGAACCAAAGAGCATCTAAAATGAAATATTCAATTTTTATTTTGATGGCTAACTGAAGTATTCATCTGATGACATGGAAAACTGAATAGAGGATACAATTAATGCAGCATGTGATATCACAATAGTAGAAACACAAAGTTTTGATCCCGCAAGTTGAACATTTAAGTATTTGGAATATTTTTTTCTGAGAAATAAAACAAAAAAGAGGTCGCACTTGGTGCGATGGCAAGTGCCTTCGCCCATGAGCGGTAGGTCTCGGGTTCGAGACTTGGGAGCAGCCTCTCCATAAATGGGGGTAAGGCTAGCCGACATTCACCTCTCCCAGACCCTGCGTAAAGCGGGAGCCTTGTGCACTGGGTACGACCCGACCTTTTTAGAAATGAAACAAAACAAAACAAAAAATAAAAAAGGAACAGAGAATGGAATTACGAATTACATACCGAGAGGTTATGCACTGCAACATTTTTGACATCCTGCATCTGCAGTTCTGCCTGCGAAAGTGTTAAGAATTACGTATTGTAAATTCAGTTGGGAGCAGATTTGAATAATATAGTGACATCAAGACACCACAATTAAGCTTTGGGGGAGACACTGAGAGTAGTGATCGTAAATATCAGGCTTGACCTTAAGTTTTACCACTCATATTTTGAGGAATTGATTCATGTGTTTGGGATTGTGGATGCATGCCTAAATAGTATTACTCCTTGTTTGCAGAGTCTGTTTGCAGAGGGTCTTATGGATGGTTAGTTTTGAATAAGAAGGCTGCGACTTTGTGTTTTTGTGCACACAATATCAACTTAGAAGACGTTTGGTATCCTTCCTGGCTTCTTCTCATGTCATTACAGATTCTTTTAAGAAACAAAAAACAAAAAAAAAAAATCAAAAAAATTTGAAGCGGTACAACATGGAGACCCTGGGATTCACCAAACTAATGAGCAACTAAACCAAAACCATCGAAAACAAAACAAATGACAACTAATTTATAACAGCAGCCCAATTTGGTATAATAGCATGAAAGAAACACTCTAAAACCAAAAGGAACTGATGCTCACAAGGATATCTAGCAGAACTCTTTCCTATAGACAACCCCACAGTCGCCCCCCTTCTCAGGTGTGAGTTCTTATATGGACCGACACCATTTGAACATACCCATTGACTGAAACAGCAGTTCATATTTTTGCCCATTTAGAGCATCCAAAACCCAACAGGTAAAATCTAGATCTTAAGTATAGGCAGGTTAGATGGTAATACTGTGCTCTTAACTTTCAAACGTAAAAATGCTCCATGGAAGAACAACAGTGGCACATCCATATGTTAATTGTAATATTGTGGACAAACTCATGTGGCTTCTTTCCATTGAGTGATCAACCTGATTTATGTATTAGTATGGTGGGACCCACTAACAAGAATTGTTACAAAATAGAATGCATCTCAAGTATTTGGGTACCAACAACTTAAAAAGCAGGTGACTGAAGCAAGAATGCCAATGATAAAGAAGAAGACGACCTGTGACCTCATTATTTCACAGCCCTTAACAATTGAAACAAGTTGAGAGTACCTGCAATGATTTTGTTAAATGCACCACGCTACGCTTTGTTGCCCCGTATGCTGCAAACCTACGGAAATAAACAAAAGAAAGAAACAACCATCATGCAATGCTCACCGAGAAATTGAATCTTAACGCATTGATGTTGCATGCATGCACCTAAGAGATAATAGAATGCAGCTAAGCATACAATGTCTTACATAATGATGAGAAATAAGAGAATTCAGTTAACTATATAATGGCTTCACTTTAAAATGATACATAGAAGGTTAACGGAAGACCTATTCTAATCACCAAAAGTGGCAGTGCCAGTGGCTGGGTGGTCCTGGTACCAGTGTCATCAAGGTGTTGAAGCTCCAAATGTAGTTTCCATGATAGAGGAAGGGCAGCATGTGAGATGGCTCAGAGTCATGGTACCAAAATGGATGTGAATGCTGACGATAAGGTTATGATGATCAAACTGACACATGCTGGCAGAAGCTAAGACTGGTGGCGAGCTAATGATTTTGAAGGAAAATAGGGATACGTGAAAAAAAAAAAAAAGGTCGTACCCAATGCACAAGGCTCACGCTTTACGCAGGGTCTGGGAAAGGTGAATGTCGGCTAGCCTTACCCCCATTTATGGAGAGGCTGCTCCCAAAGGGATACGTGAAAGTAATAAATAAATAAAAACAAGGATAACCAAAATTTTATTTCTATCCCCATGCACTCCTTTATGTTAATAAAAGAATTATGTTCCTCTCAATTTTCTTTTTCTAGGAGAGAATGTGGGGGTGAGGATTGGAGATCAGGAAGTACCAAAGAGTGAGCGCTTTCGTTATCTTGAATCTATCTTGCAAAAGAACAGAGAATTGGGAAGAGATCTCAACAATAGAATACAAGTTGGATGGATGAAGTGGAAGAGTGCATCGGGCGTGTTGTGCGACCGATGTATGCCACTAAAGCTCAAGGGAAAATTTCATTGGACGGAAATAAGGCTAGCAATGGTTTATGGCATAGAATGTTGGGCGGTCAAGCATCAACATGTGCAAGAAATGAGTGTAGCGCAGATGAGAATGTTTCGTTGGATGTGGGGTGGGGGCACACAAGAAAGGATAGGATTAAGAATGAGGATATCTTAGGTAAAGTAGGAGTGACCGCAATTGAGATAACATGCGAGAGAATCTGTTAAGGTGGATTGGACGTGTGAACCAAAGACCAGATGCTCCAGTTAGAAAATGTGATTATGAAAGCTCAGTGTAGAAGGGGTAGAAGAAGACCTAGGAAGGCTTGGAAAGAGACTAAGAAAAGACATGGAGTACTTGGAGCTAATGGAAGACTTGGCGCAAAACCGAGTGTAGTGGGGTTCTAGGATTCATACAACCAACCCCACTTAGTGGGATAAGGCTTTGTTGTTGTTAGGAGAGAATGCTATTTGCCTAGACATGGTGCTAAGAGGATAACCATGCATAACTCGGACAAAGGTGTAACATCTTGCTAAACATTCTGATTAGGAAGTTTCAAGGTGCCCACTTGTGTGTGGCTGTGTACTAGAAAACCTCCATATACTGTTACCACTCTGTCAACGAATGGTTGTCCAGACAAGATAAAGGCAAAAAAGTAGAATAGAAAAAATATAGCAAGGAGAAACTAGTATAGGACCTTGGGGTTGGTCTTCCATCAGAACCAGCTCCATCAATGTTGAAAATATGTCCACCTCGAGGCTGGTTGAACATCATTTTTATTGCCTAATAAACAAAACAATAATCATGCATGAGACTCAGCTTACATGCACCTTACTTAAAAAAGAATGGAATTTTCTACCTCACGGCAACATAACATCAAACCAAGTGTATTCGTAGTGACGACTTCACTGCATGTAATGAGTCCAAGTTAAGAATAACCATAATGATTAAATCTATGGTAAAACAAAAAGAAGTTTAATTAAATTGTAAAACAATGAAGGAATGGATAATCACATCAGGTCTTCATCCGAAGCCTCTGCCAGTGGTTTATAGCTATACGCATTTGATCCTGCATTATTAATCTGCATCATTCTCACAAAAAAGGTAAGATAGAATTATACATTCCTCAAAGTAACAAAATCAAATATTTTTTTTATGATGCACAAGATGAATTCATAAGGACAAAGGGAGATTGGGGAATGGGAAAAGCAAGGGCACTAGTCATTGGGAAAATATTTAAATGTTGTGGGTGACAAAGAAAAGAATATGGTATTAATACCCATATATCGATGTACTTAAGGTTTTTTTGTGCAAAAGCAACTAAGTCTTTCACATCCTGCCCTTCTCTAACATCACAGTTAGTACCCTGTAAAGAAAGAAGTGAAATATGACTAAGAAACAACAGCATGAAGTACAAGAAACAACAGCATGAAGTACAAGAAACAATGTAAATAGCAGGAATGAAGACACAAGAGAGAACTATCACATATACTCACACGCAAACACATATATTAGAAAAAATATTCCATAATTAAACTGGAAAAGTATCAAAGGAGGTACCCACACATGCTGCTCCCCAAAATCCTGCCTAAGGCTCTGAACAGCAGCATTAACACGTTCAGCTAGGGATAAAAGTTTCAAAAGAGAAAAACGCTAAGCAGGTAATAAGACCAACTACCATCTAGTATTCAATAGTAAACATGAAATAAATTCTCATATTGCAACTTCTGCATCCCAATAAGTTTTTATACTTCCAAATGGATTTTAAACATAATGGCAAAAGACGTATATTCAATAAGAAAGTAAAGCAGCTATTGAAATTGCAATGTAAGATCAGAAGAAAAACAGAAGTGAGCCACAAAATCTTTCATTAATTGCATGATATAGAAGCAGATCCCAAACTACGCACTTTAAATCGCTTAAATATTGTTCTCATTTTTCCAAGGTAAGTTGTGCATGGGGTTCCACACAAAACTTCTAATCTCTACGCTCTTATAAAATTCAGTATGCAGAATGGTGTTTATGCATTTCCAAAGAAGAAAAGTTTTAATATCTACAATTGGTCTGATCATCTTGAAAATATTGGATTATTGGATATATAAGCATCTTGGGCTACGTGTTCTTATTATGAAAGGTCCCTCTTTAGTTATGTCTTTACGATGGCTAAAGAAGATGTCATAGCACACATGCACTTGATTGGATCATGTTTATAGGTAACAATCTCAAATAAGTCCGAATCAAACATTCTGTTTGTTGAAGGAATATGCATGGACCTATAGAGACACAAATCTGTGATTTCATCAATTATAAAGCCCCATCTCGTGTTTTATTAGATTTGGACCAGTTTGACATTGTAAAAAAACTGCAAGAGTATATATGTTGAGCTTTAACAATAAGAATTAAACCTGAATGACAGCCAAAATAACAGGGACAAAAGTGCAACTTCACCTTACATTTCCAAAATCCATGTAAAATAGAGTGTAACGGTTGCACATAAAGATCCTTGAGGCACATTTTACTCCAAGGAACCTCTAGAGATGAAAGATTGTTTTACTTCAGTCCTATGTTTTGAAGAACTGGTTTCTTCGTTGTCCAAACATAGAATGTCAAGCATGCATCATAACCAAATCCCCTTGTCATGCTTTTAGATTATACATTGGAACATAATGTTTTCTTACTAGTCATCAAGTTCAAATGAGGCTTACAACCTCCAACATAATGTATTGATCATCAACATTTGCATATAGGATAAAAATCATTACATTTGACTACAAAATGTTTTGTCTTGAAGTAATGAATCATCTGCCAAGGAGATTTCAGGAACGCACAAAGTCATAAGGTACCTGATCTTGAGCAAATTACGACGTTATCCCCTGCTTTTAGAAACTCTTTGGCTAGAGCATATCCTATACCTGATTTTAAAATAAGGGGAAAACCAGAGCATATTGGAACTGAAAAAGGTATATAAAATAAATAAATTTGCTGGTCGCATAATAAACAAAAGAAAATCAATGTGAAACTCTGAATGCATGACACTGCAAGTGTGAGAACAAAGATGACTAGGTCTTGCCACGTCCCTAGTGAAGAAAAAGACCAAGTTGTCGTTTAGCTCCAACTGGCAACACCACCAAAATCATAGGCCTGAGCTGCGGGCTGTGGAAGACCCCAACCTTTGCTCAAACAACTTAAGCTAAGATGGTTAAGGTGCGGCGCAGGCAGAAAGTCAATTTAGCTCAAGAATAGGCAGAAAAGATAATTTAACATAGACACCAGCATAATTCAAAAAACATAGCTTGCAAAATTTACAGAAGCCAAGTCCCAACACAGAAAGGGTTCATAGATATACACACCTAGTCAGAAAACACCTTTGATGCCCACACCGATATAGAAAATCTAGTGTGCAATCCCTCAGCATACAAGTGCTCTCCTCTCAGTATAATAACACCCTCACCATGACCAATCAAAGGTAAAAAATACTCAATAAGTTTTACTCTTTCTTGAGTTCTAACTTCTAATTATCCTAAGCTTCCTGAAGCTGAGTTGACCTATGGAGGGTCCTTAGCCGGCATCACATAGGTGTCGCCAAACCCCAAAGCTTGTTCGCTTTGCAGGTTATTTCAGTCACTCAACTAGCGGCAGTTATTATTATTATATTTCAAGTATAAGTAGAATACAATCCAAGAACAAAATGAATGAAGTAATGGAAGAGCAAAAGATAGCTAATTTGCACCAAATGTAACGACATTGTCAATCAACACCGTCTTGTATTCGGATTTCTAAAATCATACTCTGGATTGCACAGGCTGAGGTTGCAGTGTCCAAACTAGAAAATGTCAGTCATAGCTCATGAGGCATATATGCAAACATGACAATTTCATGTGCGCGCGGAATGCACCGGCAGTCAGAAATTCAGAAAAAAATTCAATATAATATTCTTGAAAAGAGCAAACGCCATAAATATCCATATCAAAAACCCAACAGGAAGCAGCAACGGCAACCCAATATTTGTCGAAAAAGAAGAAAACACGAAAGAATAGTGAACGACCTTTCGTTGAGCCGGTGATGAGCACATTGTAAGGAGGAAGCATGGGCTCTCTGCTCTCAGAGTCGGAGCCGGAGTCAGAGGCGGAGGCGGAGGCGGAGGCTCTTACAAGCCGGCTGTCGGAGGTACTGAGACTGCCAAGGTTTTGGCGCCAACTAACGGTCGGAAAACTGCAACGGTCGAATTTAGGGAAATTGGGGTGCGGGTGGAATCGAGGAGGGTTAGAGTGATGGGGTTTGGAGGAGAGCAGAGGTGGACTAGATGCGCAGGTACAATTGTTAACCGCCATTTCTGATTTGTGGAATGGGGAACTGATGAGGCTAACACACGAATGAACGAGAGGATCAGGTCCGGATAATAGCGTCTTCCACCTTTCCTTGCTTACTTGGTACGACACCTTTCCTTGCTTACTTGGTTCGAATTTTGTGGAATAACTAATTCGATATTAAATTATTTTTTATTTTCTTGTGTGAATAATATTATTGTAATAAATTTAAAAAAAATGAATGAGAAGATGGATTCTATAAATTTTAGGGTTTAATTGAAAAATAAATATATTTTACAAGTAAAGGTGACCCGTATTCATTTATTTTCATTCCCATTCTTTTTCATAATATTCTCATTTATATTGCTAATAAGGACATATGTTTCTAACACGCCTCCTCTCTTTTTTATCTTCTACGTAATTTGGAGCATTTCCAAATTAGCTTCTTTCATGAAAGTTTTAAAGAAAAGGATGAGGACTTGGGCACAAACCAAAAGAGTATTTATCAAAAATAGTAAAAATTTAATTCTTAATTTTAAAAATATCACTTTTTATAAAAAAATTTAAATATATCCAAAAATTCACTTAAATAGATAAAATACTCTCAAATTTAATAATTAAATAAATTAAAGGCTTTTTAGCCACCGTCGCCTCAATGTCACATCCCGGCTCGGGGCGGATCACTTCTCGAGCCCATTCCACCACAGTAGCACGATATTGTCCGCTTTGGGCCCTGACCAAAGCCCTCACGGTTTTGTTTCTGGGAACTCACGAACAACTTCCCAGTGGGTCACCCATCCTGGGAGTGACTTGGCCCTCTTCTCTCTTAACTTCGGAGTTCCTACGGAACCCGAAGCCAGTGAGCTCCCAAAATGCCTCGTGCTAGGTAAGGATGAGAATATACATTTAAGGATCACTCCCCTGGACGATGTGGGATGTCACAATCCACCCCCTTTAGGGGCCCCACGTCCTTGTCGACACACTTTCGACCATGGATTGGCTCTGATACCATTTGTCACATCCCGGCTCGGGACGGATCACTTCCCGGGCCCACTCCACCATCATAGCACGATATTGTCCGCTTTGGACCCTGATCATGCCCTCACGGTTTTGTTTCTGGGAACTCACGAGCAACTTCCCAATAGGTCACCCATCCTGCTCTGACCCCCTTCTCGCTTAACTTCGGAGTTCCTACGGAACCCGAAGCCAGTGAGCTCCCAAAAGGCCTCGTGCTAGGTAGGGATTGGAATATACATTTAAGGATCACTCCCTTGGGCGATGTGGGATGTCACACTCAAGCTCCAATCCAACCTCACATTCGCTCCTACACTCCACCACCATAACCCTATCCCTTTTGACACCCTCATCACCAACATTGAGTGTTGCTGAGGTTACTACAAGTGGGAGCAGCAGAATTTCAACCATGCCTTCAACACCTTCTTTCTTTCCATGACCCAAGTCTCAGAACCCGTCGCCAATTCATAGACGCAAAAACTTTTTCTGAATTGCATCAATTCTCTATAATCTTCGAACCCAATTGGAAAAGGAAAATTTTTAAGAAAAACCCACTAAATTATCTCAGAGTGCGGAAATTTGAATTGGAAGGTGGATGGTTTGGATTATGAGAGAATAAGAGTTTAGGTAGGTTAGGGTTTTTTATTTGGACATGTCTGTTGGATTTACCCACCAAATGAAGAAGACGACTTCTTCTTTTAATTTTTTTTATTTATAACTTTTATTTTTCTTACTAATATCATTTTTAGTTTTAAATATATAAATAGTTTTTAAAGTCAATCCACATGTCATTATATGATTGTCTTTGTGAGACCCACGTGGCGCCACATCATCGCACTAATAGAGCAGTTGGCAGATTTTTCATGAAAAGACTAAAATGATTACGATGGACAAATTCAGAGAAAGACTAAAATGATTCACGATAGACAAATTCAAAGATACTACCACTTATTTTCATTGGTAAGAAACAACCTAAGGAGTTATGTTATGTCATGAACCATTCTGGCTAAAAAACTTTTAATTTATTTATTGTTAAATTCGAGAGTATTTGTATCTATTTAAATGAAATTTTAGATATATTTAAAGTTTTTATAAAAAGTGACATTTTTAAAATTAAGGGTTAATTTTTTGTTATATTTGATAAATACTCAAACCGAATTGACTAACTTCCTCTCCTTTTTAACTCTCCCACAAACATACATAGGAATAACCAATTAACGAGAACAAATATGCTTCCTCTATGTGTTCCAAGTTTGGATCCTCCTTACCATTTTAAATTAGTACAAGTAAAGAAAGGGACAATTATACAAATAATTTTTCACTTTTTATACGTATCCAAATTGCTTATGGTAAAATTCCATTATGATTAACCATCCAAACTTATCACATATTTGTACTATTATTTGTATTTTCTATTTAAAAGAGATACCGCTCACTAACACAATGTGGGTGTAATCTTTAAAAAAAAATAGTACAAATGATGATACTGTTGCAATCCTATCAGATTAGGAATGTGATTGTGTAAATCTTAGTGTATTTAGGGATATCTTAGAATACTCCCCTTAGTATATATTATTCTATTAGAGTTGTAATCCTATTAGGGTAAAGATTTAACATGTAGTACTACTATAAATAAAGGCACAATTGGGTAATACAACACACACCTTAGAATTACATCTCTCTCATCCATCTCTCTTGCTGCCGGCCTTCTGCCTAGTCCTAAATACAGTTCAATAAATTAGGTCTCCCTCTCTAGTCCTAAATACAGTTCAGTAGGCCTACAACAAGTTATCATCACGCTCTTACCAGAACCTAAGGAATTGAAGGATCGTAGGAGAAGGCTCTCTTCTACACAATCAAATGCTTAATCATTTTCTGCCAATCAGGTTCTTTTAAAATAAATTAAAATATTTGAAACGACCTTGAAGCATGAAAACATTCTCCATGATGCATGAACCCCCTATATTTATATTTTCCTTTTAATTATATATATTGTGTCACAACCCGTCCCAAAATATTATATTTTTAGGCGTGAAATGTCAAATATGCCCTTGAGCGTTTGTGGTGTTGTGTGGTTTAAATTTTGGATTTGGACCAATTCGTTAAGTCCCTAATATTTTGGGACCAATTATAACTAAAGGACTTAAGGTTTTGTGTTGGTTGGTGACCCAACTAGGACTCACACCACACGTGCATACTCAGATCTCTCTCTCATTCCTTTCGAATTTTCTGCAAATTTCGTACAGTGTATGGACAAACCTTGGATCAAGCATTTCATGCATATATCGAAGGTTTGAAGGGTGGTTTTGAACTCCTAGCAAGCCCCATAATCCAACCATACCCTTGGTTGAACTCAAAACCTTTGAAAACCAGAGAACCAAGAACCTCCGATTTGAGTAATGTGCATGCATTCGTAAAGGCAAAGTTTTTGGGAGATTTTAAGCTTCTAGGAAGCTTTAGATTGTCTTCACGAAGCTCGGAGAAGAAAAACGAAGTGTTTTGGACGTCGGGAAGTCGAGATCGACGAGTTTGAAGTTTGGCCAGATTATCGAAGGTTCTCCAGCAAATTTTTGTGGGTTTTAGGTCCTAAAATATGTATGGTTGTGTTCTACTCGTCCTAAGCTTCAAATTGGTGCAAGTTTGACTGATTTTGGTTAAGAATTGGACGAGATATGAAGGCTTTTGTGTTTTCTCAGTTCCTGGTGAACGCAGCGGTGACCCAAGGTCAGAGACGAAGAATATTCCATCAAGTTGACGGAATATTCCTAACAGAGGGTAACAGCGTCAGGTAATTTGGGGATGTTCGTGAAGTTGTGTAGATCACATTGCTATATTCAAACATCCCATTTGAGCAATGTATGAAAAGTTATTTCCTAGTTTTGGTTATGTGCTTTAAATAACGTTTATTCAGTTATTTCGTATATAGGTGAGACCTATCCTGAGGACGAGCGCCATCAATCGAGGCTCGGGGGCTACGACCCTTCGACATACCAGTGAGTGGGCTTTTGGTTTTCCGTATATACCTATATACTTGAGATTTTTCCCATAAAATATGTTTAAATGAATATATGTTTTGGAAATGTCATGCAAGTATCTATCTATTTTAATTATGCATTAGTAGTTGCATACATTCATGATTGATGCTGCGGACACACAGGTAAGTGGTAGGTAAGTTCATAAATTAAAGGTATGAGATTGTTTCGGTTATGTGATGTATGATGTAATGTATTGAGAACTTATAAACCTGCACTCCGGTGTTAGTGCTCCCACCTAGAGTTAGGGCACAGTTCTTCACGTGATGTTCACCTTCTGCACCATATGCTCGCATTGGATCCAAGTTAGGTGCTCAGGCTTGTCGTACATACCATTTTAGGTGGTTTCGACTCGTAGGTGACTCGCGATCATTCGCACAGTCTTCACGTGATCGTAGCACTAGAGCATATTTATTTTACACCTAGTCTTGTCATGCATACCACTGTAGGTGGTTCCGACTCGTGTACAAGATTTGATTTGATTTGATATGATTGAGATTGGTTATGAGCTATATATTCAGCATTGCAATTTGAATTAGAGAGATTTGGCTGATGCGATATTTGATATTTATATATTTTGCCTGGTTTACCTATAACATTGCATTAAGAGACTTGGGCATGGCATACTTATGAACATCGTTTTCTGAGCATGGTTTTGAGATATGTATATATTCTATTTTTCTGGGAAAATTATATAGGTTTAACGGCGAGGAGTTAGAACTTTTGAGAAATGAAATGATTTTGAAAAGCTTTGTTTTTTCTCACTCACACTTTCTGTTTTGCACCCCTCCAGGTTTTAAGTAGAAGTGCTTGGTAGATCACGAGAATTCTGACGGGGGTTCTGACAGAACATCACCATGTAGGATCACCCTCGGGTGTTGTATTCTTAGTACTTGTCCTGCTTGACTGCATCTAGGATATTATGCTCTGGTTGTGTATTTCATACTTAATCTCACACTTGCACTTTATCTTATCTAGTACTCAAGTTTATTTGGTTTTTGTTTGTTCGTAATTCCTTATATCTCTATTGCTTCCGCACATGGTTACGTCACTCCCACGTGACGGCCAGCATGCCTTGATTCTGATCAGGGTGTGTCATATTGCATATGTGTTCATATATTTGGTTCAATGTATATATATTTGTTCATACAATATGCAATACGCAAGTACGTATTCTAGATCTTCAAAGCATTGCTCAAAGCATGCCAGATGCTTTTATTGATCTAGCAAAGGTGACAAGATCTCATATACTCGCTATAAACACACCTGCAATGATGAACGTACCTAACGTACGTCGTAACACCGCCTTGGAAAGTCGGACCATCCCTGAGAGTGGGGTGGTCGCACCTCCCACGCAGCTCGGTACACTAGCTGCTAACTAATCATCTGATCTTACCCTGAAGCGTGGCAAACCTCCTAGTTCAACGAATTCATAACTTCAGAATAGGAAAACGGCATAAACTATTGACCCTAGTCTGAATCCGACCACCGCTTACTTATCTGTTCCAACTCATGAGGTTATTCTAGATTAAGGTGATGTCTTAGACGAGACAAACTGGCCTCCTGAGAATCTCAAGATTTCGGTCCATTACGCAATATTGGATGAGGTTTGGAATCAGAATGAGATAATCGTCGATGATGCATTCACGTATACAATTGCTACCGACATCATGCTGAGCAATGACATTGAACCACATTATGTTGATAAATGTTGACATATAACAGATTAGTCAAACTGGAAACAAGCAATCCAGGTCGAATTTGATTCGCTTACGAAATGCAAGGTGTTTAGGCCTGTAGCTACTACCCTACCACATGTGAAGCTTGTAGGCTACAAGTGGGTTTTCATAAGGAAGCGTAATGAGAATAATGAAATAATGCGATACAAAGCACGCCTCGTAGCGCAAGGCTTCTCTCAACATCTTGGGACATTGGACTTCATAACATTCCGCTACCTTATCAGTTTGGTAGTTTCTGAAAAACTGAATATGTTGCGTATCTCTATGGGGATCTAGATACGGAAATCTACATGAAATTTCGAGAAGGACTTCCATTGACTAGTTCAAATACTTCTAGACCACGGAACACTCTCTCGATTAGATTGAGGAGATCACTATACATATTGAAACAATTCGGGCGGATGTGGTATAACCGTCTGAGTGAATATTTGACAAGTCAGGGTTATATGAACAACGAACTATGCCCATGTGTGTTTATCAAGAAGTCACATTCTGGATTTGTGATTGTTGTAGTTTATGTTGACGAATGAACCCCATCGGAACTTCCGCAGAGCTTGAGGAAATTGTCGTTCTGTTGAAATCAAAATTTGAGATAAAGGATCTTGGAAAAACTCGATATTGTCTCGGCCTGAAGATCGAGCATTGTTAGGATGGAATCCTAGTACATCAATTGAATTACACCTAGAAGGTGTTGTGACGTTTTAATAAGGATAAAGCGAAGCCTTCGAGTACTCCTATGATCGTTTGGACTCTAAATGCTAAACGAGATCCCTTCTGTCCCAAGAAGGATGAGGAAGAGAATTTGGAGCCTGAAGTTCTATACCTAAGTGCAATTGGTGCTTTATTGTACTTGGCTCAATGCACCGGACCTGACGAGGCACTAAACCCGACATCTTTTTGCTGTTAATCTTTTAGCTAGATATAACAATGAGTCTACACTCAGACACTGAAATGGTGTTAAAGACATTTTCCGTTAGAATAGTTGCCACCCCCTTTAGGCCTGGTTTGATACTGAGGTGATTTTGAAATAAGTGGGTATAAAAAAAAGCTGGCAGCTTTTTTGTGTTTGGTAAACATTCAGCTTTAGTTTTTTTTTTTCACATTTTTGGGTGAAAAAAGCCAAAAACACAAAGCTGCAAAACCCAACTTTGAAAAACCGGCTTTTTTTCACATATGTTTTACATAAAAGTTTACCAAATACTATAATACTGCTTTTTTTTCAAAAGCACTTTTACAAAAAAGTTTACCAAACACTCTGTTGCTTTATTTCACAGCTGCTTATTCTCACAGCACAGCAGAAACAGTTTTTTTTCAAAGCACAACAATACCAAACCAACCCTTAGTCCTTGGGTTGATTCTCGCCTTGATGGTTACGCATATGCTGGTTATCTATCTGACCCACATATGACACGTTCTCAAACAGGCTATGTCTTTACTGTTGGAGGCACCGCAATATCTTTGAGGTCTACCAAGCAAACTCTAGTTGCGACTTCTTCGAACCATGCTGAGATTCTCGCCTTGCATGAAGCCTCACGTGAGTGCTTTTGGTTGAGAGCAATTATGGAACACATTCGAAGTACTAGTGGTCTTACTTCCGTTGTTGACCTTCCTACGACAATATTTGAAGAAAATGCAGCATGTATCGAGTAGTTAAATAAGGGATACATTAAGGGAAACAACACCAAGCATATAACGCCAAAGTTCTTTTACTCTCACCAACAACAACAACATCAGAATATTGAAGTTAAGGAAATCTGTCTCCAGGACAACCCGACCAATCTCTTCACCAAGTCATTGCCCAAGTCTACTTTTAAGAAACTCGTCCAAGGAATCGGTATGCGTAAATTATCTGAGTTAAATTGCTTCCAGTCCTCTTACTTGGAAGTTATGTCTAACTCAGAGGGAGTATCCAAAAACATACTCACTTGATCTTAATGTACTCTTTTTTTTCTACAATTTGGAGCATTTTTCCTACTGGATTTTTTGCTACCTAACGAGGTTTTGATGAGGCACCCATCCTGGAATGATCATACTCCGTTGAGTTCACTACTTTGGTCTCATTTGACGTTTATTTTAGACATTATGCATACTTCTCACTTGCCTCCTTAGTATATGGGTTTTTATGTACCTTAGGTTTTACCATAATGAGGTTTTGTGAGTTATACTACCAATACATACTTTTTTTTAAAATTTGAGACTCGCATTTGCCCATTGTGCCGACAACTTCATCAACTATTCTACCTCAACTGCTGAAGACATGATGCGAAGTTTTGTTTGGGTATTTACACACTCAAGGGGTGTGTTGCAGTCCTATTAGATGGGGAATATGATTGTGTAAATCCTAGTGTATCTAGGAATATCTTAGAATATTCTCTTTGGTAGATATTATCCTATTAGAACTCCTATTAGGGTGAGGATTTAATCTATCCTACCAATGATACAACACACACATTAGAATTATATCTCTCTCATCTCTATCTTACTGCCAACTCTCTCCCTCTCTAGTCCTAAATATAGTTCAATAAATTAGACATACAACAGATACAAATATGTGTGTAAGAGTAATTTTTTTAAAATAAAAAGAATAAACGTTCCAAGTAAAGAATTATAAGAGTGTATTCAATTGAGATTTTAAGGATTTAAATGGATTTATAAATTCATGAATTTTGATGAAGTTTAATTTATTTGAGATATTCCATGTAAAATTTTGATTAGATTCCTTCGAAATCATGTGAAATTTGTGACTTAAACTATACTGTGAAATTTATGACTTAAACTATACTGTGAAATTTGTGACTTAAACTATACTATGAAATATCTTTGATTCTATCAAATTTCTCAAAATTTTAATTTTTTTTAAATCCAATTGATTACATTGAAATTTCTAAATATTTTAATAAATTATCTTAAAATATTAATTAAATACAAGTTAAATATCAAAAAATTACTTCAAATTATAATTAAATACCCCTAAATTTATTAAAAAATTAGGATCCCCGTATAGTCCGACCCTCCTGATTTGACACCGTGACCCGCCCGAACCCCTCATCTTCTTCTTCTTCTTCCCACTCCCTCCAACCTGCAGAAATCCTAAGCTCTGAATTCCCCATTTTCTCCCATTCAATTTGTTTAGGTGGTTGCCTGCTTCCAAAGTTTAATGTTAAACCCTACTTTGAAAATTGAAATTAATTGCGAGATTGAGAGGCAAAGGCAGAGGGAAAATCGATGGGGAACAAGATCGCTCGAACGACGCAAGTGTCGGCGTCGGAGTACTACCTCCACGACCTGCCGTCGTCCTACAACCTGGTCCTGAAGGAGGTTCTAGGGCGGAGCCGCTTCTTCAAGTCGATTGAGTGCAAGCACGACGAGGGTTTGGTCCTCGTCAAGGTCTATTTCAAGCGCGGTGACTCCATTGATCTCCGCGAGTACGAGCGCCGCCTCTCCATCATCAAGGAAACCTTCCGTACTCTCGATCACCCTCACGTTTGGCCCTTCCAGGTCCTTGTTCCATTTCTTCTTATACTTTTGGTTAGCATAAACACGATTAATCAGTTTCGACAAAAAAACAGGATTAATCAACTTTACTTAGTTTAAGGTATGTATTTCTATAAGCATATAAGCTTAATTAATGGTAAAACTCCTGGGTTTTGCTTGGAAGCTGATGTTTTCATGTGGGTCTGAGTTGTTTTGATGTTTCCCAGTGGTATCATATCATACTTTGATGTTTCCAAGTTTATAAAGAAGCAAACTTTTTTAGTACATGGTGGGCCCTACTGTTTTCTTCTTGCAGTTTTGGCAAGAGACAGATAAAGCTGCGTATCTTGTGAGGCAATTCTTCTTCAACAATCTGCACGACCGGTTAAGCACCCGCCCGTTTCTCAGTCTAATCGAGAAGAAATGGTTGGCCTTTCAGGTCTTCTTTCTCACCCGCTATCTGTCTGTCTTCCTTGATTTTTAAGTTTGTGATGTTTATGGTTCCTCTTAGAGTTTTGTTTTGTGGTTGTTGGTGTAGTTACTTCTTGCTCTGAAGCAGTGCCATGATAAAGGAATATGTCACGGTCAGTTCAGTTTTATTCAGAAACTTCACCAGCGTTATTTTTTCAATGTCTTTTCAATGTCTTAGTAATGACGTTGGTTTTCTTTTCGTCTTAGGTGATATTAAGTGTGAGAATGTGTTGGTGACTTCTTGGAATTGGCTCTACCTTGCTGACTTTGCATCCTTCAAACCCACCTACATACCATATGACGATCCTTCTGATTTCTCTTTTTTCTTTGACACGGGAGGAAGAAGGCTTTGTTATCTTGCTCCTGAGGTTCACTTTTCTATCTCTCTTCTGTATTCACTTTCTTTCCATTTATCTGCTGAGGAGGTGCACACTTTATCCATTTTCTTACTTCTTCTTAAGTCGCAAGCGGTTATGTAATTATATGCGTACAACATGAACATATAGGTTCATAAAAGGGATACAGCTTGCAGTCATAAGATCCAGCTTGATCGGAGTGGGTGTGTGAAATTGATAATGTGCCTGCTATCCTGGTACAAAATTTGAGCAGTTATACAAATCCCGATGTAGTACAAATTATAGTAAAATGTATTAGGAGTCAGCTGAGAAGTTTCACTTCTAATTTTAAGAAAGTTCTCAACATTTCTGTTACTAACCAGTCACGATATATACTTTCCTAAATAAAACTGTTACATTATTAAATTTCTTCATACGCCTTCATTTTTCAGAGATTTTATGAGCATGGAGGTGAGATGCAGGTTGCACAAGATGCACCATTAAGGCCATCTATGGACATATTTGCTGTAGGGTGAGCTTTTGTTGCGTTAGGATCTCTCTTTTCAGAGCATGACTGTTTCGTTTTGATGTCAAATTTGAAGTGAAATCTCAGATATAGGATGAAAATGATATATTTCAAGTTTATTGATACATTGTCAAAGTTACAGTGGGGGCGATTAGCCCGAATGAAAATGTGCTCATGCCTAATCATGACCATTATTATTTTCTCTTGAGATGCATCATCATATTCACGACATTGTTTTAGGTGTGTAATTGCTGAGCTTTTCCTTGAGGGACAGCCACTGTTCGAACTCTCTCAACTTCTTGCTTATCGTAGAGGGCAATACGATCCTAGCCAACTTCTTGAAAAGGTACTCTCTCTCTCTCTCTCTCTCTCTCTCTCTCTCTCTCTCTCTCGCCCTCTCTTTCTCAATACTAAGTATACAATTCTTTTTGAGTTTCCATCACATCTCTTCCCATAATGTATTAAATTACTCTTTATCATGTTACTTCTCTAGTCTTGAACCTTATATTTTAGCCAACCCTTGGTTATTGTTGTATTGCATCTTGGTTGTTTTAATGTGGCTACCTGATGTACATGGCTCTGTAAATGACTGCTATGTGTGGTGGAAGCTTTCTTCACTTTCTTCAAGTTCACTGTCAATATTGTTGGCCATCTTATCAATTTATATGCACAATGAACGCAGATACCAGATTCTGGGATTCGCAAGATGATACTTCATATGATTCAGTTGGAACCAGAGTTGCGACATTCTGCTGATAGCTACCTTCAGGAGTATACAACCATTGTTTTTCCAAGTTACTTCTCTCCATTTCTGCATAATTTCCATTGTTTCTGGAATCCCCTTCATTCAGATATGAGGGTAAGAAATGTTGGTACAGAATATTTAAGATTCGCACTTCATACTTTTTGGAACTCACATTAAAGTAATATTGTACCATGTCATTATTGTATGTAGGTTGCACTTTGCCAGAGTGTTTTTCATGAGATACTTAAACAAATGATGAGCAGTAGGTCAACTGAGGACACTGGAACAGGACCGGGAACTCCTTCAAGTGCCCATGGCATGAGTGGTAGAACTTCTCAGGAAGCAGTTGTAATGCAGAACAAGGGTTTGACAAGGGGCTCATTTACAAAGAGTGAAGAGATGGGTAAAGGCTTAAAATGTGATCAATTGGAACTTCTCGGTGATATCAATACCCTTCTTCGGGATGTTAAACAAAGTAATAATTATTCTGCTACCAAGCCAATGGTTAACGATAATCCCGATTCTGCATTTTCCCCGAATCTTGGCAACTATGGCATGCAATCTCCTGGTGAATTACTTCAATCTATCTCTAATGCATTTAGGAGAAACGATCATCCTTTCCTGAAAAAGATTACATTGAATGATTTGAATTCTTTGATGTCGAAGTATGACAGCCATTCAGATACCTTTGGCACACCATTTCTGCCATTACCTGAAAACAGTATCAGATGTGAGGGCATGGTTCTGATTACCTCGTTGCTCTGTTCATGCATACGTAATGTAAAATTGCCTCATTTAAGGAGGAGGGCCATACTTTTGCTGAAATCCTCTGCCTTGTATATTGATGATGAAGATCGTTTGCAACGTGTAATTCCATATGTTGTTGCAATGCTTTCAGATGCAGCTGCAATTGTGCGTTGTGCTGCCTTGGAGACGTTGTGTGACATACTACCTCTAGTCCGAGATTTTCCTCCCAGTGATGCAAAAATTTTTCCGGAGTATATTCTGCCAATGCTTTCCATGCTTCCGGATGATCCAGAAGAAAGTGTGAGGATATGTTATGCCAGTAATATTGCTAAGCTGGCGCTAACTGCTTATGGTTTCTTGGTTCACTCAATGCGCTTGAGTGAGGCTGGGGTACTTGATGAATTAAGTTCTGCAAAAAAGCCGCTGGCATCATCTAGTGAGACATCTGGTCAACTTGCTGTGTTGAGGAAGTCTATAGCTGAGGTCATTCAAGAACTTGTTATGGGTCCAAAGCAAACTCCAAATATCAGGAGAGCACTCCTTCAGGACATTAGCAACCTATGCTGCTTCTTTGGCCAGAGACAGAGTAATGACTTTTTGTTACCCATTCTCCCTGCTTTTCTGAATGATCGAGATGAGCAGCTGAGAGCAGTATTCTATGGGCAAATTGTATATGTGTGCTTCTTTGTGGGTCAAAGAAGTGTGGAAGAATATCTATTACCTTACATTGAGCAGGCTGTAAGTGATGTAACAGAGGCTGTAATTGTCAATGCATTGGACTGTTTGGCCATTTTGTGCAAAAGTAGTTTCTTGCGGAAGAGGATACTTCTTGAAATGATTGAGCATGCATTTCCATTGTTATGCTATCCTAGTCAATGGGTAAGAAGGTCAGCTGTCACTTTCATTGCAGCCAGTAGTGACAGCTTAGGTGCTGTAGATTCCTATGTCTTTCTAGCCCCTGTTATTCGCCCCCTACTCCGCAGACAGCCAGCATCTCTTGCTTCTGAAAAGGCTCTCCTTTTGTGTTTAAAG
This sequence comes from Malus domestica, assembly GCF_042453785.1. Classification (NCBI taxonomy): domain Eukaryota; kingdom Viridiplantae; phylum Streptophyta; class Magnoliopsida; order Rosales; family Rosaceae; genus Malus; species Malus domestica. The sequence goes on along the minus strand of NC_091662.1, from coordinate 31,797,115 downwards.
CCTCCAGTCTCAAGACAGGTTTTTTACCAAGTTCTAGAAAATGCAAGGAGTTCAGACATGTTGGAAAGACAGAGAAAGATATGGTACAACTCTTGGCCTCAGTCTAAACAATGGGAAAGTGTTGACTTGCTTCATAAAGGAGTTGAGGAACTGAGTTCAACAGGGAGCTGGCCAGACAAGCAACAAAGTGCCGAAAATCATAAACTTACTGGAAAGGCCTTGCAACAAGGAGAGTTAACTGAATGTGATGATGGTGAGGCTAAGTTGAGAAGTATGGGAAGCTTTACACGGTCTTCTAGCACAGTTGACATTCATGATCCTTTGTCCTCTGAAAAGTTGCAATTTTCAGGGTTTATGTGGCCACAGGGAAGTTATGTGAATAGCTTCATGTGCGATAAATCATCTGTTGGCATACCTTTATACTCCTTTAGCATGGACAAGCGAGCAGTCGGAGGTCCTCCTGCAACATCTGATTCTTCTTCACAAGTGAATTCTGTAGGAATTGGTGCATCAGCTATGCCTTGGATGGATCCAGTAAATAAATCATTTAGTTTGGCTAGTTCTGTTCCAGCACCTAAGTTTGTGTCAGGATCATTCAACATTGGCAATGGTTCCAAACAGTTCTATAGAGTAGTACATGAGCCAGATGGTAGGGATAATGATCAAACAGCCTTTGGTAATAGCAAGCTTCAAGATATGGGATTATCTGGCACTACAAAATGTGCTATTCCTGCGGAAGATGCATCCACAGCTAGTGATCTAACAGGAATGCCGTCTCCTTCACGAAGTTCATCAATTCCAGACTCTGGTTGGAGGCCTCGTGGGGTGTTGGTTGCTCACCTGCAAGAACATCGGTCTGCTGTCAATGACATAGCCATTTCAACTGATCATAGCTTTTTTGTGAGTGCATCTGATGATTCCACTGTTAAGGTGTGGGATTCAAGAAAGTTGGAAAAGGACATATCATTTCGGTCAAGGTTGACTTATCATCTAGAAGGAAGCCGTGCACTGTGCAGTGCAATGCTCCGGGGGTCTGCCCAAGTCGTGGTAGGAGCATGTGATGGCATGATACATATGTTTTCTGTTGATTACATCTCCAGGGGACTTGGTAATGTTGTTGAAAAGTATTCAGGTGTTGCTGATATCAAGAAGAAGGATATCAAGGAAGGTGCCATATTGAGCCTGTTGAATTTCTCAGCGGATAACGGCACAAATCAGATGGTTATGTACAGCACCCAAAATTGTGGGATCCATCTTTGGGATGTAAGGCTGAATACCATTTCTTGGACATTGAGAGCAACTCCTGAGGAGGGCTATGTGTCTTCGCTGGTAACAGGCCCCTGTGAAAATTGGTTTGTGTCAGGATCTTCGAGGGGTGTGCTTACTCTTTGGGATATGAGGTTCCTTATTCCTGTAAACTCATGGCAGTATTCTTCTGTTTGCCCTATAGAGAAAATGTGCCTGTTTCTTCCTCCACCAAATGCCTCTGTGTCTGCTGCTGCAAGGCCCCTTATTTATGTTGCGGCAGGTTCCAACGAAGTTTCTCTTTGGAATGCTGAAAATGGAAGCTGTCACCAGGTACACACAGAAATCATCTCCTATAAGTTTTCTTAGATATCAGATATGGATGGTGCTGGAAAAGTTAGATGATAAAATTGTACGCATAGATTGCACTCCCCTGGTTGCCCTTTATTCAAAGTAATAAAAATAAAGAAATTTGAAAGCAAAAACCAGATCTTGTTTTATAGAGACAGAATTTAAGAGAGGCAGTATGTGGTTTCATCCATGCATTCCCTTTTGGTATGAAATTGAAGGATTGCAGGTTTTACTCTGCGGTTTACCAAAATTTTCTACTTCTTTTCTTCAGACTAGCTGAATGGTAGTATATTAGTTTCTTGTAGTCCAGATTTTTATTTTACTGACTCCTAATGACTCCTGGAATGAGACCCTTGCTTCTCCCTCGCTCGCATAAGCCACATTTAAAGTAACCAATAGAATGCAAAAAACAGAAGGGTACTTAAGATTTCATTAAACAAATTTTTACTTTGGACATGTAATTTGTTGATTAAGAAACAGGTTAAATTTGTATAGACTACTATCAAGTCTCTTGGCCGTTGGATGGTTTGTTCAGACTTTGGGTTTTATCAAACATTTTAAATGCTTGTTCTTTTTTTCTTTTTATTTAATTTTCATTGCGTACACAAGTCCCCCTTTTCTGTTAGGTCTACCTTCATAAGTTCAAATGTCTGAGATATTCATTTTTTTCCCTGCAGGTGCTGAGAGTGGCAAATTACGAAAGTGATGCTGAAATATCTGAAGTTCCTTGGGCCTTGGCTAAGTCATCAAGTAAAAGCTCCAAACCAGATCTGAGACGGAATGTCAATCCCCACTACAGAGTTGATGAACTAAACGAACCCCCTCCTCGTCTTCCTGGCATCCGTTCATTGCTGCCCTTACCTGGAGGTGATTTGTTAACTGGAGGAACCGACTTGAAGATACGTCGATGGGATCATTACAGGTTTGTACACAAGTTCATTATTACTTTATTGGTTTACTAAAGGGTGTTGTTATCTAATTGGCCTTATTCATATATTGCAGTCCCGATCGAAGTTACTCTATTTGTGGACCAAACTTGAAGGGAGTCGGAAATGATGATTTCTATGCAACAAGATCTAGCTTTGGCGTGCAAGTTGTGCAGGTATGATTAGTCAATTGTATTAGTCACATATCTACGAAGTTAGGTGGGGTAGTAAACTATCCCTGGGTGGAAGGGTATGATGACTGATGAGGTCGATCTGTAGATTATCCATGCAGAAGCTAGTTTTTCTTTTATTTATTTAACTTTATCCTCCTAAAAACCAGAGCTAAACGAGTTGGTAGTTTCAAAGAACCTATGGGTTTAGAATATTCTTTGGGGAGGGGAATCAGGCAATAGAATTTGCTTTCTGTTATTTTTTTTCTTTTATTAGCCGCTCCATAAATGGGGGTAAGGCTAGCCGACATTCACCTCTCCCAGACCCTGCGTAAAGCGGGAGCCTTGTGCACTGGGTACGACCTTTTATTAGCCGCTCCAACTTAATGTCACGGGTCACTGCTCTATTGTGTCCCTGGTCTCTGTATTTGCGTCGTAACAAATAGGACACTAGATCAGTTGCTAAGTTGAAGAAAGTTATTATCATTGTAACCTGGTACCCAGAATTTTTTTTTATTCTTGAATTGGTTCTTGTTTTAAATACAGGAGACGAAAAGACGACCTCTAACATCGAAGCTGACAGCCAAGGCAGTTCTTGCGGCTGCTGCCACTGATTCTGCTGGCTGCCACCGTGATTCAATCCTAGCGTTGGCCTCGGTTAAGCTAAATCAGAGACACTTAATATCAAGCGGTAGAGATGGGGCAATCAAGGTTTGGAAGTGATATTCCGTTGTACATAGCACAATGCTAGTGAAGTTGTACATTATTATTAATCAAAAGCTTAGACTCATCCCATTATAACAATTGCCAAAGCCCTCGTCGTATCGTATGTATGTTGGTGTCATACCATGCTCGATTTGTATAGTTGGTACACATGTAAGAATGTAGATAGGGTCAGTCAAATTATCGACGGACGTGCCTCCCTTCGTTGATACTTGCTGTGGAATTGCGCATTACAGTATCATGTAAATTTTGGCATAGTTGTGATTCTAAATTCAAGTGTTATTCATTTTTACTGTTGGACTGCATTTGGACAGAATATGGTTTCGATGATACTGTTTCGTGCCTTATGCATGCAAAGTTTGAAATTTGAGATTCATATGGTAAGAATGTCCTATTACCAGTCTTGTTCTCTTAGGGTGCGTTTGTTGCACCAGACTATATTGAACTAGACTAGTTTTAGGAATTAAGCTGGATTGGCTTGACTTTGACTAAGCAGGATAAAAATGGTGAAGTGTTTGATGCAATAGTGGACTAAAGTAATAGATTAGATATTTTGTTATTTTTTATTCACTTTTATAATTTTTTTATTTCATTTTTTTATAAGAAAACTAATGAAAAAGATTTGAAAACTTTGAGTTTGAACGATAAGAGCAACTCCAGCGTTGCAAAGGCCCTTTAGGGCAACTCACTATTGAATCCACCATATGAACAGTAATTGTCTTTAATGAACTGTAACTACTTTTTGCATCTCCACTCTTAAATTGAATAACCATGGTAATAAGTAATAAAATATTAATATTTTCTCCTCATCCAATTCATACATCCCCATCACCCTTTCCCTTTTTTCCCTTATTTGACCGGTTCTTCCTCTTTCCCTCTCTCCCTCTCTTTTCTTTATATCTCTCTCTTCCTTTTTCTTTCTTTCTCTCCCTCTTTTCCAGCTCACTCACGTGAGCTCTCTTCCTCCTTCCTCTTCAAACCTTCAACAAATCAAGCTCAAAAATAATATTTTTGGAATCCCTGGAACTTAAGGTACCCAACCATGCCCTTGCATGTGGCATCAGTGCATGGTGCAAGGTCCTACCATTGAAGCCGAGAGCTTGAGCTCTCATTCTCGAACCCAAGTGATGTTTCTATCACTATCTTGTGTTATTGAGCTTTAAATCCTGTTGTGTTGCAATTCTTGTGGTTTAATTCGAGGGCTTAATTCCCTGCATGTATCCCATTCTTTTTCCAGATTCCGATAAAGAAAAATTGACGAATTCGAGCCGGATCACCCTAAGGTTAGCCACACATCACACAACCATCAAGCTCTCGGGCGATGGATTCCCGCCTGGCCTTTCCACTGGGCCTCCCCCAAGCTCCATTGCCTGCATGGGAGGGAGCCAATTGTTGGGGCAATTGGGTGATTGGAATCGCCGGTCCATCGGGCTAAAGAGCACGCTGGAGTTGCTTTAAGGAAAAAATAAAGAGTAAAGTAAATAGTATCAAGATTGACTTTTTAATGTAAAAATGTGATTTTTAGTACCATGCGCTTTTCGTTAAAGTTGCTTTTTTTAATAGGAAAACTAATGAAAATGACTTGAAAACTTTGAGTTTTAATGATAAGGACAAAATAAAGGGTAAAGTGAATAGTATCATGTTTGACTTTTTAGTGTAAAAATATGATTTTTCGTTAAAGTGAACAGTACCGCGGACTTTTCGTTAAAACTCTTTTTTTTTTTTTAATTTCATAGCTATTCACTGCTCTTCTTCACTGACATTGACCTTTTCTTTTCTTTGCTTCCAAAAATCCCAACCACCGTCTCCAATCTCTTCAATGGAATCCAATCATCTATTGTGTCGGTTGCAAAAGCCCCAATCTCTTCAAGATGTGTTAGTAATTTGTTTTTAGATGTTATGCTAGATAACTATGGTCAATTTCGAGACAAGGTTCAGATAAGGATATAGAGAAGACTAGGAATAGTTGTTGATAAAGCACACCTAAACATCATTTTGAAGTGATCAATTCAATTGCAAAAGCCCCAATCTCTTCAAGCTGAACATCTTCTTGACGTGTTGGGCTGTGATTTTTGTTTGTTCATATTTTAGATATCAATTTGGGGATCTAGGGTTTATGGGTTTTTTTTCTCAACATATTGGAAATCGACGAGCAAGAAAATTTCCAGCACCAAGCGTTGGCGAGGTGTTGGAGTTGGCGACGAGGTTGATTTGGGCGACGGGGCGCGCAATAGCAAATGATGCAGAAGACAAGATTATAGGGGGTCTTAGCAATCCTACGGTGGAGCACGGGATTCGTAGTGAAGCGTTAATGAAGGCTGCAGTTTGAGCAAGTCCCAGCTAGTCTCATTTACTTTAATCCCAACCCGCACCAAACATGGGATTGTAGTCCCACTTAAGCCAGTCGCACTTACTAACATCAAACAAATGCACCCTAAGATTCCATGGTCTAAAAAAATTGTGGTCACCCACTGTTCGATCTTAATGCAACGATAAATGGTCGTTTAACCTCGTTACTGTACTTTTTTCTCCACCGTTGGGTTAAGCTCGAACGGTGAGTGATCACAGTTTCTTGGGCCATGGGGTCTAGGAGAATGGGCCTCATATTTTTACGGAGAGCATTTATTTCATGGTTTAGTAATGCAGCAGCCATCCTGATCTGAAATTTTCACAGCGGAAACACATGCAGCCTCTTGATATGTATACTTTTCAAAGCTCCGTCGGAAGGAAAATTACTAAACCAGATTGAAAATATTTGACTTATGGTGTTTTCATCTTCCGCAATTATATTGGCTTCTTGATAAATATGTTGAACGCTCGTAAGGATTTTTAATGAAATTCTTAGCATTCTTACAAACGTTCGGCATATTTATCATTATGGATGCAAAGAATTTCATTAAGAATTCTTAGTGAAGTTCTTAGCATCCTTAACGAAATATTTGACTTGTGGTGTCCTGTGGAAGCCAATCCTCCAAGGGCATCTTAAATGGCATGTAAAAGTTGCTTTTAAATTTCATTTTATATTTTCAGAAATTTGTGATTTTATTTAATTTTCTCTTTTACTAACGAGGCCCGTCTCCTAAAGATGTAAATTAATATTTTTGTTTACATTTTCTAACTAAATTGATTATTTTGTATCCCCGTCCATTAGGTATCGTTTGGTATGTAGACGGGACGGAACAGAGATGGAGTAAAGATGCTATCGGATGGAAATAAGGAGGAAGAAGAAGGAGATGGAGATGTTATAATTTTGTTTCCACAGATGTGGAACGAGTCATTCCAGGAGGGTGAGGCGGAACGAAAATTCACCCAAAATTCGTCCCGTGGAACAGCGCGTTCCACCCGTTTTAGGCGCACCAAACGTGGGACGGAACGCATCGTCCCACTCCGTTCCGTCCCGTCTCACGTACCAAACGGTACCTTAGAGAACTTTCACGCCAACAAGAATGTAAAATGCTGATTTTAAGGGTGTTTTTATTTTTATTTTTATTTTTTTTATATTTATTTTTTAACTCGGTTGAATAAATCAGCTCCAATTTGTAAACTCAATTGGGCAGGATGTAATTGGAAAAGGATGCGAAACTAAACCCGATCATTTATTGAGTTTGGTTTGGATGGCCATACCTCTAACCCAATCCAATATGAGTTCTAAACTTTGATACCAAACCGACACACTCCGACCTAAAATGTTCACCTGAACACTCAAATCACGATGTGCTAGCCGACACCTGAAAATTCACTCGTGCGCGCCAAACCAAACCTACCTAATTTGTATAATATGATGTATATAAATTTGGATAATGGTATTGTTTTATAATCTAATTCCACATTTGCATGGTTAATTTTCCTATTTCGTTTTACTTTTGAGTAGATAATGAACTTTGGAATTGAATTCTAAGTTCTAACAATATATTTGAATGAGGAAAATAAATTTAGAATTTTGACAAAAATCATAATTTATAAATTGATATGCATCAATTCCCTTATTTGTTTGGATTCATAAGCATATAAATTTAGAATTTTCTCGTGGAAAAAAAAACTTGTAATTTGGGACCACAAATCCCAAAGTTTAAATTCGATGTTGATAGGTGTCATTTTCAAATTCTTATGAGACAGTTAAAAAAAAATTTTTGTCTTCAAATTCCATTGTTTGTTTAAGCTAACTAAACAAGAAAATTCACAAATTTAAAAAAATAAAATTACCTCATTATTTCCGTCATTTTCAAATTTATTCGTAATCATAAATTTCATCATCCAAACACAATATAAAGAATTTATAAATTTGAATTTCACCTTATTCCTTATATTTGATTTAACTTTATAAATCTTGCAAAATAAGGTGTAACATAATTGAATGTCAGTAAAATTTTCTCATCCAAACACAATATAAAGAGTTTATAGATTTGAATTACACCTTATTCCTTATATTTGATTTAACTTTATAAATCTTGCAAAATAAGGTGTAAATAATCGAACATCAATAAAATTTCTCATCCAAACACAAGGTGCAAAATTTATAATTGAATTTAACCTTGTTCCAATCCAACTCGACCCAACTCAAGGAACCTGAATGGGAATGAGGATCCTCTTTGTGAGGATCCCGAAAATTCTCTAATCATATCTGTTCATAGTATATCGTGCAGTAAAAAATTATTGTAAATTTTTTTATTTAAAATTAAATATAAACATAACCTAATAAAAATAGACTGCAAAATATACGATAAATAGATGTGATCGAATGATCTCCGGAATCTCCACAATGATTCTCATTCCCTGAATGGAACCAAAATTTTCACCTTGCTACTCGTTGCTGAGTTGCACCTTTTCAACGGTTAAAAATAAAAAAAGTGAAAGAAAATGACGTGCGAAATTCGGTGCGAATATTTGTATTTTTTGGTGGCGGACTTGGGAGGAAATTTTATTTTTTATTTTATTATTTCGGTTGCTTCAGAGGATGGTCGATCCTCGTACAAAGCAAAATTTTCTACTTTTTCCTGCTTTCTTCTCTGTTTCAATTATTTCTGGTTTTCTGGGACCAAAAAAGTTTGGTTTTTATACTTCCATTCTTTCGTTCTATAAAACCCTAATTTCAGGGATCAAATCAAATACGAAGCAACCAAACCGATCATTTATACCAATTGCAATTGTATAATAAACAAAAAATGGTGTCGGCGAACAAGGACATGGTGGCTTACTGCTTCGATACTCTCCTCGCTCACTACACCACCGACCAACCTCCTCCCCCTGCTTTCGACGACGGCCAGCAGTACTCTCTCTCTCTCTCTCTCTCTCTCTCTCTGTGTATATATACATATATATATATATATGTACACACACATACTCGTTTCAATTTTATTATATTTAATTTTTTAGGAAAAATCTAATGCCATGGTTTTACTTTTTGCTGAAGATTGTTGAGATTGTATCTACTGGGAGGACGGTTTCTGGCTTCATTTTTTCGATGGCATTTTACTTTAATTCTGTTTTATTTTTCTTCTACTGTGAAGTGTGAACTACAAATTTAATATATATATATAGAACCGGTCTCAGTGGCTTGCTTAGATTAAGATGATTTTGTCATGCCATTGCTGAATTTTCCCAAAGTATATTAGCTCAGCCATGTACAGTTGTCTTCGGTCAGCAAGTTATGAGTGTGGTGTTGGAAGGCCTTGTATCGATCCCATGTTTTCTGAAATCAGCACTAGGCAAGAGGGGATAGGATATATGATTAGTTTGGTACTTGATTGAAGTCCATTCAGATTAGGTACTCTGTTTCGAAAATGCACGAGGAGGTGGAGGCCCTTTATTGGAGCCTGATCGGTGTGCTGGCTTAGCTTCTAGCATTGGCTTTTTTACTGGCTATGAGAATCAACTTGTTGAGTGAATATTTCCTTTTTTTTGTAGTATTGTTATTTGAAAAATAAAGTGCAGTCATTTGCAAAAGCAAGAGCGCAATTTGAGTCTATGTTGTGTCTATGACTATCAGTTCCATTCTCCTAGACTCCATGGTCCAAGGAAATTGTAGTCACTCACTTTCGATCTTAATCCAACGGTGGAGGAAAAAGTACAACAACAAAGTTAATTGACTACCTATCATTGGATTCAGGTAGAACGGTGGGTGATCACAATGTTCTTGGACCATGGTGTTTAGGAGAAAGGGACTCCTATAATTATTTTTTCCCTTGTTCTTTTTATGTCTTTTTTTTAACTAGACATAAGGATAGATCTGATAATTTTCTCGTACCGGTTATGAGGAATGGCTTTTTTAGCCGACCCCACTTAGTGGGAAAAGGCTTTGTTGTTGTTGTGGTTATGAGGAATGGGAGATTTGAACTTGACACCTTCTCTTTAGACAAGAAGTGTATGTACCACGTAGGCTGTACGTCTTGCAGTTTCTTTTATCAATACTTGGTTTGAGATTTATTTGCTTTTAGTTTAAATATTGCATCCTCCAATTATGTGGCATGTGCTCTTTTATATTACCCTTTGTCGTTTGGGTTATGAGTGATAAATGGCCGGCAATATTAGTTTCATGTTTCCTTCTGCTAATAGAATCTATATATATGTATGTTAATATGTGTGTGTGTGTTAAGTTGGGAACCTAACTTGTGGACTTGCATATCAGTCGTAATAGTGGGTGATCTGCATCGTAACTGGCACACACAACACACATACACACACCCATATATGAGAGTGTGTGTGTGTGTGTTGATTGCTATATGGCTTAAGAAGCAGTACATTGATTCTTTCAATGTTCTCATCTGATATTAACAATGCTTTGGTCTCAGTCCATTGTTTGTTACTTGGAAGAAAGTGATGAATGGTGGTGAGCCTCGTTTGCGTGGATGCATAGGAACACTAGAAGCTCGGGGCTTGATTAATGGCTTCAGGGACTATGCCCTAAACAGGTATTATAACAAATCTTGTAATTATTTGTTACTTGTAATTATTTATCAAAAGATCTTCTGATCATCATTATGTGGCATGAATGGGCCCATTTTTTGGATTACCAAGTCTTCATTATTATTTGTCATTAACCTTTGACCTGTGTCTTTTGGTCTTTGATTCTTTAACTTGTTTATGTTTGATTGGTTTTTCTTTTTTGGTTTTTGTATATCTTTAACGATCAGACCTTTTAAAAGGTTTCTTATTTATTTCCGACTTGGTGCCCTTTTTTTAACATAAGAAACACAAAAGATATCAACAACTGGTATCAATTTACTGCCACTCGATGTGCAAAATAGGAAGAACAGGTAAAGGTAACCGTTAAGGGATAGGAGGAGACAGAGAGAGATGAGGATTTTAATCTGGTGATCGGTTTTGTACAAGATGTTGAGATGAGGATTTTAATAGATGGAATGATTGGTGGAGATCAAAATCAAGACAAGACCGGTGTCCTTGAACCTTCTTGAAGCAATCCTGAAAGGGCTGAAGAACTTTGACCTTGGCAAGACCCTTCTCGCCTCATGCACAGTGCTCCACTCGATCCTCAGAATGTAGTAGGATTGGATAAAGTCGTGCAATGTTTGAACATTTCTTCTATAATTTGTTTAGTCCAACAATGTGAAGCGTTCTCTGCTGTATGATCCTTTGACACATTAATTTTCCTTAACTCCACCCAGTCCGTACTCCAGTAATATCGAATCAGTATGCTTTGATCTTCCATGAAATACTTGATTCTTGATTAGAAATAACATTTGGCTGTCACATAATGCTAATCAATGTTGCTTCCTTGGAGCCTTCATATACTTTGGAACAACGCTTATTGCTTTGAGCTAGGTCAGATCTTGTGCAAACCATTGAATATATGAGACATCCTACTGCATTTGCATAACACTTTATTTTTTTATATTTTTCTATACTGATGTGGGGTTTTCTTTTCTTTGTGATATTTTTTAATCATTTCTTCCTGTTTGTAATTTTCTGTAGTGCTTTGAAGGACCGGAGGTTTCCCCCAATACAGGCTAAGGAAATACCTTATTTGGAATGCACAGTTTCCATTCTGACTGATTATGAAACTGCTAGTAACTACCTCGATTGGGAGGTATGTTCAAGTTCTTCCACCGTTGGGATATTTGTAAGGATCTTTAATGGTTTTGGCTTAATCAGCTATGTTGCATGGTATACTGTAGGTCTCATTGTTTAGATTAAGTTTGTAATATACTCTGGCATGGGATACGGTATGCATGAGAAGCACGGTCATAATTCACTCTGTAATATATCTCCAAAATTTTGTTTGCTCTCTTATCATGATTAATAATTATTGCAGATTGGAAAACATGGTATAATTATTGAGTTTACTGATCCTGACTATAACACAAGACGCAGCGCCACGTATTTGCCTGAGATTGCTGCCCATGAAGGTAATTCTGTCCACTCATTATTTTCGAAAAATAGGCCTTTTTGAAATTTATGACCAAAAGAAATCATAGTAGTATCTATGAAAATTCTGGTGGTGCAAATTTTACGCCAACCTTTGAAATGAAATTAGAATTGGAAAATGTGATCTTTTATTTTTTTGCCCGGTTCTCCAAATTCTGTTTTGTTAATAAATTTACAATTATATCTCATGATTTTCCACATTTATTTATTTATTTTCAAACTAGAAAAAAGCATATGTTGCCTTGGTCATAAGACAGTCGCCTGTGATGGACCCCTCAAATGGGTTCATAAGAGTCCATTTTGGGGCCCCTGAAACAGAAACATACCACTTTCCATGGCATTACTATGCCCAGCTATAAAAGGTGGGGAGGGGAAGAGTTGGGAAATGACAAGGAAGGTGAGTGGTTAAATTTTACAAAAAAAAGGACTAAAGCATTAAAAAAAATATAAGGAGCTTTACCCAATTGGAAATTTAGTACGGTTCATTATCGTCCTACATTTTGACAAAGGTCCTTTGAGTGGGCGAACTATTAGCTAAGTTTCTTATGTTCATAGTTTGTTACTTATTTACATTCTGTTTTGCTAATTGAACAGGTGGTCATAATGCCACTTTTCATGGAACGAACCAAACCAGTTTCTTTTATAGATTTTTGTAGCAGCAGCTGTTTACATATTTGTAAGATGAGGTACAGAGAAAATGAGGTAAAGTTAGTTAGGGGCAAAAAATCATCCAGGAGAGTGGGAATTTTTGTTTTTCATCTGTTTGAATAGCTGGGTAAGCTTTCCAAAATTACGGTTCGAATGGGTTCATATAGATGATTCTTTTTATATAGTTTTATGTTGTAACGTCACCTCAGCCACACATTGGTGTCACTGCTTGAGTCTCGTTGAAGTTTAAGATATATAAGGATTTAGGGCATAGGATTTGGGTTTGAGTACTTTGAACTTTAAAGCCTAGAAAAACAACTGGACCAAGCTGTTACTACTACTCAGACACACAGTTGTATGGATGTCATGGTCATAAAAATTAGGTTTGTTAAAAAATGATTTTGCAACCGTTACTGTTTGAAGGTTTGAATGACGTCGTGGTCCAAACTGATTCCCTCTTCTACCTTTGGTACCTAACCTTGAACAATTCTTCTACGTCTTCCACGTCTGCTATAGTGCCTAAAACTGAAGCAACCTTATCTTTTATGAGCAAAGTTTTTAGTACCGAACTAAAAAGCCCCTATCCTTCATAGACAAGGTTTTAGCCTAATGGATTGAGTCGTAAATTTAGCGGACGCAGGGTTACCGATTCCTAGGTTTTAATGTGTTCTTTCATGATTTCTGTTACTACTCATCCATTGTAACAGAAGTCAGGTGGATTATTTTTGAAGATAAGGATCCAATTGTAGTTAGGTTTCTAATGAAAATTAAGGAACGCAATGTGATATGTGTGCTGTAATTCACCAATAAGCCGAAATTTCTGTGCCAATTTGTGTTTGTTAGTGTTTTGGTTCTTAGTCTGGTCTGATTTGGTTTCAGGTTGGACAAAAACCGAAGCAATTGACTCATTGATGCGGAAATCTGGTTACAATGGGAGCATCACTGAGTCGCTTCGGAACCGTATACGGTTGACCCGCTACCAGAGCTCCTTATGCACGATGGACCATAATGACTATGTTTCCTATGTAAAGGAAACCAGAGGCGGAGCTCCGTGTGTAGTTGGTGCTAAGTCTGGCAGCCGCTGAACAAACATGAACTATTCCGAATGAAAGCATTTGGGGTTGGAGTGGATTTGTTTGTTGTTCCAGTGCAGACTGCAATAATGTTGTACTTGTAAAAACTTGTAACTCAATTTCCCAAAAACTAGTACATATTTCATGTGTAATTTTATGTTCTTCAGACTCTATGTCTTGAGAACAACCTACATGGCACAATTATGTGCCAATAAATTAAGGACATGTGGACTAAAAACATTTGTGTGTCTTCATTTCGTTACAACAACAACAACAAAGCATTTCCCCACTAAGTGAGGCCGGCTATGTGAATCCTAGAACGCCATTGCGCTCGGTTTTGTGTCATGTCCTCCGTTAGATTCAAGTACTCTAAGTCTTTTCTTAGGGTCTCTTCCAAAGTTTTCCTAGGTCTTCCTCTACCCCTTCGGCCCTGAACCTCTGTCCCGTAGTCACATATTCGAATTGGAGCGTTAGTAGGCCTTCTTTGCACATGTCCAACCCACTTATTCCTAATCTTATCATTTCTCGTGAGCCCACACCTCCAATGAAGCATTCTCATCTCCGCTACACCCATTTTGTGTACGTGTTGATGCTTCACCGCCCAACATTTTGTGCCTTACAACATCACCGACCTTATTGCTGTCCTATAAAATTTTCCATTGAGTTTCAGTGGCATACGACGGTCATATAACACGCCGGATGCACTATTCCACTTCATCCATCCCGCTTGTATTCCATATATTCTATCTTTGATCGGCTTAGGCGAAGACCTTTAGATTCCAACACTTCTCTCCAAAGGTTAAGCTTCGCATTTACTCCTTCCTGAGTTTCATCTATCAACCCTATATCGTCTGCGAAAAGCATACACCAAGGAATAACATCTTGAATATGTCTTGTTAACTCATCTATTACCAATGCAAAAAGGTAAGGACTTAAGGATTGTTTATGCACAAAATCAGTGAGGACTTTGGTAGAACAGAAAGTATTAAGTTTGTGACCTTCGCTAGATTGCTCCGGTCATTAGTGTGGATAAGTATGTAAAAGGATAGAGACAGGAGAGCAAACACAAGATGTACGTGGTTCACCCAAATTGGCTACGTCCATGGAGTAGAGGAGTTCTCATTAATTGTGAAGGGTTTACACAAGTACATAGGTTCAAGCTCTCCTTTAGTGGGTACAAGTGAATGATTTAGTACAGATGACATTAGGAAATATTTTGGGAGAATGATCTTCTTTTATAGAAGAGAGTTTCTAGCCTTATTCTGACATTGACACGTGTCGTGTTGTGATTGGCTTTCGATGTTGACACGTGTCGCGCTATGATTGGCTTCTAATGTCGACACATGTCGCTCTGTGATTGGCCTCCTGGTTTGAGGGGAAGCTCCTCGGTTGGGGACGTGCAAGATCCAAGCCGCTGAGTAATCACGAAACTTCTAAGTACCGAAGTGTGGTATCGTCTTCACTTGCCTTATCTGTCTCATAGGTAGATGTGGCATCTTCTCTAGAAGTACTCTTCCTCCGTCTAGGGGTGATATCTTTAATTGGTGGAGATGCACAAGGTAATGTATCAATTTCACTTGAAGCTTACTTGTGTTTCAGGCTTGGTCAAGCGCAATACAAACCATGTAGTAGGAGTCCCCCAAGTCGCCGAGCGTGGGGATCTGCTGGAAAAGGTGACAGACAAGGTAAGCAATCAGAACTCCAAGCAATCAGTCCCAGATCAGAAGTTTGATTTCGAGTTCCGGCTGATTATTCTCATTTTCCTTATCTTGCAGGCAGCATGAAGGATAAAGAGAAGAAATGATATGAGATACTTTTGCTTTTGAAGAAGTAACTTTCCACATGCTTATTCTTGAACTGGGTTGGAGGGTTTTCTAGTTACCTCCAGAGTATAAGGCCGACTGAAGAATTTGAGGGTCAAAACAAGTCCATCAAATCTAGAGCACGTTCGACCCTGCTGATATGAGATACTTTTTCTGTTGACAAAGTAGTGGAAGTATCGGCACGTGTTCTGTTACGCTTGTCTCCACATGCTTCCTTGTATCCTTCTCACTTGCCCTAACTGTTCCTCAGGCAAATGTGGTATCTTCTCTGGAAACATAAGATGTTGAAGATGAGTACTCGAGAGCAATGTCAGGTAAGTAATCAGGTAAGGGGTTCCAGGCAGTCAGTTCCTGACTGGAAGCTTGATTCCAAGTGCTGACTGATTGCTCTCTTTCTCCTTGTCTTGCAGGTAAGAACAAGGCCAAATGAAAAGACAGGGAAAAAGCATGATATGTGATACTCTTGCTTTTAACCCTGATGATATGAGAAATTTTTGCTCTGCTGTAGCTTGTTTGCAGAGGTATTATCGGGGGGAAAGAAAGCTGAGTATTTCGAGAGGCTTCGTTGGGAGTGCCCTCTTAGATATGAGGAAGGGTTGAGCATTTTTGCAGGTCTGCCTATCCGTTGAGGATGGAGGTCGACATATATAGGAGTCTCCCTAACAACAAGTAGTAATGCTATTCCTTTACCCTTCTTGGTCATAGCACTGTAGTGGGAGCTGCCAGCTTCACGTGTTTTAACTCTGTTAGAGCACTTTAAAAAAGTGGTCTGTGGTATCTGGAAAGCTGATGTTGCGTGTGAAGATTACAGACAAGCTTTATCCAAGGAGATCTGGCTCTCGAAGTTGAGAAAGCGATGCCTCTTCGGTTTTTGAACAAGCGATCCTATCGGGGATCTGGCTCTCGAGATTCGGAGAACGGTGCCTCTTCGATTTTTGAGAAAGCAATCCTGCTGGGAGTCTGGCTCTTGAAATTCGGAGAGCGGTGTCTCTTCGATTTTTGAGAAAGTAATCCTGTTAAGAGTCTAGCTCTCGAGATTCGGAGGGCGGTGCCTCTTCGATTTTAGAGCAAGCAATCTTGTTGGGAGTGTTTTCTCGAATGTGAGTAAAGGTTGGGCATTTTTGCTAGTCTACCTTGCCACGGAGCACAGAGGTTGACACACAGGGACTTTCCAATTATCCAACAGTGGTGCTGTTCCTTTACCCTTGTGGGTAATAATATGGTAGCTAAACCTTCAAAATTTATATGTATAAACTTTGTTAGTGCTGTTTATTTGCTATTCTTTTACCCTTCTTGGTCATAGCGATGTAGTGGGAGCTGCAAGCTTCACACGTTTAAACTTTGTCAGAGATCTTTGGCAAAGTTATCTGTGGTACCCATGAGCTGATGTTGCGTGTGGAAAATGGATGATTGAACAGTAAGATTCACGTGCTTTCTACTTCACCAGAAATCTTCGACAGATTGCCCGTAATTTCCGCAAAGCTGAGTGTGCATGTGACAGGTGCTGACAAGGCTGAGAAAACAGGTGCCTCTTCAATTTCTGAGATCGGCCCACGTGGTCTTTGAGCAGCCCATCTTTTGAGAAAGCAAGCGCCTCTTCGATTTTTGAGATTGTCCCTCCTGGTCTTTGAGTAGCCTAGCTTTTGAGAAAGCAAACGCCTCTTCGATCTCTGAGATTGGCCCTCGTGGTCTCTGAGCAGTCCAGCTTTTAAGAAAGCAAACGCCTCTTCGATTTCTGAGCAGGCGCCTCTTCGATTTCTGAAGCTCTGTCGAGTGCAGATTTTTATAGAGGCTGGCATTAAGTTCCAAAGCACACTTGAATCTCCACCAGTAGAAGCTCCCTTCTTGCACTTCTAAGATCTTGATTTGTCTGACCTCTTCTCTCTTCAACACCTTTGAAAATGTATGGCCCTTCCGACCGTCGTTTTGACTTGAACCTTGGTGAAGAGGCAGCCGCGCTTTCTCCAGACAACATATGGCGCCCATCCTTCTTATCCCCTACTGGTCCTCTTACCGTTGGGGATTCCGTGATGAAGAATGATATGAACGCTGCGGTGGTGGCTAGGAACCTTCTCACTCCCAAAGATAACAGACTTCTTTCCAAACGGTCTGATGAGTTGGCTGTTAAAGATTATCTGGTTCTCAGTGTTCAGTGTGTAGGTTCTGTGTCGAATATGGCCCAACGCCTATTTGCTCGAACCCACCAAGTTGAATCATTGGCGGCTGAAGTGATGAGTCTCAAGCAGGAGATTAGAGGGCTCAAACATGAGAATAAACAGTTGCACAGGCTCGCACATGACTTTGCTACAAACATGAAGAGGAAGCTTGACCAGATGAAGGAATCTGATGGTCAGATTTTACTTGATCATCAGAGGTTTATAGGTTTGTTCCAAAGGCATTTATTGTCTTCGTCTTCTGGGGCTGTACCGCGTAGTGAAGCTCCAAATGATCAGCCTCCGATGCCTCTTCCTTCTAGGGTTCTGTCCAGTACTGAGGTTCCGAGTGATCACCCTCCGGTGCCTTCTCTTTCTGGGACTCTACCGACTGCTGAGACTTCTCTTAAGCAACCATTGTGAAGGCTTCTATTGTTTGTTTATTTTGACTCATGTATATGTACATATTTGTAACTTATCGAAGATATCAGTAAATAAGCTTTGCTTCATTTCAACGTATTGTGTTAAATACACCAAAGCCTTCTTCACTAAGTTCTTTGAATTTTTCTTTTGTTGAAGCTTGTATGTTGAAGCTTTGTGAGTGAAACATGTAGGTTGAGGTAGTGTTCCCTTAATTTCTCGAGTGAGGAAAACTTCTTGGTTGGAGACTTGAAAAATCCAAGTCATTGAGTGGGGTCGGCGATATGAATCTTAGAATGCCATTGTGCTCGGTCCTGTGTCATGTCCTCCGTTAGATCCAAGTACTCTAAGTCTTTTCTTAGAGTCTCTTCCAAAGTTTTCCTAGGTCTTCCTCTACCCATTCGGCCCTGAACCTCTATCATGTAGTTGCATCTTCTAACCGGAGCGTCAGTAGGCTTTCTTTGCACATGTCCAAACCACCGTAACCGATTTTCTCTCAGCTTTCCTACAATTTCGGCTACTCCTACTTTACCTCGAATATCCTCATTCCTAATCTTATTCTTTTTCGTGTGCCCACACATCCAACGAAGCATCCTCATCTTTGCTACACCCATTTTGTGTACGTGTTGATGCTTCACCGCCCAACATTCTGTGCCATACAGCATCATCAGCCTTATTGCCGTCCTATAAAATTTTCCTTTGAGCTTCAGTGGCATACGGCGGTCACACAACACGCCGGATGCACTTTTCCACTTCATCCATCCAGCTTGTATTCTATGGTTGAGATCTCCATCTAATTCTCCATTCTTTTGCAAGATAGATCCTAGGTAGCGAAAGCAGTCGCTCTTTGGTATTTCCTGATCTCCGATCCTCACGCCTAACTCATTTTGGCCTCCATTTGCACTGAACTTGCACTCCATATATTCTGTCTTTGATCGGCTTAGGCGAAGACCTTTAGATTCCAACACTTCTCTCCAAAGGTTAAGCTTCACATTTACCCATTCTTGAGTTTCATCTATCAACACTATATCGTCTGCGAAAAGCATACACCAAGGAATATCATCTTGAATATGTCTTGTTATATCCTTTATAGCTTGGATATATGCTACTCGTACTCCTTTCTTCTCCAAAATCCTTCAAAGAATGTCTCTTGGGACCCTATCATACGCTTTTTCCAAATCTATAAAGATCATGTGTAAATCCTTTTTCCCCTCTCTATATTTTTCCATCAATCTTCGTAAGAGATAGATTGTCTCCATGGTTGAGCGCCCTGGCATGAACCCGAATTGGTTGTCTGAAACCCGTGTCTCTTGCCTCAATCTATACTCAATGACTCTCTCCCAGAGCTTCATTGTATGACTCATTAGCTTAATACCCCTATAGTTCATGCAATTTTGTACGTCGCCCTTATTCTTGTAGATAGGCACCAAAGTGCTCTTTCGCCACTCATTTGGCATCTTCTTCGTTTTCAAAATCCTATTGAAAAGGTTAGTGAGCCATGCTATACCTGTCTCTCCCAAGACTTTCCACAATTCGATCGGTATATCATTTGGGCCCACTGCTTTTCTATGATTCATCTTCTTCGAAGCTACAACCACTTCTTCCTTCCTGATTCGACGATAAAATGAGTAGTTTCTACACTCTTCTGAGTTACTTAACTCCCCTAAAGAAGTGCTCTTTTCATGTCCTTCATTGAAAAGATTATGAAAATAACCTATCCATCTGTCTTTGACCGCGTTCTCTGTAGCAAGAACTTTTCCATCCTCATCCTTGATGCACTTCACTTGGTTTAGGTCTCTTGTCTTCTTTTCCCTTGCTCTAGCTCGTTTATAAATATCAAACTCTCATTCTTTGGTATCTAGTCGCTCATACATATCGTCATAAGCCACTAACTTAGCTTCTCTCACAACTTTCTTCACCTCTTGCGTCGCTCTTCTATACCTTTCACCATTTTCATCGGTCCTATCCTTGTATAAAGCTTTACAACATTCCTTCTTAGCCTTCACCTATGTTTGTATTTCCTCATTCCACCACCAAGATTCCCTTTGGTGTGGAGCAAAGCCTTTGGACTTTCCTAATACCTCTTTTGCTACTTTTCGGATACAACTAGCCATGGAATCCCACCTTTGGCTAGCTTCACCCTTTCTATCCCACACACACTGGGTGATTACTTTCTCTTTGAAAATGGCTTGTTTTTCTCCTTTTAGATTCCACCATCTAGTCCTTGGGCACTTCCAAGTCTTGTTCTTTTTTCTCACTCTTTTGATATGTACATCTATCACCAACAAGCGATGTTGATTAGCCAAGCTCTCTCCCGGTATAACTTTGCAATCCTTACAAGTTATACAATCCCCTTTCCTCATTAGAAGAAAATCTATTTGTGTTTTTGACGACTCACTCTTGTAGGTGATCACATGTTCTTCTCTCTTCTTAAAGAAGGTGTTGGCTAAGAAGAGATCATATGCCATTGCAAAATCCAAGATAGCTTCCCCATTCTCGTTTCTCTCCCCAAAACCATGGCCACCATGAAAACCTCCATAGTTGCCTGTCTCTTTGCCCACGTGTCCATTTAAATCTCTTCATATAAATAACTTCTCCGTCTGAGCAATTCCTTGCACCAAGTCTCCAAGGTATTCCCAAAATTTCTCCTTCGAACTCGTATCCAACCAGACTTGAGGTGCGTACGCACTAATCACATTGATGAGTTCTTGTCCTATTACAATCTTGATTGCCATGATTCTATCTCCTACCTTCTTGACATCTACATCTTGTGTCAAGGTCTTGTCCACAATGATGCCAACACCGTTTCTCGTTCTATTTGTGCCCGAATACTAGAGTTTAAACATTGAGTTTTCTAGATCCTTTGCCTTAAGACCAACCCACTTAGTTTCTTGTAGGCACATAATATTTATCATTCTCCTCACCATAACTTCCACTATTTCTATAGATTTTCCCGTTAGGGTTCCTATATTCCACGTTCCTAAACGCATTCTACTCTCTTGAACTCTACCCTTCTGTCCTAGCTTCTTCAACCTCCCCCGTCTAATAAGATCAAAATACTTCTTTTGTGTGTCCTGTGTAAAGTTGATAGGAGCATAAGCTCCTAAAAAACTTTGAGTGGAGTCGTTCGAAAAGAAGTTTCTATGGCCCCCTTGCTCATTTAACACTGCATCTGGGTGCCGATGGAGATACAGCGACCCTTGCTCACTTATCACTGTGCTCGGGCCACACACCGCACCACTTACGGGTGACGCCCTAGCTTTAGAGCGATTTTGTTCTGGATTCATTTTCATAAGGATTCGACGTAACCTAGGAGTGGCGGCTGTCGACTACCTGACGCCCTCCCCCTCCTCCTTTATCGGGGCTTGGGACCAGTAATGTAAGATAAACTTACACAGGCGGAGTTGTCTTCATTTCGTTAGTTATAAAAAAAAAAAAAAAACTGAAGTTAAAACTAAAATGGATAGCAAACAGACCCTGAGTTAACAAGCAACAATAGCGTCCAAGCACGTGTCGTCATGATTATGATTTTTGTAGAAATTAAAATGAAGGGTTAACTACATTTTACGCAATAAGGTTTGGAATAATTTGCAAAATGAGCCGCGAGGTTTAAATTTTTGCATTTTACACTACATGATTTTTATATTTCATTCGTTAAACCGTCAATTTTATTGTTAAGTCATTTAAGGGGTAAAAATAAAATGGGAGTTTAATCTTTTGATGGAATAGACGTGGTGGTGATCTAATTTTTTTTTTTTTTGTCAAACGATAGATTTTATTAGATAAAATGTTAGGTTAACCATCGACGGAGTTTGAATTTACGCTGTCATGTAAGAGCTTAACACTTCTAGACTTAGTTGAGTAAAACCAATTTAGCAAGAAGAGACGTGCACTATGTTTATAATATATCGTGCGGTTAGAAATTATTTCAAAATTTAAAATTTAAAAATTAAATATAAATAGTATTTAACGAAAACTGACCGTTCGATATACGATAAACGATTATGTTGACGGTATCCTAGAATCCTAGGGAACCGAGGATCCTTTTCCGTGCACCACGTCGCCCTTATTTATTCAGTACAGAAAGAATACGCCCAACTGACTTCCGATTTTGCCAATATTCTATTTCCAGGTCTTCAACTTCCCGACAAAGCAACTTCCCCTTAAATCCATCACACACACACACACTCTCTCTCTCTTGGATTGCGTAGATCGGCATCCATTGATCTGACAAGTAAGTTCCTCCTTCTTCCCTATTTGTCGGTGTTATTTGCGGATCAAGATGTAATTCAATTTAATTTTTTTAAGATTTGCAAATCAAGTATAATCCCCATTTCTTTGGGACCTTTTTTCCTTTTCTGTTTGGTTGCCGAGAAAATTGAAGGATTACGATTGGTTAAGTGACGATGGTGGGTTTCAAGCACATTGAAAACCCATCCAACTGAAGTATAATACGGAATTTTCGTTTTGCGTATTTTGATATTTCTTTTTCTTACTTGTCAAATTTCTCTAGGGTAACACTGCATTTAGGTATCTTCGCGCGATTGGAGTGATAAATCGGATATGAGTCACAGAGGATTAATATATAGCTTTGTTGCAAAAGGAAGTGTTGTTTTAGCAGAACACACGTCCTTCTCCGGAAACTTTAGTACTCTTGCTGTTCAGTGCTTACAGAAGCTACCTTCCAGTAACAGCAAGTACACCTACTCGTGTGACGGCCACACTTTTAACTTCCTACTTGACAGTGGATTTGGTACGGATTCTTTCTTAAGTTCCAGCAATTTTGTTTGAGATTTACTTGTGGAATGTACGGTTTAACCGGCTAAATGGGTTTGCAGTGTTTCTTGTTGTTGCTGATGAATCTGCCGGGAGGACTGTACCGTTTGTGTTCCTTGAACGAGTGAAAGAGGATTTCAAGCATCGGTATGGTCCAGATATTAAGAATGCAGGGTCACATCCTCTTGCTGATGGTGACGAAGACGATGACTTATTTGAAGATCGTTTTAGCATTGCATACAATCTTGACAGAGAATTTGGGTGTGTATTTGCCTTTTGGTGTTTAAATGTTAATCTTCTATGTAATTTAGTATGGCAACTAAATATTGGGTTTTTCTTTGACAGGCCAAGGCTTAAGGAGCACATGCAATATTGCATGGAGCATCCAGAAGAAATAAGTAAGCTTTCCAAATTGAAGGCCCAAATCACGGAGGTCAAAGGTGTGATGATGGACAATATTGAGAAGGTAAAATATAATATACTCGTGGCTGAGGAACTTTATGAAGATATGGTTATTTTATGCATAGAATGGTGTGTTTTCAGCACAAGTTACAGCCCTTTGTCATAGAATTTGACCTGATGCCTTAGTACTCGTTACTTTAGTGATCATTTTTCTGAGGGTAACCTGCTGACAATACTTTGCCATTAGGGGTTTGGCTGTTTTGAAATGGAGTATTTATGAGTTTTTTGTTTTAAACGTATGTTGGGCTTCCACTTTATAATTTGGAGGGGTTGCCCATGAGATAATCTTAGACATTGATTTTGTCTATTTTTCTTTTCAGCTTTCTATTGAACTCCCCATCTTCTTCTAGTTTCAGTTAAGTTTGTGTATGCATCAAAGATTGAACAATGGACTTGCATCGGAGCTTGCATTCTCTTCCTTTTGGATAAATTGCATCAATTTTTAGAAGTATGTGATGATTGAATTGACTTCCACTGAGAATTGCATCACCATCTCTTGTTTTGTGGATTTTTTTGTAAGAACATGTTGGTTTTTATTTACTACATTTCTTTGGGGAGAGTGACTTGAGAGCTGGAGCAGCTTAAGTCATACCATTAATTTTGGTAGTTCCACCTGATGCAGGAAAGCCTTAGTTTTCAAAAGGCAAGGCTGGCTATCTGTTCTAGATGAGTCTTTATGAAAGTATGACTCTAGAACGAAAACTCATCCAAAGATTTATAAAACGAATCACCTGTAGAGGCCTTAGGCATCACACCCAGGGTTAGGTTGCATCACACAAACCAAGAGAGAAGCAAAGCTCTGGAAATTTTATTCAATCATTGAATCTGCTCCAAAGAAGTACAAAGATGTAAATTATAAAGTCTTATACCTATTAGACTTGTGTTCTTCATCATCACCACTGCTCTGGTAACAAGAGGGATAGCTATTTAACTGCAGTGCTACCTTCAGATTTTTACTGGGATGAAGGGTTCTCCTTTCTCCCATTTCCTCTGTTGAATAAAGAAAATCTAAGGACTTTTCTTCCAATTCGATTATAAGAAAGGGTAGGAATTCTTTAGAACATATCGTGCATAAATTAAGTCTGTTTTTTATTGTCAAACGAGGATATAAAAGAGAATGTAGACATTTGTGGGGTGAGGAAGAACAATCAGCTTGGGTGGATTTTCCATAGTCATGCAAACTTGGTTAATATAGAAAACATGTGGGTATAGCTAGTGCTATTTTTGGGTGGTCATGATCTAAGATTCATCTCCATGCACCAAGGAATAAAGATTTATGGCCAGGTGGAGTTATATAGGTCTTGGGGAGTCGGGTACGGTAAAATGGGGGATATCAGTGGTTTGAATTGCTTCTGATCTTACAACCATGTTTTGCTAGAAATTTGATAATTGTCTGTTTGAGTCTGATAACTATTGCTCTTCAATGTGCGTATGGGATTTAAGGGCTTCCTTGAATTGCGTATGGGATTTTTGTAAATCCATTCTAGCAAGAAACACCAGTCTTGTAATCAGTAGAATCATACTAGTTTGGGTTGTACTTGACCACCTGAACTAAAATTATGCCGAAATGCTGACAACGGAGTGGGAAGACAGATAGAAATATTTGTTGTCTGTTGTTTTAATATCACTACCGTTCAAATACCTTAATGTTATAAATCAAATCTAATTGGAGGGTTTTCTTCCCTTGGTGCTTCTGTAGAAAGAAAATAAGTACCTGTTTTTTTTGGGGTGTGCTATCCACACACCCAATTTTACTTCTCACACACTCCTTGATAATTTCTGTCCATTGATCTTCTTCAATTCATCCGATCTGACGGCCGAAAATTAAAAAGGTGTGTGAGAAGTAAAATAGAGTGTGTGGATATCACACCCCTTTTTTTTTTACCTTCTTATATTTGCGAGTCAGCCATGAATGGCTACTTTTGTTCATTTTGAGTTGATTGGATAAATCCCATCTCTTGGTGGCAGGTTTTGGATCGTGGGGAGAGAATTGAACTTTTGGTTGATAAAACAGAAAATCTGCAGTTCCAGGTACATGCCATCACTTACCTAATCTGGTTGTATAATCTAAAACCGGATTTGAACTCACAAGGTAATTTTAGTTGACATGCTATTGGGGATGTTTGTATTGAATTCAGGCTGACAGCTTCCAGAGGCAAGGCAGGCAATTGCGACGTAAGATGTGGCTGCAGAGTCTCCAAATGAAGCTAATGATTGGAGGTGGAGTCCTTATCCTGATCATCGTACTATGGCTTATTGCCTGCGGAGGTTTCAAATGTTAAGGTGATAAGCAACATGGAATCGTCAATTATTAGCCATATGTTGTCCAGTTGGTGTACAAAATGTTGATTGTTCTTGTATATGTGAACTTTTGCAGCATCGAATACTCAACAACTTCGTCTGCCATGTAATTAACCTCTCTTAACCGCTGGTTTTGTTTAATCAGCTACTTTTGAGGAGATAGTAGTTGTCTTATTAACCTTTCTTTTGTTTACTGTCTAATTTATTTAGTGGTCTTGAGTGAGTTGTTTGTTATGGGTTAACTGGGGCTGTTTTTGGAAAGCCAAGAGTGCTTCATAGAAGTGCTTTATGGAGAAATAAGTACCCATGTTTCATCTTTAGGAAGCACTTCTAGTGCTTTTTAAGAAAGTAATGTAATAAAAATTCAATGTTTCTAGTTAAAGCATCTTTAGAAAAAACAATTTAGGGTTTTTTTTTTGTTTTATTTTTATTTTTCACAAATGATCCTTCATGTTTTAGAAAAAAGTTTGGTCCAACACATCAGTTTGGTCATTCTGTCCAAATCCGTTAAAGTTCTGTTAGTACGCTAATGTGGTACATGGGTGAGATTCCGCAACACCAATCACATGGTGCCAAGTGAATTAAAAAATAATTTTTACATTTTAAAAGATGATTTCAACCAATCAAAACCTAATCATCAACCACATGTATCGCACAAATTTCAGCTTCATCTAAATAAATTTGAGATTATTCTACTTAAATATCTCGTGTAAATGCAATATGAAATGAACCAAGGAATTGTTTCATACAACTGCAATAAATAAACACGGTTAACAAATGCAAGCACGATAGACAATTCCTTCAAAAGTTACAAATTTAATTTTTAAGTACAACACGTTGGGCTGGCCCGACCTAATGCCATAACTTTAGAAGCTTTTTTCTTCGATTGTAAGTATGTTTACGCTTTATTTTTGAATCTGAAGGTGATTCACTTTAGTTATTGAGTATATCTCTTTGTTGATTAGTTGATTAGTTGATTAATTAGCTCTTTTAAGAGCAAGATGTTTAACTACGATCGGGTCCTTTAATACTCACATACTTTTGGCCTTTGTTGCTGTCTACGGTAACGTTTTCTCCTAGAGAACATTTCCGACGAGTCACCCTTCCCGACTCGACGCGTTCCGAGCTCGGAATCTAGCGACATGCCCGCCTATCTAAAAGTGTTGTGGGCGGCATGAACACTTTGAATATGTCCTTGAATTCATTCGTAACGTGAGCAAAACTCAGATTGGAGAAGAATATGGTCCATGGGTTCCTTTTATTGGAACTATGTTTCTATTTATTTTTGTTTCGAATTGGTCAAGGAGCTCTTTTACCTTGGAAAATCATGCAGTTACCTCATGAGAAGTTAGCCGTACCCACAAATGATATAAATATTACGGTTGCTTTAGTTTTACTCACTTCAATAGCATAGTTCTATGCGGGCCATACAAAAAAGGGATCAAGTTATTTCTGAAAATACATTCAACCAACTCCAATAAGTTAGTCACTCCCATGCACATCCCTTTCTATCTTCCCCTTGCCCACCTATGCGACTTCTGCACACCTCTCTCTCTCTCTCTCTCTCTCTCTCTCTCTCTCTTAAACAAAGCAATACAATTAAACACGTATTAACGAATGCAAGCATGATAGACAATCTTTGCAAAATGCAAGCACGATAGACAATCTTTGCAAAAACTATTTACATTTTAGATACACGTAGGGCTGGCCCGACCCAATGTGATCACTTTAGAGGTTTTTTTTTTTTTTTGGCTTCGGTAGCAAATATCTTAAATTTAGCTTATTGGAAGTTCTGAAATTTACTTCAAATGCAATGACTTTGATTGTACAAGAATACAGGTATATATAATTACAAGGATCCCTACTACATAGCTAATTGGTACAAGTCCCTTATCAACGTTGATTGAAGGCTAATGAGGGAAAGTATCATAAAGAATCATTGACTTTCTCAACAAAATATGTTTGTGCTTTCTTCTGATTCACTTTAGTTATTGAGTATATCTCTGTTGATTAGTTGATTAATTAGCTCTTTTCAGAGCAAGATGTTGCAGACTATGATGGGGTCCAATAATACTCACACTTTTGGCCTGTGTTGCTAACTTGCTATCTAGTTTACTCTTAAGTGTCTATAGTAACATTTTCTCTCTAGAGAGTGCGTTCCCGACGAGTCACCCTATTTGACTCGACAAACTTCGAACTCGGGACCTAACCAGGCACGCCCACCTCTCTAAAAGAGTTGTGGGCGGCATGATCAAAGCTAATCACTCCCACACAGACGTCCCTTTCTCTCCTCCACCTCTGCCGCTTCTGCACACCTCCCTCTTTCTTTCTCATACTTACACACCCTTTGGGAACGATAACCATTCAATTTTTGTATCTTTATAAATATGAACATGAAAAGAAAAACAACTTGGTACAACAACCTACTTGCTTATGATACATCACCAACTTGTACGAACCAAAAAACATGTATATGATCAGCTACGATATAAATTTAAATCTTAGGTACAACACGTCAGGCTGGTCTGACTAAACACGAGAACAATACATCACCAACTTGTACAAACCAAAAAACACGTACATGATCAGCTACAATATAAATTTAAATCTTAAATACAACACGTCAGGCTAACCTGACTCAACACGAGAACAATGGGCTTAAACTAGGGATGACATATGATGAACTCCTAATATGACGTTTTATATGAATGATGATTTGGTCAGTCATATCAACTTTGGTATTGAGCATCTATTTGGCAGGCCATTTTTTCATCACGGAAAATTCCAGGGAGATCACATTTTGTAAACCACATGTAAGTCACCTCTCTAATAGCGGTGGGACCGACTATCAAACTCTCTCTATTAAAGAGATGGTTCAAATGTGGCTTACAAAATGTGATCTCCTTGACATCACCCTTTCATTAGTTCATATTACCTACAATGTCTTCAAAAGTGCCCTTTCTAGAGAGTGGAGTTTGAGGCATCATGGTTTAGTAATAATAAACAAATATGATATTTCTTTGATTTTGTTAGAATTTGAAGTCGGGGAGGGAAAATGAGACATTAATAATACCCACCATCTCACAGGTAGCCCTATATTGTAGTGTTCGATGGAAAGTATGGCTGGCTATTTTGAAACGAGAGTGGAAGGAAAGACCACGGGCAGCGGCAGGAGCTCCATATAAAACAAGATATCTCCGAGGAAGCACAAACAGTGGCAGGAGCTATCATAGCATTATAATCTCTCTCAACCCTGGTTGTGCATCTTCAACACCAGTTAGACCAAACTATGCCCTGGAAGTTTGAAGGCGTTCCTCTCATCTAGCAAGCTTCTCATTCTCTCGGCATCACTATACCTTCCAACACCAGCTAAGATGTTGGACATAAGCACGTAGTCCCCTCCATATCCTCTCTCCATCTCCAGTACCTTCTTCGTCACCCTCTCGCCCATCTCCACATTACCGTGAAAGCTACAAGCACCCAAAAGCGTCCTCCAAATCACAACATTAACAATATTGCAAGGAATCTCCAAAGCCATTTTTTCTGCTTCTTCTAATCTTCCTGCCCTCCCTAGCATATCTATTAAACATCCATAGTGTTTGATATCCACTGCAATTTCATACTCGTCGATCATCTTCCCAAAGAAGTTCAGCCCCTCATCTATTAATCCTCCATGACTGCAAGCATTGAAAATACTCAAGAATGTCACTCGATTTGGTTTGAAACCAACTTTCTCCATACTTACAAAATTCTCGACAGCTTCTTTCCCCATTCCGTGCATTGCAAAACCGGAGATTATGGACGTCCATGACACCAAATTCTTCCTTTGGGCAGGTATCTCCTCAAAAAATCTTGATGCACTCTCTATACAGCCGCACTTTGCATAGGAGTCCAAAAGGGAATTTGCAACACGTATGTCAGATGCATTAAACCCTTTCTTCTCACCATAAGCATGAAGTGATTGGCAAATCTTAAGATCCCCAAGAACAGAAACCGCTGGGAATATGGCCAGAAGCGTAATTCCAGTGGGTACAATAAGATCTTCAACAACCATTCTCCGAAACAAAGCCACAGCCTCCTGGGGCTGATTCATCCGTGAGTACACATCAATAATAGCAGTACAGGACACAACCGTAGGCTCAGGCATCTGATCAAACATAGACCGAGCTAATTTAAGCTCACCCCATTTGGCCAAACCAGTTATCATGACATTCCAGGTGACAGAATTCCTGTGCGGCATTTCATCAAACACATTGAGAGCAAGTACCAAAGAGCCACAAGCAACGTACATATTAACCAAGGCAGTTTGGACATAGACATGGAAATGAAAACCTAGTTTGTGAGTCAGGGCGTGGATTTGGGCACCTGGGATTACGGAGTTTAAGGCAATGGAGGCGTGGAGAAGGAAGAAGTAAGTGAAGGAGTCAAAAGAATGAGAATACTGCCGGACATGTCTGTAGAAGGCGAAAGCTTCGTGAGGGAAGTCGCCGGAGGAATAGCAGCGGAGGAGAGTATTGATGAGGAGGAGAAAAGCGGAGGTGAAATTGTGACAAAGGAATAAGCCGGAGGAGAGAATGTGAGAGTGGATTTGCTGGGTGGCTGAGTGGCTTGCTGGGTTTTTGAGCAAGAGAGAGGCCAAGTGCCTTGGGTGGGAAGGCAATGAAGAAGAAGAAGAAGAAAAACGTAAGAAACGTTTGCAACTTCCGGCAGTAGTTGGACCAAATTTGCAATATTTTGGAAATAAAAATTGTTTCATTGCATATTTGATGAATTTGATTAGACAAATTCGGCAGCAGATTCAGCTTGCTTGCCAGCTTATTGTAAAGTTTCTGTTTCTTCTTTTCAGGTTTTTGGGTTGGCTGGGCTGCTGGATTGTGTACAAAGCTTTTTATTTTTTTATTTTTTATTTTTAACACGATATTATCTATACTAGAGAGGGAAGTGGGCTAAGTCTCATAATATGCTAGCAATAAGGTCATTCAAATTCGCTTTTGGCGAGAATCGAACCTAAGATCTCTCATTTACAAGTAAAAAGAAATATTATTAGACTGTAGTACTAAGTGGTGTGAATGCAGATGAAAGTTGCCACCCGGTGGTATTATGGTCCGTAAGTGAGAGGTAAGTGAGAATCCCATGGACTGCAGGTTACATATCAATTTATCATGTGTCACTCATTGTGGCTTTTAGACTAAATCTTTCGCTCTTAATGTAAATGTATTGTTGTTTTTATAAAAATGAGCTTTAATGAAAATCCCTTATGATAAAAAAAAATTAAAATACTTGGATGAAAATTGATTAGTAATAAGGAAAAAAAATGACGGTAGCATTTTCGTAAATAAATTGAAGTTTGGGAGGCGGTGACACTTTCATAAATAAGTTGAAATTTCCTGGCATGACAGTTTATAAATAATTAGGTTAATTATTTATACACAAGTCAATTGTTTATACATAACGTGTCACCGTATCATGTATAAACAGTTGACCTACTCGTATATAAAAAAATGCCACCAAAATTCAACTAAAGAAAATGTCACCACCTCTTTCTTTTTTGTCCTTATTATTATTAATAAAAGTTCATCAAATGTTTTTACCTTATAAAAAATTTGTGAGGCTCTTTTATTTTTTTTTCCCTTAAAAAATGGGGTTAAGTTTAATTACCCAACATTTTAGAATAGTTTTAAGGGTTTTTTTTTTTTTTTTTTTTTTGTAGTTTAGGATAATTTTAAGTTGGCCTCAACATTTTAAAAATTGAATATCTATTAGATCACCAACGTTAAGTGACCCATTAACAAAAAAAAAAAAAAAACACAAAAGAAGTGATGACGTCATTAATTATTTAATGTCGTGGACAAATATTGAAATTGGTTTTCACTTATCCTTATCTTTGAAGTGCTAAATTCCTAGATCGATCCCTTTTAGCCAAGTTAAATTCTAAGTTTTACTTGGCAAAAATGGGTCAAGTTGTGAATTCATCAGTGTTTTAAAAGACGCCCCCCGAGGCTCGCCTAGACAACTTTGGAGCAGGACAGGGGTGATAATGCCTTTGCCCAATTGGAGTAGGCGAAAACTTGCCCAGGCGTGGTCGAGGCAAGCCTAGGCGACTAAGGCAAGCTTGAAGATGGTTGGCAGGCGTTCCTAAATCTATCAGCGACCCGAAATCGAAGTTGAATGGCTCTGTTATCTAGGTAATCGAAGTCGATGGCTCTATTTAGGGTTGAGGGGTGTGCAGTGTCTACACGAGGAAGACGACGGTGAAGAAGAAGAGGAATTCTTTAAATTTTTTAAACGACTTAGCCCAAAACGACGTCGTTTTGGCCAAGTTTGTTTTTCTTTTATTTTTAAAACCCACAAGAGTCTCCTATTTTCCCTATTTTTCTCAGCAGTCCTTTATTATTTAAGGTCTGGTAAGGCTTCGCCCCATGCTTAGGCGGGGCTATCCATGGAACACCTCGCATACGCCTTCACCTTTTAATACATTGGAATTCATAGCTTCATAGGTGACTTGAAAGTTAAAACCCACTACAATTCACCTAACAGGAGGGATAACAATTCACATAACTCACCCAAAAAGCTCACCTTGAGAGGTAACTGTTCCTAAGGCACGAAACAATTATGAATTCTCATTCATCCTCTAAATCTTAGGCATCGAAGATTCTATGACTTATACCATACCAAATAACTAAGACTCACTTGTCTATTTTGTTGGACAAGTTTCAGTAGCAGAATAGCACTCAGCAGCAAATTCGAACATGGATGCAATCATGGAAATGCAAATGCTGGTGGATCGATTGGTTTTGAGGAGAATGGAAATAACGGCAGGTCCAGATCTTCATACACACTAAGGATCTACGTTTATACCTGTAACACAGCAAGTTGAGCGAGTAATCGCCACCATAACAGCCACTATGGTGCCGCCAACAGCAAGAAGTAATGCATTGGACCACCCACCTTGTTTGCATCCACCTGGACATCTCTTGTCCATCTATGTACAGCTTTCCAATACTAAATCGAATTTGTGGCATTTCTTGCTGGCATTGTGCAGAAACTGTAATATGGCTTCTTGATTGACACTCCCACAAGCGTTGGGAAAACTGTGGTAAGAATTATTGCCTAAACAACGCTCTGTTATTAATTCAGGAATGCGCATCTTGTGCGTCAATGATATCTAAGGCAGACGACAAGATACAAGTATTACTCGAAATGCTTCTTTCAATAGCACATTTTACACAAGTATGCTACGTGATGGCAACTTCCAAATGGTCTTCAAAGTGCACGGAACTAAATAATTCTTGGCAAATGCACCACTGCAAGTTAATTCCAAAACTGCCATACAATGGACTCAATACAGATATTTTGTTAAAAACAAAAACTTCATCATACTAAGTCAAATTCTCGTCACCATTCACTCAAAATAAATAAATAATCTCTTCATTCAGTTTAAATTTTTCATTTGCATTTCTTACTAATGATAACAGCGATGAAAGTTCGGAAGATTTTCTGACTTGAATCAAGGAAGACAGATAAGTGGAGGGAAGCAAGAACACAAATAGTAAAGCATCAAACCTTTCACTTAGAATTGAGTAACTTGCTCAAGTTTACGAGCAAGAAAAAATTTGCAGCGCCCTTTACCACTTGATTCAATTTCTTCAATCTTTCTCTTGGATGTTGTAACACCAAAACTACTTAGTTTCATTTGCCGCTTGCCATTAGCAGTGCTAGAACCATCTTCATCCATTTCATCGGATTCCCTATGAAAAAATATTCAAAATTTCAAAATCCTATCTAAATTGGCATGCACAAGAACTTCACCAGACAATTTGTATCTACAAGGATTGCTTGTTTTATTTAGATGTCCAGGATTGGGAGGTTGTTCATAAATCAAATAGAAAGTGCATAAGTGCGTTTATACGTGCTTGAATAAAAGTTCGCTGTACAACAACCAAGTGATACAGGCACAAACAAATCAATTATAAAGTTTACATATTTCTTTTTTAATATCAATTATAGCAGCCAGTTCGACTCCAAGACCTTTTAGATTTGAATATCACTTAAACCCAACAATGTACAAGGGAACCAGCAAGTTTACATGTTTATTGATGCATAATTGATCCCGTTACTGTTTCAAGGAACTTCATTTATTCCTAATGTAAGCAAATTTTTGTTGTCTTCTTTAATTTTTACCAATATGTCCACCAAGAAATCCGAAATTCTGGTTTCAACCTATACAGATTTTATACCATAGGTATGTTCAGAGCTTGGTTTCACTGGAATATCACCGATGTCAACTCCATACTTATACAACTGACATTTTAAAAGTCTATAAATGAACAGGTACATTCACATACATGAACTAGTACATAATTTTGGAAATGAATTTGTCAAGAACACTCAGGGGAACTGACCATAAGACTTCCGCAATGTCTTTGAAATAAGGAGTGCATGTACCCCAGCTGAAACGGACCAACGATGGGAATCCAAAAACGAAGTGCTTGTGATGTTCCAACCATGCCTTTGTATTCGGATCTGTAAAAATGGAACTAGATTGCTCATTGTACAGTAATTAAATGATGTTTACAAAGAGACTAAAATAAATAAAGCATAAACATTTCACCTCCAGGATATCCAGAACCAAAGTCTTTATGCAAGTTTTCAGCTGTTTCCTCGAGCACCCACTCACGCAACGCTCTGTCTCTTGTAACCTGAATAATTGAATGAAAATTAAAATTAATACCTTCGCCAGAGACTTTCAGCAGAGTTACCCAAGGTAAAGGTAGTTACTTTTGCAACTATGCTTGCTCCACTGACAACAGGATATAGGCTATCAGCCTTCTTCGCAACCACAAACTTGACAGCTGGGAATCTATCAGACAGTTTAGCTCTATACTTCTCAGCATCACCCACTGTATCCACATAAACCTGAAACATATATTCTTAAAATTTTCAACCACTTTTCTAGGTTTCTAACTTTTCAAGAATAACCTAACAACACTAGCTTTGAATTCCCAAAGGACAAGTCTGTCAAGCCTCTTGATTTCCAAGGAACTACTTGATTGAGAGGAAGTTTTGGATAAACCCTTCAGAAGCTTGTAATAAAGAATTGAAGAAAAAAATATAAAAAGAAATAGAAGACAAAAGTTTAGATAAGATTGGGGAAAACTGAATTGTTAAATCAGGATTGTAACTTATACACAAGGATGCACAAGGAAAACTTACCAATAAAAAAGCCTTCACCTTGTTCATTGTCTCATTCTAATTACTAAACTGCATACTGATTGTTTATTTGTTTTATTTAATATTCTCCGTATATATTTACTTTTAGATTAACCTAATGATAGATCCTATTACACAGTTTACCGTCAGCAGATAATCCAGGAGCGTACAACAGAAAACTATATCTCACTAACAGTTTTATATTTTAGAGTCAAGAATATGCAGTCTTCTTTTTTTGTTCATCAATAATGTATTGTAAAATCAATTCAAAAGTATTTGGGATCTGAGACTGGCATGCATATACATAAAAACACTTGTATACCACCAGTAATCTCCTTAAGCTACAATGAGTTTACCTCGGTTAGAAGAACTCCCATGTTTAGGACCTTTGTGACCAGACCCATTGCAGAGTCATGTGATATTTCATTAAGGTTTATCTTACGTCTGTCTCAAAACAAACCAAAGAAGTCATATTAGAAAACACTGGCCTACGATTGACATAAGAAAAAGTATCCATGTCAGGACTAACTTCTTTAGCATTTTGGCCGAAAGTTCCCTTGGATCTATGACATCAACAGCCCACCCAATGGATTCATCAGCCTTCAAATTCTCAAACAATTCCTCCCTCTTCTCTTCCTTCAATGTCTTTGAATCTGCAGGAAGCAAAACGGGATTAAAAACACACGAGGGATATGATTTCTGATGCAATGCTCGAACACAATGAGCTCAGAATTTCCAGGGAAAGTGACATTCACTCCAAAGTACCAAATTAGAGTAACATGGTTGAAAGACACCAAGTAGAACTGTGCAGATGAAAAGGTCGCTTCACCAATTAATTGATCCTAAGGCATCCCAACAGCATTTTGCTCTACATCATAGTTAGAGTCCAGCGTGAACATAGCACAAGCCCGATCAACCTTAAATTTCATGTGAAATAGGTTCACCAAGCTGGCTTAAAACTAGTATCCATAAAATCGCCGAGAAACTCATGAAGTTCATATAGCTAAACAGTTAACATATATCAATATTTGTTTTCTGAAAAGGGTAACAATTTATATAAATTAAACAAAAATAATAAACATAACCATCTCCCAAGCTGGGAAAAATGAAATTTGAAAATAAAAAAAAAATCCCAGAACCGATTAAATCTAAATTAAAAAGTAAGAAAAGGAGGAAGAAGCTAAACCTGCGAAGTTCAAAGAGGAGAGAGTATTCTGGTACGAGCGGGCACAGTACAAGCATCCGTACACCATTGGACCTGTCGACATTGTTTTTAGTGGAGGAAATTAATCAATGAAATATGCATAAAAAGTGGAAGAAAGTAGAGCAGAGACCTAAAACAGGGCCACGGCCAGCTTCATCGATGCCCATGATGCAAGGCTCTGACGCCCATTCGGGGATTGCAGCTTCACGCTCCGATCCCATCTTCTTCTTCTTCTTCTTTCCCTTCCCTGTCTCTTTCTCTTTTCTCACAGTCGCGCCTCTCTGTTTCCGACAGCAAGAACGGATTCAAGCGGTGGTTTTAAGTTTTTGAGTTTTTTATTTTCTTGGAAATTTTTATTTTTTGGTACCTATGGTTATAATTCCCGGCTCAAAAATCAGATTATACTTCTTGGGTTGGAAAACTAGACGTTGGCAGCTTTCCACTAATACATATAATAAGAAAACTAATGAAAAACGTTTGAAAACTTTAAGTTTTAACGGTAAAAATAAAATAAAGAGTAAAGTGAATAGTGAATAATGAATAGTACCAAAATTTATTTTTTAGTGTAAAAATTTGGTTTTTCGTTAAAGTGAACAGTACCAGAAGTTTTTCGTTAAAGTTCCCTACACAATAAGCCTATCAAAAATTTAGGAAGGTTAGTGTTGAACAATAGAGTCCAACATCGGAGAAAGATTGTCGTAACTTTTATTTTGTTCCTTGAGATTTGAAATAAATAAAACTAATTTCTGAGTTTGTTCATCATAAATCATTTTGGTCCATTACTGAAAAAAATACCATTAAATAAGTACAAAATTATAAAAATATCCTCAATTTTTGTCAAATCATTTTGGCTCATTGTTTATTAAATTGAGGGTATTTTATTTGGTATTTAACATAATTTTTCATAGATCAATATGGTTGATAGTGGACAAGCTCAGATACCACTTTGATCGATTTCAAATCTCAAAAATCAAACTAAGGAATTATGCTAATTTCAGGAACTATTTTAGCTAACAAGCCAATAATATATACTATATGTCCAATTCTAATATTATCGGGGTCTTTTTGTGATAAATCCAACGCTTAATAATAATAGATGATTAAGTTTGAACAATTTATTACATATTGTTGATGGACAATGTTGGGCCAAAAACAAACCAGAAAACAACTTTAACTAGATGTAAACTTGCAACTGCACAAGAATGTCGTAGTAAAGTGATTTACAAGTCCAAGTGTTGTTCCCACGAAGATAGGGTATCAGCATAGGGCTTTGCATTTAGTAATATTTGGAGATGATTTTGAAGCTAAACTATCAATACAATCCAATTAGCTTATTGTTATTAAGTGTGATAAATTACATTATTGCTTCACAAAGTAATGATTTTCCTGGTTCGCTTGTTTTCTCGAACATAACGAATCCTACATGTTAATGGCTTAATCATGATAGATTGCATGTTAAGGTAGACAATTTTTGAGAAAAACTATAGTTTAACGCGCCTTACAAGGACTTAGGTGTGGAAATTATCATCTAAACAATCAAAAGAATCAATTGAATGCATCTCTAACCTTGTAGACGTAACCTAACTTAAGATGAACCACGTACACTCGTCTCTACTTCTCTACCCTTATCTTTTTACATATCATCTCTACTTAACGACCAAAGCACCCTTGCGAAGGTCACTTCACCACTCTTTTTGTTGACTCAAGGTCCACCCAATTTTGTGCATCAGCAGTACTAACATTTAGTAGTATTCCTCTCACTTATGAAAGATTTTAAATCCGACTCTCGTGTATCTCATTCATTCTTATTCGCATACCATGTAAGTAAACTTGACATTAATTGCTCTAAACTGTCATCTTCTCATTGATTGAGACCCGAAGCGAAAAACTCGAGCCCATCATCCAGAAAATCAGCATTACCTTGGCAACAAAGAAAATCAGTATCCAAATCAGTGGCACCCAAATTCCCGAAAATTTGCATTAACTTGGCAACAAAGAGTAAGTACTGGTTTGGTACTGAGGTGCTCTTATAAAAAGTGGGTATAAAAAAAACTGAGCTCCAAAAGGTGTTTGGTAAACACTTGAAATCAGCTTATTTTCACAGTTTTGGGTGAAAAAAAGTTGAAAACGTGAAGCAGCAAAAATGAACTTATTTTCACAGCACAGCAGAAGCAGTTTTTTTCTTCAAAGCATATCAATACCAAAGAAGCAGCCTCTGCCTCATCATCCGATCCCAGTACAAGCACAAGGACAAACTGCTATGGCATACTCAAAAGCAAAGGTGAGCAGCAAACAAAAGGTATACACACACGTCCTTGGTTGTCTACCCCGCTGGGTTACTATACTATTTCCGATAACCCAAGTCATAAAGGGAACGTTTTACAGACGTGTCTCTGGTCATTTCCCACAACACATTTGCAATCATGAATGAATCCAGCTTCTATGGAAATTACTTGTTATGACAGGGAACTCGCTGCCGCTTCCCAGATCGACATCAAGAACAAAGACCGTGAGGAACATTGTCTATTAGATGCATGAAATTGTAGCATACACCATAACACCAGATAGACATAAAACAAAGACTTAGAACTACCAAAACGAAAACATAGAATTATAATGTTATGATGTGAGCACAAGTTTGCAAACTAACAAACTAACACACACTGTTACCATAATGAGAAAAGGATTCAATACAAAGATCAATAAGCCTAGAATAAGGGAAGGAGCGCACAAGTTCACATATTTGGATCATCTTTTCTTTTGTTGTTGCTTGTACTACCAGATCGATAAATTCACTGCTTGAAATTATACATACAAGGGACTTACTGCTGCCTTCCAACAGTCATCAGATCGCCGTCAAGAAGAGAAAGGCTCCCCACACAAATGGTTCCATTGAAGGAAGTCGGCAGACCACAAATTCGAACTTGTTTGGCTCTCTTTTTCTTTAAATCACACCGAAAAACGGTAGTCCGCTCTACATTCACAAGAACAAGCATTTCACCCTCCTTTGAGAACACCAAAGGTTTGCAATATCTGTTGGAATAAGCCATACCTCCATTCTCAAAAGGAAAAAGCAAGGTCCAAGATTTTGTGACTCCGTATTCCTTCATAATCCAAATATCACATTTTGGCCAAAACTCATGAACACAAATACATAGAGAGCCTCCCAAGACCTTCAAACTCATCATAAAATTGTCATCCTCATCCCCCACCGGGGTGCCAAACTCCATATACTTCTCACTGGCAAGATCAAGGGATACAATTTTGCATCGATTTTTATATGAATCTGATTTCCGCACCAAACAACTCATAGCACCGTTCAAAAACACCACATCGCCCGTCTGCACATAGAAACCATCGCAAGGCAATTTTGGAATCCTTTTCCATGAGTTGAATTTTAGGCTATAGATACTGACTTGAGAGCTCACAGGCACAGAAGCATCATCCGTCCGATCAAAATTCACAATTGCCAAAATTTTATAATCGTGATTAGCTGAATCGTACCCGAATCCATATTCAGGGATCGCCGAGAATGAGGATCGCCGCCGCTCAACCTCAAAGGTTGGGAGAGGAATCTTCTTGAACTTTTGAATTGACGGGTTCCACAAAGCAAGATTCTTACGCATTCCGTTGTGAACGCAAACCACACCATTAATTGAGCAGCCCAATATCTCAGTATAGTCGTCAGGGCATTTCAACGGCTGCTCAATTTTGACGACTGGCCCGAACGTTTCGCTGTCGTCGAAAGCCGATGAAAAGAAATTTGAAGGGCGAGAGCCATCTTCCGACTCGAGTAAAATGGTGCGAAAAGAATTGGTTTGGATGGAGCGTTGAAGATGAGCCTCGATGAAGCGGTGGTGGCGGATGAGGGCATTCCAAGCTTTGGAAACGCAGAGGAATCGAATCACATCCTTGGGCGGAAGGCGTGATAGGATGTCGAACAGTATCTCCGGTGGGAAGTCTGACATTGACTTCTGGGATTAGGGTTCGAACTTCTGAGGTGATTTGTGCGGTTTGGGTTCAAAATTTGTCCTCTGTGTTCCGCCAGAAGTTGAAACTTTAAAAATGGAGCAACAATTGGAAGAAATCAGATCTGGAATTTGGGTTGAGGATGGAGGAACAGCAATGTGAAGAAATCAGATATGGAATCTGGATTCAGGGTTAGCTCCTACCAGGTGAACTCTGCTTTGGGAGTAAAGGCTTTACTAGTATTTTACGTCAGCCTTTGTTATAATTATAATAAAATTGAAGGGATAGCTATACATTTGGGAAAAGATCCCCATCAGATCTTTTTTTCTAGGGATTCTAAAGATTTAGTTATCGTGATCATTAATCGTGCAATAAATTTTTGTTAGGTAATATTTATATTTAATTTTAAAATGATTTCTGACCGCATGATATACGATGCACAGTCACAATCACGAAATCCTTAGGAAACGGACCAATGATGGGAATCCAAAAACGAAGTGCTTGTGATGTTCCAACCATGCCTTTGTATTCGGATCTGTTAAAATGAAACTAGGTTCCTTATAGTACAGTAATTAAATGATGTTTACAAGGGGACTAAAATAAATAAAGCATAAACGTTTCACCTCCAGGATATCCAGAACCAAAGCCTTTATGCAACTCTTCAGCTGTTTCCTCGAGCACCCGCTCACGCAACGCTGTCTCTTGTAATAAAGAATTGAAGAAAAAATAGAAAAAGAAATAGAAGACAAAAGTTTAGATAAGATTGGGGAAAATTGAAGAGTTAAATCAGGATTGTAACTTATACACAAGGATGCACAAGGGAAACTTACCAATAAAAAAGCCTTCACCTTGTTCATTGTCTCATTCTAATTACTAAATTGCGTACTTCTTGTTTATTTTATTTTATTAATATTCTTTTTATATATTTACTGTTAGATTAACCTAATAATAGATCCTATTACAGATTCTGTCAGTTAGTATAAAAGTTTACCGTCAGCAGATAATCTAGGATCTTACAACAGAAAACTATATCTCACAATAGTTTTGTGTTATAGAGTCAAGAACATGCACTCCTTTTTTTGTTCATAAAAAATATGTTGTCAGATCAATTCGTAAGTATTTGGGAGCTGAGACAGGCATGCATATGCATAAAAAGACTTGTACATCACCATTAATCTCTTTAAGCTACAACCAGTCTACCTCGGTTAGAAGAACTCCCATGTTTAGGACCTTTGTAACAAGATCCATTGCAGAGTCATGTAATATTTCATTAAGGTTTATCTTACGTCTGTCTCAAAACAAACCAAAGAAGTCAGATTAGAAAACATTGGCCTACGATTGACATAAGAAAAAGTATCCACGTCACGACTAACTTCTTTAGCATTTTGGCCGAAAGTTCCCTTGGATCTATGACATCAACAACCCACCCAATGGATTCATCAGCATTCAAATTCTCAAACAATTCCTCCCTCTTCTCTTCCTTCAATGTCTTTGAATCTGCAGGAAGCAAAACGTGATTAAAAACACAGGGAGGGATATGATTTCTGATGCAATACTCAAACACAAAGAGCTCAGAATTTCCAGGGAAAGTGACATTCACTCCAAAGTACCAAATTAGAGTAAGC
The DNA here is from genome assembly GCF_042453785.1 of Malus domestica. Lineage (NCBI taxonomy): Eukaryota > Viridiplantae > Streptophyta > Magnoliopsida > Rosales > Rosaceae > Malus > Malus domestica. The sequence goes on along the minus strand of NC_091662.1, from coordinate 31,755,654 downwards.
ATGGTACACTAAGTAGAACTGTGCAGATGAAAAGGTCGCTTCACCAATTAATTGATCCTAAGGCATCCAACAACATTTTGCTCTACATCATAGTTAGAGTCCGGCATGAACATAGCACAAGCCTAATCAACCTTAAATTTCATGTGAAATAGGTCCACAAAGTTCAAGTTGGCTTAAAACTAGTATCCATAAAATCGACGAGAATCTCATGAAGTTCATAAGCAATAAAGTAGAACCACATTGATTTCTTTGCTTGCTTTGTGTGGAAGTCTATAGCTAAACAGTTGGCATATATCAATATTTGTTTTCTGAAAAGGCTAACAATTTATATAAATTAAACAAAAATAATAAACATAACCATCTCCCAAGCTGGGAAAAATGAAATTAAAAAAAAAAAAAACCCAGAACCTATTAAATCTAAATTAAAAAGTAAGAAAAGGAGGATGTTAAATCCCTCCCCCGAATTTATATGTAATTTTATAATTTCCCAAAGTTTTATTGAATTTATCATTTTGGTCCCCTAGCTTGACTAAATCTGGACCCTTTATCTAGATTCCTAAACTCCCACAAATTGCCACGTGGCAGCACCCTAACAAACCTCATCTCTCTCTCTGTCCCCTACCCCGTGACTTCCTCTTCTTCTTTCTATCTCTGCTCTCATCTCTCTCCCTCTCTTCACTGAGAAGCACACACGCGCACACACCCACTTGCACCCAGCTGCACAACCATCTGCGAGGGAGACACCAACACCATCCTTGTCCCTTCCTCGTCCTTTGTTCTCTCTCTTTCTCGTGGCTGCGAGGACAAAAACCCAGAAACTCTCCGACGAGATTTTCGTGTTTTTCCGGCTAGGTGAGCCTCGGGATTCTATCTTTCTGTTTTCAATTGATGCTTGAGTTCGATTATTGAGAGATTTTCATGTGGTTGGCAAGGTTTAACTCGAAATCGACTCGGAGGAGAGCTCACCCGTCTCCGGCGAACCCGTGTGAGTTAAGGGATTTTCCGGTCATCTCCGGTCGTTCTACGGAAAAAGGAAGGTATAAAATTACTCCCTTTGTCTTGTGCTTCATTTTGGTACCTAGATCAGAGCCTAGGGTCGTTGTTTGCAGTCGGTCGGAGCTATAGAAGCTCCGACGTTCTTCTCCGGTGCACCCAAGCCTTTCAGGCCGTTTCCAAAACACTCGGGCCTTAGGCCCGTGGTGAGCTTAGCCCAAAACCTTTTTCCCATTCAGTTTAGTTATTTAATTTTGGTTGTTTTAATTGTTTTAAGACCCAAAGGCCTTCGAGCCATTCCTAATAGGGCATTTGGCCTGTTCTTTCTTCAACCCAAAAACCCTTGGCTTCCAGCCTTAGGGCCGGGAGGAACTCGGGTCTCCCTTTAAGCCCAGTTTGTTTTTATTTTAATTTAATTGTTCCAAAAAATCCAACATCCTAAACATATTTCCCTAAACCCTCTAAACTCAAAACCCCTAGGGCCCATTCGGCCCAACCCAGATCCAAACCCTAAGCCCAGACCCAGTTGACCTTTGACTGTTGACTCGGTCAACGGTCAGTGTTGACTTTGACCGGTCAACGATCAACTTTGACTTTTAGAGTTGACTTTTCGAGGTTTCATCTGGGACCTCTCCTAGGTTAATTTCGATGTACTAGACCTGTTTTTGAAGTCCGTTTTCCCAAATTCAATCGTTTGAATAGAATTTGACTAAAGGTACCCCATTTATGTGATTAGGTGCAATAATTGGCGGTGATCCCGTTATTCCTTTTTGGTACAGCTGGGCACCATCGGTGTATGGTGAGTGGACCCCTTCTAAAATTACATGATTTCATAGTTTAATTGCATAAATGAATAGCATGCCTTACAAGTTTATGAACTGATTTTATGTTAAGCATGTTTATGGAATATGTTGTTTATCGTCTCGTTTTTGGTGAGGAATTAATTATTAGCCTATATTAAGCTATAGTTTGATATATCGCATTTTTTATTTATAAAAACCATGAACTGGTAGACTATCTTATGGATGACGATAGAATACTAGAACATGTTTTAGAAACCCCTCTTTATAGTATAGACGATATATGACTTTATATTATGAAGTGGTTATTTTTTAGAGGTGTAATTATTTGTGCATACCTAGTGGACACTATGCCGCCTGGGGCGAGGATCTGGTGTTGGCAGTTAGGCTGGGAGAAATAATCCCTAGCTACGGGCTGAGGGACACGGAGCAAGCATTGGGCTGAGAGTTGGTAATCTCTGGCTACGGGCACAGAGACCATGGTGCTAGTATAGGCCGAGAGTTATATTTATTCAGTGATTTTACTGGCCGCAGACCGCGATTACGAGACGATCTGTAAGACGATTGATGTTTTGATTTCCGAGATGTTTTTCCGCGATATGTCTTTTAAGATGTTTTTGGCATGCTAGGGTTTTCAGTAAAACTATCACTTATTATGCTAGTAGTTTTCTTTTTATAAACTGTGGGGGTTAGTATCTTGATAACTGTTTTATTATTTGTTTTGCACCCTCATTCAGGACTTAGAATCGAGGCATACAATCCCGGCGTCAAGGCACTTCCGTAGCGGCATCTTCGAGTCCTCTTGGTGTAGAACTTATTCCTTTGATCGTTCAATTTATATTATTTCTTTTAGTATTCTGGTTAGTTGTATGCTCTGAACACATTCCTTAAATGCATATTCATTATTCTTTTATATTTCCAAGTTTTATCTATCCCTTGTTTTCAGCATTTGCACTCAATAAATGGTTTTCGTCACCCTCGGGTGTCAGCCAGCACGTGCCTATCCTGGTATTTGGGGAATATCGGGATTGGGGCGTGTCAAAGGAAGAAGTTAAACTTGCAAAGTTCAAAGATGAGAAAGTATTCTGGTACGAGCGAGCACAGTACAAGCATCTGTACACCATTGGACCTGTTAACATTGTTTTTAGTGGATGAAATTTATCAATGAAATATGTATAGAAAGTGGAAGAAAGTAGAGTAGAGACATAAAATAGGGCCACAACCAGCTTCATCTATGCCCATGATGCAAGGCTCTAACGCCCATTCGGGGATTGCAGCTTCACGCTACGATCCCATCTTATTCTTCTTCTTTCCCTTCCCTGTCTCTTGCTCTTTTCTCACACTCACGCCTTTCTGTTTCCGATAGCAAGAACGAATTCAAGCCGTCTCCATCAGGTTTTAAGTTTTTGAGTTTTTTGTTTCTTGGAAAAAATTTAGTTTTGGTCCCTATGGCAATAATTCTCGGCTCAAAAACTCAGATTATACTTCTTAGGTTGGAAAACCAGACATTGGTGGCTTTCCACTAATACACAATACGCCTATAAAAAATTTAGGAAGTTAGTGTTGAACAATAGAGTCCAACATCAAATAAAGATTGTCCTAACTTTTACTTTGATCTTTGAAACTTGAAATCAATAAAACTGGTTCATGGGTTTGTCCACCATCAATTATTTTAGTCCGTCATTGAAAAAACACCATTACATAAATATAAAATGACAAAAATACACTCAATTTTTCTCAAATCATTTTGGCTCATTGTTTATTCAATTGAGGGTATTTTGTTTAGTATTTAACAAAAATTTTCATTGATCAAAATAGTTGATAGTGGACGAACGCAGATATCGATTTCAAATATCAAGAATCAAAGTGAGGAGTTATGTTAATTTCAAAGATCATTTTGACTAAAAAGTCAATAATATATACAATATGTCAACTTCTTGTTGTAAAATCGACGGTGTGTGCAGTGGAATAAATAAACAAGACACAAAATTTACGAGGTTCCTTTACAGTCAGTGTGACTGGAGTACATCCTCGGGGCAGCAGTGATGCTTTCATTATAATCTAAAATAATAATAGTACAAAGATAACTCTCTCCATTATCTCATCTCCTCTTCTTCTTCTTTCTCTCTTCATCTCCTTTTCTTCTTCCTTTCTTTTCTCTCCTTTTTCTTCCTTCCTATCTCTCCCATGAGTCTTCCCACTTTGATGTTGTGTGGGGTTTGTATTTATATAGAAAATGAGAGTAGTGTGTAGCAAGCTTCAGCAACCAAAAGGACGGGCTAATTATTTAATTATTTGAGTGGACATCCACTGTTCTACAACACTCCCTCTTGGATGGCCATAAGTCTTCGATTGACTCGTTAAAATCTTGATTTGTTTTGAATGCTCCCCTGATGAGTATCTCCCCCTGATTTCAAATCATTTAGGCTGATCGTTGATCATTTTGCTTCAGTCTTTTAGCAAAAAGAGTTGCTGAAAGAGGTGCTTTACTTGTTGTTAACTTTCCATAGGATTGTTCTTGAATTGGGCTGGAGGGCCTTCTGCTAGACTTCCTTCAAAGGTCTGAATTTACTTCTTTTATTTGGAGCTAAATTTAATTCAAAGGTGGTGGACACTTGATCTTGAATTGGACTTGTGATTTCTTCAAGGACCTTCGAAACTTGATCTTGAATGAAGTTGTATCGTGAGAAGCTTTAGGTGGCAAGTGATCTTCGGCTTTGTCGGGGATGAATCAGCACGTGTTTGTTGCGCTTGTCTCCACATAATTCAATGTATCATTTTCACTTGCCTTACTTGTTCCCCTTGCTTAAGTAGTATTTTTCCTGGTTTTCCCCCATGCATGTGTGGCATATTTTCCTGCAGTATTTGCCTTCTGATGCAGGAGTGGAATGCAACCCTTGCATTTGGATGGTTTATCACTTCTTGGTGACTGGAGACCCAGCTCCAACAACAGTTAAAGATGGCTACTCGAGATCAATACTAGGTAAGCAATCAGGAAAGGTTCCAGGCAGTCAGTTCCTTACCGGGAGTTGGAATGGAGGTTCCGACATATTACTTTCTTTATCTTTGTCTTTGCAGGTAAGAACAAGGAAAAAGGAAAGGACAAGGAGATTGCATGATATGAGATACTTTTACTCTCGTCTCTGAAGATATGAGATACTCTTGCTCTGGTGTGACTTGTTTGAAGAGGTATTCTCGGAGAGGAAGAAAATTTAGTATTTCGAGATGCTTTGTTGTGTTGGAAATGTGCCCTAAAACCAATCATATGATGATACTTTACGGACATTTCACAAGTTAAACTAATGTAGTTTAAATATAAAGGGCAAAGATTATTGTTTTAAGCCGTCTCATATACATGTTATATGCTTAAACGATAAGTCCAAGGAATATGTGATTGGGAGAATGCAATCTAAAGAAGTTAGATTCATGAGACCATTCTTTCGTATACATATCCTAAACGTTCCTGATCATAGGATTGCCAATTGGGCATTGACATTCCGTTAAGATCAGTACGTGTTGTGTCTTCTCTCAGGGATAGTGACTAGTCTCGAGTCATTGGTGTGTGCGACATCAAGACAAGTACGTAGGTGCTCAATAGAGAATGAGTTCACTGAACACGATCAACGAAGAGTTCTCATATTCATGTCACATGAGAACTCATGGTTGGGATAATGCAAAGTAGTCATTTAACCTGAGGCATCATAGTTGTCTTGTGGTTAAGTCCTTGATCTTTGATTATGTCAAAAGTCACTCCATCAGGAGGGTGTCCACGGCATAGTTGGGGTTAAGCCACTTAGCCATGGAGGCAATTAAATGCGCAACAAGGGATCTCTAACCTTCAAACCGTTTGAGGGAGAATACTCTATGATATGATTAAGAATCTCTGGCCAGAGTATGAATGAGATTTAGGAAGGCGTTCCAAATCACATTCAAAGTAATCATATAAGCACACGAATCACATTGGATAGTAGACATGAATAAACTATCAAACCAAACAATGTGGTCAAGAGTATTGTATTAGAGAAAGACCGTATTGCATTTGTAATCCTAAACTGAATAGGTTCTCCACCTCTTCTGATTAGCTTGGGTAACCATGATATGCTGCTAGGTGTCACTCATGGTTTGTGGAAGCCCTAAACGTGTATAATCACTAAAGGGAGAATTGAAAGTAAGTTTCAATTCACAATCGATTTGAAAGTGTTCTAATCGCCCACTGCCTCGCTAAAAGGAACCTAATGGATCGTACACCGTGTAAGGCAGAGATTGAAGAAACAATGGAGATGAGTAAGAATAATTAAATGGTTTAATTATTTATGGCAAGGATTAATTAATATGTTAATTAATCAAACGAATCAAGTTCGTTAAAAGACCACGGGTTAGTTTTGGGCCTCAAGGCCCAATGGGCTTCGAACGTCAAGCCCATTGACTTAAGTTGTATGACAACTTAATGACGAATAATTCACAAAGGCCTTAAAAGCCCAATGAAACCCTATGGCCGGCCATTTAGTTAAAGGAGTGGGTTTTGGACTTATTTACAAGTTTGCCACTCCAATGAATTAAGGTATAAATATGACTTTATAGCCAAAATTCATTTAGGGTTTCTTTTAGAGAATTTGAGAGAACATATCTCTCCCTTTTCTCTCTAAGAGGCCGGCCCCCTTGGAGGGGATTAGCTAGTAATCTTTCTCCTCCAAGGTCACTCATTTCTTCATCAATCTTACCTTGGTGTAGAGACTTAGAGGTTCTCAATTTTGGGAACTTGGAAAACCATTTTATCCATCCAAATCCATAGATCTAGGATGCAAGGAATGAAGGCCCTCTCTTTGGGTGATTAGCCTTTGCTTATGCAAAGAGGAATCTACAAAGGTATAAATTTCTCAACTCACTTTGATTTGAGTTGAGTCTTGGTTCACCAATCTACTAGGCTTTGAATTTCATGGTTAATGTTTTGTTTTTAAGTGCATGCAAGCATGATTCCGCCTTTTAATTGTTAATTGCATGCTATAGATGTTGCTTAAATGAACATGTTTTTCACGAATCATCCTTCATGTTGAAGATGCATTCTCGAAGATAAGAGAAATTTAGGAGTTTTGGATGTGTGCCTTGCCATGGACGATGAAGGTCGACATATATAGGGATTTCCCCAATAGCAGGTAGTGGTGTTGTGCCTTTACTCTTGTCAGCAACTGTGGTGTAATTAGAATAGTAAGATTTACGCGTTTTCAACTTTGTCAGAGATCTTTGACAAAGTTGCACACTATAGCAAAAAAAGTTAAGATTGCATCTGAAAAATGCCAACGAACTTTATTCAGGAAAATCTGGCTTTTGAAATTTGGAGAGCGGTGCCTCTTCGATCTCTGAACAATTAGCTCTGTTGCCCTTTCTTTTATAGAGATATCAATTGTGTTTAAGAGTATGCTCAGAAAGTTGCTGCCTGTAGAAAATTTCCCATTCTTGCACTTTTGAGATTTTATTTGACCTTTTTTTTTATCATTTCTGAAAATGGCTTGCCCATCTAACATTTGCTTAGATTTGAGTTTTAGGAGTGATACAGACGAGCAGTGTCAGGATAACATATGACGCTCGTCCTTCTAATCTTCTAATGGTCCTCTTACAGTTGGAGACTTTGTGATGAAGAATAACATAACCGCTACTGTGGTAGCTAGGAATCTTCTCACTTCAAAGGATAATAGAATCCTTTCAAAATGGTCTGATGAGTCGGCCGTTCAAGACTCTTTGACTCTCAGTGTTCAGTGTGCTGGCTCTATTTCCAATATGGGCCAACGCCTACTTACTTAAACTTGCCAAGTTGAATCATTGATGGCTATGGTGGCAAGTCTTAAACAAGAGATCAGATAGCTCAAGCACAAAAATAGAGTGTTACACGTGCTTGCAAATAATTACTTTATGAGCATGAAAAGAAAGCTCGACCAGGTACAGGAATCTGAAAGTCGGACTCAAAGTGATCACCAAAGGTTCGTTGCTAGATTTCGAAAGCAACTAATGCCTTCCCCTTCTAGTGTTTTGCTGAGTACTAGGGTGCCACATGATCAATCTCCAGTGCCTCCTCATTATGGGGTACTTCCGAGTACTAAGGCTTCACATGAGCAACCTTTGTGAAGGCTCCATCCCGTTTGTTTATTTTAACTCATGTGTATGCACATATCTGTAATTTCTCGGAGATATTAATAGATAAGCTTTATTTCATTCAGTGTATTGTGCCAAATACAATAAAGCATATACTTCACTAAGATGTGGTACTTTTGGACCAAACATTAATTTATCTTTACACTCACGAAGATAAATGATCTTTCTTAGTGTCTACATCATTTGAGTATTCAACTCATAATCTTCAATCCATATGGTTCTTTTAATATCATAGACATCATGGATAAGATTCGTGTTGGTAGATTGTTCGATTTGCAGCTCGAGACAATATTTCTCTCAACACTTTATAATCTTTCTTGACTTTTCAGGAGTCCTAATTTGATATAATAAACTCTTTAGGAGTTTTAATTTAATGTTGTTTGTACCATACTTGACCAATCCCGAAACTACTGAGCACCGGTCAACGTTATACCCTCAAGGACCCAGAAGAGTTTCCCTCCAACCAGGAGGCTAATCACAGCGCAACACGTGTCGACATCAGAAGCCAATCATAGCGCGACACGTGTCAACATCAGAAGCCAATCACAACACGATGTCAGAATGAAACTAGAAACTCTCTTCTATAAATAGAGATCATTCTTTCACAATATTTCCTAATGTCATTTGTACTAAATCATTCACTGGTACTCACTAAATGAGAGCTTAAACCTATGTACTTGTGTAAACCCTTCACAATTAATGAGAACTCCTCTACTCCGTAGACGTAGCCAATCTGGGTGAACCACGTACATCTTGTGTTTGCTTCCCTGTCCCTATCCATTTACATACTTATCCACACTAGTGACCGGAGCAATCTAGTGAAGGTCACAAACTTAACATTTTCTGTTGTACCAAAGTCTTCACTGATTTTGTGCATCAACATTTAGCGCCTTCTATGGGAACGACACTTATTCCCACTCTCTTCAGCTTTGTCAAGCTAGTTTTCACCATTCGTACACTCTCTTTTGATCAGGTATCCCTCTCCAACATGGGGAGCGAAGGAAGCCACATCACACAGAATGACACCCCTTTTGCACTTAGTGCGAAGCAACGAAAGAATGAAGGAAAAATGATTGCTCTTCAAGCTAAAGTCGATGAGCTAGAAGCTCAAAACAACAAGATAGCAATGAAGAATGAGGTCCTCCAGGAGCAGTATGAGAAGCTCTTTGAGATGCTCCACGAAACTATGCGTACTCAAACACGCGAGTTTATTGCCCCTGTGGATATCAACCATCATCTGGGTGCCCCCCAACACGGAGGGTCACCTTCATTCGACACGGGTATCCTTATGAGGAGCGAGCTAATCATCAAAACATTGATCAACATGAGACTTCTCTCAACCCAGCTGCTTCGACCTGAAGCAAGATAAGTGGAGGAAGACACCTTCTTGCAGAAGGGTTGGAATGATCAAAAGCCGTTTATGGTGACTGCCGAGACTTCCTAAAGTAATGTCGAGAGAATCCCATCCACATATGCTCGAAGATCAATGACCTAAGGGTTTCTGAAAGACTCGGTCCCCTCCCACGACCCAGGCCAGCTGCTAATCTAGGGAAGGAATGACATGTCCTAGAGGAACATGAAGGTACAGGAGACTCTGAGGTATTCCGACAGACTCGCCCTAGAAGTTAGTACGGCAAGTCCAAGGAAAAATCACACGCCCTTGCTCAAACTTTCCTACTTCAAAGAGGCGATGGAGACTTACGAAAGAAAATCCCAGTAGTACATGACTCCACTCAAGACCCTTTTGTCCTACAGCTCCTTGAGGAAGTAAACAAGTTGAAGGCCGAAGGTTAGGCCGAGATACCTGACTGGAACCAACCCAGGCCTGGCTCCCTTACAAAGAGGATCATTGACACCCTATTTCAAGCGAAGACAAAACAAAAGCTTGGTTTACAACTCTATACTGGAAGGAAGGACCTAATTGAACACCTTAACCTCTTTGAGTCCACCATGGCGTATCGGATGCATACCGACGAAGAGCGATGTCTTCTCTTCCCCTCCACCCTCTCTGGCGGAGCTCTAAACTGGTATTGCCGTCTTCCACCTGAGACAGTAGACTTATTTGAGGAACTGAGGAAACTGTTTATCTCTCAACACATCTTCCAGACCGATCGCTTACATTCTGCAGATGACTTGTACACTATTCACCAAAAGCCAGACGAGTCATTACGAGAGTATGCTGGTCATTTCAGCCATGAGTATTCTCGCTGCGCTGAGGCAGATGACAAGATCGCCCTCAAGGCCTTCACGGCAAGCCTACGTGATTGTTTCTTCAAGTACATGATCAATGCCAACACTTGGAAGACTTACTCTGAGGTGATGGCACATGCTTACAACCATGCCTCCGCCGAAGCAAGGACATATTAAGGGAAACCCCTCACAACCACCCATTATCAGCAAGTAGGGAGTGGAAGCCAGATCCAACCAAATGAGAAGACCTCGACCTTCTAAACGGCAGCAGTGCCTCCCCCTACCTTACTTAATACTTTGCCAAGTCAACAGACATATCAATCTCAGGGCAAAAGGAAAGATTTCTATCCTTACCAGTCTCATTTTAGTAAAAAGAGTAAAAGACACTACCACGATAACCAAGGGTATCGCCATGATAATCCCCGACCCTAAGCAGTCAACACAGTGGGTCAAGCACGTGTTAGGACAGCCCCTACCCCGAGGTATGAGGCATACACACCTTTGAACGCCACATGCGTGGCCATTTACCCCAGCATAGCACACTTGATACTGAAGCAAAAGTCGAGGCACCTGGATTACAAGCCCACGAAGAACACGGGCACGTTTTGCTGCTACCACGAGCATAACTGCCATGACGGTGAGAAGTGTATCACCATTCGTGATCATATTGAAGCTTTGGCACGTGAAGGAAAAATTGATCGATTCCTTATTCACCCTCCAAGGGGTAACTTTAACCAACACCAGGTAAATATGATATATTCCATAAGTGGTGGCATACCCATATCTAAATCTTCCAACAGGGCCATGAAAAATAGTGAATGAGCTTTAAGGTCTTGCCACCAAGTGTTTCACGTGGAAGACATCAGGGGAGGTAAGTATTAAAAACCTAACTGGGATTCAATATGTTTCTACCCTGAGGAAGAAAGAGGTATCATCTACCCTTACAACGACCCATTGATCGTGGAAGCTCACATAGCCAACTTTGAAGTACAACGAATTCTGGTAGACATGGGGGCTTTGGTCAATATCATGTTTGCTGAAGCTTTCAGGGCACTTAATGTAGCTGAACACTTGTTCGACCGCTTGATTTCCCCTTTGATAAGCTTCTCCGGTGATATCGTGCAACCTTTGGGGAGCATACACTTACCTTTCACCATTGGTACAGGCCCTTACACAACTACCATTACCACTAATTTCCTGGTGGTTGATTGCCCAACGGTATACAATGTCATCTTCGGACGCACATGCATCAATGATCTCAAGGCCATGGTATCCACACATATGTTGTTGATGAAATTTTCAACCCCCTATGGCAATGGTTACATCAGAGGAGATCAACTTAGTGCACGATCATGTTACAACACTTCAGTCAAGCAACAGCACCTGCATGTGCCCAAGGAAACCCTTTTTATACATGACCAAGTCATAAAGACCAGCCCAGATGAAGCCAACTTGGATCTTCACGGTGGCAACAGTCAACCCGACGATCATCGAGATGACTCTTTCACCCAGCAAGCATAACCTGCTGAAAAGTTGGAGAAGGTCTCTATCTCAAAAGATTATTTGGATCGCATAGTGAAGATTGGTACCACCTTGTCACCACTCAGTTGGTTGGCATTGATCTCCTTTTTGCAAGAGAACACTGAGGTCTTCGCCTGGTCATACGAGGACATGCCAGGCATCTCTCCCGATATAATCTGTCATCGCTTAAGTATTGAACCCAAGACCAAGCCAGTGAGACAGAAGCGAAGATCTTATGACGCTGAACGGTACGAGGCAATGAAGGCAGAAGTTGAAAAACTCAAAGGCATAAGCTTTGTCCGTGAAGTCAATTATCCAACGTGGGTAGCAAATGTTGTCCTTGTTAAGAAGAATCTAACCAAGGAAAGTCTCCTGCTCCAAAAGTTCTTGTAGAGAATGTGTGTCGATTACACCAACCTAAACAAAGGATACCTGAAGGATATCTTTCCTCTTCCTCTCATAGACAGACTTATAGACTCTACGGCAGGGTGTGAACTTCTGAGCTTTATGGATGCTTACTCAGGATACAACCAAATCTTCATGAACCCTCCGGACCAAGAACACACAGCCTTCACTACTGACAGTGGACTATATTGCTATAAAGTCATGCCCTTCGGCCTAAAGAATGCAGGAGCGACTTATCAAAGACTGGTCAATTCAATGTTCGTCGAATAGATTGGCAAGAGCATGGAAGTTTACGTTGATGATATGCTAGTCAAGAGTAAACATGTTGACAAACACATCACCAACCTATCTGAAACTTTCACCATTTTGAAGAGGTATCGAATGAGGTTGAACCCTAACAAATGTGCCTTCGGTGTAGGCTCTGGTAAATTCTTAGGCTTCATGATAAGCCAACGAGGCATTGAGGCTAATCCCGAGAAGATCAAAGCAATCATCGACATGAAGGAACCGGTAACTTCAAAAGACATCCAGAGTCTTACTGGCAAGGTGGCAGCCTTAACTAGGTTCATCTCTAAAGCCACAGACAGATATGCTCATTTCTTCAAAGCACTTAAGGGAAGTAAGAAGTACATTACATGGACTGATGAATGTGCTAAGGCATTCAAGAACCTCAAAGACTACATGAGTAAAGCCCATTTGCTCTCCAAACCTGAGGTTGATAACACTCTCATTATTAATCTATCGGTATTGGCTTCAGCAGTAAGTTCCGTTCTCATTCGAAATGATGGTAATGTCAAACGGCCTGTCTACTATGCTAGCAAGGCCTTACAAGATGCAGAGACACGATACTCCAACATTGAGAAATTAGCTCTAGCATTGGTCATGTCTGCTTGAAAACTTCGCCTTTATTTCCAAGCACACTCCATCATCGTGCTTACCAATCATTCTATTCGACAGATACTCCAAAGTCCTAACACTTTCGGGCGAATGATTAAATGGGCGATAGCATTGGGTGAGTTTGACATCTCCTACCAACCAAAGCCAGTTGAGAAGGGCCAAGCAGTGGCAAACTTCATCGTCGACTTCACATATCCTGTTGACATTGTTTCTACGCCTAAAGAAGTGGTTTCATTACCCTCGGAAGCTCAGAAAATAGAACAAATAGCCCCAACATGGAGTCTATATGTTGATGGCTCATCCAACCTACAGGGTTGTGAAGCAGGACTAGTCCTTACGACCCCTAATAAAGTGGCAATGGAGTATGCTCTTCGTTTCAAATTCAAGGCGTCGAACAATGAGGCCGAATATGTAGCCCTCATAGCAGGTTTACTTTTGGCCAAACACCTTGGGGTTAAACGAATTGATATCTTCAGTGACTCCCAATTGGTGGTTAACCAGGTCACCAACAACTTTGACGCTAAGGATAGCTCCATGGCAGCATATCTGGCATAAACATAATTGTTGCTCAAGCACTTCCACTACCATATCACCCAAATTCCTCGAGCGGCAAACAGTCATGCAGATGCTTTGGCTCGCCTCGCCTCAGCAGTGGAAGACAAGATTGGGAGAAAAATTCAGGTCGAATTGTTGGCAGCACCAAGCACCAAGGTTGCCGAAGTGTGTAATTTACAACAAGGAGATAGTTGGATTACCCCGATTTATAGATTCCTTGCTCATGGCACCCTTCCAAATGACAAAGTCCAAGCTAAGCAGATTTGATATAAGGTTACCCGTTACTTGATCATTAATGACTAACTCTACAAGCGGGGTTTTAACCTACCATACCTAAGATGCCTTACGCCCGCAGAGGCGGAAACTGTCCTTCGGGAAATACATGAAGGAGTCTGCAGAGATCATGCTAGATCTCGATCCCTAGCACACAAGGCTTTTCGCCAAGGATATTACTGGCCAACACTCAACCAAGATGTCATCAGAATATCCCGCTCATGTGATAAGTGTCAATGCTACATAACTATTCCTCACTCCCCTCCCGAGCCGCTCACTCCTATGATCAGCCCTTGGCCCTTCACTCAATGGAGACTTGATTTGATAGGCCCAATGCCTGCAGGGAAGGGCAAGGTTCGCTATGCAATCGTTGCAGTTGACTATTTCACAAAGTGGGCCAAAGTAGAACCCTTGGTAACCATTACTGAGGCAAAAATAGAAGACTTTGTATGGAAGAACATCCTTTGCAGATTCGACATTCCCAATGCGATAGTCATTAACAACGGGCGACAGTTCGACAACAATAAGTTCATGATGTTCTGCTCTAAGTTCAACATCAACTTATGTTTTGCCTCCCTAGCTCATCCCTAGTCTAATGGACTAGTTGAAGCCATCAACAAAATAATCAAGCGAACTTTGAAAACCAGCTTGGACAAGGCTAAAGGTTGTTGGCCAGAATTTGTACCCCAAGTTTTTTGGTCATACCGCACTTCGTATCGGACATCAACAGGAGAAACCCCATTCTCACTTGCCTTTGGTACAGAGGTAGTTGTCCCAGCTGAGCTTGAGCAAGCAACGTTCCGAGTCCAGAACTTTGTGCAAAGCGAAAATGACAAACAACTTACCCTCAACTTAGATCTAGTCGAGGAACACAGAAACCAGGCTCACTTAAGGAATGTCGCCTATAAGTAGCGCATCTCCAACTACTATGACTCAAGGGTCCAACCTCATTCTTTCAAAGTGGGGGACTGGGTATTGAAGAAAAGATTACTCTGCGACAGAGTCCTGAGTGAAGGAACACTTAGTCCAAACTGGGATAGACCGTTTGAAGTTGTTGGCATCAGTCGCCCTGGCTCCTACAAGCTTAGAAGCTCCGATGGCAAAACCCTTGGCCATCCATGGAACGCTGATCACTTGAAGTACTATTACAAGTAAACTCACATTGTACAAGTGTTAAGCTTCAGCCGTTCGGCATCTTATGTAACGAAGACTATTTGGCATGAATTCAATAAAGATGTGATTTAGACAACTCGATCCTAATCCTCTTACATTCCTCGTAATGAAACACTCGGGTTCAAAGCTTTAACATGAATGCTTCCAACATGAAACAAAGTCTAAGTATATGTCAGCAAGACTATACAAATAAACAAACAGCTTCACAATATATTCGTTCAATCATACATTCCAATACATTCATACATAAGCCAACTGTGCTTTGAAAGGGTTCAACATATTTTGTGTCATTCGACACTTGCTACAATGTGCCTAGACACCTTGCCCTTATTCTCACCAACCAGGTGATGAAATGTACAACCTGTACTCTCCTTCATGCCACCAACCAGGTGATGAAATGTACAACCCGTACTCTAATATCATTTGGCAACTTGCCATTCATGCCACCAACCAGGTGAAGAAGGAACTCATCTTCATGCCACCAACCAGGTGATGAAATGTATAACCCGTACTCTAATATCATTTGGCAACTTGCCATTCATGCCACCAACCAGAGGAAGAAGGAACTCATCCTCGTGCCACCAACTAGGTGATGAAATGTGATGAAAGGTGATGAAGGAACTCACCTTTGTACAACCAACCAAGTGATGAAAGCAACTCACCATTCATTCCACCTACCAGAAGACGAGTGGTACAACTTGTACATGTGAACTCCTAGCATTCACAAATAATCAAAAACCCTCAAGCTTGACAACTCAACTAGGGGAGCACTTATGCCCAACAAGAGTTATAGTCACCAACAAAGTCTTATTGCAAGCCAACTACAACTTCAGTGCATGGCATACGAAGATCAAGCTATTCAGCCCTCTTGCATTTACTTTAGACATTTCCCTTCTGTAACAATGCAAACACTACAGCTCGTAGAAAGCTTCACACACTCTTGATCAAGACAGTGTGAAGCAAAACCAATTTATGGTGCCAACAAGAGCTTCATCAAATGAGTTCAACCACAATTCTCAAAAGCTTCACACACTTTTGATCAAGACAGTGTGAAGCAAAATCAATTTATGGTGCCAACAAGAGCTTCATCAATGGAGGGCAACCACAATTCTCAAAAGCTTTACACACTCTTAATCAAGACAGTGTGAAACAAAACCAATTTATGGTGCCAACAAGAGCTTCATCAAAGGAGTTCAACCATAATTCTCAAAAGTTTCACACACTCTTGATCAAGACAGTGTGAAGCAAAACCAATTTATGGTGCCAACAAGAGCTTCATCAATAGAGGGCAACCACAATTCTCAAAAGCTTCACACACTCTTGATCAAGACAGTGTGAAGCAAAACCAATTTATGGTGCCAACAAGAGCTTCATCAATGAAGGGCAACCACATTTCTCAAAAGCTTCACACACTTTTGATCAAGACAGTATGAAGCAAAACCAATTTATGGTGCCAACAAGAGCTTCATCAAAGGAGTTCAACCACAATTCTCAAAATCTTCACACACTCTTGATCAAGACAGTGTGAAGCAAAACCAATTTATGATGCCAACAAAAGCTTCATCAATGGAGGGCAACTACAATTCTCAGACCTTCGAAGCAAATTCAATTTATATGGTTCATCCAAACCTTCGACTACAACAAGGTGTGGCTTGCATCACAATCTCTTGCTCAATAGTGTGGAAGCAAAATTTGCATATGTTGTCTCCCCCACATTTTCAAATTTCTAGTTTCCCAAAAAAAAAAAAAAATTGGGAAATTCAACAAAGCTTCATCAATGGAGAACAACTACAAATTCTCAAAAGCTTCACACTATCTTGATTAAGATAATGTGAAGCAAAATCAATTCATGGTACCCAACAAAAGCTTCAACTCCAAAGCTTCACCTACAAAGCTTCAACTCCAAAGCTTCACCTATAAAGCTTCAACACAAAAGCCTCACCAACAAAAGCTTCATCAATGGAGGACAACTACAAATTCTCAAAAGCTTCACACTATCTTGATCAAGATAGTGTGAAGCAAAATCAATTCATGGTACCCAACAAAAGCTTCAACTTCCAAATTTCACCTACAAAAGCTTCAACACAAAAGCTTCACCCACAAAAGCTTCAACACAAAAGCTTCAACTCCAAAGCTTCACCTACAAAAGCTTGACCCACAAAAGCTTCACCTACAAAAGCTTGACCCACAAAAGCTTGACCCACAAAAGCTTCACCTCCAAAAGTTTCACCCACAAAAGCTTCACCTACAAAAGCTTGACCCACAAAAGCTTGACCTACAAAAGCTTCACCCACAAAAGCTTGACCTACAAAAGCTTTACCCACAAAAGTTTGACCCACAAAAGCTTGACCCACAAAAGCTTCACCTACAAAAACTTGACCCACAAAAGCTTGACCCACAAAAGCTTCACCTACAAAAGCTTCACCCACAAAAACTTCACCTACAAAAGCTTGACCCACAAAAGCTTAACCCACAAAAGCTTCACCTACAAAGCTTCAACACAAAAGCTTCACGCTATCTTGATCAAGATAGTGTGAAGCAAAATCAATTCATGGTGTCCAACAAAGCTTCAACCTCAAAGCTTCACCTACAAAGCTTCAACACCAAAGCTTCACCTACAAAGCTTTAAAATATATATATATATATATATATATATATATATAATTTTTTCGAAAATTCGAAAATTAAAAAATTCAGAAATTCGAAAATTCAAAAATTCGGAAATTCAAAAATTCGAAAAATAAAAAAAAAAAATTGAAAAAAAAAAAATTGCCTAGGCCTCATCTTCTTTGGGCCTAACAACTTTCATAACAAATATATATGAAGAAGGAATTTTGGGCTACCACTTAGAAAGGAAATGCCTCATTTGTCAACTCCCTCGACTGGAAACTTGGGGGACTCCTACCATATGCTACTGCACCTTGATACTCGGAAGTCTCATGACCACTCAGTGACTTGGATTTTTCAAGTCTCCAAACGAGAAGTTTTCCTCACTCGGGAAATTAAGGGAGCACTACCTCAACCTACATGCTTCACTCACAAAGCTTCAACATACAAGCTTTAACAAAAGGAAAAATTCAAAGAACTTAGTGAAGAAGGCCTTGGTGTATTTAACACAATATGTTGAAATGAAGCAAAGCTTGTTTATTGATATCTTCGATAAGTTACAAATATATACATATACATGAATCAAAATAAACAAACAAGAGGGAGCCTTCACAAAGGTTGCTCAGGAGAAGTCTCAGCAGTCGGCAAGCCCCAGAAAGAGAAGGCACCAGAGGGTGATTGTTCAGAGCCTCAGTACTAGGCAGAACCCCAGAAGGAGGAGGCACCGAAGGTTGATCATTTGAAGCTTCATTACGCGGTACAGCCCCAGAAGACGAAGGCAATAAATGCCTTTGGAACAAACCCACAAACCTCTGATAATCAAGTAAAATCTGACCATCAGATTCCTGCAGCTGGTCGAGCTTCCTCTTCATGTTTGTAGCATAGTCATGTGCGAGCTTGTGCAACTGTTTATTCTCATGCTTGCGCCCTTTGATATCCTGTTTGAGACTTATCACTTCAGCCGCCAATGATTCAACTTGGCGGGTTCGAGCAAATAGGCGTTGAGCCATATTAGACATGGAACCTGCACACTAAACACTGAGAGCCAGAGAATCCTTAACAGCCAACTCATCAGACCGTTTGGAAAGTAGTCTGTTATCTTTGGGAGTGAGAAGGTTCCTGGCCACCACCGCAGTGATCATATCATTCTTCATCATAGAGTCCCCAACGGTAAGAGGACCAGTAGGGGATAAGAAGGATGGGCGTCATATGTTGTCTTGAGAAGGCATAGCTGCCTTTTCACCAAAGTTTAAGTCAAAACGACGGTCGGATAGGCCAGACATTCTCAGAAATGATGAAGGAGAAATAAGGTGCAATAAATCTCTAAAGTAAGGGGAAAATTCCTACAAGCAATAACTCTCTGAATGAACTCCTTACACACAATTGGTGCCCTTATAAAAGATAGGGCAACAGAGCCGTTGGTTCAAAAATCGAAGAAGCACCACTCTCCGGATTCTGAAGAGGCACCACTCTCCAGATTTCGAAGAGGCACCACTCTCCAGATTTCGAAGAGGCACCACTTTCCACACGCAACATCAGCTTCTCGGGTACCACAGATAACTTTGCCAAAAATCTCTGACAAAGTTTAGACACATAAATTTTGAAGGTCCAGCTACCATACTATTACCCACAAGGGTAAAGGAACAGCACCACTGTTTGATAACTAGAAAGTCTCAATGTGTGTCAACCTCAGTGCTCCGTGGCAAGGCAGACTGGTAAAAATGCCCAACCTTTACTCACATTTGAGAAAACACTCCCAATAAGATTGCTTGCTAAAAAATCGAAGAGGAACCACTCTCCGAATCTCGAGAGCCAGACTCCCAACATGATTACTTTATCAAAAATCAAAGAGGCATTGCTCTCCGAATCTCAAGATCTAGACTCCCAACAGGATTGCTTTCTCAAAAATCAAAGAGGCACTGTTATCTGATTCTCGAGAGCCAGATCCCCGACATGATTGCTTGTTCGAAAACCAAAGAGGCACCGTTCTCCGAACTTCGAGAGCCAGATTTCCTTGGATTAAGCTTGTCTGCAATCTTCACACGCAACATCAGCTTTCCAGATACCACAGAACATTTTTTCAAAGCGCTCTGACAAAGTTAAAACATGTGAAGCTTGCAGCTCCCATTACATTGCTATGACCAAGAAGGGTAAAGGAATAACATTATTACTTGCTCAAAAATCGAAGAGGCACCGCTCACCGAATCTCAAGAGCCAAACTCCCAACAAGATTGCTTTCTCAAAAATCGAAGAGGCACCGGTCTCCGAATCTCGAGAGCCAGATCCCTGACAGGATTGCTTGTTTGAAAACCAAAGAGGCATTTGCTTTCTCAAAAATCGAAGAGGCACCGGTCTCGGAATCTTGAGAGCCAGATCCCCGACATGATTGCTTGTTCGAAAACCAAAGAGGCATCACTCTCCGAACTTCGAGAGCCAGATTTCCTTGGATAAAGCTTGTCTGCAATCTTCACACGCAACATCAGCTTTCTAGATACCACATACCACTTTTTCAAAGTGCTCTGACAAAGTTAAAACACGTGAAGCTTGCAGCTCCCACTACATTGTTACGACCAAGAAGGGTAAATGAATAGCATTACTACTTGTTGTTAGGGAGACTCCTATATATGTCGACCTTCATCCTCCACGGACAGGCAGACCTGCAAAAATGCTCAACCCTTCCTCATATCTGAGAGGGCACTCCCAACAAAGCCTCTCAAAATACTCAACTTTCTTCCCCCCCCAATAATACCTATGCAAACTAGCCATACCAAAGCAAGAGTATCTCATATCATCAGGGTCAAAAGCAAGAGTATCCCATATCATGTTTTTTCCCTGTCTTTCCATTTGCCCTTGTTCTTACCTGCAAGACAAGGAGAAAAAAAGCAATCAGTCAACACTTGGAATCAAGCTTCCAGTCAGGAATTGACTGCCTGGAACCTCTTGCCTGATTACTTACTTGGCATTGCTCTCGAGTACTCATCTTCAACATCTTATGCTTCCAGAAAAGACACCACATCTGCATGAGGAACAAATAGGGCAAGTGAGAAGGATACAAGGAAGCATGTGGAAACAAGCACAACAGAACACATGCCAATTCATCTATTACTTCGTCAACAGCAAAAGTATCCCATATCATCAAGGTCGAACGCACTCTTGATTTGGTGGACTTGTTTTGACCCTCAAATTCTTGAGTCGACCTTATACTCTGGAGGAAACCAGAAAACCCTCCAACCCAGTTCAAGAATAAGCCTGTGGAAAGTTACTTCTTCAAAAGCAAAAGTATCTCATATCATCTCTTCTCCATTTGCTTCTCTTTATCCTTGTTGCTATTTACGACACAAGGAGAAAGAGAACAATCAACCGGAAGCCAAAGTCGAACCTCCGATTCAGGTTGCTTGCTTGGAAGTCTGATTGCTTACCTTGTCTGTTACCTCTTTCGGCAAATCTCCTAACTCGGCGACTTGGGGGACTCCTACTATAGGGTTTTGTATCTCACTTGACCAAGCCCGAAACTACAAGTAAGCTTCAAGTGAAATTGATACATTACCTTGTGCATCTTCATCGGTTAAAGATACCACCCCTGGATGGAGGAAAAATACTTCCAGAGAAGATGCCACATCTACATATGAGACACATAAGACAAGTGAAAATGATACCACACTTCGGTACTTAGAAGTTTCGTGATTACTCAATGGCTTGGATCTTGCAAGTCCCCAACCGAGGAGCTTCCCTCACTCAAGAACTTAGGGGAGCACTGTTTGTACCATACTTGACCAATCCTAAAACTACTGAGCACTGGTCAACGTTATACCCTCAAAGACCCAGAAGAGTTTCCCTCTAACCAGGAAGCCAATCACAGCGCGACACGTGTCGACATCAGAAGCCAATCATAGCGCGACACGTGTCAACATCAGAAGCCAATCACAACACGACATGTGTCAATGTCAGAATGAAATTAGAAACTCTCTTATATAAATAGAGATCATTCTCTTACAATATTTCCTAATGTCATTTGTACTAAATCATTCACTAGTACTCACTAAAGGAGAGCTTGAACCTATGTACTTGTGTAAACCCTTCACAATTAATGAGAACTCTTCTACTTTGTAGACGTAGCCAATCTGGGTGAACCACGTACATCTTGTGTTTGCTTCCCTATCCCTATCCATTTACATACTTATCCACACTAGTGACCGGAGCAATCTAGTGAAGGTCACAAACTTAACATTTTCTGTTGTACCAAAGTCTTCACCGATTTTGTGCATCAACAAATGTTATTGACTCTTACAAGAGATTTTATAGTATGTTGCAGCAATATCATAATGATAGTACTCACTAAGGCAATTTA
Source organism: Malus domestica (assembly GCF_042453785.1). Taxonomy (NCBI): domain Eukaryota; kingdom Viridiplantae; phylum Streptophyta; class Magnoliopsida; order Rosales; family Rosaceae; genus Malus; species Malus domestica. The sequence continues at coordinate 31,733,745 of NC_091662.1, read as the reverse complement.
TACCATCCATTGATATTGAGTACATAATTTATGTTTTACCCTTCGGGGGCTTACTTCAAGCAATTTGAATCCTTCAGGGATTTTCTACACTTCATGACACATTTTCCTTTGGAATTTATATAGAGCAATTTGCTCCCATGTATACTTGAGGGATTTACTTATGGAGATATGATGTGGGTGACTCACAACCATTCGTATATAATTCTCCATTCATATGAACTCATTTACAAGAGTATAATTAGTAACCTTGTGTCATATCATGTAAGTGTATTTCATTGTATTACAAATGCCTATATGTAACCTCATTGGTTCAACATATTTTGGCTATTCAAATATATATAGGTCCAGTTTTCCACGTTCTTACAAAATTGTAAGGGAATTGCCTTTCTCCATTTTTTGCCAATAATTTTGTTGACAAAAAAGAACGAGACTCAATATCAACACAGCTCATTGAAGAATTTAGTAGCTACTTATAAAAACTAAAATTACCATTGGTTATCATCAATTTGTGATCCCATATTCTCATGTGCATGTGCATGTGCATGCATAAAAGCTTTTTATTTATTTGGATATCCATTGCCTCTTCAAGGGCATTACATTATCTCTTTCAGGATAGTCGTAATTTAGAAAATGCGGATCATAACCTCTTCTAGAGCGTTATAGAGCTTGGATTTTAATCTCCACTTTCGGGAGTTGAGTCATTGGAACCTATATGTCTATCATGCTCCATGCATAAGACATCAACATTCCCATGTCAGCGAATTGTCCTTTTTGGGACGTATATTCATGCGGCGACTGTCATGCTTTTGGCATGCAACAGTTATGCTTCGGGAATGCAATAGTTTAGTAGTGCCATATTCTTCTTCTTTCGAATGAATGAACATTTTGAATCTAAGGGTTTGCCACGCTTTAGGCGTGCAACAGATAAATCATTTACTGCCATATTATTTTGTCCAATAGGGACATCATTCTTATAGGCACATTTGCAGCAAGTATATATGATTTCATCACTTTCGTTGCATCATTCAATTATTCTTACTTCATTTTCATATTGATTGCTTCGTGAATCAAAATAAGACAAATTCTCTTCGCTCTTATGGAACGGTCTTTTTTTATCATTCTTCTGGAATGATATTTTCTCATCGTTATTCTGGAACAATATTATTTTCTCCCCCTAATGGCGGGAAAACTATCTTATCAAAATCATAGTTCGCAAACTATGCGGTAAATATATCCCCAGTCAAGAGTTCCAAATGTTGAATGATAGATGGTGGATCGAATTCAACATAAATTCCTAGTTTGTATTGATGCCTTATTTTAGTACGTTGTGGCAGTCTTACAGGCACATAGATAACACAACCAAAAACTCATAAATGTTAATGTTTGGCTGGTGCCCAAACACGAGTTGTACTGAGAAATATTGATGGTTGGCAACTGGTCTCAACCAAACTTAATAATGAATTATGTAAAATGACATGTCCCTATGTCAAAACTGGCAATTTCATTTTCATGAGCAGAGCGCGGGTAATCAATTTCATCCGCTTAATAAATGATTCTGCTAAACCATTTTGAGTATGGAAATAAGGAACTTCTGGTCCTTATTAAATAGTCTGTAGACTGAGACTCTTATGGCTTTTATTACAATTAAGTTGAGGCACTGTGGCACTTTAAACTTACGGTACTCATCAAAGAATTTCATGTCCTAGTCGTCAGGATCAAGGGACTTCATGCCTGATCTTTTTGTATGATGGAACTTCGGGTCCAATCATTTTATATGATGAGGATCAAGAAACTACAGGTTCTGATCTGATCAAAGAACTTCAGGTCCAGTATGTACTTATTGTAACAAAAATAAGTATAATAAATAAATTAAAGCAATAAGCGGTAATTCCAGCCACAGTAAATAAATTGCATTTAAGTAAATAAAGCTTGTAACAAGGGTTTTAATTCAGCACCATTCACATAAAGCAAAACTTAAAGCAGTAGGCGGTAAAACCGTCCATGGTAAATAAATTGCTTTTAAGTAAATAAATCTTGTGACAAGGGCTTTGATTCAGCATCATTCTCATAAATATCAAAGTTTTAAAGCAAAAGGGTAATAATTCTACCCACTGTAAATAAATTGCTTTAAATAAATAGAACTTGTGACATGTGCTTTAAACCAACACCATGCACATAAACATGCCAAACAGAAAATGCAATGATTAAGTCCTCATCTTTTGCTTTTTGTTTTTCTTGGTCTGCCACTTCTTTTGCTGATTCCTTTTATTTTTATTTTTATTTCACAGTTCTGAAGTCATTTTGGTTAATCAGTAAATAATAGTAACAATAAGTTCCAATTGGTGTTCCTCCTCCGGTCAGTTTCGAAAAAGTCGAAATAGTTCCCATAAGTTTTGGAGTTAAGAGCGTCTGCAACTTATGAGAAGATCAAACCGTTAGATTTAGTTCAAATTTTAGTATGATATGGATAAGAGGATACTGAATAACTTTCGTGAAAAAACAATTTCAATCTGAGCTACCGAAATGAAGTTTTGGTACTCATAAGGTGCCTGTCCAATTTTCTGCAGAAATTGGGAACTGGTTTGGTATTTCAGGTATCTGCAAAGATCGCATTGTTGGAATTTTCTAAAAATTTGATATGTTGTAGGTATTGGGCGGACGAACAACTTTGAAGAAGAAAGTATTTCAATCTGATGTCTGCAAGTTGGAGTTCCGAGGCTGTTTACATGGCTGTCAAATTTTCTAAGAATTTTGAGTCTGTACTCTTTTGCTTCTGCAAATGATGATATACAGTCATACAACAATATATATAGTTGCTTCAAGAAAATCAATTGTACTAGGATTTGAAGATGAAATGAAAAGATTTTCTTATCTGTGAGATTCCAGCTGAAGGAGGTGAATAGGATTTGTGGCGTTGTGCTTTCCACTGGCACGAGAGCTTCTCATGCTGATAACGTGTTGTAAAATCGACGGTGTGTGTAGTGGAATAAATAAACTAGACATAAAATTTACGAGGTTCCTTTACAGTCAATGTGACTGAAGTACATCCTCGGGGCAGCAGTGATGCTTTCATTATAATCTGAAATAATAAAAGTACAAAAATAACTCTCTTCATTATCTCCTCTCCTCTTCCTCTCCTTTCTCTCTTCCTCTCCTTTTCTTCTTCCTTTCTTTTCTCTCCTTTTTCTTCCTTCCTATCTTTCCCGTGAGTCTTCCCACTTTGATGTTGTGTGGGGTTTGTATTTATATAGAAAATGGGAGTAGTGTGTAGCAAGCTTCAGCAACCAAAAGGAAGGGCCAATTATTTAATTATTCGAGTGAACATCCATTGTTCTACAACACTTCTAATATTATCGGGGTATTTTTGTGATAAATTCAAACGCTTGATAACAATAGGTAATTTCAGGGACATTAATTGCTCTAAACAGTCTACTTGAATATTTCACAATGATTGAGACCCGAAAAACTCGAGCCCATCTACAGTTTTTGCCGAGTCATATCTTTTGTCTCGAGTGTTATATTTGTCCGTTTTCGAGGAGTGTTGAGATGGGCTTGAGTTGTTGAGATGGGCTCGAACTATGAAAACAAGGCAAAGGTTTAAACATCTTTCTCATCCGATCCCAGAAGGAGAAACTGCTGTGGCATACTCAAAAGCAAAAGTGAGCAGCAAAAAAATAGTTTTCCCACACACGTCCTTGGATGTCTACCCCAAAGTTTTACAGACGTATCTCTAGTCATTTCCCACAACACATTTGCAATAACGAATGAATCCAGCTTATATGGAAATTACTTGTTATGACAGGGAACTCGCTGCTGCTTCCCAGATCGACATCAAGAACAAAGACCGTGAGGAACATTGTCTATTAGATGCATGAAATTGTAGCACATCATCCATTATTCATACACCATAAGACGAAATAGACATAAAACAAAGAACTACCAAAACGAAAACATGGAATTATAACGTTATGACTCGAGCACAAGTTTGCAAACTAGCAAACTAACACACAAGTTCACATAGATCAGTAAGCCTAGAATAAGGGATGGAGCGCACAAGTTCACATATTTGGATCGTCTTTTCTTTTGTTATTGCTTGGACTACCAGATCGATAAATTCACTGCTTGAAATTATACATACAAGGGACTTACTGCTGCCTTCCAACAGTCATCTGATCGCCGTCAAGAAGAGAAAGGCTCCCCACACAAATGGTTCCATCGAAGCGAGTTGGCAGACCACAAATTCCGACTTGTTTGGCTCTCTTTTTCTTTAAATCACACCAAAAAATGGTAGTCCGCTCTATATTCACAAGAACAACCATTTCACCCTTCTTTGAGAACACCAAAGGTTTGCAATATCTGTTGCCATAAGGCATACCTCCATTCTCAAAAGAATACAGCAAGGTCCAAGATTTTGTAACTCCGTATTCCTTCATAATCCAAATATCACATTTTGGCCAAAACTGCTGAACACAAATACATAGAGAGCCTCCCAAGACCTCCAAACCCATCATAAAATTGTCATCCTCATCCCCCATCGGGGTGCCAAACTCCATATACTTCTCACTGGCAAGATCAAGGGATACAATTTTGCATCGATTTTTATCTGAATCTGATTTCCGCATCAAACAACTCATAGCACCGTTCAAAAACACCACATCGCCCGTCTGCACATAGAAACCATCGCAAGGCAATTTTGGGATCCTTTTCCATGAGTTGAATTTTAGGCTATAAAGACTGACTTGAGAACTCATAGTGGCATCATCCCCCCGATTAAAATTCAAAATTGCCAAAATTTTATAATCGTGATTAGCTGAATCGTACCCGAATCCATATTCAGGGACCCCGAATGAGGATGGCCGCTGCAGAATCTCAAAGGTTGGGAGAGGAATCTTCTTGAACTTTTGAATTGACGGGTTCCACAAAGCAAGATTCTTACGCATTCCGTTGTGAATGCAAACCACACCATTAATTGAGCAGCCCAATATCTCAGTATAGTCGTCAGGGCATTTCAACGGCTGCTCAATTTGGACGACTGGCCCGAACGTTTCACTGTCGTCGAAAGCCGATGAAAAGAAATTTGATGGGCGAGAGCCATCTTCCGACTCGAGTAAAATGGTGCGAAAAGAATTGGTTTGGATGGAGCGTTGAAGATGAGCCTCGATGAAGCGGTGGTGGCGGATGAGGGCGTTCCAAGCTTTGGAAACGCAGAGGAACCGAATCAAATCCTTGGGCGGAAGGCGTGATAGGATGTCGAACAGTATCTCCGGTGGGAAGTCTGACATTGACTTCTGGGATTAGGGTTCGAACTTCTGAGGTGGTTTGTGCGGTTTGGGTTCAAAATTTGTCCTCTGTGTTCCGCCAGAAGTTGAAACTTTAAAAATGGAGCAACAATTGGAAGAAATCAGATCTGGAATTTGGGTTGAGGATGGAGGAACAGCAATGTGAAGAAATCAGATATGGAATCTGGATTCAGGGTTAGCTCCTACCAGGTGAACTCTGCTTTGGGAGTAAAGGCTTTACTAGTATTTTACGTCAGCCTTTGTTATAATTATAATAAAATTGAAGGGATAGCTATACATTTGGGAAAAGATCCCCATCAGATCTTTTTTTCTAGGGATTCTAAAGATTTAGTTATCGTGATCATTAATCTTACATCGTGCGATAAATTTTTGTTAGGTAATATTTATATTTAATTTTAAAATGATTTCTGACCGCATGATATACGATGAACAGTCACAATCACGAAATCCTTAGGAAACGGACCAATGATGGGAATCCAAAAACGAAGTGCTTGTTATGTTCCAACCATGCCTTTGTACTCGGATCTGTTAAAATGAAACTAGGTTCCTCATAGTACAGTAATTAAATGATGTTTACAAGGGGACTAAAATAAATAAAGCATAAACGTTTCACCTCCAGGATATCCAGAACCAAAGCCTTTATGCAACTCTTCAGCTGTTTCCTCGAGCACCCACTCACGCAACGCTGTCTCTTGTAATAAAGAATTGAAGAAAAAATAGAAAAAGAAATAGAAGACAAAAGTTTAGATAAGATTGGGGAAAATTGAAGAGTTAAATCAGGATTGTAACTTATACACAAGGATGCACAAGGGAAACTTACCAATAAAAAAGCCTTCACCTTGTTCATTGTCTCATTCTAATTACTAAATTGCGTACTTCTTGTTTATTTTATTTTATTAATATTCTTTGTATATATTTACTGTTAGATTAACCTAATAATAGATCCTATTACAGATTCTGTCAATTAGCATAAAAGTTTACCGTCAGCAGATAATCCAGGATCCTACAACAGAAAACTATATCTCACAACAGTTTTGTGTTTTAGAGTCAAGAACATGCCTTCTCCTTTTTTTGTTCATAAAAAATATGTTGTAAGATCAATTCATAAGTATTTGGGAGCTGAGACAGGCATGCATATGCATAAAAAGACTTGTACATCACCAGTAATCTCTTTAAGCTACAACGAGTTTACCTCGGTTAGAAGAACTCCCATGTTTAGGACCTTTGTGACAAGACCCATTGCGGAGTCATGTGATATTATCTTACGTCTGTCTCAAAACAAACCAAAGACATAGGAAAAAGTATCCATGTCAATACTAACTTCTTTAGCATTTTGGCCGAAAGTTCCCTTGGATCTATGACATCAACAGCCCACCCAATGGATTCATCAGCCTTTAAATTCTCAAACAATTCCTCCCTCTTCTCTTCCTTCAATGTCTTTGAATCTGCAGGAAGCAAAACGGGACTAAAAACACAGGGTGGGATATGACTTTTGATGCAATATTCGAACACAATGAGCTTAGAAGGGAAAGTGATACTCCAAAATACCAAATTAGGGTAAACATGGTTGAAAACACTAAGTAGAACTGTGTGGATGAAAAGGTCATCTCACCAATTAATTGATCCTAGGGCATCCCAACTGCATTTTGCTCTACATCATAGTTAGAGTCCGGCGTGAACATAGCACAAGCCTGATCAACCTTAAATTTCATGTGAAATAGGTCCACCAAGTTCAAGTTAGCTTAAAACTAGTATCCATAAAATCGATGAGAATCTCATGAAGTGCATAAGCAATAAAGTAGAACCACATTGATTTCTTTGCTTGCTTTGTGTGGAAGTCTATAGCTAAACAGTTAACATATATCAATATTTGTTTTCTGAAAAGGCTAATAATTTATATAAATTAAACAAAAATAATAAACATAACCATCTCCCAAGCTGGGAAAAATGAAATTTAAAAAAAAAAAAAAAAAAAAACCCAGAACCGATTAAATGTAAATTAAAAAGTAAGAAAAGGAGGAAGAAGCTAAACCTGCAAAGTTCAAAGAGGAGAGAGTATTTTGGTACGAGGGAGTACAATACAAGCATCCGTACACCATTGGACCTGTCGACATTGTTTTTAATGGAGGAAATTAATCAATGAAATATGTATAAAATGTGGAAGAAAGTAGAGTAGAGACCTAAAACAGGGCCGCGGCCAGCTTCATTGATGCCCATGATGCAAGGCTCTGACGCCCATTCGGGGATTGCAGCTTCACGCTCCGATCTAGGGGTGGTTCGGTATGGGATCCCATACCGAAATCCTTGTCCCGATTCCTAAACCAAATTTTTCGGGAATCCCAATTTGAATACCGATCCCAAACCAAATTTTCGGGAATCCCAATTTTCGGAAATCCAGAAATAATTTCAGGATTTCGGGACAAATCAAATTTTCGGGAATCCCAATTTTCGGGAATCCTGAAATAGTTTCAGGATTTCGGGACAAATTCGGGAAACATATCAAGCAAGTCTCATTCACATCTCTTGCTAGTTTAAATGCAAATATAATCTCATATCGGGGCACAAGCATTGGATTGCAAACTGTAAACTTTGCTTGAAGGCTCTTAACCTGACTGACAAGCATTGCTACCTTGCACTGCTTTGCTGTCCATTTACCAGTAATCTGCATATGTAAAATACATATTTACAATGCCAACAAGCTCCATTTATTGGTGTAAACAGTAAAGAGACTCAAGCATAGTAACTAGCTGATCCAACATTCTTGGTTTCGACATAAATAAAACAACATTGCTTACGTCATATCATAATTCACAACATATTCCATTCTCTCTAATAAGTTCAAACCATAAAGTCCATAATCAATTATAAAAGAATAATATATATGTATAAATATATATATATATATATATATAATAATTAATAATATATATTTTCGGTTCGGTATGGGATTCCCGAAATATCGAGAAGCCAATCCCGAATCCTGTACCAAAATTTCGGGATCGGTTCGGGATAGCATCCCAAAAATTTCGGGAATTTCGGTTTGGGAAATTTTTGGTTTGGGATCGGGATTTTTTCGGTTCGGTTCGGTTCGGGATTTTTGGGAATTTTTTCCACCCCTACTCCGATCCCATCTACTTCTGCTTCTTCTTTCCCTTCCCTATCTCTTTCTCTTTTCTCACAGTCGCGCCTTTCTGTTTCTGACAGCAAGAACGGATTCAAGCCGTCTCCGTCAGGTTTTAAGTTTTTTAGTTCTTTTTTTTTTTTCCTTGGAAAATTTTATTTTTGGTCCCTATGGTGATGATTCCGGCTCAAACTCAGATACCACTTTAATCGATTTCAAATCTCAGAAATCAAATTAAGGAATTATGCTAATTTCAGGGACAATTTTGACTAAAAAGCCAATAATAATATCGGGGTCTTTTTGTGACAAATCCAACACTTAATAATAATAGATAATTAAGTTTGGACAATTTATTACATATTGTTGATGGACCATATTGGGCGTAAAACAAACCAGAAAACTAGGACTGGGCAAACGAATCATGGACCCACGGGTAGAGGTGGGTACATATATTGTAAATTCAAAACGGGACGAGATGGGGCGGGTACAAATTTCAGAGAAAACAGGCTCCTAGCCCGAACCGTTTCCACTGTTCATTATAGGGAGATTAAATCTCCACCGTTTATTTCTTAGGTTATGTAGAATTCTCTAGACTTCCAGAGTCCTAAATCCTGATTTCGATCATAGCGGCCTCTAAATCCTGACTCCTTTTGACCTCGATCTCGAATTTTCCCAGCTTCATCTGTTCACCGGGCATCGAGTGTTTATGCATGACGGGCTTGGTTGTCCAACTGTAATTATTGTTGGAAAAGCAAGAGCAGTTGGCGGGGACAATGACCGGAGTGCCGATGGGGATGGGGTTGACGTCAAACATGTTATTGATCGAGGCGATCCGGGTGGGAAGGGAGTTGAGGAGGTAGGTGATGGAGAAGGGAGAGTTGTAGAAAGGAGGGAGGAAGCGAAATGTGAGGTAGGAGAGGCATGAGGAAGTGACGCCGTTGCAAACGTAGCCGTCGGTGGTGTTGTAGTAGTTGTAGTAGTCGAGCTGCTTGTTATCAACTAGGAGCACCGTCGAGTCATCGCCAGCAGCGCCGTCGTGTCATTAGGGGTCAGTCGATCTCCATTAGCAGCCTTTTTGTTCTTCTCGAGTTACCTTACTACAATAGGACCTGTGGGGACCCATGGGGACCCATAGGAACCAGCCTGTTTCAAAAGGGTTGGGTTAGGTCCGGATCTCATTTTGAAAAATCCAAAACCCACCCCGCCTCGCCCTGTGTTATTTACAAACAGGTTCGGTCCAGTTCCTTCAATTTTGGGCCCGGCCCGGCCCATGCCCACCCCTATAGAAAACAAGTTTAACTAGATGTAAACTTGCAATTGCACAAAAATGTCGTAGTAAAATGATTTACAAGTCCAAGTGTTGTTCCCACGAAGATAGGGTTTGGGCAAATGAAAATAAACAAAAACTAGATTTGATCAGCACAAGGCTTTGCATTTAGTAATATTTGGAGATGATTTTGAAGCTAAACTATCCATACAATTCAATTAGCTTCTTGTTATTAAGTGTGATAAATTACATTATTGCTTCACAGAGTAATGATTTTCTTGGTTCGCTTGTTTTCTCGAATGTAAATAATCCTACATGTTAAAGGCTTAATCAGAATAGACTGCATGTTAAGGTAGACAATTTTTTTAGAAAAATTATAGTTTAATGTGCCTTACAAGGACTTAGGTGTGGAAATTATCATCTAAACAATCAAAAGAATTAATTGAAAACATCTCTAACCTTGTGAACGTAGTCTAACTTAAGATGAATCATGTACACTTGTCTTTACTTCTCTACCCTTATCTTTGTTCATATCATCTCTACTTAACAACCAAAGCACACTTAGCCACTCTTTTCATTGACTCAAGGTCTATCTGATTTTGTGCATTAGTAGTACTAATATCCAGTAGTATTCCTCTCATCTTAGATCCGACTCTCGTGGTATCTCATTCATTCTTATTCACATATCATGTAAGTAAACTTGAGATTAATTGCTCTAAACTGTCTACTTCTCATTGATTGAGACCTGACGCGAAAAACTCGAGCCCATCTATAGTGTTTGCCGAGTCATATCTTTTGTCTCGAGTGTTATATTTGTTCGTTTTCGAGGAGTGTTGAGATGGGCTTGAGTCGTTGAGGGGTCTCGAACAAAGAAAATGAGGCAAAGGTTTGAACATCTTTCTCACCCGCACAGTTATTTTCACTTTACCCACGAACTTCCAGTCACATTTAAAAAAAAAAAAAAAATCGGTATCCAAATCAGTGGCACCCAGATTCCAGAAAATCAGCATTATCTTGGCAACCAAGAGTAAAGCAAAAGAGAGGCAGCCTCAGCCTCATCACCCGATCCCAGTACAAGTAGAAGGACAAACTGCTATGGCATACTGCAGCAAACAAAAGGTATACACACACGTTCTTGGATGTCTACCCTGCTGGGTTACTATTACTATTTCCGATTACCCAAGGCATAAAGGGAACGTTTTACAGACGTACCTCTAGTCATTTCCCACAACACATTTGCAATCATGAATGAATCCAGCTTATATGGAAATTACTTCTTATGAGAGGGAACTCGCTGCTGCTTCCCAGATCAACATCAAGAACAAAGACCATGAGGAACATTGTCTATTAGACGCATGAAATTGTAGCACGTCATCCATTATTCATACACCATAACACCAAATAGACATAAAACAAAGACTTAGAACTACCAAAACGAAAACATAGAATCATAATGTTATGATGTGAGCACAAGTTTGCAAACTAACAAACTAACACACACGGTTACCATAATGAGAAAAGGATTCATTACAGAGATCAATAAGCCTAGAATAAGGGAAGGACCGCACAAGTTCACATATTTGGATTATCTTTTCTTTTGTTGTTGCTTGTACTACCAGATCGATAAATTCACTGCTTGAAATTATACAAGGGACTTACTGCTGCCTTCCAATCGTCATCTGATTGCCGTCAAGAAGAGAAAGGCTCCCCACACAAATGGTTCCATTGAAGGAAGTTGGCAGACCACAAATTCGAACTTGTTTGGCTCTCTTTTTCTTTAAATCACACCGAAAAAAGGTAGTCCGCTCTATATTCACAAGAACAACCATTTCACCGTTCTTTGAGAACACCAAAGGTTTGCAATATCTGTTGCCATAAGGCATACATCCATTCTCAAAAGAATACAGCAAGGTCCAAGATTTTGTAACTCCGTATTCCTTCATAATCTAAATATCACATTTGGCCAAAACTGCTGAACACAAATACATAGAGAGCCTCCCAAGACCTCCAAACTCATCATGAAATTGTCATCCTCATCCCCCACCGGGGTGCCAAACTCCATATACCGTTAGTGTGTAAATTGTGATCTGATATGGCAAATGTATTTCTAGCTCATATTGCTAGGATGATTAACTAAATTGTGTGTACGCTCTCTTATTAAGTCTCATAGGTCTTAAACAAGTGAGTGTATATGTGTCTTCATCTCATAGGATGTAAGATGGATGGCTAGGATTGTTTGGATGTAATTTGAATACTGCCACATTTAAATTGTATTTGCAGTTAAGAGGAGAGAGACCTTTTTTCCTCTCTCACTCTTGGTGGAATGAAACAGTGAAGAAACATTTGCAGAGTCATATTCTCTGCTCTCTCCATCTCTCTCTCTTTCTGCATCATCCTCTTCATTTGTGTAAGAAGTTTTATTCCATAGATCAGAAAATACCTGTGAGTCACAGCTCATAGAGAACAGTAAAAATTCGTTTTACACTAACATGGCCTCAGAGCCTGGTTGGGTCTGATTTTATGGGCGTAGATTTTGTGAGGGTTTGTTCTAGCAACATTTCGTTGCAGAGAAAATTAGTGAGAGTGAGTAGTGAGATCTTAGTCTAACATGGCTGGATCTGGCGGAGGAGAGCTTCGCGCTTCGATATTCAACGGAGAGAACTTCGATTTCTGGCAAATTCGAATGAAAACAATTTTCCGATCTCACGAGCTGTGGAGCATTGTTGAGATGGGTTATCTACCTCCAGCGAAGGATGCGAGGGCTCTTGGAATCATTCAAGGAATAGTGTCGGATCAAAATTTTCCACGGATTGCAACTCTAGAAACTGTGAAGGCAGATTGGGATATTCTGAAGCAAGAATTTGTAGGAGATAAACGGGTACGATCTGTGAAAGTACAAGGTCTTCGTTGTGATTTTGAGTATACTCGTATGGGTGAAAGTGAATCTCTAGCTACATATTTAGCTAGGTTGTTTGATTTGATAAATCAAATGAAAAGTTATGGTGAAGATCTTAGTAATCAAAGAATTGTGCAAAAGTTGTTGATCAGTTTACCTAAATCATATGATAGTATTGCTTCTGTTATTGAAAATACTAAAGATATTGATGTAATTGATGCACAAGATGTGGTTGCCATTCTGAAAGGGTATGAACTGAGATTAACTAGACATGAAGAGAATAGCACTGAACGTGCATTTTCTAGCTTAGATATTTCATCTAAGAACAGTAAAGTTGGTAATCAGTTTACCAATACTGGTGGATCAAAATCTCAGAAGAATTTCAAGTTCAAAGGGAAGCAGTGGACTAACAAGTTTACTCCAGGAGTGAGAAATGAAACTAATAACACTGGAGGTGCTTGTAAATACTGTGATAGACTTCACTATGGAGAATGTTGGCTGAAAGGGAGGATTCAATGTCACAAGTGTGGAAACTTGGGCATATTGCCAGGGTTTGCAATCTTAACAAGAATATTCAGCAAGGAAACTTTGTGAATAAAGTAGGAGAACAAAGGAATCCCACAAGCAAGGTAGGAAAACCTGGAAATCTTTTCATGGTTAGGCAATCAACTAAAGTGAAAGCTGTGAGTGAAGCTTGGTATATAGACAGTGCGTGCAGTAATCATATGACCTCCAGAGAAGAGTTACTGGTGGATATTGATAGAAGTATTCAGGCAAAAGTGCAAGTTGGCACATGGGTTTTGGTTGATGTGAAAGGTAAAGGAACCTTGGTTATTGATACTGATAAGGGAAAGAGGTACATAAGAGAAGTTATGTTAGTACCTGGACTGGCAGAGAATCTGCTAAGTGTTGGCCAGATGACTGAACATGGGTATTTTCTAATGTTTGGTGATTATAAAGTGGATATTTTTTATGACAGAACTCTGACAAATTTAGTGGTTAGTGTGAAGCAAAAGGGGAATAAATGTTTTCCGCTTGTATTCAAATCAAATGATCATTTGGTACTGAAAACAAATGTGCATCAGTGTAGCACAATGTGGCATAAAAGATTTGGTCATCTGAATTATAGAAGTTTGAAACAACTGCAGGAGTATGATATGGTTCTTGGATTACCTAAAATGCATGATAGTGAAGGTGTGTGTCAAGGATGTGCGTTTGGAAAGAATCATAGGGAGTCTTTTCCAAGGGAATTAGTTTGGAGAGCTAGTATGCCATTGAAGCTTATACACTCGGATGTGTGTGGTCCTATGCAAACATCAACAATAAGTGGAAATAGATACTTTGTTACATTCATTGATGACTACTCGAGGATGTGTTGGATATATCTTTTGAGACACAAGTCAGATGTCTTCCATGTATTTAAGAAATTCAAGGCTATGGTGGAACTTCAAAATGGCTACTCTGTGAAGAAATTGAGAATCGATAGAGGAGGGGAGTTCATCTCAAAGGAATTTGAACAATTCTGTGAAGGTTTGGGTTTGGAGATGCAGCTCACTGTTGCATATTCTCCATAGCAGAATGGAGTTGCAGAGAGGAAAAACAGAACCGTAGTGGAGATGGCTAAATGTATGATCCATGAGAAAGGTCTTCCTTATAATTTCTGGGGTGAAGCTGTGATTACAGCTGTCTATTTGCTTAATTGATGTCCTACAAAAGCATTGGAAAATATGACACCTTTTGAGAAGTTCAGTAGAAGGAAACCTGGAATTAAACACTTAAGAGTGTTTGGTTCTATCTGTTACTCTCTTATTCCAGGAAATTTGAGACATAAACTGGAGGAAACAAGTGTCATTGGAATTTTTATTGGATATGGCACCTGTGAGAAGGGGTATAGACTGTTTAATCCTGAAACTCAGAAAGTGATACTTTCAAGAGATGTGATTTTTTATGAGAATGGTAAATGGGATTGGAAGAAACATAAGGTCAAGGATGTGTGTATTCCATTTTCTGCAAGTGGGTCATCAGAAGTGGAAGAAGTTGATGAAGGTTCAGATCTTATGGAACAAGCTATGGTTGAAAGTCCTCAGATTCAAATTGCTGACTCCTCACCTATTGACTCTGGAAGTGCAAGCAGCTCAATTCCTATACCTCAGTTTGATAACACTTCACTGAGATATAGAAACTTGAGTGAGATTTATGAGAGATGCCATGCATGTATCATTGAACCAGAGTGTTATACTGAAGCTGCATAAGATGAAGCATGGAAGAAGGCAATGAAAGATGAAGCATGCAGATTGAAAAAAATCAGACTTGGGAACTTGTGAAAAGACCATCTGAAAACCTGTGATTGGGGTAAAATGGGTGTACAAAACCAAATTGAACCTGGATGGATCAGTTCAGAAGAACAAGGCCAGACTTGTTGCAAAAGGCTATGCGCAAAAGGCTCAGCATTCTTGAATGGAGTGTTAGAGGAGGAAATGTATGTTGATCAGCCAGATGGGTTTGTTGTGCAAAAAGAAGAAGACAAGGTTTACGGACTGCATAAAGAATTGTATGGCCTAAAACAGGCACCTAGGGCTTGGTATGGTGAAATAGACTCATATCTTATTCTCTGTGGATTTAAGAAAAGCACCAGTGAAGCAACTATGTATACCAAGTGTATGAGAGACTCAGAAATGATTATAGTATCAATTTATGTTGATGATATAATATATATTGGAAGTTGTCAAGAGTTAATGAATGAATTTAAATCTGATATGATACACCAATATAAGATGACTGATCTGGGACTCTTGCATCATTTTCTTGGTATGGGAATACTGCAAACTGAGGAGTGTATTTTCATTCATCAGATAAAGTATACCTTATCTCTACTGAAGAAATTTGGACTACAAGACTGTAAATTTGTGAGTACTCCATTGGTTCTAGGTGATAAATTGAGAAAAGAAGATGGAAGTGGAAATGCAGATGAAGCTCAGTATAGACAAATTGTAGGCAGTTTGTTGTATCTCACAGCAACTAGACCTGACATAATGTATGCAGCATGTCTCTTATCTCGATTTATGCATTGTCCTACCAACAAACATTTTGGGACAGCAAAGAGAATACTAAGATATGTTCAAGGAACTCTTGATTTTGGCTTGGAATACAAGAAAGGTGAAGGAGCAATCTTAGTGGGATTCTGTGACAGTGACTGGAGTGGTTCAGAGGATGATATGAAAAGCACATCCGGGTATGCTTTTACCTTTGGCAATGGGGTTTTCTCTTGGTCTTCAGTCAAGCAACAATGTGTTGCATTATCCACAGCTGAAGCCGAGTACATCAGTGCTTCTGAAGCAACAGCACAGGCTACTTGGTTAAGATTTGTCTTGGAGGACTTTGGTGAAATGCAAACAGTTGCAACACCATTGAATTGTGATAATACCTCAGCCATAGCTATCACAAAGAATCATATCTTTCATCAGAAGACCAAACATATAAACAGAAGATACCACTTCATAAAGGAAGCATTGCAGCAATGAGTGATCGATTTGGTCTATTGTCCTACAAAGGAGCAAGTTGCAGATATTTTCACAAAGGCATTGGCAAGGGAACAATTTACTTATCTAAGAGAGCTTCTTGGAGTGAAATCAGTTCACAATTTAAAGGGGGCTGTTAGTGTGTAAATTGTGATATGATATGGCAGATGTATTTCTAGCTCATATTGCTAGGATGATTAAC
Organism: Malus domestica; assembly: GCF_042453785.1. NCBI lineage: Eukaryota > Viridiplantae > Streptophyta > Magnoliopsida > Rosales > Rosaceae > Malus > Malus domestica. The sequence continues at coordinate 31,717,441 of NC_091662.1, read as the reverse complement.
TAAATTGTGTGTATGCTCTCTTATTAAGTCTCATAGGTCTTAAACAAGTGAGTGTATATGTGTCTTCATCTCATAGGATGTAAGATGGATGACTAGGATTGTTTGGATGTAATTTGAATACTGCCAAATTTAAATTGTATTTGCAGTTAAGAGGAGAGAGACCTTTTTCTTCTCTCACTCTTGGTGGAATGAAACAGTGAAGAAACATTTGCAGAGTCATATTCTCTGCTCTCTCCATCTCTCTCTCTTTCTGCATCATCTTCTTCATTTCTGTAACAAGTTTTATTCCATAGATAAGAAAATACTTGTGAGTCACAGCTCACAGAGAACAGTAAAAATTCGTTTTACACTAACATATACTTCTCGCTGGCAAGATCAAGGGCTATAATTTTGCATCGATTTTTATCTGAATCTGATTTCCGCATCAAACAACTCATAGCACCGTTCAAAAACACCACATCCCCCGTCTGCACATAGAAACCATCGCAAGGCAATTCCGGGATCTTTTTCCATGAGTTGAATTTTAGGCTATAAATACTAACTTGAGAACTCACAGGGACATAAGCATCATCCCTCCTATTAAAATTCAAAATTGCCAAAATTTTATAATCGTGATTAGCTGAATCGTACCCGAATCCATATTCAGGGGTCACCCCAAATAAGGATCGCTGCTGCTCAATCTCAAAGGTTGGGAGAGGAATCTTCTTGAACTTTTGAATTGACGAGTTCCACAAAGCAAGATTCTTACGCATTCCGTTGTGAACACAAACCACACCATTAATTGAGCAGCCCAATATCTCAATATAGTCATCAGGGCATAAATTTATATAGGGTCGAAGTTTTGATTATTTTTCAAAATTTTCATATTTGTTGTAGACCTAATTTACTGAACTGTATTTATGACTAGAGAGGGACAGTGCCAGCTGCAAGAGAGAGATTTAATTATGAGGTGTGTTGTATCATCTCATTATGCCTATATTTATAGTAGTAGGACATGTTAAATTCTTACCCTAATAGGATTACAACTCTAATAGGATAATATATATTAAGGGGAATATTCCAAGATCTCCCTAGATACATTAGGATTTGCACAATCACACTCCTAATCTAATAGGACTGCAACACTTCCCCTTTAAGTGTGTAAATACTCAAACAAAACTTCGCATCAGGTTTTCAGTAGTTGAGGTAGAACGGTTGATAAAGTCGGCAAAACGGGCGAATGTGAGTCTCAAATTTAAACAAAGTATGCATTGGTAGTAAAACTCACAAAACCTCACTATGGTAAAACCTAAGACAGGTAAAAACCCATACGTTAAGGAGAAAAGTGAGAAGTATGCATAATGTCTAAAATAAAAATCAAACGAGACGAAAGTAGTGAACTCAACGAAGTATGATCATCCCAGGATGGGTGCCTCATCAAAACCTCGTTAGGTAGCAAAATCCAGTGGGAAAAATGCTTCTAATCGTAAAAAGAAGTACATTAAGATCAAGTGAGTATACTTCTGGATACTCCCCCTAAGTTAGATATAACTTCAAAATAAAAGAACTACAAGCAATTCAACTCAGATAATTTATGCATGCCGATTCCTTGGACGAGCTTCTGAAAAGTAGACTTGGGCAATGACTTGGTGAAGTGATAAACCAGGTTGCCCTGGGAATGGATTTGGTTGACTTCAATGTTCTAATGTTGTTGTTGTTGGTGAGAGTAAAAGAACTTTGGCGCTATATGCTTGGTGTTGTCTCCCTTGATGTATCCCTTTTTTAACTGCTCAATACATGTTATATTGTCTTCAAAGATAGTCATAAGAAGGTCAACGACAGAAGTAAGACCATTAGTGCTTCGAATGTATTCCATAACTGCTCTCAATAAAAAAACACTCACATGAGGCTTCATGTAAGGCTAGAATGTCAACATGGTTCGAAGAAGTCGCAACTAGCGTTTGCTTGGTAAACCTCCAAGATATTGCAGTGTCTCCAACAGTAAAGACATAGTCAGTTTGAGAATATGCCCTATGTGGGTTAGACAGATAACTAGCATCTATGTAACCCAAGAGGCGAGAATCAACCTGATGATTGAGGGACAGCAGCTCTTCTCGAGGATTCGTGGATGTAGAACAAGCCCAAATTTGTCGTACCTTTGAGGTAGCGAAAAATGTCTTTAACACCATTCCAATGTCTGTGTGTAGGCGCGTTGCTGTATCTAGCTAAAAGATTAACAACGAAGGAGATCTCGGGTCTAGTGTATTGAGTTAAGTATAATAAAGCATGAATTGAACTTAGGTATGGAACTTCGGGCTCCAAACTCTCATCCTCATCCTCATCCTCATTGGGATGGAAGGGATCTCGTTTTTTTTTTTGGTCAATAAGGGATCTCATTTAACATTTAGAGTTCGAACGACTATAGGAATACTCTAAAGTTTCACTTTATCCTTATTAAAATGTCGCAATAACTTTTAGGTGTAGTTCGATTGAGGTATTAGGATTCCATCCGAACAATGCTCGATCTCCAGGCCGAGACAGTATCTAGTTTTTCCAAGATCCTTAATCTCAAATTCCAATTTCAAGTAACTGCAATTTCCTCAGTTGATCGGCTTACTAAGTCAGCACATTTTCTTCCAATGAGGGAGAAGTATTCTTTAAGGCAATTAGCTGAATTATTCGTATCGAATATCGTGAAGTACCATGGAGTTCCAATTAGTATTATCTCGGATCGTGATCCTAGATTTACTTCTAAATTTTGGATAGCATTTCAAGAAGCTCTTGGTTCGAGATTATTTTATAGTACAACATATCATCCTCAAACAGATGGACAATCAGAGAGGACCATTCAGACATTCGAAGATATGTTGAGATCTTCAGTATTGCAGTTTGGTGATGCTTGGCATAAGCAGTTGGATTTAATGGAATTCGCCTACAACAACAACTTTCATTCAAGTATTGGTATGTCACATTTCGAGGCTCTTTATGGTAAATCTTGTCGCACACCCTTATGTTGGTCAGAAGTTGGTGAAAGAGTGTTAGTGGGTCCTGAGATAGTGGAGGAGCCTACTCAGAATATTCAGATGATTAAGTCTAACCTGAAAACGACCCAATACCGACAAAAAAGTCTAGCAGACAGACATGCCACTGACCGGATGTATAATGTAGGTGATTGTGTATTTCTGAAGCTATCCCTATGGAAAGGTGTTGTGCGGTTTGGAAAGAAAGGAAAACTGAGTCCTAGGTACATTGGACCATATATGATCACCGGGCGAGTAGGTGAGGTTGCTTATAGACTTGAGTTACATCCAGAGTTATCAAAAGTGCACGATGTTTTTCATGTCTCTATGCTTTGTCATTATGTCCCAGATCCTTCACATGTAATTCCTCCTCAACCTTTGGAAATTAATCCGGATTTGACGTATGATGAGGAACCAGTGACTATTTTAGATTGGAAAAATAAAGAACTAAGGAATAAGACAGTGCGTTTGGTGAAAGTTTTGTGGAGAAATCATTTAGTGGAAGAAGCTACTTGGGAGACAGATGACCGGATGAGAGAGATGTATCCACACTTATTTTATGATTTTTAATGGATTTGATGATTGTGTAAATTTCGAGGAAAATTTTTTTATAAGGTGGGTAGATTGTCACATCCCGTCCCGAATTATTTTTATCGATTGCGTGAATTGATGAAATTGCCCTGAGCGTTTGGTGATGATGTGTGTAAATGGGCTAAGGTTTTGGAGCAATTAAGTTCATTTCCTAATTATTTGGACCCAACCAAATTTTAAAGTTTTATTTGTTTTGGTTGGTGACCCAATTTGGACCACACACATTCACCCTCATCCAATTCCGTTGACTCTTTCTCTCTCCGTCTCGATTTTTTCTTCCCATTTTTCATACAAATCTTACAGACAAGTTTCAAGTATCCATTTCATTCATGGATCAAAGACTTGAAGGTTGGTTTTATGTTCCTTGCAAGCCCAAGAACACATTGGTACCTGTAGTTGGTCGCGAGGACGTCGAGATCGTGAGAACTCGAATCCCGATTTGATGCACTGTTCATGCACATGTAAATGTGTAGTTTTCAGGGAGTTTTGAGGTTATAGGAAGCTTTAGATCACTCCCCCGAAGCTCGGAGTAGAGAGTTGAGGCGTTTTGGACGTCAAGAAGCTCGGGAATAGTGAGTTGCAAAGGTGGCCGGTTATCGTGGATTTTACAGCTAGACCCCGTGAGTTTTAGGTCCTAAAACTGGTAAGGATTTGTTCTACTTGTCTTAAGCTTCATTTTGGTATAAAATTCGTGAAATTTGGTTGAAAAATGAAGAAGATATTAAGGTTTTTCGAATTTCCAGTTTCTGGCGACCGGCGATTCGTCGGAGAAGAAAGGAGAATACTTCTTCGATATTGACAGAATATTCCTAATATCAGTTAACGACATTAGGTTAGTTTTAACGAAATATTCTAATTTTTAGCAAAATATTCCCTAACGGCGGTTAAGGATTCCATCAGGGTTGGCCGCGTGTGGGACGTCGGAAAATTTTTCTAAAAATATAGGGATGTTCCTGAGGTTGAATAGGTCACGGTGGTATATTCAAACACCCCAATTGAGTAATGTATGAGAAGTTATTACCTAGTTTTGGTTATGTGCTTTAAATAACGTTTATTCAGTTATTTCGCATATAGGTGAGACCTATCTTGAGGATGAGCGCCATCAATCGAGGCTCGGGGGCTATGACCCTTCGACGTATCAGTGAGTGGGCTTTTGGTTTTCTGTATATACCTATATACTAGAGATTTTTCCCAGAAAATATGTTTAAATGAATGTATGTTTCGAAAATGCCATGCAAGTATCTATCTATTTTAATTATGCATTAGTAGTTGCATACATTCATGATTGGTGCTACGGACACACAGGTAAGTGCCAGGTAAGTTCATAAATCAAAGGTATGAGATGGTTTCGGTTATGTGATGTATTGAGAGCTCATAAACCTGCACCCTGGTGTTAATGCTCCCGCCCAGAGTTAGGGCACAGTCCTTCACGTGATGTTTACCTCCCGCACCATATACTCACCTTGGATCCAAGTTAGGTGCACAGGCTTGTTGTACAGACCGCTTTAGGTGGTTCCGACTCGTAGGTAACTCGCGATTATTCGCACATCCTTCACGTGATCGTAGCACTAGAGCATATTTATTTTACACCTAGTCTTGTCGTACAGGCCACTTTAGGTGGTTCCGACTCATGTGCAGGATTTGATTTGATTGGATATGATTGAGATTGATTATGAGCTATAGACTCAGCCATGCAGTTGAGTTAGGGACATCTGGTTGTTGTGATACCTATCATTGTTATATTACTTGGGTTATTTATGGCACTTCATAGATATACTTTGGCATGGCATACTTACGAATATCGTTTCTAAACATGGTTTTGAGATATGTATATATTTTATTTCTCTGGGAAAATTATACAGGTTTTACGACGAGGGGTTAAAACTTTTGAGAAATGAAATGATTTTAAAAAGCTTTGTTTTTGCCCACTCACACTTTATGTTTTGCGCCCCTCCAGGTTTTAGGTAGAAGTGCTTTGGTGGATCATGAGGATTCTGATGGGGGTTCTGACATAACATCACCATGTAAGATCACCCTCGGGTGTTGTATTATTAGTACTTGTCCTGCTTGATTGCACTTAGACTATTTATGCTCTGGTTGTGTATTTCGCACTCACTAGCACTCTATCTTAACTAGTTCTGCTAGTAGTTTGGTTTTTATTCCTTCGTAATTCCTTATATCTCTATTGCTTCCGCATTGTGCACATGATTACGTCACTCCCACATGACAACCAGCATGCCCTGATTTAGGTCGGGGTGTGTCACGCCTAGACTAAAAATTCTCTTCAATCACCTCAAGTGGAGCCTCAATTTTAATTTCTATTTTATCTCCACATTTGATCATGTCACGAACAAGGACTTTTAGATCATGTCCCACGGATACGTTAGCAACATCCCACTTCTATCTGTATAAAGTTTAAACTCAATGAAATCTTTTAATGCTTACTTCATTTTAAATTTTTATTTATGACATTTCATATTTTTTTGTACTTGTTGATAACTATTGCATTATAAAGAGAAATTTTTTTATACAGCACCTAAAAAAATTATAACTTATCGATGTGGGTTTTATTCCTATACATAACTTTCCCAAGTTGGAACAAGAAATTTTTATGACTGTAAAGACCTTATTCCTATATGGAGTATTACCATAGAGACAAGAGTGGTTTACTGTATGTATAATAAGAATAAAGTTGAAGCCTAGAAAAATATTTACAAACTATAAAAAAATTAGAACATAAACTAGTGATTACTAAAATCTCCTGTAGAATCATTAAAACAAGAGGTATTTATCGGTTTAGTTTATCCCATATAGAGGTGCCAATTTTTTTTTTTGAATTTTAATTTTAGTTGAGTAATTCCTGAACTTTTATAATTAACTAATTCCTCCCGAACTTTAACTTTAGTCGCTTACCTCTAAAATTTTATAAGTAGCCAATTTCTCCTAGCATTAGATTCCATGGCTAGTTGTATCCGAAAAGTAGCAAAAGAGGTATTAGGAGAGTCCAAGGGCTTTGCCCCACACCAAAAGGAATCTTGGTGGTGGAATGAGGAGGTACAAACGAAGGTGAAGGCTAAGAAGGAATGTTGTAAAGCCTTATACAAGGAGAGGACCGGTGAAAATGGTGAAAGGTATAGAAAAGCGAAGCAAGAGGCGAAGAAAGCTGTCAGAGAAGCTAAGTTAGCGGCTTACGACGATATGTATAAACGACTAGATACCAAAGAATGAGAGTTGGATATCTATAAACTATCTAGAGCAAGGGAAAAGAAGACAAGGGACCTAAACCAAGTGAGGTGCATCAAGGATGAGGATGGAAAGGTTCTTGCTACAGAGAACGCGGTTAAAGACAGATGGAGAGGTTATTTTCATAATCTTTTCAATGAAGGACATGAAATGAGTGCTTCTTTAGGGGAGTTGAGTAACTCAGAAGAGTGTAGAAACTACTCTTTTTATCGTCGAATCCGGAAGGAAGAAGTGGTTGTAGCTTTGAAGAAGATGAAGCATAAAAAAGCAATAGGCCCAGACGATATACCAATCGAAGTGTGGAAACTTTTGGGAGAGACAGGTATAACATGGCTCACTGACCTTTTCAATAGGATTTTGAAAACGAAGAAGATGCCAAATGAGTGGCGAACGAGCACTTTGGTGCCTATCTACAAGAATAAGGGCGACGTACAAAATTGCATGAACTATAGGGGTATTAAGCTAATGAGTCATACAATGAAGCTCTGGGAGAGAGTCATTGAGCATAGATTGAGGCAAGAGACACGGGTTTCGGACAACCAATTCGGGTTCATGCCAGGGCGCTCAACCATGGAGGCAATCTATCTCTTACGAAGATTGATGGAAAAATATAGAGATGGGAAAAATGATTTACACATGGTCTTTATAGATTTGGAAAAAGCGTATGATAGGGTCCCAAGAGACATTCTTTGGAGGATTTTAGAGAAGAAAGGAGTACGAGTAGCATATATCCAAGCTATAAAGGATATGTATGAAGGAGCAAAGACTGCCGTAAGAACTCATGAAGGACAAACCGAAAGCTTTCCCATAACTGTAGGATTACATCAAGGCTCATCCTTAAGTCCTTACCTTTTTGCGTTGGTAATGGATGAGTTAACAGGACATATTCAAGATGATATTCCTTGGTGTATGCTTTTCGCAGACGATATAGTGTTGATAGATGAAACTCAGGAAGGGGTAAATGCAAAGCTTAACCTTTGGAGAGAAGTGTTGGAATCTAAAGGTCTTCGCCTAAGCCGATCAAAGACAGAATATATGGAGTGCAAGTTCAGTGCAAATGGAGGCCAAAACGAGTTAGGGGTGAGGATCGGAGATCAAGAAATACCAAAGAGCGACCGTTTTCGTTACCTAGGATCTATCTTGCAAAAGAACGGAGAATTAGATGGAGATCTCAACCATAGAATACAAGCTGGATGGATGAAGTGGAAGAGTGCATCCGGCGTGTTGTGTGACCGCCGTATGCCACTGAAGCTCAAGGGAAAATTTTATAGGACGGCAATAAGGCCGGCGATGCTGTATGGCACATAATGTTGGGCGGTGAAACATCAACACGTACACAAAATGGGTGTAGCGGAGATGAGGATGCTTCGTTGGATGTGTGGGCACACGAGAAATGATAAGATTAGGAATGAGGATATCCGGGGTAAAGTAGGAGTAGCCGAAATTGAAGGAAAGATGAGAGAAAATCGGTTACGGTGGTTTGGACATGTGCAAAGAAGGCCTACTGACGCTCCGATTAGAAGATGCGACTATGGGACAGAGGTTCAGGGCCGAAGGGGTAGAGGAAGACCTAGGAAAACTTTGGAAGAGACTCTAAGAAAAGACTTAGAGTACTTGGATCTAACGAAGGACATGACACAGGATCGAGCACAATGGCGTTCTAAGATTCATACAGCCGATCCCACTCAGTGACTTGGATTTTCCAAGTCTCCAACTAAGAAGTTTTCCTCACTCGGGAAATTAAGGGAACACTACCCCAACCTACATGCTCCACTCAGAAAGCTTCAACATACAAGCTTCAACAAAAGAAAATTCAAAGAACTTAGCGAAGAAGGCTTTGGTGTATTTAACACAATACGTTGAAATGAAGGAAAGCTTATTTATTGATATCCCCGATAAGCTACAAATATGTACATATACATGAGTCAAAATAAACACACAAGAGGGAGCCTTCACAAAGGTTGCTTAGGAGAAGTCTCAGCAGTCGGTAGAGGCCCAGAAAGAGAAGGCACCGGAGGGGGATCATTTGGAGCCTCAGTACTGGACAGAACCCTAGAAGGAGGAGGCATCAGAGGTTGATCATTTGGAGCTTCATTACGCGGTACAGCCCCAGAAGACGAAGGCAATAAATGCCTTTGGAACAAACCCACAAATCTCTGATGATCAAGTAAAACCTGACCATCAGTTTCCTTCATCTGGTCAAGCTTCCTCTTCATGTTTGTAGCATAGTCATGTGCGAGCCGGTGCAACTGTTTATTCTCATGCTTGAGCCCTCTAATCTCCTGTTTGAGACTCATCACTTCAGCCGCCAATGATTCAACTTGGCGGGTTCGAGCAAATAGGCGTTGGGCCATATTAGACACAGAACCTGCACACTGAACACTGAGAGCCAGCGAATCCTTAACAGCTAACTCATCAGACCGTTTGGAAAGTAGTCTGTTATCTTTGAGAGTGAGAAGGTTCCTGGCCACCACCGCAGCGGTCATATCATTCTTCATCACGGAATCCCCAACGGTAAGAGGACCAGTAGGGGAGACGAAGGATGGGCGCCATATGTTGTCTGGAGAAGGCGGGGCTGCCTCTTCAACAAGGTTCAAGTCAAAACGACGGTCGGAGGGGCCAGACATTTTCAAAGGTGTTGAAGAGAGAAGAGGTCGGACAAATCAAGATCTTAGAAGTGCAAGAATGAAGCTTCTACTGGTGGAGATTCAAGTGTGCTTTGGAACTTAATGTCAGCCCCTATAAAAATCTGCACTCGACGGAGCTTCAGAAATCGAAGAGGCGCCTGCTCAGAAATCGAAGAGGCGCCTGCTCAGAAATCGAAGAGGCGTTTGCTTTCTCAAAAGCTGAGCTGCTTAGAGATCACGAGGGTTGATCTCAGAAATCGAAGAGGCGTTTGCTTTCTCAAAAGTTGGGATGCTCAAAGACCACGAAGGCCGATCTCAGAAATCGAAGAGGCGCTCGCTTTCTCAAAAGCTGGGCTCCCCAGAGATCACGAGGGCCGATCTCAAAAATCGAAGAGGCACCTACTTTTCCAGCCTTGTCAGCACCTGTCACACGCACACTCAGCTTTGCGGAAATTATGGGCATTCTGTCGAAGACTTCTGGGGAAGTAGAAAACACATGAATCTTACTGTTCAATCACCCACTTCCCACACGCAACAATAGCTCATGGGTACCACAGATAACTTTGCCAAAGTTCTCTGCCAAAGTTGAGCACGTGAAGCTTGCAGCTCCCACTACATCGCTCTGACCAAGAAGGGTAAAAGAATAGCAAAGAAACAGCACTAACAAAGTTTAGACCCATACATTTTGAAGGTCTAGCTACCATATTATTACCCACAAAGGTAAAGGAACAGTACCACTGCTGGATAATTGGAAAGTCCCTGTGTGTCAACCTCTGTGCTTCGTGGCAAGGTAGACTAGCAAACATGCCCAACCTTTACTCACATTCGAGAAAACACTCCCAATAAGATTGCTTGCTCCAAAATCGAAGAGGCACCGTCCTCCAAATCTCGAAAGCCAGACTCCCAACATGACTACTTTATTAAAAATCGAAGAGAGGGTAAAGGAACAGTACCATTGCTGGATAATTGGAAAGTCCCTGTGGGTCAACCTCTGTGCTTCGTGGCAAGGTAGACTAGCAAACATGCCCAACCTTTACTCACATTCGAGAAAACACTCCCAACAAGATTGCTTGCTCCAAAATTGAAGAGGCACCGCCTTCCGAATCTCGAGAGCCAGACTCCCAACATGATTACTTTCTCAAAAATCGAAGAGACACTGCTCCCCGAATCTTCGAGAGCCAGACCCCCAGCATGATTGCTTTCTCAAAAATCGATGAGGCATCGTTCTCCGAATCAATCGAAGAGGCGCTCGCTTTCTCAAAAGCTGGGCTGCTCAGAGACCACGAGGGCCGATCTCAGAAATCGAAGAGGCACCTACTTTTCTAGCCTTGTCAGCACCTGTCACACGCACACTCAGCTTTGCAGAAATTATGGGCATTCTGTCGAAGATTTCTGGTGAAGTAGAAAGCACATGAATCTTACTGTTCAATTACCCACTTCCCACACGCAACAATAGCTCATGGGTACCACAGATAACTTTGCCAAAGTTGAGCACGTGAAGCTTGCAGCTCCCACTAAATCGCTCTGACCAAGAAAGGTAAAATAATAGCAAAGAAACAGCACTAACAAAGTTTAGACACATAAATTTTGAAGGTCTAGCTACCATATTATTACCCACAAGGGTAAAGGAACAGTACCACTGCTGGATAATTGGAAAGTCCCTGTGTGTCAACCTCTCTGCTTCGTGGCAAGGTAGACTAGCAAACATGCCCAACCTTTACTCACATTCGAGAAAACACTCCCAACAAGATTGCTTGCTCCAAAATCGAAGAGGCACCGTCCTCCGAATCTCGAGAGCCAGACTCCCAACATGACTACTTTCTCAAAATCGAAGAGATGGTAAAGGAACAGTACCATTGCTGGATAATTGGAAAGTCCCTGTGTGTCAACCTTTGTGCTTCGTGGCAAGGTAGACTAGCAAACATGCCCAACCTTTACTCACATTCGAGACAACACTCCCAACAAGATTGCTTGCTCCAAAATCGAAGAGGCACCGCCATCCGAATCTCGAGAGCCAGACTCCCAACATGATTACTTCCTCAAAAATCGAAGAGACACTGCTCTCCGAATCTCGAGAGCCAGACCCCCAGCATGATTGCTTTCTCAAAAATCGAAGAGGCATCGTTCTCCGAATCTCGAGAGCCAGATACCACAGACCACTTTTTCAAAGTGCTCTGACAGAGTTAAAACATGTGAAACTGACAGCTCCCACTACCGTGCTATGACCAAGCAGGGTAAAGGAATAGCATTACTACTTGTTGTTAGGGAGACTCCTATATATGTCGACCTCCATCCCCAACGGACAGGCAGACCTGCAAAAATGCTCAACCCTTCATCATATCTGAGAGGGCACTCCCAACGAAGCCTTTCGAAATATTCAGCTTTCTTTCCCCCCGATAATACCTCTGCAAACAAGCTATACTAGAGCAAGAATATCTCATATCATCAGGGTTAAAAGCAAGAGTATCCCATATCATGCTTTTTCCATCTTTTCCTTTGGCCTTGTTTTTACCTGCAAGACAAGGAGAAAGAGAGCAATCAGTCAGCACTTGGAATCAAGCTTCCAGCCAGGAACTGACTGCCTGGAACCCCTTACCTGATTACTTACCTGGCATTGCTCTCGAGTACTCATCTTCAACATCTTATGTTTCCAGGGAAGATTCCGCATCTGCTTGAGGAACAGATAGGGCAAGTGCGAAGGATACAAGGAAGCATGTGGAGACAAGCGTAACAGCACACGTGCCGATACATCCATTACTCTGTCAAAAGCAAAAGTATCCCATATCAGCAGGATGGAACGTACTCTAGATTTGATGGACTTGTTTTGACCCTCAAATTCTTCAGTCGGCCTTATACTCTGGAGGAAACCAGAAAACCCTCCAGCTCAGTTCAAGAATAAGCCTGTGGAAAGTTACTTCTTCAAAAGCAAAAGTATCTCATATCATCTCTTCTCATTTTTCTTCTCTTTATCCTTCATGCTGTTGCAAGATGGGGAGAAGGTGAACAATCAGTCGGAGCTCTGATTGCTTACCTTGTCTGTCACCTCTTTCAGCAGACCCCCTAGCTCGGCGACTTGGGGGACTCCTACTACATGGTTTGTATCGCGCTTGACCAAGCCTGAAACTACAAGTAAGCTTCAAGTGAAATTGATACATTACCTTGTGCATCTCCACCAGTTAAAGATACCACCCCTGGATGGAGGAAAAGTACTTCCAGAGAAGATGCCACATCTACCTATGAGACTATTAAGGCAAGTCAAGACGACACCACACTCCGATACTTAGAAGTTTCGTGATTACGAAATCATTCTCCCACAATATTTCCTAATGTCATTTGTACTAAATCATTCACTTGTACTCACTAAAGGAGAGCTTGAACCTATGTACTTGTGTAAACCCTTCACAATTAATGAGAACTCTTCTATTCCGTGGACGTAGCCAATCTGGGTGAACCACGTACATCTTGTGTTTGCTTTCCTATCTCTATCCATTTATATACTTATCCACACTAATGACCGGAGCAATCTAGCGAAGATCACAAAAAGCGACCGTTTTCGCTACCTAGGATCTATCTTGCAAGAGAACGGAGAATTAGATGGAGATCTCAACCATAGAATACGAGCTGGATGGATGAAGTGTAAGAGCGCATCCAGCGTGTTGTGTGACCGTCGTAGGCCACTGAAGCTCAAGGGAAAATTTTATAGGACGGCAATAAGGCCAGCGATGTTGTATGGCACAGAATGTTGGGCGGTGAAGCATCAACACGTACACAAAATGGGTGTAGCGGAGATGAGGATGCTTCGTGGGATGTGTGGGCACACGAGAAAGGATAAGATTGGGAATGAGGATATCCGAGGTAAAGTAGGAGTAGCCGAAATTGTAGGAAAGATGAGAGAAAATCGGCTCCGGTGATTTGGACATGTGCAAAGAAGGCCGACTGACGCTCCGGTTCGAAGATGTGACTACGGGACAGAGGTTCAGGGCCGAAGGGGTAGAGGAAGACCTAGGAAAACTTTGGAAGAGACTCTAAGAAAAGACTTAGAGTACTTGGATCTAACGGAGGACATGACACAAAACCGAGCGCAATGGCGTTCTAGGATTCATATAGCCGACCCCACTTAATGGGAAAAGGCTTTGTTGTTGTTGTTGTTGTTGTTGTTGTATCCATTTGTGCCCCCATATCGTTGTCATTTGTTGTTCTCATGATTAAAATGGATAAAAATTAAATGAAAATTTTTAAAGTCTAACGTCAAGAGGAAATTGGCTATTTATAAAAATTCAAAAGTAATCGACTAAAATTAAAATTCAAATGAGAAATTGGCTAATTATAAAAGTTCAAAGAAAATCGATTAAAATTATAGTTCAAAATGAAAAATTGACAGTTCTATACAATTTTAAGGAACAAATCCATATATATACTTGGAACAAATGTTTGATTTTTCTACTAATACTTTCGTTAAAAACTTTGAAGAGACGTGTGATATTTTTTTTTATCTAAAAAAAAATTATATATATCACACGTCCTTTCAAAGCTTTTAACGAAAATATCACACGTACCTTCAAAACTTTAGAGCAAACGTGTGATATTTGACTGAATAGTGAACACCTTTTTAAAATTTTCGGGCCAATTAGACATGCACTTCGGAGTCTGGAATACCTCTCTTTAATCTTTGTTTGCTCCTACCCTCTCTCAGGACTTTCATCAAGCACCTGGCAGTGGCACATCTGGGCATTCAGTAGTGGAGCAAAGATGGGTGTGGGTCTATCAGTTCTGATAGGGTTGAAAGCAGCAGTCTTGTTCTCGTTGTTTGCATTCCTCAGAAGCTCTGGTTTCACTGTGCTTTCCATACCATTTTTGTACGCCGCTCTGGTATCCGCGTTGGTTTCACTTGCTGCTCACCCATCCATAGACCTTCCCATGCTGCTGGGGAAGAACCCAGATGGGAGTTTCCCCGTTTGGTCGATTATAATGTTCAGCCCCTATTTGTATTTCGTTCGCTTTTTCTCGGCGCTGCGGAGATTGCGGAGTAGGGAGGCTCCGTATACTGAAATCTGTGAGGGTTTGTTCGTCGGCGGGTGGCCTTCTTCGCCGGATAAACTTCCACCAGGGGATCCTGCTATTGTTGATTGCACTTGTGAATTGCCAAGAAAGCCTGAGTTTTCAGGGCATTCTTATTTGTGTGTGCCAACATGGGACACAAGGGCTCCTCCACCGGCTGCCATTGAATCCGCTGTCAAGTGGGCTTGCCGGAAAAGGGATCAGAATAGGCCTGTTTTCGTCCACTGCGCGTACGGTATGCCGCCTAAATTTAGTAATTTTTCATTTTGGTAATGATATAGATTCACTTGTTTTGCAATGCATGTATATGTGTGTATATTTCAAAATTGTTGCAATGCGACGTGTCTAGCGGGATTAGCTCCTAGATTTCTATATAGGTGAATAAGTAAGGGGTAGTTGTGGTGCAATGCACATAAGATCGCCTTAGGATTAAGCCCTATGGAGGTACTTATTAATCAACCACTGCTCTGCTCGCGCGCATGCTCGTGGTAGATAAGAAACGGGGTATGGAGTACATGCAGAAAGCTTTCTTAAAATTTTGTCACTCTTCTTTTTGTGAAACAAATTCCACGAAACCACTTTCTCAGTGAACTCTTTAGTTTCACCGGGCGCAACATCCAAACACTTGCGCCTGCAGTCATCAACAAATCTTCTCAGGTTTCATTCATGTAGCCTCAAGCCTAATATTCCTGCCTCTTAACCTTTCAATTTGGAAAATTGTTGCAGTTGCTATTTTTTTCCACTTCCATCGGCCAAAGCCCCTTGCTCAACACTATGTTTGATGGTTCATGTCCTCTGATAGAATTGGAAGCACATTCATAGCGAACATGTCATGGCTTTGTTTAATCATCCAAATAGGCATCTTCTCCTGAACACCCAGAAAGCCCTCAGCGGCTTGCTGCCCCTTAATTTCCTAGGACAGTTACTTAAGTTGAGGTTGACAAGTTGTATCTCATACAAAAAGTCTGTAATAACATTGACAAAGTTGGTTGGTTTACTTACCACTATTCACACAAGCTTAAGCTGTTTAGATGTGGTTCAAGGGTTTTGTATTTTAGCATTCTCACTCACAAGTGGGTCACTCTCCACTTTTTGAGATCAATATGTGGAATCAAACTTATATAGGGAGGATTAAGTTACAGGGATTCAAACTCAGGGAGGATTAAATTACATGGATTCAAACTCAGGGATGATTAAATTACAGGTATTCAAACTCAGTATTTCCTGCTCTAATACCATGATGAAGGTTGTTAGTTTACCACTATTCCCAAAAGTTTAAGCTGTTAGAACTGGAATATGGACCACCATTGTTCTATATTTTAATTACATTCCTTATTACTATTTGGTTAACTTGTGCCTTCTTGTAGCAAATCAAGTCAGCATCATCCATTGTTTACAGATTACCACTCGGCACTTATATGAAATTTAAATACCTTTAAAGGAGTCACACAAAAAGAACAAAAATAATTAAACAAGTGTAGGTGTATTATAATTGCAGCACAACAAGAGGGTGAAATGATTCGATTAGCTCTGGGCTCTTCGTCACATCTTTGGAACACTCAGTACTCTGCACTAATGTATTGTCTTAGAAAAAGAAAAGGAAAGAGGAAACTTAATGGTAATTTATTGTTTTGGTTCAGTTTCCCTTGAAACCATTCCGAATGTCTCATTTTTGAAGCCAGATAAGACCTCCAGTAATTTCTTATGGAGAAACAAAGCTGTCACTGCTATTGGTTTTTAGAAATACAAGTCACACACAGTTATTAAATTTAAGTTTGCACTTACACGTGTATTTCTGAGCATGATCCTGGATTTACCCTGATGTTATGTGCGGAATTATTCAAACTTTTAGCCACTAGATTTATAGCTTTTCTTTGAGAGAATTTGTTGAGGACATCACTGAAAAACCATTTAAGGTTTAACAAGTAAAGAGATGGAAGAAAAGATGATTTCATTCAATATTATCTTTGTGGTTGGATTACATTCCTGGATTGTTTATTTGTTTCCTGTGGATTTTAGTTTCCCTGTTTTAGTTAGGATTTGGCTTAGTTTTCTATACAAGTTTGGTACGCTCTCTATTGAAGCTTCTTGTTAAGGTTTTGAGTTTTGACTTGTTTCATTAAGATCTGTGCTATATATAACACAGCTATTTTGCTATAAAATAATACCTAAGGCATGCAGTTATACTTGAATTTGGGAATGACTTGGAAATTCAAACAAGATGGAGCTGCCCGGGTTTATAGAATTTATGATTTAAACTTAAAAAGGCCAAGCTTGGAGGTTTCGGGTGATTAAGGTCACGTCCCTACATATATAATCCTTAAGACTGTAACCTTTAACTATCTGGTTGAAAAGAAAACGAAATGCTGTGTACTGAAATGGTTCTGGACTCAAATCAATCTAAATTCTGAATCCATTTTCCCTCAAACCGAAATCATTATAAAAATTTTGTCAACAAAGAGTATCAAAACTCTCTTTTCAATGTGCTTACAATGTTTGATATGAATACTGTAAAGTAAACAGTTAAATCTAAATCCTTCAATTCAAATACACAAATAATGCAATCATAGTGAAATGATTGCAAACAGTTCCCATTTAAGTTGTTAAGTTTCTTCTCTAACTGGTGCGATTCTCAACATCCCTTTCTGTGAGAATCCTTTGTGTATTTTGTAACAAAATTCCGCTGTCTGTTTCTTCATAGTATTGATATTTGATTTCTCAACTATTTGAACGGGTGGAGGTAGTGAGTTGTAACTAGAAACTCTTTTGTAATTTCCTGTTTAGGTCATGGGAGAAGTGTAGCTGTCATGTGTGCACTACTAGTTGCTCTTGGGGTGGCAGAGGACTGGAAAAATGCTGAGAAACTAATTCGAGAGAAACGTCCTTACATTAGGATGAATGCTCTACACCGCATGGCTCTGGAAGAGTGGTCAAAACATCGTTTATCTCCTTATAAGAAGAATTGATAAATTAAGGTAATAGACAGCCATGGTTTCCTGTGGTGCCAGTCGAACTGTTGACCCGGTGAACCTCATGTGGAACATGAAGCCACCAGGCTACAAAGAGACCGGCGACAGCCATGTATGCTGATGCTACTGTTAAGTCGGGAAACTAAAATTAGTCCTTACAGACTAAACAATAATAATCAATATTTCTTGAACAACTTAATGTGTATAATTATGCATAAACATGATCTGCATTTGTAAGATATATACTCAACTCAACCCCGAGGTTTTTTTCCAGGTATTTTGTTCCTTCTTTCATCTCCTCTCTCCCTTCTTTGAGCATTTAACATCCCAAATTTGTTGCTGCAATTGGTTGGGCACCATTGCACAATAAAAACTACAGCTAGTTTTCATTTTAGTACCGTCAAGGTTTTCTAATTTTCGCTTTTAGTACCCAGAGTATGTATGTCCCACCGTCGTACTCAAACATTGATTTTTCTATCAAGTAATGCTAGGGAGACTAAATTTATAGATAAAATTTGCAAACTAAATGATGTGTCACCAATGCAAAATGAGCAAGTTTATCAAGCTTAAGTAATAATCTAATCATCAACTTTCATGTCATTTAATTTACAAATTTTATCTACAAATTTAGTCTTCTTAATATTACTCTTTTTCTACCTCTTACACACCTTTATTAGTCATTGTCTCAATTGTTAATTGATGATGGTTAACCAATGTTCTAAAAATCGGTCTAGGCGGCTGTCTAGGCACTCGGCGGAGGAGTCCCGACCCGATTTAGGCCAAAACGTTCATGTAAGGCGAGGAAGATTTAGGCGTCTGCCTAGGCGCTAGCTAGGCAGTCTGGGCGGTTCTTAGCGGTTGTCTAGGCGGCTTTGCAACTCTTTCATAGGCTCTGCAACGCCCAATCTCAAAGTGGAGCCTCGATTGAAATCCTGCAGCTCACTGTTTGTGAGTAGAAGAGGAAAGAGAGAATGCAAAAAGAGGGAAACTCTTAACTTTTAAGGTATTAATCCATGGCAGCGCGATCTGGAATTGAGATCCAATTCGACATTCTGATGACTAAAGGAAGAAGAAGAAGACACGGAAAAACTCAGATGGGAAGAGTGTTCCACTCTCCAACGGGTGTGATAATGATACGGGCTTTGGAAATCTTAGGTGGTGTGACAAAGTTAGGGTGGAGGGGTCGGAAACACAAATGGAATGTGATATTATTTGGTTTTAAACTTTAATAACCACACACTACCATTACGTGGGATTTATTGGAAATCTTGGGTGGCATGACAGAGTTGGGGTGCAGGGGTCAAAAACACAAATGGGATGGGAATTTTTTTTTTTTTTTTTTTTTTTTTTTTTTTGAAGGGATGGGTTGTTATTTGGTTTTTAATCTTTAATAACCACCCGCTACTTCTACATGGAGTTTTTATCATTTCAAACAGCTTGGAATATACATACATTATATACATATATATGTGTGTGTTATATTTATATAAAGTATTGGGATAATGTTTTATTATTTTTTTACTTAATAGAGTCACACACATATATATATATATACACACACATATAATTTTTAATAAATTGTGTGTTTTTTTTATTTTTTTAGTTTCATGGTGGTATTCTTATGAAAATGGTGTACCTAATTTGTAAATGATGGATTGACTACAAGTTTATCCAATTGTGAAATGATTGGAGAACTTTTAGGGGATACATACAAGTATAGTTTCTTTTTTAGTGTAAATAAGCACTTATTTACAAGATATATAATAAATTTACATAAATCCGCCTAGACCACCTAGGTGCTAAGCCCTTACCCACCGCCCGACTAGCGCCTAGCGTTTTTTAGAACCTTGCGATTAACTGATGATTGAACTTGGATATTGTGTTCACATACTCATTTTTACATTCTACACACCCTTGTTAATTTTTGAATCTTGATTTTCTTCAATTCATTTTATCTGATGGTCGAAAATTATGAGTAGTAAAATGGATGTGTGCATAACAATCTTATGAAAGTGCTGACAATTTGTTATCGCCACATGGTAATGATATTTGGCTTCCTCGAAAACACACAATCTAATTCATAACTTCCCTTGTAAAACTAGTGCGTACGAAATTATATCAAGAGGGAAAAAGGAGTGGATTCCACCTATAACCAAAACTCTAGTTGATCACATTTTCATTTTTTTTTTTTTTCGTTTCCGATTTATAACTTCCTCAATTTCAGAGAGATTCTTCTCCTCGTCCACACCGGTATTTAATCCTAAATGTTATTTTCATCCGATGTGTTGAATCTAATGACCAGAAATAAAGAAACACGTGAAAAACTAAAAAAGTGTATAAAAATCAGCTCCCAATAATATTATTGTTCCAAAATCTTTGAAGTAGAATTAATGAAATCCTATCGTAAATATAGACGCCCACATGTCTTCCATCGCCCATACCTTTACAAAATTGTCAAAGAAAGTGGCTTGGTAGGTTTGTTAGGTTGAAAGGCACTTTGCCTTTTGCCTATAAAACAATCATCCAAGCAAGAGAAGAGAACGTACGGCAAGAGAAGAGGAAAGAAAGACAGAAGGGAATGCGGAAGAAAAATATCAAGAGAGGAGAACATATGATGTTTATTTTCGGGAAGAGATCATTACTCCTGCACCCGCTTTTCTCCGAATCAAATCTGCAAGAACGAGAAAGGGACAAAACAACATTAGTATCAAAGTGAGATGTACAACAGATGCAGCAGCAATCAAATATACCATATAATTTGTTTATTGTCCAAGTGAGAATTGCAAGACAACACAAGCAGTTCAAGTGAATCGGTGATCACTGCTATCCCGCGTTCCTCAAACATCATATGACGGTATATTTTGGACGCTAATCATATAGTAATGGTTCAGAATCAACAAACTAAGGCCAGGAAGCTTCGGAATTGTCGTCAGCAGTGGGATGTCTAACTGACAGTCATTCAGAGCAACTGTGTTTCAGCATTAGACCATTAGGCCAAAATTTGTGGTAGTAACCAGGAACGGCACGTGCATTCCCATATCATTCACATTCTGAATCTTGAGGAATTTCCTTCCCCATTGCATGCGAAAAATCCTAATCGGGCAGGCAGAACTGGTTTTCCTATCACTTGACTTCATTAGCAACCATTATCATATGATGTTTATTTTCAAAAGTCCACGAATTTTTTCTTTTTATCCAGAGATCCCAAACCTGCTTTGCGAACTCAGATGTGAAACTGGGGCCTCCGAAAAACTCTAAAATCTTTGGGAGGAAGGAAACTGTTGTAAATAGCTACATAGGTATCTTGAGGAACCAACTCCACGTGGGAGCAAACGACCATCCTAACAAGTTGAGTAAACCCGCAAAAACTTGGATGATACTAATGATCAACATCAACATATCTGGGAAAGCATTACCCTGAAGCAGTTTCAGTAATACTACATCTGAGCTTGTGTCCATTGTGTTCTCTTGCATGACATTTTCATCTTGGAAAGGAAACCGGAGCCATGCGCTTTTCGGCCACAGAAACAGAAAAGGATAAGAGAGCTACCTAAGCAAAAGATGCAGGAAAGAAAGAATTTTAAAACAAAATTACATTTTAATCCAAAAAAAATGCACAAACAATTCATTTGAATATAAGGGGTGAACTATGCTAGTTAAAAGCACAAGATGCTATGGGACAAAAATAATTGAATCCCTGAGATATGAACAGTAATAGGGCTAACGGTCAGAACTCTAGACAAAAGTATCCATGAAACAACAGGAAATTCAGATGCACAAACAGACTTTAATATTGAAGAATGGGCGATACCACTAATCAATTCATCTCATCCTTGAAATAGAATACAAACACTTTCCTTCTCACTTTTTCACACTATATATAATCAATACGGAAATAAACAAACATTTTTGTCTCTTTTTTATTTCAAATCTTAATAAAAGTATTAACCCTGCATAAGCAACTAACCAAGCAAAAACCAGTGCCTTACGGGCACCTTAGCCTTCCAAATTAATAGAAGGAAAGAGATTTATTGTCGCATAACTTTCTAACACGAGAGTTACATAAAAAGCTTGAAGATTTCAAGCTCCATCTACTAGCATAGAAATGAAAATAGCTAGAAATTCTCTGACAGCAACAGCAAAGATAGCTCGCCAATGTCCAAATCTGTATAACTTCTCCTGAAGCTGAATCCCAACTAAATGGAACTAAAGAAGACACTAGCAATGGATCTCCATAGCACCTAAATAAAGTATGCCACGCTTCTTGTTTTGTTAATTAGACATAGAAATCTAAACCTGACCTGTGGTCACTTACTTTATTGGATCATTCCCTGGCATAACAGTTCATTGCAAATGCATGGATGCAAGTAGGGCAGTAACAAATAAACATGGTAACCTATGAATTATTAAACTCGTAAGGAGCAAGTTCTTACAAAAATGGAAAATCATCTCCTATTCTAAATAGGATGCTGAAGCTCACTTAGAAACCTGAAGTTCTTCTTTCATAATTTAAGGGGGGGAAGGGCCATCTAATTGCCTTACCATGACCACATGAATCAAAACAATTATATGCAAGAAGGCAAATAAATGTGATTGAAGGACAAATAAAGTCTTGTAGATAATATAATGCACTAGTCGAGCCACCTTTATTTGAGAAGATAAATTAAGTTAATGGTCCACACCTACAATATTAGTATACAAGCAATAAAAGATGTTTTGAGGTTTAAGAGAGTGAGAAAGAAAGAGCAATACCTTTCAAGTTGTTATGCTCAAGAAATTGCCTTGTACCCTTCCTTCTCTAGTACTTCTGCTAAGGAGATGTCACCTGTCTTTATAATTTTCCCATCCTCCTATAAAATCATTTAATTAAATAATTAGATCAATACTGAAATAGAACCTAGGAACAGTTTTAGAAGCTTAATGTATTCCTCACAATGATAACTTATTGATTATCCTGTACAATGTTCTAGCAGCCAAATTATATAACCGTTTTTCAATTGCCTTCTAAAAGCTAAAAAAAATTCAAAAAACAAGAGAAATTTCTTCTTTTTCCAATCTTCGTGAGTTGATATAGTTCCAAGGTTATGCCCAATTCATATATCTCCTAAATAACATGACGTTATCTTGGTTGTATTAATTCTACTAGTATGTGGAGCTTCTACATTCTAACTCTCAAATCTTGCCCACCCTGTTCACTCTTAAGTAAAAACAAATATACCAGGAATCCTGGGGAAGAATGCATGAAACAAGCCCTATTTGCTGATGTCCTATCCACTAAACCTTTAACAGACTTGCTTATAGGAAGCCATGACATGAAGATAGAACAGCGAAAAATCCAATCAATATGTTTATGCAATCCCAGAAAAATTACTGGACACATGAAACTAATAAACTCATTTACCTTGTCATACTTTTTTTTGAACCACGTCTTATATAGAGTATCCTTATTACATTTCCTTTTTATTTTCTAATTTCATGAGACAAATACATGAACCAAGACCCAAAACCTGTCTTGTCAATGTATGTTTTCACATCTTCCAATGACTTACCATAATATGGATACATGTTGGCTTTATAAATTCCAGAAGTCGTAGATAATGAGTAATCATCAATACAGAATTTGTCGGAGTCAGATGCCCATTGACTGCCTTTGCTACATCTCGAAGTGCATCGACATCCAGCCCAGAATCAATTTCATCCAAAATAGACAAATCTGCTCCCAAAACCTGCATTTAGCAGAAGTGTGTGAATACAAAGACAAGTAATGAAGTACGTACAGCTTACATGAATTCCAAGGAATGACAATATCTCCGGGGAAGAAACCCACTTCCCACAGCTTTACATAATTCTACAAATATTGTAATTATGCTATATATTCAACACAAACTTGATACCAGGCATTTTCTTGCAAATGAAGTTTTGATCAAGATTACAAAAGCAGCAGTAATATTAACTAAGAATGATAGCCATACTACCGCCAGTTGCAAAATCTCGTTGCGCTTCTTTTCACCTCCACTGAAGCCTTCGTTAACATTTCGATTAAGGAAGTCGGTCTTCATGTTGACAAGATCAAGTTTAGGAAATATATAAGCATAGAACTGCAAGGACATAAATAAAGATAAAAGAATGAATCAATAAACCACCAGAGACATCTCAAACAGCGGCTTCGGACAAGAATGAATGGTTGTAGCTCGCTTGCCTCAATCGGTCCAAGCTCGGGCAGTCCTACTTTCTTTCTGCGAGCATTGTACGCCATGTTGAGAAAATCAATGTTGGTGACACCAGGGATCTCAACTGGGGACTGGAAACTCATAAAAAGCCCCGCAAGTGACCGGTCTTCCGCTGGCATTTCAAGCA
Organism: Malus domestica; assembly: GCF_042453785.1. Taxonomy (NCBI): domain Eukaryota; kingdom Viridiplantae; phylum Streptophyta; class Magnoliopsida; order Rosales; family Rosaceae; genus Malus; species Malus domestica. Next base: position 31,693,597 of record NC_091662.1, on the reverse strand, counting down.
AGTTTTCCCCTTTAAACACAACACTACCTCCGGTAACTTGGTATTCCGGATGCCCAGCCAGAACCTGAACCAATGAACAAACGAATGTAGACAAGAATGACAAAATTAGGGTGCGTTTGGAAGTCTTATAAAAGGACTAAAAATGCTTTTGATGAGAGTGTCTTTGAAAAGTGAATCCTAGAAAAGCACCTAAAGTCAACCTAAACACACTTCCACCAAAAGCACTTTCACACTTCATAAGGAGCCCTTGATAATACGGACCTTGGCGAAAGTGCTCTTCCCTGAACCGTTCTTTCCCATAATAGCATGAACCTCTCCTTGGTAGACAGAGAGGTTGACGCCCTTGAGAATCTGCTGTTTGGATTCGGCAATCACGGCCGTTAGATCCTCAACTTGGAGTAGCAGCTCCTTCTCTCCTTCCCCTCCTCTACTGCTGAAAACTGAAGTTTCCACGGCGGAGGAGAGGCTACCTGTCACCTTCATCTTCACCGCCGTCAGAGACCGCAGCTGCCGGTGGCATGATGGCCAACAGAGGGGGCGGAGGGCAGAACCTGTAAATACTGGGGACTTGGAGGGTGAATAGCTGCAAACAACACAAGTAGCAGAAGAAGAAGATTGCAGTGGGGATGGTGGTGGTAGGGCGGGAAGAGTACAGGGATAATGGAATCGCGACAGCGCCATTGGATTGTTACCGCTGCAAGTGCAAAAAGCCCAAAATACAATTCAATAGGGATGCCTAACTGTAAATTAAGGGTAAATTACATTTTACCCATTAACCTCGTACAACATTTTAAAACATTTCAATCTCATACATTTAGTATTATTTTATTTCAATTTCATATAATCGTTAAAAAATCTGTTAAAACTCCGCCTATGTAATTTTACATTGCCGGTCCCAAGCCCGGATAAAGGAGGAGGGGAAGGGCCTCAGGTAGTCGACAGCCGGCACTCCATGATCACGTCGAATCCTTATGAAAATGAATCCAGAACAAAATCGCGCTAAAGCTAGGGCGTCACCCGTAAGTGGCGCGCTGTGTGGCCCGAGCACAGTGATAAGTGAGCAAGGGTCGCTGTATCTCCATCGGCACCCGGATGCAGTGTTAAATGAGCAAGGCGGGCCGTAGAAACTTCTTTTCGAACGACTCCACTCAAAGTTGTTTGGGAGCATATGCTCCTATCAACTTTACACGGGACACACAAAAGAAGTACTTTGATCCTATTAGACGAGGGAGGGTGAAGAAGCTAGGACAGAAGGGTAGAGTTCAAGAGAGCAAAATGCGTTTAGGAACGTGGAATATAGGAACCTTAACGGGAAAATCTATGGAAGTAGTGGAAGTTATGGTGAGGAGAAGGATAAATATTATGTGCCTACAAGAAACTAAGTGGGTTGGTAGTAAGGCAAAGGATCTAGAAAACTCAGGGTTTAAACTTTGGTATTCGGGCACAAATAGAACGAGAAACGGTGTTGGCATCATCGTGGACAAGACCTTGACACAAGATGTTGTAGATGTCAAGAGGGTAGGAGATAGAATCATGGCAATCAAGATGGTAATAGGACAAGAACTTATCAATGTGATTAGTGCGTACGCACCTCAAGTAGGGTTGGATACGAGTTCGAAGGAGAAATTTTGGGAAGACCTTGGAGACTTGGTGCAAGGAATTGCTCAGACGGAGAAGTTATTTATAGGAGGAGATCTAAATGGACACGTGGGCAGGGAGACAGGCAACTATGGAGGTTTTCATGGTGGCCATGGTTTTGGGGAGAGAAACGAGGATGGGGAAGCTATCTTGGATTTTGCAATGGCATATGATCTCTTCTTAGCCAACACCTTCTTTAAGAAGAGAGAAGAACATGTGATCACCTACAAGAGTGGGTCGTCAAAAACACAAATAGATTTTCTTCTAATGAGGAAAGAGGATCGTATAACTTGTAAGGATTGCAAAGTTATACCAGGAGAGAGCGTGGCTAATCAACATCGCTTGTTGGTGATGGATGTACATATCAAAAGAGGGAGACAAAAGAACAAGACTTGGAAGTGCCCAAGGACTAGATGGTGAAATCTAAAAGAAGAAAAACAAGCCATTTTCAAAGAGAATGTAATCACCCAATGTGTGTGGGATAGAGAGAGGGAAGCTAGCCAAATGTGGGATTCCATGGCTAGTTGTATCCGAAAAGTAGCAAAAGAGGTATTAGGAGAGTCCAAGGGCTTTGCCCCACACCAAAAGGAATCTTGGTGGTGGAATGAGGAGGTACAAACAAAGGTGAAGGCTAAGAAGGAATGTTGTAAAGCCTTATACAAGGAGAGGACCGATGAAAATGGTGAAAGGTATAGAAAAACGAAGCAAGAGGCGAAGAAAGCGGTCAGAGAAGCTAAGTTAGCGGCTTACGACGATATGTATAAACGACTAGATACCAAAGAAGGAGAGTTGGATATCTATAAACTAGCTAGAGCAAGGGAAAAGAAGACAAGGGACCTAAACCAAGTGAGGTGCATCAAGGATGAGGATGGAAAGGTTCTTGCTACAGAGAACGCGGTTAAAGACAGATGGAGAGGTTATTTTCATAATCTTTTCAATGAAGGACATGAAAGGAGTGCTTCTTTAGGGGAGTTGAGTAACTCAGAAGAGTGTAGAAACTACTCTTTTTATCGTCGAATCCGGAAGGAAGAAGTGGTTGTAGCTTTGAAGAAGATGAAGCATAGAAAAGCAATAGGCCCAGACGATATACCAATCGAAGTGTGGAAAGTTTTGGGAGAGACAGGTATAACATGGCTCAGTGACCTTTTCAATAGGATTTTGAAAACGAAGAAGATGCCAAATGAGTGGCGAACGAGCACTTTGGTGCCTATCTACAAGAATAAGGGCGACGTACAAAATTGCATGAACTATAGGGGTATTAAGTTAATGAGTCATACAATGAAGCTCTGGGAGAGAGTCATTGAGCATAGATTGAGGCAAGAGACACGGGTTTCGGACAACCAATTCGGGTTCATGCCAGGGCGCTCAACCATGGAGGCAATCTATCTCTTACGAAGATTGATGGAAAGATATAGAGATGGGAAAAAGGATTTACACATGGTCTTTATAGATTTGGAAAAAGCGTATGATAGGGTCCCAAGAGACATTCTTTGGAGGATCTTAGAGAAGAAAGGAGTACGAGTAGCATATATCCAAGCTATAAAGGATATGTATGAAGAAGCAAAGACTGCCGTAAGAACTCATGAAGGACAAACCGAAAGCTTTCCCATAACTGTAGGATTACATCAAGGCTCATCCTTAAGTCCTTACCTTTTTGCGTTGGTAATGGATGAGTTAACAGGACATATTCAAGATGATATTCCTTGGTGTATGCTTTTCGCAGACGATATAGTGTTGATAGATGAAACTCAGGAAAGGGTAAATGTAAAGCTTAACCTTTGGAGAGAAGTGTTGGAATCTAAAGGTCTTCGCCTAAGCCGATCAAAGACAGAATATATGGAGTGCAAGTTCAGTGCAGATGGAGGCCAAAACGAGTTAGGGGTGAGGATCGGAGATCAAGAAATACCAAAGAGCGACCGTTTTCGTTACCTAGGATCTATCTTGCAAAAGAACGGAGAATTAGATGGAGATCTCAACCATAGAATACAAGCTGGATGGATAAAGTGGAAGAGTGCATCCGGCGTGTTGTGTGACCGCCGTATGCCACTGAAGCTCAAGGGAAAATTTTATAGGACGGCAATAAGGCCGACGATGCTGTATGGCACAGAATGTTGGGCGGTGAAGCATCAACACGTACACAAAATGGGTGTAGCGGAGATGAGGATGCTTCGTTGGATGTGTGGGCACACGAGAAAGGATAAGATTAGGAATGAGGATATCCGGGGTAAAGTAGGAGTAGCCGAAATTGAAGGAAAGATGAGAGAAAATCGGTTACGGTGGTTTGGACATATGCAAAGAAGGCCTACTGACGCTCCGATTAGAAGATGCGACTATGGGACAGAGGTTCAGGGCCGAAGGGGTAGAGGAAGACCTAGGAAAACTTTGGAAGAGACTCTAAGAAAAGACTTAGAGTACTTGGATCTAACGAAGGACATGACACAGGACCGAGCACAATGGCGTTCTAAGATTCATATAGCCGATCCCACTCAGTGACTTGGATTTTCCAAGTCTCCAACCGAGAAGTTTTCCTCACTCGAAAAATTAAGGGAACACTACCCCAACCTACATGCTCCACTCAGAAAGCTTCAACATACAAGCTTCAACAAAAGAAAATTCAAAGAACTTAGCGAATAAGGCTTTGGTGTATTTAACACAATACGTTGAAATGAAGGAAAACTTATTTATTGATATCCCCGATAAGCTACAAATATGTACATATACATGAGTCAAAATAAACAAACAAGATGGAGCCTTCACAAAGGTTGCTTAGGAGAAGTCTCAGCAGTCGGTAGAGCCCCAGAAAGAGAAGGCATCGGAGGGGGATCATTCGGAGCCTCAGTACTGGACAGAACCCTAGAAGGAGGAGGCATCAGAGGTTGATCATTTGGAGTTTCATTACGCGGTACAGCCCCAGAAGACGAAGGCAATAAATGCCTTTGGAACAAACCCACAAATCTCTGATGATCAAGTAAAACCTGACCATCAGTTTCCTTCATCTGGTCAAGCTTCCTCTTCATGTTTGTAGCATAGTCATGTGCGAGCCGGTGCAACTGTTTATTCTCATGCTTGAGCCTTCTAATCTCCTATTTGAGACTCATCACTTCGGCCGCCAATGATTCAACTTGGCGGGTTCGAGCAAATAGGCGTTGGGCCATATTAGACACAGAACCTGCACACTGAACACTGAAAGCCAGTGAATCCTTAACAGCTAACTCATCAGACCGTTTGGAAAGTAGTCTGTTATCTTTGGGAGTGAGAAGGTTCCTGGCCACCACCGCAGCGGTCATATCATTCTTCATCACGGAATCCCCAACGGTAAGAGGACCAGTAGGGGAGACGAATGATGGGCGCCATATGTTGTCTGGAGAAGGCGGGGCTGCCTCTTCAACAAGGTTCAAGTCAAAACGACGGTCGGAGGGGCCAGACATTTTCAAAGGTATTGAAGAGAGAAGAGGTCGGACAAATCAAGATCTTAGAAGTGCAAGAATGGAGCTTCTACTGGTGGAGATTCAAGTGTGCTTTGGAACTTAATGCCAGCCCCTATAAAAAGCTGCACTCGACGGAGCTTCAGACATCGAAGAGGCGCCTACTCAGAAATCGAAGAGGCGTTTGCTTTCTCAAAAGCTGGGCTGCTTAGAGACCACGATGGTTGATCTCATAAATCGAAGAGGTGTTTGCTTTCTCAAAAGTTGGGCTGCTCAAAGACCACGGAAGCCGATCTCAGAAATCGAAGAGGCGCTCGCTTCCTCAAAAGCTGGGCTCCTCAGAGACCACGAGGGCCGATCTCAGAAATCGAAGAGGCACCTACTTTTCCAGCTTTGTCAGCACCTGTCACACGCACACTCAGCTTTGCGGAAATTATGGGTATTCTGTCGAAGACTTCTGGGGAAGAAGAAAACACATGAATCTTACTGTCCAATCACCCACTTCCCACACGCAGCAATAGCTCATGGGTACCACAGATAACTTTGCCAAAGTTCTCTGCCAAAGTTGAGCACGTGAAGCTTGCAGCTCCCACTACATCGTTCTGACCAAGAAGGGTAAAAGAATAGCAAAGAAACAGCACTAACAAAGTTTAGACCCATAAATTTTGAAGGTCTAGCTACCATATTATTACCCACAAGGGTAAAGGAACAGTACCACTGTTGGATAATTGGAAAGTCCCTGTGTGTCAACCTCTGTGCCTCGTGGCAAGGTAGACTAGCAAACATGCCCAACCTTTACTCACATTCGAGAAAACACTCCCAATAAGATTGCTTGCTCCAAAATCGAAGAGGCACCGTCCTCCGAATCTCGAGAGCCAGACTCCCAACATGACTACTTTCTCAAAAATCAAAGAGAGGGTAAAGGAACAGTACCATTGCTGGATAATTGGAAAGTCCCTGTGTGTCAACCTCTGTGCTTCGTGGCAAGGTAGACTAGCAAACATGCCCAACCTCTACTCACATTCGAGAAAACACTCCCAACAAGATTGCTTGCTCCAAAATCGAAGAGGCACCGCCCTCCGAATCTCGAGAGCCAGACTCCCAACATGATTACTTTCTCAAAAATCGAAGAGACACTGCTCCCCGAATCTCGAGAGCCAGACCCCCAGCATGATTGCTTTCTCAAAAATCGAAGAGGCATCGTTCTCCGAATCAATCGAAGAGGCGCTCGCTTTCTCAAAAGCTGGGCTGCTCAGAGACCACGAGGGCCGATCTCAGAAATCGAAGAGGCACCTTCTTTTCTAGCCTTGTCAGCACCTGTCACACGCACACTCAGCTTTGCGGAAATTATGGGCATTCTGTCGAAGACTTCTGGTGAAGTAGAAAGCACATGAATCTTACTGTTCAATCACCCACTTCCCACACGCAACAATAGCTCATGGGTACCACAGATAACTTTGTCAAAGTCTCTGCCAAAGTTGAGCACATGAAGCTTGCAGCTCCCACTACATCGCTCTGACCAAGAAAGGTAAAAGAATAGCAAAGAAACAGCACTAACAAAGTTTAGACACATAAATTTTGAAGGTCTAGCTACCATATTATTACCCACAAGGGTAAAGGAACAGTACCACTGCTGGATAATTGGAAAGTCCCTGTGTGTCAACCTCCGTGCTTCGTGGCAAGGTAGACTAGCAAACATGCCCAACCTTTACTCACATCCGAGAAAACACTCCCAACAAGATTGCTTACTCCAAAATCGAAGAGGCACCGCCTTCTGAATCTCGAGAGCCAGACTCCCAACATGATTACTTTCTCAAAAATCGAAGAGACACTGCTCCCCGAATCTCGAGAGCCAGACCCCCACCATGATTGCTTTCTCAAAAATCGAAGAAGCATCGTTCTCCGAATCTCGAGAGCCAGATACCACATACCACTTTTTCAAAGTGCTCTGACAGAGTTAAAACATGTGAAGCTGGCAGCTCCCACTATCGTGCTATGACCAAGCAGGGTAAAGGAATAGCATTACTACTTGTTGTTAGGGAGACTCCTATATATGTCGACCTCCATCCCCAACGGACAGGCACACCTGCAAAAATGCTCAACCCTTCCTCATATCTGAGAGGGCACTCCCAACGAAGCCTTTCGAAATATTCAGCTTTCTTTCCCCCCGATAATACCTCTGCAAACAAGCTATACTAGAGCAAGAATATCTCATATCATCAGGGTTAAAAGCAAGAGTATCCCATATCATGCTTTTTCCCTGTCTTTTCCTTTGGCCTTGTTTTTACCTGCAAGACAAGGAGAAAGAGAGCAATCAGTCAGCACTTGAAATCAAGCTCCCAGCCAGGAACTGACAGCCTGGAACCCCTTACCTGATTACTTACCTGGCATTGCTCTCGAGTACTCATCTTCAACATCTTATGTTGCCAGGGAAGATACCGCATCTGCTTGAGGAACAGATAGGGTAAGTGCGAAGGATACAAGGAAGCATGTGGAGACAAGCGTAACAGCACACATGCCGATCCATCCATTACTCTGTCAAAAGCAAAAGTATCCCATATCAGCAGGGTCGAACGTACTCTAGATTTGATGGACTTGTTTTGACCCTCAAATTCTTCAGTCGGCCTTGTACTCTGGAGGAAACCAGAAAACCCTCCAGCTCAGTTCAAGAATAAGCCTGTGGAAAGTTACTTCTTCAAAAGCAAAAGTATCCCATATCATCTCTTCTCATTTTTCTTCTCTTTATCCTTCATGCTGCTGCAAGATGGGGAGAATGTGAACAATCAGCCGGAGCTCTGATTGCTTACCTTGTCTGTCACCTCTTTCAGCAAATCCCCTAGCTCGGCGACTTGGGGGACTCCTACTACATGGTTTGTATCGCGCTTGACCAAGCCTGAAACTACAAGTAAGCTTCAAGTGAAATTGATACATTACCTTGTGCATCTCCACCAGTTAAAGATACCACCCCTGGATGGAGGAAGAGTACTTCCAGAGAAGCTGCCACATCTACCTATGAGACAGATAAGGCAAGTCAAGAGGATACCACACTCCAATACTTAGAAGTTTCGTGATTACGAGATCATTCTCCCACAATATTTCCCAATGTCATTTGTACTCTAATGTCATTTGTACTAAATCATTCACTTGTACTCACTAAAGGAGAGCTTGAACCTATGTACTTGTGTAAACCCTTCACAATTAATGAGAACTCTTCTATTCCGTGGACGTAGCCAATCTGGGTGAACCACGTACATCTTATGTTTGCTTCCCTATCTCTATCCATTTATATACTTATCCACACTAATGACCGGAGCAATTTAGCGAAGATCACAAAAAGCGACCGTTTTCGCTACCTAGGATCTATCTTACAAGAAAACGGAGAATTAGATGGAGATCTCAACCATAGAATACGAGCTGGATGGATGAAGTGTAAGAGTGCATCCAGCATGTTGTGTGACCGTCGTAGGCCACTGAAGCTCAAGGGAAAATTTTATAAGACGGCAATAAGGCCAGCGATGTTGTATGGCACAGAATGTTGGGCGGTGAAACATCAACACGTACACAAAATGGGTGTAGCAGAGATGAGGATGCTTCGTGGGATGTGTGGGCACACGAGAAAGGATAAGATTGAGAATGAGGATATCCGAGGTAAAGTAGGAGTAGCCGAAATTAAAGGAAAGATGAGAGAAAATCGGTTCCGGTGATTTGGACATGTGCAAAGAAGGCCGACTGACGCTCCGATTCGAAGATGTGACTACGGGACAGAGGTTCAGGGCCGAAGGGGTAGAGGAAGACCTAGGAAAACTTTGGAAGAGACTCTAAGAAAAGGCTTAAAGTACTTGGATCTAACGGAGGACATGACACAAAACCGAGCGCAATGGCGTTCTAGGATTCATATAGCCGACCCCACTTAGTGGGAAAAGGCTTTGTTGTTGTTGTTGTTGTTAAAAAATCTGTTAAATTAACCGTTAAGTGATGACGTGGCAAATATAAGGTCCCCATTTATGCTGACAGGATGCCACATTTGTACCATGTGGCTAACCCCTTAATAAAAAAATTTAAGATATTAAAATAATTAATTAAAGAAAAGTAAAAAACAAAAACGAAAACAGAAACCCCTTCTTCATCTTCCATACCCAAGCCACCCCTCCACGGCTCCACCCTTTCACCCGTCACTTTTGCACCTTTCTCTAACCATAAATACTCTTCATCTTCCTTCTCCTATCACTAATCCTTCCCAAAATTTTCCCACCTCAGGTCACAAGTTGATCCACCCATTTCCCCCATCACTTATGCACATTTCTCTAATCATTAGTCCCCTTCTTCATCTTCATTCTGCCATCACCAACCCTTAGCCCCAAATCTTTCCCACCCCAAGTTGCACGCTATAACCACCCATTGCCTATCACGAAGGAATTGCATGAGGCGGGTTCGATTTCAGGCAGCAGCGACGGCATGACGTGGCTCTGTGGTGCAGATCCGGTTCGGCTTGGTGTCGATGATGGAAGTCCCAATTTGAGGAGGCTCGATATCATTGCAATCAAACATGAACTTGGTGGGTGGATAAGGGTGGTCGAAGGAAAAGATCGAATCGCTGGAAAACCAGACGACGACGGAGATTAGGGAGAGTTGGTGTTTTTAAGGGGAAGATAGGTTTTCGGGTTTTTATTGGGTTTAAGAATGAGTTCAGAATTAATGGGGGAAGGGGTGGGTGATGGATGATGGGAGAATGAGGTGGACTCGGGTGGGGAAGACAAAGGGGAAATTGGAATTTTGGGTTAGATGGAGGTGTAGAATTAATGGGGGAAGGGGTGGGTGATAGGGGATGGGAGATAGGAGAATGGGGTGGGTTTGGATGGGGAAGACGAAGGGGATTTTTTGTTTTTTCTCTTTACTTTTCTTTAATTAATTATTTTAGTATTTTTAATTTTTTATTAAGTGTTGAGTCACGTGGCACGACAGTCACGTTAGTACAAATGGAGGCATCATATTTGTCATGTTATCACTTAACAGTTAACTTAACATATTTTTTAACGGTTGTATGAAACTAAAATAAAATAATATTAAATGTATAAAATTGAAATGTTTTATAGATATTGTATAAAATTATAATTGCACTGAAACCTAAGAGGGTAAAATGTAATTTATCCGTAAATTAATTATCAACAACTTATGAAAGTGGTGGTGGCCCCTTATGATTGAGAATGTGGTATTTGAATTAGACGTATCGGACATCAATCTGATACTTCGAGCAACGAGGGAGATCAAAATTTAAAATAAAATTTGCATATCAACTATGTGTGAAAAACATGTTAATTAATATTTGAGTAATAATTTAATTATCAACAAATATATCATTGGTTTGCAAATTTGATGAAAAAAAATCCGATCTCGCTAACATTATCCATTCCATTATTCTTCCATGGCATACACACATGATCTGACACACCCCGACCGAGGCCAAGGCATGTTGGTCGTCACGTGAGAGTGACGTAGCCATGTGCATAGTGGTGAAGCGATAAAGATAGCAATTATACGAATAATTAAAAATCACATTACTAGAGTGCACTTCTAAACAAAAAGTGATAGGAGTTAAGTACAACAGTAACACTCCTAGTCAGAGCATAAAGTTTAGGTGCAGTCCAGTAGGACAAGTACTAGTTATACAATACCAGGAATGTCCTACTATTATTTAGACAAGTCAGAACAACCTACGTCATCGAGCCACCAACAACAAGCTTACTTAAAACCTGGAGGGGCGCAAAACAGAAAACGTGAGTGGGCAAAAACAAATGTTTTACAAAATCATTTCATTTATCAACATACTAACCCCTCGCTGTAAAACATATAAAATTTTCCCAGAATCAAGATATAAGCATATACAAAAATATATCTGAAATCATATCAAGTCAATTCATGATTCACATAATCATATTCATATGTATGCCACGCCAAAATATAACAAAGTAAATAGTTCAAGTAAGAATGATTTCATGGAAATACGATATGTTAGCCGGAACTCATGTGGTAGTCTGTACGGCTGAATTCATAGCCCAAACTCAATCTAGCCGGAGTCACTACTATGACCTATACAGCATTATTCTGCACATAAGTCGGAACCACTAAAAAAGGGTTTGTATGACAAGATTGGGTGTAATATAATTATGCTCAATTTTACTCTCTCAATGCTAGCTATGCGATAATACATTAGTCACCTACGAGAGTAGGAACCACCTATAGTGGTCTGTACGACAAGACTGTGCACCTAATTGGATCCAATGTGAGCATATGGTGCGGGAGGTGACATAATATACAGGCATGTGCTAGCTCTCTCTGGCTAAATCGCAATCACCTTGGTGCAGGTTATGAGCTCAATGTTCATCAATGCATTTATAATCATTATATTCACAACTAAGGCCTTTGCCTTAACTATTATATGACTGCATCTAACGTATCGTTAGACTACCTACGTATCCTGAATAGGGATTAAATCATTCGTAGTTTACATAATCAAACATAACTTACCTGAACTTACCTATGCCTCCACATCACCACATTTATATATATATGCAACTATGAAATGCATAACCAAAATATGAAGGCATTTGGCATGGAAATTCAAGACATACTTTCATTTAAATGCATTTCTGGGAAATATATCAAGTATATAAATATATACTAAAAACCAAAAGCCCACTCACTGATATGTTGAAGGGTCGTAGTCCCCGAGTCTCCGTGGATACGTTCGTCATCGGGATAAGTCTCACCTATATGCGAATTAACTATAAAAACGTTATTTTAAAGCACATAGACAAAACTAGCTAATAACTTCTCATACATTGCTCAAAATAAGTATTTGAATATACCAACGTGACCTACACAACCTCACGAACATCGTGATATTTTTAGATAAATTTTTAGGTAGCTCAAGCGCCCCCACGCGCTGGGGAGGGCACGGCCTCACGCGCGGCCCACGCGCATCGTCTTCAACCTCTAGAAGCCGGAACTGTGTCACCGGCACCGGATTCTGGGCAAACCTGCAACTGCCCATTTCTTACTCGATTTTGCACCATTTTTCACGTATTTTATACCAAAATGAAGCTCTTAACTTGTAGAACACAATCATACTAATTTAAAGTTCTAAAAGTCACAGGATCTCACCAGAGAATTCCGAGAAAATCGGCCAAACTTCATCCACACGATCCCGACGTCCAAAACCTTCAAACGAAGCACTTCGAGCTTCCTTGGGACCTCACTAAGCTCGATATAAGCTTGGATTGTCCTAAAACATAACCATTTAAAAGTTTGTGAATAGTGCTCAACTCGGAGCTTGAATTTTCAACGTGATATCGAACGAGTTCTTACCTGAAATGGGTACCCTTGAACTCGTATGGTCCTCACGAACACAATGGTACTAATTTTGGCCACGATCCGTGAAGTTTCAAGGGTCTTGGGTGCTTGTCCGTACCATTTCGAATGAGAGAAAGAGAGAGAGTCCGAGAGATAGAGAGAGAACACGGGAGGGAAGAGAGAGATAAAGTAATGTGGATGAGTGTGTGTGGTCCAATCTACACACCAATCACAACTAACCAAGGTTTAGTTCTCTTTGGCCCAAAAACTTAGGAAAATAATTATATTGGTCCACTTCTAAAACCATGCCACATACGACTCATCTCAACGCCCAAAGGCATTCTAGTCTTTTCACACCTTCGATAAAAGTATTTCGGAACGGGCTGTGACATGATCCATCCCTACTAATATGGTGAATAATGACAAAATTTTCAGTGTACTGAAAATATATCTTGATACATCAAGTGTCATAATATAATTTTTCTATAACAAATAATATGATTTAAAACAGGGTGTTTTTATTTTATTTTCTCATTAATCCACCACTTAAAATTATTTTTTTGAACAAACGATTTTATCTACATGTAGGGGGAGGGGTGGGCTTAACCTCACAATAGGCTAATAATAATGTGGTTCAAATTCGCCTTTGGTGAGAATTGAACCTAAAACCTCTCACTAACAAGTGAATATGAATACTATTAGACCGTAATACTAAGTGGCACCACAAAATTCTTAAAAGTGCTTTAAAAATTTTCAAACCATTTAAAGCAATAAAAAAAACTAATATAAACCGATCATCATCATTCACCTTCAAATCCAAATTACATATTAATGAATTTTTTTTTATCAATTAAAAGAGGGTGAAAGATATTTTTATCTTCTATTACAAAATAAAATCATGAACAATAAAGTAATTTTTTAAAAGCATCACCTACATTTGATCTTAACAAATCTCTAATTTAAAAAATAAAAATAAAAACAAAAACTCATCCACATTTCCACGTTCTCACTTTCTCTCCCTCTTTCTTGTCATTTAAAAAAAAAAAAAAATATATATATATATATATATATATATATCTATACACACAAAGTGCGTGTGCAATGCTAGTATATAATAACATCTCCTCTCTCTCACCCCAACCTCCACCTCTCACTTGAATTCAATATAAACAAAAATTTCCTTCAACTACTATTTATTTTTAGGGTGTATTTCTTTTGCATAAATAAGGAGACTTTCACTTGTTTAGCACGAAGACGGGGACGAAATTTGAGAAGGAATGAGTATGAAAAAAGTAAATATCTTTAATCTCTAATCTCTAATATGTAACATTAAAAAGCCAGAAATGAGTTTTGGTGACATACCTCGATCCGGAGGACCCAGGTGTGCTGGTCGTCACGTGAGCGTGACGTAACCATAAGTGCGACACGGAAGCGAAACAACCACAAACAACAACATATATAAGCGGAAATTTAATCCACACTCTAGCAGAACAACCTACTAGAACAACCGGACGAGATATAAAGTAACCACATAAGTTCAGAGCATAGGTTTAAGTGTAGTCAAGTAGGACTAAAATAAAAATACATCACCCTCAGGTGAGTCCTACATGTCGAAAGTTTGTCAGAAAGCCGGAATAAGACCTCGAGAGCCACCAACCGCTAAACTAGAACCTGGAGGGGCGCAAAACAAAATGAGTGGGTCAGTAAAATCAAATAGTTTTCCAAAACAGTTCATTAAAAACAATTCTATCCCCTCGCAGTAAAAACCTGTATACTTTCCCAGAAAATAGTATATATACATATATATATATACACCACATCATAACTCAGCACATAACCATCATCATAATATCTCAGAAATGATGTGCCATGCCCAAAATATAATCAGAATGTATCAATATCAATCAGGTGAATAACAAGTCAACCGGAGACCCTACAATGGTCCTGTACGGCTGATTCTAAAGCTCAACATCCAAACCAACCGGAGTCACCTCGGTGACCTGTACGGTTCAACTCTGCACGTCACTCGGAACTACATATAGTAGTCTGTACGATGACAGGTGTATGAATACGCTCTAGTGCTTCTCACATCAATCATCAGCGCGCATAACTAAGGTCACTCACTAGTTGGAATCACATCTAGTGATCTGTACAACTAGCATGTCGGAACCCTCACATGGTCTGTACGACATCCACCTACTTGGATCTAAGACGAGCGTGCGGTGTGGTGAATAACAATATAAGCACTATCACCTAGGTGCATGTTATGAGCTTTCAATGCAATTCAAATAAATAACCCAGCTGAAAAAATTAAATAAACTCACCTAAGCGTCCACCGCGTCATTTCACATATATATGCATCAATACTCAAGCTAGATATCTCAATAATTTCATGCATGGCAATTAAATTCATAATTTTCATAAAAACGTATTTTCTGGGAAAATAAATGTATATAGGTAATACGAAATCAAAACTGCCCACTCACTGATAAGTCGACGGGTCGTAACCCCCGTGGCATCCCTGGATGCGGTCGTCTTCGGAATATGTCTCACCTATATGCGAAACAACTATAAAAACGTTAATTTTAGACACATCACTAATATTTCGAAATAACTTCTCATACGATGCTCAATTTGGGTATATGAATATACCACATCGACCTACTCGACGTCACGGACGTCGCACAATTTTTAGAAAAAAATTTGGAGGTCCCACGCGCCCCCACGCGCCGTGACAGGCATGGGGACACGCGCCCCCCACACGCATCACCCCCTACCTCGGCTCGCCGGACTGGTTTTTCCGGCGGCCGGTTTCCGGCCAACTTTAAAACTTCTTGTTCTCCTTCGTTTTTCACCCATTTTCTTCGTATTTTATACCAAATTGAAGCCCCAATCATGAAGAATCACGATAGACTAGTTTAACGCTCTAAAAATCAAGAAATCTCACCGGGAAAAATCAAGCAAAACCGGCCAAAGTCGAACTCGACGATCCCGACGTCCAAAACTTCCCAACGAACGTCCCCGAGCTTCCTTAGGACCTCCTAAAGCTCACTATGAGCTTGGATTGTCCTAAAAATCAACCAACATAAAGTTCATGAATAGTGCCATTTTCGGTCCTCGGGTTTTAAACGTGAAAACGAAGGAGTTCTTACCTGAAAATGGTGTCTTTGAGTTCGTAGGACACTCATGAACACGATGGTACTATTTTCCACGTCGATCCACGAAGTTTGGGGTGGTTTTGGGCATCGTCCGTACGGTTTTAGAGAGAGAGAGTGAGAGAGGGTCGTGAGGGAGGAGAGAGAGAGAGCTACGGGGCTGAGAGGAAGAGAGAGGGTGAGTTTGAGGTCCAAACAATCCTCACCATCCAAATAATCCCAAATCAAATTAACAAGAATCAATTTTTTTTTTTATAAACCAACTTACTTATATAAATATCCCTTCCAAACTTAACTAATATTTGAACCAAAAATAATGTCACACTCATATGTACCTTAGTACCCATCAAGGGTAAAATAGTCATTTCAAGCCCCCGATATATAATTCCCGGGACGGGCTGTGACATTTGGTGTCTCAAGACTTCACCAAAAATAATTGGACTAAAACATCCCTCAAACAAAACAAAAAAAAAAAACTAAAACTGGCCGAAAATAATGAAAACAAATTCGCAGGAATAATTTTGTCATAAAAATATGAAAAAGAGGAAATTAAAGGGTAAATTGTTTTTTTTTGTTTTTTTTTTGTCAAATAAAAAGTAAAATGTTGGAAAGTTAAAAAAAAGGGAGAAGGGATGAAGACGTGATGAACCTCTAACATCACTACACTACCACTTCGCGAAAGAAACGGTTTTTCCTCCTGATAAAAAAAGAAAGAAAAAAAATTTTCTTTTCTTCACTCCTTCGCCAAACCAACTCCACTACAGTACCACTTCGGATGAAATCTTCCTTTTCTTGCTTCAATTTTCCCAAACAAAAATATGAAACTGCATGCCAGGAAAATCATGAATCCAAAGTTTGGAATTGGATTGGTATTCGCTCTTTTCTCTCTCTGTTTTTATGCATTACTTCGGAATTGGATTGGTATTCGCTCTCTCCTCTCTCTGTTTTTATGCATTACTTTTACTATTGGATACATTAGGTTCAATTTTATGCAAAATCTTCAGGGAATAGGGTGCGCTGAAAAATAGAGGTTCACATTTCAACAAATTTCACAATCTGCAGACCAAGAAAAATGGGTATGATGTACGTTCTTTGGCTTCATTTGGTGGTTTAACTCATTTACTGTGGAACAGAAAAATGGGTGTGATGTTTATCAATACTATTAAGCTAGAAGGGCTTTTTTCGATCAATGAACCGCACCTTGACTTTTCATCAAGAACTCCTTCTTGGTAAAGATATGTGACCAAATATGTTTGATGATGCTGTCATTCGTCAATTACCAAGAAGGGGTTCTTGATTTACAAGAACAAGGTGTGGTTTATTTATGAAGAATATTTTCCTGATTGGTTACGATGGTTTTGTAATTGTTTGTCTATGTCTTTCTAGATTGGTTACGGTGGATCTGTCAATTGTTTCATTCTTTGATAGTATATGTCTCAATAAAATTTAATACTATTTTCTAAATTTTCTATTTTTCTACTGAATATCTTCTCCTTCACTTGGAATGTGTTTAAAGTTTTGTACTGATTTTACTGTGCCTATTGGTGGTGTTTGGTTACTCATTGTGCACGACATTAAAAGTGACGTATCTACAGTGTTAAGGCCTTTGAATTTTTGGATTCTATTTTTTGTTTACATTATTTTGGAGAAGATCATATACGGTATGTGCAATTTTTCAAAGTATGGCTTATTTCCACTAATGTATATTGGTGTGTTTTCACTGACAAAAGAAACCCATGGGGCATTGGTCAGCTCATTCGTTGGGGCATGTTGGCCATAAAGACAATCAAAGCCAAATTTATATCGGTAGGTGGGTTAGTTAAGAGTGTAGGAAAAAGAGGATTATGTAAAATTGGACTACCACAATACCACAAATTGAGTACTCGATAGGAAATTTCTGAACTACAACATATGAGTTATTACATATTGATTGCATACCTTACTATACACTATGTTTTGTATTAAAGTTGTAGAGTTCACATTGTTAATGCCGTTTGTTTGTAAACCCTGCTTAGAAGAAATCCCTTCTTTTGAACAGACTTACATTTTTTTCCTAACATTTCATTTCATTTTTTTATATTTTTCTTGGTACCAGACTTTTAATGAAACTTACAGTTTTATGAATTGATTGTATAATGTTAATTATACCATTTTCTTAATTTATACAGTTATAGAATTTGATAATCTATTGCATTTAGGTTTTGAAATTTCCAAAAAATAAAATAAAATAAAATAAAACAAACCAATGATGAATTATATGAGGCCATCGAAGACAAGGACTGTAGTTTTGAAGCAGCACTATAGTTTTGTTTGTTTTTATTTGATTTTATAAGGTGTTGCTAGCCATTTTAATCAATTTAAAATGTTTTTCTTTGATTTAGTTGTTATCACGATACTTTTAGAATATTGGTGTTAGTTTTTTTCTTCTAATGATTCCATTTACTTCGCTTTATATTAATTGTTTTGGATTTCTACTTCAATTGTATTACTGAAAGTTTGATTACTTAAATTACTTATTACTTTGCAGACAAAGAGTTCACAAGAACCAAGAGAAAACTAAGGAGCTACGACTTACAACATACATAGTGACTCAAAATAGTCTTCTATTTTTTCTCTCCATGTTTTGTTGTATGTATTTAACCATTCTTTTGTGTTAGTAATTTGTCTACATGCATGTATATGTTGGTATTAAGAGATTGTCTACAATTAATGTTTTTGTATATATAAGCACAACTATTTTCAAATCTTCTCACAATGCAACACGATCATTTCATATATACTTTTTGTAATAAAAATTGATCCTTTAATTCAAAAATGAGATTCTTGCCCGACACACATAAAAATATAACAAATGTTTGTAAGAAATAATGAAACATAAAAGTATTCTCAATACCAAATGACATGTTTTGGACATATATAAAAGATCTTTAGGGGCACATAAAAGTATTCAATACCAAATGACATGGTTTGGACATACATAAAAGTTCTTTAGGTAGCGCCCGTGATAATAAAAAAGACATCTTGCATGCGCGTTACCGCATGCAGAGAGGCTAGTTAAAAAGAACGAGCACGAGATAAACAATCCTCTCGTGGTTATCAAACCTAGAGGACTTGGTACGAAAATAAGTATGAATAAGTACAAGATAAACAACTCGCCATTGATTATCTCATATCTTCCTTTTTCAAGTAAGCCCTCATTTTCAAGTTTGTCTACCCAATATTAAGAATATTCATATACATTCTAATTTCTTTCATTTTTTACAAACACATGAATAAAAATCATATGAATTTTGTTGTAACTAGTAAACATGCGCGTATTGTTAATTCTAAAGGGGATTAATTAAGTCGAAAATTTTCATTAATTTGCTAGGTGAAAAGAGAGAATATTTATTTACTTTGTATTTTGAATGTAGGAGGTATTAGAACACATATTTATGGTAAACTAATTGTTATTCTCATGATATCTTGATACCACACAAGGCTGTAGTGTATTTTAGCTTTTGAGTCAACAATATACCAAAGTGGAATTGTAAACCCAAAGAATGTACCTAAAAGAGTTTGAACTCAAATTGAAAGTTCTAAAATTTGACTCGCTTTACATTTTACCAACT
Source organism: Malus domestica (assembly GCF_042453785.1). Lineage (NCBI taxonomy): Eukaryota > Viridiplantae > Streptophyta > Magnoliopsida > Rosales > Rosaceae > Malus > Malus domestica. The sequence continues at coordinate 31,674,418 of NC_091662.1, read as the reverse complement.
CATTTGGCTTTAAAAGAAATAATATTCGGATATAAACAAAGTTCTCTTGTTATAATTTGGTTTCAGTAAAAATACAAGTAAATAAAGAGGAAGTTGTAGCAACGGTTTTTCAACTTTAACTCCTCAAAATATGCAGCTATGATCATTTTTGTCAACTCTATAAAAACTTATGCTAAAATGAGTCATGTTGGAAAAATTATCGTTACAATGAGGTTAAAGTTAAGAGACCATTGCTCTAATTGGGTTAAAGTTGAGAGACTATTTCTACTATTTTCTCATTTAGTTTCCCATATTTGCCTCTTGATTCAACCTCACGTGCGTAACACGTTACTTATTTTGACATAAGTTTTAATGGAGTTGACGAAAATGATTATAGCTGCACATTTTGATGAGTTAAGAAGAAACCAATTGTCATGATTTTTCAGTTAAAGAACTATTGCTCAAATTAGGTTAAAGTTGAAAGACCGCTGCTAGTTTATCGGAAAGAAATTATTCGATGCTTAATTAATACATACGAATACCAAATAATAATATTATCCAGTCCCTTCATAGGGCGTGCCAAACGAGGCCTTATTGTCTACGGTCTCCTCCGCTTTCATTTTACCAAATTCCGAAACTATCCCGCGACGAGCTAAAACCTGTAGCTGAGCCCTCTTTCGTTTCATATAAAGTTGCAGACTCAAAATCTCTCAGTCTTCCTCTTCTCGTCATCAGCTTGCACGCAAGTCACTCGGATTCGTCGATCAGGCGACCTCCAATTCCGACGCCCATGACTTTGATGACTCCTCCGCCGCTAGATGTGATTAATGAACCCGCCTCTCCCTCCTTTCAAATGCGATCTCAAGACGATTTCATTTTTGCGTACGAATGTTGTGCTAGGGTTTCAATTTGCAGATCGGAGCTCTCATATTGACCTTGTTTTTGCAGCAGCAGCAGCAGCAGCAGCAGCCGCCGCCGCCGCCGCAGGAGGACGATGAGATGCTCGTCCCACACTCCGACCTCCCCAACGGTCCACAGCCTATGGAGGAAGGTTATTCGTCTATTTTCTATCTTTATTTACTTATTTTTCTTACTTTCTGTTTGTTTCCCGAGAAAATTTCAGCAAAATGTTAAGCAGTGAATTTTTATGTCAATGTCTTGCTTTGCGTCTAGACACAACAATAGTAGTTTTTAGGGCAATAGTAATTATGGTTTTTTTCTTTTTCTAGTTTCCATTTTTTAATTGGCAATAATTATGCGTAACAATTACAGTGGGGACTGAGTTGTATGGTTGCTGAGACAACTGAGGAAATTGAAATCAAACTAATAGAAACTAGCCACACTGTTCTGGTCACTTCTGCTAAGTTGAATTCAGAATTGACTTCTGCTATGCCATACGGAATGGCCAAATTTTATTACTTAGGTGAAAAATGGTCCATTTCCCATTGGTGATTACGGTTTCTATGATTGGTTATCAAGAAGTTCGGTTTTATTTAATAAGTTACTTAGATGAAAAAGGCCAGTAGTTTGTACTGGGATCGTGCTCCTTGGGCAGTATTTTACCATTTCCTTTGGTTGTAGAAAGAAATACATAGAAGCTGTATACCAGATTTGTTTTTTGTTGAGTAAGTTAACTGGTTCCTTTGGTATTAATAGAAAAGGTTGAGATAAAATGTTTGACTTGTTTTTCTCCTTCGTTCTGCCGTTCTTGACAATCTTACTATGTTTGGCAGCACAAGCAGAAACCAACAGTGCAGTGGATGCTCCGGTGGTGGATGATCCATTGTCAGCTAGATTTACATGGACAATTGACCGCTTAACCATGCTTAACACCAAGAAGCTATATTCTGACGTTTTCCTTGTTGGAGGCTACAAATGGTATTTTAATCTCTTATCAGTTGCTAATTTTGATCCGTATACATATAGATATGGGTACTTGATTTGTTATGATTTATAACGATGGTTGTATTTCAAATGCGCTTTGCAGGCGGATACTAATTTTCCCCAAGGGGAATAATGTGGATCATCTGTCGATGTATCTGGATGTTGCAGATTCTGGAAATTTGCCATATGGGTGGAGTAGATATGCCCAGTTTAGCTTGTCTATTGTCAATCAAATTCATAGTAAACACTCCATTAGAAAAGGTACTTTCTCTGCTGCTGATGTACCTTTTAGAAATGATAGTTTGGTAGTTTTGTAAAGTTAGACTTTACCTGTCCTAAGAAATCTTCATATCATGTCCTAATGGTTGAAATGCAATGAATAAAGGGCGACCCCAAGCCAACCTGCTTTGCAAAGGGAGGGGTGGGGGGTGGGGTTAGGGGACATCTATTGAACGCAGCCTTACCCTTGATGTTTGAAAAGAGGTAGGAGTGCAATGATAAGGGATAAAAACCCCAAGCCAACCTGCTTTGCAAAGGGGGGGGGGGGTGGGGTTAGGGGACATCTATTGAACGCAGCCTTACCCTTGATGTTTGCAAAGAGGTAGGAGTGCAATGAATAAGGGATAAAAATTTGGTGCATATGATGTGGGAGCAATAGAAGACAGAAACTGCAGTCCCCCAAAAAGAAAACTACCAGCAATAGAAGACACCAACTGCTATGGCATTTCACATATATTTGCAAGTTGTGTAGTAATCAGCTTCTTTTGTCTCATATCATGAGCTTGTCCAAAAGCCCATGTGCATGACAGGTCACTCTGGTTTTTATGTCTATCTTCTCGTAGCCCTTCAAACTCTCACCAAGTTAGTGAAAGGGGTGTGAAAAGAAACACAAAAATATAGTACATGCACCAGTTTTGGCATGTTGCTTTAGTTGCAGGCAGACTATAACTTTTTGTTTGAAGAACTTAGACAAAGAAACCTCTCTCCAAAAGCTTTATCATTAAGATGATGAATAGAAAATAAAGTTATATAGTGGTTGGATTATGTGAGGAATAGATTAAAACTGGTTTCTTAACTGTTCATTACTTTGAATATTAGAACTCCCAGTGTTATGATAGCATGTATGTTAGAACTATTTTGTAGTTACTGCTTTGTGTTGCATTTTGCAGAAACACAGCACCAATTTAATGCACGTGAGAGTGACTGGGGTTTCACTTCCTTCATGCCTGTTGGTGAATTATATGACCCTGCTAGAGGTTATATTGTGAATGATACATGCATAGTTGAAGCTGATGTTGCAGTTCGAAAGGTTATTGATTACTGGTCACATGACTCTAAAAAGGAAACCGGTTCTGTTGGACTGAAAAACCAAGGAGCTACTTGTTATATGAACTCGCTTCTTCAGACGTTGTACCATATTCCTTATTTTAGAAAGGTAGCATAATTTCTACATATAATTCATCCCACTTTGTGTACAAGGAAGCCCCATATCTCAAATTGTTCTTTTAGGCTGTGTACCATATGCCAACAACGGAGAATGATAATCCATCTGGAAGCATCCCATTGGCATTGCAAAGCTTATTTTACAAGCTTCAGTACAATGATACTAGTGTAGCGACCAAAGAGCTGACGAAGTCATTTGGATGGGATGCATATGATTCATTCATGCAGCATGACGTCCAAGAACTCAATAGGGTTCTTTCTGAAAAGCTTGAAGACAAGATGAAAGTATGGAGTTCTTACCATCATACTTCATTGTTTGCACTTAATTCTTCTACATCAGTTTTGGAGGTTACTTTGACTGATCTTTGTTTACTGGAATAGGGAACTGTTGTGGAGGGTACAATACAGCAGTTATTTGAAGGGCACCAGATGAACTATATTGAATGCATCAATGTGGACTATAAATCAACGAGAAAAGAGTCATTTTATGGTAAGTGATTGAGGTTGAAGTAGATTACTATATAATGGAGCATAAGTACTGTAGGTCTAATGGAAGATTCTGTATGTTTATTTGTAGATCTTCAATTGGATGTCAAAGGGTGTCGGGATGTTTATGCTTCATTCGATAAGTATGTGGAAGTGGAGCGCCTTGAGGGTGATAATAAGTATCATGCTGAACAGTATGGTTTACAGGTAGATCTCATTGGAATAGGCGTTCATTTTCATGTTGGTTTTATCTGTTTCCTTGAGAATATTGGCAAAAACAGTTATTTTACTTGGATTATCACCATCAAATCATGTTTTTATTTCTTATGCTTTGTTTAGTTTTGGATTGACTACATTTTACCCTCTAGTGTTCGGCGGTGGTTTTCTAAATGGACCATGAGGTTTTAATTTTAGCAATTTACACCCTGAAGTTTTAAGTGTACATCAACTTGAACCTTCCATTAACCATTAGTTTTGCAGTTAAATGTTTAATGTGGCTATTACGAGACTCAATTTTATGCTGATGGGGAAGAAAAAATAGTAGAATCTCTTAAAAAGGACAATGTGGGGTAAATATAATACGATTAAATATTAAGAAAATAATAGTCTCTAAGGATTTCTCTGCCACACATCAACACAAAAAATCGGTCTCCTAGTTGCCAAATTATCAATTTAACAACAAAACCATTGGTTTTTGTTACGGAAAGTTGATGTGAACTTATTTCTTTAGGGTATAAAATGCTAAAATTAAAGCCCTGTGGTCGATTTTTTCTTCTTGACAAGGAGTGGGGCTGTTCTATCATTTTTGTAATTGTTATGTCAGTTTGCTATAGTTTGGATGTTTGAAGATTGCTTTAGTAACAGTTTGCAATTGTTTGACCTTTTCAGGATGCTAAGAAAGGTGTCCTGTTCATTGATTTTCCACCTGTGCTTCAACTTCAGCTAAAACGTTTCGAGTATGATTTTATGCGGGACACCATGGTAAAGGTAAGTGGTTGATAGATTAATCTGCCTTCACCTGAATCTTTTCATGCATATTGTGTAACTTTATCTAATATCTGTCTATATATTTCCTGGACATATAAACCAAAAATATTGAAGCTGTTCATAGGTTTGATTGACAAACTGTTTGGTCTTATAATTGCATACTGCTACTAGACTCTTCCCATTGGTAGGTCTAGTTTAGCTCTTGTAATCTCGTGTAGTCTCATAATAGAATTTTTGGTCAATATTAGAATTTTATGCTCTAATGAGCTCTAAAATCCTGTGAAATCAATCTGTAAAGCAATATCAATTCGCTTCCATTTTCCATCTGATGTCAAAATTTTGGACTATCAACTTTGTCAGAATTTATTTAGTTATTTCATTATCTTTGCCTATAAGCATTAAGACCAACAAATTTAAGCTGTTTCTTATAATGTAATTATTTAGCGCTCTCTCTTTTTTGTTTCGTGTTGTATCATTTGCCTTAAACATAATTACTTGGTATCAACTAGTCTTCTGCTTGCCAACAGATAAATGATCGCTATGAGTTCCCCTTGCAACTTGATCTTGATAGGGAGAATGGGAAATATCTATCGCCTGATGCTGACAGGAGCGTACGCAACCTCTACACTCTTCATAGGTATCAGTTATTTAAGTTTGTTGGTCTTTGAGACTATTTATACTCTTTGTTGTGAAAAGTTTTGTCTGTATGGAAAATAATATGTTACTTCATTAGATAGACTGATAGATATAGTTGTATCATTTTCGTGTCCACTTTTCGAGAGTAGCTAGGTGTACTGCAACTGACATAGACTGAAGATGCAACTGATAGTCATTTAGAAGAATCGTACTTTTAAGTCTAGAAAACAATATTTTACTATTTTGACAGGGTAGAATGAACCATCCCTGTTGCATTGGTTAGGGAAAAGGGCGAAGAAGGTATTATGTAAAACATATTTGTATGATTTACATTGATGGAGAGTTAATCAAAATTCCAATTATGCCCAAAAAATTGGTTTAAGATTTCTCATAGAGTTGAACTTGTGTTGCATAATGTTTGTATTCTTTATGTGAAATAAGGCTTGGTGGCTATGTTGCAAGGATGTGGATATGGAATATGTGACATGATACCATATCGTGCAGCACGACAAATTTCTAGAAATTAGGATATCCATATGGCAAGGATATATGAGTAAACTGAAATAATATCATACATATAAATATATATTTTACAACAAATAGGTTAAATACTAACATATGTATAAATAGGGGAATAGAATAATATTTATTTTAGTATTTCATCCCTCATGAAGTATTTCCTTGTTTTTGGTCTTGTAGGTGAGGTGAGTTTTTTGTTTTAGGTTTTTCCCCATTCTCTTTCCTTGCTCCTCTTTCTATGGATGCAATCTTAGGAAGTGGAAAACCAGAGATCCTCCTCTGTTTTGTTTAACCATTTGAGGAAAAGAGGAGGAAATATGTGAGTGCGATACACCTGCTTCAGTTATTCTTGAAGTTACCCCAAACTTTTTAGAATCACATCTAGACCTATGTCTTAAACAAATATTGATGAATTAACCCTGTCGATATGTTGATCGTACATTGACGGGGTCCACCTTTTACTGGTGCTGTTTCTGAAAGTCAAAGTAGATGCCCATTGATACTCCAATGATACCTATTGGGATGTATCGGTGGAATAATGGGGATGTAATTTCTAACTATATACCATTTGTCAAAGCAGCTGCAGTATAGCAAGTTCATTGTGGTTAATTTTTTTATACGTCAAAATTAGATGTTTGATTATACTATGTTCATTTTTGGTGATTGCTACCGCGATGAATTTGTACATGCATGGCCGTTGTAGCGGGATCTGTGCATGGAGATTGTTAATGTGTGCTTTTGTCTGTTTGCAGTGTTTTGGTGCACAGTGGTGGGGTGCATGGTGGGCACTACTATGCTTATATCAGGCCAACCCTTTCTGATCAGTGGTATTCATAGCACTTTTTCTTTCTGCAATAATAAGTTCAATTTGCTTGCATCATATATCTGGTTAATATTCTTTCAAATACTCGAGTTGGAAGTTATTAATAGTTGTGGATTTCAGTTTGCATTTGTAGCCATGCCCATCTTCTTTTTTGTTTGTTTGTTTCGTGGTTACCAATTTTTAGAATTGATTTCCTGTTTTTTATTGATTTTTTCCTTTTTAAGGGAGCTTCACAGTTTATTACCTCAAAAGTGTACTTCAAGTACTACTTTAATGTAATATCTGCAACATTAAGAAAAACTAGATTTTACCGGAGGGGGTAGCACTGGAAAGGTGGTAATATTATTTTTAATTTTCTAAATGTATGGCATTGTTCATTTTACTCGGAGGATGAGGAAGGGACGGTAATGTGATTGAGAGAGAAGGAAGGAATTGTACCTGAGTTTGTGGCTTCTTAGATTACCCTGGAAGAGAGTTGAATTTTCAGGTGGAAGGGTCGGATCGGTCTCGTATTATTGATGAGTCCTTTTCAAAGTTAAAATTAGGAGGGCATTGTTCAACTGTTGGAAATGATATGCTAGTCCTCAGTTCTTCAATGCACTTATGTATATCGATAAGTGTGGACCAAATGAATGTGGGATGAGTGAGATAGGGTTAGAGAGGGATGACCAAAGGTTTGAGTTTGGTGCTCTAGGTCCCTACAATGAAGATAAAGTATTTTGGGGTTTGAAACCAATAAAAATTTTATTTTCCCACAATTGGTTAATGTTGTACTTGAATGAATTTATGCTGGTTGGACTTCCAGGGAGTCAACAGTACTGGGAAAGAAAGCAATAAATTTGCACCAATGGCACTGACTTGGCTGAATAGTGTTAGAAGTTGACCCAAAAAGAATAATAAGTAAAGCAATAGTCTATGAGAGTTTTGGGTGCACGCTAATTTAGTAAAAAATCTACTTCTATTTTACCCTCTTAAAATTACATCCTATTTAGGAAGTTAGTAACTAGTAGGGTGTTGTGCAATTTTGGAACTGTACATGCATGTGCTTTTACGAAAGTGCTGAACTAGTTTGATCCTTACCATTGAGAATCAATAGCGAATTATTATTGCATACCATGACTTGTCCTGTTCTGTTTAACAAATTTAAAATCCCCTGCAACTTGTTACTTTCAGGTTTAAATTTGATGATGAACGAGTAACAAAAGAAGATATGAAGAGGGCTCTGGAGGAACAGTATGGTGGAGAAGAAGAGGTAAAATCTTTGGTTATTTTTGATGTTTTCTTATCTCTATGTGCTTCATCTGTTCTGATGTATTCTATGTTTTACTGTTTGAATTTTACAGTTACCACAGACAAATCCTGGGTTCAATAATGCTCCATTTAAATTTACTAAATATTCCAATGCCTACATGCTTGTTTATATACGTGAAGTTGACAAGGAGAAAATAATTTGTAACGTGGATGAGAAAGACATTGCAGAACATCTAAGGGTAAGCGGGATTTTTTATATTTTTGTTTACTTGAGTTTTAATATTCTTAATTTTATTTTGTCTTGCTGCATCATGTTGTGCTACTGTGTCCTCTGAACACTGTATTCCAGATAAGACTGAAGAAAGAACAGGAAGAAAAGGAGCAAAAGAGAAAGGAGAAAGCTGAAGCGCACCTTTATACTATCATAAAGGTTACAATATCTACAATCTCTCTGTCCCTTCTCCCTCTCCCCCCGTCCCTTTCTTTTCTGCCTCCTGTCTCTTTGTTTGAGATATGTAAAATTTGATTTCTGGAACATTATTTAATTCAGATTTTTTATGGGGTTCCTAGGTTGCGCGAAACGAGGACTTGTTTGAACAGATAGGAAAGAATATCTATTTTGATCTTGTGGATCATGATAAAGTTCATAGTTTTCGTATTCAGAAGCAGATGCCCTTCAAACTCTTTAAGGTAGCGTATTTGCTCTTTTTAACTTCATTGTATTCAAATTATTGACATTTTCAGGTTTCAGTGTACAACATTTACTCCATACTAGTCTTGCTAGTTTCCATACTGAAAATTATCAATGTGGACATGTGTCTTCGCGTATTTTTTTCAGTTTTATATTGAGCTTGATTGAGTAATATTGCCGTCAGAATCATTCTAACATAGTAAATGACATTGGAATTATATAAACTCATGATGAAGCTATAGTTTATATGTAATATTTTAGTCGTGGGATCCAAAAGATCAGTATCATTCTAATTGAAGTCCACCCTCAGGAAGAGGTTGCCAAAGAGTTTGGTATACCAGTTCAATTTCAACGTTTCTGGCTGTGGGCAAAGCGTCAAAACCATACATACCGGCCAAATCGACCACTGACACCTCTTGAGGAAGCACAATCTGTAAGTTCCTTTGGCTTGATACCTGTTATGTCATTGATTCTGTTATATATTCCATGAGTTCATGGTTGGTTCATGGTTCTTACGCTGTGTGTAAATGTAATGAAGCGTATTCCATTCCTCTGTTCATGACATATAAATATTTTTGGTGTTAATAGAAATTCATTTAGGTAATTTACAGTTGAAATCTTGGTTACTATTATAGAGATTCTTTGAGAGGTTCTGATTCCAAGAAGAAGCTATTTCAGTATACTTGGGGATTGTGGAAGTTAGTGAAAGAAACAAGGGCAATTTGTCCATCTAAAAAAAACTGTAGACAAGTATACTGCTTTCAACAAAAAGCTATTTCTACGCAGAGAATATATAGATCGGAGCTTCTCCGAAAGTTGCTCCTTAGCTTCTGCTAAAAAAATCATTTGTCAAGTGTTACCAAACAACTTGAAGAAGCACCTTTTTAGCTTATGAGAAGCTATATATAACATACACTCACAAAAGTTGGCACTTCAGCGGCTTATTATATTTTGCTCATCTGTGAATGTATGGTATTTCCAGGTTGGACAGTTGAGGGAAGTTTCCAATAAGTCAAATAATGCAGAGCTAAAGCTGTTTCTTGAAATAGAACTTGGGCCGGTAATGTTACCTTCTAAATTTGTTTCATATTTTCCTTGTGTGGTTCTTGGACAAGTCATCTTATTTCAATGGCGGTATTCACTGGTGGTTCTATTCAACATATTCAGGATTTGTTGCCTCTTTCTCCTCCAGAGAAGACTAAAGAAGAGATTCTTCTATTTTTCAAATTTTATGACCCTTTCAAAGAAGAGCTCCGGTATGTCCCTTCCATCTTTCTTCCATCAAAGTTGAAATTACATTTGATTACTTAGGGTTTCCTTTTCAACAGGTATGTTGGGAGGCTATTTGTGAAGGGTAGTGGTAAGCCCGTGGAATTATTGACAAAACTGCATGAAATGGCTGGTTTGAGTCCTGATGAAAAGATAGAACTTTTTGAGGCAAGTCATTTTGATTCTTTGTAATGAGAAGTCATGTGAATTGTGTCATTTGTGTTGTATTATAGGTGTGCCGCCTAACCTACTTAACTCTGATGTGCACTTACTTATGAGAGTCTAACGCTCATGGTATTTTTGAAAAAAGGAAATCTAAAAGGCTTTATATCCATTTTTTTGTTTTCAGGAAATAAAGTTCGAACCTAATATAATGTGCGAACACATTGATGAGAGGGCAACTTTCCGAGTTAGTCAGGTATGAATTTCAAGACTAATTTGTACTGTTTTCATTTTGTGAATTTATGCTCAGGTATATACAAAGCTATTGTCTTATATCTCTGCTAATTTACTCTCTCCGTCTCCTACCGGCCTCTTCCCTGCCTTTTAATTTGGGTGTGGGTTCGGTGAATTAGGTATTAATAATATACACAGGTCTTCAATAAGTATTCAAACTATGAATTTTAACTTTGAGTTCTCTATGATTATTTCCTTATGCAACTTTTTTGTTCTTTCAGCTTGAAGATGGGGACATCATTTGCTTTCAAAAATCCCCTCAGAGTGGAAGCAGCCAACAATTCCGTTATCCAGATGTTCCTTCATTCCTGGATTATGTTCGTAACCGTCAGGTATATTTTCATTTTTCTTTTTAAAGCTCAGAATCTCCCAAACGTTTAATTCCATGTTGGATTCTCAATATTTTAGTTTCCCTGCCCTATGGGTCAATCTTCTGGTGTATGATCCAAAATAAGAACAATGAAAACTTGGGAAATTAGTGGTCAATGACAACCAGTCAAAACTGAGATAACTTAGTATTGCTCGAAGGCTATGTTTGTTTGGTTGAAATCCAGATCAAGGAGTTGGTTTCTCATTATATCAGGGCTTGGTGTTTTGTTAACTTTTTAGTTCTTGAAAAGTAAACAAATGCGAGGAATTGATGAAAGTCAATTCCGCCTGCTGAGCAGATTAGATACACCAATGTGGGGTGGTAGTTTTATTCCTTTCAACTTTGGGATTCAAAGTCGCATTTGATGTCCCGTTATTACTTGACAACTATACTGTTTAAAAAGAAAAAATAATTCTACAAACCCTTCATTATCAGAGTGGTGCAGCGAAACTGGTAAGAAGTCAAAGTATTTTTTTTTGTCAATGGGTAAGAAGTCAGTTTAATTTATGCAGATGCAGATTTGAAGTTGAGCACTATAAACCGCTGTTTCAACCAAATGGTTATCAAAATTGGCCTTCCTTCGTAAATCCCGACAATTGTTTTAGAGAACTTTTTAGTGCCTTTCTGTTTACTGCTGCAAAATCGTATTTATTTTCTGCAAATTATTTGGAGGATGCATCTTTATACTGAAAACTTTGACTGAGTAAAGAAGGGAGAGAGAGAGAAGTTTTGGGGGGGCGGGGGGGGGGGGTGTCTGCAACTTTTGAATGATAAATATTATTATATTCCCCATTTAGCATTCCAATCAACCAAACATGCCTAAATGAATACTTAGTTTACAAGATTATAGAGAAACAAATCCTTTTGATGCGGATGAATGGCAAAGAGATGAAGGACATTGGAGCATGAGTTGGGTTGATATGAGACATGCTGCATTTATTTTGATGGGGATGAACCAACATCATGGGATGTACCTTGAACTGTGAAAAGGCGCTTGTTATGTCTTTGGGTAATGGGTACAATGTTGCCACCTCTATCTAAAACTAGATAAACCCCGTAATCCCTCTTTTCTCACCATCCACTAGCTTATACGTAAGTGTGGAAGAGACACAGTGTGCTATTGATGGGAAGTAAGTCCATGCACAGGAAGTTAAGTGACGACTTTGTTGTTATGTTTTGTAATCGTTGAGTGTGCTTGGTATCCCTTTAATGCTATCAAGGGATGGATATCTGGTAGTTCCATTACTAATATGGTAGAAAATTTTGTTCGTGCAGCCCAGGACCAAAATCAGATAAAACAATAGCGTCTTTTGCTTATTTGTTGTTTCATATTGTCTGCCTATTAATCCCACAAATGTGGAAGGGATTTAATGCTGGGACTAGTAATTATTTTATGCCCAGTTATTAGGCATCGTCTATATCAAAAGGGAAGTTGTGGGCTATTAACAATCTAAAACATTCATTGCATTGTCAAGTTCAAGTTGAATTTCAGATGATAATATTTGTGAAGTTCCTGAAAAGGGCGGGGTTTTTGTGTGCGTTTTAGTCAATAATTTTTCTTTTGTTATTGTACCGTGACATTCCATGACAATCTACAGGTTGTTCGCTTTCGTTCTTTGGACAAGCCGAAGGAAGATGAGTTCTGTCTTGAGTTGTAAGTTTGCAGTATCATGTTTTGCATTCTTCTGGAAGGGGGGGTGAATCAGTCTAAATAGTTTAATATTCACTTTTTAGGTCAAAGTTTCACACCTATGATGATGTTGTGGAAAGAGTTGCTCAACATCTTGGCTTGGATGATCCAACTAAAGTTAGGCTCACTTCTCATAATTGTTACTCACAGCAACCTAAACCCCAACCAATCAAGTATCGAGGAGTAGAACATTTGTCTGACATGCTGGTGCACTACAATCAGGTTGTTTATTTTAAAATTTTAAGCTCTGTTTACGAAGTATTTTACTGTTGGAAAAACACATAACATATAAATTCCTCTTTCAGACTACGGACATACTCTATTATGAAGTATTGGATATCCCTCTCCCGGAGTTGCAAGGCCTTAAAACTTTGAAAGTTGCTTTTCATCATGCTACCAAGGATGAAGTGAGTGAAGATAGAAACAGAATCATTAATTATTTAATATGTCAAGAATTTTGCCTCTTAGAAGCACTTTTATGTTGTCAGGTTGTGGTGCACACTATTAGATTACCCAAGCAGAGCACTGTGGGGGATGTGATTGATGACCTTAAGACAAAGGTAATTACTTTGCAGCTTTTCACCTTAAGACAAAGCATGACGCGATAATGGATATGAAACAAGTGTCATAATTCGTGGTTGAGATTTTTTCACTTTTATTTCTTTGTCTATATGTGTTGTACAGTTTCTGTTTTATTCTCAAAGCAGTATTTCAATGAACATTGTAAGAAAAACACTTATGTATCTCCTTTCTCTATCTGGAACAGGTGGAGTTGTCTCATCCTAATGCCGAACTCAGACTGTTGGAAGTTTTCTATCACAAAATCTACAAGGTATTGGATAATGTGCAGATAGATGTTGTCTATGAACATAATTATATGTTATGTCCCTTAAATTTCTTAGAGAAGAGATTGGTACCCCCAAAACAATCAACGCCCCACCTCGCCTCAAAATAATTGTTTTGCAGGAGTTGCTCTCTGTTGCAGCGCATGAATCTATTGTTGTTTCTTTGATCTGAAATTTTGAAACCTTTTAGAATCGGTTCATTTATGTGATTCTTATATTGTTTTACAGATTTTCCCGCCAAATGAAAAGATTGAGAATATAAATGATCAATACTGGACATTACGTGCAGAAGAGGTTAGTCTGCACAGTATTGAGTTAATAATGATCCTATGTTCCAGTCCTTCGTTTTATAATGTGTTAGAAATATTTGTTTTACACTTCTGCTGTTAAACTTTTATTCTTGTCTGTTACTCAGATCCCTGAAGAAGAGAAAAACTTTGGTCCTCATGATCGTCTGATCCATGTTTATCATTTTATGAAGGACACAGCTCAAAACCAGGTAGGAAGATATAATTACCTCCTGATTTTATTGTTCTCCCATTTTTTTTTTCTCAGAATCAATAGGTTCTTTTAGTATTTATTATCATTGCCATCATCATCATCACCACTTTGTTATTTATAATTTTGAATTTAGCAGGTTCAGAATTTTGGAGAACCATTTTTCTTGGTCATTCGTGAGGATGAGACATTAGCGGAAGTTAAAGTGCGTGTACAGAAAAAGTTACAAGTCCCAGATGAGGAGTATTCAAAGGTATTTTCTTATTTACAGAGGACATTTTACTGAGGTTGATGCAGTTTCAGAGTAGTGGCCATTTGTGAAATCCCTACTTCGAATTGTAATATATTGTTTCTTGTTTGGTGCAGTGGAATTTTGCATTTTTGTCCATGGGTCGTCCTGAATACCTGCAAGACGATGATATTGTGGCCAGCCGATTTCAGGTCTCTCTCTCTGCACCCGCACACTCACAATATACTATCTGAAGTCTAATTTGTACGGAAATTTTAATTCTATTCTTCAATATCATTTTTCAGAGAAGGGATGTGTATGGAGCATGGGAACAGTACCTTGGATTGGAACACACTGATCATGCTCCTAAAAGGTCACATACAACAAACCAGGTATTCCTTTGAACTTAACTATATTAACCTGACTGACGCACACTCGGTTGAAAACCCAAGAGGTGAACTATTAGGAAAATGGGCTGGTTTTATGTCTTGGTAAATTTTATACAATTGACGCTCAGCCCAGGATCACTCTCAATTTCTTTACAATGATTCTCAGTAGAAATTTGTGGGATTGGTTGTACAGGAGGTAGCTATTAGGCATAAGGGATGCAGAAAATATTGTTGCGTTATTTTACGCTCTTTAGAGGCCGAACCCAGAATTTGTTTAAGATTCCGATGATTTAAAAAAAAATTACCGTTGTGGGAAAGTAGTTTATAATTAGTTTTTGTCAATCCTGTGCTGACTCCACTTGAATTATGCAGAATCGTCACACCTTTGAGAAGCCGGTGAAAATATACAACTAAAAAGAATGGCGATGACTTTGTCAGCTCCTTTCACAGATTCAACTTTGTATACATATGCAGAGTCTTGTGAAGAGTCCGAGAAGAACAAAGGAAGCTTTTCTTTAATTTGGCAATGGTTATTGATCTTACCGGGCATACAATTCTTTAGCTAAACTGCTGTGTATCCTCGACGTTTCTGACTTGTTGTAGGCACCCGTATTTGAGGTGTGAGGTAGGAGGCATCTCATTTGAATCGCTGTAATTCCGTATATAAGATTTTGGGGTGAGCAATGTACAGAGGGTATAGGTTTGCAGGTTTAAATGCAGTTTCATTGTCCAGTTCCAGTATGTTGATCTTTTTGCATGCATGCATGATGGAAGCTCTGTACAATATTGGATCTTCAGCTTCCTGCTGGTGTTCTTTTCTTATTTTTCTGTTGTTTTTTAGTGTATGAAAATAATTAGCTGTAGTTACATTTGCCCCTACCTGTTTGTTTTTGCCAATTCTTGACTGGATTTGGTGGAAATTCATTTGAAGGTGGACAAGTGGGTGATGATAGCAACACTCTTTATGAGTTAAAAAAACTTGACTTTTTTCTTTTATAACACAACAATGTATTTATGCTAAGTGGTGATGGAATAAATTGGCATTGAATTTGTCACGTACGGGATCCGTGCTTAGGTAATCACTTTTAAGTGGAGGAATACCATTAGTATTAAGTGACCAAGAAAGTTGGCTTAACATCCTTGATTATATGGAATATACAAGATGCCCACTTTTTCAAATTTCCCTTCAAGTAGCCATCAACATTTTCATTCCTAAACCTTTTATGGCACATTGGCCACAACAAAATTTGTCACTTATTCTAGTCGCTAAAGCTCTAATTCATATAACTTTGGTGTTTCTTGATCAAGGACTTCTTCTCAGCTAGGAACCAAACAAGCATTAGTAATATTACGACTTTCGTGAACATTTAATTAAACAATTGTTACTTTATACTATAATTTAGTGGTATTTCTTTTTGCTTGTAAGTGAGATGTCTTAGGTTTGAATTTCATACATGGCAAGGTTGTAACCAATTTATTTCAAAAAACCAATTATCACAACAATTGATTACTCATCAATCCAACTTATCGTATGGAAGTTTAAAGGTGTTGGATGAACCATATTGTGTTCATAAAAATAGTTGAGTGAGAAAGAAGGGGGGGGGGGGGTTGGTTTTCAAATGAGCAACTTTATGGGAATCAACAAAACCACCTTACCATTTTTTTAAAATTTTTTTTAATGTGTAATACAAACGTTTGGGAAGGTGAAACAAGCTCCTTGCATAAGAGAACAACTTATTTGGCACAAATACGTGATTTCGTGTCATGGATAAAAACTTACATGTCTTATTTTATTAACTTCTGACACTATCATGGTATATCCATGTCAAATAAGTCAATCTCTTTGTTGGACCAACTTAAACTTTTTTTTTTTGAATAATACATGGGTTTACAAAATTTTTCTTCCTCAAAACAACTCGTGGCAGATTAACGAAATTTCATGCATAATTCAGATTCGTTCATATTATAAATTATTGTTTAGTGATCATCGATATAAACATACTTACAAAGTGATTTAATATGAACTGTTCCAATCATAAGCATGAAGTCTTGTGAATCAGTCATGAAATTTTTGAAGAGAAATGCCTTCAAAGTTTTGTGGAGTTGAGCATTGTTGTTTGTTTCTTTGGGAAAAAAGAATAAAAAAGAATAAAAGAGAATGAAACAAGGTAGGCAGTGTGCAACGTGGTCCACCAAAACAACACATGTTCATGGGTTATCTGGTAGCCATTCAAACTTCCAAAGGCGCCGGATGTGATGCATGGCCGAAAAACCAGTGGCCTGGAAGGCATGAACATGTAGCCAAGCCAGCCATAACCCTCAGAAAACAAAAAAGCATTTAGCAACCCAGTAGATTTATGTGTATGTATATATATATATAGAGAGAGAGAGAGAGAGAGAGAGAGAGAGAGAGAGAGAGAGAGATTACATAGCTAGAAAGTGTCCTCTAATCCACCTTTTTTTTTTTTGTTTGGAAACTATCCACCATTAGCTGTTATATTAAGGGAGTTTTGTTAAGATTAACGATGGTGATGAGTTGTATGTCGATAATCTCGACACTTATTTTCCCACCACCTCCTTCTATTTTCATGACAGCAATGTCAGTGATTAGCTTCACGTCATTAGCAAATGCTGGGATTTCAGAGATTAGAGGAAAGCACATGCAGTATTCCAAGTTCTGGAATTTCAATAATCCTCAAAATTTTGCACCAAAACTTGAAAAGCAACAAGAAGTAGTAACATTGTCCGGTAGAGCAGGCATGCTCGTTGCTTATACTCCCGCCTTCGTCGCTGCTTTCACATCCTTGCTGTTTTTTTCCCATCACGATGTCAGATCTCTACTGCTCTCTTCAGCTCTAACCCTTCATTTTCTCAAAAGGATTCTTGAGGTACGTACATACGTAATGTGTATATGTGTGCAATATATACATATATATAATATATGTATCTGCATGTACATGTATAGGTTCAATTTGTTCACAAGTATAGTGGAGGAATGGGCGTTGATACAGCAGTTCCGATCTGTCTGAGTTATTTGTTGTCGACTGGAAGCATGATTTATGGTCAATACCTAAGCAGCCAAGTGCTAGGGTTTCCAGAGCCAGCAATTGATTTGAAGAGCGCCGGCATCGTCTTGTTTGTAATAGGAATTTCTGGCAACTTGTACCATCACTACCTTCTTTCGAAGATGAGGTCGAAGCCAGGTGAAGAGAAGGAGTACAAGATTCCCAAGGGTGGTTTGTTTGAACTTGTTATATGCCCTCACTATCTCTTTGAAATCACAACATTTCTTGGGGTTTCTTTCATTTCTCAGACTCTCTACGCTTTCTCCTTCACCGCCGGAACCGCCCTCTACTTGGCCGGAAGGAGCTATGCTACCCGGAATTGGTATCGTTCCAAGTTTAAAGATCATTTTCCCTGTACTTTTAAGGCTCTCATTCCATATGTTTTCTAATTAAATTCATGAGTAGATGATGAGTATGGTTGATGCACAAAATTGGATCAATCTCGGACCAACTTAGATGCAACTACAAATTCCACAAATACACAAGAACACAATGATATATCATGGTTCACCTCGAGTTGAGATCCACGTTGATGCAGTTTCCGTTTCTACTAAGTAAATGTAGGTTACGTTGGACAAGGATGCTTGTTTCTTTTAAGAGAGTAAAGTGGTTAGTGGAGATGTCACTGTGCAAATTTGATATAAAATCCTTCCATGTTATTTGCTGATTAGATTTGAAGCCTTTGTGATTAGGAGTTAAATTTGATATCAACACCAAATTTATTTTGATTAGTTTAATTGTGAATCTCTTATTGCACTAGCATTTCAGCCAATAAAAATTGTATAACAAATTTTTTTAATAAATGTAACCATTTAAAACCTTACATTAATAGAGAAAATAATATTTGGCAATTTGGTTGGAAAAATATAAAATTTGATGTAAGACTTCAAACCAATTATAATTTGACACTTCCATTGGAGATGGTCTAAGGGGTTGTTTTATTGTCATCTCATGTATTGATGAATACAAAATATCTTATCTTAATATGCAACTGGTGGATTATATTGGTATATACGACATGCCTTGGTATTTGCAGCCTTCTCTTTTAAGGCAGTGCGTCATGGTTTTAAACTAGATTTGGATAATGGATCGTGTTTGTCTTGTATGTTGTGTCATACTCGTTTTCTTAACCGATTTTGTTGTCTCAAATTCGTTATCTTAGCATGTTCGTAACATGTGACCTAATAACGAACAAACTCGTTAATAGATTGACTTAAAACCTATTATTTTCATGTCGCTTCGTGTTGGGTTAACGGGTCATATAAGAAATTGTCATGCCTATTGTCTAGACCTGAAAAAGTAGGTCGTGTTGCTGTTTTTGTACCATACCTGTTATCTTAACAGGTTCAAGATGGTGACTCGATAATGACCAAATTCGTTAACGGGTTGAATCAAAGTCTGTTATTTTTGCGTCGATTCGTATCAGATTAACAAGTCATGCAAATCGTCCTCTTCACTTTAGTCTAAACTAGTATATATATACATATACATATACATATACATATATATGGGATAGGATCAAGGGACAAACATTTTGACAAACATTTTGACACTCTTTTGTAACCTTTAGATCTTATAACATCCAACGGTGTTGATTAAGAGTTATGTGAAGACTTTTAAACATTAAATGAATTGGATGATGATTTGGATTATAACTAATAAGGAAAACACTAATTTAATTTAATATATATATATATATATATGATAAAATAATAGAATTATTATTTTTTAAATAGAACCCTAAAAATACTCTACCCTCCATCTTCCTCTTTGTTTGCCGATGAGGCCTGCAACTCCATGCCTTGGATGTAAAGTCTTCTCCTTCTTTTTTTGTCTGCCTTTTCAAACAATGAACCCTAGTGAACAATAAAACATGCTACTAAGCAAAGAGAGAGTTTTGCTTTAAGAAAAAAAAAATTAGGGTTTTATCTTGAGAAGGTTTAAGCGCTCTAAGTTTAGACGAACAGCTCAACCGCTTTGTCACATCCATAGCAAAACTCTAACAACCCAAGATCCAAGAATGAAGATTTTGGATTTAGGCTTCTTCACTGCGGTATCAGTTTCACATTTTTTCTGTATCATATTTTAACCTTTTTTTTTTTAAATCAATTTTATTTTATCAGATTTTTTTTTTAAATTTATATATTCCACACCATCTCAATTCATTTAATGTTTAAAAGTCTCCACATAACTCTTAATCAACACCATTCAATGTTATAAGATCTAAATGTTACAATAGAGTGTAAAAATATTTGTCAAAATCTTTGTCCCTTGATCCTATCCCTATATATATCTCTATTAATTAATGAAACCCTCTTTGTCAACCAAAAGAGGGTGAAAAGACTACTTAGTCTTCTATCACACAAACAAAATGATGGGCAGTAATGTAATTTCATAGGTCCAAATTTTACTTTTTTTTTTTATTGAAGCCTCATCGACAGGTGATGTTAAAATACCTCTAATATTAAAAAAAAATAACACCCACTCCCCCACGTTCTCTCTCTCTCCCTCTCTCCTTCTCATTTTCTAAAAAAATGTGTTCATACACACAAAGTCGGTAGGCAAATGTTATTATATATGGAGAGAAGAAACTACGATTAGCTTTTCGGGAAATTTCCAAACAAACAATTTCAACGAAATCTTTCAATTTCTTATTTCACTATGTTTAACTCTATGTATTCCTCTATCCGTAGAGTACATTGATAGCGTGTTTAGTAACCCGTAATCGGAATGAGAATAAGGAATTCGATTCCGATTACGGATTATACATGTGTTTACTAAAATTGAGAGGAATCAAGAGTGCATGGGGCCCACACAAAAAATGGAATCCAATTCCAAGATTTGGCTGATTTGGATTCCCAACATAGAGAAGGTATTTGGATTCCTGATTGCCCAAGCAATCAGAATGATAATTTTTTCCCTTTATGCCCTCACTTTCATTATCTCCAAGATTATCCTTAACCCTAGACTCACATTATGCACAACTCCATACATATGCCGAAGAGAAGAAACTACAACTTGAGCGAAAAAAATTAGATATTAAAGTAAATACTTAAATTTATAAAAAAAAACAATTTAATTATTTCTTACAATTATATACTATTTCAAATTTTATTAAAAAAAGTATATAAAATATTTGATTTGGGACAAGGGCATTTTAGTAATCATACTGGTTTATATTTCGATTCTGGTGAATTAGTAAACAACTTTATAGAATTCTATTCCAATTCCAGAGAGTTTTAGTAAACAACTTCAACAAGAATCTGATTCTGATTCCGCCTCATTTCATTTCCTCCTCAATCCAATTCCTTCTCGATTCAATTCATCTCAATTTGATTACGGATTAGTAAACGCGCCCTGAATGTGAAATCCCATCCCTGGAATTTCATTGTTTTTATACTATCTCATTATTTAAATTCGTATTTCACGTTTGTGTTATTTTCATCAGTTAATTTTAATTCCATTAATTTTTAGAATTAAATCGAATAGTTATCGGTTTGAAATTTCGTAATGAATCTTTAAAATTCGTCGACCTTTCGAGGTCACAAGTAATGTTTCAAATAAATCTTGAAGCCACGAACGCATAGGCGAAAGCCATTTGCAAGTCCGGATTTTAACGGTGTAGTTACAGATATTTGAAATTGTGTTACTAAACTATAGATTTTAATTTATTTTAAAACTTCCACCTTGTGGGAAACAGGCCAATTAGAAATGGGGGAGGAAAGGAGAACCAATGAGAAAAAGGAGGAATAAGGAAAAAAAAAAGAAAAAAAAAAAGAAGAAAGGAGGCTTCTGGAAAAGGGGAGAGAGAGGGAGAGATGGCGGAAGCAAAGGGATAGGTGAAGCATGTACTGTTGGCAAAGTTTAAAGACGGAATCTCAGAAAGTAAGATCGAAGAACTCATCAAAGGTTACGCCAACCTCGTCAATCTCATCGAACCCATGAAGTCTTTCAACCGGTAATAACAATAATAATACCAATTTCCAAGTTACTTGTAATCTAATCTCTCTTAAATCTTAATGTTCTTGCTTGGAGATTCTTTCATCTTTTTTTTGCTCGGAAATTTATTGATGGAGCTACCAATTTAAAGACTTGAATATCGATGCATTTTTCAGTCTGATTGATTATAATTGAGGTTATAAACATGAATTCTGAATTGTGTGGAAGCATTCTAGAAATGTAATTGAACCATAAGAGTACAGGTTCTAAGTTGCAGAAAAAACTATGTTTGAAGTAGCCTACCTTGTGTCACGGGATGACTCTTTAAGCCTTCCGCCCGTGCGGCACTTAGACTTGAATACCTCGATGAACAAGCTAAGTAAGCCTTCGAAGCCTCGCTTCCCCGGATCGAATCACAAAGAAAGCTAAGATAGCTTGGAGAATGCTAAGATCACTTAGAAGATGGGAGAAATGAAGCTTTGTATTGAAAGTTAAGAGAACTTTACAATTGCTTACAATTCTTGGATGGTTTGGCCAAATGGCCTTACCTCCTATTTATAGGCCTAAGTCACCTCCTCAATGGAGGGTTCTAGAATCCCCTACTTACATCCAAAAATATCTAGCATAGTTCTAGATACAACTTGCCTAATCTAGATTATTCTAGGTGAGGCTTAAATATGTACATTTGTGTGGAATGTTCCGGAATGCCCTAGATGATCTTGAATGCTCCGCCACGTTCTTGATTTTTCCGGGACGTTCCAGAAGCTTCCATGAAGACATGGCTTCATGGGCTTAGATATATGATGTCTTGGGCATTTTCTTTGTTTTTAACACATGGCCCGTGACATCCTCCCCCACTTAAGCCGTCGACTCTTGCCTCTCGAATGTCTGAATCAAGTCCTTATATTGCCATAAGGACGTCTCCTTCTCCCATGTTGCTTCAGAGTATGGTAGCCCCTTCCATTTGACAAAGTACTCCACATGCTTTGGTTGTCTTGGTCGCACCACGACACGCTTGGCTTCAATGCTCTCCACTTCTTTGTCAAATGCCTCCGTCATCAAAGGGGGTGCTCGATGAGACTCACCTCGACTTGGTTCCTCATCGTCCGCATGATAAGGCTTCAAGTTGCTCACATGGAACACCGGGTGAAACTTGAGGCGGGGTGGGAGTTCCACAACATAAGCGGCTTTGCCAACCTTCTTGATGATAGGGAATGGTCCCTCATACTTCCGCAACAAGCTCTTGTGCAAGCCACGAGTACTCTTGTGCTGAGACGCATTGAGGTTCACAAAGACTTGGTCGCCAGTTTGGAACTCCACATTCCTTCGCTTACGATCCGCCCATTTCTTCATCTTCTTTGAAGCCTTCTCCAAATGAGCTCGAGCAAGTTCGTGGGCTAATTGCCACTCCTTAGCGGTTTTGAAAGCGGCTGGACTATTCCCCGTGTAGCCAGTCACGACCGTGTTCGGGGTCAAGGGTTGTTGCCCTATAGCCAACTCATATGGACTTTTCCTCATCGACTCCGAACGTTGCAAGTTATAAGAGAATTGGGCAACATCAAGTAACTTAGCCCAATCTCGTTGATTGGCACTAACATAGTGCCGCAAATAAGTCTCCAACAATGCATTAACCCGCTCCGTTTGTCCATCAGTTTGGGGATGAAAAGCTGTGGAGAAGTCTAACTTCGAGCCAAGTAGTTTGAAGAGCTCCTTCCAAAATCTACCCGTGAAGCGAGCATCTCGATCACTGACTATGCTCCTCGGAACACCCCAATACTTCACCACGTGCTTTAGAAACAAGCGTGCAGCTACTTCGGCTGTGCACTCCACAGGTGCGGGTATGAAAGTGGCATACTTGGTGAATCTATCGACCACGATGAAGATAGATCCACATCCATCAGACTTGGGCAAATATGTGATGAAATCCATGGTTAAACACTCCCATGGTCTTGATGGGGTGGGAAGTGGTTCCAACAGTCCTCCCGGTTGCTTTTGTTCCACTTTGTCTTGTTGGCACACAAGACAAGTCTTCACGTATGAATCTACATCATCCCGCATTTGTGGCCAATAATAAGCATCGCTCACCAAAGCCAATGTGCGGTGAGTGCCAGGATGTCCTGCCCACATTGAGTCATGGCACTCCTTAAGGATTTCTTTCCTTAAGCTTCCCCACTTTGGGACATAGATCCGCTTGCCCTTGGTGTATAGCAAGCCGTCCTCAAGCCAAAACCTTCTTGTCTTCCCATCCTTGACAAACTCCACAATGTTCTTGGCTTGGACGTCATGTGATAAACCTTCTCGGACACGGTCCAAGAGATGGCTTTGCGGCTTGAGTACCGTATCCATTAACTCTACTCGTCTACTTAGAGCATCGGCCACCACGTTCTCCTTTCCTTGCTTGTACTCTAGCTTGTAATCAAACTCCGCTAAGAACTCTTGCCACCTTGCTTGCTTAGGTGTGAGCTTTTGTTGGGTTTGAAAGTAGCTAGTGGCAACGTTGTCCGTCTTGATGACGAATGGGGTACCAAGCAAGTAATGCCTCCAAACTCTAAGGCAATGGACGATGGCGGTCATCTCCTTTTCATGGGTCGTGTACCTCTTCTCGGCATTGTTTAGTTTGCGACTTTCATAGGCTATCGGATGTCCCTCTTGCATCAACACTCCTCCTATGGCAAAGTCGGAAGCATCAGTGTGCAACTCGAATGGCTTACTAAGGTCGGGCAACCTTAGTACAGGCTCCTCCATTAGGGCCTTCTTCAACCTCTCAAAGGCCTCTTGACATCGGTCCGTCCATTCCCATGCCTTGTTTTTCTTAAGAAGGTCTGTTAAGGGTGCCGCTATAGCTGAATACCCTTTTATGAATCTCCGATAGTAGTTGGCTAGCCCCAGAAAGGATCGTAGTGTTGGTACCTTGGTCGACGGTTCCCACTCTTGAATGGCCTTGATCTTGCCCTTTTCCATCATAAGTTTCCCCTCCTTTATCTTGTGGCCAAGAAATTCTACTTCTTTTGTGGCAAAGGAGCATTTCTCCTTCTTGACATAGAGTTCATGCTCCCGAAGGGTCTTGAACACTATGCGCAAGTGCTTGACGTGCTCCTCCAATGTCTTGCTATAGACAACGATATCATCAATGTAAACCACGACAAACTTGTCAAGATAAGGATGGAATACCTTGTTCATCAATGTACAGAATGTTGCAGGGGCATTGGTCAGACCAAATGGCATGACTTTATACTCGAACGCTCCATATCTGGTCACCATCGCCGTCTTCGATTCGTCTCCAGGGGCTATCCTCACTTGGTAGTATCCCGATCGAAGATCTAACTTTGTGAAGTACCTTGCTTCACCAAGTTGATCGAATAAGTCGGCGATCAACGGAAGTGGGTACTTGTTCTTGATGGTAATCTTGTTCAATGCTCTATAGTCGATGCACAACCTTAGGCTACCTTCTTTCTTGCGTTGGAACAGGACGGGTGCACCATATGGGGACTTGGAGGGTTGGATGTAGCCAGCATCAAGTAGCTCGTTGAGTTGCTTCCTCAATTCCTCCAACTCGGGTGGCGACATCCTATAAGGTGATTTGGAGGGAGGCTTAGCACCAGGCTCCAACTCAATCGCATGGTCGACCTCTCTCCTTGGTGGCAACTTCTTTGGCAGTTCCTTAGGCATCACGTCCGCAAACTCCATAAGGACGTCTTCCACTTGTTTTGGCAAATGCCCGTACTTCTCCTCCCCTTCATTCAACATTAGGGTTGCAAGAAATGTGGCCTCGCCTTTCTTCCAAGACTTGGCAAATTGAATTGCCGACAAATGCTGGGTACACTTCTTGGCTTGCCTTTCCAATGGCACCAGGCAAGGTTGTCTTCCGTCGGCCAGGATACAGAAAATATTGTAGAAGGGAATGGGAAAGGCTCGTACCTTGTCCATGAACTCTAACCCAATGACTACGCCATAGTCGTCCATCTTGACTACGGTGAAGTCGATCTTTCCCTTCCATGTGCCAATGTCTACTTGTACATTGCGCGCAACTCCAACAATGGGGGTGGCAGCAGAATTTACCGTCTTCACGCTACCGGGCTCCTTTGTGACTCGGAGGCCAAGCCTTGTGGCTTCCTCCGACGTCATGAAGTTGTGTGTTGCTCCCGTGTCCACCAACACACGTGTCATCTTGTCACCAGTCTTGACGTCGACGAACAATGATCCTCCCCCAACTTGAGCCTTAGGTTGTGGGAGGGTTGTCTGGATGGCATTCAGTAGACGGATGCATCCCATCGTTGCATCGTTACTCTCTTCGGCCTTGTCCTCCTTGAAAGCCATGGCCTTAAGGGCCTTCTTTTGTGGGCAATCTCGCATCATGTGAGGGCCGTCGCATAGGTAACAAGTGGGTTGCCAAGACTTACCCTTGCCTTTGTCATGCTTATCGGCTTTCTTCTCCTTTGGTTTGCTTGTCTCGGCCTTGTCCTTCGGCTTATGTTCTCCCCCACTTCTCTCATGGTTACCCCTCTTCCCCGTGGACTTGGAATCACCTTGGTGGCTTGATTTAAACTCAATCAAGGATTCGGCAGCGACAATGGCATTAGACAATGTTTGCACGTGTCTCCTTTGTAGTTCGAGTTTTGCCCAATTTTGCAGTCCACTCATGAAGTACATGAGCTTGTCTTCCTCTAACATGTTGGGCACCTCGAATAACAAGCTCACGAAGGCGTTGACATAGTCTTTGACGCTCCCCGTTTGCTTGAGCCACCTTAGTTTCTCCTTGGCTTCGTACTTGGCATTTTGGGGATAGAAGTGCAACATAAGATCTTTCTTAAATTCATCCCAAGTGGTGAGAGAGAACGTACCTTGCTCAATCTCCATGCTCCGACGACGCCACCACATAAGGGCATTGTCAGCTAAGAACATGGTTGCCGTTGAGATTTTGGACTCGTCATCTTCAAGCTTCAGGTACTTGAAGTATCGCTCCACGTTCCACACGAATGTGTCGAGCTCCTTTGCTTCCCTCTTCCCATTATAGGATTTGGGTTTAAAGGAGTTGATTACCTTGGAGTCCAACACCTTGATTTCCTTCGGCCCTTGCACGAATTGCTTCACGACTGCTTCTTTACAAAACGCCACATCTCCCTTAAGTTCCCTTGTGTCCTTTATCTCTTCTTGAAGCGCCACAAACCTTGCCTCTATGTTGTCAAGGTGAACCTAGACTTCCCTCCGCATCTTGTCTGCCATGGTGTTGAGAGCGCCAAGGAGCTCGTCTCGTAGCCCTTCCACCAAGCCACGCAGTTCATCTTTACCATTGTCCAACATGGTTTGGATTTCCTCCTTGTCGACAACGTCCTCATCAAGTCGAGTATCGAACTCGAGTATGGTTCGTTCCACCTTCTCGAGTCGCTCTTCCATGGTCTCCATCGATGCTTGCAAGTCCTTTAACTTTGGCTTGCTCTTGGCAACGTCTTGGACCTCGGCAGTACGCTCCCTTAGATCGGAGACTCCGGACACCATCTCTCCACTTGCCATATCCTACTTTCCTTCAAGTGATTCACGAGCTTGGCTCTGATACCAGCTGTCACGGGATGACTCTTTAAGCCTTCCGCCCGTGCGGCACTTAGACTTTGTTGATGCACAAAACCGGATGGTCTTGGAACAACGTAAATCCGACTGTGAATCTGCAAGAAATGTAAATGACACAAGAGTTATCGTGGTTCACCCCAATGTTTGGGCTACGTCCACACTGATTGTATTATATTTCTCTGTTGAAGAGGGAGAGAGAGAGCTTAGAGCTTAGGGGGTGTGAGGAAGCTTTGAGAGGGGGTGAGAGGCTTCAGAAATGGCCTCTGAGAGTGAGAGTCAGGCCTCTCCCTAATTGTGAGGGTGAGGGGTCCTTTTATAGAATAAGGACTCCTCACTTATTACATATTTGCCCCTTCCTTTATCCCATAATTACATTTAAGTCCCCTGAGTATTTGTACGAGATCTAAATACGAGGCCCTAAATATGGTATAAACAGTAGTCCCCTAAGTCTTCAGTCAAGAGAGTCTTTTGGCTGGAGACTTGAAATTCAGTCCATGTGTGGGCCGAAGTAACTAGATGTTATCTTGAACTGATGCTCGATATGAGGCGGTGCTCAATCTGAAATGATGCTCAACTGTCACATGTTGCGAGGTTGCTCGGCTTGTGGCTTATATTGCCTTGGTTGGCTCGGCTTGTGGTGTTGAAGGTGAGGGAGTCCCTTTTATAGAATAAGGGCTCGTTCCTCAATACATAAATGATGGGCTAGAGTTGATGCTCGCGGCGAGGCGGTTGCTCAGCTGGCGGCGTTTCTCTCTAATGAAGGTGAGGGAGTCCCTTTTATAAAATAAGGGCTCGCTCCTCAATACATAAATAATGGGCTAAGTCCCCCAAGTATTTTTCATGAGGCCCAGTTGAGGCCCAATATATGGTACATAATGTAGTCCTCCAAGTCTTCGGTCAATAGAGTCTGTTGGCTGGAGACTTCAAATTGAATCCATGTATGGGCCGAAGTGGCGGTTGTTAGGAGGCGATATTTGTATACCTTGCACTGAAGCTTTGTAGGTGAAGCTTTGCAGGTGAAGCTTTGAAGCTAGAGCTCTGTAAATGAAGCTTTTAAAGCTAGAGCTTTTGTAAATGAAGCTTTTGAATCTAGAGCTCTGTAAATGAAGTCTTTGAAGCTAGAGCTCTTGTAAATGAAGCTGTTGAAGCTAGAGCTCTGTAAATGAAGTCTTTGAAGCTAGAGCTCTGTAAATGAAGTCTTTGAAGCTGTTTGACATGAGTGATGCTCATGAATGTTTATGTTGATTGACATGAGTGATGCTCATGGATGTTGTCATGAGTGATGTTCATGAATGTTAACATGAGTGATGCTCATGAATGTTGACATGAATGATGGTCATGAATGTTTATGTATGATTATCATGAGTGATGCTCATGAATGTTTATGTATGAATGACATGAGTAATGCTCATGTATAATTTGGAGTAGTAGGCGTACTTTTGATCACCTGGTTGGTGCTATTTTGGGCTTATAGGCCTTCGCCATCCACAACATGGCAGCCCATTTATTTTGGGCTTTTGCCCTTTTTTTTTTTTTTTTTTTTTTTTTTTTGATAATTACCCTCTGATGGGTTTATACATATTACCCACTGATGGGGTTTATACATATGTCTCCGAAAATAATAAATTACATCATTCTGGTAGGATGTTTATTCCTTACTTTTGTTTTTCTCTTTTCTTTTCTACTTTTGTAATTATCTCAGTGGGTAGCCATATTTTCTGCTTTGCTCTTTTCCACCGCAGATCTCGGGTAGCCATGCTTTCTGCTTTGCTCTAAAATGACAGCTGCTTTGGACAGCCTTTCCGACATCGCCCATTTGCTTTTCTCTAGCTTTTAAAAAATAGGAACATGCATCCGTCGACAAAAGCAAAAGTATAATCTTTCTCTTTTAGCTTTTGCTTTTACTTTGCAGAGTGCAGATGGCACTCAAGTTCTCTATTTCCTCCAATTGCAGATGCGCACTCCTATCTGATTTCAGGTCACGCCCCATGGTAGCCTAGGCTTGTAATGCCCAATCAGCGAGAACCCCTGCTCCTTCACCGTCGTGGATCCGCAGTCCCTGAACGAGATCGAGTCGCACGATAACAATTGCATCAGGACCGTTGACGCCTTCATCTTCCTAGTTGGACAGATCTTAGCCGTCTGGTTCACTGTCTCCTTCTTGTTCGCCCCGTTCGTGCAGACCCATCCGTCTTCATCAGCGACTCGAACGTTTAGGGGCTCGACTCTGACTCTGAATCTGAATTACCTTGCGCTAACTTTGACCTTGACCTTTTTCCTCGTGCTCATCTCGAACAACACGACGTCGGTGCTGTTTTTCGTCGGTCTGAGTCGACGCGTCGGCGGTCACTTTCCTGGCGGACTTACCGACTGACTCGGTCTTGTACACTTTGTACTCGTTCAAATCGTTCGAACTCCACAACTAGTTTCGCTGGCATGAAATCACTAGAGATTCGAAATCTTCGGTGGACTTCAGAGCCTCTGGTGGCGGTCTCAGAAGCCTCGACGACGCTGTCTCGAGAGCCAAATGGTTCAGCGGTAGGTCAAGAAACACAGCGGACGATGAGTGACAGAGGGAAGATGGATCTTCGCTGGTTGGATCTGACGGTGACGGTCACCTATGGATCTGACGAGCAGCAGCAGCTGAAGATGAGGTTTCAACGAGGAATTCAAGGCCTCCAGCGATTCTGTTATCGGAGAGGATAAGCTTCTGGAGATTTTGAAGCCTCGGGAACTGCTCTAGGGATGAAACATCGATGCTCGCCATTGACAGTTGCTGCTCCGGCGTCTTCCACCTCGCCTACCCCCTCTGAGCCTTCTAGAGAAGTTCCAGAACCTTCAGCACCTCTCGATCTCAAACATAACTACTGAGGTAGTTAGAAAGCCCGGCTTCTTCATCAGCGGAGAAGGTGGGTATTCGCTAGCTGGATACTTGGATGGTTGGACCTGGAGAGCCTGATCCAAGCTTTTACTTTCTGCTGCTGCTGCTCAATCGAATGAGCCACCCTCTTGGACTTCGAACGACTATTTAAGTTTTAGCACCATGGTTTGCCAAGTTTAGAGAGCTGGTGGTGTTTGCGGATCAGATTTGAAAAAATTTCAAAGAAGCAGAGTTGGATGTCGGAGTCGGGTAAGGTCGGCTGGGTCAGGAGGTCCGAGTGGGTCTCATTTGTTGAAGAGGCGGAGCTCCACACTTACCTCTCTGCCCTCGTTACGGTTCTCTTAGCTTATTGCATCCGCCTTGATTGGTGAAAGCTTGAGCCTGAGCTCCTCCTTTGCTCTGAGCTTCTCGAGCCGCTCTAACTCGTGCTTCTCCACGACGGGGCCGCGACAGCCGCTTGATCTGATCCAGCCCCAAAATCACCAGCTTCCTGGAGGGGGTATTGAACAGAAACGCCAGTATCATAAGCATTTCTGATAAAATCACTACAAACAGCAGCAGAATCATCTTTCTGGTGTTTTTGTTTTGGTGGGTTGTGGGGAAAGGCGTGAGTTCAGAGGCAGAGAGAGAGAGGGCTCTATGTCTGTTTGAGATTTTGATCTTTTCTGTTTCTTTCTCTCACTAGAAAATGGAAAACGAAATGGGTTTTTGGGTTTCTTGCAGATTTTACAGATTCAAGGTGGAGTGTGGTGAGGTCTCACGGTGGTGAGATGAAAAAATGAAAGAGAACCGACATAGCTTTTTGTATCGATTCCCACAGACGGCGCCAAATGTTGATGCACAAAACCGGATGGTCTTGGAACAACGTAAATCCGACTGTGAATCTGCAAGAAATGTAAATGACACAAGAGTTATCGTGGTTCACCCCAATGTTTGGGCTACGTCCACACTGATTGTATTATATTTCTCTGTTGAAGAGGGAGAGAGAGAGCTTAGAGCTTAGGGGAGGAAGCTTTGAGAGGGGGTGAGAGGCTTCTGAAATGGCCTCTGAGAGTGAGAGTCAGGCCTCTCCCTAATTGTGAGGGTGAGGGGTCCTTTTATAGAATAAGGACTCCTCACTTATTACATATTTGCCCCTTCCTTTATCCCATAATTACATTTAAGTCCCCTGAGTATTTGTACGAGATCTAAATACGAGGCCCTAAATATGGTATAAACAGACTTGAATACCTCGATGAACAAGCTAAGTAAGCCTTCGAAGCCTCGCTTCCCCAGATCGAATCACAAAGAAAGCTAAGATAGCTTGGAGAATGCTAAGATCACTTAGAAGATGGGAGAAAGGAAGCTTTGTATTGAAAGTTAAGAGAACTTTACAATTGCTTACAATTCTTGGATGGTTTGGCCAAATGGCCTTACCTCCTATTTATAGGCCTAAGTCACCTCCTCAATGGAGGGTTCTAGAATCCCCTACTTACATCCAAAAATATCTAGCATAGTTCTAGATACAACTTGCCTAATCTAGATTATTCTAGGTGAGGCTTAAATATGTACATTTGTGTGGAATGTTCCGGAATGCCCTAGATGATCTTGAATGCTCCGCCACGTTCTTGATTTTTCCGGGACGTTCCAGAAGCTTCCATGAAGACATGGCTTCATGGGCTTAGATATATGATGTCTTGGGCATTTTCTTTGTTTTTAACACATGGCCCGTGACACTTGGCTCTTGTGGTCTATGTCCTTATGAACTCCTTTTGAACGTATATTATGTGGTTTAAAACTAGACATGTTTGTGATCTAAACCCATCTGATTTCATGTAATTCCATTGAGTATTGATATGTCAAAATCATACTCAAACTTGAGTCCCGAAACTGCCAGACAGCAGCAAATACTGGGTTCCAGTTTTGAGACTCTATTTTATAACTTGCATAACTTTCAACTTAGAACTCTGTTATCTACAAATCTTTTATGCTTTTAAAGTACACAAAACAAGCTTTGAAACCCATGTAAGTTTGCATCAACCGGTATAGTTTTGGGTGTTCAAAATTAGGTTTAGTCTTGGTTGATTGAAACTGCTTTTCTGTAGCTTTTGTGGAGAGGGAGCTTTTTGCCTTTGCAATATTTGTTCTTCTCTTAGTTTTAATTCTAATTTACTGATGCATATTGAGTTTGTGGCTAAACCACGTTGTATGGTTATGTGTTGGGTTTCATAGAACCATTTTCTTATACAATTATAAGCTCAATGATTTAATGTATCGGTGCATTTATACCTATTGAAACGCATAAATTGTAACGCCCCGGTCCCCAAATATTTATTTTATTTCGAGAAATAATAATATTAGTGATAGGCCCAAAATAAAAATCTTATTTAGTTTATTATCCTTAGCTAACAACTCCAATTCAAATCCTTCATCCCACAAGCAATTTATAAGCATTATTCATTTTTCCAAAACATCCAATTTAAATTCCAATTTAGTACCATTTCTTTGTAGGGACCAATTTCCATTATGCAACCCTTATTCTTGAATTAATTTAACTTTACATATTTTATGGCTGCATCTAACATCTTGTTAGACTGCCTACGTACCCTCAACATGGATCAAGCCTTTTGTAGTTCAAAAGTTCAAAGTTTCGAACCAAATACAAACTATTCATTTAATCCCATATACACCACAATCATATTAATATTTAAATCATAACAATTAGATAAAAAACAACCTACTTAAAATGATGAAATTCATATAACAACGCAAATGTCAGCTCCCTGGCCGTGCGCCGCTGCCCGACTTGCCGGAAAATTCAACTATTTCTAAAAATTCTCAAAAATTATAGAAATGAAGATCTCAATGAGTAGAGAAACTTTCATACCTACAAAAAAGGCCAATTTTGCCTGAAAAGGCTCCAATTTCATCAAAACCTATCGAAACCCTAGAATTTGGGTGTCCTCAATTCGACTCCATAGCAACTCCGATGCCCCAACCCATGAATGGGCTTTGTTTCTTGGTTCATGAAGAGTCTAGTGGTGGTGTTAATTTAATGAAAATGTTTCCGATTTGCTGGATTTCGACCATGGGTCATACGACACCCACGAGTTCCTTTCTTCCAAAATTCTGAACCCAATCGTCTCAAATTTGCTAGGGAGATGGTAGAGGGAAGGTATATATGATGATTTAGAGGGTTATATCGGCCCAATACATCAGAAAAAAGAATGAATTTTACCGGAGAACCCTATGGGTTGCAACCGGGTCCGCGGGTCAAGGAAACCCGGCGGGTTCCTCTCCAATTCTCCTTCTCTCCTTTCCCTCCTTTCTCTCTTCACCCATTGGTCATCCTCCTCCCCCCCCCCTTTTTCTCCTCCCTCTTTTCTCCCTTTATAATCCATCTCCACTGCCCATATTTTCTGTCTTTAAATCTCGGCCACACACGTGGCCTTCTAGATTTTTCTTCAAAAATCTGGAGTTATCTTGAACTCAACTATTTTACTAAAATGCCCTCAACTTTAAACGTTAATAACTTCTTCGTTCTAACTCCGTTTCACGAATGGTTTGCGCCTACGCGTTCGTGAGGTCGAGCTCTATTCAAAAATATAATTTTTGACCTCAAAAGGTCTACGTATTTTAAATAATTAAGGTCCAAACTTTAAACCTCGTAACTAGTTTAATTTAAAACTAAACTTACACAAATTATTATAAATTCTTGAAAAATCAAATAAAAGCTCAATAATATTCTTGATTTAATTCTTCATAATCATAAATCGATTTATTTTCGATTTTCTCCACATATTTATATATTTAAAGTTTTCAGGGTATTACATAAATCACCTATGGTCCAGAATTATTTCCATTCAAACGTATTGGCAGTGACGAAGTTATTATAGATCAACCAAAATGACATTTGAATTGGGTGCTGTTAAATTAGTTAGTAATTCCAAGTACTTTGACTAGAATTAAAGTTCATGTCATGCATTTAGTAATGTCTTATATTTGTGAAAATGGAATTGGTCATGTTGAAGCATCAATGTACCAGTGACTAAAAGCAATGCTCAGGAGTCTAGTTAGGGGAAATACGACAGACAATTACGGAGTTTGATTATACTAAACTTCGTGGAATCTTATATTATTATTTATCTCATTGGTTGATTACTCTTGTTGGGTGCTACTTGATCGTGTGCATAATTGGATGACTTGGATGGTAATTGAATTATTGCTTTTGTTGGATGTCTATTGGTGGGATTATGGCTTGCTTTGATATGAGATGGATTTCGTATCGGACTTTGTAAAACGTGAGGTATGTTAGGGAACTACGAATGGCTTGATCCCTATTTAGGGTACGTAGGCAGTCTAACGAGAAAGTTAGATGCAGCCATAAAGTATACGAAAAATTACTATGCGATTCGATTCTTGAGTTGTGCTTTGCCTATATCTTGGAGGTGGGGTATGTTAGAGATACGGGTATTTGGTGACATCACGTGTTGATCCTGAACGTATGTCGGGATCGGGGTGTGACACTGAATGTACAGAAATGGCTATAATAGAGTTTCTGTTATTTGTATTAACAACTACTCTAGGAGGAATGTTTTTATGCGTTGCTAACGATTAAATAACTATCTTTGTAGCTCCAAAATGTTTCAGTTTATGCTCCTACCTATTATCTGGATATACCAATAAAGATGTACGGTCTTATATATATATATATATTGTGGAACATGTCAGATAATCCTATGCCTTTCTTTAGCCAGCTTCTATTTCTGTACATGTCACATCATTTATAGAACTAGCTCCTTCAGTACTTATATATATATATTGTGGAACATGTCGGATAATCCTATGCCTTTCTTTAGCGAGCTTCTATTTCTGTACATGTCACATCATTTATAGAACTAGCTCCTTCAGTACTCGTTGATGGATCTACTCTAGTACAACTCCTCTTCAACAAAAATGCAGGCTGTGTTGGGGAAGGAACTGCTGCCTCTTTACCTAGCATGAAAACAACCGCCGACATGGTTGGCCGGTCAGCAGCAAACTCTTGCACACACAATAGGCCAATTTGGATGCATCTCACAACTTCGTTGACATGGTACGATTCGCCTATGGATGGATCAACGATTTCCAAGGCATTGCCTTCTCTCCACAAGTCCCAAACCTAGAAGAGTTTTGAAAAAAATCAACCAAGCATGAATAAAGTAGGGAAAATCATTGTTTACAAATAGGCTATAGTTAGCTTACATATCCAACCAAATTTGAGTGGGGATATTTTTTGTGGTAGTAACCGGAATTCCTTCTGCCAGTTATGATTTCTAGCAGCAAAACACCAAAACTGTACACATCAGATTTTACTGAAAAAATTCCTTCCATTGCATACTCCGGTGACATATAACCACTGCAAAAGTATAAAGAGATCATGGTGAGACTTGTTCTCGGAAGGTGGAATTATTAACCTACTATTATGGTAAGCTCTAGCCAATTTATATCTTCAATTTTGATGAAATTTAATTAACTTACTATGTTCCGACCACACGATGTGTATTTGCTTCACATTGATCCCTTGGAAATATTCTTGCCATACCAAAATCTGCTATTTTGGGGCTCATAGATGCATCCAGTAGAATATTACTGGCCTTTAGATCTCTATGGATAATCCTTAATCTCGAATCTTGATGAAGGTATAAAATCCCTCTAGCAATCCCACAGATAATCTCAAAGCGTTTTGTCCAATCTAAAAGATATCTTTTTGTTTCATCTGAATACAGTAAGAAGTTGAAACCAAATCAATTCTTGTTAACTTTAGCTTCAAAACGAAATTAAAGGAAAAAAATAAGAAGACGTACCAAAAATAAAACAGTCCAAACTTTTGTTTGGTACGTATTCATAGATCAGCATCTTCTCGTCATCTTCAACGCAGCAACCTATAATCTTGACAAGGTTTATGTGTTGGAGTTTCGCAATTATCACAACTTCATTCTTAAACTCTTCAATTCCTTGACCAGAATTCTTCGATAGTCGTTTCACCGCTATTTCCTTTCCATTATGAAGTACACCCTGAAATTATAATCCAAGCACTTATGTTACCATTCATTTTTAGAGGCATCAAACATGAATTGCATATTTGTTGTAAGCTTCTAGGTTAACCTGAAGTTATGCATCATTCGGAAAATTATAGGAGCTAACTACCTTATAGACTGAGCCAAAACCTCCTTTCCCAAGCTTGTTCGCTACAGAGAAATTGTCCGTGGCGGCTGCGACGGTTGTTTGATCAAAGAATTGTAATTCTGAGTTTATTTTACTTTGATCATCGAGATCGAGATCTGTTCTATCTTCCATGAAAAACATATTTTTTCTCTGCCTGCCTGCTGTCATGAAATACATAATTAAAAAGCAATGCAGTGTTATAGCCTTTTGGTCACAAACAATCAGTATTGCGCGACACTACAAGAAAACTTACAACAACCGTTGGCATTAGTTGTACAGAATAGAGTGAGTAAAAGTCCTCATAGTATACCCGTCCAGTAGCCACTAATAAGTCTTTTACCACCTCTATTCTTACAACTAATATTAGCGATTGTAGTCGTTTATTTTAGTGTTGATGTAATGGAGACCGACACAAGAGGGATACTAATTAAGATGGAGAAGCAAAATTTATTTACCTTTGCTCTTCCTCCTTACCAAGCAACACAAAAGGAAAACTAGGCCCAGGAACACAAGAGCGGATAATAGTGAAATTGCCAGCCTTGCCTTCTTGCTAATTACAGAACCATTTGCAAATTGAGCTACAAGGATATAAAATAAAAATAAAAAACCAACGAATTCAACAGTTGTGAACTGTAAACAGTAGCAAATCACTATAAAAAATAAAGAAGAACTATGGGGTTTTATCATGTGCGAAATAATTTGGGATGTAATTAGTCAGGCGGATCAGGGCAAAGTACAGCCGGGCAACAACTATCCAACAAGATTTGTCTCGTATTAGAGAAATTCCGGTAGAAAGTGTACAATACAAAATATTGTGAGAATAAAAAATAAAGTGACTACCTAAAGTAACTGCATCAACTCGTACATACAAGTCCTGCCCAACATTTGAAAAAGTTCTTGTGTCTATCAAGTCCCCGTACCACGTCACGCAACCCTTCCCTCCTCCCCTTTCATCTGCACGCGCGTATGCCATGCAAGAACAATTCTTCATGCACTCTTGCTCACACCCTTGCAGACTCAAACTCATATTCACACGTGCCTTAGATGAGTCGGGTACCTTCACACGTGCCACCTTAGCAAACCCTTCCCCTTTTTGGCATGTAGACGCTCCCAATTTTCTCAGGCATCCACCCAATCCATCTCTCAGATACCAGTCCTGGGGGAACTTGGGTTCAAATCCGGGCAGACAAAGGCAAGAGAAGTTATAATTACTGTATGGGTCGCAGTTACCATTTGGACCACACTGTCCATAGTAGTCACACCACTCACTAGGGCTAGAGCTTACTTCGATCCATTTGTTTTCTTGATCTCGCCATACGAACCGTTTAACAATTCCTGATTCATCTAGCACCCCCCTTGTGAATACTGAGCCATTTGGAACAGTATACATCATATATATCTCATCTTTATCGTTCACAAAGCTGCGGACACTATTAATTGTAAATTCAGGGATCCCGCTAAATCTCTGGCCGGTCCAAGTTCCGCCTCGAAACCATTTGGTTTGACCCTTGTAAAGAATCAACTGCGGAAACCCGGTTGGGTCAATCTCATACGAAAAATTCCCTGA
Organism: Malus domestica; assembly: GCF_042453785.1. Classification (NCBI taxonomy): domain Eukaryota; kingdom Viridiplantae; phylum Streptophyta; class Magnoliopsida; order Rosales; family Rosaceae; genus Malus; species Malus domestica. The sequence goes on along the minus strand of NC_091662.1, from coordinate 31,636,770 downwards.
TCCGGGATCATCCTGGGACTTCCGAGATGTTAAGCGCCTGTTCAGCCCTGACCGCCGGTTCAGCCCAATCTTCATTAATGGAAGCAGTGTATCTGAGGGGTAATCAAAGCCTTGCCACAGCACCCTTGGGCTACTACCATTGTTCTCAAGCAATACAAGATTTCCTGTATCCAAAAGTTTGGCTATTACGGAATTGTTTGGCGAAGAGACTGTGACATTAGCAGACCAAAGAGGGTTATTTTGGTCCTTCCCATAAATGACAAGGCCTCCATGATCTCCATGAATAGCTAGGAGCCAAGTTCCAGCAATAGGAGTTATGGGGTTGTCTCTGTTTGCAATCCAGACGATTGTTTGGATTGGAATATTGTTGTACCAAACTCCGATGTAACGGTTATGAGAATTGCCTGGGCTAAAAAACCCTAGTGCAAAGATTTTAGTGGCGGAGAGAAGAACGTCGCCATATCTTAGGGGTTGGTTTGGTGTAATGGCATCCAGGGCAACAGAAATGGAAGAGGGAGGAATCACAAGGAAGATAAGCAATCTAATTATGACAAAAAAGAATTTAGTAGAATTCATGGTTAGTTTCTCAGGGTTTGGTTAAGTGCTAAAAAGGTTGCTTCTTTTAATGGCAAGCAGAAACAAAAAGCCCGAAAGGTTGGATTTTATTTTTCTCCGGAGATTGCGCAACGCTAAAGGCTTCCAGTTGTTGGATTCACCCGCGAATTCCTTTCGTACATGTCGAAAGCTCCACTTCATTAATTCTGACCACACCCCAGTTGTATCCAGTAGACTGATAAAGACAACTTTCTAATTGACGTTTCTGTGCATGCGAATGAATGGCAGAGCTAACTTGGCTTCGAAGGGACCAATTTGAAAAGTCCTAGGGTTTTTTATTTGGCATGCAAAGAATCACAGGTCAACTTCTTTTCTCCTGTATGAATCCCATCAGCCAAAACCTAGATGAAAAGTCTTACCTGCTTCGTATGCAATGCTGAAGTTTGATGACCACAAACCTCTCATTCTTAAACACTAGTTGATGTGAACGCGTCTGTTTGCTTTCAAGTTCCCACCATAGTACGTCTCACAATTGACAGAATTAGCTAACTAGTCTAAGTATAATTTCTCTATCGCAAGTTCGCAATCGTAACTAATAATTCTGATGCCCTACACGTCAATGCACTCGAAATATCTTAAAAGAGTTCAACTTTAGCGATGTCACATCATTTAAAGAATTTTCTCCTTCAGTACTGGGTGATAGGGCCTTTGCATGTGATCCAATATCTTAGTAGATAGGATGTTGGATTTTCACCCATATGTCTTACATTCGAAGCTGCACCCTCCCCTAAATTGTTGGCTAGTTTCAAACTCTCCCCTCCCTTTAATAATAATAAAAAAAAAAGGTCGTACCCAGTGCACAAGGCTCCCGCTTTACGCAAGGTCTGGGAGAGGTGAATGTCGGCTAGCCTTACCCCCATTTATGGAGAGGCTGCTCCCAAGTCTCGAACCCGAGACCTACCGCTCATGGGCGAAGGCACTTGCCATTACACCAAGTGCGACCTCTTCTCCCCTCCCTTTAATAATAATTAAAAAAAAAAAAAACTGGTTGATGGATCTCCACTATTATAACTCTGATGCTGGTTGTTTTGGTGAAGGAGCTGCTTCTTCATTACTTAGCATGAAAGCAACCGCCGACATTTTTGGCCGGTCCGTGGCATATCAGAACTTGGTTGACATGGTCCAATTCACCCAGAGATGAATCAATGATTTCCAAGGCATTACTTTCTCTCCACAAGTTCCAAACCTAAAACAAATTTAATAGCTAGTTGATAAAATTGCTTTCTTCTTGTATTCTCGTGTTGTGTTGTATTCTCTTGTGGTCATACAACAATTTTGTTGTTAACTTGACGTATCCCTGTCCCATATCTATGTCTGTGTCCATGCATCGTAGCCACAAACTGTTAAATCCCCTAATTATCTCCATCTCCGTCAGCACTCATCATGCTCATTACTTAGTTGACTGTTATTCTTAGTATGGTCAACTCCCGGTGACCATTCGTGAATACTTTGTACCAAGACGGGAAAAACAGGGGTAGACTTTTTTCGGTTATTAACCGATGTACATTCTTTGTACTAAACTAGGATAACCAGAGAGGAATCAACATTCTACCAAAAATTACAACCAATACCTTTTTTTTCACTTAAGTTGGGTAACACATGACATTACAAAAGACAATGGCAAGAAATTTTTATTTGAATACGACGTACAACTTAGGTCGTTAGCGGGCTTCTACCGCAGTTATTGTTAAGTCGTTTATCGAACGAATTTCTCTTTTTGATGCTTCTGAGTTTGGATTTCTGGATTGTAATATAAATGCAGGTTTCTTGGGACAGGGATGAATTGCTTCATTACTCAACATGAAAAACAACTTCCAACATGGTTGGCCTATCCGATTCACTTTCTTGCACGCAAAGTAGACTGATATGGATGCATCACGAAACCTCATGTGCAGGATATGACTGATCCAATGATGGATCGACTATACCTAATGCTTGCTCCTCCGTCCACATATCCCAAGTCGGATGCAATTTGAAACATCATTTTAGCGCAAACTAGAAATTACGCCCGTGCGTTGCTGCGAGAACTAGCTGTTTTAGGCGTAATCGGATGAATAAAACACATTTAAGTTGAATAAATTCAACACAATTATGAACAAACAAAGGGATACATGAGTGAAAGAGGTCGATAAGATAAGCAGTTTTGCTTTTATATACATTTAAGTAAGCTGACATATAAACACATTGTCCAATGAGTGGGAAGAAACTGAGCGTATATGATTAGAAAGAGATGGTTTCCAAAAAAGTTATGTTTCCTTAAGAAACAGAAGAAACATGTAGCTCACACAAATAATGTGTCCGAAAAGGCCAAGGAGATTACAACGATTATAGTCTGGTGTAAGCAAACCTGATATACTACAACTGATGCATACATTCCAATTAAAATGTTCATGAAAACTGCCAACACGATACTTGAAACAACCACAATTAGCCACATAATGATTGTCAAACCAACAATAAGGATGCAAGCTATTTCAAGAAATGGACCTTCTCAAGCAAAATGATACTTACTTGTTCCTTGTCCAAAACCGTTGGTGCCGTTGCACATTGTTATCAATTGTGGGTTGATCAAATCCTTCATGGCTTAGACTGCATGAAGAATTAGAAACTAATAGATGAATATATGCTGTAAATCATCATATAAATGTAATTGCACTTAAAAAAAAAGGGAATGAAAAAATTGAATTCTATTTCATCAGTATGTAACTGCATGAAAAGTTACATTGAATGCAGACTCAATCAATTTCCCCAAAATCATTGTCAACTGAAAATCAATCCATAAATACCACCACCGAATTTGGCAAAACCCAAAAAAAAAATTGCAAAAATTTACTCATATAATCACAGAAAAACATGAAATTTGAGCACCCATTTGGCCAAGTTAAAGGATAAAGGCACTCACATCATCGTAGTACTCTTTGGGAAGATCTTCTAATAATGGTTCTTCCTTTTTCTTGCTCTTCCTCAGAATTGCCATAAAAAACCCAGAGAAGCACACAAATTTAGAAAAGAAAAGGTCCAAAACTGCCATAAAAAATCCAGAAAGCATACGAATTTATCAGAAAGAAAAGTTCAAATTACAGAAAGCATACAAGTTTAACTTGGCCAAAGCCTTGCATGCGAGGAAGATGACGATAGGATTCCAGAGACAACATCCACATTCTTTTTTCTTGGGTGAACTAACCGAACCATATTATATACTAAAACGACATAAAAAATCATTCACAAACTCACAACAAAATAGAACAAAAACATTCACAAAATATTTGGGAGTTGGGACGCTAACAAAAACATTTCTTTCCTAAACAAATACACAACCGCTAATCTGGGTTTGGTCAATTTGACTAAAACGGTGTGCTATTTTGCATCTAAAGCTAGAAGTAGGAATAACTGAGTAAGTTAATGAAGGCAAAGCAGAGGGTAGGAAGCAAAACATACCAAGAGACCAGTAGGCCATCGGGGCCGGTCTGCCGATGAACATCGTGTACTGGTCGACAACGCCCAACGACGTCGGCCCAACAAAGAAGTAAAAGTCGAAAACACCCCCAATGACCTTGTAAGTGAGAGAAGTCCTTTTGTAGAACACATCCATGATATTGCTGTTGATTTGAGAGATTTTAATGGATTTATAAATCCATAGATTTTTATGAAGTTTAACTGATTTGTAAAGATTTTATGTAAAATTTTGATTCAATTCCCTCGAAATCTCATGGGAAGATGTGAGATTTGTGAATGCTTAAAATACACTACAAAATCTCTCCAATTCCATCTAATTCCTCAACTTTTCCAAATTATCTAAATTCTAATTCTAATTGAATACACCTAGAATATTATAAACTTCTTTAAAATTCTAATTGAATACACTTGGATTTTTAAGGATTTTAATAAACTATCTTAAAATCCTGATTGAATACACATTGAATTTCAGATAATCACTTAAAATTCTGATTGAATACCCCTAAATTTATTAAAAGAATTAAAATCCCTCAAAATCTCAATTGAATACACCCCTTTAGACTAAGTAAATAATACTTAGAAGGGAAATGTTAATACACCCAATTTACTTACCGAAACCACCCTCACACTCCACACAACCCCATTAACTTACTCAGCAAAAGCCTGCCGAATCAATTCATATTTTTGGATAGTAGGTATTGAATTTAAGATTCGGCAAATTGTTACTGAACATGTAAAATGTTTCAGCAGGAAACTATCGTAGTATACAGTAGCTTGTACCTACCGTAGTGGTGCATATTTTCAGTGGGCCTCCACCTAAAGATTAAGTAACAAATGCGAACAAAATAAAATTATCTGCTTCGCCTCACAAGGCTCAAATAAGAAAGAGAGAGGGCGAAGACGCTCTCTGAAATTCAGCAATGGCGACCACGCCAGCACTGACGCTTCATCTCTCTCGCCTCGCCCGCCACTTCCCTTTCTCCTCTTCTTCTCTCCCGACTCCTCCTCTCTTTCCTCGTGCTCGACTCATTCTAAGGCCGCGTGACCTTCCCTTCCGCCGCACCTGTTCCTTCTCCATCTGCAACTTTTCCCGCCGATTCTCTGTCTCCGCCTCGACCACTCCAGGTACGGCTCAAATGAGTTTGTGCTTCTCTCTCTTTGTCAGTGAGTGATTTTGTCGAACATGTCCCGTGCATTTCAGTAATTGAAATGTTGGCCAAACTGGATATTTTACTGACATTAATTTGCAAAAATAGTGTCTTTATGCTGTTAACGGTGCCTCCGTTTGGTTGAACACTATTATGTGATATGCTCTCTCTGTTTGTAAAGCAAAATAATCTGGTTTGAGTATCTTCTAATGGGCTCCTAACAAAATTTAGGAAGGAGTTGGAAAAATTCATCTTCAATCACACTCGGTGCTCCTAAATCTGAGGAGTCAGAAAGGAGCTCTTAAGGGCTCCTAGGATTAATTACTACTATTTTAATAATTTTTGTTCGTTCATAGTCATGGTTCCTCTCTGGATTAGAGACTATGGTTGGAGTGAGTTGTATAGAGAGCTCCGAAAATAGTTTTTTTATTCTTTTTAGTTCAAGTTTGACTTGAAGATTAGCATGAGAAGGAAATACCCCATTTCATAGTGCCTGCCTGCCTAGGGAACACAGGTTTGATCTAGAATTGGATTTGAGAGGTGGAGGAAAACGCTCGGAAACGCCTTCATCCCACATTTGAAAAAAATATCTTGCGAGAGTATATGAGCTCTTTGGCTCCCTTCCCTTACAAAGATGATTTGTAGGGGCAAGTTCTCTTCAAACCAAATTTGCTCACAAGCTTTTCAAGCACTGCCCTCACTCTTCTCTGAGGCAAATATAACTGCAACAAAACTACCGAGGGCTTACCAGCTTGGACTGCCCAATCCAGACAAGCTGGTGATGTCATATCAAAATCCTGCATTTACAGTACCTGAAAGCCTTTAAATTAAATTTCAACAAATAAGCAGTAGGATGCTTGAACAAATAGCATGGGGTCGTTTTGGAACAAATGATTCTCCCGAATTTGTATCTGTATGAACAAATAGCATGACGTGGTCCTTCTTTTGCCTCTGTTTTTTATTTTATTTTTTATTCTGCCCTTGTAGAAGTAATATATATATATATATATATATTTGTTTTTTGGAACCCGCAACATAGGTTTGAGACATACTCAATTTGGAATGGTATTATGGCTCGTTTACTAAATCAATAATCGGAAGAATGGAATTGAGGAGAAGTTGGAATGGGGTAGAATCACACTCAGATTCCTATTAAAGGTGTTTACTCAAATTTTCTGGATCAGAGTAGGAATAGTATTGATTCCATATAAGTTTGCTTACTAATTCCCCTTAGTCGGAATGAAACCACTGTGATTAATAAAATGCCCTTATTGTAAATAAATGATTGTATATGATATTTAATAGAAAAAATTAATTGCCTTTCTTCACCAATGTTAAAACACAATAAACCCATATATTTATTTTTTCAAAACATTATTTTACTTTTTAAGATTAAAAAAAACCCAAAAAATTCTAATAATTTTTCATATATTTTTTTGAATAAAAGTGTCATTATTATTAGTATATTTATTTTTAACAAAAATAATAAACCGAAGAGGAGAGTTAGTGCAATTGATACAAGCCTCCTCTTTTTGTTCCAATCTCTTAACCTTGAACAAATAGCATGAGGTGGTCTTTTTTTAACATGTGTTAGTTTTACATTGGCCTTTTTTAAGTTTACCATTCACAAATTTAGGAATTGACGAATAATAAAGGTGAAATTCAATCACTATATTTTTCATCATTTCACAGGTCTAAGTGATGATGGGCTACATGATGAAAGATATGATGTCATTGTGGTCGGAGGAGGACATGCAGGCTGTGAAGCTGCCATAGCATCTGCTCATTTAGGGGCGAAAACTCTTCTACTCACCCTAAATATTGATAGAATTGCTTGGCAGGTTTAATTCTGCCTTTTGTTGATAACCTCATATTTTTCCTGTTGTATTTAGAAGTTTTGTTGTATTTCTCAAAATTAGATATGTGAAATTAATTTTCAATTTGAATTTCAACTCATAATTCCTCTAAAGGAGCAGTAAAAAAATTTAATGATTTTACACTAGTAAGTGCAGCAGGTTTTTTTTTTTCTCGGTCCGATTGAAAGTTAACCCAATGAGATGTAGTATCTAGAATACATATTGCAAAACACACAAACTGGGAGGCAGCATTCCAACTTATTTATTCAATTTTCCTGCAATTCCTCATCTTTAGATTTGATATTCTCTCACACACATCCACACAAATAGAGGTGCAGCCATGTTACTTTATGCAAAATTGCTTAGGTCTTTAGAATCATGACACAGATAATTTAAAGTGCATCTTAATGAAAAATGTCTGATGCAGCCCTGCAACCCAGCAGTTGGTGGACCAGCAAAGTCTCAACTTGTACACGAAGTGGATGCCCTTGGTGGTGAAATCGGGAAGATTTCTGATCGGTAAATCAATAAAATCTCCTATATTTGCATGTTCCTTTCTAAGAAGCTTGAGGGCATACCTGTGGGCCTGTGGCTTGCTATTGGTTTTGTTTTGGACGAGCATATTTAGAACTGACATTTCAAGAACTTAGTATGTTTTGGTGCGGGTTTGGGGTATTTACATGCAAGAATTAGAGACGGTCAAAATGACACACTCATTGAGAAGGATTGCATAAAATGCTCAGGTGCAAAAGTAAAGTGATCGTATTGGTGTAAGTAATTATGTATTGCAAGCCCTTAACGTAGAAATGAAAAGAACAAAAAAATAAAAAATCTGATTTTTAGGTAACTCCTATAATTCGTAAATAAAGAAAAGAATTTGTTTGAGATGGGATCATGGGAGTATGGTCAGAAAATACTGATCACTAACAGGTCTACAGATGGCTGGGGAAGTTTTGCCTTTTTTTTTCTCTCTGGGAAAGCCTTTTGGAGCTATAATGTTGTGAAAGGTCCATTTCCAAATGGGTTAGTAGAGAAGCTAATAATTTTAGATACTATCTCGGTTCTCTTCTCCTATAATTTTTTTTTTGTTTTTCTTTGTGGACAAAAAGAAGTTGTTTCAGATACTCTGCCATTGGGTGAGCTTGCCCTTAAACTCTAGGGCATTTCAACATACCCTAATTAGGGTTGTTAAAAAATAATATATTCTGATAATGGTAAAATATTAACAACGTGAAAATTCAATACATATTTGTAAGGTTCCTGCCAATTTTTTTCTGGTCCAGCTTTTTCAGATAATTTGTATTTCTTTCTGCTTATGCTTTTTCTTTTTAAGTGTTTTAGTTTTTGTTGGTTTTTACCATTTCATCTTTAAAGTCCCCCATTTTCACCTTCACTCTCTGCAACTTTAGTGATTTTCAATTTTTATGCTTAGGTGCTATTTACAGAAGCGTGTACTCAATGCCTCAAGGGGCCCTGCTGTTCGGGCATTGCGTGCACAGACTGATAAAAGGGAATATGCTATGGAAATGAGAAAAATAGTAGAGAGGCAAGTATTACTTTATCTTTCTGCGTGATTCTTTTATTGTCCTTTTAGTGATAGTGGTGTGGTTTGGTTTATTTTCCTCTCTTTTTTTTAACCTTTTCTTTCCACATAGACAGTCATGAAATTCATATGTGGCTGAATTTATCCAATCTTTATACTTTAATAACAACCACTTCACAGTCTGGCCCTTATGGATGTGTTGCTATTTCTGAATCATGATTGCTTGAATTGGAGTATGGTTTTATCTTTTGAATTATCGCAGTTTGAAACGTAATAGCTTTTCCATGTAAATGCATGCTTTAGTATCAAATATATCCGCTTCTTTTTTGTTTCTAGGTTGAATTACGAAAATATGCTATTATTTTGGCTGTGCAATCCAGCATTAGAAAGCATTTATGATTATAGTGATGCTGTTGTCAGCATTTGCTACAGAGTTACTTGCCCCTGTACGGCAAACGCACATTTCTCTCCTTCTGAGATGTCTCCTTCAGTACAGCCAACTGATGCAGCGAAACATTAGAAGCAATTAGATAAAAGTTGTAAAAGCAGCTGAATTGTGTACATGAAATTAACTTTTTTGGGATAAAAATATTGCTCAACTTTAGGCTATGGGAAACGAACGAAATCCCAAAATGAAAAAGAAGTAATGTGATATATATATATATATATATATATATATATATATATATATATATATATATATAACTAGATGGAAAACGTTCTAATGAGGACCTAAATTAGGGAGCTACGTTAAGGGCTTGCATGTCAGATGTGAGGTCAGATATAAATGACTGCATATGCATAATGAGTGAGAGTGAGTGAGATGCATCTTAACTGTCCATGTCTGATCTCAGGGCTTATATTGAGGCTTTCGTCTAAATCTTTGTCAGATTACTACTTGTTATATGAGTATGCATTTGATATGTTTCTATATTTTTATGCATTTGGTATGGACATGAATTAGGTTTGAAAATGATGTAACTTAGCATGATTCTTGACAGGTTAAAAGTTCAATTTGGTGTGAATTCTGATGTTAAACTTGTGTTAAGGATTTCTGCTCCCATGCATTCCATGTGGCTGACTGAATGATATCATACTAGATTCTTTCATTTATAAAATGAAATAAAACTATACAGTTGGACTTGGCATGTTAAATGATATCACTCTTAAAAAAAGAAAGAAGAGAAATGAATAAGAAAGGAAAAGAAAGACATGAATAGTGCAATATTATCTAGGTAAGTTCCAAGTAATGATGATTGAGTCTTCATTTTTCTTTTGTGAAGCTTGTAATGCAATCCTTCCTAGAAGGATATATATTCATGTGCTCTTGCCAAAACTCATGTTGTCTCTTAGTATTTATTATACTGAAAATCATTAATTCCTATCTGTTTTAGTTTTAAAAGTCGTTGACCATTTGAGGTAGTAAACTACCTATGATTGCTTCATTTATTCCTGTTTAGGTTAACTACAAAAATGGTCTTCGAACATGTCTCCAAGTTTCATTTTCGTCTCTGAAGTTTTTATTTTATTTTATATGGTCCTCAAACTCTTGTGTGGCTTTTTGGTCATTTTTGTTAACTCCATCCATTTTTCTGATAAATGTAGGAGCAAATAAGACTTTCTGCATTAAAAAAAAATCAATTAAACAAAAAAGAACAGAATTTCAACTTCTCAGAACTCCTATAATGGGGTGGATAGGGATATCAACCACCCCCTCCTCCTCCTCCTCCTCTTCTCCTCCCAATATTTTATTTTCAATTCCAATTCTTGATTTCAATATATTAAACTCATGAGTGTGGTTCCTATACAATAAATGGTCTACCATTTGAAAGAGAACTCACCTCTTTCAGACTCACACTACTATAGTGTTGTAGAAATCAAACTCACCTGAATCACTCTGGAAGGCCTTATTCTCCTTTTTTTCTTTTTTCTTTTTTTTTTTTTAAAGCCAAAACATAGCACAATTATCACACTTATTCAGTTATTCTCATGTTGCATATCTTTGTTGTGGCTATGTCTTTCCATGTATTAACTAGTTTGATCTGCTTTCGTTTTGCAGCACACCAAACCTTTCAATTCGAGAGGCAATGGTGACAGATATCTTATTAGGAAAGAATGACAATATTGAAGGTGTGCAAACATTTTTTGGGATGAACTTCTACGCTCCTTCAGTTATTCTCACGACAGGCACATTTATGAGTGGTAAAATTTGGGTTGGTAGAACTTCTATGCCTGCAGGAAGAGCTGGCGAATCAGCTTCACTCGGACTGACTGAAAATTTACAGCGCCTTGGATTTGAAACTGATCGATTAAAGACTGGAACCCCAGCACGTGTGGACCGTCGCACTGTTGATTTTTCTGGATTGGAACCACAACATGGCGATGAAGAGGTCCATCTATTTAATCCCATATGTAGGTTCTGTATATTGGTTGTGCGATACTCGTAATTTTAATTCGTGCTTTGCACTCTTGCCATTCAAGTAGATGTTAAAAATATTTAATGTCATTTTGGCGTGCATCGACACAAGGTATACACCAGGCCTGGGTCCCATACTTTGCTTTTCACAGGATGGCAAGTTCCAAGATAAAGACTTGACCATTTGGTTCTTTTTTCTGGACTAAGCATAAGTATCTCCACTGAATTTATGACTCACACATGGAACCAGAGGGTCTGTTTCTAATCTGAGATAGGACAGTAAATTAAGTAACTGTTTTCAGGGCAGGAGTTTATTTGTTGGGGCTATATGGTTTAGAAACTGGGGAAAAGTTTGTCATTTTGAGCTTAAGGTGGTGTCTGGAGTAAAGTCGACAAGGCATTATGAGATGGGTTTAAGGTCTTTTTATTTTCCGGTCAAAAGGGTTTAGGGTTTAAGACAGGCTTGAGCAGGTTCATTTTTATGATTCTGGCCTGGAACTCCAGTTTAGGTTTTGGAAATCTAATTTGGTGAGATATATTTTAGACTTTTAGCATTATAAGGCTTTAGATTCTGGATTCGAAGGCTAAGGAATATGTGGCTAATTTGCATGAGTTAAAGGAACGGCTATCATTTGGTGTAATCAGTGCTGTTCCTTCTTCTTTTGCTTTAAGATCTGTGTGCTTTTTGATATTTTCTGGCACTTGGGAGGTTGTTGGCGACTGGTGAGAAGTGACTGCATTTAGATTCATCAGATGATACTGGCTGGGCACTGCGGAGTTTCCAGAAACCAGTGAGGGTTGGTACAGAAATGCAGCTGGTGCAAATGGACCTTAAGGCATGCTGATTAAGCCTCATATTGAAATTGAGAAGAAATATTTGCATGCATTATTCATCTTGTATATCCACCCCCCACCCCCATATATTGATTGGATTCTAATCATAATGAGCCAGATTACAATAACGTTTACTTTTTCTTTTCAGTGGTTAATAGTTAGAACTATTAGTTTTGTTGAGAATTGCGTCCTAAATTTGAATTGATGGTTAACAGGTCGGCTGGTTTAGTTTTGATCTTGATGTCCATATTGAAAGGGAACAAATGTGCTGCTATCTTACGCGTACTACAAAGAGCACTCACCAACTAATCAAAGACAACTTGCATGAAACTCCCACTTATGGAGGATGGGTTGAGGCGAAGGGGCCTAGGTATTGCCCTTCAATTGAAGACAAGGTAAGTTGAAATTGAACTTGTACTGAGAGAATTTTTTTGGCAGCACCAGATATTATTAGTTTTTTAATTATTTTATATGAAGTTGGTCCATTTAAACTATAATTGCATCACCAAGTGAACCGTACTGTTCTAGTATCATAAAAAGCAACATAGTTTTGAGTCTTGACACTTTCATACTTAATTTTATTGTAAACTGGTTCAATGAATCAATGCATGATTATTATTTAAGAAAAAAAGAGCACAAAGTCTCTATGTGAGAGACTTACATCCACGGGAAGAAAAGTATGCTGCCTTTTACTTTAATTGGAAGTCCGGAATGAATTTACAAGATAGTATCTCACTATCGCACACACTGGCTAGAACTGCAACTCTTAAGGAGAAAGTGAGAAATAAAGAGGTATTCTCCAAATGATGTTAAAGCATCCTTTTATAGGCCTAGGAAATGAGGCTATAAATGAGGCTATAAATGAGTGAAATTATTCCAAAAACAATGGCAATTGATGGCCCATTGCTATAGTTCCATATGCAAATAACATCCGTAATAATTTGCATCCAGACATCAATGTTCTGGTTGCTCATGGTCGGTCCGTTTTGTTGCTAGATAAATGATGCTCCAACTTTTATTGAACACAGTAGTCATTTGCCTTTTAAATCCCAGATCATCTAGTCAAAACTCTAAGCTATATTGCCTCCACTGGTTCTGTTGCTGCAAGTATTCTGCCTCAGTGGGGGCAACATACTAAAATTTGTTTAGCCCATTGTATCTGAAGCTGTTAGGACAAGCAAGGCCTGGGATGCACGCTATATGCACATCCTTTCCATACATGATGCACCATTTAGGAATTATCATTCTGATTGTTATGGAAACTCTTTAGTTTCTCCTTTAAAGGTGGGGAAAACACTATAGATGGAGACTATTCAAACACATTTTATTAGAAACATGTAGAATACTGCTAAGGGTCAAAGAGTAGTAAAATCTAATGAAGGATGATGGGAAAGTAAAATCAGACGTGCTAAACATGGTTTCCAACAACTTGCAATCCTTCACTTGTTTAATTGGCTATCAAGAGAAGCTTCCTGTGGAACATTGATAAAAAAAACATTCTTCCAATCTTCTTCTTTCCTATCAAGAGGAGCTTCCTGACGTCATTTTGGCCTTATTTTTTGGCTTTAGATTGTTCGGTTCCAGGATAAAGAGTCTCATCAAATTTTTCTTGAACCAGAGGGCCGAGATGTGCCGGAGCTTTATGTGCAGGTATGATAGCATTCACCCTTTGTCTTCTCTGCATTAGATGAAAAGAAGGAATATAAATATAATGACTTAACTGAATGGCTAGTGCCCTTTGATATAATCTCTCTCCATCAACTTGTCTTTGATGAATACAAATAGACACCCGAATTTTTGTCAAGTTTTTACCAGATTAACCATAGCAGATGATACTGAGTATCAATGTCTTATAATATGTCTTATATAGATGCTTTTTATAAACATCTTTTCTTTCCTTTTTCACACAGGGATTCTCAACTGGTTTACCAGAGAGACTACAGTTACCACTCTTGAGGACTTTGCCTGGGCTTGAAAATTGTTCAATGCTGAGGCCTGCTTATGCTGTAGAATATGACTTCTTGCCTGCTCATCAATGTTCTCGGTCTCTTATGACAAAGAAAATTGATGGGCTTTTCTTCTCTGGTCAAATAAATGGGACTACAGGCTATGAGGAGGCTGCAGCACAAGTAATTATTTAGAGTACCTTTATTCAGTTGGTGTAGAGTGAAATACAATCTATCTGTAGTTATCGATACAATTGTATATTTGAAAGAGTCACGTATTAGGCATTTATTGTTGAGATTGAATCCTACATCGGGGAAAGGAGGGACCTTGCATGTGCTTATAAGGAGTTGGTTACTCCTCATATTGCCAATAGGTTTTATACTGGGTTAAAAGGTGCTAAAACAGTTATTGTGTTATTCTAAAAAAAAAATTATCGCCTCATTCTTGTTTATGCTTTTCTGAAGGGCATTATTTCTGGTATCAATGCTGCCAGACATTCAGATGGCAAGTCCCTCATTGTTCTTGAGAGAGAAAGCAGCTATATAGGAACATTGATCGATGATCTGGTCACAAAAGACCTTCGAGAGCCTTACCGCATGCTAACCAGGTATGAGCTCTTGATATTATCCCAATATATATAAGATCATTGTTATTTCAATCATACTTGGCGTGAAGTTAATTTGGTGGGTGGTTGAGGTTGCATGTTTGATGGTTCGACGTAATCACTTCACTTCCTAAGTGTTCATGTGAATGTTTTTGGAAGATACTTGTGTAGTTTAGATTCTTTTGAACAGTCTTTCTAAATCTAACACTTTCTACATGGCTACATCATTTTTTTAGCAGAATAGTTGGTTCTTTTTATGACATCAGTTGGCTGTGTTAAAGTAACTCCATGTATTATGGAAGTGCTTGTTGTCTAGAAAGTAATGAGATATTTGTTACGATAGAGAAAAAGAAATGATCCTTTAAGGCTGGGAGTAGTGTTACAATTAAGTTTTATTTTTGAACCTCTTGGTGGTGCCGTTATGCTTGACCTTTATGATGCCTATTCTCCCTGGGCATAGGCTTCATAAAGGTTGAGCATAACATGACCACCAAGAGGTTCAGCAACCTTGTGGGTATCACTGCCCTGTTGTAGATCACTGGCCTCCCCATCAATTTTCAAGGAATGAGGACAAGCAACTATATGGCAGTACGACAATGCTCAATTTTTGGAAGTTAAACAGTGGAAGTAGAAATCGTTGTGCCCTTCTAGGCTTCTACACACAAGAAAACCGGGAGTGTTGAGGGGCACTGCCACCTCTAGATGTCATGGGCAGAATACCAATCGTAGATAGTTTGATTTATCTGCTCAGCATCAGTTAATTCTTCATACCTTGAAACAAGTTTATAATTCGTCTGTAGATTTTCAAGTTGGTTTGACATTCCATGACATCCTATATTTTTTTAATTTCCAATAAAGTCGATCAGAGCACCGGTTACTTCTCCGATCTGATAATGCTGACAGCCGTCTCACACCATTGGGGCGTGACATTGGGTTAATAGATGATAGACGATGGAAACTATACCAGGACAAACAGGCTCGAATTTCAGAAGAAAAGAAGCGATTGAAAAGTGTCAGAATTTCAGGTTTTCATCTTTATCTAGTTCTTCTTAAGTTTTGTAGCGTCTTTACACTTTTAGCATTGTTGTATACTGTTGTATACTTTGGTTTGCTCGAGTTGGCATTTTTAGTTAAATTATCAAGCTGAAGTACATTTTCCCCATCTAGTTTACCGGAAGTTTCAGTTGGCCCTGATTTCAACTCGATGTGTTAACCTTGATATTTCTTTAGTTCGTTTTTTCAGTTGATGCCAATATTTTGCTTTTGTTTAATTTTGTTAACAAGGTAAGCATATAAATATAATTCACCCTCTGTTCATGCAAGCATCAGTTGTGCTCTATAACCCACCCTATAATCTAGCATGGCCAGTGTTTAAAAGCATGTGTTGGGACGCACGGCATGCACCTCATAGCCGTACGCTTTGCTTATAAGCTTACACTTTCTTCCTTAGGATTAAGCTATGCGCAAAACTGGGCTTGGGTGGTTGATGCAATACCATGTCCTTTTTTGTCCTATTATTTATTCCTTCTAAGTTGGGTTGAATTTTAATAAATTGAATAAACTGCAATCTGTGGATTTTGAGACATAACTGAAACTTATAGTTATTATTTTGTGCTTCTTTCAGGAGGGGAAATAGCAGCTGATGTTACTCGTCTTTCTAGTCAGCCATTGAAGGACTTTACAACTTTGGAGAGTCTTCTGAAGAAACCACACATAGAATATAAAGTTCTTGATAAGCATGGTTTTGGGAATGAACTGTTGTCTAGAATAGAAAAAGAATGTGTGGAGATTGACATCAAGTATGCGGGCTTCATTCAGCGACAACAGAGCCAACTCCAACAAGTGAGGAACTATTATGTGTTTCAATAGCCTTTGTCAGTACTTTAAATCATGCAACTCACTGATTTATTTCCTATTTTTGGAGGTAGATGCTTAGCAATTTTTAATTTTTCTTTATCCAAAATCTCATATTGTTCAACTCTTCTGTGTTTAGATGGTCCATCAACAGCATAGATTACTTCCAGAGGACTTAGATTACTATTCAATAACAACTTTATCTCTTGAATCACGCGAGAAGCTCTCCAAGGTGTGCACCATATATAATTTTATTATGGCATAACCTTTTTACCAATATGTTCGGAAATCTGATGTGGCAGAAATTATATGCTTTTCATATTTTAGACAAAATGGCTGTAATCCCAAACTCTTATTCTATTTTTACCCTTTTATTTATGTCATTTTATACACATAGATGCCTAAATGTAGTGACTTGTTGGCAATATGTTTCGTTCAGTTTTAATGAAACAAATCATGTTTTCAGGTGAGGCCACAGACCGTTGGTCAAGCCAGCAGAGTTGGTGGGGTGAGCCCTGCCGATATCACTGCTCTCCTCATTATCCTTGAAGCTAATAAGAGGAGAGCACATGAACAGAAGAAGCTTGAACTGCTAAATTCTATCAAGATGGATACAGAACAAGGTGTATCTGAATTGCCATTTACTGGGACACTCAGGTCATGATGTTTCCGCGATTGCCAAACTTGGTATTTGAGTTGAATTCGAGTGTATCAAGTGTATCCTAACGTGTCTGTATAGAGAACGCATCATGGTACGAGGTGAATGGGAGATCTGTCCATCTTACTTGAGATACCTGGTAGATACCCGGGTCAAATTTCATACAGATAGCTTGTGCAACGGAACTATGAGGACTCATTGCACGAGCTGCTGCTAATAGCTGCTGTGTACTCGGGTAACTCTTATCGATCCTTGTCCGAGTAGGATGTTGTACTCGGGTAACTCTTATTGATGTTATGAAGTTGGTACTTGGTGGTCGTTCACATTTCATATATTTTAGACCATCTCCACCCCACCGGGGTTGTAAAACATTTTGTATTTTGGTCATTCGCAAATGGTCAACTACTTATTTTGCTCGTGGAATCTGACGAGCTTCTTTCAATTGGCTGCAAATTCTTTGTAATTTGTGGCTGTGCTATGAGTGAAGTTTGGGATTAGATGCTGACATCGATGAGGCGAGACGATGCTCGATTAGGGGCAAGGATTTGTGTGAATCAACAGGCACTGCTGCAGGTGGTTGTTTTGGGTGGTTGCGGCGGAGGATGCAGCGGATCCGATTGCTTTCGGTGTTCTTTTTATTCGGTCTCAACTTTTGGTTTGGCTTGCTTTTGGTTTGTTTGGTTGGCCACTGTTGTTTGTTTGTGTTTTTATATGCTTTTGGGTATTTTTGTTGTAAAGTTTATTGTTGGTAATGAAATTTATCTTTGCTTACAAAAAAAATGTCAAAGAGAGAAAATTGAATGAGATTCTAAATTTACGTTTTTCTTGTTAGAGCACAATTCACATGTTCCGAAAATGTAAAAATAAAATGTGGACTAAGTGGCCTTACCGACCATTGAATCCATACACTTCACATCTTAATTTAAATAAAATAAGAGAATTGTTATTATGATCCTAAAAATTTTATTTTACATTTATTTCATAAGTGTATTTTTTTTTATAATTATATAAAATTTTGAATACCAAATTAATTTTTTAGACTGTTAATAACAATTCCTGAAATAAAGAATCCGCAAAGTACAATTTAGGTTGGAAGGTTTGAAAAAGAAAGAAGGAAGACTAGAAGTTGTATAACCCAACCAAGAAGAAAGCAATGAATTCCATCTGGTGAAGGCGGGTGAGCTGCGCGTGCTAAGTTGGAGTGGAAGTGCTGAACCCATTCATCAACCCAGATGATGAACATGAATCGTCGTCTGAATGGTTCTGCTCGTCTGATGCTGGTCTCAGATCTTGATTGCACCATGGTTGACCATGATGCGCCTGATAATCTGAGTCTTCTCAGGTTCAATGCGCTGTGGGAATCATATTACCGCCATGATTCTCTGCTCGTATATTCCACTGGAAGAACACCCATCACGTACAAACCTTTGAGGAATCAGAAACCCTTGCTAACCCCCGACATCACCATTTTGTCCGTCGGCACTGAGATTATGTATGGCGGTGGTGACGATATGGTTCCTGATCTTGGTTGGCAACAGTTTATCAGTCACAGATGGGATAGAGCCATTGTTGTTGAAGAAACTAATCAATTTCCTCAACTTATTCCTCAGGTACCTTTTTCTGTAGTGTTCTCCCTCAACCCTAATTCTTTTACCTCTCACACCCTCTTAATTTTTTTTCATCGATCGATCGGATAAATTGAATGCTTCGTTAGATGTGTGGGCACATGAGAAATAATAAGATTAGGAATGAGGATATCCGAATTAATGTAGAAGTAGGTGAAATTGAAAGAAAGATGAGAGAAAAACGGTTACGGTGGTTTAGACATGTGAAACGAATGCTTACTGACACTCCGGTTAGAAGATGAGATTATGGAACAGTGGTTCAAGGCTGAAGGGGTAGAGGAAGATTTTGGAAGATTTTGGAAGAAATTCTAAGAAAAGATTTAGAGTACTTCGATCTAACGAAAGATGTGATATATAACCGAGTGCAATGCTAGGATTCATATAGCCGTCCCACTTAGTGAGAAAATACTTTATTGTTGTTGTTGTTGATCGATCGGATAAATTAAAGAGGATAAAGGTCGTACCCAGTGCACAAGGCTCCCGCTTTACGCAGGGTCTGGGAGAGGTGAATGTCGGCTAGCCTTACCCCCATTTTATGGAGAGGCTGCTCCCAAGTCTCGAACCCGAGACCTACCGCTCATGGGCGAAGGCACTTGCCATCGCACCAAATGCGACCTCTGGATAAATTAAAGAGGATAATTGGACAAAAATTAATAAAGATGTGAGGTAAAAATTATGAGTATCACTACCTTTCATTTTTTGTTCCTTCATAGAATTTGTAGAAATATTATTCTTTATCAGATCACTAGGTATAAATCATTTATATAGTACAATAGATACATGTATGCTACAAATGAAAAATTAATAATTACATTGGTAAGAATTAAACCTTGCTATGTTTGATTTATAGTATAATGAAACATAAATTAGGGAGTTCCTTTAACACCCCCACAAATTGGACGATGGAGATTGGACAAGTTTGGAGCAAAGGAGAGCATGGCGAGGCTTATGTAGAGCCTTTGTGAGGAGATCAGCAGGCTGATCAGTAGAGGCAATGTAGCAAACCCGATGACTTCCAAAATCAATTTTTTCCTGAACAAAATGATAATCTAGCTCAATATGCCGAGTAGGAGAGTGGTGAACTGGATTGGCAGCCATGTACGTAGCACTTAAGTTGTCACAGTATAATAAGACATGGAAACTGCAAGTGGAAACCTAATTCCTGTAGAATAATTTATCCAAGTGGTCTATGCCTAGACATGGGATAAAGAATGATACTCAGCACTAGAGCGTGACACTTTAGGTTGCTTCATTGAACACTAGGATATCATATTAGACCCCAAATACACAATTGGCCCAATCAGCCTTGAAGTAAGCAGAGAGAGTGGTGGAACAGGATTGGGACTGGAAGTCAAGAGTTCCCTTGACATAGAGAAGAATGCGTTTGGCAGCAAGCATGTGTAGTGCAGGGAGAACTCATAAACTGGGCAACTGTGTTGACGGCATAAGAGAAGTTTGGCCGGGTGAGTGTCAAATAGTGTAACTTTCTGGCAGCAAGTGGAGTGGAAGCCGGTTGCAATGGAGCATATCATATTTCTAGACCTGGGATTTTGCTGCGCAAAGGTGAGGAGTTTTGTGATGAAGATCGGCGAATGTAGAAAGGGAACCATTGATGATTGCTGTATTGAACATCCGGTATTCAGAACCAAGGCCACAAAGAACAGCAAGAACAAGGTATTTGTGGGCGATCGCTGATTGATGGAAGCAAGTTTATCCGCAATGGACTTGACATGTTGCAAGTAAGCATCAAGAGATTGGGAGCCTTTGGACATGCCAAGAAGTTGAAAGCGAAGATTGGCCTCACTAGCAAGAGAACTTTGAGAAAAGTGAGTGTGAAGACAATTCCAAACATCCTAGGCAGTATAACCAATGGTGAGAGATAAAACAAATTCAGAGATAGCACTGGTAAGGTATCTGACCACGAGTTGGTCTTGCTGAACTCAAAGAGGATAAATGGGGTTGGGGATAAGGGGAGCAGGGTCGCCATCTTTTTCTTTGTGTTTGGAATCAAGGATCGTAGGAAGGGGAATGGGATGAGAGCATGAGAGTCATGAGACCATCTACAAATTTCCATAGGTCATGACCAATAAGAAAAGATTTCATCTGACGAAGCCAGATAAGGTAATTGGACTTGATAAGTTTGACAAATTGGGTGGTGTTGGGGCTGGGACCCGGGTAGAGAAGGAGAAGAACAGGAAGACATGATGAAAGATGGGACAAAGAGGAAAAGTGAAAACCTAGACCGAGGAGGGATTGGGAGGCATTGGTGAGACAAACCCTAAGACCTAGTTAGACTCATATCATGTAGAAATATTGTTCCTTGATCAAATCACTAGGTACAAATCATTTATATAATACAATAGATACATGTATCTATGGTACCAAGTGAGAAATTAATAATTACATTCATAGGACTTGACCCTTGCTACGTTTAATCTAAGTTCATCGTATTTATACAATGAAACATAAATTAAGGAGAAGAATCCGGAGATGAATGTGATCCTTTAACAGAATTAGTTATAATTCTGGCAATATTCTAATTTAATCTAAACTACTCGGTGTCACAAGGGGAAGCGCACTTGTCTAACAAACTTGACTACATCCATACGCTAGTGTGAACATACACAAAAACGTATCTTTGTGGCAAATAAGGGTTAGCCCAAGTGAATAGTTTAGTGGAAAAAATTTCTTGCATTGTTAGCTAGTGTGCTCTCTAGATTAATTATTGCGTTTTTACTGGTTAATGAAATCCTTTGTGCATTTGAAAATATGATATGAGATTATTTCAGGCAGAGAAAAACCAACGACCTCACAAGGTTAGCTTTAAGGTTGACAAGGTAATGGCATTGGAAATAATGAATGCTTTATCAGAACGGTTGGAGAAACGTGGGGTAAGATTTCCTCAATTGTTTTCTTTCTCTAAACCTTATGGCTCCACTTCACAACTTCATTTGAAAGTGTTATTGTCCTACTTGCATACCGAAAACTGTTTCCTATCTTCAATACTGATACCACTATATGTATGTATGGATCTATATATATATAAGTACTCTCTGAAATCATATTGCTTTTACTATTTTAATGCATCTCTCCTTAAAGCCTGTGATTTGTCTATACACATTTGGTCAGGTAGACATAAACATCATTTATAGCAGGGGGGTTGATTTGGACATTTTACCCAAACGTGCCGATAAAGGACAAGCTCTTGCGTATCTGTTAAAGAAATTCAACAATGAGGAGAAACTTCCGCACGACACTCTTGTTTGTGGCGACTCTGGAAACGATGCTGAACTCTTCAGTCTCCCTCAAGTGTATGGTGTGATGGTATGTAGGTCATAAACAATTAGTTCATTATTTACCCTCTTTGCATAATCATATTGTTAGCTTATTAATAAGGATAAAAATTGTTAAATTGAATATGCAGGTGAGTAATGCACAAGAAGATTTGTTGCAGTGGTATGCAGAAAATGTGAGTGACAATCCTGATATGCTTCATGCAACTGAGAGATGTGCAGCTGGGATAATACAAGCCATTGGACATTTTCATCTAGGTCCAAATGTATCGCCTAGAGATTTAAAAGACTTCCGAAAGTGCAAAGTGGAAATGTCCAGTCCTGCTCATGAGGTAACCAAATTCTATTTGTTCTATGAGAGATGGCGCCGTGCTGAAGTAGAGAAATCTGAGGAGTACATGCAAAACTTAAAATCAGTCCTTGTAAGTGTGATTTGTCTGTTTTTTCCTTTCTTTCTTTCCCCGACGCGATTTTTAATTTTGAAACACCTTGGTTTATGGTAAATTTTGGGTCTTGTAAATTAGGAGTGTCTTGGTTATGTGCAATGAAGGGTGGACTACTGGTGCGGTTATAACTGATGCTGCTTGAATTCTTTTTGTATTCTTTCCATTTCTTTAGCAGTCATCGGGTATCTTTGTCCATCCCTCCGGAGTTGATCTACCAATCCACCAGTGCATAGATTCATTGGCAAGGTTGCATGGAGATAAGCAGGGAAAACAATTTTGGACATGGTTGGATCGATTATCCTCAGTTCAAATTGGCTCAAATGCATGGCTCGTGAAGTTTAATAAGTGGGAATTGTGTGGTGAGATGAGGCTACCTTTCTAGCATTTATTCGAGAATAGAAAAAGAATTGGAAGAATATATGCGATGAGTTAATCTAGTATAATATGAAATGAAATGTCTACATTTGTATCAAAACTGGTAGCTAGTCGTTAATTAAGTATTTGAATTAAGGATGACTCCAAATAGAAACATTAAACCTCAAAGGGGCATGTAAAATGTAAGTGGGAAAATTTAGGGAGCTGCTATAGGCACTCTAGAAAAGTCATCATGCATACAATTTTTGTGAGTGCTAATTATTGTGCAGAATTTGATGATTTAGTTTTCTGATAGAAATGGATTGCTATTGATGAAAGTTTGATGGATTGATTGTTGTAGAGAACGAGCGGCGATGTTGTCTAACTACAGTCTTGATGAGTTCGAAGGTATGACCTTTTAACTTCATGTTCCTTTGAAGAAAGTGGAGGTTCACCATAAAATTAATTGATAATACTGAGAGTAGTTCAACCTTTTATAAGCTCTTGCAAACTTTCTCATTTCACCAATGTGGAAGTCTTTTACTTTCACATTCTCATACGCCCGCTCATGTGTGGAATATTTTCAAGTCAAATACGTGGACAACTCAACTTGGATGACATGGAGCACATGTGGCTATTGGGCTTTACACGTGGATCAATCTGCTCTAATATCATGAAGAAAGTTGAGGTTCTACCATAAAAACAATTGGCAATATGGCGAATAGCCCAATTGATTATGAGCACATGTCATGGTATCATAATAGGTTGTCTCACGTATAAAGTCCAACAACCATGTGCTCCACGTCATCCTGTTTGTGTTGTCCACGTGTTTGATTTGAAAATTCGCCACACGTGGGATGGGGGACCTTGCATGTGCATATAAGTAGTTGGGCTACTTCCCATACTGCTAATTAGTTTTATGGTGGAACCTAAACTTTCTTCACCCTTGATGATCTAGGATGTAATAATTTGGGGAGATTTTAATCTGGTAGTTATATTACTCATGATTTGTTATGGCTTTACCAGGGTGAGGGGCCAGATGATTTCACTTGGCTGCACATGCATCAGACATGGCTGTATGGTTTGGAAATTAAAGAACCAGAAAGATGGTTATTCTAGCTTCCTAGCCAGGTCAGCATCTATTTTTTTTAGTCAAGATCGGGAGGCACATTTTGACACACTTTCTTATAGTCGGGGATCGGGGAATCTAATTCCATATTGTTTACACATCTATCCTGAATGCTGTTTTGCAGAATCCAGCGGTTAATTCCAAGTTTACTGGTCATGAAAAGGCATCCTTGTACATACAAGTTGCCAGGACCAAGTCAAAGTGCATGATGACTAAAGTTTGATTGAGTGCTAGTCAATTGTAGAATAATGGATATACTGTGTACAATCTGATGTTCTAGTTGTTATAAACTAAACTAAAAACCAATCAAGCAATAAACAAAACACAACGATATCAGAGTTCCTCCAATATAGTAGTACCTCTCTAACAACGAAAGCTTTATTGATTATGAACAAATACAAGAGAACTCACAAACACAAAGTGTTCTCAAGTATACAAACTTATGCCTCATAATTTTCACATACAAAACTCTATCCCACATCTATCTATTTATACTAATAGATGTCATAGGTTTACACAAAGTCCCTAGAATATAGGAAACCAAATCCTATGCTAAAACCAAATCCCAAACCAACTAGGAAACACAAATCTAAATATCTTGCGTCCAAGATATCCTAATCCTTGTTTGATTCTTGTTTTAGTTTAAGCATGTTGATTTAATGCCAAATCCAACAATATCCACCTTGGTATGAAATCCATAACGAGGCATCAAACAACTTCCGTTGCTCCACCGTATCGCAAGATCAAACTTGCTTCAATTGCACCAAAGCCAAGCGGTGCTCGAACTTAGCTGTATTAACCACCTTTGTCAACATATCAACTGAATTATCTTCTATAGCAACCTTTTTTAGATGAATCTCACCTTCAGCTACCACTTCTCTCACAAAATGATATCGTACATCAATGTGCTTAGTCCTAGAATGATGTACCTGATATCTGGCCAAATAAATGGCACTTTGGCTGTCACAATATACATCTAACTTGTGTTGTTCTACACCTAAGTTTCCTAACAACCCCAGAGTCCACATTGTTTATTTGATAGCTTCAGTGATCACCATGTATTCTGCTTCTGTGGTTGATAGTGCCACCGTTGGTTGTAATATTGGTCTTCAGCATATAGGACCCTTTGCCATAGTAAACACATACCCAGTTGTTGATCTTCTCTTGTCTAAGTCTCCAGCAAAGTTTGAGTCCACATATCCAACTGAGAACTCATCAATTCCTTCATCACATCTTTCAAAACAAATTCCTTTGTCCCTCATTCCATGTAATTACCTTAGTATCCACTTAGCAACATTCCAATGCTCTCTTCCAGGATTATGCATGAATCTACTAACAATTCTAGCTTCGTGTGCTATATCAGGACGAGTACACACCATAGCATACATTAATCCTCCAACCAATTAGCATATGGAATACCACCCATCTTCATCTTTTCTTCATCAGTTTTGGGACATTGTTGACTGCTCAACTTGAAGTGAGCACCTAATGGAGTTCCTACAAGCTTAGGATCTTTTGTTACTCCAAACTTTTGTAACAACTTCTCAAGATATTGATTCTAAGACAAACACACCAAACCTTTTTGTCTATCCCTTATGATCTCCATTCCCAATATTTTCTTGGCTTCACCAAGATCCTTCATTTCGAACCCCTTTCTCATTTGCTCCTTCAACTTTTCTATCTCTAAAATATTGCTTGAGGCTATGAGCATGTCTTCCACATAGATTAACAAGTACACGAACGAACCATCTTTCAACTTCTTGTGATAAACATAGCGATCATAGTGACTTCTTGTATAGTCTTGACCTTTCATAAACTTGTCAAATCTTAAATACCACTGCCTGGGCGACTGCTTCAAACCTTAAAGAGATTTTCTGGGCTTACAAACTAATCTTTCTTTGCCCTTCACTTGATACCCCTTGGGTTGTCTCATATAAATCTCTTCATCCAAATTACCATGAAGGAATGCAGTCTTCACTTTTAGTTGTACCAATTCAAGGTTGAATTATGCAACTACGGCAAGCAATATTCGAATGGATGAGTGCTTAACCACAAGAGAAAAAATCTCATT
The DNA here is from genome assembly GCF_042453785.1 of Malus domestica. Lineage (NCBI taxonomy): Eukaryota > Viridiplantae > Streptophyta > Magnoliopsida > Rosales > Rosaceae > Malus > Malus domestica. The sequence continues at coordinate 31,610,921 of NC_091662.1, read as the reverse complement.
GTAATCTATTCCCTCATTCTGAGCATATCCTTTAGCCACTAGCCTAGCTTTAAATCTTACCAATCTCTTGTCATCCACTTCATCCTTCTTTGCATAAACCCATTTGCAGCAATTGCTTTCCTTCCTCTAGGCAACTCCACCAATTCCCAAGTCTTATTCTTGTGAAGGGAGAGCATTTCATCGTCCATTGCACCATGTCATTTACTCTCTTCTTCACTATTTACTGCTTCTTCAAAATTAGTGGGAATTTCAGCCTCAATTACTGGCAATACATATACCATGCAGGCCATGTAATCTTTATATCTCGCAGGTAGGGATATGTCTCATTTTCCCTTCCTTTTGGCCATGCAATCATCTTGTGTCTTTAATTCTTCCGATGGTGTTTGTTCTTCGTGATCACTCTCTTCATGTTCAAGTTGATCACCTTGTCTTTCTTCTTCCACAACTTCCTTACTTGGCTGTAAATTCACAAGTACTTGTTCCTCAAGCTTTACCATCTGGACATCTCCCTTCAATTTCATGTGACTTTCATCGAATGTCACATCTCTACTTACTATAATCTTGTTCAACTCGGGATACCAAAGTCTGAAGCCTTTCACACCACTATTGAATCCCATAAAAACAACTTTCTTGGCTCGTGGATCTAGTTTGTTTTCCTTCACATAAAAGTAGGCATTGCATCCAAACACTTGTAGTCTATCGTAGTCTTGAGCTGGTTCTCCAGACTACATTTCAATGGGTGTTCTACCCTCCAATGCTGTTAATGGTAGTCGATTAAGCACATGACATGCATAGCTCAAAGCTTATGCCCAAAATCTCTTTGGCAGCTTAGCTTGAGATAACATGCAACGAACTTTCTTGAGCAAGGTCCTATTTAGTCTATCTGCAATCCCATTCTGCTATGGAGTATGTCTAACACTGAAATGCCGATAATCCCTTCCTTTTTACACATTTTGAAGAAAGGATCAGAGGTATATTCCCCTATATTGTTAGTTTTTAGTATCTTAATCTTCTTTCTAGTCTTATTCTCCACCATGTTCTTCCATTCCAGGAAGATGTTAAGAACCTCGTCATTTCGTTTCATCATATTTATCCATGATCTGCAAGAATAGTCATCAATAAAAGATACAAACCATCTTTTTCCACCTAAGCTGGCCCTCAAACTCAAAGTGAACATAGTCCAAAATCCCTTTCTTTTGATTAACACCTGAGCCAAATTTCATATTTGTTCGTTTGTCAAGAACGCAGTGCTCACAAAACTCTATCTTTCTAGTTTTTGCTCCTTGTAAACACCCTTACTTAATCAATCCTTGAAATTCTTTTTCTGCTACATGTCCCAACCTCATGTGCCATAATGCAAACAAGTCACTTTTATCACTTTGCACTTCATCAGCTACCACAACCACTCCATTTTCCAAAGTCTTTCCTTGTAGAATATAAAGTAAGCCATTCCGAGGCCCTTTCATTATGACAAGTGCTCCTTTAGCAACTTTGAGCACGTTGTTATCGGAGTAAAACTTGTGGCCTTGTGACTCGAGAGTGCCTAGTGAGATCAAATTTTTCTTCAGCTTTGGGACGTACCTTACACCATGCAATTCTCGAATCACACCATCATGATGCTTGGTCGTGATGCTTCCAATTCCTTAAGTTGTACATGGGTTATCATCTCCCATATACACAGCTCCATTCATAACTTTGAAGCTTGAAAACCAATGCCTTTAAGAAGTCATGTGATGGGTACAACCTGCATCGAGCACCCACTCTTTCATAAAATCCACAGTGCTCGATGCAGTTAGGGCATAGACAAATTCCTCATCCTCAACTTCAACCATATTTGCTTCTGAGTCATCCTTCTTCTTTCTAGTTTTATTTTATTTTTTTATTTTAGGGCAATCCTTCTTCCAGTGTCCCTTTTTCATGACAAAAAGCACACTCATCTTTGTCCAAGAACTTCCTATTTTTTGAGACTCCTTTAGTACGAGACCTACTATTTTTCCTGTACGAACCTTTCTTTTCTTTCAATCTTCCTCTCACCATTACAGCTTCATAGTTATTCCTTTCTTGCCTGTCAAGGTGTCTCACCGCATGATTCATAAAAGCACTTGAGATTTCATCATACTTAATTGTCCCCCTGTCATAAATCCAAGTAGTCACGAAAGGCTCATAAGATTCAGGCAATGGGTTCATTAGGATCAAGGCCTTGTCTTCATCTTTGATTATCTCTTCATGACATGTGCGACCCTGATATCCTCCAAATACCAAGGTAGGCACATGATGGCCGACACCCGAAAATGACGAAGCCATATTAGAATGCATGAGAACTAGAAAGAAATAACTAACATGAATGAAACTTGTAAATTTAACTATAATGAATATGCAATTATGGAACATGTTCAGAACATACAACTAATCCAAGACACTAAAAATGAATAATATAAATTTGAATAAGCAAAGGAATGGATCCTACAACGAGAGGACTCGAAGATGCCAATGTGAGAGTACCTTGACACCGGGATTGTACGCCTTGAATCTAAGTCTTGAGGGGGCGCAAAACAAAACATGAGTGGACGAAGTTTATATATCAGTAATACTGAAACAGTTATTCATCAACGTACTAACCTCCAAAGTTTATGAAAACTCAATAGTATAATATGTAATAGGTTTTCTGAAAACCCTAGCATGCCATAAAACCTTTCATAAAACATATATCGTATATAATGTGCTTAGTAGTAGTACCACAAGGCATATATATATATATATATATATATATATATATATATATATATATATATCTCTCTCTCTCTCTCTCCATTCACCTGAAGGCATTATATCTCCCAGTCGAAGCCAATATAAATATCTTCTGGCCGAAGGCACCAACCTACTCCTGGCCGAAGCCATATATAAGTATCTTACAGCCGAAGCCACGAACCTACCCCCAGTCGAAGCCATATATAAGTATCATTCACCCGTAGGCAGTATCATTCGTTCGTAGGCCCTACATCACTCGATCGAAGCCAATTAATGATTTCATTCGCTCGTAGGCAAAACTGTTCGCCCGTAGGCAGATCGTATGAATAACCACTAAGTAAGCACATAAAAACATTAACATAATATTTCTAATATATATATCTCAATTTGGAGCTTAGTAACTAAAATGTCTTATCATAAAACCACGTTCATAAGTAGGTATATAGTTATCAATCATATATACCGCAAAGAACGTAAAGTCGATAAAGCATGATATTTCATAAAGAGTGAAACCAATTTACTCATAAACGTTTCATAAAACATAGCCATTAAATCATGATTTTCATGTATGCATTTCTAATAGTAAAATCATGCATTTTAGAAGTGGTCCATTCACAAATACTTCGATGTCGAAGAGCCATGCAAACAAGATAGGACGGAAATGCCATATACAATTGCACCTAAGCACATAAAGGTACCAATTAATAAAACTATACTAAAATGGTAGAATTTCAGGAAATGGACGTCATAAACGGATTTAGGACGTCGAAAAAAATATAAGGGGGACCTCAGGTACCCCTATGCGCCGCCACAGGATGGCGGCATGGACGGCCACACGTCGATTTGGGTTGCCGAAAAGTTGGCCGGAAAAGTCGTCAGTGCCACTGTGGTCGCCGCAGTGGACAGTGGCGGAGCACAGTACCTCCGGTGGAGGCACGTGTGCTCCATGCACCGGCCAAGACAGGCTCCCCAAGCGTGCCCATGAGCTGGCCAGGGTTTTGGGATGGGCTGGTTTTAGGGTTTGGGCCTGAGACAACTGGGTTGGGCTGAAGACTCGGTTGGGCTTGGGTTCAATAGGTTTAGGTTCTATGGGTCATAATTATGGATTTGGGCCCAGAGTTTGGGCAGGGTTCTATGGCCCAATAACTTTGGGCCGGCTAAGGTTATGGGTCGGGTTTAACCCGTTTTTTAAGCCGGCTTAACCGGAATTTAGGAAAAGTTCTTGAGCTCCGTTCGAGCTCCAAACTATACCATTTTCAACATTTAAACTGTGGAAAAGAAGCTACGAGCGAGAGGAAGAGGATCATACTACTTTTTGGCCTAACCGTGGCCGGGAAGTCCAAGTAAAGTTGCGGTCCATCGCTAGGGAATTGAGTGTGCTAAGTTCAATGTCTTTATGCTCATAGAGAATGAGATAGAGAAAAGGCAAGGAGTAAGGGTGGGGGTTGTGGTGTTGCCATCATTGTCTAGTTGTTTAGGGTGCCTATGGTTCGGAGAGGAGAGGTGAGTGAAGAGAGAGACTTACAAAAGGAAGAGAAAGTGAAGAGGCAGAGAACTGTGAGGTTTTTTTTTACGGGAGAGGGAAGGAAGAAAGAGAATAAAGTGCTTGGGCTGGGGGACAAAAACCAAAGGGTGGGCCCCACGTGGCTCACCAATTAAGACAAAAACAACCCATTCAAAATATCTAGCCCATCCCAATGAAATGATCAAAATACCATTTCGTTCTAAAATCCGTAAAGTTATTCAGGATGAGTTGTTACACTTCAAGATTTGCCAGTTCAGCTAGAAGCTTGTTAAACTCTTCTAGATGGCCAATCATCTTCATGCCCTGTTTGTACTGGAACCTGTACAATTTGCTCTTAAGATGCAGTCGATTCTCTGCACTCTTCTTCATATATCTTGTCTTTAATGCATCCCACAATTCCTTCGCAGAAGTTATGTTCATCACACCATACTTCTGTTGCTTTCCCAAGCATAGCCGAATTGTAGAACATGCATGAGCATTCAATCTTTCCCATTCTTCTTTTTCCATCGAAAACGGCATGTCTCATAACACAACAACCAAACCTTATTGTATCAGGACATCTCGAACCTCACACTGCCACATAGCAAAGTTGCTCGTTCCATCAAATTTCTCAATTTCAAACCTAGCTATCATGCCCCGATCTCGACATACATCTAGGATCGACGTGCGACGGTAGACTGTAGGGGGATGCTAGGAAATACGAACTGAAATACTGAACTGAAAATAACAATAATCACATATATTTAAGGAAAAGTATAGGGGTAACCTAACACTCCAAGCTCTCATAACTCTATCTTCTACCCCAAAGCTTCTCGTATCTAATAATACCTGCACAATCGCCCTTACACCATCGGAATGGTGCACCGGGCAAACAACAACCCGGATAAGCCGCAAAGCTCATGTGAGTGACAATAATTCGATGTATGTGATACTAATAAAAACCATCCATTGATCATGGTTTATAAACGTCAACTATAAAATCATATTTTATGAAATCATAATCAAGTCACTAAAAATCCCGAATGAATCATCCAGACATCCAACGGCTCGTCTGAAACAAGTCACAAAAGCTCACAACCATAAATTCATACAACACAATGAAATGTAGGGTTAGAGTGACACAGTTCAGCCAAAGCCTACATCTTTGAAGCTATCTCAATCCAAACTCAATCTGAAGAACCAACAAAGCAATTAATCAGGTTCTGGACCTCTCAACAAAACCATAATACCAAACGGAATTCCAGACCACTTAACGAAATCCAACCAAGATACGATTCCGGACCACTCAACGGAATCGCGGAGTAGAAGGGATTCCGGACCTCTCAACGAAATCTGAGTGGATACGATTCCGGACCACTCAAAGGAATCGCGAAGTACAATGCATATCAAACCACTTAATGAAATCCAAGCTGGATACGATTCCAGACCACTCAACGGATTCGCAGATCACGAGGGATTCCAAACTACTCAACGGAATCCAGATGGAGCAGGGAACCGGACCACTCAACAGAACCTTAGCGGAAACCCAGTTCCAGATCACTCAACGGAACCGAGCCAAAGTTCAAGGAATATAGCAATGCTCGAAGAACAAGACATGAAACAAGTACTCAAAATACAAAAACTCAATGAAACAAGAAATGGAACAAAGCACAAGGTACACAATTAGAATGGCTCAATGAAACGAGAAATGATATAATGATACGATATGTGAAACAAGTCTGGAAGCAACAAACCCCATGACAATGGGTTCAAGGTCCACTACTAGCCCTCACATTTCATCACATCATGCCAAACATACAAATCAAACCATATTTCCAATATGCACGTCAAATCACATTTCATAAAATTAAATCGATGACTAAGTATTAAAAATAACAATTCAATAGAAAACATATTTATAAAATCAAGTCATATCCACATAGGATAACAATTACGAAAATAGGGTAATCACCAATACCACATATATTAAAATCACTCACCTGGAGCCCGCACTACCGCGCCCTAGCACCCAAAATCAAGACGTCACGCACTATCATCTCCTAAAACAAAGTACAAGTCCACATTTAGATTCCTTCAATAATTCATACACCCAAAAACTCTCATATGTCCCCCACAATAACATTTAATGAGAATCAAACCGTGGTTCAAAGGAAGGGTCCATGATCCTACGTCACTTGCTCCGTAAGATCCAACCACTAGATTTTCGATTCGTAAGTTCCTAAGGTCCTTAAATATTACGTACTATAATGTATCAAAGTTTGGTGACGATCCAACAGTCGGATCATCGATTGCTATAATGTTCAAGTGGCGGATCTTAACAAAATTCCGCCGGATACTGCAGATTTTACAGATTTTCTGGGCAATCTTTAGAACTCCATATCTCACTCGTTTCTCAACCAAATTCGACCTATAATATACCAAAACGAAGCTAGAGAAGCGTAGAACAAGATTATACCAATTGAAGCCCAAATGATGGTAGACGGTGGCCGGAAAATGGCCTGAAATATGGCTGTCCGCGGGAAAACTGGTAACTTGCTGGAATTTCTGGGCAAACTTTAAACATCCATAACTTTGTTAATACTCAACGAAATCGAGTCATTCAAAAACAAAAATCATAGATTGGAATGAGAGGAACAGATTGGTACCTTTCTTGATGTTAAATCGCCTTGGTTTGGCCGGAAAATGGTCTGGAAGGTCACGGGTTCGCCGGAAACTGGGCAAACTTTAAATCGTTAGAACTTTCTCATTTCTCAACCAAATCACATGATCCAAACATGAAAATTTATCTACACATCATGAGGAATTGATTTATACCTTTTTTGAATCCAAAAGATGACTGAAAATTGTCTGAATCACGCCTAGAAGTCTCGGCCCAAACCTTGTTCTTCGAACTCGAGGTTAGGATTTGTTCTCAATGAAACAAAACTCAAAACTGGGTTTATGGTGGTGAAGACATGCAGATAATGGTGGTTTTGGTGTTCAACAAGCCAAAATTTTTGGTGATGATGGTGGTTTGTTTCATGGGGAGAAAAGGGAGAGCCGAGAGAGAGAGTGAGAGAACTCTAGAAAGAAAGAGAGAACAAGAGAGAAGGGAGGAGAGAGTTCCAGAATTTTTGGGTGCCCACAAGGCACTCACTCAATGGTTAGACAAAAATATCACATGTTCAATTAATTATCAATTTACCAAAATATCTTCGATGTTAAAAACCTTATAAAGTCTTTGTTATAAGTCCGAATCACATTCTATTTACGTCCATGCATTCGTATCGACGAGGACTATCCAAATATATAAAGATAAGTGGAAAAATACGTAGGGGTCAAATACGTCGTAAATATAAAAGCATCGAAACTAAGAATACAAAATACGTAATACGTAATTTCAAATAGTGAAATCCGGGAATGAGATTTCACACTAGCACTATGAACCGTCTTCTTGGTTCCACTAGTGCCAGACTTTTCTTCAACATCATCACCACTGGTAGAATCACCAGTCTTCGTCATTGCTTAATAGACAACCCATGTAAGAACCTAAGCTCTTGATACCACTTGTCATAAACTAAACCAAAAACCAATTAGGCAATAAACAAAACACAACGATTTCAGAGTTCCTCCAATATAGGAGTACCTCTCCAACACTAGCAGACGTAAAACTTCCGGAATGGGTGAATAATCGTGGCTTGTCACTGTCTCCCCTTTTTAAGAAAAAAAAAATGTAAAACTTCACGTTTCTTCATATGCTGTCCTCTCCTTCCTTTTTTTTTTTTTTTCCAAACTTCTTCTCCTTCCTTTGCCTACCTTTTCTCAGTCACCATCTTCCCTACACCCTAAGAGAACACCGCTCCCACAACTCTCTCTGTTTTGATTATTGGTAAGCATTGATCGTTATTTTTTCGTTGAATTTTCTTTTCCTTTTTTTGTGAGTCTGTATGTCGTTGCTTTCATTCTCCTTTGTTGCAGACTATTTTCTATTTGGTTGATCCATAATCGTTTTGATTATTGTACTTTTGTTGTGTTCATCTTTTTAATCGGCTTCTTAATCTTCACCATTGTAGTTGCTGTTTGCTACCATTATTTTTATACTAGCCAACTGTTGAATGTTAGTGGAAAGTCCATTATTGTTATAGGCTCAATTTGTTGTACAATTGTGTTTGATGCATAAACATCAGTTCATGAATGACATTCAATTTTTTTTTGAAAACCAAATTATTCTCACCTCCGATTTGCCTCCACTTACAGAAAAACGACAATGGAGAATGAATAAAATAACATAAACTCATAAATAAAAAAAAGTAATTCACTAAAAAAACAACAAAAAATGCTTAGCAATTGTAGGGCATAAGGAAGATGGTGACTGAGAAAGGGTAGGTGATAGAACGAGGAGAAGAGGACGACAGAAGAAGAAACGTGAAACTCAGTTTCACGTTTGCTAGGTTTCAGGGTTTTTTCGTTTTTGTTCTTTTCTTTTCTTCCTTTTTTATTTATTTATATTATGGTTTTGTAATTATTTTTAACTGAATAAAAATTCATATCATTTTAAGTGATGTGGTTGTCCACATAAGATGGTATAACATTATGGTACAATTAGATACAAGACAATATTTAATTAGGCTAGTGAGACCTAGTTATGTGCCCATGAGCACATAACAGAATTTTTGACAGAATTGTGAAGGAAGAAGAACATTGACTTGTGACACTCGTTTTTAGAGACTACATTGATCGATTTTCAATTTCAGAAACCATCTTGATGGGATGAGTCAATTTTAGAGATAATTTCTGATAAAAATCCAAAATTAAATGAGATTCTAAATTCACTTTTTTCTTGCTATAGTACAATTCACATGTCTCAAAAATGTAAAATAAGAGGTAAAGTTGACTTTTACCTTTTTAATAAATAAATATGTAACACTAAATATTAAATGACTGAAATTAAAAATAAAAAAAATGTAATAGTTGTAAAAATCTAATATAATGACTAAAACACTCGTAGCACTTACTAGCATTGGATCCATACCCTTCACATCTTAAATTTACATAAAAGAAAGGGAAATGGACAGAAATAGGACATTTTCTTAATCTTGAGGCATAAATAGGACAAACCGACTATGTACAAGCCATGCACATGATGCACAAAACTGAAAGTACTAAAATACACTCATATCAATACTAAAAATCATCAGCCCATTGCATCACTTTTCTCATTTAGAAGAGAGAGATGTCGAGAGAGCTCTGTGAGCTTTAGGTTTCTAGGTTGAACTCAGATCTCCGAACTCCGATTCAAAGAGAGTGAAGTCCAAAGAGAGGTGAGAAGAGTGAGCTTGGCTTTGGGTTTACCTCATACCTCTAATTTTGAACAAAGGGATGTAGAGTGGTGAGAAGAGTGAGGTGGGTTTTGTTCCATATTTTTTGTGTTCATCGGAAAGTTTCATTTTTTTTTCCGGAGGCTGAAGCTTTGGCAGACATAGTAAGGAAGGGTGTTTAGTTTCAAGTTCCTTCATCAATGATTTATGGAATACATGGGTTGTTTGTAAGATGAATTCATACTTAGAAGTTAAATTAGGGTTTCTATTTCATGTTGCCTATGGGCTATGGAATAAATTTCAAATTTTGACGTGCTAAGAAACTGGGATGGATCAATTTCTGGTTAAAGTGTCCAATTGCAGAAATTTGTGAAAATTTTTCTGTAATGTGCATGTGGTGTGGATGGCTACATCTTAATATGAGAAGCGAGAATGTTCATTAGTTATGATGCACGTATGTTATGCCCCGATTAGCAAGTATGACCACAACCTAGTTGGCCTCGGCAAAAAACAAAATTAAGAAAAAGTTAGAGGACGTTAAGGGTCATGCGTGTCCATGAAATAATGAGAACGAGTATCATGTTTTCCACATGCACTGTTAAGTGGTGCTTGATTTAGATAACAATACTTTTTAAACAGCCACTATAACCTTATATACTTAACAATTATGTTAATTGTATCCACTATACAATAGGTTGCCGTTAAAGTTTCTTATTAATGCGAAAAACAGCTCGTTGCTTGATCTCCAGTTCTGTGCATATCACGTGCATGTAATGTACATATGATGTGCAAATGGTGTATATGGTGGTGACTTCACATGTGATGACGTCATTTTTCAGATTTTGATGAGAGAGCTGTGAGCTCTTGGTTTTTGGGTTGGCTCAGATTTGTGAACATATCATGTGCATGTTGTGTACATACAGTGAACATAAACTGAAAAAGTCATCCAACAAAATACCAATTTTTGCCAATTTTTAGTAAACACCATCACAACATTCAAACAATATAGGGAATACCATGATATAGAAGAGGGAGAAATTGATTAAATTTTGTTTCACTATTACTTCATACAGCTTATGGGTTTATTCTCCCCTTCCCCAAATATGAAAAAACTCACTTCTTTAATCCCACTAATCTGTAAATATTTGAAGGAAGAGAGCAAACAACAAATGGGTTTCTTATTTTTGGTCAATAACAAATGAGTTTTCTTATTTTGATGGTGTTAACCCCTCCTGCCCAAGATGTTTGTGAAGAGAGAGAGAGAGAGAGGGCTTTGTTCCCTACAGGCACCATGTGTGCACTGGTGGTTAATGACCGGGCCTTGTTCCCACCCTCGATGCGAGTCCAGTGGCAATGGTCTCGAGTCTCGATTGTTTGCCGTGTTGCCAGAAAATAGTCGAAAAACTCACAGTTTGCTTGAGTTTCGATTTCAACGATCGGGGATGAGATTCGTGACAGGGTTAGGTGTTTTGGACTCGTGAGGACGAGATGAAATTGGTGGTGGCTTCATTTTGGACGGTGTTGGTCGGGCCAAGTGTGCAACGTTTGTGCACAATGAGAACGGGTGAGAGAGCATGAGGGAGAAAGTGAGAGAAGAGAGAAGGAGGGAGAGAGTAGAGAGCAATCAGAAAATAGGAGGAAATGATTCATTTATATGCAAGGGCAATTAAATTATTTTAATGTATAGAAAAAATGTTATTTTTCACCGATTATTGTGTATGGATTGTGCATATTAAAAAAAATTCTATTTCTATCTCAAAATTAAGAAAATATTTTGTTTCTGTTCCAAAATTAAGAAAATGTCATATTTATGACTATTTGCCTAAAAGAAATCCGCAACGCAGGGTGAAATTTTTGTTGTTGGAAACTTGGAAGGTGTACGTCACCGAACCAAGAAGAAAGCAATGAATTCAGTCTGTGGTCAAAACACTACATAAGGCGAGCGAGCCGCGCTTGCCCAAGTGGGAGTGGAGGTGCTGAACCCAATCGGCAACCCAGATGATGAACATGAATTGTCGTCTGAATGGCCCTGCTCGTCTGATGCTAGTCTCAGATCTTGACTACACCTTGGTTGATCATGATGCGCCTGATAATCTCTCTCTTCTCAAGTTCAATGCGCTGTGGGAATCATATTACCGCCATGATTCTCTGCTGGTATTTTCCACTGGAAGATCACCCATCACGTACAAACCTCTGAGGAATCAGAAACCCTTGCTAACCCCCGACATCACCATCATGTCCGTCGGCACTGAGATTATGTATGGCGGTGGTACCGATATGATTCCTGATCTTGGTTGGCAACAGTTTCTCAGTCACAGATGGGATAGAGCCATAGTTGTTGAAGAAACTAATCAGTTTCCTCAACTTACTCCTCAGGTACCTTTTTGTTTTTTGTTTTTCCTTCCCCAATGTTAGAATTATTTATAATTCCAAAGATATTCTAATTTAATCTAAACTACTTGGGTGTCACAAGGGAAGTGCACTTATCAAACCAACTCGACTACGTCCATATGCTAGTGTGAACATACACAAAAATGTATCTTAGCCCAAGAGTTTGAATTTCACTCTTCTTCGTAAAGTAGAATAATTTAGTGGGAAAAAATTCTCACATTGTAGATGATGTGAGCTCTAGTTTAATTATTACGTTTTTACCGGTTAAGGTAAACAACGCTTGTGCATTTGAAAATTTGAAAATATGATATGAGATTATTTCAGGCAGAGGGAGAGCAACGACCTCACAAGGTTAGCTTTTATGTTGACAAGGTTATGGCATTCGAAATAATGAAAGTTTTATCACAACGGTTGGAGAAACGCGGGTTAAGATTTCCTCGATTGTTTTCGTTCTATGAACCATTTTGCTACACTCCAGAGCATTCACAACTTCAATTGAAAACAAAACTGGTACCACTATATATATATATATATATATGTGTGTGTGTGTGTGTGTGTATTCTCTGAAATCATATTGCTTTAACTATTTGAATGCATCTCTCCTTAAAGCCTGTGATTTGTCTCTGATCTTTATACGCATTTGGCCAGTTAGACGTAAAGATCATTTATAGCAGTGGGATTGCTTTGGACGTTCTACCAAAAGGTGCTGGTAAAGGAAAAGCTCTTGCATATCTGTTAAAGAAATTTAAGTTTGAGGAGAAACTTCCACACAACACTCTTGTTTGTGGCGACTCTGGAAACGATGCTGAACTCTTCAGTCTCCCTCAAGTGTATGGGGTGATGGTCTGTAAGTCTTAAACGTTTAGTTTATTATTTGCTTTCTTTCTCTGCATAATCATATTGTTAGGTTATTAATAAGGATAAAAATTGTAAATTGAATATGCAGGTGAGTAATGCACAAGAAGAATTGTTGCAGTGGTATGAAGAAAATGCAAGCGACAATCCTAATATGCTTCATGCAACTGAGAGATGTGCAGCTGGTATAATACAAGCGCTTGGACATTTTCATCTAGGTCCAAATGTATCGCCAAGAGATTTCAAAGACTTCCGAAAGTGCAAAGTGGAAATGTCCAGTCCTGCTCATGAGGTAGTCAAATTCTTTTTGTTCTATGAGAGATGGCGCCGTGCTGAAGTAGAGAAATCTGAGGAGTATATCCAAAACTTAAAACCAGTCTTTGTAAGTATGACTTGTCTGTTTTTTCCTTTCTTTCTTTCCCCGACGCCATTTTTTATTTTGAAACACCATGCTTTAAGGTAAATTTATAGTCTTGTAAATTAAATGTGTCTTGGTTATGTGCACTGAAGGTTGGACTAACTGATGCTGCTTTAATTCTGGTTTTTTTTCTATTTTTTGTTTTCTTTCTGTTTCTTTAGCATTCATCAGGTATCTTTGTCCATCCCTCCGGGGTTGAGCTACCTATCCACCAGTGCATAGATTCGTTGGCAGGGTTGCATGGAGATAAGCAGGGAAAACAATTTTGGACATGGGTGGATCGGTTATCGTTGGTTCAAATTGGCTCAAATGCATGGCTCGTGAAGTTTAATAAGTGGGAATTGTGTGGTGAGATGAGTCTACCTTTCTAGCATTTGTACGAGATAGAAAAAGAATTGGAAGAATACATTTGCTAAGTTAATCTAGTAGAATATGTAATGAAATAGTTACATTTGCATCAAAACGGGTAGCTAGTCAGTAGTTAAATATCTGAGTAAAGGACGACTCTTGAAATAGAAACGTGAAAGTTGAAAGGGGCATGTAAAATGTAAGTGGAAAAATTTAGGGAGCTGCTATTAGCACTCCAGAAAAGTCATCAAGCATACAATTTTTTGTGAGTGCTAATTATCGTGCAGAACTTGATGATTTAGTTTTCTGATAGTAACGGATTGTTATTGGTGAAAGATTGATGGATTAATTGTTGTAGAGAACGAGCGGCAATGCTGTCTGACTACAGTCCTGATGAGTTCGAAGGTATAACCTTTTAAGTTCATGTCCCTCGTCGGCCTAGAATGTAATAACTTGGAGAGATTTTAATCTGGTAGTAATATTACTCATGATTTGTTGTGGCTTTACCAGGCTGAGGTGCCAGATGCTTTCACTTGGCTGCACATGCATCAGACATGGCTGGACGGTTTGGAAATTAAAGAACAAGAAAGATGGTTATTTTAGCTTCCTAACCAGGTCTGCATCTATTTTTTTGGGTCAAGATCGGGAGACACATTTTGACACACTTTCTTAGGGTCGGGATCGGGGTACCTGATTCCATATTGTTTACACATCTATCTTGAATGCTGTGTTGCAGAATCCGGTGGTTAATTCCTAGTTTACTGGTCACTATAAGGCATCCTTGTACATAGAAGTTACCAGGACCAGGTCAAGGTACATGGTGACTAAAGTTTGATTGATATGTTGGCCAATTGCAGAATAATAATGGTACTATGTATACAATCTGATAAGCTAGTTTACACAATGTGCTGCAATAAGTACTACATTCGGTTGCAGTAAATTAATTCTCAAGTTATTCCATTTCGTTTTCAGTCTTCCAAGTTTTGTTTTTGCTTTTTTTGCTTTTTGAAAACTGAACTTGTTTAGTAACTATTTTTAGTTTTGATTTGGGGCAGATAAAGAAGCATGACTTGATTCCCTGTATTATATCTATAGTTTGCTGTGTAGCCTTCCTGGTTCTGTGTCACGTCAACACAATTAACAGCAACCGTAACTTATTTGATGGAATATTGTAAAGGGATATATTGAAAATGAGTGTAGGTGTTGAAGTGGAGAAAATTTTCATTGTACCCGAAATGGATGGTACACCACGTGTCATTATATAAGTGGAGAGAAGTTTTTTTTTTTAAGTTGTGCATCTCCTTTTTGTTTTGGACACATTGACAAATCTTTTGTTAAAATGAGACAATATAGAGTGTAAAGAGTAAAATGTGGCACGGAAAAAAAGTTTTGTTAGGTAAAGTAAGATAGAATAGAGTTGAGGAAAGAGGGAGGGAAAGTGAGAATATAGAATATGGGGAGTAAATAGAGACAATGTAAAATATAAAGAGAAAAATGAGATTGATAAAGATTACAAGTATCATAGCTAAAAGTAAGTCACATATGACTAACTCGAAACCAAGTTGACTGTGTGGGTTTGGTTGGTTCGTCTGTTTTTTCATCATGAAGGCCTACTCTTAGACAAAAATGGTCACATTCTAGTGAAGTTCTAGGACATGTCAATGTATTATAGAAAGTCTAAGTAGTCACGCGCTATTCTGTGTAACAAAAGTCTCACATTAGCAAAAACTTTAAAAACCTTTGAGACCAACTTGGAACGAAATAAAGTTGAAGGACTAAAGTGGAAAAGACCGAGAAGTTGAGCCAAAAATTGTGAAATTAATCATAAAAATAATAGAGTGTTGTTGATGTGGCGGGAGTATGATTATCTTCCCTCCTATTACCATCTCCTTCCATTCATTTCTCGCACGCTCTTCTTTTTGTTTTATTCTCTATATACAAAATTCAAAACAAGATATGAACGTGGTGTAATCATAACAATTTAAATATGAGGGGATGGAAAAAGAGAAATTAAGATGAGAGATAATCTTACTCTGATGTGGCCACCTATTTTTTGTATTATCTCACCGACCAAACTGGTGTTAATATTCATCATAGATGCCACGCCTATGATGTGGGGATATAAAAGTAATTTTCGGGGGAGGGGGGGTGGTTTCTTGAAGTGCATAAAAAAAAAAAGTGACAGATTATCTTAATAGTTAAGGCTTTCCTTTTTAATCAATTATTTAAATAATTTCCTATTTAATTAGTGTAGAATATTTTTCGTAATAGAACAGTTCAAAAAACATTAGTCTTTAAAAATGATTAAAATTAAAAAAAAAAAAGCTAGTGCTAGATTACATATTCATTTTAATCCCTTAAAGTGTACTTTTATTGAAATGTTATATTCTATCTTTGTTATTTAATGTATCCACATTAAAATTTTTAATTTTTGTTTTTGTCAACTCATGCCAACACTCATCTCCACCATTGTAGTAGAGGACCACTTGCTTTAATTTTATTAATATGCACATATTAGTTCTTCAATTATAAATGAACAAAAAAAAATTAAAAGAAATTAGTGACACATAAATATGTAAATATACAAGTGTACAAAAATGACTGTACCGAAATATATAAAATTGAATTCATTGTACATAAATGTTTACCTAAATATTTATACCAAAGTATATTATAATGAACCTAAATTTATGTACCGAAATGTAGTATATTAAATTATTGTACCTAAATGTCAATATCGAAATATGTGTTCAAAATGTATTATATTTAATTAATGTACTTATATATTTGTGTTGATGGATATACCTAAACATATCAAATGAATTAATGTATGTAAATGAAGAACATACACATTGTATTAGAATATATTAATACAAAAAAAAATTAGTTTACCTAAATGTAGACATCAAAATACATTCTGATGAATAAAATGAATTAAATTATAGTTCATATTTGTCTTTAACGAAAATTGAACATAATACCTCTCATTTACAAGTGAAGAGGAGTATCACTAGATTATAGTACTAAGTGGTTATACAATGTTATAACTTAAAACTCATCTTTTTTAAGGATTAAAATGAAGTTTCCTTAAAAAAAAATAAAAAATAAAAAATAAAAAAAAAAACCTTTGAACCCTGTAGAAGCTTTTGAGAATTCCAAGAATCAACGGGTCAGATGGGTTTACCGAAAACGAACGGTCTTGATTATAATGTTCATCGGCTTATCCAAAAGTGCAAAAGTTAGAACATAACCAACCCAAAATTCAATCTTGAGGGAGAGAGCACGAAAATGGGTCTTCTTCTCTACTCCAATCCTCTGCCTCTCACCACCGCTTCTTCCCCTTCTTCTTCTTCTTCGCCGTCTCCAACTTCATCACCTTCATCTTTCTCTGCAACTAGTAAGCTCTCTCTCTCTCTCTCTCTCCCATTTACTTAGTATATCAGCTTTTGCATTTTTCAGTTGTGTATTATTTAATTTACTTCAAATGCTCGCCTAAATTCTCCAAATCACACAGCTCAATTGGGTGTTCTTGGTTGGTTTCTGCTCGTTCAGGTTTTTTGTCAAACACTTGGCGTGCACCCATCCTTAGCTACGCATTCAGCCTCCAATAATCCAATTTTCATCTGCATTTTCGTTTTTTCTAGTGTCAGTACATAAATATGTTTAATTTTTTCATATTCGAGTCGCGTTTTTATAGTTAATTTGCTTTGTATATCATATTTTTCGGCTCATATTCGTATGATAATTTTGTTTTGTGTCTCTGGTTTTCAGTTTCATGGATGCACATGAAACCCAATAATCTGCATCCGAAATCTTTTAGCGGAGTTCGACTTCATATGCCTGTTGTGAAAAGGTCTGCTTCAGTGGTTGTTAAGGCCTCCTCTGACATTGATGGAACTACTGCTGCAAATGAGGGCAGTGAGCCCCTTCCAGATAGCAAGGGAGAGGCGGTGGTACCTGTCGACAAGCTTCCTTTGGAGTCAAAGCTGCAAGAGCGGCTAGAGCAGAAGAAGAAGATGCAACTGGCGAAGAAAATAAGGCTTCGTAGGAACCGACTTGTTCGCAAACGAAAACTGAGAAAGAAAGGCAGATGGCCTCCATCAAAGATGAAGAAGTTAAAGAATGTCTGAGGTTTACCTCATGCTTTCTTGCAGGTTCAGTTCTGACCCTTTTTGTTTATGCTTATCCGTGATTTTTGTTATTGCAAAGATCAAATGTCTTCTTCGTATTGATGTAATTTCTTAGTTTGAATCTTGATGATGTCAATGAAAATAGTATTGCCCAACATGATCTGAATTAGGATTATAGATGGTAGAAATGCATTTGCTTTTTCCCTGTCGCAGATGTGAGAAATTTGGTTGATTTAAGCAATTCTTTCATCTAAAATTGTAGAAATTGTCTCAAGTTCTGCTCCAACATTTACAGTAAGTTAAACCAATAATGCCCGGTAGGCTGCTTGGCACTGAAGTTTGTTTGTAACCCCTAGAATGTAGAAGTTGTCTCCCAATACTTTTTGTACTCCCATAATTATCTCTCCAATATGATGAATCCGAATCCGATCATGTTTTTTGCCGCGTAAGCATGTAGAGATTGACATTCAGTGTCGCGGCGAATTTAAGTATTCCATGACTCTGTGTCTGCGTGTAGGCTCTTCTAAGATCAACCCTCTAGTTTGGAGTTTTATCCACTTAACTCTCAGTTTTTAGGAGAGGCGTTAGAAAGAAAACTCTAAACTGTTTAGGATCAAAATCAACCACCGTAGAACACCAAACAGCGGCCTCCCTATTCTGATTTTAGGGGGTTTTTCGCATTTTCCCACCAGAACCAACAACAACAACAAAGCTTTATCCCACTAAATGGGGTCGGCTGTATGAATCCTAAAACACAATTGCGTTCGGTTATGTGCCACGTCTTCCGTTAGATCCAAGTACTCCGAGTCTTTTCTTAGAATCTCTTTCCAAGTCTTCCTAGGTCTTCCTCTACCCCTTCGGCCTTGGACACGTGTCTCGTAGTCGTATCTTTTAACCGGAGCATCTATAGGCCGTCGTTTCAAATGTCCAAACCATCTTAATCGATTTTCTCTCATCTTTCCTTCAATTTCGGCTACTCCTACTTTACATCCTCATTCCTAATAGATCTGCAACACTAGTATTTAATGGGAAACAGATTCTATTGCTAATTTGTTGTCGGCTCTAATGAGTTTTGTCTGTCATAACATGCTTCAATTTTTGTATCGCAAAACCCTCCCTACATGTTTGCACCCGTATGACGAATGAAGAAAATTCTCCTTTTCATCCGAAAAAGAGAGTGTTGGTCTGAAGGTGAAAACCAACCAAGTTCTCCTTCCGTTATAATTTTGATTCTGCTTAGAAGGTTAATTAGGTGATTCTGCTTAGAAAGTAATGTAAAATCATAAATAAAGAAAAGTGATTAAAAACCATAAAAAAGCAAGTAGTGGGTTGGTGTTTGGGGGCAGGTAGCAGAAGGAGAGTTTCTTTTTCAATCATTTTATGTGGGTAGAAGAAAAAGTGAGGATAAAATAGGCTTTGAGAATGAGGATGATTCTCTCTCTTTCTAATCTCTGTCTTTTCCTCCTTTTTTGTTTGAACGATTACGATTAAATCACGTTAACATCTTATATTATTTTTTTATAAAAATAAAAAGACAAAAATATACGAGATGAATGGTGCTTTTATTGGAGATTATGAGGGGAAGATGCGTCAGATTTAACAATATACGCATTTCATCATATTTGGAGTTTTTTTATTTATTTTTAAATTTCAAATAAAAAAAGTTAATCAAGTTATCTCTTAATTAAATCATAACACGAGATAAATATTGCAAAAAACACACAACGGAGACACAAAACAAGGGCGACAGCATGCTTATGGCTAGTCATCAATGGCGGCTCCCCTGACGCCACACCAACCCATTTATCTATTTTTATAATTGAATAATTTATTTGTACACCCACATTTGTTGTAGGGTATAACTAGAATATGAAGTTTATGCGGGGCAAGAGGTAAAATTCATTGGGTTTAAATAAAATTTTCTTTTTTTCATCAAGTCTTTTCCAAGGTTCTAAAAGTTGTTAGGCGCTAGTTGGGCGGTGGGCTGGGGCCTAGCGCCTAGGCGGACTAAACGGATTTAAGTAAATCTATCATATTTCATGTAAATAAATGTCTGCTTCTACTTGAAATATATATAATTTCATCATAAACTACAAAATAGAATGCATATATATCATGAAGTATTGGAACATAATGAAAACATGTGAAATAAGGATATAATGTTTGTTCATTCAAGTATGCAACAAATCTCTTACAATTTATTTGAAAAAAAACAAAATGCAAAATGAAAGTTATGTATTTTCTGTCTAAGTGAGTTGCAACCTAGGCGGGTCCAGGCGGTGGGCTGGGGCCTAGGTATTAATCGGGACGGTGGGCTGAGGCCTAGCGCCTAGGCGGGGATTTTTAAAACAGTGGTCTTTTCTAGAAAGATTGATCTCATTTAAAAGTCGTTCATCTATATTTGTAATATCCCATTTCAAAATTTACTATTTATTTTTGTGTTTGAATTTCTAGGTGTATTTGAGTTTTATTTATATATTTTACAACCTTGAGAAAATTGGTTTGTTGGGCATTTTGGACATTTTAAATTTCACTGTGATGTTTGGAGGTGGGTTTAGAGACATGATAGAGAAATCACTGCAATCCTATGGTGATGGAATGAAGTTCTCTATATGTAACTGCTCCAACTTGATATATTTTTTATATTTCTTTTCTATACTTTAAGTATTTTGACTATATGGGGAGGTACTACATATTTCGATGACGAAACTTTTATAAATGGTAGTTGTGATTAGAAACTCTGTAAACTTTTCAAGTATTTTAATAAATATTAGTTGTGACTAGAAACTCTCTAAATTTTTTTTTTGTGTGCATGCGTGAAAAGCATGGGTAATAATGCTTCGATCATCCCATTATCATACTAAATTAAAAGAGGAAATTTACGAACAAAAGGGACACAAAACCAAACCTCATTGAGAAAATAACGGAGCACGTAAGACGGAAGGGGAACCTAAAATCCACCCTATGTACAAAGTAAAACATATACAACAACAATAACAAAAAAAACATTTTCTCACTAAATGATTATGTGTCACGTCTTCCGTTAGACAAAATGAAACATATAGTGAAACAAAATTATTTGAAACAATAATTAGTAGAAGCAAAAAGATCATGCAATAATCAGAAGCTGCACACATAAAGGAACATTGGAAGAACACTAATATGCATCATGATTTGTGAAAAATTTCTGTTAAATTGAAGAAACAATTCAAAAAGAAAGGTTGATTTTGACAAAAATATCATTAGTTTAACAAAAAAATTTCACAAAATGATTAAATTAATTGACGGTAGACAATCTGAATGACCAATCTATCAATTGTAAATTTTATATATTAAAGTTAAAAGTTATGCCAAATCATTTTAAATAAAAAAAAACTTAATAAAAGGACAATATTTGGGTCCTCACTGGGAAAGACCAAATTTACTCACCATAATTATGTGGACCAATCATTTTAAAACACCTATAAACTTCCAATACTTGGAATCTTTGTAACCAAACAGAAATTCTCGCTTAAACCATGTTACCAAACAAGGATCTTCTTTGTCCACTCCATCTTTCGTCCTCCACAACCACCATAGCAGGTACGACCACGGCTAACTCGTCGACTCCACCATCATCAACTCGGTACGAGACTCTCCGGAACGACGACTCCCGTCGCAGGAGGCCATCTTTAGCAAACGCCACGACGAGTCGATCTTGCTGTAGAAGAGAGGGATTGGAGGTGATGGCCAGAGGGAAGAAGGATTAGTGGTGGGTCGCCGGAGAAGGATTGTCCAGATTTGGAAAAAAAGGGTTTTCAAATGGGTAAATGATGATGAGAGCACTGGCAGCCATGGCGTGGCGAGAGGACGGTTGGAAACTAAAGGAATATATGGGATGTTTGGATGCGTGGCTTACTTAAATAACGGGGTGTTTGGTTGCTAGTTTAAATAATGGAAAGTTGGAAACGTAGTTTAATTTTATTGGGCCACAAGTGCATCCTCTCAAGTTACTAAAATATGAATGTTGCTTTCTTTCATTTGTTTTTGTTAGTGGACTTTTTAGCCGAAGCGACCGTTTCTTACTTTAGCCAAAGGGACCGCTTCTTTCCTGGCAACTTCCAAACTCCCCCCTTGAAGATGTATTCCATTTTCCAGTGAGAACCAATAAAGGGGGTCGTTGACCTGCAATCTTGAGTTTGTTAAGGGGCTACACGAGACTCACATTAGGCTGTCGATCTTGTGCTTGTTCATGGCTTCTTCTTCTTCATCCGTTCCCGATTGGAAATATGATGTCTTCTTGAATTTTCGAGGCGAAGACACTCGCAAGACCTTCATCGGCCATCTCTACAAAGCTCTAGTTCAGAACTCAATCAACACCTTCATTGACGCTGAAAAGCTCAGAAAAGGCAAAGACCTTTCGCAGCTGCTGACAGCTATAAGCGACTCGAGGCTTTCAGTTGTAGTTTTTTCTCAAAACTACGCTTCTTCCACATGGTGCTTGAAAGAACTCGTCCAAATCCTGCAATGCATGGATCATCAGAAGCAGATTGTGATTCCCATTTTCTACCAAGTAGACCCATCTCATGTTCGTAAAATCGAGGGAAGTTTTGAGAAAGCTTTTTCTAAACATGAACATGATCCTAACGCGGACATGGAAGAAGTGGAGCGGTGGAGGTCTGCTCTACAAAGAGCCCCCAATTTATGTGGCTGGGATTCACAAAATTACCAGTAACTCATTCCTTCATAATCTTATTAACTTACTAGTTTACAAGTTTAGCTAATTTCTTGTTTTGATCTTTTTAGTTTATAATTGATGTTAATACAACTAGAACCAAGACTTCCTTCCCAACCCTCTACAAAATTGAATACTCACCAACTCTGTGCAAAACTTTCCACTGCCACACCTAGATCTTTGCCATTAGAAGGGAAGAGGAAATTAGTATAAAAAAGAGAAATAATGTAGAAAAGACGTCGTCCAACATGAATAAGTAAAAAAAGAACAAGTTAAATTAATTCTTCACCGCAAGATCAATATAAAGGGGCACGACTAAAAGGTCTATAAAACATCTTGAGAGGATATAGATGACTAGTTCTCTTATATGTTGATTGAACTTAGAAAAGTGCATTGAGTAAATGAAAGAAGAATAAATTGAGAATTGTTGGGCCGTTACTTTGTGTTTTCAATTTCAATGACAGTGTGATGAGTGTTATATGACAAGCAATCGCAGGACTTCACAGTACTGTTTTTCAAATTTGGCAGGGATGATGCCAAGCTTATTGAGTTGATTGTCGATGATATTTTTAAAAAACTTATCAACATCTTATCAAGTGAAAAGAATGGCTTGGTTGGAATGGATTCCCGCTTACAGAAAATGGATTCACTATTATGTCCCGAGGTCGATAACGTTCGCTTTGTTGGAATATGGGGTATGGGCGGTATAGGCAAAACCACCATCGCTAGAGCTATGTATGACAAAATCAATCATCACTTCGAAGGTCGTTGCTTTCTTGAAAATGTCAAGGGACGTTTTCCGTCAACTGATGCAGGTGAAGCACCACTAGATATGCAGGCAGAAATTCTATCTAGTATCACAAATATGAAGGTGGGGAGTTCAGAGATTTTGAGAAATGGTTTTCAGAAGATGATGGAAAGAGTTGGTAGGAAAAAGGTTTTACTTGTTCTTGATAATGTGGAGAGTTCATCCCAAATTGAAGCCTTAATTGGAAAGCAACCTTCATTTGGTGGCGGAAGTCGAATCATTATAACAACTAGAGAGAAACAGTCACTAAGTAGACTTGGTGATCAGATATATGAGCCCGAGTTGTTAAATGACGATGATGCTCTCGAGCTGTTTATGCAGTATGCTTTCAGTACAAAGCAACCCACAGAAGAATACGTTGATTTGTCAGGCCATTTCATAAAATATGCTCAAGGTTTGCCTTTAGCACTCAAAGTCTTGGGAGCATTCCTCGATAACAAAAGTGTACTTGTGTGGAAAGATGAGTTAAAGAAAATAGCGAGAAATCCGCACCTGGGAATCCAGACAGTCCTTAGAACAAGCTTTGATGGACTAGATGGTTTGCAGAAGGAAATATTTCTTGATATTGCATGTTTCTTTAAACAAATGAAGAAAGACTTTGCAACAAGGATTATGGAGGGTTGTGACTTCCATCCCCATACCGGATTAGACGTTCTAGTTGGTAGAGCTCTTGTCACTGTCTCATCTGATGGTGTACTCGAGATGCATGATTTACTAGAGGAAATGGGTCGCGAAATCGTACGCCAGGAATCTATAAAAGAGCCTGGGAGGCGCAGTAGGTTGTGGAGCTATGAAGATGTTCATCATGTGTTAAGTCGAGAAACGGTGAGAAACGCACTCCCTCCCTTCCATTAATGTAATTGCTTTGAATCTTCTCTCTCACATTAATATTAGTAAATTTAATAATAGTAATAATTATAATAATAATAATAATAATAATAATAATGTTAATAATAATATTATTATTATTAATATTAATAAAAAGTATAAAGCTTCAACTTTGACCAAAATCCAATTAATGAGAAACATGTGCATTTAGAAGTTATAATCTTAAGTTTTGTACTCATTCAATTTGCAATTTTGGTTATCCAGGCTACAGAAGCAGTTGAAAGCATAATTGTGCGTTGGCCATACTCAAACAATGTGGTGGAATTAGACACCGCTTTTTTTAAAATGATAAAACTAAGACTACTCAGAGTCCATACCCACTATTTACAACCACCGGGCAGGGAATCCGATGATGAATGGAAATACAAGGATCTAAAGTTTCTCTCTGAAAAATTAAGTTATTTGTTCTGGCACAAATGTCCTCTAAAGTCTTTATCGTCCAATTTTAACCCAGAGAATCTTGTTGACATTGACATGCAATATAGTTGGGTTGAACACCTCTGGAAAGGAACTCAGGTACGTTCATCATTTGCCTATATACTGCTTTTAAATTGTTTAGTTTTTAAATGCCTTATTATGTAGGTAACACATATTTTCCTTGTTGTATATTGACAGCCTCTGGAAAAGTTGAAAATTATCAACTTAAAAGGCTCTTATCGTCTTAAGGAAACACCTGACTTCACTGAGGCAAAGAATCTTGAGAACCTAATTCTTGGTGGATGCACAAGTTTATATGAGGTTCACCCATCCATTTCTGCCCTTGAAAAACTTGTCCTCTTGGATCTAAGTTGGTGCGGCAAACTCAAGACCTTTTCAAGCACCATTTGTATGAAATCTCTTGAAACCCTTGATCTCTCTTTTTGCTCAATACTTGAGAAGTTTCCAGAGATTTCAGAAATTATGGAGAAGCTTTCAAAGCTTTATTTGCAAGGGACTGCAATAAAAGAACTGCCTCGATCAATTAACAATCTTACGGGGCTTGTTACTTTGAATCTTGAATATTGCAGAGAACTTGAGATTCTTCCAAACAGCATTGTTCAACTCAAGTCCCTGCAATTTCTTAATCTTTCTGGTTGTTCAAAGCTCAAAGCCTTTCCAGAAAATGGCGGAAATATGGAAGGATTAAGAGAGCTTCGCTTGGATGAGACATCTGTTGAAGACCTTTGCCCATCAATTTATTCTCTTGAAAACCTTGAGAGTTTGAGTCTAAAGCAGTGCAAGAAACTTCATAGCCTTCCAAGCAGCATTCACATGAGATCTCTTCAAACCCTTAATCTTTCCGGCTGCTCAAATCTGGATAATTTTTCAGAAATTCCTGAAGTTATGAACCTATTAGAGCTTAATTTAGATGAGACTGCAATTTCAGAACTGCCCTCGTCCATAAAAAATTTTACAGGACTCGTTACCCTGAGCCTGAAGGATTGCAGAAGATTAAAGATTTTTCCAGGCAGCATTCATATGAGATCTCTTCAAGTCCTGAATGTTTCTGGCTGCTCAAATCTGAAGAATTTTCCAGAGTTTCTAGAAGGTATGGAGAACCTAACAGAGCTTAATTTCGATTGGACTATATTTACAGAAGATTCATCAACATTCAAAAATCTTACAGAGCTTGAACGTGAGCAAGCCTCTCGCCGCCGAAAAATTGTTGAGTTTTCAGGGATTGCAATTGAAGAATTGCCATCCATAATTTATAGTCTTACGGGACTTGCTACTTTGACGCTACGGTATAGCAAAGACTTTAAGAGTCTTACAAGCAACATTTGTCAACTCAAGTCCCTAAATTATCTCTCTCTTTCTGGTTGTACAAAGTTTGAGGTGTTTCCAGACATATTAGAAAATATGGAAAGGTTAGCCAGCCTTGATTTGGATCGAACATCTATCAGAGAGCTTCCTGCATCAATTGAACGGCTTCAGGGGCTAGTGTCGTTAAATCTGAAAAAGTGCAAAAGCCTGGTCTATATTCCGGACAGTATCTGCAATTTGTTGAGTCTCGAATGGCTCAATCTCCATGGGTGCTCAGAACTTTCGAAGTTGCCTGAAGACTTACGGTATTTGAAGAACCTTCACATAGGGGGAACTGGTATACGTGGTTACCGCCCTAAACAACAATTCATCACTTTGGCGGATTTGGCTCAGTTTCGAAGCACTGCACCTATGATTAATGCCATCATTGCCATGGTCCCAAACAATGAGCAAAATGAAGCGGTGGCTGATGGGGAATCCCTCCTCCCCTGGAGCGATGGTTCAGAAATTTTGACAGATCATGAGGAGTCAAGTTATGGGGAAGAGATGAGGCTGCGAGATTTGGAGTTCCTTGAGGCAGAGAGTACACTAGAGGGAACTAGTATACATCAGGACAGCAATCATGGATCAAAGGGTTCCCACCCAAAACGACAAAGTTTCAGCACTTCTGGGAATTTGGATCAGAATCAGAGCACCGCACCGTTGACTGTGACGGTGGACTCAAGCTGCGAGGAAAAGGAGGCGGTGGCTGTTGAGGCAATTTTGAGTTATCTCAAGCAGTCGAGCCATGAGGAAGAGAAGGAGAAGGCGGTGGCAGCATCAAGGAGAGGTGGGAGAATATGGGGTTGTATCTGTGGGTCACGGGGTAATGGGGATTGAGGTATTTGGCGCATCATCACTGATATGTAGTAAGACTGGGGACATGGGAGGTGGAATAAATGGTGATTTTGTGTGGTAGAGTTTATCACTCTTTTGTGTTTTGAGTTGGTTTCTTTATTCTGAGAGCTCTTCTATTTAGTTTTTTGCTTTTTCGCGTATTTCTTTCTTCACCTGCGGTTAGTACGTGGACAGTATTTACTTATCCGTATGTATTGTAAAGTTGTGTTTTTTCTTTCTTTTTTGATCAGGTATGTATTGTTAGTGATTAAGCCTTGAAGCTGATTTCTTAGAATTCAAGTTCCATAGTCTTGTCCTTATTTGTTTGAATTGAAATTAAATGGTTGAGATTAGACTAGCTCATAGGTTCGGATTGTGCCAGCTGTCATAGTAGCGGACTTTGTCTTAGATATACACATGCAAGACATGTGAGTATGAGAGGTGTGTGATGCATGTGAAGTTTGCAACAGTTCCTTCTTGTGTTGTCTTTGAGATTTTTACCAATTCCTATTTTTAATCCCGATAAAATGGAATTATTTGAAGAAGAGTCAGAAACTTCTGAAAAAACTTATCCTCCTTATTTGTCGGGTGCTTCAAAAGCTAAGAATATATGCTTAGATCCAACGTGAAGAGGGGCTTACCAGGTACACAAGGGGGGTGTGAACCCAATTTTCTATTATGCTTAAACGAGCCCTTAGTCCGTTTTAGAAGCTGCTTCAAAGCCCTTACTAGACTGGATAGAGGTTTGCGAGTATAAGAGGTGTGTAATGCATGTGAAGTTTGTAACGGTTCCTTCTTGTGTTGTCTCTCTCATTTTTATTCAGTGGGCGAGATTGAATCAAAGAGGAAGCTGGAGCGACGTTTTCCATTCAGCTTCTCATCTCTTTTGCTTTCAATCCTCTTTCTCAGATTCATCAATCCTCCTTTTGTTAGGAATGTCAGTACTACAAGATAGAGAATGCACAAGGTAAAGTAGAAAATGGACACCAAGAATTTATGTGGTTCGGCAATTTATGCCTACGTCCACCAAACAAGGATCAATCTTCACTATATGAAAAAAATGAATACAACAAGAGTAGTCTTACCAAGCCAAAGACAAGGCTTGATGGATACAAGAAAGTATAACACACACTTTCTATCACTCTAAACTTCACTCACACAATGTGTAGTGGAACACTCTCACTCTCACTCTTGGAGTGGAACTCTAGCTTTGGACTTGATCCTTTGCTACTCACTCTTTCTTGATTTTCAATTGGTTACATCACACCCATATTTATAGGTGAGGGCTTGGCATTCTACTAGTTTCTAGTTCCTTCTTCAAACCTCTAGTATAGAAAAATCTAGACTAGCCACATACTTGTAGCTTCTAGATCTTTCCATTTGCAACCAAGGAAGCTAGTACTCTCTAGCTTCTTCCATCAACTTAATAACATGCTAGAATTGTCTAGCAAGCTCCAGCCTCATCTCTTGCTTACTAGAATAATCTAGAACATTGATCATGGGCTGGACCGTATACCAACAATCTCCCCCTCCAGTCCATGAGGGAGGAATTCCGATCATGACTCCAAGTTACCTTCATCCATTTATCACTGTCGTTATGAGCTCTGGCCTCCTCATAAGTTTCGGGCTCTCCATAATTAGTCAACATGATATACTCTGATGAAGAATACTTGGTAGACGGTCTTCGACTTCTGCTGGATCTTCTGACCTGATCTTCATTCTCTTGCGGGGCTAGAGGCTCCCCCTGATTGGATTCTCCTTGAATCTGCTCTTCTTGACTAGGCTCCCCCTGATCAGCAATCTCATGGTCTGGCACATCTTGATCAGGCTCCTCTTGATCAGCATTATCTGATTCTGCAGGCACTTCATTGGCAGTTGCTTCAGGGATGTCATCGTGACTTTCTTCATCTGAAACTAATGGATCAACTCCTCTGACTGCGCCATCTGGTTGTGCCTCTTTATCCGAATCCCCAATTGTTTGATCTTCATAAAAGACCACGTCTCTACTTCGGATAAACTTCTTCTGGTATGGGTCCCATAATCTGTAACCAAAATCTTCACCGCCATAACCAAGAAAGATGCACGGTGTAGCTTTGTAGTCTAACTTCGATCTCTGCTCTTTGGGCACATGCACAAAAGCTTTGCAACCAAACACCTTCAGATGAGAGTAAGACACATCATTACCAGTCCATACTCTCTCTGGAACATCAAGACCTAATGGTACTGATGGAGATCGGTTGATCAAATAGCAGGCTGTCCTTACAGCTTCACCCCAGAACTGCTTAGATAACTTTGCAGTCCTCAACATACACCTGACTTTCTCCATGATGGTTCGGTTCATTCTTTCAGCAACACCGTTATGTTGTGGAGTTCCAGGAACTGTCTTCTCATGACGTATGCCATGTTTTACACAATACTCTCTAAACTGGTGAGATGTGTATTCGCCGCCGTTGTCGCTACGAAGGCACTTGAGAGGTTTCCCAGTTTCCCTCTCCACCATGGCATGGAACTCCTGGAATGTCTGAAACACCTGGTCTTTGGATTTCAACAAATACACCCACACCCTTCGTGAAGCATCATCAATATAAGTAACAAAATATTTATTTCTTCCAAGTGACTCGACTTCCATGGGACCACACACATCTGAATAAACAAGATCTAACAAGTTTCCTTTCTTTGTAGATGGAACAGAAAAACTAACTCTTCTTTGTTTTCCGAATAAACAATGCTCACAAGAGTTTAACGACGTACCTTTGGCAAAGGGAATATGAGACTTCTTTGCCAAAACTTGTAGGCCTTTCTCGCTCATGTGGCCTAGCCTCTTATGCCACAAGTCTAGAGATGAGTCTTCCACAGCATTCAACTCACCTTTCAAAACCTTGGCATTTGACCGGTACAACGTACAACAAAGTCGTGCTCTTGCTACCACCATTAAGCCTTTAGTAAGCTTCAATTTTCCTTCGCCAATATGGTGATAATATCCTTGTCGATCAAGGGTACCGATGGATATCAGATTGAGACGTATATCAGGAATATGTCTCACATCTTTCAACATCAATTGGCAGCCGAGATTAGTTCTTAAGCAGATATCACCAATTCCAAGAATTTTGGAATAGCTTTCATTCCCCATCTTCACTATGCCAAAGTCACCTTCTTTGTATGTACTGAAGAACTCCCGTTTGGACGTAGCATGGAAGAAAGCTCCATTATCAAAGATCCATTCAATGTCTCTGTCAGAGTTGCCCATATGCAGACATTCACCAACAGACAATATTTCTGGTACATCACCACATATGACAGCAGTGGTATTGCCAGTATCATCTTTCTTCTGATTGTTTCCTTCCTTT